>NC_090928.1:304184571-305481071 GCF_040938575.1 Ambystoma mexicanum
CATGTTATCTCCAGGCGTTTTCAAGATGGCTACTGTACCAGTAGTGTCAGTCTCTTGTTTGCTTTCCAATTTCTGCTGGGACATTTTTTAGCCTGGCTAGAGAGTTTGCTCTCGTGAAGATGAAATGCATGATAATGCCACATAGACACTGCTGTGAATCAGCAGAATGACAAAGCATACAATCCATCTCACTGGTACCTTTTGTTGGATATTGGCTGGATTGCATTTGGTCGGACCCCCTTCTGCATTGGCACAAAAGAGACTGGAAAGGTGATCTGTGAGGTTCAGAGTGGTAAAGATTAATTCAAAACGTTCCATTCATCACATTTTGTGTATATAACACAGGCCTCAACTTACATAAGATGATACCACAGTTGTTAAAGGTACCTGATTTATCCAAATAGAAACTTGACACAACATAATCAAATGCAATATCAACAGTCGTCAATTTATGGCATGCTCTAAACACTACCCCATCCCATTCACCCCCCCCCCCAAGTCACCCTCCCCTCAGCTTGCCTGCATCACCTTTATACTATAAGCACATTACATTTCCAACAGTAAGGAGCCACATGTACTCCTGCTAGGGTCAGTCCACCTCTGCATCTTCCCTGACTGCCTTGGCAAATAGGGTTTGTAATAGGACTTCCCATTCCCTAATTCCCCAAAAGGCATCCTCATGGTGTCGTTGCACCATCGCTTTCCTTACAGCAGCAGTTTCCACCATCCCCCCCCCATACAGATCCTCGACCATTCCACTATTACAGGGCCTCTGAACGGTCTCCTTGCCATAGATATTCTACATTTGGCCAAGATGCACGCTAGATCCTTCAGTCTAGTAACATGTCTCCAGCCCTTAGGGCTTGTGAAGCAGCCCAACAGACATGCACCCGGGAGTGAGCATCCAATTCCACCCCTGCTTTTTGTAATCTATTTGCCACCTTTAGCCAAAACAGTCCCGCCACTGGACATGCCCAGAACATAAGAAGGATTCCTGCATCCGTCGCATAGCACCTGGAGCAACCTTGTGCTGTTGCCATCGGAAACCTGGAGATCCGCTGAGGCGTCAAGTATGCTCTGTGCGTCACTAGCAATTGTATAAACTGCAGTCTCGCATTAACTGACACTGTGAAGGTCACCCCTAGATCCCCTTCCCATTTTCCTTTTATCTCCAGAAGGGAAGCAGACCCATTAGTCAATAGGTCATACATTTGTGATATAGTATGTCCACCCTCAGCTATGTCATATAGGATGTCCTCTATCGAATGTAGCCCCTTTGCAGCCAGGGCCCTATCCAAAACTTTCACCCCTAGGAACACTAGTTTTGAGCCACAATATCTCCTGTGGGTAATAACGTCCATCAGTAGATTGCAACATCAGTGTATCCTGAGTGGGGTCTTCAGCAAGCCAATCTACCACAAATTGCATCTGTCGTGCTATGTAATATAATTCGAAGTGCAGGACCCTGATGCCACCCTCTGCGTGCGGCCTGTACAGTGTTGATAACGCTATTCTATTCTGCCCATTTTGCCACAGGAAGCTTCTGCAGATACCTTCCAAGATCTTAAAGGGCCTAGATATATAAAACTGGACATTCACAAAAAAGTGTAGCAGTCTGGGCAATACCACCATCTTCAACAAGGCCGCCCTCTCCATCATTGAAAGGGGCAATTTAATCCAGAATTTCATAGAGCCTAAACATGCGCACCAACCGCTGAAGAGCAAGCACAGGCAGCGCACTGCGCTCTATCTTGCGCAGTCCCGCTATCGGGAATGATGCCGATTTGTCCATGTTGATTGTATGTAATCCCTGACAGTTTTGCAAAAAGCACCATGGCTTCTAGTAGCAGCTCCAGGTTATCCTCAGGATTCTGAATATACAATAATGTGTCATCTGCGTGTAAGGATATAATGTCTGGCCCCATCTATTTCAATACCTGCATCTTTGTATTCTGCCCTGAGGTAATGGGCAATCGGCTCCATAGCAAGGACATAAAGCTGCGGCGGTAATGGGCAACCCTGCCTTGTGCCTTTTTCTAATTTCCATACCTCTGAAATACACCTGCCCGTTTTCACCCTAGCCATCGGTCACTAGTTGGACCCACTTAATGTAAGTCTGCCCGAACCCAAATCTGAGCAGGTAAAGCCATTCCCATCGCACTGAATCAAACGCTTTCACTGCATCCAATGTGGCTATGGGGCACAGTGTTTCCCAGGATGCTGTCCTATCCATTACTTGATGTAGTCTCCTCAATTTCCAGGCCATGCTTCGATGAGTATTCTTTATAGAATTCACTACGTAGTCCATCCGAACCTTGTGTCTTCTCTGTCGGCAAACCCCCAATTGTGTTTTGTATGTCTTCCAAAGTGAAGGGCACTTCTAGGCTATCTCTTTCCACTTGGGTCAGTCCTGGGAGGTCGATCTCGTCCAACACTTCCTTTAGGTGGGCGCCAGACGCTGGGGGTCCCTTTTGGTATGGTAGGTGGTAAAATTCCCAGAACACATCATTAGAAAATATAATAAATTGATGAGTTATTTTTGCTAAAATTGAGCCTGCCATCTCTTTATATTTGTTAAAAGACTGATGGTCTGTGAATACATGAATTTGGTGTGAGACCAGGTGTGTGACCTCCGGTGAGGATATGATAAGGTAGTTTGTTGGAAACCCCCCCTTTTTTGTGTTTAGTTTTCTCAAGGTTTAACATTTTATTTTAAACAGAAATAGTAAATAAATCCTAACTAAACCTACTCTACCAGGGAATTCCTAGGATTGAAGGGAAAACCTCCTAGCGTACACAACACTTAACCTCACACTAAACAAAAAACATTTAAAGTGAAGCATAAACAACATAAATAAAAGATTATTAAATAACCAGTGTCTTGGATGACTTCTACTTGACCTGTGCAGGTCTTGCTCCCCGGGAATGTCCCAAGGTCAATTTCTTCCAAGGAAAAGAAAGTCTTAAATCAGTTCTTGAAAAGTTCCAAAAAAACAGAAATTCACTCAAACAAAAATCCACTGGTCAGAGTTCCTTCTTCATTTAATGAACAGATTCCCTTTCCAAGTTTCACAAAGCAAGCAACAGCACCACTGGTAATCCTGGATAATATCCTTCCAGGAAAGGATGGATAGAGTTTAGAACAAAAGTACCACTTCTGCTTAATAACAACTCCTCTTCTTCTGACTTCTACACTGTCTTGAATACAATTGGTCAGGATGCTTCTTCTTAGGGTTTGCGCTCTCTTTAGCAACTCCCTTCTGCCAATGATACTGAGAGAGCAAGCTCCTTTTCCTCACAGTCTACTACTGCTTCTACTGCATTAAAATAATAATGTTCTGACATGATTGACAACCACAGTTCTACTGCTTCTGCTGCAACTTAGTATTTTAGGAAACTTCAAAAAGACTCTTAGACCTTGAGTGGAAGGAGGGGATATTTTGAACCCAACCCCTCCCCTATTACTGCACTTCCTAGGTAGGCCCAATCGCGGCTGCTTTGGGTTCAGGGCCCCAGCCCCGGAGCACCCGTGCAGGAAAACCTTTGGGAACTGTGACCCCCCTTGTGACAACCCTCATAATAGTATAAAACCAGAGATAGATAGGACTCCATTTTGTAAAGCACCAACTCCATTTTGTAATATTAAGACAGTGAGCGAGTTCCTCCCCCCACCTCCTCCCCCTTTTGCCGTCTTTGCAGTTATTCGGTTCCCATGAGAAGACTGTCTGCGAGAATGCAACAAAATCCACACTGTATCTTCTGTCTTCCGTCTTACTTCACTGACCCAGATACAGCCCTGAGCAGGGCCCAGGGCAAAAGCTATCTATCTCTATAACCTGCCAAACACCCCTATAGATCCCGGCCATAAAAAACATGATGCCCCTTAGGATAGAGTCAACAGCTAAAAGAATGGCCCTTGAGCTTGTTTTGATCATTTATGCTCTAACAAAGACAAAGCCAACATACCTCTTGGATGCAGGGTCGAGTAAACCTAATGTGGGCCAATGTGTATATGAGTGAATATTATAATATGCATGTATAACCAGAAATCCTCATGTTAAACTTTAACGATGAACGTATGAGGTATACTAACGCGGGACATAAGAATGTTCATGGAAATACATTTCAACAATGCAATGCATAATCAATATAACGCTGTACACACCAGCACGGAGCTACCTCATGTCCATTAGTCTATAAGTTCAAATGTAAATATATGTGTAACATTGTGTAAGAATAATATAGTAGCTAGTCCCAGCAAGCCATTATCTCTGCTAAAGGTGCACATACAGGCCGCAAGTCATGAACCGCCTCTTTTCCTTACATATGCAAAAGATGAACACTGACTCCAGTATATGTTTTATTTCTTAAATGAACTCTGTTGTTTCTCTTTGTTTTAATAAGAATATCGAGCCAAATGGAAAGTATAGTATGTTTTAAACCAGTATGACTTGAGTGCAACATAGCAAGCCAAGTGTAACAAGCCTGTATGTAAAATTGTGTTTTAAAAAGCCCAGTTTCATTGTGCAACAAGAAACCGTACCGCAAAGAAGTCTCGATTCTCCCATGCCATCATGGTGTTTAACTAGGTCAGCAGAGAGTTCATGATGTTTGGACATTCGATCACTGAACCCCCACCATTAAATGCATACCCATAATGATATGTGCCTTTTGCGACCCAGTCATTTCAGCCATATATTTAGAACCCCCTTTGTTTTTACCAGGTGGCCATCCCGGACCGTACAATGACCCCATGAGCCCTACCCCTTAGTATATTCTGAATTATCTAAACAGGCCTAGTGCAGTATTTAATGGATGGAGTATAATCTATGAACAGCAATAAATAACCTACCTTTGAACCATGTTTTTACAAGTATTCGAGATATAGGTCTCTGAGGTTACCAGACAAACAGATTATGGTAGTGAATGAATGGGAGTGCGTGGCCACAAGGGCAAATGTCACATGGTCAGGGCAACCAAAGAAACATGAGCGTCAACCCGGCATACCAGCACGATGAGCCCAGCTGACCGATTGACCCGGGACATCACGTCATCTCACCACGTGCCTTCAAGCCAATCGAGCACCTCCGACCCTATGGCACCTATAGGTGACCACTTTTAGTGTCCAATCCCAACTACTTTTGTGCCCTCTAGGTCTTCCCACAGCCGATGATGTTTTTCTTGTATATAACTAAAATGTAACCTGTTTTCGGCAGAGCACTCTCAGCGTGAGCAGAGTAGATTCTGCTTGCCCTATTTCAGATAATGCTTTCTATATCTCCAGCACTTGGTCTTGGTCTCATTCCCTCTTGGGATGTGTTATTATTGACTCCATTGGGAGATTTAACTGTATTCTTGGTGGTCGCTCACTTACAACCTCTACAGATTAGCAAGGCACTCTTCTTTCTTGTATGTTAAGAAACACCAGTCTCTCTGCCTTTCCCTTCTGGCTTGCAGCTACCACAAAATCTGTCTTGGCTTCCAGACTGTTTCTCTCTAGAACAGTATCAGCTCTACAGATTAAAAATGAGTTCCTTTAAAAAGCACCCAGTTTCCTAGCCCAGATTCATGTACACCTTCTTGTCTCCAGTAGTTACTCGAAAGCTGTATTGCTATTCTTCCAGCCTCTGATAACCATGTTACCCTTATGTCAGAGGACTCTGGGTTTACAACAGCTTCTTCAACTTTAAAACAATGGAGTTCAATTCTTAATTGGACTGGTTTCATCTTAAAAGGGTTTTATCTACTGGCTTGGGTAATGCTTGTTCTTGTGACTTCAGCGACTGCTAAATAATTGTTCAAGATGTTACAAGAAGTACGTTTCTCTGTAGAAGCTAATTTAGGTACACGCATTTTCATTTTCAACACAAGCTTCCACTTACAGGTTTGCATTCCCTCTTATTCGGGCAGCGTTATGCTTTAATAGGAATCGGGAAACAGTTTCATATGCGCAACCTCTCTTTGATGTTAAACGAGTGTTGAAGGAACTTTTTGGTTGATCTCACTTGGTGACCTCTTTGATGTTAGATAGGCTTGTAAAATTGAGGGATAGTCAACTTCTACTTCATAAAGATTTACCGGCACCGTTCTCCTTAATTGGAGACACGCAACTGTTTGGCAACAGTTTAAATTAAACAATGGGAAAAAGAAACACTTTCTCTTCATACAGGGACTTTAACTTCGGTGAAATAAGCATGTGATGCAATTCATTTAATAGTGACTTCCCATGGCTGTGAAAAACTTCTACTCGCTTTTATGTACAGGCAAGCAACAATTAAGTTGGTTACAGTTACAGCCAAGTTATTCCTGATGATTTGCGCACCAACTCCACAATCACAGTGGTTGCAGGCTGCTTCTATTTCCTGACTTTATTTCTTCTGCTAATGCTACAGGCACTCTTGGGACCCACATCCCTCTGCAGCACGGGTGTCTCAGATCTGGCCTCGATAATGGAGAGTCTTCCTTTCTCCAACTTCCCTTGGCTTGCTTCTGCACACGGGCATCGGGTAGATGCACGACTTTAGCTCTGCATTCACAGTGATTAGGCGCACCTAGAAAGACTGCAAGTTGCTCCCATTCTCTTCTAATGTAGCTGCAGCCAAACAGGGCTTACTGAGCATAGGACCAACTCGGAGCCTGCAGAGAAATCTGCTCTTCTTCTACTCCGGCTTCCCTTCTGTGGTCACACTGCCTAGTGAGCTGCCAACCTCGTACTCTGCTTCTTCTCCTTCTGCCGACCTTCAATCTTCTTTCAACTGCTCCTTCCTACTGCAGCCTTTTATGCCCCTCATGTGGGTTAATCGGTTTCAGGTACAAGCCATTAGAGCTAATTGCTTTACTCTGTCAAAAGCCATTAGGCCTGCCTGTCTGTCTTCGGTTTCTACATGCCTCCCCAGCCCTCTTCTTCCTCAGTCCCTGAGGGACTTTGGGACATGTTCATTTTAGAGAAATTATGTTTGTTTATTCTTTAAAAGTTTTAAGGGTGATATTGCCTACCCTGATGTTATTGGAAGAGGGATTATAGGGTTTAACTTTTTTAGAAACTGATGGGATTGGAAAAGTCACATGTTCGTCATTCCTTTTGGTATACCTTTTGACATTGGAGAGGATAGAGGATTTTAGGGGTACAAAAGACTTGTTCTTTGGGTACAACACTGTGTTGAATCTTGTCTTTAGAGTTGACCCCATCCTTAATAGGAGGCCGAGATATATCAAAATAGTAATGAGCCAATTCCTCCTCTAAGTCTGTGGTAGGAGTATTCCCTTTCAAGGATATGATAGATTATTTATAACGCGCTTAATACCCAGAGGTTTCTAAGTGCGGACCCGTAGTTCGAAGCTGTGGTACTCAGTGTCGTCTTGCTTCAAAGGCGAGCATGTTGCCCCCGAGCTATCCTCCCGAGACACATACTGTGTCTCTCCCTACAAAATCTCCCCACTACCCTGGGCCTCGTCTCCACCCAGGTGTTCCTCCTGCACTACACCACCCCCAGGATTGGGATCAGGAAGCGTCTGCCTTCTCCCGGCCAACTGGGATGAGACATTAGGCAGGGTTTTAGTGGGGAATCCACAGGATTTTCCACACAAAGCCAACAGTTTTTGGCTCTTTTATAGGCAGTTTAAAATACTGGCATTTGCTAGGCATTGCCATAATATGCATGTAACGCTCACCTGATTCCCACGGAGGCGCAGGTCTGGCTTCGAGTGCTGATGCTTCTTCAATGGTGAAGCGCAGGACTCTGAAGATGGACAGGAAGGGCCCTCTACTCTGGCTACTCCGGGTCGCAGGAATATTCCCCTGTGCGTGAAAAGGGAGTATTACCTACTGACTGAGTTATGCTCAAGCCTCCCACTCTCTTCCAACCCTCCACGATACCCTTCCACGATTCCCCGTGAAGTCTCACCTTAGGGTGAGGAAGGATGAGCTCTCCATCCTGCTTCTGATGCAGGGGCGCGTTGAAACCAAGTTACTTCACTGGATTGAGGATTGTTGGGAGTTCAGGTAAGCTTGACTATTCAGGTAAGGCTCTGTAAAAGTTCTGTTGCAAGTTCAAAAGTCCAAGCTTAATAATAATGTCCATTGTCTTTTTTCCCCTTAGGGGCCGGGGTTCGGAATGCCGGAGATATGGCGCTGACCCGAAGTGAAACGTGCAGTTCCAGTTCCAGTAAATGGCAGGTTAGTTCTGGATGAGCGCTCGGGAACTGTCTTTGCATACGCACATTCAATGTCTTTGTCTTTTTTCCCCATAGGGGCCGGGGTCCGGAAAATGCCTGGAAGTGGCAAGACCCCAAATGAAATGGGAATGACCCAACAGGTAAGTCTTATTCCCTTCCTTCTCTGACCTCTTATTCTTGTCTTTTTCTCTAGGCTCTGGGAAGTGGCTGTGTATCCGGATGATCGCTGCTGAAGATGGAGGAAACCAGGAAAGGTGAGTGAAATGCAGCGCTGCATCGATCGTAACGAAATGCTTTTAAAAAATGATGTCTTCCCTTTCAGGATCGTCGGTGATGTCTCCGTGGTGCAGATTTGGCTGGTAGGTCTCTTGTCTCCCCTTGCAGGTGACCCAGGATGCTGACAGGCGTGGCTGAAGTCCAGATGCAGGAGCTGACACGGTGAGCGTCCAGCTGCGAGGAGCAGAACAACGCGAAGCGTGAGTTGCTGATCGGGTGTGGTTTAAATAGCTTTGGAAGAAGTTCCAAGTGTGTATCCTTCCTCCGATCAGGTATGTATCCTTCCCTGACCATACCCGGGTGGAAAGTAGTCCCACAGGTAAAGTAGTTCCATTCAGGCCTCAAGAGGGCCTGGATGTGGCAGCATGGTCTGCATCAGGTAAGTGCACATTAAAACACTTGAACACATGTCTAGCTTTATGAACCTGGCGCCTAAGGCGCCAGGACAGAGGTCCAACATGAGCCTGGCGCTGCGTCCAAAGGGCCCCAGCTTGGGCCCGCTGGCACTCCCCTGGGGGAAATGATGCCTGCCTCTGGGGTTGCTGGGTCGGACCTGGCTCCTTGGAGGTAGGCATCATGACAATGCACTGGCACACCACCATTTTCCTGCTTTTGTCATCGCATGACAAGGCCATACCGTTATGGCAATGCCTGGAAAATGTAGATCCCATGCTTACACAAAAGCCAACACTGTTGGCTTTGCCAGTGCTAGTTTTACTCACAGGCCGAATGCCCTTGCAACCAGCCCAGACTTGTAAACCCAATAAGGTTTCCAAAATTAAATCTCACCCATAAAAGACATTAATTGGAGCCGGATGTCTCTTATACAGTGGGACAAGACCACACAAAATTATTCACACCTTACAGAGAATATCATTGCCCCTTTTACTGAACCATGCTTCACCAATAGAAGTGATGTATTTCACATTCTATGGTTCTCTGGTGTTCACTACTAATTATGCTTCAGCTCAAAAGTAAATATTTTTCATAAGCAATGCAAGCATATCCCTGTTTCCATTTTTGACGTTATGGATGGTCTTTGTAGAACATCTTTAGAGAGGTTCAAAGCTTGCAAAACTGCACAGCTTTTGTCTGTGCATTTGCCAGTGCCCGCATGTTTTTGTTTTATCATCAAAGCAATTACTAAAACCCTTTTTCTGATTGTGAGCATCTACCTGCTAAACCAGTAGCTGTGGCTGGAATGGTTTGCGATGATCTCACACTCCTCGTCTCTGTATTTACAGGAAAAATGCTGCATGGTCTTGGAAATACACTGTGAGAGGGTGGCCGTAATGGGAGAATTGGACCGTGCCACAGTACCTTTGCCACAGATAATACTTTCTTGCGTTGTATTGCAAGATGGAAGCACTGAGTTCTTGTATATGGGCCAGTTGCAGTATCAGGTTTTTTCAGGTGACCTCAAGGTTATTATTATCAAGATATTTTTTTTGCGCGGTCCTAGCTTCGAGAAGTAACGGAGCACTTTACAGAGGTATAGAACAGCACAGATGCATAATGGGGTGTTTTTTTTTCGGAGCTAACAGAACAGATATACAGCGGAGGTAGGATACAGAGGGATGCAGAGGAGGAGTACAGCTGTACATGGTGGTGGGGCAGAGAGGGGCGGACAGTGTCTAGCAAGTTAGGTGGCATGGGGTGACCTGATGGCATATGTGTTGAGGAGGGAGAGACTCCTTGAAGAGGTCGGTCTTGAGTTCTTTTCTGAATTGTAGGAGCGTGGGGGCAAGTCTGATGCTGATGGGGAGGAGGTTCCACAGTCTTGGGGCGTAGGTAGAGAAGGCTCGTTTTCTGGTCCTTTCCTTTTTGCAGCAGCGTATTTCAAGTCTGCATGTGTCCTGGCTTCTGGTGGTGTGCTGTCCGCCCAGAGATGCTGAGTTCTCTGTGAAATAGCTGGGTGACTTCAGGGCGACTGCCTTATAGATGATGCGGCAAGACTTGAAGGTGATTTGTGCATGCAGTGGCAGCCAGTTGTGGGATGTATTGACCCACTCCGCTATCTTATGCGGCACCACTCTGATAGTTATGGCGCAAGAAACAGCAACAATGGCGGCAAAAATCTTGGGCGTGCCAAAAACCTACAAAAAACGCGTCCTAAACGCACAAAAAGATGGATGTACAACATGCCACCCATGGTGCATGTGTGGTGGAATAGAGCACACACTACAGAAAATGTGCCAGTGGGCTCCATGACCAGAGTGCAGAGAGAGAAGCAGCACTTTGCAAATGAAATGTGCCTATAAATAACATTTGCTTTGTTGCTAAAAACTCCAAAATGCCTATAACACAACACTTCTCAACATTCAAAATCTTGCTTGACGCTAAAATTCATGTAATCTTATGAAGCATTGCGAACATATAAAGTCCTAAAGTGTAAAGAGTAAAACATTTCTTCAGAAAAATTGATTGTCTGTAAACTGACAGCCCCTGTCAAAATCTGGGTGCAGTACCCTGGGCTACTTGTGAACGATAGCTGTCAGATGAGTTCCTGGTGAAACTTCAAAGTATTTAAACTAAAACTGCCAGATTAGCAAACATAAAAGGATTGTTGCTAAAAAAGAATACAGATCTTAGTTGTGTTTTTGATCCCACAGATGTATAGCTAAGAAAGTGATGTATTTATGTGATTTGATGCAACAAGTTTGGTTTCTGCTAGATTTTTAATTAAGAATAAATCAGCCTGGCTGAGCTACAACCCTTTGGAAGTGGAAAAACGGGTTTCTTCCAAGGGGAGGGGAAATTCTCTCAGCAGAAACTCACTGATAGATAATTGTGGGTTAGGCCAGACTCTTGTCTACAGAAAGAGAATGAACAATAGAACACCCTTCAGCCCAGGAAACGGAGGTGTGAAAAGGTCGTAAACTGCTCCTGGAAGGAAGTTCCCAAGGGAGGGGGCTGCTCCTGGACTGCAAGGAAAGACAAAGGGGCAGGACCATTTGCTGTTAAGCATGAACAATGAACAATGTTTAAAGACTCATAACTTGCGATTCAAAGTGGTGAAAAATATACAAAGGACAGATTTGTTACTCTAATTTTTGGCTGCACGTTTTAAGAGGCGGTAGAACTGTGTAACATATTCTGGACAGGAATGGCAATATATATGGTTTTATGTGAACTGTGTTAATTCTAGAATTGTACAACTTTACACACACATCCCCATGGTAAACACATACATTTGTGGAAAGTTGTAGAACGTTTGGAAATTGTGTTCATGGCAAAAAGGACAAAATTCTGCAGAAAGGTGAAACAAGATCCCACATCTGCGGGATTTTGATGAGCAGATGCTACATAAAATATGGAATCTTTGTGTGTGACTTGTGTAGAGGTGACCAAGTAAGAAATGTGCATTTAGGACGAAATCCGATTTTGACACCAGTGGCTAAACAGATTTTTCTAAGGACTGTAAAGCAAACCATAAAATGTGATATCATCCGGCCTTGATCCAATCACTCAGATGCAACGTAGAGATGAGGTTTTGATCTGATCACAGTTCACAGGGGCAAGCGTAGTTAAGCCGGCCCATACACCCATTTTGTGATGTCATTTTAAGGGATAAATAGAGACAGCTGACAACACATAGGGACTAACTGATCCACTCACTTTCCTGATTCCGGCGAAGCACTCTGATCCAGCATTCTACATCCAGCTTTAACATCCTTCCAGATCCAGATGCTAAGACTCTTGCAGCAGTAGAGAACTATTGGCATCCAGCAAGGCCTAAATTCTCAAACTTTTTCTCACAACCCAGTGGAGCACTGTGGTGTTAGGCCTTTTGAACCAGTATCCTGAAACTCTCTGGCTTGCTACCACAAGGCTTGCCTGAGGAACTCGCTATCCAGCTGATTGAAATACCCACGAACAAGAAGGACAGATCCTGTTCAAATTCGGTGACCGGCCTAGCTGATCCAGTCCCACGCCCAGAAGTGACGGTCCAATTTAATAACTTATTCTGTGAGTATTAATGGGAAGAACAGTGACCCATAACATATCTGCATTGTATGATCCCAATCTTAAACCCATCCCGTCTTTAATTCAGAACCATAGTATTGTTAGAACTATCTTTAAACTGATTATTTTCTCATCTGTGTTATTAAACCCTAAATTCTTATTGATTTGATTAAGAAAAGTAAATTCCTGGAAGAAGTAGAGTACCTACAGCCAGCGGGTTACGCTGATCACGTGACTCTAAAATCCATCTGTGGAATTCTCTTTTTCATAGTCATAATCTAGTGTAATCGACCCATCTGTCATTTTCAAAAGTGCATTTCTGTTTTCCATTCTAGCGCCTATTTTGCAAAAACGACTCTCACGAAAACCTCTATAACTCCCTCAGATTTTATGATAGAAGTGAAATTTCAACTCTGACTTGTGCCTAACATCCTTAGCTATCCATAGAATCAAAAACACCCGTTATAGTGAAAATTGTGCAAGGAAATGTTTGCAGCGATTTGAAATTCTGAAAGGTTTTTACACGTGTGAATTAGCTTTAAACTGCTTCCCACTTGGACTTTGAGATTTCAAATGTTTTCTTTTGACTAAATCATTGTTTGTGATTGTGTGCAACTGTTCAAAGCGGCTCCCATAGGAATTTATAATAATTTAAGTATTTTTGACCACATTTGGTGTTTTTCTCAGCCGATTCCAAAGACAGTTTCAAAACCATTCTGACAGCTGAAAAGTCCATTCTGTTTTTCTCTTGTGTTTGAAGGGGGGAGTGATATTCTATTTGATTTGTGCTATTCCTGAATACCTGCTCTCTCCTCACCTCTATTTAACTTGTCTATTGGGGGGTTGAGGGGTGTTGAGGGGTGTTGCAAGGGAGAACCCCTAACCATAGTGTCATCTGTTTTAAACCAAACCAAAAGTATTTTTTTCTGTGCTGCATTTGCTTTTGTGCTCATTATTTGATTCCTAGTATATTAAAGATATTATTCAGTGTTCTGTCACCCCATTGGTGATTGTTGTTTACCTATTAAAATATATTGTGATTTAGATTCTGAATACATAAATAAATATTTATCTTTGCAAACTAGCCTGATTACTGGATCAGTGTGACTGGGGGGTCTAAGGAGAAGGGTGTAATATGAGTGGTATATCATTCAGAATATTGAACTTATAGATACAATAAATTAGGGTTTCATTTGCACACTACATGCTGGGCGTGACTTGGGTGTGTGCCGGATTGAAATCACTTACACAGTGAAGGTCGATGAAGGCCGGGGTGATGTGGTTATATCCGCGTAGACCCTTGATGAGGCGTGCGGCTGCGTCTAGGACCTTCTCAGGGGCACAATGGAGGACGATAGGAGGCCTTCAAGGAGGGCATCACCCCATCCAGGTTAGGACCAGTGCTTGAACGGTTTATCTAAAGCTGTCTGGAGGGAGGAAGGGCTTGACTTTTCACAGGAAGGAGAGCTGATGCCAAGCTGTGTTTTCTTAGTTATGTGTGTCTTGAAAGAGAGGTGTTTGTCGATGTGGAACCAGAGGCACGTGCAAGATGATCCCAGTCCCCTTCCTTCTGGAAGCGGCAGCGGATTGTATGGTGCAGTCTTCTGGTTCCCTCAGGAATACATCTACCCATCACAGCCTTATAGCTACACGCATCAGGCGCCTCTGCGCTTTGATCAGGTGTGGAGGTCCATCGTCTCGGAGGGTCAGGCCCCTAGGGACACCGCAACTTGCAAGGATCGCTTCTTCAAGCGCTTCCTTTTCCTTATGAGTTCCCTTCAGATGAAGGTGCTCCTCAAGGACACAGTGAAGGACGTCATCCCACAGGTGGCGCGGTCACAGGCCCTCTCCTCTGGGTACTCCTCCTGTTCCACCAGCGCTGCTGGTCCCTCCCCCGGTCCATGCCCTACCGGTTGTTTTGACCACTCCACCTCCTCCTGTACTACCAGTGCCTCCCCCTCAACAGCCGTTAGAACTGTCTGCGGCTCCGGACTTATGGAGGACCCCACTGGCACCTGTTTCCCAGTGCCCAGATTCCTCTTGCTCTGTGAAAAGGGGAGGGGGAGACAACAATGAGAATGATAACAACTAGGACAATGAACCCTCTGCATCCGTTAAGGCCTTTCATGGCTGCCTTCAGGGCCTGGCAGAGTTCTTGGGGGTCCCTCTGCCAGTGGAAGCCCCCCAAGAGTCAAGAGTGCTAGCAGAGATCTTGGGGAAACGCACCACGATCCAGTAGGCACCCTCTCCAGAAGGATATTCTGCAGGTGGTACGAAAGGTCTGGGAGAAGCCCAGGGCCAATGCCCAGATAAACAAGAAGTTGGACAGCAGGTTTAGGCTGACAGATGGGGAGCCAATCCTCTTTGCCTCCCACCCGCAGCCTCATTCTTCAGTGGTAGCTGTGGCCTCCTTGTATCCTAAACCATCGTCTTTGTCATCTTACATCCACGGGAGCCACCTCCAGTTGTTGTCACGCCACTTACCTGGAGACCGGGGTTCTCCGCACCTGCTCGCTCTCCTCCCTCTTGGCGGATCTACCCGCGCTTTCGCTTGCAGGGATCCGCCATGGGGAGAGCTTCTGGGGTTCCCGTCAGGAGTCCTCTGCGCATGCGCGGGAGACCACGGTCTCGGTTCCGCGCATGCGCAGTAGATTGGGCCCTCTCCACGGCGAGAGCTTGCGCCTCAAGCCTCGCTTTGGATGCGCCGGCAACAAGGCGGTTTGCGTTTCAAGCCTCTCGGGTGCCGGCCATCCCATAAGACGAGCTTCAATCAGAGGCAAGTCGCGTCTCAACGCGGTTGTTCCCTGATCGTGTTCTTCGCTCGTTTGTTGCTCACCTGTTCCTGCCCTGCATTTTCGCCCGCTCCAGCCTGAATTCTTCCCTGGGTTCTCACCCCGCTGTGGCTTCTGGTCCTTCCCTCCTGTGGAGTTGCTTGGAGGTCCTTTTGGGTCCCGGGGTCCCCTTTCCTGGAGTTCTGTTCCCTCTCTCCAGGGTTTTCTGTCCCTGCCTAGTCCTGTTCCTGGGTTGGTTTCCCAATCTAGTCCCTGGGGTTGGTTCCACTGTCCAGTTTCTGGGTTTGGTTCCTACACTCCTGCCTGTGCTGCTGCCTGTTTCCTTTGGGACTTTTGAGACTACCAGCTGCTCACCAGTCGGATCATCTACCTGCCTGTTGTTTTTGTTTCACCAGTGGTTTGCGGGTGCCTGGCTCAATCACCTACGTCAGTCTCCCTGTACTCGCTCAGCAGCTATACCAGCATCTCCTCAACGCTCCTCATCACAAGGTCCTTGGGACCTCTTCCTAGAAAGAACTTCGGACTCTACAGTCAAAGGACATTCAACATCTGCCTCTCCTGTCAGTGCTTGCACTGTCCTGACACCACGCTAATCAGGAGAGTGCGTCCCGTGGCATTGGGAGTCGGTCCATCTTCCACCCTGTTTCAACCTAGCGGTGCGGAGAGGCCGGTTCCCCGCGTCATTTACTCATCAGAAGACAGTCATCAGTCTGGCTGCCACGTCAAGATCTTCTTCCAAGTCTTCAGGTACGCTTCACTCTCGTGATACTCACCTTAACAGTTGTCTCTCCAAGGAGGACAAAGTCCTTTAGTTTTCGGGAAGTGCTGTTCTTCCGTCTCAGGACTGCATCTGCGGCAGGCCAGCACAGACGCCCTCTTGACTGCAGCTGTCATGACCACTGGGTTTCCCCTCACAGGGTCTACCAAAGTGTCTTGGCTAACTGCATATAGATCCTGGGCTCAGGGAAAGTAGGACCTTGGCTATGTAGTTTTAACACTTCCTCATCATTCAAACATGGTCCCCAGTGAAATTCCTGGTATTGGGCTGTGCAGCCTAGTTGTTGTCATGCCTTCAGTATTTAAGCCCCTCCCCCTTTACGTTCCGCGCTTCGCGTCTGTTTGTTTGCAAAGGACGCTTAACGCGGATCCTGTCAAGATTCACCTCAGAACCCCGTCCTTTCTTCATGGTTTATAGTTCCTGGTCCAGTGCTTCCGTTATTCATAGCATTCCTTACCTTGCCCCTTGCCATACTTGCCTTTGGTGTTCTGTTACACGTTTGGGCGAATTCTTCTAATTTGAAGTAAGTTAGCGGCAACGCTTTTCTGTGCTTGCGCTTTCTGCCAGTATAGTTTCGTGTATATTTATTGTGGTGGATTGTGCCTGTAGCGCCTTGAACTTACTATCAGTTCCAGTCAGGTGTCGAGTGTCGGGGCTCCGGCATTCGAACGCGTGTGAGGAGTCTGTCAATTGTGACACGCAGGCTCTTGCCTTAGATGCCCTGTCGCTACGTCTTCTTTGTGAAATACCTTTGACCTGTGACACTTCATTGAATACGCAATTGTTAACTAATTCTCTCCATTTCATTTTAGTCATTGTTATTTTTTGGAAAACGTCATTAGGAAATTCAGTGGCATTCTAAAATTGAGCCCCCTTTTTCAGTTCTCCTCAGGTTTCATTGTCATGCGTGCACCTCACCTCAGGGTCCCGTTTCAATCCAGTCCGAGGGTTTAGGAGTCATTCCAGTGTGATAGTTGGTTGGTGGTTATTATACAGTGGCTTATTGGTTCCATTCCTGTGCCTTATTGCCTTCCCTCCAATCACCCTTCTACAGTAAGACCCTAGTTTCCACTCCTTCCATCTTCAGGACTAGCGCCCCTGCGCAGAAGCAGGATGGATAGCCCACCATATACCAATCAAAGGTAAGAGTAGTGAGATTTGAACGAGGAGATAGATAAGGAGAGTAGTTAGTTCCAAGTTACCTTGGGGAAGTTACCTTTATCTGTGTTCTTGTGTTTACTCATAGATTCCTAGTCTGTTGAAGCTTGAGATTCCGGAAAAAAAAACAAAGGGTTAGAACAACGCACTCTGAGAAGAAAGTTATATTATAGGGAGTGGTGTCCCCGCAGAGTCAGGTAACCGTTACAGCAGCTAATCGGAAGCTGTGGCAGGAGCTCAGGGATGTTCTGCCTGACCTCCCTTCAGACAAGCAAGCATCCTTCAAGGCCGGTTTGGCAGATGCCCGGGCCATTGCACAGGACCTCATGGAGTCTTCGGTCTCCCACATCGACACAGCCAGCAGAGGACTGAGCCTTTGGGTCGAGATGAAAAGGACAGTGTGGATGCACTGCACTAAGTTTTCATCTGACGTGCAGGACGGGACCTGGATCTGCCCTTCAAGGGCGTGGACCTTTTTCATTCATCAACCAATAACAAGTTGGCAAAGAAGAAAACCTCCACTCAAACTGGCAAGTCCCTGGCTATCCTGACAAAACCAGGCCAGAAAGCCTTCCCTTTGTCCCTGGTGTTAAAGCCCCGCACTTTCTCCGGCTTCAAGGTGTTCCGGGACCACGGTACACAGAGGCCTGACAGGTCACCCAGCGACAACAGGAGGAAGAAGCAGAGGATATTGCACTGGTTTTTCCACTCCCCCTCCTCACCCCCCGCCTCTGATGCCAAGAAGCAATGACGTCAAGGTCGAGGAAGACAGCTCACCTGTGTTGGGCCGTTTGGCTCTGTTACAGGACACCTGGAAGAGTCTTTTCAGCAACCTGTGGATCCTATCTGTAGTCGCCACAGGCTTCTGTCTTCCTCTTCCTCCTTCCTTTTCCTATACCATCCTATCCTCCACCTCTTTATTAGATCGGGTCCCTGGCTCTTTTATGAGAGGGCTACTCTGGAGGGATATGCGAATCATGGAGCATAGTCCAGGATGGAAGCCCTTGTGCATATAAATCTGCTCGAGCTCTGGGCAGTGGGCCTATCCCTCATGGCATTTTTGCTCCTCATGAGGGGCAGGTCGGTTTTAATCAGGGCAGACAATTCTACCGTGGTGTTTGACCTGAACAAGTAGAGTGCCCCCCCATCCTCTCCTCTGCATGAAGGCAGTATCGATCTGGGAATGCGTTCTGTATGAGGGGATTTGGGTTTCAGGAGTCCATTTCCCGGGGGACAGCAATGCAGAAGCTGACCAGCTGAGCTGCTTGGGGTACAACACCTACGAGTGGGAGTTGCACAACGACTCCTTGTTGCCCCTGTTCCAGCGTTGGGGGTTCTCAGACCTGGATTAGTTTGCATCCCCTCTGATTTCCAAGTGCGCTTCTTAGGCAGGGTGGGGTCAGGGGTCTCTCGGAGGTGCCTTACAGATATGTTGGCAAAGCCGCAGGTGTTATGCGTTCCCGCTCACCCCTCTGCTCCAACAGACCCTCCGCAAGTTTTGGGCTTCGTTAGGTTGCAGCCTCATCATGATATCCCCCACTGGCCTTCGAGACATTGGTTTTTCTGATCTGCTGCAGTTGTGCTCCCAGGATCCTGTCCACCTTCAGATCTCCGACACGGGATTCCTGACACAGCAGGCCGGGGGGTGGAACATCAGACCCGGCCAAGCTGGCGCTGGTGGCCTGGTTCCTGACCAGCTGAGGCTTCAACATGCTCAGTTTTCGGATGACAACTTGGACACATTCTGCAGGCCAGGAGGCCCTCGACTTGGTCCCAGTATAAGAGTAAATGGACTAGGTTCTTCCATTGGGCTTGTGACAAGGGTCTGGACCCCGTCACCTGTCGTCTGGATGACGTACTGTCTTTACAGTGCACCTGGCTCGTTCTGGTGTTCAGGTGGATACTTGCCACACTTATTTGGCAGTCATTGGGGCTTACAAGAATTTCCATGAGCATGTGTTTTCTGTGGCCGGTGGTTAAGCCCGACCTTAAGGGGTTGTCTAGGCTTTTTCCCCTGGTGCATAGGTCGCGACCGGTCTGGGTGCTTAAGGAGGTTCTTGCGGCTTTACAGCGCAAGCATTTAGAGACGATGGCCTCTGTGTAAATCCACTTGGTGACACTAAAGTCAGTTTTAATGGTGGCTCGCACCTCTGCGTGCAGGGTTAGTGAGCTACAGGCATTGTCCATGTGCGAGCCCTTCACCACATTTCACCACGACATGGTCATCTTGCGCACTCACCCAAATTTCTTGCTCATGGTGTTCTCTCCATTTCATCTGAATCAGGAGATCCGCCTGCCGGCGTTCTTCCCGAACCCGCAGTCGGAGGCAGAGAGGGCTCTGCATTCCTTGGACCTCAAGAGGGTCCTCAAGTTTTATCTCTCTTGGACAAAATCCTCCAGGAAGTCTGAGTTGTTCTTTGTGCCTTTGGAGGCTCCTCCCCCAGCTCTCAGGTTCCCAAGGCGTCCATCGCCCGTTGGATGGTACAGTCCATCTCAGAGGCATACACAGCCTGGGTGAACCAGTTCCTGAGGGGATTCATACCCATGCGGTCAGATGCAAGGCCACGGCCGTCGTGTTTCAGAGACAGACGTACTTCTTGGATTGTCGTCAGCAAGGCGACTACTTGGGCCACTCCATCAGCCTTCTGTAAGCACTACTTGCTGGACACAAGCTCCAGACGCGATGCAGAGTTTTGTCAGGCGGCTCTGAAGAACCTTTTTTTCTTTGTCCCGGATGAGGCAGGTTATCACAGCTCCACCCTATGTTCATGTTCGGTGTAATCACCCACAAGGATGGGGGAAAGGGGACAGGACATATAAGTAATTAAAGTTACGCAGTCCTTAATCCCCTTTCCTCCCCACGTCCTACCAGCCTTCCCCTGGTAGCATTCCAATGGCTAATATGTAATAAGTGTAGCCGGGTATCTAAGCGTCCGATGTGTTCAAAGTGGACTGAAATGAGGTGCTGGGGTGTGGGGCCTTGGCGGGGTGTTCTAATGCCTGAGGCCCTCCCCAGGCACGCTATACTAAATTTAAAGGGGAAGCTCAATTTTTTTCACTCCCAAAGGTTCATGTACCGTCTCCATGTTGGGGGACGCCCATTAGGATGGAGGAAAGGGGACTAAGGACTATGAGTACTTTAGTCACTATGGTGATTAACATTAATTCCTTTGTGACCCCAGGAATCCAGAGGATGGTCTCTACTTTCCCTTCAGTATATTCTATATTCCCTCTCTGGAATTGCGCTTCTTGATATTGTCTGTTTCTCACAAATCCCAAATGGGAGGCCACAAGGGCAGGAATGCCAGCTTGGAACCCATTGCCAGACAATTTTGGTTGCTGGATATGAGCAGCAGGTGTACCAATATGTAACATTATGTCCGGTGTGTGCACAGGTGAAAACAGAGAAAGCAAACAGTTTGGGTTCTTACATCAGCCTGTAAAACACATATGTTCTTGGTACACCGTAGGCTCGAGTTTCATGGTTGAATTGCCCAATTCGAACCCTTTTGGGTGGGACCAAGGCTGATTTACATATAGCCTTTACCCTTTTGTATTGGGTTGGCAGGCAAAGATCGATGGTCTGGAGCAATGCCAGAGGTTGATTTATTCTAAACCCTCCAGCATCACCTCTTTTGTTTTGTAATTTTAACAGCTAGACATGTTTTATGGTGGTAGCGGACTGTTCTGTCAAGATGGCACACTTCATTCTTCGCCGAAAAGTACCTACTGCTAAATAAATGTCTCGATCTTTACCGCATGAAGCCTGCCCCGTCTACAAGAAAAGATTGTTTTCATGACACCTGCCCAGTCTACAAGAAAAGATTGTTTCTGACTGGAGGAAACAGTATATTTTCCTGTTTTGGAAACATCTGTGCAAAGACATTGGCATACAGCATGCCCTTGGGTCTTACCATCTCCAGAACAATGACCTAACTGAATGGACCAATCAGATTTTATAGCAATTTTTATGCTGCTACTTAAATGAACCGTAAATGGTATGCAGTGAAAATAACAAATAGAAAATAACTACAACCTTTTAAATGAAATAAAAAATATTTTAAAAAGTTAATTTTTTTAATAAAAATGTATATGGGGTGGGGTAAGAGATTACAACGGGTGGGGAGGTGGTTGGAGTGGGGTCATAAAACTAGGGAAACGGGGGCGGATGCCCAAAATTGAAAAAATCGATATTTTTTGTTATTTCTAATTAGTTCAAAAATGATTTCTTATTTTTGTATTCATTATTAACACATGGAACCCTGTAAGTCAAGTGTGCAGATCTGGATGTAGCGGAGGTGGCTTGAAACACCTCGAATTTCACCATACGCTGCAACCCATTTATTTGTTATCACAAACATCCAAAATGGATGCCCTGGAGCGCTGTCATTTCTAGCCATGTGCCCTCAGCAGATGAGATGGTTCACTGAATACAAGCCCAGCATCGAAGGGTGGCTTGGCTATAGGCCAAGGACTATACTACGAGGCAGGAAGACAGGAGGCAGGCTCCAGAACCTGCACTAAAGATGGGGGATAAAGGTGATTTAACATCAAAAAAACCTTCTCGTACAGAACCTGTTTTTTTGGCCCTTTTTTCATGTACTGAATAGACTGTCTTCTGTGGCATTTCATTTGCAGCTGCTCCTCTCTTGGCGTATACATGCAGCATTTAATGTTTCTTGCCTGAAGCCTTACGTACCAGATTCCTGTGCTGCTCCCCCTAAATGCCTTCCCATCTGTTCTGAGATGTGGGTTTCTTGAGTTTGAGGTCCAAGAAATCTGCGACTCCTAGATCACACTGGGCAAGCTTACTTTTCGATCACTTGGAAGGGTTGTGCCACTTGCCCCAGCCCTGGGAACTGGCCTCGTACATGCATGCGCTTGGTTTTATGTGGGAGTTTTTCCACTATTTCCACCGGAAACCACAGATCTCAGTATCGTCTCGCGTTTCACACGTGTGAATACTTAGCTGGTATCTGACATTCCTGTTGCCTTTTTCCCCCCATTTGGCCAAGTCACTGGTATCCGGCGTGTAGCCAGAATACTGAGTGCCCGTGATAGGGACCCACACGTTGAGGGAGCCGTCATTTTTGTTTCACTGCACCTGCGTGTAGGCCTGGTTCCCTGCTTCAGCAGATTAACAGTATGGAAGTCATACCTTGTTGCCATAGCATCCTGCCTCACTCCTACAGATATGGGGGCTATATAAGACCTGTTCCTACGCGGAGGTAGATTTGTCTCTGCATGCTCTTTACTTAGAGTACCTCTCCGTTTGCCTTGCCCTCTACCAACAGCACCAGAGTTAGTCATTCTCACACTCCCCTCAATACCCCTTCCTTACATATCTATTCTGAATGGTGCTCTTCCTTTTCCCTCTTGCTTCTCAATTCTGTGGTCATCTACCTCCCTTACATGCTGTTGCCCAGGCATTGCCTTTTTTCTTTAAGCTGTCGTACATCTTATGACTCTTCTTAATGGACTGGGCCTCCATTTTCAGTTCTCCAGTGTGCATCTTCTGCCTCCTGTCTGCCACTTCCTCTGATGGCTTCTCTTCTCATCAGCGGGCCCTACCTGCAGCATCTTCCGGCCTGTCCTGCACTTTGGTGATACCTACTAGCCACTGCACCCCCTGCCTGTGCCGGTATTGCCTCAGTGCCACGCTAATCTGTGGAAGCCCCGTTATGGTGCACAGAACTGATCCGGCGACACCTTGAGTTACATTCCTAGCTCCACAAAATGTCAACAACACTCACTGTCACACCACAACAGACCAGCCGAAGTGAGATCGGCATGCAACGCAGGTCCGATGCGCTTAATGACAACGAAGACCGGCGCGAATACAGCAGAAAACACCAGAGTGAAGCAAAAGGTGATCCCAATCCACTCCAGAGGGCTACATAAGGCAAACACTGTTTCCAACACCATGCTGCCACTAGCCACTGTGAGTTGGGACAGGCAGCTGCTCATGCTGCACCTGTAAGTAGAGATGCAGAACAACCAGGCTATGGCACATGGAGTATGAAGGAGAGGAGGAGGAGGATAGCCCAATCAAGGCGTGCATCGATCGCTAGGGTTAGGTCCTCACTGACAGCCAGTTGGTCACCCTGTACTGTTTCAAGAGAGAGACCATTACTGAGCTGCTCACCACAATTCAGGACGACGGGGGAACAGGGTCAATATCCGGACAGCTGTGCACCCACTGCTGAAGCTAGTGTCAGTCCTACAATTCCTCCGAACTAACACTTTCCAGCACTCCGTGGCCATGATGCGCGGCATTGGACAGTCCACATTCTGTGCAATGTTGGCCCAGGTGCTTGAAGCCCTACTGCGGCAAGTGCAATGCCACATCTCACTGCCTACCACCAAGCCCAGGTCAATGCCATGAAAAAACAGTTCTATGCTGTTGTCCAAATGCTAAATGTGATCGCAGCCCTGGACTGTACCCATGTTGCCTTGGTGGCCCCACCAGGCCCACGAAGCAGTGTACCATAATCGGAAGCACTATCACTCATTGAATGTGCAGGTGACCTGCAACCCCCAACCTGTACATCACCCACTTCTGTGCCCTCTACCCTGCTCCCCCCATGGACTCATGGAGAGGCACAGAGGAAAACAGACCTGGATAGTGGGTGAGAGAAATTGCCTGAGCCCATGCGCTGCGAAGCACCTGACCAAATGGGGGGGTGGGGGGTGCAGGGGATGTGAATAACAACACAAAGCGTGGCATGAAAAGTGAATGCGAAATTCGTATCCGATCACCTCCCGCACAAATGTCACAGTATAGCCCAGGGAGCATGCACATGTCACTCAAACATGACTACAGGTATCACAATACAGTATGCACAATCATAAGCAATCAAGACACATGGCCACATCGCATCACACAAGAGCAACCCTACCAGTACCACAGCCATGCATTCATGAGTGCCCAGCCCGCAATGCCTACCTGGTGGCCGCAGAAGCTTAGGGAGGGTCAATGGGAAAACAGCATGCCACATGCACGGGCGAAATACACAGCCACAAGACAGCCACCATGTCAGCTTCACTTGTCACTGACAGACACCTTCTCCAGCATGGGGTCTGGCATGGATTCACATCCTCATGAATATTCCCCGTCATCAGGCCGGGAATCCACGGTATAGAAAAAATCGGTATCAGTTTCGTTTCTGATCTGTCTTTCTCAGTAGTAACCAATCACTGGTCTCTGGGTCATACTGCCCCCAGCCAATGACTGCCCTCTCTCTCTAAGCCCCGCCCCTGGCAGCCATCCTCAGATTTTTACTGCACGTTCAAGTGTTGGGAGTCCTCGTGCTTAGCTCTCGAGTTTTTGCTGCGTTTTTCGCGCTTTTTTCACGAGACTTTCTCATTTTTTCGGTTAAATAGAGCCTCAAGCTCCACCGTTTCTACGCCCCTCAAGGGTGAAGATTTCGTCGAGTTACGATTTTGGAGGATTCCAGAAGTTCCGAGGCCTACCCCGGACATGGCCCAGGAGAAAGGGAGCTCGACGCCCGGGAAGCTGTTTAGGACCTGCCCTGGATGCCAGCTTCAGAACGTTTTCATGGAGGAGGAGCATTCGTTATGCCTCTACCGTCTCCATGAGGACAAGACGCACAAGGAAAAGGACTGCGCATTTTGTGGGAACGTGTCGGAGCGGACCATGAAGGATCGCCACCTCCGTCTCGCCAACTGGCTGGAAGGTAAGAGCCCGCCAGGCGAGAAGAAGAAAAAGAAGTCCGAGCGGTCTTCTAAGTCCTGTGAGGGTGCTCTGGCGACGGGGGCCCAACAAAAGGCTAAGCACTGCGAGTCAGCGGGCACCGGGAGCGCCAAACGGTCGAGCTCCTTGGCTGCCAGGCAGGGCGCATCCTCCCCGCCGCCATCGACCACGAGCCAACGCTCTGGCTCGGGTAAGAGGAAGTCAGAGAACCCGGCGAAGCTTCTGGAGAGGCCCCGGTCGATCTCGAAGATTCCGGCAGAGAGGGAGCGAGGCTCGGACCCTCCCCCCAAGGTGAAGGCCCCAGGCATACAGAAGGTGACGTTGGCCTTAATTCACCCTGCTAAGACCTCGATTGAGGATGTCGCCGTGGCCCTGGCTCAGCCTGTGGAGGCTACACCAGTGGAGGCGCCCTCAGGTACCAGAGTCTCCCTGCCACCGCGGAGGGAGTCATCTTTCAGGCCCATCGAGAAGACTGTCGAATATGGACACGACCTCTGAAGAGGAGCTCATCCAAGTCGTGGAGGAGGCCCAGCCCATCGGGAGGGATCCCGACGAGGGCGACGACGAGGGCGACGGTGACGCAGACGAGGCTCCTCAAGAGCCCTCGCTCCCGTCGTTTCCGGCACCGCAGGACACCTCGGCGGCCATTTTGTCAGCCATCCAGTCCTTATGGTCGGAGATAAGGACTAGGTTGCCCCTTCCCCCGACGGAGGTGCCTGAGCCAGACCCGACGGAGGAATCGGTGCCAGGACCTTCGGAGAGCCCACCACTTAAGAGGAGGAGGACGCATCCTAGGCCTCCTCTCCCGCCTTCTCTACCTTCCCCCCGGGCCACTACCCACGGGGATGATACAGGCATGGACACTACTACGACGAGTACGGATGACGACGGAGGTGACGACGGGACGTGTCCCCCATCACCCCCTGCCCGGGCGTCCCCGCCCGACGAGATTGGATCCTTCCATGCAATGATTTCCAGGGCATCCGAGCTCTTCCAGCTCTGCCCGAGGAAAAGAAGGAGGGGTTCCTTTACCAACGGCGCGAGGCTAAAAGGAAGACGGTCCCCGCCATACCGCTTCTTGATGACATCTGGGATGAGGGGCTCGCCCTCCTCAAGAACCCTGCCACGGCTCCTGCGAAGAGGGACCGGTACGAGAAGAAGTACCGGGTCCCTGACGCTGCCCCCTTGTGCCTTAGGGCGCAACCTACCCCGGACTCGGTCGTTTCGGCGGTGGACAAGAAGAAAGCGGGGGGGGGGCATCGGCCTCGACTTCAACATCCCCTCCGGACGGCGAGGGTAGGAAGCTGGATGCGATGGGACGACGGGTCATCTCATCTGCAGCGACGACCATCAAGGCGGCCAACCTCCTGGCCATCGTAGCCCGCTACGACAGGGAGTTGTGGTTCAAGATCGCCCCTCTGTTGGACTTCCTTCCGGATGCCAAGAGGGCCGAGGCCCTGGAAATCTTGCAGGAAGGTGAGATTGCCTCGGACCACGCCATTACGGTGGCTACGGACATCGCCGACACCGGTTTCCGTCAGTTGGGCAACAGCGTTTGCCTGAGACGACGAGGATGGCTCAAGGCCACGGATTTCCGCCAGGACGTTCAGACCAAGGTTTTGGACATGCCTTTCGATGGGAATAACCTTTTTGGCAAGGCGGTTGATGAATCCCTTCAGACGATCAAGACGGACACGGAGACGGCCCGTGCACTGGGTGTGCTCCAACAGCGACGGCCGTCCTTTCGGAGCTCCGGAGGCAGACAGGGTGCCTCCAAGAGAGCCGGCAGCAGCTACTCTACGTACCGTCAAGCGGCAAGGTCTTCGTCGCAGGAGGCCTACAGGGGACGCGGCAAGTCAGGTGGATCCCGCCGTCATCGCCAAGGTGGTCAAGGAGGCAAAGCGGCCTCCAAGCAAGATTGAACCGACCGTCGGGTCGAGCCCCTGCCGAAGCACCCCGGTGGGAGGCCGGCTAACGAAGTTCGTCGGCGTGTGGGAGTCCATCTCCACCGACCGTTGGGTGCTGGACGCCCTGGCCCTGGGGCAAGCCCTCGAGTTCCAGAAGAGGTACCCCCGCATTCCTCCCGTGGCCAGGAAGGAAAATCATGTCCCTCAACTGCTGTTGGAAGTAAGGGCGATGCTCAGGAAAGGTGCCATCGAGCTCGTCCCAAAGAGGCTTCGGGGCTCTGGAGTTTACTCAAGATACTTCCTCGTGAAGAAGAAGACAGGAGGATGGCGTCCCATCCTGGACCTGCGACGACTAAACAAATACATCAAGGCACAGAAGTTCCGGATGGTCACCCTCCAGCACGTGCTGGGACAGCTGGAGGAGGGCGATTTCCTGTCGTCGTTGGACTTTGAGGATGCTTACTTTCACATCCCTATTGTAAAGAGACACCGAAAGTTCCTCAGGTTCGTGGTCAAAGGGCGGCGCTACCAGTTCAAGGCCCTCCCGTTCGGATTAAAATCGGAGCGCCCAGGGTGTTCACCAAGTGCCTAGCACCGGTGGCGGCGCGGCTGTGCCTGCAGGGGATCCACGTCTACCCCTACCTGGACGACTGGCTCATACGGGCAAGGACAAGGGAGCTCGCCGTGGAACACAATGCGAAAACCTTCCAGCTGCTCACGGACCTGGGGTTCTCAATCAACTTTCCAAAATCCCACCTGGTCCCATCGCAAGTCGTCCTGTTTCTGGGAGCACAGCTCGACACAGTGGCGCGGTGGGCCTCACCGTCGGAGCAAAGGATAAGGACCATCCTAGGAAAGGTGCAATGTCTGCTGGCCACAGACGTGGCCAGAGTGAGGTCTATCAAGTCCCTCCTCGGAATGATGTCCTCCTGCATTTATCTGGTGCCCCACTGCAGACTTCGGATGCGGCCCTTGCAAGAATTCCTAGACGCCCACTGGATCCAGACGACGGGCAGCTTCGAGGACAGGATCCCGCTCGACGAAGCGTTCCGTCAGGGAACAGGTTTCCTAGCCTCGGCCCACCAGGTGACGGTGACGACGGATGCCTCCCTGGAAGGTTGGGGAGCACACACCGGTGGTCTCCACGCGAGAGGCCTTTGGCTCCCGGAGGAGAAGACTCTCCACATCAACATCTTGGAGCTCCGCGCAGTGTTCTGGGCCCTCAGGTCCTTCTTTCCGTCCCTCAAGGGCAAGGTGGTGAGGATCTTCACCGACAACACCACCACGATGTTTTACATTCGGAAGCAGGGCGGAACCAGATCCCCTGCCCTATCCAAGGAAGCCCAGGATCTGTGGCATTGGGCCGTCGCCCAAGGGATGTTTCTGGTACCCTTTCATCTGGCAGGGATAAAAAACACCATCGCCGACTCACTCAGCAGAGAGCTGCGCTCTTGCCACGAGTGGGAACTGCGCCAGGATCAAGTGGACCGACTCTTCCGACGATGGGGCAAACCCCAGATCGATCTCTTCGCGACGGCGGCGAACTACAAGTGCCGGAGGTTCGCCAGCCGGTTTCCCCAACCGAGGAGCATGGGCGATGCTTTCTCGTTCCCCTGGGACAGCCTGTTCCTTTATGCATTCCTGCCGTTGCCGTTGCTACTCCGGCTCGTCAACCAGCTCAAAAGGTCCCGGTGCAGGATGATCCTCGTTGCACCGGCATGGCCGAGGTAGATCTGGTTTCCGGACCTTCTGGACTTTTCAGCGTCCACACCAGTCAAGCTGCCGACGGATGCGGATCTTCTCTCCAGAGAAGGAGGCGCCATTCTTCATCACGAACCAGAGTCGCTGAACTTGCAGGCCTGGCTCCTGCAGCACTAGAGTTTGGAGGATACGACATCCCGGCCGACTGCAGAGAGGTTCTTACAAAGGCCAGGGCATCCTCAACTCTCAAGTGCTACGGACATAAATGGAAGAGGTTCTCTGTCTGGTGCCATGCACAGAAGGTTAACCCTCTGCGGATTACGGCCCCTCAAGTATTGCCGTACCTACTGTCTTTGGCCAAGGCTGGCCTATCTCACGCTTCCATCAAGGTACATCTGGCTGCCGTCTCACGTTACACCAGAACTACAGGATGGGCGTCCTTGTGGTCTCATCGTCTGGTGAAGGAATTTATGAAAGGACTGTTCCGATCATTCCCGCTGGTGAAGGCCCCTGCCCCGGCGTGGGAGCTCAACGTGGTGCTAACTAGGCTCATGAGGGACCCATTCGAGCCTATGCATTCAGTGCCATTGAAGTTTCTGTCGTGGAAAACAGCATTCCTTGTGGCCATCACCTCTGCACGACGAGTGGGAGAGATCCAGGCCCTGTCTTGCAAGCCTCAATACTTGACTTTTCACGACACGAGGGTGGTGCTGAGGACGCACCCCTCCTTCATGCCCAAGGTGCCGTCGGACTTCCACCTCAACGAGCCCTTGGTGTTGCCAGTTTTCTTCCCGTCGCCTTCGTCGCCGGCTGAGAGGACTTTGCACTCGCTGGATGTAGCTAGAGCACTGAAGTTCTACGTGGACCGCACGAAGAGTTTTCGGAAGACATCACAGCTGTTTGTGAACTTTGGACCTGTGAATCAAGGGAAGGCTCTCTCGAAGACTTCCATTTCCAGATGGCTCTCCGGCTGCATCATGCACTGTCACCGGTTGGCAAACCGACCGTTGCCAGGCCGTCCGAGGACCCATTCGACCAGAGCGATCGCTGCTACTACGGCGTTCCTGTCTGGTGTGCCCCTGCTCGACATCTGCAGGGCTGCTACGTGGATGTCGACGCACACCTTCACGAGAATCTACTGCGTCGACTTGGATTCCAGGGAGGAGTCCAGAGTTGGCCAGGCAGTGCTGCGCAACCTGTTCGCCTAAGATGAGCCTGGTGAGGAGGTAAGGGTTACTTAATGTTGAGTTGTTGTATTGCTTGATATTGAGCCCTTTGCCACCTCCCGTGGTTGTGCATGTGTATGCTGCTATGTATTCTTATATTCATGAGCATGTGAATCCATGCCAGACCCCATGCTGGAGAAGGAACAAGTTACTTACCTGTAAATGTTGTTCCTCAGCATGGGTCTGGCATGGATTCACATGCGAACCCTCCCGCCTACCCCTCTGCGGCTCTTCACTTGGTCATACTGCCACTTTACGTGCTACCAAATCTGAGGATGGCTGCCAGGAGCGGGGCTTAGGGAGAGGGCAGTCATTGGCTGGGGGCAGTATGACCCAGAGACCAGTGATTGGTTACTACTGAGAAAGACCGATCAGAAACGAAACTGATACTGATTTTTTCTATACCGAGGATCCTGGCCTGACGACAGGGAATATTCATGAGCATGTGAATCCATGCCAGACCCATGCTGGAGAACAACAGTTACAGGTAAGTAACTTGTTCCTTAAGCAACATCTGCTGCAAGGGAACAGAGTGCATGTGAAGCAGAAACAATGGATGATATGAGTGACCCAGCACGCACAGACATAGTGCAGATGCATGCCACGAAATGAAGGCCCATATGCATGCACAAGCTGTCCATTGCCCTGATACTGTGTAAGGCCACTCCCTCACTTTAGAACGTGACTAATGGCTGTGCCTCCCGCATACAATTTCTTTGGACACATGCACATGGCACAAGCCATGCACGTCTTCGTGACACTCGCCTCTATTAATAAACTAAGACAATAACACAATCAGGAATGTCCTCGCATTGATGAAGCTTAACAGTTTTAACGATATGATGTGCCCAAACTACCCCCTCCCACCACCAACTTCACAGCATACTGTCCCCCCATTAACTCACCAGCAAAGCCACACAGCAAAAAGTGTCTCAATGTTCATTATGTCGGTGTTCTCTTCCCCTCCGACCCCCCATGCCAGCCCACAGTGATCTTGAGGCCAAATGGTGCTGGGACCTGTGCTTGAGTGTACTCTTCTGCGACTACTCAGTGGGTGCCATTGAACTTTAAGCTATCGAGCCTGGCTCATGGATTTGCTGAAGTTTGATCTCCGTGCTTTGGAGGATGGCCTCTGCAAGTGTCAAGACCCCTTCGGTCATCTCCCCAACCCTCTGCCCATACACTGTCAGGGCGGCAGTACTGGCAGCTGCCTCCATCCGGTCCCTTGTCATGGCCCATACAATCCTGAGGCTGGCCCCTTGCAGGCATTCATGGATCACCTGCAGGTATTCAGAATGGGTATGCCCAATCGCCTCCATCTCCCTCTGTCGCCGCTCCATCTCCTCCGGCCTCTGAAGCACAGTGTTGCTTGGTGGTGTGTGCCCAATGGGAGGGGGGCTGTGGGCAGGGGTGCCATAGGATGGCGTGTCAATGTCTGGCTCGGGTGTCTGGGCATGCTGGCGGCGGTAAGGGCTCTATGGGGTGTGTGGCCCTTCTGCAGGCGGTAACACTGGGCTGATGTCCCTCTGTGTCTCTACAGTCGCCCTGCCTGGCTGTGTGGCCTCAGTGTCAGTCTCTGCAGCAGCAGGAGTGGATGCATTGGGCCTTGAGGTGCTTCTGGTCGGCTGTGGTGTTGCCGTAGGCTTGACCTTGCTGGGTTGCGGTGCCTCGCAACAGGCCATCCGCCTAGGTTTAGCTTGTCTGCACCTTTATGGGGGTGGTGGTGGTGGCTGACCTTGAGGTCCAGGATGCGCCACTCCCAGATGGGCATTCCCATTGTCCTCCGATGCCTCTGGTGATGCGCAAGTGCCTGTAGGGGACATAGGACATTTTGTCAGGTAGGTTTCTTCCACTTGTGTTGGCATGCAAGACACAGTTGCTATGGTGCAGAGTGGGACCCCACACATTCGGGCAGATGGGCAGGGTTGCTCAGGGGAGATTGCATGTGGGCACATCATTGTGGGGATGGTTGCAGCAATGAGTGTGCGACACCTGGCCAGTTGGTCCTTGGCCTGTGTGTGGGGAGGGCAGGGTGTCCATGCTGGGGCAGCTCATGTACAGCTTGCATGCTTGTGGTCCTTCATGCCCCCACATCCCCTCCTTGTGTGACACACACCTTGTGGGAGTGGGTGTGGTGACTTGCTCTATGGGGCACTGCTGTGGTGTACAGTGGTTGGTTAGCTACACCTATGCCAGTGTAGGGGGACGTGTACTTCCATGTGGCTTTTCTGCCATGCCAAAATGTGGCAGAGCAACTGGGCCTGAAACATGTTGGTGTGACTGCTACAATGTTGTGGTTACTCACACACCCCAATCCTGCTGGCACAAGGTGCATCAGCAGCAGTGTGGTGTGCATTGCACTTGGATAGGTCACTTGCCACCCTTTCCCGCTGTAGTAATTCTCAGGGGTGTCCTTGGTGCCCTGCCCCATGGCTTCTGTGGAGGATGGATGATGTGCCACCCTGTTGGCATGCCCAGCTTCAGGGCCTGCTGACATGTGTCCCTGTCCACTGGGGCATCTTATGCTAGGCTGACATTTTGTTCACGCACCTCCAACTCCCTCTATGTCCGTCTTGTCCAGGACTGTGCTACACTTTTCCTCCTAGGCAGTGAGGATCAGTGGTTCTACGGTACCACCTGCAGTGGCCAGGGACTCCTGGCGTGTTGGGACAGGAGTCCACGCACCCTGACCCTCAGGTCATTCCATATTTTCCTGCAGTCCTTCCTGTCACGGGGTACCCGACTCATGGCATGCTAGATGGCTAGCCTGCGCTGGCCAGAGGTTTTTTGCTGCCATACAGCTTCTCACAGTGGGCAGCAACTTCATCAGTAAGGGCCACCAGTTCCTCCTCACTGAACTTGGGTTTCCTCAAATGATTTTGAGCACCTTGCCTCTAATCCTCTCCTGTGACATTTTTGCTTTATTTCAAGGTCCGGATGGCTGCGGGAAATGGAGCTTCTGTTTTTATTTTTTATTGTGTTATAGTCAAAAATATTTTGACTTTTCACCAAAAAAAAAAACAGTTAACATGTCAAATAAGATTTTTTTTTTTTTTAATCAAGGCTTATTACACATTTAAACAAACGACATATGTCAGACAAAATCTAGACACAAATACTCCATAATCATAAATGTATAAAAGAAAGAAAAAGAAATAGGGTGCCTCAACATTTTCCCAACTAGAATAGATTTCCCATTGTCAATAATGTACGACCCTCTTATTGGCGTAATCCTGCCAAATTCCATTCTTTCAACAATTTTAACACTTCCACTGTTAAAAAAACATAATTGCCTGGGGCTAGCCTATTCCAAAAGCAATCAGTTTCTAGCCACCAATTGTGGTCAACAAATCTTACTAGCCCTGCCACCCTCAACTCCAGAGTCCCTGGACAGGTGACCAACAAACACCTCAGAGATTGTGTTTCTGCCATCTCACACTTCTGAAAGATGTTGTTAGCAATTTCGACTCTGATGGATTGGATTTCTCGAGTTGGCAACAAATTCAAACAAAATCTCAGAAATTCTGCTGTTATACTTGAGTCAGGAAATGTTTTCAGATATGTAGGTAGGAGGGATCTAGGTTTGTCTGTTTGGAGTCAGAGGCAAAAATCCTAGACGATCTCATTGCCGAATTGGTTCTGATTCAATACATCCTTTTCATACGTTCCTTAACTTTCAATGGATTTTAGGCCAGAAGCTCTTCCGAACAATCTGATTCTATTAGGATATTGGCACATACCCTTTTCAAGTTGTTTAAATATGCATTAGATGACCCATGAAAAGAAACCAAATGTCTTCATGAAGAGATGGTGAAGGGGGAACCAGAATTGACCCAAACACTGAGATCCACTTCCATTCTAGCCACGCTTTCAATGATTGTAAGCCCAGCTCATATCTAAGACTGGCTATAGGGACACAATTTGTAAGGCCCAATACTCGTCTCCACAATTTTCCTTCAAGTCTCTCCCAGTCTATTTATTACATGAAACTGGGGATGGGTGTCAAAGCCAAACAATAACGTTGGAATTACTTTGCCAATATAATATCTAATAACCAGAGTAACAGAAAATGTGCAGAATTTGTTTAATATTCTTTTCATTTGCGAGCCCAATTGGAGTATTTTGACCTCCAAGGTAATCGTTACATGTCCATTAATTGGAAAGGATTTGACTACTGAGCCTAGATGGGTCACCTCTTTTGCTATGGGAATTATGTGATTGTCCAGACACCCGGTGAAAGATTTTAAGGCCCTTAAAGGATGTTTGAAGACCACAATTTTTGATTTTTCTGGATTGACCTTCAAGTCATTCAACTCTGCATAGTTTTGTAACGGAGAGACAAGGCGCTCTAGACCAATTTGAGTGTGGTCTAAGAAGACAATATCATCGGCGTAGGCCAGCCAATCGATTTTAGTACTGCCCAATCCCAGACTCGCTAAGGCTGAATCCTTAATCCATTTAGCCAAGTCAGATAGATACAGATTCAACAGGAATGGGGCTACCAAGCACTCCTGTTGTACTCCGCTTTTTATTCCAATGGGCTTGGAAAGTTTCCTGGACCTGTTCAATCTATCTTGTAAGTTCTCAGTTTTTATGCAGCTCAATTAGTATGGCCTAACGATTCTCTGGTAGGCCGCAGTCTCTAAGCTTTCCCCATAGGCAATCCTTATTATTAGTATTGAAGGCTTGGGACAGGCCTATCCAAGCCGCAAAGAGAGGGAGACTGCCCTTGGAGAAAGACCCACAGCTTACACTACTCAGGACGAGACCATTAAGGGACGTAGAAAGGCCTCTCCTGAAGCCTATCTGATGCTTTGGAATGATGCCCGTTGCAAAGATTTTCCCATCAGCATCCAAGAGAGAGATCACCTCTCTTATAAATAGGGATAATAATCGCCCTTTTCCATGAATCAGGTATTTGCTTTGAGTCTGGGACTCTACCAAACAAGGCTGCCAAACCCCATGGCCCAAAGATCGGGGTCAGATTTTAAGATGTCGTTACTAAGACCGTTGGGACCTGGGGATCTGGATGCAGAGGATTTTGTTATTAGAGTTCTTATATACCCTTGTGATATATTTACTGACTACACTGTGTCATTAGCAATCTGTGTCTGAACCGTACACACCGATCCATATCATTTTGAAAAGTGATCGGCCCAGACATGTTGCTGTATGACCCCGTCCTGGGCTGTGTTAAATTACCTATCCAATCCCCCCACAATAGACCAAAAATTATGCGAATTGTTCAGACAAATCACTCTCAACCTAGATTCTCCATCCAGTTGCATTCAGTGGAACTTCAAGGACCTAGGCCAGTTGCTATAGTTGTTTTTAAGGGTTCTGGCCACACTTATAAAGGTCTGTCTGTCCTTCGTAGTTATTTCGAGATGTCTTAATGACCTAATTTCTCTTTTTTTTCCCTCTCAAATATGTACATCAAAATGATGATTGTGCTTAATTGTCAATGGAACAGGTGTCACATTAGGAGGATTAATGTCCCAAATAAACGTAAAAAGATCCTTCGGTTCACAGAGCTTAGCTTAGCTAGGACCCTATCCGTAAGCGAACCAGTGGTCCATTTTAGCTTATCAACCTGCCCCCCCCCCCTTTTAAATCTAGCCACTCTATTCCTACTATTATTCAAAGTTAGTTCCTGAACAAAAGCAGTAATCGGCCACCTCTATTTTTTTGTTCAAAAACTGCTTCCAGGATTTCATGATCGCTTGGTGCTCCATTAGTGATGGAAAAATGGGCACACCTATTGAACAAAGTTTTTGATAGAAATAGGTAATCTATAATCGAGAAACTTTCCTCCCTCTTCCAGGTATGGACAGGGGAGATATCCCGCATGATGTTTCCATTCCCCATTAACCAGTCCCACCATAGCAAGAAGTTAGACCACAGTTCCCCATTACTCGAGGGTAATTTATGTATCAGTGACTCTGGGGATCCGCCTGTAATGCATTGTGCGTTCAGATCTCCCACAATAAGTAGTTCATGGGAAGGAAACTCGCCCGACCATTGATCAAACATCTCTGATAGGGAATCTCTGTAAATCCATTAGAGTGGAGCAAGACGGGTTCCAATAGAGATGAAGAACAATCCATTTAAGGCTGCTGCTCTCTGCCCCCGATTCAGCCCTCACAACCAAGATACCCGTGTCTGTTACTCAACAAAACAGAGTGCTGGAATATTTCGTTTCTACAAGCAATACATAAGCCCCCCATGGCCGTCCCACCCCTTCACCAAATGCCAATTGATGGAACACTGAAAACCTGTCCAATCCAAATGCAACCTTCAACCATGTTTCCTGGAACACAATCAGGTCAAAATTGTCAAAAATATAGGGCTTTCAATGCTCACTACTAAATGATCTATGGCCCCTTGTGTTCCAGACAATCAATTTGACTGCCTTTCACTAAAGCGGCTTCGCAGGTAGGCCCAATATAAGAACAATGTGTGATACAATATCTGGGACAAAGGACCACACATTTGAGGTTATTTCTGATTCCTCAGGTGCAATATGGCTCATGTGCATAGCATTTGATTTAAATGTTGAAGCATTACAGTTTTTTGCTCTGGGCAGCAACTCCAACAAAACTTCATAACCCCCAGTTCTGACCCTGCTGCCCAGATAGCGTTGAATCCCAATCTTGATTTTAAACCAATCTCCAGAGTGTCTGCCGATGGAAAGAGCGGAAACCTAATGTACTCGATGTCTGCAGAAGTAAAGAACTGTAAATCCAGAACTTCTTACATCAATAGTAAGATTGTGGTCCATTTCAGCTGACTTCTCCTTAGGTTTGTAAGCACTGTCCTGGAGATAAACACATTCAAGAACCTTTTATGGGGAGGACTCTGCAGTTTTTCTTCTTGGATTAGATGTCGTTGATCCGGTCGGAGCCTAGAGCAGGAACAATATGCATGCACAGGTTCATCCATGACCATCAATTTGGGTGCAGTTTCCATCGTTTCAACCTCAGTAGTCTGCCCATTCTCCAACAAGACGGCAGAAGCCACCTTTGAAGACAAGGGCTTGGGTTTATCAAATAATTGAGGACTCTAGGCATTTGTACTGGCCATCTTGGGACCCTTTCGATATTTCTCATTTTGCAGCCCAATTACAGAGGACTTCCTAAAGTCCTTTGTGGCACTTGCCCCTTTTTTGCCTCTTAAAAAGATTGGGGCAATTCGCAGGGGGATCACAGGGTGTGTCAGTTTGAATCCCCACTGTTGCTTTTGTGGTCATAGTATTAGTGTCCTCGTTAGCGACCAACTTTTCAATTTGTGCCTTTTTCTTTCTTTTCCCCACAATGTGTAGTGATTTCCTGTTCTTCTCTACCTTGCTTACTTCTTCTAAGTCCACACCTTTTTAAGATTTCAAATGAACTGGTTCACGTTCGTGGACCTATTTTCTTTTACTTTTCAGGTGCTTTGTTTTCTTGTGCTCCCCTTCACAAATTGGTAGATCCTCGTTCAAGTCCAACTTGTGCTTTTTCTACTTCCTTTTAGTTTCTGTTTGCCTTCTTTTGTTTCTCTCTAATATCCCTGAGCTTCACATTGGGCCTTACGGGAGGGGGGGGCTTACGTTAGATAGATTTATATTGGCTTCTTCTGCCATCTTGGCTAGGCGATCAAATTCCTCTAATGTTGAGCCTGATAAAGGTGTGCCATCCAGAAGGACAATTGAGGAGTCACAAGTCAATTTTGCTGGGGCTGGTGTATATCTCCCATGATAATGTTTGTGCCCTCCCTGTCTTTGACGTGCAAAAGAATAAAACAAACACACCCCTTACGGGGAATAAGGCAAAGAGAGCAGGCTGCGGAGGTTCAAGGAGAGGTTTTTATTTAGTTGAATATTATTCAAGAGATATCTGAGAGCGCTCTGCACAAGTTATCATTACATCATGTTTTATAGGGTGCGTGACGCAACTAACATAGGATACTACGTTGGTCTCGGATTGGTCGGTTCTCTCGATGTCTCAGGTGGGGTGGCATCTCTTCATCCGGGTTGGTCGCTTGGTTGGCAGGAGGATTGACGTCAGTCATCTGTACTCCGCATGGATGAAGTTCAGGTCGCTGGGAGGCAGGGTGGTCACTATCTAAGCTAACATAATATATTCTCAAAAAAGCATGCACTAAATAAAAGTAGTTCAAAGACCTTCAGTGGTGTATCATGTCTCTATAAAAGTCACACATATATCAAAACTATCAATAACATAGGATTATACAAGTCGTGGGTTAAGGGTCTTGACCGCTATAATACACTGGTTGGAGTCATGGTCCGTGCACATAAGAATCTCTGGTATGTGGCATTTGTTAGTGGTAGGCAACAATATATTTTAGCAGGGGTCTAATGTTAGTTGGGGATCTGCTGGGTGGGCATCATGGCATGGTCAGTGGCCTGGTACATGAAAGGAATATCTCGCAGGGACACAGGGTCACGATGGCAGTGAATTTCCACGGGTGAGGGTGCGGGAGGGGTATGACACGTTTGTGGAGATGGACAAGCTTTGTGCTTAGCTCATGCTGGTTCACATGCGGGACAGTAATCTCAGAGGAAGAGTGATGTGCTACATTTACAATTGTGTTGCAAACATCTCCGGCTTCAGCGTGAGAATGGACCCGTGAAGGTTTCCAGCCAGAGTGAGAACGAGGGTGGGGGCCCTGTGCTCTGCTCGCCTGGCTCTGCTGCTGCGAGAAAAGGGAAGAGAAGCGTTTTTGTACTATCGCAGTGAGGCCTAGTCACCAAGATGGAGTCGAAAGGGGGTACAAAAATGGATGCCCTGTGTCCTGCTCAGTGGTCCCATCTACGCGAAAGTCAACCAAGGTTAACATCGCATAAGGGCAAGGGGCGAACCCACTACTGGAGGCACTTGGTCTGAGTTTTGTACTGATAAGTAGAGGAGAGGGGCCTGATGGCCCCTCGCTCCCACACCATACATATGATGACCTCCCACAATTTCTTCAGCCAAATTTAAGTTTACCACTGTCAGATCCTCCTTAGCCCCTTCCCATTGCTTCTGTAAGGCATCTAATTTTTTGCGAACGTATTTTGCAATCTGTACGAATCTCAGTCAGGGCCTCCCCACAAGGCTATTGATAGCTGATTTCAGTGCTACCAATGTGCTTTCATTTACCTCCATGTCTTTGGTTATTTCCAGCAATATTCCAGTGTGTTTTTGCACCTCTTTTTTCAAAGCTTCAAACACTTTAACCAAAGAACTGAGGACAAAGTTTAAAGCAGTAAATGTGGGCGCTGTATCATTTTGTGTCCCATTTGTCTGACAGATCTTATGTTTAGGTGAAAGCCTAGGTTGCCTTTGTTTGTTTGCTTTGCGGCTTTCCATCGCCACTTTGGAAACCTCCATCAAGGCTGATATAGCGTTCAGCTCAAACGTGGAAGTCCATGGATATGTGGGGGGCGGAATACCCGCCTCCTCCCCACTTGTTCCCTGGAGATTAATGCCATAGGTCATATTATGTTTTTTACCCTCCTTTTGTAGGCATAAGTAACTTTCAGTGTCAACCTGGGGGGGGCTTCATGCACACCTGGCGAATGACTTGTTGGGAAGAATTCCATGATGGTATTGTTTAGCATAGTTGTGGTGAGCATGTACTCTAAATTTGAGGACAGCATGCCTCTCATAACTGGATGGGTACGTGTAGATGCAGAGGAAACCCTCAGTTCTGTCTCGGTTAGGTCATTAGTATCAGAGCCTGTGGGCACTTGGTTGTCTCTCACAAACACACTCCTTGGAGGAAAAATTGAGGAAACCCCATGCCCCCCTTGCCGGATATGGTTTAAAAATAGATCTTTCCACAGGCATAGGATTTTTACCCCAGCCGGCAGGTTCCTCAAGTTCTCGGGCTTTGAGGTCATTGCTTAATACTCTGCTTCGTAGGTTATAACATTGCAACATGGCAGTCTTTATGGATTGTACCTCTTTATTTTTTCCTTCTTCCCCTTTTCCTTTCCTTCCCAATCAACTTAGACAATTCACTGTCAGGTGTTTGGCATAAGTGAGAGAAGGTAGGAATAGGTTCTTGTTTTCCAAGATGTCACTTACTAGTTGTCGAGGTGATTCAAAAGCTTTCAGCCCTGCACCCTCTGCAACAACTGCACAACTGCAAGATTAACTTTACACTGCAGTTAGTTCACTAATATAGAGTCAAGGGACACTGAGCCTCCCTATTGCGACCACTAAAACCTCCCCTTGTTTTTTTTGCCAAGTGCAGTTTGCTTTCAGTTTGCAATTGCTGTAGGATTCGGGTCTTCACAGCAGGAGAAACAGACCACTCCAGAACACAACTGCTAGCCTCGTGCTTCTCTAAAATCAAGGCTCTGTTAATCAGTGCTGCACCCCACAGTCGTCAGACCCCCGCCAGACCAACGGGGTTTGATGAGACCTGAGACACAAATCTCAACAAACTCAACACCCCACACTCACCCGGGGTCGCAGTCTACAGTTGCGTGTCACCAAACCACAGTGTACACACTGCGCTCTGCCCCTCAGTGCTACCGTCCCACAGCAGATTTCCCAGTCTAGGTCCCGGTCTGGGTCAACTCTGGGACAGCTCTGGAACAGCTCTGCTTGGCTCTGGCAAAGGTTAGAGGAAATGACTGCTCACCGTCACGAAACTTCAAGTCGCACCGCTCTCCACATAATCACGCACTCAGTGCATAGACGGCTGCTTCTGACGTAGAAATTCTTAAGTGGAGATTCTAGATAGATTGAATTTTTCAAGGTAGCCGCCACAATGCTTCCCTTTCTGGTTGTGACATAATTTCCGCCTGTGTCCCTGGCTGTAGTGCTATTTGCCCTGAAATTACAGCGGTAACCCTTATTTTCGGCGCAGTTTCAGCTGGACAGTGATAGTTACCATCAGAGTGGGGCACGCGTTCAAGCTAATTTGTGATACAGCACTAATACTGAAGAAATTGCACCGGGATACCGCCCAACTTGTGATGACCCCAATGTTTCCTGAACCTAGCCTTCTCATCTACTAGGGAAACCGTCCCCTTCAGCAATGTTGCAGAGCTTGCATGGGAATATGCCTGACTTGCTGTTTCCTATAGAGAAGGCTCTCTACATTTGTGCCTGTTAGCGTTCCATCTAATCTGCAGGTTTAAAGTGCTACAGAAAAATCCTTCTTGAATTATTACATTAACAGGAATCAGGAATGTCTTTATTTTGCATGCAACATAAAGTATATGCAAGCCGAAACGTTTGCATTTACAGCTGATTATTGCATTTTACATAAATAGGCATGCATGCAGTACATATTTAGGCCCTGGATATGCAGTAGTTACTTTAAACGTCCCAAACTTAACTGCAAGATAGTACTCGCTGACACATTACATGTCTTTAATGTTATTCACTGTGGGTACGTGAGGCGCTGGAAGTCGCACTTGAGTTGCATGCTTCCACATATCAACAAGCATTTCTTTAATATGTTAGCCAGAGGTGGCCTTGCTGCTGTTAACCTGAAATGCGGAATCCTTGTGCGACCAGCGGTCAACGTGAGATCACTACATAGGCCAGACATGAGCCAAGGTCCCTGTGTCTGTTTGAACTTTTGATTACCGCAAATACAGCAAGGCAAGCCCTCATTGTTTAGTGTCTCAAGAAATAACAATAAGTATTTCAGCCGATGCACTTCACAAGTGGTGCCAGTTGCCCTGCCTGTATGATGATCTTCTTTTCAACACACCTCCCCTTCTCTTTTCTCTGAAGCATTTGTTTTGACCCCCTATGCCCTAAAACCAAAAAGCGGCCTCCAACCTTTTCCGTATTGAGTGATTTATGATCAATGAAAATTATCCTGGGCTACTCTGCACATTAAGGTATCAGTGGATGCCTTTTGATCGTCTCCTGGCAAAACTACTCCTAGCCAACAGCCTAAAAGGTTGGATTTTTCTACACAGACGTATTTCCCTTATATGCAGACATATGTTCCATATTACCATTTGCAGTTTTGGCACCTTCCTTCATTCGAAATTGACTCAAACAATTGCACTAAAATGCAGAATTTGTAAACCAATATTTTGTGCAATTTATAAAACAAACAAACAAATAGTTGGTTTTACTACCATAAACAAAATAATCTTGTGATTTTAATCCTTTCCCATGCCTACACAAAAGCCCAAATGGTTGGCATTGCCAATGCTTTTTAAACTGAGTAAAGTTAATAGTAAATGTGAGTTCGAAAGAGTAAAAATATGTATTCTCCTTTGTAAGCGAGTATAAGGAATGTAATTTCCAGTCGACGCGTGTAAGGAGTTAAAACTGTTTGAAATTACCATGCGGCAGCTTTCTGAATCATGACAGAAAAGATGGTTTCTCAGTGATGCAGTGGCAGAAACGCCCTCTCTTAACTGAAACAGATGAGCACTGACATACTGAGTTTCCCTTGCATTTAAGAAAGGGTACAACAGCAATGCACGCTTTTTAACTCTTCACTCACACAGAGCAGGTCAGCTTGAGTGGAAACCGTGCAGGCTTCTACGACATAAACTGAAAAGGTGAATCAGGGTTACCCCAATGCAAGCTTTCATCATGTAGAGCAGGTGGAGATCAGGGCAAGGTGTAAAGCAAGGGTACAAGATGCCCACACAGAGATCAGGAATGTGTGTCAACAGTAGAAACTCCTCTTGTATAACACAGATGCAACAAAGCCTTCAGTAGTGCACACTCCACTCCTAATATAGAAAATGTATACAATGGATCTCAGTAGATTGTGCTTTCCTCGCATAGAACAGGGACATTGAGTCTCATCAATGCCAAAATACCACATTTGGAATAGATATATTGTGAGTTACAACAGTATAGGTTCAACTTCCATGGGGAATGCACTGCATGGGGTGGAGCTGTTCAAGCACCCCCCCACACTGAACAGTTAAGGGCCTCACCACTGCAGTGCAAGCTACACTTGAATATAACTGGAACATCATAGGCCTCAGCAGTGCAGATTGTTGTCACAAAGAACATGCCCAGCATGCTCAGATCTACAAGTTGCCAATCTTGCCTTGCAGGCCAATGTCCGTGCAATGCAACACTATGCAGAGGATGAAAAAAAGAATGGATTTTCCCTTTGAAGATGTTCAATGGCTACATCATTGTTACACAGAGAAACAATGGCTCAGGAGCAGCCATTCGTTTTTAATGTAAAAATTGATTATGGCTGTCGAAGTGCTTTATTTTTCATTTCAATAAATGTGGAAAAATACTAACTGCAGCTTTGTAAAAAAATAACTAAGCGAAAAACAAAATGGGGATGAATGCAGGTCAAATTACCCCAAAATAGTCATACTCATGAAATACTTTACCATTGAAATAAAACGTACATCGAAACAATAGGTCATAAATACCAAGATCGGAAAAATAAAACACATAAGCTAAAGTGAATAGGCAGTGGGACAACAATGCAAAGTACAAAAGCTTGTAAATAAATTTAATTATTCATAAAATTGTAATTATAGTGATACAATCACCTAACAAGTTCCAAATTCGAGAACATGCTCATAATTTCCTGATAAAAGTGCTCACAGAAGAACATTATTATATGCATATGCGGTACAAGGTTGTTACATCACCAGTATATTTTTCGATGAGTTTTTTGCGGAACATATTTAAATGAAATAATGAATTGAAAATTATAGGGGTTTTATAAGGGGACATAAGGGGAAGGGGATGGGGAATAGGGACTACATAGGAGAGGGATGGATTGGGAGGGGGCGCCAAATATTCAAAAAGGAAATGTTTTTTTTTTCAAAAAATATTTCATCAAAAAAAATCAGAAAAATAGCTGCTGATGTTATTACATAGAACTGCCCATGACACGTATTTGTCAAAAATACATTCCAATTATAGCAAAATCATGTTGGCTCAGCAATCTGCAAAATGGTATCCCCCTACGGATGTGCAGCCAAGCATGATGTATGGCCTACACTAATTCTCTGTGAGAAGAAAGTTGGGACAATATATTTTTCCTACGATGCAGTGCTTGCTTGAGATATAAGAGGGACCAACTCACAAGTGGTGTCTACCTGAAGCAAATATACCAGCGACACTGTCTACGAGCCGTTTCCCTCAGAATTGGCTTCAGCGTTCTAGCTCTGATATATCTCTGTAGGCTGGACAGAAGAATATAAAATGCAAACGATCTTCCACAATATGAGAGCAAAGTAAACAACTTTTGTCTAAATGTTGATCTAACCATTTCGCCATCACTGCTCTTAAATTAAGACAATTAAACCTCCCTCTTGTGATAATTAAATAATTCATTGGATTCACATGAGTCTTGTGCGTTTACCAACAGCTGTTTACTCCACTTGTCTGCTAATTTGCGATTCAGTAATGTATGAGCGATAAAATGGCTCCATGCATTAATTTTGGCAAAATAAGATTTTACATTCTGCAGCCATGGAATACCCTTAGCACTTGCTTCAAGAAGTATGCCCTCTATGATACCCTTGCTGTTATACACGTGCAAAATGAATTTCAGCGGCCAGGATATGCACAGATTTCTAAAACTATTAATCAGCCCCATTGTTTGCTTCATTCTAGAGGCCTGTTTAGTAATGCAAAGCCCAAATGCTGTGAATTGAATACCCAAATAGTACAATTCTTTGACGTGGGGTACAGCAATATTATTGGTCCACACTGTAGAATACGTTGATTTCCCAGGTAACAAGCCATAACGGCTGTCTTTCCAGCATTGACTTGTAAATCCAAGGCATTCATGAATATTGCATAGACCGAAATTAAAGTGGCGCGCAGGGGTTCCGTTCAAGCAAGAACGTGTTGCTGGCGTAAGGCAACTCCGGGAAAGTAACATGCCCTAGGTACATCCTCCTCGGGCCGAGTGAGGGTCTCATGCAACTTACTGATGTACATAGATAACAGCAGTGGTGCTAAAACCACACCCCTGCCGAACATTATGTCACTGCAAAATGCGGTGTGCAGTGGACATAAATTCCACTCCTCAATCTACATTGGTTCCTTTATGGACTCCAATAAGAATGTATAGGATCTCCGGAGTGTCATCCGCCGTCGCCGCGATTGGCGGATTCTTCCGCGTTACAGGTGAGTTTAAAACTTCCTTTTCCCCAGCAGACTCCGCGTTGCAACCCGCATCGGAAGTCTCCCTTCCGGGTTTATGCTCTCCCGAGGCTTGGCGCTCCTTGCTTTGCTGCGGCCTTTCCTCGCTCCGCTGTCCTCCGCTTCGCTGTTCCCGCGAAGTGCTTTTGCTGACGCCTGCCTTTCTTCCCTTGGGCGCTCTCCTGTGTTTTCGTTATGTCCGATTCCTTTATTTTCTCCGGACCTGCCTTTCTCCATCTTACCTTTTTCTGTCTCCCTTCTCTTCTGCCTTTCTGGCTGGGCTTCCCGGATCCCTTTCTGCCCTCTCTTCCTTGGCCTACCGGATCCGGCTCTTCTTCGGAGCTACTGGGCGGACTCACCGTCACCGGCTTACCTTCCGGAGGTCTCTTCTGCCAGCGTTGTTTTCCCTCATCGCTCCCCTCAAAGGCGCTGCCCGATCTTCACGCCATTCTGCTTGTACGCTTCCTGCTCAGCGTTCACTGACACCTACGGAGAGGAAACAGAAGAGAACTCAAGTGCTATGAAGGGTTTTTTCTTCCCGATTGGGTTTTTCCCTTCCTCCGGCTTGATTCCGGAAAAGGGGCCACGGAACTGCTGTTTCCTAGCGGTAATTGTGGCTTCCTTCCGTGACAAGCACATTCATTCAAGAAGGGAGAAGGATTACCTGGCCAGGTGCAACCTACAGTCTACAGACAACGATTCCGGCAGCTCAGGTGAGGAGAGTGCAGAAGGAGGGAAGGAGAAGGGAACTAAGGGAACCAAACAATCACAGATTGCAACGCCAAAGAGTTATAAAATGTCAGCTGAAGAGCAGGTCCAGGAATTATGGAAAGCCTTTCAAGCCATGTCCCAAGAATTACAGGCGGTGAAGACAGAAAACGCGCTCCTCAAACAGATGGTAACCACGAGGGAACCCTCCCCTCCAGAACTACCACCCATGGCACTTTCCTCAGGCAAATTCGACGGCTCTCCAAAGAAGGTGAAAGAATTTTTGGAAGCATGCACGGTATATTTCACTTTCAGGCCCCGTACTTTTGTAACGGATCAGGCCAGGGTTGGATTTCTAATTTCCAACATGACTGGAAATGCACTAACTTGGGCTACTCCATTGGTGACCAACAGCAATGCTATTCTTCAGGATTATGTAGGGTTTCGGAACCCACTCAAACAGATGTTTGAACGCCCTGAACTGTCTTTCACGGCATGTGAAGATCTGCTGGATGTTAGACAGGGAAACTTGGATGTCCTGTCATATATCGCCGCGTTCATGATCCTGGCAGCCGGAGCCAGATGGCCTGAGACAGCGCAGTATGCCATTTTCCAAAGGGGTTTGAAGGAAGAGATCAAGGATGAACTGGCCAGATCTCCTCGCTCACCCACCTCTTCGGACTTATTAGCTGCCGCACTTCACATAGAATATCGGCTTCAAGAACGAAAGATAGAGCGTCGCAAACAAAGAGGTTCCGGGTCCTCATCGGACTCCTTTTTGCACTCTCTCCCTGGTCACTCCTCAGCGACAACTCCAGACGAACCAATGCAGATCGTTGCCACCAGGGCCCCTTTATCCGCTGCAGAGAGAAGGCGAAGAAGAGAGAAGGGTCTGTGCGCATATTGTGGTTCCGATCAACATCTTCTCAAGGACTGCACTGAACTACCAAGTAGGAAGTCGGGAAACTTACTCCCTGGGCACACATAGGGACCAGTGTCCGAGGGTTACCAAGCTCTTTTCAACGTCCCTATGTTTCTTTATCCATCTCCTCCCCCGATTTCTGAGAAGACTCCAGACTTATGGTACTTCCAGTGATCCTAGACTTAAAAGGGAAACAGGTGGAACCCCTAGCCCTGCTGGATTGTGGCGCCGCAGGCAACTCTATTGACACTTTGTGGGCCGATAAGCAAGGGCTACGTCGGATTGCCCGCAAGGAGGCACAGAAGGTTGAAGGAGTAGACGGGTCCCCCCGTGTCTTCAGGTCCTTTGACACATACCACAGAAGATCTTTCAATGAGAATCTGTCAACACTCTGAAATCTTGAGGTATGACATCATTAGGGCTGCACGCTTCCCTATCATCGTGGGCATCACGTGGCTTCACAAACACAACCCCTGGGTCAATTGGACTGAAAATAAGTTGAGCTTCCGTTCCTCGTTCTGTGCCCCGAACTGTGTCCCTGTGGAGGGCAGGGAAGACCTCCAGCCAGTAAAGATTTTCACTAATCACCACATAGGTATCCATGCTCTTCCCAGCTATTGCTCCACTTTTACAGAAGTGTTCCTGGAACGGTTGCATGGCAAACTACCACCACATCGGCCCGAGGACTGTGCTATCGATTTGGAACCAAATGCCCTGATTCCGTTTGGAAGAATGTTTTCCCTCACGCAGACGTTGCGTAGGTATTTGGATACCTGTTCTCAGGTGCTGAGAACTTTCTGGACCAAAACGCTACTGGGTGAAGTTGACCAGTTTCAGGATCCTTCTGGGACAGGACAGCTCCCATGGCTAAACTGGATGAATCAGTTTCTACTATGTATGGAAGCTCAGGGCATGGATGCTTTAAGACAGGTGCTGATGTGAATTTCGCTTTCAGCTCTTGGAAGGCCTTTTCAGCCTCTTCGGTCCGCAAGAATCATTTGTTTTTTCGCAAAAGTGCTGTAATGGGGTGTACAACATGGGAGAAGTCCGGAATTAATCTGCAGTAGAAATTAGCAAATCCGAGCATGCTTTGTACCCCTTTGACTGAACTGGGTGATGGCCACTTGAGAATTGCGTCCACCTTTCGAGAGTCCATTCGGACTCCTTTTGGAGTCAGGATAAATCCAAGAAATTCAACTTATGTAGCATGAAAAACACATTTTTCCAATTTTGCATATAACTTGTGCTGGCATAGTTTCTCAAGGACTGCACGCATGTGCTTAACATGGTCTGATTCTGAGGAGTACAACACTAGAATATCATCTATGTATACGACGACAAACGTCAATGAGTTCACGAAGGACATCGTTCATAAACTACTGGAAGGCTGCTGGTGCATTGCACAACCCGAAGGGCATCACCTGATATTCGAATAATCCGTACTTGGTGCGAAAGGCAGTCTTCCATTCGTTGCCTTTCTTGACACGTGCCAGATGATATGCCCCTCGGAGATCTAACTTAGTGTAGATACAAGCATCCTTTACTTGGTCTAGTAATTCGGGGATCAGAGGCAATGGGTATCGGTTTTTTCCCATAATCTGATTTAATGCGCGGTAATCTATGCACGTTCTAAGGTCACCTTCCTTTTTTGGCACGAAGAATAAAGCTGAGGTTGCAGGAGACTTGGAAGGACGAATAAAGCCATTAGCAAGGTATTAGTCCAAGTATAGCCGTAGGTGACGATTTTCAGGTTCCACGAGGGCGTAGATTCTACTGCATGGGGGTTGTGCACCAGGTAGGAGGTCGATTTAACAATTGTATGATCTGTGAGGAGGTAATGTATTGGCCTGTTCTTTTTAAAAACATCCTGAAATTCTTGGTATTCCTGAGGTAACTGCACGATTGGGTTAACGACTGTAGCCAGGCTTTTGTTCAAAGTTTTCTCCGGGGAACAGGTGTGTGCACAATCCGGGAAGGTTATTCTCTTCTCTCGCCAATCTATAGCAAGGATTATGGGTTTCCAACCATGGCATCCCCAGTATTATCTGGAACTGTGGGGCTTTGATTAGATCAAACACAATAGTCTCTCTTTTTTATTGTTTTACTTCTCATCAATACAACAACAACATGTGTGGACTAGCATGTCCTTTCAAAATTCGATCATGAACAGGTCAGTTATCAATCACCCATGACATTACCCCGGGTTTTAATGCAGTTAAACCGTATCCCCTTCGCTGCCCTCAGCAGGATCCAGGAGGATCTAAGGTCCATCTTCCTCCCACCTCCGCCATATCTTATCCGCCTTGGCAGGGCAGCCTCTGGCAGTGTATACTCTATGTTCTATGACTGCACAAATGTTCATGTCCGATGCCCATTGCTCCATCGTTGGGGACTCCGGGGCTCCCCATTTTTGCGCTATGTTGCGCTTCATCAGTCCCGCTGCCGTGTTCAAGAGCAGTCTGTCCCATTTGTTAAGTGCAGTCTCGCCCGGGACACCCAGAATGAGAATCTTTGGGTCCAGTGGTATTCGGCACGCCAAGGCATTGCTAAGCGCAGTACAGCATTCATCCCAGAAGGTACGGATTCGGGGGCATGCCCAAAGGATGTGAAAGAAAGTCCCCTCTTCTTCCCCGCATCGGAGACAGTTCGGGTTCGAGGCTCTCTCCCACCTATATAGTATCGTCCTGGGGTAGTAGACCCTGTGGAGGATCTTTAATTGGACCAGCCGAAGCCTGGAAGAGATAGCCACCTCCCTTGGGTGCATTAGCACTTGGATCCAGTCTTCTGGATCTATTACCCCTAAATCCACCTCCCATTTGGCTTTAAGGGTCCTGAGTTCGGGCGTAGCAAAGGATGTAATAGCATTATATAGGATAGAGGTGCATTTGGTGGGGATGAAGGCTGGGAGTATATTGCGCTCTATCGGTGTATAGTCCGGGACGTTAGTGCCTACAGGTATGTGGTTTCTTAGGGCATGGGCCATCTGTACATAGTGGTATCGCTCAGTGTCCGGGAGTTGGAATTGTTGCTGACTTCAAACGAGGCTATATCCCCTTCCTCAAGAATATCCCCGACTCTCAGAATCCCGGCCCTTACCCATCGGGGCCATGGATGAAGTTTCTTTATTTCGGGCAGGTTGCAGTTTCTCCACAGGGGTTGTGAGGTAGTTACGTTGTGTTCCCACCCTACGAATCTATGCGCCTGCTTCCAAACAGCAGTAATATGAGTCGTGGTCATTGGCGGGAGGGGTCTCGGGAGAGTTTGGTATAGCAGTTGCCATGGGTCGGTACCGTGCATGGCCGCAACCTCGGCCTTGATGTGGGGGAGTTCCCTATCTCCGTGGAGCAGGTCGTTGACCACTGCTAACTGTGCAGCCCAATAATAAGTTTGGAGGCGTGGGGCCCCTATCCCACCCTCCCAGATCGATCTTTGGAGCGTGGTCAGCGCTATCCTCGACTGGCCTCCCCCCCATATTAGTTCCCGAAAGAGGGATTCGACCCATTTAAAGTCAGAGTCTGGGATCTTTAATGGGGCATTCTGTAAGACGTAGAGAAACCTTGGGAGAGTCATCATCTTAAAGAGTGCGGCTCTTCCCATGGGCGTAAGAGGGAGAAGCCTCCAATGGTGGACGTCGTTGACGAAGCGATCAAGGACCGGTTGGAAGTTGTGTGTTATGTATTCAGTCAGGTTTGTAGTCACCCAGATCCCTAAATATCGAAAGCCTTGCGGTTCCATCTGGTACGGGCATTCCTGGGGGTCAACCCGCACATTGCCTTTCACCGGGAAGAGGACCGATTTTCCCCAATTAATTTTAAGCCCACTAAATTCTCCAAACCGGGTAAGCATCTGTGTCACCCTGGGGCAGGATCGAGCTGGGTCTCCCAGGTAAATCAGGAGATCGTCTGCATACAGGGAGATGCGGTCCTCATGTCCTTCGGGCCATCTGAACCCTGTCCATGCAGCATTTTGGCAGAGCCAAAGGGCAAGAGGTTCAATCGCCAGGGCAAAGAGAAGGGGAGAAAGGGGGCAACCCTGTCTCGTGCCTTTTCCCAGTGGGAAGGACCGGGACGACCAACCATTCACCCTGACCTCCGCTTGAATATTAGTGTAGAGTAATTTCACCCATCCCAAGAAGCCGTCTCCGAATCCCATACGCCTCATGATCTCCCAGAGGCAGTCCCACCTGACCGAGTCGAAGGCCTTCTCGAAATCTATTGCCAACAGAGCGAGGGGGGTATCAATGACCGGGGCCCGCTCTAGCGCCAGGTGGAGCCGACGTATGTTCATACGGGTTGATTTGTGTGGCATAAAGCCACATTGATCCGGGTGGATCAAGGTGTGGACTACTGACTGCAGTCGGTTGGAGAGGAGCTTGGCAAGAACCTTGGCTTCACTGTTAATTAACGAGATAGGCCGATAAGAGGCGCACAGTTCCGGGGGTTTATCAGGTTTGGGAATGACCACAATGGTGGCTTTACATAGGTCCGGTGGGAGGGTGCCTTGGTCGCGGGCGCCAAGGAGCATCCTGTAGAGGGGGGTTGCTATTTTATTCCCTCCAAGCTTTTGCCAGGTCTCGGCCGAGAATCCATTAGGGCCTGGTGTTTTTCCTGCTTGAAGCTGCGCCAGGGCTTCGGCTATTTCAGATTCAGAGAGATCTGAGTCCAGCTCCTCACGTTGTTGTGCCGTCAGTGCTGGAAGTATTACTTCGTCTAGTAGGGTCGGGTCAAATGGTGTTATCGGGGCTCGGTAGAGTTCCGCATAGAACTGGGCGAAGGCCTCTGCTATTTCAGCATCCGTCTGATACCCGACCCCATTCGGGGCAACAATTTCACGGACATGACGTCTCCCCTCCTCCCTCCTCTCAAGCCAGGCCAGCATCCTGCCCGCCTTGTCCCCCAGATCGTATATCCTCGCTTTGGTGTCCCAATGGGCTTGCTTGGCATTATCCAGCATAATATTTCTGAGGGTTTCCGTGGTTAATTTGAGGGACCTTTGAGTCTGCGGGGTTGGGTCAAGAACATGTGTGTTTTCAGCCCTGATCACTTCAGCCTCCGCCTCCACCATTTTTTTGAGTCTCTCTCTCTTTTTGTTCGCTACCCAGGAGATTATTTCCCCACGCAGCACCGTTTTATAAGCCTCCCACACCACTACTGGGTCATCCACTGCTAGTTCGTTTATATCGAAATATTCATCGGACACCTCCGCGAGGTGGTCCACTAATTCTGGGAATCCAAGGTGGTAGTTATTTAGTCTCCATGTTCTAGGGGGGGTCGTGGCGTGGGTTCGTGTTTCTATTATTAAGGGGGAGTGGTCCGAGATTCCACGAGGGAGGAATTCTGCGGACATCGCCCTATGTAGGTCTGTATGCGGGACGAGGAGGTTCTCGATGCCCATCTTGACTCAACCGTGTCATCTCTGTAGTGGAATGAGTTACATGCCCCGAGGCAATCTCAGTTCCATCAACTGTGGTGATGACATCCGAAGTGGTCTTTTTGCAAAGAGGTAGATTCATCCTTGACACCAATTCGTGGTCCATATAGTTTCCTACGGCCGCGCTATCTAAGTATGCCCTTACTGCGTGCATACGTGATGGCTGCCTGGGATCAATCAAGTAGGACCATTGGGATGATCAGATGCGAGGTCTGATTGTCCTTCTTTAAGCTAAGCAAGCGGACCTCTACGCTTGTCGGGCGTGGTCGTTTCCCGAATCAGGCTCTATGTGGCTTTTATCAGCAACTCCTACCACCTTCTTGGGTGGTTTTGTAGGGCATTCCCGTAGAAAATGTCGTGAGGTTCCACAGTACAGACACAACTGCATCTGTCGTCTTCTTTCTCTTTCCTTTTGAGTTAAAGGTCCTTTAACACCCCCGATCTGCATAGGTTCAGATGCATCTGTTCCTTTGGGGGCAACGTTGGGTTTAACCAATGCCCGGTTCTCGAACTTAGCTCGATCAGTCTTTCGGTTCTGAAGTCGGTGGTCTAGCTGGACCACTAAGTTTATAAATTCTGTGCAATCCTGAGGTGGGTTCACAACTTGAACCAAGACATCTTTGAGTTCTCCCAGAAGTCCACGATGAAACAATGTAATTCGGATTTTCCTCCGGCCACCCGGTTTCCACCACCAACCTATTGAAGGTTGCAATATAGGTTAGCAGATCCTGGTTACCTTGTCGTAAGGATAAAAGTTTGTTGTCCAGGGCTTGACCCTGTGAGTGTCTGGCGAATAGTATTTTCATGCTCCTTTGAAAACCCTGAAAATCCCGGAGGAGAGGATCATCCTGGTTGACTAATGGAATGGACCAATCCGCTGCGCTGCCACTAAGATATGACAATACAAAGGCTACTTTGGCTTGGTCATTTGGAAAGGCTCCCGGTCTGCATAAAAAGTGCAAGCGCCATTGGTTCATAAACATGGCAAACCTTTTGGGGTCCCCAGCAAAGCGTTCGGGTGGCGCTAACAGAATATTTCCTGGTAAAACCACTTGCACAGGATTGCTTGATGAAACGGGGATGGGTTTCTCCCATATCCAGGTAGGGGCGTTTCCCCAGCTTGGTTTTGCAGTAGTTGCCTAGCCAGATCATCCGTGCGCTCCTTTCAGAGACAATCAGTTCTCTCCTGAGGGCATTAGTCTCTTGGCGAGCGGCATGTACTTCCGCCCTAAGTTCCCCCATTAATTGGGCCAGTTGGTCGGTTTCCGAGGTTTCCATAATACCCGGGTGGGTATTTGTAGAGAGGCTTCGCGTTCTGTTACGCTCACCTGGACCCCACAGGGGTGTTGATCGGACCCGGACAGCTGCGGTCTCCTTCAACGTGATGCGTAGTGCAGAGATGACTGTCTGGACTGGCCCGCCTAGTCTTGTCTGCTGGACCCGAAGAAGTATTCTCCTTATGTTCGTAAAAGATGAGCTCTCCATCCTGCGTGTCTTGCAGGGGAGCGTAGATTCCAGTTACTTCACTGGTTTTAAGGCGTTGGGAGAGTTCCGGTAAGTATTGACTCTGAAGTCCCTGGCGGGATTGGTAAGTATCAAGTTCAAAGAGTTCAATGTGCCCGATGTTCACTCTTGTCCCTTTCCTTCCTTAAGTTGCAACTGAGTTCGTGAGAAGAAGGTCTCGTAGCTGCTGCTCGCGTTCAGGTAAGAGTCTGTGTTACCCAACGCTGTCCCGTAACTATTGCATGCGTTAACGTGTTGTTTTTCTCCCTCTTTACAGATGCGGCATATGAAAATGTGGAGAGTTATGGAATAATACAGCCGGTGGTAAATCAGGAAAGTCTATGGTGGCAAGAGGTTGTATTTGTTGATTCCCTTGGCTCACCTTGTTTTTTCTTGTGTCCCTAGGTGCCGGATTACGGCGAAGAAATGATGGAGACAGTGCCGGATCGAAAGATGCTGTGAGAACTGGTGAGTATGGCGCCGTGCTGGAGCTGGCGAAGCGACGCGTGCAGGACTGATGTACTTTCCAGGTCCGGAGATTAAATGGTTCCAGAATTAGGTGAGGAATTTGAAATAAGTTTGTTTTCTAACCTTGTCCTTTTCTTATTCTTTATTCTAGGAGCTCCGGATTCGAGGCGGGCGTGGCAGAAGACTGGATGCTGGCTGCAGGCACACGGGCGTGGCAGAAGACTGGATGCTGGCTGCAGGCGTGGTGAGCGTCACGCTGCTGGATGCAGAATAACACGAAGCATGTGCTGCTGTTCGGGTGTGGTTTAAATAGCCTCCAAAGTAGTTCCAAGTAAGAAGTTCCCTAGAGCCACGCCCAAGTAAAAAATAGTCCCTGTAACAAAATAGTCCCATCCAGGCCTCATGTAGGCTTGGACTCTTTTGCAGCATGGTCTGCATCAGGTAAGTAAAGTCTATGAGCCTGGCGTCTATGGCGCCAGGACTGATTTGTATGATGAGCCTGGCGCCTAACACGCCAGGACTGAACCCAGACAGCCCCTAGCCGGGGCTGCTGAGGTTTAAACAAATGTCTGGATGCCTGCTCCCAGAGCTGAGGGCCTTGGTCCTGATGCCCGGGGGTAGGCATCATGACAATACCAACATGGAGAATGGACTCATCCAACCTACGAAGTCCCCGACGGGAGGTCCTTTATTCTTCATTAAAAAAAAGAGACTCTAATGAGCTTAGACCCTGTATTGACTATCGGGGCCTAAACAAAGTCACCATACGAGATCGGTACCCAATGCCCCTCATTACCGACATTATAGAGACAGTCCAGGGGGTGAAAATATTCACCAAGCTCGATCTACGAAATGCCTACCATCTGCTCAAAATAGCCGAAGGAGACAAGTGGAAAACTGCCTTCCGCACCCCATTCGGCTTATACGAGTATAAAGTGATGCCTTTTGGATTAGTGAATGTGCCGGCTACATTTCAAACATTCATGGACAGAATGTTTTCTGATCTTCTGTCAGTCTCGGTCATCATCTACCTAGATGATATATTGATTTTCTCCTCGAACATGAAGGAACACGTATTGCAAGTCATGCAGGTTTTGAAGCATCTTCAGGAGAACAAACTGTTGGTTAAAGCTGAAAAGTGTAAGTTTGCAGTTCTGTCTGTGCAATACCTTGGATATATGCTATCTGAAGATGGGATTAGCATGGACCAGGACAAGGTACACACCATACTCAAATGGCTGGCTCCCACTACTGTCAGAGAGGTTCAAAGATTCCTTGGGCTTTCTAACTACTACAGAAGATTCATTCCCAATTTCTCTGAGGTGGTATATCCCATTACCCGACTGTTGAAGGACGCCGTCCCATTCCAATGGTCAACTGCTGCGGAGGAGAGTTTCCATCATCTCAAAGGTCTCTTCTGTTCTGCTCCGATCCTGCAACATCCTGATCAGACACAACCTTTCATATTGGAAACCGACGCCTCAGCTATTGCCATTGGAGCAGTGTTACTTCAGGCTGTCGATGGAGTGGAACATCCTGTCGCATATTTATCTAAGACTCTCACTCCTAGCCAACTAAACTATTCATTTCTGGAGAAGGAACTGTTGGCTATGAAACTTGACTCTGAGGAGTGGCGTCACCTTCTCATGGGGGCCCGCCACCAGTTTCTTATCTGAACTGATCATAAGAACTTGAGAGTTCTACAGGAGATGGAATGCGCTAATTCCAGGCAGGCAAGGTGGGCCTACCTTTTCTCACAATATGATTTTCAGATCGCCTACATCCCCGGAACATCTGATCGGTTGGCAGATGCATTATCTCGCAAGGACTCAAGCAAGGAGAAGGCCTTGATCAGCACCGAACCCATGTTTCACAAGGATCGGATTCTAACCCTGGCCGGTTCCTTCCTCCAAGAAGTGCGAGCAGCGGTCATGCAAGAACTACCTCAACTATCTCTATCCCCCAAGTGTCTCTACCAAATGAAGGATGGATGGGTCTTGTATAAGAAACGCTTGTATGTTCCAGAGGGTCCCTGGTGAGAAAAGATCTTAGGCTGGGGTCATAACTCACGCACCGCAGGACATAGAGGATGGAACATCACCTTGGAACTCATCTCAAAAGTTTTCTTTTGGCCCTCTATAAGTGAAGAGACTCAGAAATATGTCCAGTCGTGTCCCATCTGTACCTCGGCTAAATACCAGGCCGGCAAACCTTTGGGTTTACTGAAGCAGGCAGACGTACCTACTCGTCCATGGGGACACATTTCTACTGACTTAATTGTGGTTCTCCCCCCATCTGAATCCTTTTCTTGCATAATGGTTACTGTGGACTCTTTTTCCAAGCTGGCACATTTCTTCCCTCTTCCAGGTCTCCCAACTGCATCCAAGATGGCAGAGGTTTTTGAGAGAGATATCTTTCGTCTGCATGGCCTACCGGATAAGATTATTTCCGATCGCGGTAGTCAGTATGTCTCTAAGTTTTGGTCAGCGCTATGCCACCGATTGGGAATCGAACAAGCTCTTTCCTCTGGTTACCATCCGCAAACCAACGGACAGACCGAGAGGCTGAACGCTACACTGGAACTATACTTGAGGTGTTATGTCACTACTCATCAGGAGAATTGGGTCTCTTTGCTCCCTACGGCAGAGCTTTTCTACAACAACCCCAAACATTCTGCCACTGCTTACTCACCTTTCTTTTGTATGTATGGAGTTCATCCAAGATCCATCCTGCCTTTGATGCCCAGTTTTACCAACTCCCCAGCAGTTGAAGACGTGTTGCAGACTATCACGGAGGCTCATTCCACCATCTTACGCAGCCTGGAAGCTAGCAGGAGACGTACAAAGAAGGAGGCGGACAAGCATCGCACGGATTGTCCGGATTGGGAGCCGGGCAACAGGGTGTGGCTGGCCACAAAGTTCTTGCCCAAGTGGGTCCGTCCTTCTAAACTGTCTCCTCGTTTTTTGGAACCTTTTCCCATTATCTCTAAGGTTAATCCGGTGGCTTATCGTCTTCGACTTCCCCCCACTCTCCGTCGCATACACCTTGTCTTCCAGTCCTCTCTTCTCAAACCATTCTTTCCTGATCCGCACCACAGATCAGTGCCCCGTCTTCTTTCCTTCCCCAAACAGGACATGAAAGAATATGATGTCTCTACCATTCAGGACTCCAGATTTTATCGGGGCCGTTTGGAATACCTCATTTCCTGGAAGGGTTACCCTGAGTCGGAGGACTCTTGGGAACCAGCTTCTCAGGTGCATGCCCCTCGGTTGCTTGCCAGATTCCATCGCTTGCACCCGGGGAAACCCGGGGTTCCACGCTCTAGCGGGGGGCATACTGTCATCCGCCGCCGCCGCAATTGGCATATTCTTCCGCGTTACAGGTGGCGGCACAGGGGTGGTGTGTTTTAGTCCTCTTTCTGTGGTCATCATTCTCGCCCATTCCTGTGGGCGGTGCCTGCTGGGAGTTTAAAACTTCCTTTTTCCCAGCAGACTCCGCGTTGCAACCAGCATCGTAAGTCTGCTTTCCGGGTTTATGCGCTCCCGAGGCTTGGCGCTCCTTTGCTGCAGCCTTTCCTCACTCCGCTGTCCTCTGCTTCACTGTTCCCGCGAAGTGCTTTTGCTGACGCCTGCCTTTCTCCCGCCTGGGGTCTGGCATGGATTCACATGCTCATGAATATTCCCCGTCGTCAGGCCGGGAATCCTCGGTATAGAAAAAATCAGTATCAGTTTCGTTTCTGATCTTTCTTTCTTAGTAGTAACCAATCACTGGTCTCTGGGTCATGCTGCCCCCAGCCAATGACTGCCCTATTCCTAAGCCCCGCCTCTGGCAGCCATCCTCAGATTTTTACTGCACGTTCAAGTGTTGGGAGTCCTCGTGCTGTAGCTCTCGAGCTTTTGCTGCGTTTTCGTGCTTTTTTAGGAGATTTTTCTCATTTTTCAGTTAATTAGAGCCTCAAGCTCCACCGTTTCTACATCCGATCAACGAGGATCCGTTTCGGAGTTTTCTACGCCCCCTCAAGGGTGAAGATTTCATCGAGTTAAGCTTTTGGAGGATTCCAGAAGTTCCGAGGCCTACCCCGGACATGGCCCAGGAGAAAGGAAGCTCGACGCCCGGGAAGCTGTTCAGGACCTGCCCTGGATGCCAGCTTCAGAATGTTTTCAAGGAGGACGAGCATTCGTTATGCCTCTACTGTCTCCATGAGGACAAGACGCACACGGAGAAGGACTGTGCATTTTGTGGGAACATGTCGGAGCGGACCATGAAGGATCGCCACCTCCGTCTCGCCAACTGGCTGGAAGGGAAGAGCCCGTCAGGCGAGAAGAAGAAAAAGAAGTCCGAGCGATCTTCTAAGTCCTGTGAGGGCGCCCCGGCGGCCCAACAAAAGGCCAAGCACTGCGAGTCTGCGGGCACCGGGAGCGCCGAACGGTCGGGCTCCTTGGCTGCCAGGCAGGGCGCATCCTCCCCGGCGCCATCAACCACAAGCCAACGCTCTGGCTCGGGTAAGAGGAAGTCCGAGAACCCGGCGAAGCTTCTGGAGAGGCCCTGGTCGATCTCGAAGATTCCAGCAGAGGGGGAGCGAGGCTCGGACCCTCCCCCCAAGGTGAAAGCCCCAGGCGTACAGAAGGTGACGATGGCCTTAATTCACCCTGCTAAGACCTCAATTGAGGATGTCGCAGCAGCCCTGGCTCAGCCTGTGGAGGCTACGCCAGTGGAGGCGACCTCAGGACCCAGAGTCTCCCTGCCACCGCGGAGGGAGTCGTCTTTCGGGCCCATTGAGAAGACCCCCACAAAGTCCTTGTTGGAAAGGGTGGGGGAGGGACAGGTGGCCATCGTGGATACGGACACAACCTCTGAAGAAGAGCTCATCGAAGTCGTGGAAGAGGCCCAGCCCATCGGGAGGGATCCCGACGAGGGCGACGACGAGAGCGACGGTGTCGCCGACGAGGCTCCTCAAGAGCCCTCGCGCCCATCGTTTCCGGCGCCGCAGGACACTAAAGCGGCCATTTTGCCAGCGATTCAGTCCTTATGCTCGGAGATAAGGACAAGGTTGCCCCTCCCCCCAACGGAGGTACCTGAGCCAGACCCGTCTGGGGAACCGGAGCCAGGACCTTCGGAAAGTCCACCGCATAAGAGGAGGAGGACGCATCCTACGCCACCTCTCCCTCCTCTGCGGCCTGCTCTGCCTTCCCCCCGGTCTACTACCCACGGGGATGATACAGGCACGGACACAGCTACGACAGGTACAGATGACGACGGAGGCGACGACGGGACGTGTCCCCCGTCGCCCCCTGTTCGGGCGTCCACGCCCGACGAGATTAGATCCTTTCATGCCATGATTTCCAGGGCATCCAAGCTCTTCCAGCTCTGCCCAGAAGAGAAGAAGAAGGAAGGGTTCCTTTACCAAGGGCGCGAAGCTAAAAGGAAAACGGTCCTCGCCGTACCACTTCTTGATGACATCTGGGATGAGGGGCTCGCCCTCCTCAAGAACCCTGCCACGGCGCCGGCAAAGAGGGACTGGTACGAGAAGTAGTACCGGGTCCCCGACGCTGCCCCCTTGTGCCTTCGGCGCAACCTACCCCGGATTCGGTCATCTCGGCGGCGGCAAAGAAGAAAGCTGGGGGGGCATCGGCCTCGACATCAACTTCCCCGCCGGACGGCGAGGGCAGGAAGCTGGACACGATGGGACGACGGGTCATCTCATCCGCAGTGACGACTATCAAGGCGGCCAACGCCCTGGCTATCGTAGCCCGCTACAACAGGGAGTTGTGGTTCAAAATCGCCCCTCTGTTGTACTTCCTTCCGGATGCCAAAAGGGCTGAGGCCCTTGAAATCCTACAGGAAGGTGAGATTGCTTCAGACCACGCCATCACGGTGGCAACGGACATCGCCAACACCAGTTTCCGTCATTTGGGCAACAGCGTTTGCCTGAGACGACGAGGATGGCTCAAGGCGACGGATTTCCGCCAGGACGTACAAACCAAGGTTTTGGACATGCCCTTCGCCGGGAACAACCTGTTTGGGAAGGCGGTTGATGAGTCCCTTCAGGCCATCAAGACAGACACGGAGACTGCCCGGGCACTGGGACTGCTCCAACAACGACGGCCGTCCTTTCGGAGCTCCGGAGGCAGACAAGGTGCCTCCAAGGGATCCGGCAGTGGCTCCTTCACGTACCGCCAAGCGGCAAGATCTTTGTCCCAGGAAGCCTACAGGGGACGCGGCAAGTCAGGCGGTGCCTGTCGTCGTCGGCAGGGAGGTCAAGGAGGCAAGGCGGCCTCCAAACAAGATTGAACCAACCGTGGGGTCGGGCCCCCGCCAAAGCACTCCGGTGGGAGGCCGGCTGGCGAGGTTCGTCAGCGTGTGGGAGTCCATCTCCACCGACCGTTGGGTGCTGGACGCCCTGGCCCAAAGGCACGCCCTTGAGTTTCAGAATAAGTGCCCTCGCGTTCCACCCGTGGCCAGGAAGGAAAATCGCGTCTCTCAATTACTGTTGGAAGTAAGGGCGATACTCAAGAAGGGTGCCATCAAGCTCGTCCCAAAGAGGCTTTGGGGCTCCGGAGTTTACTCGAGGTACTTCCTCGTAAAAAAGAAGACAGGAGGATGGCGCCCCATCCTGGACCTGCGACGATTGAACAAATACATCAAGGCACAGAAGTTCCGGATGGTCACCCTCCAGCACGTGCTGGGACAGCTGGAGGAGGGCGATTTCCTGTCGTCGTTGGACTTGGAGGATGCGTACTTCCACATCCCCTTTCTAAAAAGACACCGAAAGTTCCTCAGGTTCGTGGTCCAAGGGCGGCACTACCAGTTCAAGGCCCTCCCGTTCGGATTGAAGTCGGCACCAAGGGTGTTCACCAAGTGCCTCGCACCGGTGGTGGCGCGGCTGCGCCTAGAGGGGATCCACATCTACCCCTACCTGGACGACTGGCTCATCCGGGCAAGGACAAGGGAGCTTGCCGTGGGGCACAATGCGAAGACCGTTCAGCTACTCACGGACCTGGGATTCTCCATCAACTTTCCAAAATCCCACCGGGTTCCGTCGCAAGTCGCCCTGTTTCTGGGAGCCAAGCTCGACACAGTGGCGTGGCTGGCCTCGCCGTCGGAGGAAAGGACCAGGACCATTCTGGGCAAGGTGCAACATCTGCTGGCCACGGACATGGCCACGGAACGATCTATCAAGTCCCTCCTCGGGATGATGTCCTCCTGCATTTATCTGGTGCGCCTTTGCAGGCTTCGGATGCGCCCCTTACAAGAGTTCCTCGACGCCCACTGGGTCCAGTCGACGGGCATCTTCGAGGACAGGATCCCTCTCAACGAGACGTTCCATCAGGCGATCCAGTGGTGGGGTATCCGCTCTCATCTGTTGGTGGGCAGGGACTTTCAGACCCCAGCTCACCAGGTGACGGTGACGACGGACGCCTCCCTGGAAGGTTGGGGAGCGCACTCCGGAGATCTTCACGTGAGAGGCCTTTGGCGCCCCGAGGAGAAGTCACTCCACATCAACATCTTGGAGCTCCGTGCAGTGTTCTGGGCCCTCAGGTCCTTTCTTCCGTCCCTCAAGGGCAAGGTGGTGAGGATCTTCACCAACAACACCACCACGATGTTCTACATCCGGAAGCAGGGCGGAACCAGATCCCCGGCCCTATCCAAGGAAGCCCAGGATCTGTGGCATTGGGCCGTTGCCCAAGGGATGTTTCTGGTGCCTCTTCATCTGGCAGGAATAAAAAACACGATCGCCGACTCACTCAGCAGAGAGCTGCGAATTCCAAGTGCCGGAGGTTCGCCAGCAGGTTCCCCCAGCCGAGGAGCATGGGCGATGCTTTCTCGTTCCCCTGGGACGGCCTATTTCTTTATGCGTTCCCTCCGCTGCCGTTGCTGCTCCGGCTCATCAACCAGCTCAAGAGGTCCCGGTGCAGGATGATCCTCGTCGCACCGGCGTGGCCGAGACAGATCTGGTTCCCGGACCTTCTGGACTTGTCAACGTCCACACCAGTCAAGCTGCCGACAGACGCAGACCTTCTCTCCAGAGAAGGAGGCGCCATTCTTCACCACAGCCCAGAGTCGCTGAACTTGCAGGCCTGGCACCTGCAGCACTAGAGTTTGGAGGGTACGACATCCCGGCCGACTGCAGAGAGGTTCTTGCAAAGGCCAGGGCGTCCTCAACTCTCAAGTGCTACGGACATAAATTGAAGAGGTTCTCTGTCTGGTGCCGTGCACAGAAGATTAACCCTCTGCAGATTACGGCCCCCCAAGTATTGCCATACCTACTGTCATTGGCCAAGGCTGGACTAGCTCACGCTTCCATCAAGATACATCTGGCCACCATCTCACGATACACCAGAACTACGGGACGGGCGTCCTTGTGGTCTCATCGACTGGTGAAGGAATTTATGAAAGGATTGTTCTGATCATTCCCGCCGGTGAAGGCCCCTGCCGCGGCGTGGGAGCTCAACGTTGTGCTGACCAGGCTCATGGGGTCCCCATTTGAGCCTATGCATTCGGCACCATTGAAGTTTCTGTCGTGGAAGACAGCGTTTCTCGTGGCCATCACCTCCGCACGACGAGTGGGAGAGATCCAGGCCCTATCTTGCAAGCCGCCATACTTGACGTTTCACAACACGAGGGTGGTGCTGAGGACGCACCCCTCCTTCATGCCCTTGGTGCCATTGGACTTCCACCTCAACGAACCCTTGGTGTTGCCAGTTTTCTTCCCGTCTCCTTCATCGCCGGCTGAAAGGACTCTGCACTCGCTGGACGTAGCTGGAGCGCTGAAGTTCTACGTGGACCGCACAAAGAGTTTTCGGAAGACATCACAGCTGTTTGTGAACTTTGGGACTGTGAATCAAGGGAAGGCTCTCTCGAAGACTTCCATTTCTAGATGGCTCTCCAGCTGCATCATGCACTGTCACCGGTTGGCAAACCGACCGCTGCCCGGCCGTCCGAGAGCCCATTCGACCAGAGCGATCGCTGCTACCACGGCGTTCCTGTCTGGTGTGCCCCTGCTGGACATCTGCAGGGCTGCGACGTGGAGGTCGACGCACACCTTCACAAGATTCTACTGCGTCGATTGCTACTCCAGGGAGGAGTCCAGGGTCGGCCAAGCAGTGCTGCGCAACCTGTTCTCTTAAGATGAGCCTGGTGAGGAGGTAAGAGATGCTTAATGTTGAGTTGTTGTATTGCTTAATGTTGAGCCTGTTGCCACCTCCCGTAGTTGTGCATGTGTGTACTGCTATGTATTCTCTTATTCATGAGCATGTGAATCCATGCCAGACCCCATGCAGGTGAAGGAACAAGTTACCTACCTGTAACTGTTGTTCTCCAGCATGGGTCTGGCATGGATTCCAATGCGAACCCTCCCGCCTACCCCTCTGAGGCTCTTCACTTGGTCATACTGCCACTTTACGTGCTACCAAATCTGGGGATGGCTGCCAGAGGCAGAGCTTAGGGAGAGGGCAGTCATTGGCTGGGGGCAGTATGACCCAGAGACCAGTGATTGGTTACTACTAAGAAAGACAGATCAGAAACGAAACTGATACTGATTTTTTTCTATACCGAGGATTCCCGGCCTGACGACGGGAATATTCATGAGCATGTGCATCCATGCCAGACCCATGCTGGAGAACAACTGTTACAGGTAAGTAACTTGTTCCTTCTTCCCTTGGGCGCTCTCCTGTGTTTTCGTTAGGTCCGGTTCCTTTATTTTCTCCGGACCTGCCTTTCTCCATCTTACCTGTTTCTGTCTCCCTTCTCTTCCGCCTTTCTGGCTGGGCTTCCCGGATCTCTTTCTGCCCTCTTCCTTGCTCTACCGGATCCGGCTCTCCTTGGGAGCTACTGGGCGGACTCACCCGTCACGAGCTTACCTTTCGGAGGTCTCTTCTGCCAGCGTTGTTTTCCCTCATTGCTCCCCTCAAAGGCGCTGCCCGATCTTCACACCATTCTGCTCGTTTGCTTCCTGCTCAGCCTTCACCGACACCTACGGAGAGGAGAAAGAAGAGAACTCAAGTGCTGCAAAGGGTTTTTTCTTCCCGATTGGGTTTTTCCCTTCCTCCGGCTTGATTCCGGAAAAGGGGCCACGGAACTGCTGTTTCCTAGCGGTAACTGTGGCTTCCTTCCGTGACGAGCACATTCATCCAAGAAGGGAGTAGGATTACCTGGCCAGGTGAAACCTACAGTCTACGGACAACGATTCCGGCAGCTCAGGTGAGGAGAGTGCAGAAGGAGGGAAGGAGGAGGGAACGAAGGGAACTAAGGGAACCAAACAATCACACAGAGGACAATCTATGGACCGGAGTACAAGCCAAAGCTTTTGACGGTTAACTTTATCAAATGCTATACTCACGTCTATAAAGGCTAAATAGTTTGGCTCTTTCTTTAGATAAATTTTATTAGCCGTCATAGATGTGTAATGTTTGTTCACTCGTGCCCAAGCCTGGGCGAAAGCCCGGCTGAATAGGTGATAATTTAGTGTTGTTTGACATCCAATAGTCCATCTTGGACAGAAGTACTCTTCAAAAAGGTTTGGAGAGAGTCCCGTAATGAGATCGGTCTGTATGAGCACAAGGCTACCTCTGTCCCCTTTTTTGAAAATGGGTTAAATCAGGGCCTTCTTCCAAGAGGGCAGGTTGCTCTTTGTGGTCATTTTGGCATTAAACCTTAATGTTTCGAACTGGCCCACATAGCTCTACTTGGAATCTAAAGAAGTCCGCTGTGATGCCATCTTGCCCCCGGACAATGATTTGGATGCTGTATATTTATCCCCTCCAATACCTCATTAATTGAGAACTCATAGGCTGGTTGGACCTCATTAGCGGCCAATCTCTGGCCTCCCCTTATGATGTCTAGGCTGTTCAGATACTGTAGTTTACTGCATAAGACTTCCCGTATAATGACTCAAAATCAGAGATTCAGGCTTGATCTCAGACAGGTAATTTCTTACCATTTAAGGTCCAATTATAAACTGGGCCTCTTCCACTTCTCAACATTTTTTTGATTTATTTCTCTGTGGCGCTGTAACCAGTTTCACCCAGATCTCAATCATCAAACAGGAATCTGCCTCCATATCCCGTATGGCACCACTAGTCCCTGGTTTGCCGCCGCAAGTCTTTGTTGAAAGATTAGTAAATAAATATTGATACATACAGATGGTAATGTTGAAAACATAAATATCATAAAGCCAGGAGCATTAATCATGCCCCATCCTCTTTTCCTTGTACTGTAGTGTCTTAGGTTAGTTGTAAGCAGCAAAAGCTATATGGTCAAGAAGACTGGCCTTTTATTCTTCTTAACCATACTCTGCAACTCTTTGCTGTTGAAGTAGACAGTATTTGGCTATGCTTCTCATAAACCCTGATTGTGCACCTGTAACAGGCAAAGCAGAACCGCAGTCATGGTTAGGAGCATGACAAAGTGGAACTGCGAGTGAATTTGATTGGCTTGCAGAAAACTGAAAGGTTGTGAGGCTATGACGTTAGTCTCTGCCCGGGACACAGGCATGCTCATTGATTTGTGAAACATGTGACAAGGTAATTAATCTGACCTTGTCCAGAGGGGATGAGAACTCCTCTCTGCCTAGGGTGGGAGACCTACCAAGCTGGAAGCCAGAGCCAGCTCTACCCCACAGGGGGATGGTAGCAGTTGGGAGGGCCCCAGTTCCTGACCAGTGCCCCACATGCCTTAATGTGCATGCACAGTACCACTTTAAATCACCCCATACATCTTCAAACAAATACTTGCCAGTTCTTATCTTATTATGGTAAGCAACTACAGACATCAAAAGCCTGGGCAGACAGCCAGCAAGATTGCAACCCACCCGAACCTCGAGGCAGACTATTCCAGTCTGCATATTGTTCCAATCAGAGGGAAGAGAGTGAGCCACCAAATAAATCAATAGAGGATCTGCGTGGCTGTGAGATGTCCATGCACACCAGTCTCCAGCATCTATCACAGAGCCCCACAAGAGACTATTACAAGTATGCTGCAGAGCAGCTCTTTGAAACCCCAAAGCTCTTCAAACCTCACCTCAGACTTAGCTGCAGCGTGGCTCCCTGACACGAATACATTTCCTGATACATGCTGCCATTTTTGCGGCACAGCGGACCCACACTGCAAAAAAAAGCTAGGCTAATACAAGCTGATACTTGTATCTCCACCCGTGCGCGTAAGTTAGGGCAAGATTGGTTTGGAGAAAAAGGCCAATGGGAGAAGGAAGGCGATGTTAAGAAGGGGGACAGGAAATTGGAAGGTGTAGGTTGTTCGGTTAAGGACGGAGGAGGAGGACGAGGAGGAGGAGGAGGAGGAGGAGGAGGTGTCAGACCAAGCATCAAGCAGAAGGAAGGATGGTGGACTGTAGTTTGGAAGTAGTTTGGAAGTAGTTTGCAGAAAAGGTGAGGTATTTGTTGGCGAGAGCAAGTAGTTCTGTGTTGTGAGTGTGTGTGCAAGGTGGGTGGGTGAGTGAGAGTATTGGAGGACATTTTGATTGAGTGGAAATCGATTTAGAGGGTGAAAGGAGGATGATTAGATGGTGGGGTGGAGTAGGAGTGGAGAGGGTCTAGTAGGTGGCATGGAGAGGGCCAGGCAGCAGTGGAGAGGGTCAGGTGTAGAGATGGTGGAGTGTTTAGAGGTGGAGTGTGTAGAGGAGAAGGTAGAGGAGGAGTGTGCAGAGGAGAGGAGAGGGTAGAGGTGGAGTGTGTAGAGGAGAGGGTAGAGGTGGAGTGTGTAGAGGTGGAGAGGAGAGGGTAGAGGTGGAGTGTGTAGAGGAGAGGAGGAGTGGATAGGAGAGGGTAGAGGTGGAGTGTGTAGAGGATAGAGGTGGAGAGGAGAGGGTAGATGTGGAGTGTGTAGAGGAGAGAGGAGAGGGTAGAGGTGGAGTGTGTAGAGGATAGAGGTGGAGTGTGTAGAGGGTAGAGGTGGAGTGGAGAGGGTAGAGGTGGAGAGGGTGGCGGTGCAGCACACAAGATATAATATTCACAATATATTTCTAAAAAGTACATAACAAAGGAGTACTGCAGTTAAGAACTCTAAAAAAAAACAATCACAGAATAAATAAGAAGGGAGATTATAGATGAGTTGATTAACTTTAGGCCCTCACTGACAGTGAGGTAGAACATAGACAGTCAATAAGCTTTAGGTACTAACCTGGCGCTTATGAAAGCTTGGGTTGGGGCCCTCAGCACCCTGCCAAAAATATTAATTAAAACCCTTGAACCATCTCTGGAAGTTGCCATGTTCTTTAGGCTCTCTGTAAGACGCATCACATATGAGGTCAGGACACACATGCCTGAGAACCGGAATAAGTGTCATGTGGGTGCTAGTCACCACGCCTGGGTGGTGGAACAGTCTGAGCAGGACCAATTCCAAGAAAAAGGATTAAGGAGAGAGGGGAATCCGTCCTCGGGATTGCTACCTAATTAATCCAGTTCAGATCTCTTTTTAAGCATGCATGAACTTATATAGGTTATATATTTCTAGACCACAGACCAGGCCACATCTGGGGTATAGAAATTCCCACATATGAAATTTAAAAATAGACATCCGGACTCGCCATATGTTCTCTGGTGTAATGGCTGTCCCTAATAGTTTTCTATCTTTGGTTGGTACAGAGCAAGCTGACAAGATAGCTCAGTGAGTTAAGCACTGAATTCAGATCTCTGCACAGTCTGCAGACAGAGATTTGACTCCCAACTAAGCACTTCATTTTTCCAGGGTTGTTTAAGTGCTGTGAAATTGGACATTACAAACAAATATAACCACATTGCTTGGAAGCCAGAGCAATCTGGCATTAAAGCATTACATAAATACCTAATAATATTATTCTCGTATAAAAACTTGATAATACAATGCTTTGAGCAGAAGGAATCCAGAAAAGAAGGCCAAGAACACATTACATCCCTAGCTGGAAGAGGAATGTACCCTATTAGTCTTAGAATACACTTTTCCCCAAAGTGGATCGAGCCTGACTTCGGTGTCCAGAGATGATCGAATCCAGAAAATGTATGAACAGGGATAGCTTGCCGCAGCCTAAAACCGGGGAAGTTGGTAATGAGTGCAGTGGACCGTGTGCTCTGGGGGTTTTATATGTGATGTCAACAATGTAGATAGAGGTGGAAAGGGATGAAACACCATTTTGGATTTCACTGTCCACCTCCCCTCTCCCATCTCCCCTCCCCTCGACCTCCCTGCTCCCGAATTGTGACCCCCAAATGATTGTTCTGGTGGTCTCCACCCTTCTTCTGGTATGAGCATAGGCTTTCTTAGCGTTAGCATGGCAATCGAGCATTTGTAATGCCACTCGGGCAGCAGAGATGGTGTTTTAAAAAAAGTTTTTATTTTTGTTAAGAAACCAACTGGGGCAATCGGTCAGAACTCTAAAACCAAGAAGAAATGTTTACATTGTACATTTCTAACTGGTATTGTATACCTTTGGCAATAGCATTGGTGACTTTGTCTCTACTTGTTGTATTTGTTTTTTCTGATCAGATCCAGTGTATGTTTTCGAGATGAAAAATCTTTAAAACATATTTGATAAAGAAGATCCATATGTTGATTGCAGATTCACCTTTCAGGTTATGTGGAAAAGGATTCCAGAAGATGATAGCCTACGTATAGCATTACAGGCAAAGATTTTCTGCTTCCTAAAGAGATCCTACAGGCATGTGTTAATCCACAAAAATGGTGGCAGAATAGAATGGGAGAATCTCTACCAAGTATTTTAGATCTCATCTAAAACACCTATGAACTATATGCAGAGGCGTACTGCATGGATAATTGAGTGGACCTTTTCCAGGTAACTGTTTGCCTGTGCCATAAAACTCGCTGTCAGAGGAAAAGTGTATTACGGCTGCTCTTTGCACTCTGACATTTCCACCCCTCCTTTGGAGTCAGACTGTATAATTGTCAGAAGCTTGCATGAAGAAACATTGTCGTGTCTTTGGGGCGGGAGGATAGCTCAGGGGCAATGTGTTTGTCTTGAAGCAAGACAACGCAGAGCAATGCAACTTTGAATCCCTGTCCAGCGCTTCAAGACTAATCTCCGGTATTGAGTGCGTTACAAAAATGTATGTATTAATTCATATCTTTCCCTTCAGGCAGGAGTACTTGACGCTTCCAGTGAATATTTTGCTTGTATATCTTTCCAGGTGAGTGATTTCACGTGGAGCCATGATGGGACCCAGGCACTTATCTCGTACAGGGATGGCTTTGTGCTGGTAGGTTCTGTGAGCGGGCAGAGGCATTGGTCTTCAGAAATCAACTTGGATAGCCAGATTACATGTGGGATATGGACGCCGGATGACCAGCAGGTAAGCTCCTATTTTTTTCTTCACCAACCATTTGCTTTTTAAATTGTATTTCTGCTACTTGTGCTGATAACTCACTATTTTGGGATGTTCTTCAGGACTGAGCACCTTCACTTCAGCAGTGTGTTAATTTGACCTAGGCTCTTCTTTGCAGGCTTAGACACCCTCATTTTTGGTTCTTATGATAAAGTAAACACACCCTGTCTTGCAACTCCTTTGGAGGAAAGGAGGATGGGAAGGCATTACGTGAGTTATTTTTCACCCACCATGTCTGTACTGGCTGTCTGACAACCACATATTTTTCCTGTTGGTCACAAGGAACTCTAATATTGGATGTCTTTGTGTGCATGTTTAGCTGAGATGATCGAATATCTAGCTATGCTCAAGTAGGTTTTGATGATTGCTCTGCGCACTGAGCTGCAGTGTTATTTTGTTTTATGTTTTCCATTGGATTCCGCAGCTCACTCACTGGGCCATCTTATGCATACAGCTAGATGACCACACAGTGTGCTGCGTTTCCGCTTTAAGAGAACCTAATTTGCTGTCTTTCAGAGTGTCTTAATTTGTTGTCATGGCACATAAAATCAAAGTTGAAGGGGGCGTAGCCAGGAGCGCCAGCGATGTGGCTGCTCCCTTGATGGCCTCCGTACAATGTCCACAGCATTCGGCAAATATATGCAGTTCCTGATGGCTTTTAGTGGCGGACGTAACATTTGTGGCTAGCGGAAGATCTTGGCTGCTGGCGGGCCGCAAGATGCTCACTTAATACCTCCTAGAGTCCTGAAACAGACCCAGCGAAGCCTGCTCCCATGTCTGCTCCTCCGTGAGCCAAGATGGCGTATTCTTTCTCCCAGAGTCCCTATTGCCGCACGCGGCCTATTCTCCAACAAGGCCCGCTCCCTCTTTCTGCGCGCCCCCTCTCTGATCAGGAGACCTCTCCATGTTGTCTTACCCGAGTCCCAAACCGTTCCCTGATCCACTTCTCCCATGTCATTCAAGAGGAAATACTCCTGCATATCCTCTTTACAGACTCATTACACCTCCATATCGATTTTTCAGGACCCAACTCATCCCAAGGCAATTCCAGGGATACCATGTCATGGTCATGGTCAGACCAGGCAATCGGGTGGATTTCAGAGCCTGATGCTACCTCCAGAAGCTCGCTCGGTACTTACAAAATAGTCTCTCCGAGTATATGTCCCATGGGGCGCAGGGTAGAAGGTAAATCCTCTTTCCTGAGGGTGAAAGAAGCGCCAGGCGTCCCACAAGCTGTAAGAGTTCAGACATGCCTGCAGTCCGTCACCTCCCATATATGGGGCCCTCGCTGTTGTTCCCATAGTTCCCCTATCCAGCTGCACATCTGCCCATATGTTGTGATGCCCCCCACTACCAGGTGTATGATATGATATGGCGTTTATAACGCACCTATACACAAGTGTTTCTTTAATTTTTTTTTAAATAAATTCTATGAAGCAACTTTTAACACATGCAAAAATATATGCCTCTGTTAGAAACGTGATGGTCATTTTGTTCATTAGCTGTGTGCATTTTATTTTACTGCCATCCTTAACATAACCCCACCCCAACAAACCCAACCTGTCCCCTCCCTCCTCCCTCACAGTTCCCCCAACTTCAACTGTGCTCATGAGATCCCAACCCTCCCTCCCATCTCTGGATGTGCACCTGCTACAGGGGGGCCTGTGGCTGTCCCAGTGCCCATGCCATCTCGAAACAATTGAAAGGTAGACTGGTTCAACATTGTTGCTCTCACACATATTGAGACCTGTGGGGGTATCACACATTACCATAACCTGTAGAGTTAACCTTATACACCCCCTATATGGAACGCCCTTGGACGGGGGGGGTCATCACTTCGGAATTTTTCGTTACATAACAGAACTTGCTAGCTTTTACATAACCACAGAAATAACTAGGACTCCTCTATTCTGGGGAGGCCAGCCGGAGCCGGGATGTGCGTTTCCACAAAGTTCGCCGCTTCCTCTGAACGTAAAAAAGTGAATTTTATTCTGGAAGTGTATTTTGAGCCTCGCTGGGTAAAGCATAGCATACTGAATCTGCTGTTCCCGTAGCAGTTTTTTAACCACTATAAAGAGTTTCCTTTCCTGTTGTACTGCCAAAGTAAAGTCCGGGAAGATACATACGATATTGGCTTCCCATCGTAGGTCCTGCTTTTCTCTCGCGGCTTTCAGGATTAAGTCCCTATCCCTGTAGTTCATCACTCAAGCTATTATCGGCCTAGGGTAAGCTCCTGGCTTCGGCTTTTGGGCGAGGGACCTGTGAGCCCGTTCGATAATGAACATCGGTGACCATCCCGGGTCACCCAGGAGGGTTCGCAATAGATCTTCCACTGCTTTTTCCATTGAACCTTTCATTGCATCTTCCGGAACACCAATTATGCGAATATTATTGCATCGTGACCTCGCCTCCAAGTCTTCGCATTTGGCCTTCACAGTCCCCAAATCTATAGCCATCGTTCAGACCGTGGTTTTCAGGGCTTCGAGAGCATCTTCAGCACCCGATATTCTTGTTTCAGCTTCGGTCATGCGTGAAGTTGTTTTGTCGAGCTGTGTTTTGATGGATGCCACATTCGCCGGGATCCCATCCAGTTTGTCAATGAGAGCCGAAAAGCCCTGTTGCATGGCTAGAAAGACCGCCTGAGCGTCCATCACCGTCGCTGAGGGAGTCTGTTGTTCTTGTGAGAGCGTACCCTCCGCCATCGTGATTTCGGGCTCTTTCTGTAGTGGTGTTGTGTACTTATCAATGGCTCCTTTACCTTTCTTGATGGCCCAACCCTTTGGCAGTGTTTTCTTTGATGCCAACTACCTTATGAGCCAGGTTGCAATGCACCCTTTCATGCACTTCACACTAGCAATGTACAAGGTGGAGTTACCATTGTCCTCTTATGGGGTGTACTGGGCGAGGGGTTTGTTCTGCCCTCCAGTGAGTAGTAAGGGGTCAAGACCCTGGGCTCGTTCCAGCCGGTCTAGCTTGTGACCCACTGCAGAGTTCCGTGTATACAAGCTGCTACTGCTATTATGGATCAGGGACTGAAACACTGTCGTCAATGAGGGGGCCTGCACCCGCCTAGAACTGAGCGACACCCATTACGGGGTGTTGTAGGATTGTATCATCAGTGCTTTTTCTCAGTGTGGCCCCTCACTGATAGATTAGAGTATGGCACAAGTTCAATCCAGTGTTGCACCTCTATCGCACTTCTCCAGGAGTCACATAACCACTACAAGGTGACTGGCTTCCGAGGATCACGGCCTATTGTGATATCCTGTGCGGGGCTTTTATCACTTTTTTTTTTTGGCGTAGAAGCGACCCTGCGCATCCGCTTCGCGCCAATGAGTGTCAGTGTAGGCCCACCGCTTACTGAACCCCTGCTGGGACCCAAGGCGCGTGTGTTCTCAGGCACCCTTCTCCGTAATATGTGTGCCTTTCCAGTGGAGCCCCAGCACCATGCAAGTGGCCGGATTACCACGTCTGTGTCCCAGCCGTAGTGAGTAGTCTTCCCCAGGGAAGGCGGAAGGAGGGATAGCTGGCAGGAAGCGTCCTATTCCCCAGGGAGGAGGGAGGGGAGAATGGGGCCCCACTCCTCACACCCTACAAGGGCACCAGTGTCATTAATAACCCATGGGGACTTCGCATTCCTCTGTGCCTCCCCCCGCTTTCGCCACCCCACTTATCTGTAGCAGGTCTGCTTCAAATCCGGAACCTTACTCTCCAGGGCTCCACGGGACGCGCGGCCTTGCACACAGTATCTCACACGTATGGACCGCGCACAGGGGCCCGGCCCGCTCTGCAGCCAGCGACAGCGCGGTGGTCGCTGAGTGTCCGGGGGGGTCCGCAGGCGCTCAACGAGGAGCGGAGCGCCCGCTACACGTTCAAGTGGCTGGTGTGCTGTCACTCTGCGGACGCTTGCGTTGTTCCACGCCAGCCTCCACCCATCGATCCGCGGCTAATCTTCGGGCTCCGCTTCCCGCCTCATGTGGGATTCGTATATTGCTCAGTCTCGGGAATCCCTTTCATCTCAAGCTTCAAACTTCCCGTAGTGGTTCCGCCAGCGTTGCTATACTTTCCATGTGATATTTGTCATGAACCGGTCACCAGGAGCGCTTAGGCCGGCATTACGGCCTTGGTCTTTGCCGGAGCTCACACGGGAGCGACCATTTTCTCTCGTGCGCAACAGCGCCCCCCACAAGTGTTTCAATGCGTGACGAGGCTAGGGCAGGGGAACAGAGGGAAGACCGACAACGATCCTACTAGGCCAGGTGTCTTTCAGATCGCGCAAGTGCATAGGAAGGGGGAAGCAGAAAGTGCAATACAAGGGATAATAGAATAACTAACAATAAGAAAAGTACTGCCAGTAGCTGGCAAGTACAGGGGTGAAGGGTAAGTGCAGGCATCAAGTGTCAAGTGCTAGTAAGGGACTGTAGGGACACAGAAAACAGTCCCAAAGTTATGGGTTGCAAGGATGGCAATGCAGGTGTGCAACTGGCGGGGGAGGGGACCTGGGCCTGAGATCAGGGGGTGGCCAGGTAGCCAGTGCAGTGTCAGTTTCAGCCAGGAAATCAGCAGGGGAGAGGAGGAGAGAAAGCGGAAGCAAAGAGTAAGGTTTTGAGGTGCTTCCGGAACTGGAGATGGTTCTCCTCAAGTTTCAGGAAGGCAGGAAGGCTGTTCCAAAGGGAGGCACCAGCCGAAGAAAGAGATCTTCCACCGACTCATTGCTTGGAGAAGCGACTGACCCTGAGGAAGTTGGAGGCGGAAGAGCGAAAAGCTTGAGAAGGAAGATATTTAGGAAGAGCGAGTTGAAGGTATTGAGGCCCCAGAAGGCCTTGTGGACAATGCAAAGGGTTTTGAACTTAATCCTTGCAGCCACTGGGAGCCAGTGCAGAGATTTCAGTCCTGGAGAGATATGATCCCTGGGCTTGAGGCCAAGGACAAGTCTTGCAGTCCTGTTCTGGATGAGTTGCAGAGGGCGGAGGGTGGAAGCAGGCAGATTTAGAAAAGGGCTGTTGCAATAGTCCAGCCTAGAGAGAACCAGGGCTCTGGAGATAGTGAGCTTCTGGAGGAAGGAGAGGAGAGGAAAGGAAGAATACCTCTGAAGAGGTGCAGCTGGTAGTGTGACTTCTTAGGGACATCAGAGATGTGAGGAGAGGAGAGTGTGGAGTCGAAGATGACCCTGAGGTTTTTTGCCTCACAGGTGGGAGGAGGAAGAGGGCCAAGAGAGGCCGGCCAGAGAGTGACAAGAAAGGAGGGTGTGGGTGAGCCGATGAGGAGAATCTTGGTCTTACTGGCATTAAGGCAGAGATCATTGGCAGCACACCACTCATGGATGGCGGACAGACTGTCAGAAATGAGAGAGTGAGAAGAGGTGGCTGAGGGTTGCCTGAAAATGAGCTGGGTGTCATCCGCATAGCACTGGAAGTTGGGGCAGAGCATGGCAATGCGGTAGGCAAGAAGTGCCAGGTATTGGTTGAACAGCCAGGGAGAGAGCTTAGACCCCTGCGGGACACCACAGGTAGAGATAGAGATAGAGGACAGGAAGGACCCAAGTTGAACCGGGCAGGGTCAATCGGAGAGAAAAGTCAGCCACGCCAGGGCCTTACCGGTGATCCCCAGGTTATCACAGAGACGGTTGAGCAGGATGGCATGGTTGACTGTGTCGAAGGCAGAAGAGAGATCAAGTAAAATGAGGACACAAGGGGTGTTGGAATCAAGGTTAGAGAGCAGGTCTTCACGGATGTTCAGGAGAGCAGTTTCCGTGGTTCTGGCAGCTCTGAAGCCAGACTGATGATCATGGAGACAACCAACAGATTCAGTATGAAGATTGAGCTGGGAGATGGCCAGCTTTTCCAAGAGTTTGCCCAGCAAAGGAGTAATGGAGATTGGGCGATAATTAGCCGGACAGGATGGGTCGGCAGAGGGTTTCCTAAGAAGGGGGTGCACAAAGGAGTGCTTCAGAGGGGAAGGGAAGACTCCAGTGGTGAAGGAGTGGTGGCAGAAGTCAGCCAGGGCAGGGGCCAGGGAGTCAATGTGGTCCTTGATAGTTTTGGAGGAACAGGGGTGCACCTGCTTTGACGAGACCTTCATAGATCGGACTTGTCTAGAGACCTCATCTGGAGAGAACAGGGGAAAGGCTGAGAAGGGGGGGGGGAGGAGGCCAAAGAAGGGCAGGAGGAAGAGCAGGGAGTAGAGGCAGGAAGGGGAGAGGAGGAGAGAGAGGACAGGATGTCCTGCGTTTTAGAGATAAAATGAGAAGTCCGTGCCGTGCAGAGGGCCTGGGAAGGCACAGGAGAGGTAGAGACTGCAGCCGGATTGGCCAGTTCCTTGCAGATTTTAAAGAGTTCAGCCAAGTTGTTTGATGCCACAGAGACGCGGGCTTGGATGTGGGCTCTCTTCTTAGTACGGACAGAGAGACGGTATTGCCTTTGGAGCAGGGAGGAAGCCAGTTTGTTAGAGGATGTGCATGAAGCACGCCATTTCCTCTCCGCCACCCTGAACTTGCGTTTTAGGGTGACGTGGTCTGAGTTGTAGCAGGAGTTGCACTTAACTTTGGGCTTCAGACGGATCCTCATGACAGGGGCAAGAACATCGAGAGTGTCATTTATAGCAGAATGGAGCATAAAAAGGGCTGTGTCCAGGTGTGAGTCAGCCAAAGGAGAAGGGGGAGGTGAGAAAGTGGTGGCGAAAGCCTCAACAGACACGCTTCATGGGTTGAATGACCGAGAAGGTGGGAGGCAGTGATGGAGTAGGCTTGGCCTGAGGGGTAGAGAGGGTGAGCTCAGAGGAAAGGATTAAGTGATCACTCCAGGAGAGAGGAGTGGTGAGAGGGGAAGGTCCGAGGAGATCAGAACATCCAGAGTATGCCCTGCGGAGTGAGTCGGGCCAGAGCGGAGAATAGAGAATGAGAGAGAGTCGCAGAGGTTGCGAAAGAGTCCTGAGGAAGGACAGGAAGCATCCAGGTGGATGTTGAAATCTCCCAGAAGGAGGAGTTGAGTCGTCGAGACCAGGAGGGAAGAGGAGAGGTCCGCCCACTCAGAGAGGAAGGAGGAGATCTGACCAGGTGGCCGATAGATAGTAGCCACAATAAGGGAGTGGCTGGGAGAGAGAGAGCCTGCAGACTAGGCATTCGAAGGAGGAGTAGGCCTGCGTAGGAATGACAGAGGCAGGAATCCACTCAGGAAAGATCAGGGCTACACCCCCTCCAGAGCGGTTGTACCTGGGCGCAGAGAGGATCTTGTAGCAGTCAGGGAGGAGAGTGTCAAAGCTTGTGACAGAGCTGGCCATGAGACATGTCTCGGTGAGACCGAGGACATCAAGGTCAAGTTCCTCAAGAAGGCGGCAGATGTCGGAGGAGTGCCCTCTCCTCACTCCCTTTCTGCCCCCTCTCGGAGGCGTAGAAGAGGCCCGAGAGGGGGCAGAAAGGGAGTGAGGAGAGGGCAAGGTAGCCAAGGAGGAGGCTGCAGGGGGATCTGAGGAGGGCGTGGAGGGGGGAGAGGTGACAGCAGGAGAAAATAGGAAATTGATGAGGCGTGGGAAGCATCTATCGAAGAGGAGGAAGCTGGCCTGGGGGCCTTGGACCAAGACTGTGCCATTCACATAAACATTAATGATGACCTTAGAGGAGTGGGAGGAGGCCAGGAGGGCCTCCCACCGGGTGCCACCATTAATGGGAGAAGAAGAGAAAGGAGAGAGCACAGAGACCATATGTAGGGTCCATAGGTCTGGAGAGGGAACGACAAAGAGGATGTTGGTGACAGTTTGCCTAGTGGAGGCACTGGTATGGGTGTCTGCGATCGGGAGGCCTGGGTTGGAGACGAGGATGTCCTTTTTAAACTTCTTCCTACAAGATTTTGCGAGGAGAGCAGGATAGTCGATAGAGAAACACAGAAAATAGGGGAGACAGAGAGCACCATAGAGTAGTTAGGTAGGGGAGAGAAGAGGAAGGGGGGGAGGGGAGAACACTGGGGAAGGACACAAGGCAGGGTGCAAGCAGACGTGACACAGGTTGAACAATTGGACAGGACGAGAGATACTCCCATTTAAAGGACTATCACAATGCAATGTTAAGATAAGAGAAAAGACCCACTTACGTTTGAGAGTCCTGAGCGGTGGGGAAAAAGGCCTTGGTTTCACAGTGCAATTGAACTACTTTCACAATGCAATTCGAACAGGAAAAACACGCCTCAGTTTGAGAGTATGCTGGATGGTCAAGCTTGAAGGGTAGGGTGCAGTTCTAAGCCTAAACCGAGCCAAACGTACATGCAATAGTCGCGGATGGTTGACTGCTGGCAACTGGCTTACCCTGCGGACACCTACAGACACTGGATGGAGCCGCCTCAGTTGGAGCTGCCCTTTGCCTACGGGCTCTTAGCTGCAGAGGCTGCCGGGCAGAGGGCTGCCCTGGGGAGGTCAGTGAAGACCAACAAGAGTCCAATCAGAGCGCGGGAGGTGGGTAAGGAGGAGGGAGGCGGGGGGAATCAGGAAGAGGGAAGCGGGAGGCAGCAGGGAAGGAAACAGGAGCGGCACAGGGCTAACCAGGGCACAAGATGAAAATATGGCACAGGAGGGTCTTCAGGGGCCACCACTCACCTGCCTCGCCAGGCTAACAGAGGCGAGCAGGGAGTGAGCCCAACGTTGCACCAAACACAGCAGGCCAGGCAGCCAATCGGAGCGGGAGGCGGGTAAGGAGGAGGGAGGAGGGAGGAGGGGGAAATCAGGAAGAGGGAAGCAGGAGGCAGCGGGGAAGGAAACGGGAGCGGCACAGGGCTAACCAGGGCACAAAGATGAAAATACGAAAAAGTATGGGTTTGAGAAAGTGTAGCGGCCCATGGTTAGGAGAATATAATGCCACAAAGGTGAAACTGACCCCCTGTATAGGACCCGACAATAGAACCGCCCTCCCCTCTGAACACCTCGACACTTTTGCTACCTCCATTTTCAGTCTCTTATGCATCAGGATACTGACAGCCCCCCTTTCTTGAGTCACCTGAACTCCAGTATTCCTGTGCCACAGGACCACAGGGAATTCTCTTTTCCTCACCCCTGGAGAACTGCGTCTCCTCGAGAAAGAGAACATCAGTCCCAGACCTCCGGAATTCTCGAGGACCTCTTGGTCAGTTAATTAAGCCCTTTTACATTCAATGTGCAGATCCCCAAGCAATTGTTCCTCCCCCCCTGTATTCAAGTACACCATCTCCCCACCTTTAACACATCCCTTTGGACAGACCTCGTCAAGCACCAGGTAATTTCACTATGGATTGTGACAGTGCATAGTAATCGTACCCCCTCTAGAGCTCTCCTCCCTCCCCAACAACTCCACTTCCCACTCCCTTCCTCCCTCTCCCCCCTCCCCTGCGGTACCCGGTTTCTGCCAGTAGGGCTTGTGTTTAAATTGTTAGCCTGAATCCCCGGGCCAACAACTTAAACACCACCAAACCAAGAGCCCCCACTTCACACTTCTTACCCCAACATGCCCCCCCCAACACTCCCATCCAGTAATCATAAGCACCTTATCGCAAAACCAAATTCAGTAACCAACCACAACAAGATTCTAAGATTGAGGGTCCATCACGTTTCCCTTAAAGGACCTCCGACCCACTGCCTCACCCTCCAAAGGTCCAGAGGTGATCTCCCTCTTGAACCCATTAGCAAAAAGACATCAAAGACAGGTGGAGCCCCAACCCTGCCTCCAAAAGGATACACAGATAATGGGTCAAGTACCCCCTGCTGGTGGGGTGTTTAGTTTCCTGAATTTCCTCAAGCCCAGCACCTTGTGCCTCCTCGGTCCTTGTATGTGCCACTTTCTGTCCTTCTGATGCGGACTCCCTTCCCCCATCAGCTCCCTGCTGACCTTGTGTATATCATCCTCCGTGACAGCTTATAGTTGTACCCATCCACCTCGAAGAAGATGAAGAAAGGGAAGCCCCATCTGTATCGTACCCCCCTTCTCCTTCAACCATTTTGCGAGGGGTGCACATAGATGTCTCTCTTCGATAATGTAAGGGAAGACAGGTCCTGAAAGATAGTAGCTTTTGCATTGCCCCAGCATCACAGTACCTATCGCCCTCACTCTTTCCCCTATTTTCTGCTTATCAGGATATTTATGTAAACGAGCCAACACGGATCTCGGAACTCTGCCTGCTCCACCTGCTCTGTGTACCCTATCAATTTTGGGCTCCTCAATGGTGTCATTTCAAAACAACACATTTGCCACTTCATGGACAACCCTGCGGTGGTCTCTTTCCGTTTCATCCTCCTTCTCGGGCACCCCAAAGAATCGCAAATTATTCCTCCTTTATCGATTCTCGAAGTCATCCATTTTAAGTGTGATTTCCCCTCTCCTCTTCAGCTCCGCTGTCCTCATATCCATCGGAGTCTCCAGCATCTCAAGGGCGTCCACTGCTTGCAGCCTTTCGTCCATTGCATCAATCTGGGCGTTCATTTTGTCCACTTTGCTCCAATATCTGTCCTCATTCCTCGAATCTCCTCTAGTAATTAGGCAATTTCCCTCTTTGTGGACACAGGGTCCTCCCCTGAACCCCTCCCCCACAGGCATCATCTGTTCCAGGGTAGTGTTCTGAAATCCCCAGCCTCGTAAGTATTCACATCTCCCCAGTTTCCCTTTCCAATCCATAGGAAGCCTGGGTGCCTATATTCGGGGCAGAGGAATCACCCTCCAGTGGCCGCTTCACTCTCAACAGTGGCTGGAAGTCCCCCCTGGTATCCCCAGCACGTCCACCAAACCAATCCAAGGTGGTAATCTTACTCCAGTGTCCAGCAAGGCAGGCACACACCCCAGTCCTAGCCTAGGGGCCCTCACCTCCTCTCTCAGTACAGAGCCTGGGGGTTCACCACTGTTTGTCTATCGGCAGGAACCCACTACTGGACTCAGCACCCCCACAATCACCAGGGATGTCCTCTTGGTTCCTACCGGGATCTGTGTGGCCAGTTGGTCCCTTCAGATGGCGTACAACCCGGGCCTCACAGTGCCAGTTTCCGCCTGCGACCCACAAGGCAGGGACACCTCCCTGATCTTGGCCTGGGGTTCCACGCCTCATCTCTCAGGTCTGGGCCTGGTTGTTTCTTGCAGTGCACCACTCGGGTGTTGGCCTTCGACCCCCAGACTTAGGTCTCCGCTCCAGTCCACAATCCTTCACTGGGCCCGTTGCGAGGAGCAGGCACAAGCCCCAGGTGCGTTCCGGGGGGCCGAAACCCCTCCACTCAGTGAAGGGTGTTAATTTCGATCCGCCAGTCAACCACAATGAGGTAGCTCCAGCAGTCAGCCTGTGAGGTGGGCACACGCCTCAGGGTGCTCCCTGGGGCCCACCTCAACCCAGATAAGCGCAAGGCCCCAGTGCAGGCTCTGTCAATTACTCTCAAGAGGAATGTGCTGGTCCTCTGGCCCAAGGTGGCCCCTCACCTCACTTGTGGGAGCCCCACCGTTCCGGGGGTGAACCCCTCCAAGGGCCTCCTGCTTCACTCGGTATCTCTGATCTGTCAACAAATCCTCGGGCTGTAGTTGCTGCCTCGCTGTACCATCCAACACCCAGGCAGGCTTGTCTGCTACTCCGTCCCTCTCTGCTGGGCTAAAGGGCCCCCCCCGCTAAGTGCGGGTCACCCGCTCTTCTGGCCCCTGGTCCTCTGCACATCCGCTGCCCATCAACCTTCTAGCAGTCAGGCCTCTCCTCAGAGGCCCCACAGGACTCGTTATTGTTTGGACGAGGAGCGCCGCGTCACGAGAAACCACTTTCGTTTTCCCACTGCACTCTCCTTTCCTCCTTATCTTCGTCGGGAAGCCTGTGATTCACTTTAAATATCGGGACCATACGCCCCGGGTGTTATACTGACTGGGGGCTTTCACCACATGTTGGCCCAGTGACGCGTGAGCAGCACGCTCAGGATGCTGCCATAAGCGTTTCCCCCTGGTGGCCTCTTCCTTATTTTAAATTTTGTTTTTAAATATAAACTAAGGTTTGCTTCTAAATCGGATAACAAATAAAAAATAAATGAAATCTAGTGGTCGAAGAGGTTGTTCGAAGGTTGGTGAAGTTTATTTTGGTTTCTGTTAGTGCTCTGTACACTCAGTCACTGTATTGAGTCTAGATTATGTAATTCGATATCTATGTGGAGAGTCATTTGAGAAGCTTCTGGAGATTACTGCCATCGGGTATCTTTTGGATTTGAAAATATATTTGCCTCTGAAGTCTCTAGTTGATTGGTTTGTAAGCATTATAAAAGCAGTCGCCTTTGCTTTCCTCGTTTTCTCTTACACTCTGATTCTGCTATATTTCCGTCTTCTAGGCATGACTTGGTTTTGCTGTGTGCGAGGCATCTGTGGGTAGGTGGATAATTTAAGAAAAACTGAAAGCTTCCTGGGTAGCGTGTTGATATTACCTTTATCAACCTTTGATACCTTTAATATTTGAGGTGGTCTTTCCTGTGCTATTGGTACGTCGCAGGACAGTGGAGAGGGAGCCAGTCTGAGACGGCCATATGGGCTATGTGGGGGTTTGTGGCAATGTATCAGACTAGTCTTGGTGGGTGATAGTGTGCCTAGTGGGGAAGTGAATATGTCCATGAAACAATCTGTTTAAGCAATAGAGAACAGTTAATCCGGCAAAACTACAAAAATAATTTGGCTATGAAAAGTTCATTTTGGTTGTGCAACAGTTATCCTGAGTAAGCAACAAAATAAGTCTGGCTATGCAAAGTGGGACTGGCTATGCAATAACTAGACTGACTCAACAATCCTATTAATCTTGCTATAAAATGTCAATACTGTTGGCGCAGGAGTTAACTTGAATAGGTAACATAAAATACTGTTTGTGAAAATTGAGCCTGGCTATACAACAATTAAATCTGCTTGAGCAACAATGTAATCTGACATTGCAGCAACTAATTTGATAAATCAAAATGACTGTGTAATTTGGGGTATGCATCAATCCGTTTGAGCAACAAACATTGATCTGGACAAGTAGTACATTTGGCTATGCAACAATTAATGAGATTAAGAAACAAAAATACATCTAGGTGAGTAAAATGTGTCTAGCTGTTCAATCATTTACCTAGTTAAACAATACAAGTCAATGTGTCTGTGCAAAGGGAGTCTGTTTGTTGAACAATTGATCTGATTCAACGTTAAATAAATCGGGATGATTAAGTCGTTTTGGTTATGCAACAAGTAAGCTGAATAAGCAACACAACACACATATTGGTAAATAAGGAGTGTGTGTCTATGCAACAATTAGTCTGATTCAAAATGAAAGACTTTTGGCTAAGTAAAGGAAGTCTGGCTATGCAATTATTAAACTGATTAAGCAACAAAATAAATATGGTTCTGCAAAGTGAGTCTGGCTATGCACATATTAATTGGGTTAGGCAACACAAATATAGCCAAGTAAAGAGGTTGTGATGTGCAGCAGATGGTTCTAGTATATGCTAGCTACTCTAACAAAGCATGCCTCAGCCTCATGGCAACCCTGGTTGCCTTCCCTCCCTGAACTAATGCAGCACACCAATTTTACCACAAACATAATAGTATCTCCTCAGCCCCCACAAGACCCTTAACATAAATTCTTTGTTGTAGAGTGTCCACACACTCCTAAAATATTGGTCCTCGGGTATCCCTTTGGCTGGACTAGTTATGCAGCCCCTCAAATCAGACATCTGCACATTAGAGGGTTTATGTGCATAGAAGAATCATTTTAAATTCTTTACACAATTAAGTAAATGTGGATATAAAATTGCAAACATGAAAAGCAGAGCAAGTCATTATTACAGAGAAAGGTTAAAGGAATTAAGAAAGAACAAAGGGAACTTAATTAAACCCTGGCAAAGCTGACCTGTCCGAAGTGCCTGAGAGGAGGCAGAGGATGCTACATGAATTTAGGGTCTGTAATTAACTAAAGTAGGCGGTGCCCGAGTCTGGGAAAGAAATCTGGAATAATAGAAGGTAGGACAGATGGGCAAAAGGTTTGAAGGTAGAAACAAGGTACTAAATTGAGGTTTCAAACAAAACTTCACGAAGTACACGGGATAAAGGAGATATGGTTTAGGTGAATGAGTGTAGGAGAGATAAAGTGTTGGGAAATATGAAACCGGATGGATGACTGAGGAATTGGCGAAGCAACCATTTTGTATTTATTTGGGAAACATGAAATAGTGCTTCTTTTAAAAACACTGTACTTCGGGTCAACAGTGGTAATTGGAACATCCCCATCATTGGATGCTTTAACGAAAGTAGCATAGTGATGGCAGGATGCCTCACCCAGCTGGTGAGTGGAGAGGATAGAATTGGGACAGCACAGACAGTGGCCAGTCAGACAGGGGAGGATAAAGGGGGGTGAGGGAGACTATTGCACGTCTTTGCTGCTCCCTCCAGAGCAAGTGCTTTCGTTTTAAGCAGTCTTAAATGCCTTAGCCATTGGATCTATGTGATTTTACCGAACCGAAAAGTTCGAACCCCAAAATTGTGTTTTTTTTTTTTAATTTCAGCAAATATATATGTGGGGGGAGACCCCCCCATAGCCTCACCCACCTTACCCCTATACATTTTGTATTCACTTTACACCCCCCCCCGTATATATATATATATGCAGAAAATTGGGGGTCGGACTTTTGGGAGTAGATCATTTTGTACACTACCTACCCATTAGTTATGCTCCTGATTACAGCGGGTATGGAGTTCCGCCAACCAGGCTAAACAAACAGAAGCAGGTGGGAGCACAGGGTGGGTGAGGAACTCAGGTCGAGGGGGGCTCTGGATCACTAAGTGGTAGGGGGGTGAGTAATGAGAGATGGAGATGCAGATGGCTAGATAGGGGAGCGTGCCAACCCAGGTATGGGCTTGAAGATTAGACAAAAAAAATGATGAGGGAACACTGCTAAGTGGTGTCTCATCCACACGGAAGTGATGGGTGGAGAAGGAGAGCAGCGAGGGAAGTTGAAGAGAATGCAGTTTGCAAATTTCAGTACTTTGTTAAGGGATGGAAAAATTACAAAGAGTCGTAGAAGAAATATGGTAAAGTAGTTCTGCATGCTGTGAAAAAGAGTGGACATGAATGTTTGGTGGAGGGATGAGTAAGGTGGCTACCAGATCTTTTGAATGTTCAGGAGGTTGGACTAAATGAACAGGTTTAGTTTGAGTTAGTTGTCATAAAGACCCCATGCTTGTAAGCCTGGGTGGATGGAGTGATATCTGGAGATACAATGTGGATATGGTGATAGGAGACGTGAGGCATCGGAAACTGGGAGAGATATGGCCTCTTTTTTTCCCTCAGAGTTAAGCATTTTGCATAGAATTGCCATCGTTTGGTGAATGTGAGAAAGCACGTTGGAGATATGAGAGGACATTTCATGTGTAAATGGTAGCAGGGAGTATATTGGAGTTTCATCAGCAAATAAGTGGTAGGAGAAGCCGAAGGAGAAGACAATCTTTCTGAAAGTAGAGGTGTGAAGAGAGGTGTAACAAGGATAGATCCTTGAAATGTACCTCCTGGCTGAGGGTGGAAAGGTAGGATCCAGTGTTGCTGGAGTGGTCAGAGTGGTATGAAGCAATGAAGGCACAAATGATGTCCAGAATCCCAAAGTCCAAGACAAATATATATGATCGACTGTGCCAAAGGATCCAAGAGATTGAGGAGGATGAACAAAAGCAAGGAAGTTAGACACGTGTATGAGCGCCATTTCGGTCGAGTAGCTGTGCGGGCCAAGGTGGTGGGCTGGGGGGTGAAAGCATATGGAGTTTCAGGGTGGCAGTGATGGGGTTGAACATCACATGCTTTAGAACATTGAGTTTGAAGGAAGAACAGTCAAAAGGTGGATGGGTTGTTAGGGTATTTCATTTGTTTTAAAAGATGTGTAGGATGCTAGCCACCTTGTGAAGGCTAGTAAGATCCCAGAAACAAGTGATGGGTTAAAGTAAGGCAAGGGGACGAAGCAGATAAAAGGTGCCAGTTCTGTCACTGAGGTGCCAAGCAATCACCCAGAGCACAGGATAGGGTGCTGTGGACCATGAGTCTGCATACAGAGATTGTTACAGTTGCTTTTTTGTTGTGTCCAGCCCATGTTGCCAGCCTGAGGTGGGGTGCTGGGGATGGGGGTGCCTGTGTTCTGCGGTGCCTATTTGGCAACTGCTTAGGGCTCCAGAGCTCGATAGTACCAGGTAGCTAAATAAGCAGGAGAAAGGAAATTGAACAACTCCATTGTGTACCACATGACACTTATCCTGCTTCTCCTAGTTAGGCTGGAGCAAGCTTATGTGCTCATGGAACCCCAGTAACAGGGTTAACAATTGCTGGGAGCTATTTAGCTCCTGCTTCTGTCCCAGGAAAGCTTGGTTAGCTGAAGACAAACAGCTATCGGGAGTTACCTTTAGCTCTCCAGACCAACTGGTGCCTTACAAACATACATATGTGGCATTAACTTTGAGTACTTGAGAATGTAAATAAATAAGAATTGGGGCACATCTAGTGCACACTTGAACATAATGGATCATAAAGTGAGCAATATGCTGAAGCTTGCCACTCATGTTGAAGTTAGATTTGGGTGTGCTGGGTACTCGCTCCTGGTTTCCAGCAGTAACTCCTGCCTACTGGTTGATGCCTGACACGCAGGAGCATGTTTTCACTCCTGCTTATTCAATTCTAATTTTGAGCCCTGCCAGTAATTTCACTGCAGTAGTGGTCCGTGATCAGCAGTTGCTAGAGAGAGACCCTAGAGAGAGAGACTGGTAACCAGATGGATAACTGATGGCTGCATTTAGATATTATGTACTTTTGCATCCTGTGTTATGCTGAATAAACGTCCTTACAAGGGAAACTACTTCTACGTCTTTTCCATACGTGCAACATGAGTGACTAAAACACTTAAGTGGAGGGTGTTGGCATGGACTATGCAGTAGCCTCAACCCGTATTTATGCTGACAGCTGCTACAACAAAGAAAGAAGTGAAGAGTACAGACCCCTGAATGAGGCAGATCTCTCCCTCTTTTCTGGCCATTATTCGTTTTATAATGCTGTGTAAAACTGCCATATGAACTATTCCCATTCACTGTCATTTAGACTTGTCAGTGTGAGAAACTAGCTGACCTCCTTCCACCAGAACTCCCTAAAACAAAATCGCGCCATACAAACTCCATTAACAATCAAAACGGGGTTAATAGACGAACCAGAGAAAATACTACCAATGACATATTCGAGGCCAATTGCAGTAGGAAAGAGCCGTTTTCCAAGGGTTTGTTTGTCTTGAGTAATAAAGAGGCAGTTTCCAAGAGTGTATTCGTCTTGACATTAAATGCAAGTATAGAAAATGAGGCAATGAAAGCCCAAGCTGAACTGTTCAGTACTCCTAACCATATGTCCAAAAAGGAAATCAATGGATTAGTCAGACAAATAATAAAATACAAACTTTGGGGTTCTTTGCTGGCAGGGAATGGTAGCAGAGTAATTAAAACTCACGAGACTGGGAGAGAACACACCCAGGATGTACTATCAGGAGGGGTTCTTGAGCCAAGGGAGTTATACCGAAAAGGGAGGAACGAGTTCCGGGGCCCAGTAGTTCAAAGAAATTTTGCAAGAAATGCCAAATGCCCGAACGTTGGTGAACGAGAAAGTGCAATGAATGGAACAAATGTCAACTGCCATGATGACCTGCTTCCGGATCTTTACGGAGAGGAAAAGGGGTATAGTATTCGGCCAAATTCACCAGAGGCCCCTGTGATGGAAATGTCGAATCTGAGAGAGACAATTTTTGTGGAGGACCACTCCCTAATTCTGACTTGTATGTTTGAAGGTGGGGGTCCGCCTTCTCTCAATAGCTACAGAATTCTGAGTCTATTTAATGAGATCCCGGGGCTCAGGCTCATCTCATGTAGAGATATCAGGATGGTGGACTTTATCCATAATATATGATATGATTATGTGAGATCAGTGATACTCTCCAGACTGGTTTACGATTTACTAGTGAATGAAACCGAAAATCTACAAAGGTATGGATATGATATTTTCCCCTATATTCATCCTCTTAACAAGGAGCTTAATAGGGAGAAGATCATCGTGGCAAAGCCATCTAGACACGAACTGTCAGTCTGACACACTCCTTTGGAAATTAAGAGTAAAAATGAGGAAATTAATTGGAGATGGCTTACACTGACACTCGAGGAATCCATTACACAACTAAAGGAACTGAAGCAAAACCTCTAGCGCTGACAATTTATCTTGGAATGTTAGAGGCATATCAAGATTACACTCCTACCCTGAACTGTGTGAGTATATTTACTCCTTCTCCATAATAGTTTTACAGAAAACATGGAAGATTGACACAGTGTTGTTTGATGCCTTTGAAGTTATTGGTTTGCCAGCGATTCCGGGGAATGCGCAGAGACCAGCCAGTGGCTTAGCTGTTGCCATAATAAATGGTTTGGGTTTACGTAAACTAAATGGCTGGACTATTTTCTGCAGATTCTGGTTATCTCCCTAGAAATCACTGCGCATGCGACTTTGAAATGGTTATTACTGATAAACATTTATTGCTCGCCAAAGAGTAATATTGGTGAGACACTAGTTAAACTTGGTGGAATAATTTGTGAGTGGTTGGTTGATCATGGGGGGGAGGGGGCACTTTATAGAAGCAGTGGACTTCAATTCAGACTGTGCATCCGATGGTATAACTAAAATGGAAATTATATTGTTCGATACTAATCCTGAGATCTCGGCAGGGGAGCATAAAGATCTGAGCTACTCAAGTTAAAAGATAGTAGGGGCTAAATGGAAATATGCTATGGAAAATTGGGGTCTATCTATCGTCTGGACGTGCCTGCATCCGCCCGAGGACTTTCATCTATGATAGACTACATATTTGTCAGTACATTTATTTTATTTATTTTTATTTTTGTAACGCGCCACATGCCCGTGGGCCTCAGAGCGCAAAGAACAAAAGACAAAGGACACGGCAGAAAAGAAAAACGTGGGACCAGGAGCAAGTTGTTCCAAGTTAAAAAAGTGAGTTTTTATGGCCTGTTTGAGAACAGTGTAGCTTTGGATCTGCCGTATCCGGGCTGGTAGTGCGTTCCAAAGAAGGGGTCCCTGCATATCAAGGGTGGTACCCCCAAACTTAGCTGTCCTAAATCTGAGGTGTTTGAGAACAACTTAATCTTAAAGACCTCCTAACTCATGCTAGAAACAAACGCAAGGAGTCAAGATCAACCCTGTGGAATATGCGAGACATCCGTGGGCATCACCCCTGTGGCAGTTGCTCAGTGTGCAACCAAACCAGAAAACTACGATCCTTCCCGATAGATGAAAAAGAATGGGAAATACGCCATTTTCCAATTGTAAGACATCCAATGTCATTTACCTGATCGAATGCCCCTGTCATCTAAGATGCATAGGTCAAACATCCAGACCAGTGAACAAAAGGATAGGGGAACATAAGTCAAGAATAAGATGCAAAATACACAATGCACCCCTTGTCTCTCATTTTCTTGAGTACCAACACAACTGTGACTCCTTCAAATGGTGGGTTGTAGACAAGGTTACCGACTGTTCCAATACTACCAATGCTTTGAATTTCAAAGAAGCATGGTGGATTTTCAAACTACAGACCATCTCAAAGGGTCTCAATGAGCTCACTCCGTTTGAATATCTATAAACACAGTTTACTGTTGTTTTCCAGCTTCCCACCTTCCCAGTCCACTGTTCCCACAGGGACTCTTTAGGCAGTCGACTTGGGTAATGCTAACACCACAGATGCCTAGGCGATGCCCCCCAGTCCCTTCAGGCTTCTTTTCCCGCAGGATTATACCCTTCTGTCCTGCTTTTATAACCTCCCTTCTCCGACAGACTCATGTCATCTGCTTGGCACACAAGTAGTTTAGCTGCTGCAGTTTCCTCACCTAAAACTCAGCAACTTTTTCACCATAATATGCACTCCAGCTGTCCCCGGACCTGCACAGCTACGCCCCGTCCCGACAGTGCCCTCCACTTGTACATGTAACAGTAAGCAAGGCAGCTGATGCACTCGGTCGTATCGAGAGACACTTTCAGCACCGGCTCGTTTTCAGCCTTAGCTGCCCGCACTGGATTACGCGGTGATTCGCGTCTCCTTGACGACCCGACCTCGATGCCACGGCGCATGCGCGAGGACGACACACTATTCCTCCACGCACGCACAGTGCTTATGCTCCCAAACAGCTCACTCTGACACGAACGCGAGCGCCATTCCTGTTCGTATACAGCGCGTTCGGCTCACTGGAGCCATTGAGGTGAGCCTTTCTCCCCTTTCAATCCGACCAGGCCTGGCAGTACCCCCAGCACCTGGCATCCTTTATAGGAACCTTTAGCCTTGGTCATCTATTTACTCTCCTTCTTGCTCTCCAGATTCTCAACCTGAGCCCCTGGCCTCCAGGCAGGAACTCATCTCCTGCCCCAGAAAATACTACGCTTTCCACGGGAGCCCTGCAGTACCGCCCCATCGCTACTGCATTAACAAGGTACCTCCATTTTGGTTTTCCTTGTCTTTCTTTGTTTCTTTCTTTGTTTCTTTCTTTCTTTCTCTCTTTCAACATAGACCCACAGTCAGGGATCTATGGTATCTATGACTAACACCAATACACGTGTCCTGCTATTTTCAGATCACCCCACTATGAACATTGTTCTTACCAGGACACCGACCACCAAACCATGAGGGTCCTAACTACCAGCGTCTGAACCTCTCCCTCATATGCAAGGTTAGTGGCTGGGACTGGAGGGACAACCCTCAGGGTAGCCTCTCACGGGCCTTTTCTAAGACTCATAGTAATGATCCACCTCCTGGACCATTCAACAATATACTTTTATATTGCTTTTATCTATAGGGGGACCTGCTTTACCTGGCCCCAGAAGAAGGCTGTTACCTTTTCACAGCCGAAACGTCTATTGTCATCGTGCCTTGACCCTACATCTTCCAGACCGATGACCAGAATCCTTACTACCACCTTCATGTTGACGTCGCCTTATAGCAGACCCTATTTTTAGGTTCCTTTAAAGCATAGTGCTGTGTAAATGTTGCTTGTGACTAGGATAACATTTCAACAGGTTGACCAATATGATGTAATACTTGGCAATACTTCAGGACAACACAGCACCAGTATAGTAGTGTGTAGGTAACACACTATACTAACTTGGTAAATGTACTGTTTTGATAAACTGTTGGTACATTTCTAAAAAAGTCACCCTTATATTCTGCACTGTATGGACTAAACAGGCGTAATTGAGTGACTACCTGTCACCAAAGAACATGTCATGCTATTCAAGTATGTCTTTAATATTTGGAATACATGTACTCTTGTTCTAGATAAACTCACCAAGTGGATGACGAGGTTTATTTTCAAATTTATTTTCATGCTTAAGTTGTGCTCATATTGAATTGTTCGTATTTACATTGAATCACCAATGTTTGAAATTTGTGACGTAACTAATAAAGGTGACTGAAATTGTTTTCTCCCCAGAACTTGGATTTGTACTTTCCTCCAACGATAGATACTTATATAGATGTGTTAAACTTTAATATGGAGATGTGTTTAAACTGTCACTACAGCAATCCACTGTAGTACAAATGTTCGAGGACAGGACCACCCCCCTGTACAAAATACCTATCTAGCATTCACGTCCTGCCCGACCATAGGCTATCCCTTATGTTACAAAGTGTTTGAGAACGACAGCTATGGATGAGCGGAGGTTCCTTTCATTAGACTTAATGCTAATACGATCAGACAAATATGTGGGGTTCATAAGGCTGAGGCATTTGTGCATTGTGGTCAATACCTTGTGTGTGATACGATGTTTTGCTGGGAGCCAGTGAAGTTTCTTCCTAAAGGTGGTGATGTGGGTGCGGCGGGTTTGGTTGAATATGGTGCGCACAGCATTGTTCTGGGCCACCTGTAGGGATTGGATGTTCGTAGCTGTGGTGCCAGATAAGACTATTGCAATAGTCTAATCGAGAATTTATCAGTGCTGAAGATAGAAGAGCACAGTTTTTTTAGTGATGAAAGGACAGATATATCCTATTCGCTTGTTAATTAGTCCGCAGCTGGACCTTATGCTGGAGACACGAGGTTTCATATATAGCTCTTCATCCAGAACAACTCCTAGGGTTTTCACTTTCTTTTGGACAATGATATTATCCGCAATAAGAAAGCTAGCGTAGTTAGGGTCAAGTTTTGTCCAAGTGCTTTTGGAAGACACTATCAGGAGCTTGGTTTTTTTATCATTTAAAGCCAAAGAGTTGCAGGCCATCCAGTCCTGTATGGCTTTGTATATGTTATTAATGGTTTCAGTGTCTTTGCTGTATGAACCACTCAGTTGTATCACAACCTGCGTGTCGTCAGCGTAATTTGTATATTGAACTCCCAATTTACTCAAAAGATCGAGAAGGGGGCGGATATATAGATTATAAAGTAGAGGCGACGAACAGGTGCCCTGTGGAACTCCACAAGTCTGAGAAGTGGGGGAGGAGTGATTGTTACCTACACATACTCTAACTATTCTGAGGCCTAAAAAAGAGGCTATCCATCTGGATGCTGTTGTGGAACAGTTGGCGACCTCTCAGAGTCTAGACACAAGTAAGCTGTGATCAACCAGGTCAAAGGCTGCGGAGAGAGGTCAAGTAGCATGAACATAGCAGCTTGGTTTTTGTCTGCTATACCAGTCAGGGTAGATTTAAGATCGAGCATGGCCGTCTCGGTTCCATGACAAGCTCTAATAACCCGACTGCCGGGTGCCGACGATGTTATGTTCCTCGGCGTGAGCCTGTAATTGCAGATATGCAAGTTTGTCTAATATCTTAAGAAAAAAAAGGCACGTTTGTTATGGGCCTATAGTTGTCATTATTAGCAGGATCCAGGTTTTCTTTTTTTAATAATGGTGTTATCCATGCAGATTTTAGCAGGTCCGGTACTAGACCTTCATCAAAGGATAGATTTATCAGTTTGGTAATCCATGGAACCAAAATGTCAGTGGACTCCTTAAAAATACTTGTCGGACAGTCATCATCCGGACAAGAGGTGGCCTTGAGATCTTGTCATGATGCCTGCCCCCGGGAAGCCAGACCAGGCCCAGCAACCCCGGAAGCAGGCATCATGCCATTTAGAGCATGCCCAAAAACCCCAGTTAGGGGCTGTTTGGGTGCAGTCCTGGCGCCTATGGCGCCAGGCTCATAAGGATAAAGTCAGTCCTGGCGCCATGGGCGCCAGGCTCATTTCAGAAAACTTACCTAATGCAGACCATGCTGCATACTCACCTGGTGCAGACCATGCTGCACGAAGCCACAAGCCAAATGGGGCATAGGAGGGACTATTTACTTAAGGGACTACTTTTTTCTCGGGTGGGGGATGTGGAAGAATACTTACCTGGGACTTCTTCCTAGGCTATTTAAACCACGCCCAGACAGCCACACATGCTTCGCGTTATTCTGCATCCAGCAGAGTAACGCTCACCGTGCCTGCAGCAGCTTCCAGTCTTCTGCCACGCCCGCTTCAAGCCCGGAGCCTGCTTCAAGCCCGGGGCTTTTAGAAATGAGAAGAAAGAAGGAGAAGAGGTTCGAACAGGATCATCACAGTAATCCTTACCTGAATCCTTGATCCATCACACGCTCGAGCTGGAAGCAAGAAGTCACACGTGCGTCGCCTCGCATCTCGCGGCGCCGCGCTGAACTCACTGGTTTTCGCTGCCTTTCCGCATTCCATCGCGATCTTCAGCATCTCCCGGCCGCTCGCCTACACCTAGGGAGACAAGAACAACAAGGTGAGCTAAGGGAAAACAAAAGGACAAGTAAGCAAGCTACCCCCAAAGACTTACCGGATTACCACGGGGGATACTCATCTCATCTTGGGTCGGCGCAGTTAACTCTGCATCACCACCGCACCCCGGCCCCTAAGGGGAAACCACTGGACATTACAAGCTACCCCCCCAAAGACTAACCTGATTTACCGCAGGGGGAACTCACCTCATATCGGGTCGGCGCAGTTAACTCTGCATCATCGCCGTACCCCGGCCCCTAAGGGGAAAACCACTATAGACTTACCTGACTCTCACCAACTGCCCTTTGGACTCTCCGTGGTGGTTAAGTTGGCAACCTACAAGGAATCGGAAAGAGTGAAGATCAGACATTTGAACTCTTACAAACTATTGGATCCTAGAGTCAATACTGGAACTCACCAATTCCTCCACGCCAGTGAAGTAACTGGTCATCTACGCGCCCCTGCGCTCGATGCAGGATGGAGAGCCCACCTTTCTAAACCATCAGGTGAGAACAAGAGGGAACATCGGGAGTGGTCAGTGGGCAGACAACGGGAGTGGAAGGTGGGTTAACGCTCGAATTACGGGAGGTTAATTCCCTTTCTCCTTTGCAGAAAGATATTCATACGAGCCGACAAACGAAGTAAGTGGGTGTGTCCAGTAAGTCATCTCGGCTCTAAGTGGCACCAGGCCGTTCCAGATCGACGTCCCCGTGGGAACCAGGTGAGCGTAACAGAACGCGAAGCCTACCCACAAATACCCACCTGGGCGTCATGGAGACCTCGGAAATGGATCAGTTGGCCCAATTATTAGGGGAATTAAGGGCCGAAGAGCATTCCGCCCGTCAAGAAACTAATGCCCTCAGGAGAGAACTGATAGTATCAAAAGAACGAACCGATGATTTGGCCAGACAACTATTGCAAAGCCAGGCTGGACAAACTCCTCTACCAGGACTTGGGGCAAGTCCAGCTCCTGTACCACTGAGTAACCCGGTGCAGATAAATCTACCTGGAGCCGTTCCCTTGGCTCCGCCTGAACGCTTTGCCGGAGACCCAAAAAGGTTTGCTATATTCATGAATCAATGCCGCTTGCACTTCCTATGTAGACCTGGAGCCTTCCCGAACGATCAGGCCAAGGTGGCCTTTGTACTGTCATATCTAAGCGGCAGTGCGGCGGATTGGTCCATTCCACTAGTCAATCAGGATGACCCGATTCTTCGAGATTTCCAGGGTTTTCAAACAAGCATGGAAAGACTGTTCGCCCGACACTCCCAAGGACAGGCTTTGGATAACAAACATTTATCCTTACGGCAAGGCAATCAGGACCTTTTATCTTACATTGCAACCTTTAACAGATTAGTAGTGGAAACCGAATGGCCTGAAGCCAAGCGAATCACATTATTCCATCGAGGGCTTCGAGGAGAACTCAAAGATGTTTTAGCCCAAATAGTGAGCCCGCCTCAGGACTGTGCTGAATATATAGATTTAGTGGTCCAGTTGGATCACAGACTTCGAACCAGAAAGGCTGACCGAACCAAGTTTGAGAATAGGGTGCTGATTAAAACCCACGTAAGCTCCAAGGGAGTAGATGCCCCAGACCCTATGCAACTTGGGGGGGGTTAGAGGACCCCTAACGCAGAAGGAAAGAGAAAGAAGACGACGACTGCAATTATGTCTTTATTGCGGAGCTACCGGTCATTTCCTTCGGAACTGCCCAGTAAAACCACCCAAGAAAACTATAGGAGCAGCAGACGAAAGCCATTTAGAACCTGACTCGGGAAACGATCAAGCCCGGCAAGTGTAGAGGTCCGCTTGCCGAGCCTAAAGAAGGACACTCTGACCTCGCATTTCACCATACCCATGGTCCTTGTAGATCCAGAGCAACCATCACGTATGCACGCGGTAAAGGCATACGTTGATAGTGGAGCCATAGGTAACTATTTGGACTGTGAATTGGCTTCCATGATGAATCTATCTCTCACCCGAAAGACCACTGCCGATGTTGTCACCACAGTGGATGGAACGGAAATTGTCTCTGGGCCCTTAACTCATTCCACTGCAGAAATGACATTGCTGGGTCAAGATGGGCACTGAGAGGTTATTGTGTTTGATTTGATCAAAGCCCCACAGTTCCAACTAATACTGGGAATACCTTGGTTAGAAAAACATAATCCCTGCATTGATTGGCGAGAGAAGAGACTAACCTTCCCAGAATGTGCTCACACCTGCTACCCTAAGAAAACTCAAAACTCAGTCCTGGCCCCAGTAATCCCAGTTGCCACGCAATTACCTGCTGAATACCTAGACTTTCAGGATGTCTTCCAAAAGGAACAGGCAAACACTTTACCACCTCACAGATCGTATGATTGTCAAATAGATCTTGTACCGGGAGCACAACCACCTTGCAGCAGAATCTATGCCCTTACGGAACCCGAAAACCTTCACTTGTGTCAGTACCTTGACCAGTACGTTGCTAATGGTTTCATTTGCCCGTCCAAATCCCCTGCATCTTCAGCTTTGTTCTTCGTACCAAAAAAGGAAGGCGACCTTAGAACATGCATAGACTACCGCGCTCTGAATCAGATAACCATCAAGAATCGATACCCATTGCCTTTGATACCTGAACTACTATCCCAGGTGAAGGACGCTTGTATATACACTAAACTAGACCTTCGGGGGGCATATCATCTGGTACATGTCAAAGAGGGCGATGAATGGAAGACTGCTTTTTGCACCAAGTACAGATTATTTGAGTACCAGGTGATGCCTTTCGGACTATGCAATGCACCAGCAGCCTTCCAATTCTTCATGAACGATGTCCTCCGAGAGCTCATCGATGTTTGTGTGGTCGTTTACATCGACGATATCTTAGTATACTCCTTATCAGAATCTGATCATGTAAAACACGTCCGAGCAGTCCTAGAGAAGTTACGCCAGCATAAACTATATGCTAAACTGGAAAAGTGCGTCTTTCACACTACGGAAGTGGAATTCCTTGGATTTATTCTGACCCCGAGAGGAATCAGGATGGATACACGTAAGGTGGACGCAATTCTTAATTGGCCTTCGCCAACTTCATTGAAAGGCGTCCAAAGCATGCTTGGCTTTGCCAATTTCTACCGCAGGTTTATCCCGGACTTCTCACACATTGTGCATCCCATTACAACACTATTGCGAAAAAATAAACGCTTTATGTGGACAGAGGAAGCCGAAAACGCCTTCCAAGAGTTAAAAGCAAAATTCACATCTGCCCCTGTATTAAGACACCCGCGCCCTGAGCTTCCATACATAGTGGAAACGGATGCATCCAGTTCAGCCATGGGAGCACTGCTCTCCCAAAGGGATCCCGAAACCAACCAGCTTCATCCAGTGGCATTCTGGTCAAGGAAGTTTTCGGCTCCCGAAATAAACTATGCCATTACCGACAAGGAGCTATTAGCCATCAAGTCCGCCTTCAAGGCTTGGCGGCACTATCTGCTGGGTGCCAGACATACCATTACGGTCGTCACCGATCACCGAAACTTGCAATACCTAAAGACAGCTAAGCCCCAATCTTCGCGCCAACTCCGTGGGGCATTATTCTTCGCCGAGTTTGATTTTGTAATAACCTATCGACCAGGTTGTAAAAATGGTAAAGCAGACGCCTTGTCCCGAATTGGAATGGGAGAAACAGAAATAGCCTTAGAACCAGTACCCATAATTCCCGAACAAAGGATCCTTGGCCTGACGTCCATACATTCACTGGAGGACATTCAAGAAAAGATCCACCAGCTCTTTGATTCAGTTGCCTTACAGGACTGGGCCAAGAAAGGTCCAGAGTATTCTGTCACCGATGATTTACCTTATTACCAAGGCCGGCTATTTCTGCCACAAAAGGAACTACAAGAACTTGTCATTTCCCGGTACCATGACACCTTACTGGAAGGACATCCTGGTATTGCAAAAACTGAAGCCAAAATTAAGAAACAATTCTGTTGGCCCACCTGGCGCAAAGACATTAAATTGTTTGTCATGTCTTGTGGCATTTGCGCCCAAAATAAAAGTCAAAAGAAAAGACCCGCTGGACTATTATAACCTCTGGATATCCCACACACTCCTTGGCATACCTTGTCATTAGACTTTATAACAGATCTACCCCCGTGCAATGGCTTTAACACCATTTTAGTTATTGTAGACCTTTTTTCCAAAATGGCTCACTTTATTCCTTTAAAAGGGATACCTTCAGCTTTAGTCCTGGCCAAAGAGTTCCTTGAAAACATTGTTCGCCTACACGGCTTTCCATCCGTGTTGATTTCGGACCGGGGCAGTCAATTCATTTCGCATTTCTGGAGAAAATGTTGCCAATTGGCGCAGATAGATGTTAGGCTTCCCACCAGTGACCACCCTCAGACCGACGGTCAAACAGAGAGGACCAACCAGACTCTTGAGCAGTACTTGCGTTGTATGCTACATCAGTCTGAGGGTACTTGGAAAGACATTCTTTGGATTGCCGAGTATGCGTACAATAATTCCGTACACTCGGGAACCGGACAAAGTCCTTTTTTTACCATCTATGGACACCAACCTCGGACCTTGATTCGCCCCAACACTTGGAGATGCCTGCGGTGGACCATCTCCACACTGTTATTACACAAACCTTTAAGGAAGCAACTGCACGTTTGCGAAAGGCTAAGGAAAAATACAAGAAAGATGCGGATCTGCACAGGAGTGAAGCACCGCAATACCAGATAGGGGACCAAGTATGGTTGGCCACTAAGCACATCCCACTCAAGGGAACACGGACCTTTAACCCATCAAGGCCATCATTAACCCGGTGGCTGTCAAGATGGACCTACCTGCTCATATGCGGATTCATCCTGTTTTTCACGTATCCCTTTTGAAGCCAGTACAACCAGGAACAAGACTAACCAAACCTCCGGATCCCATCCTCATAGACGGAGAGCCCGAATTTGAGGTTAAGAGCATCTTGGACTCAAAAAAAGTGAGATCAAAAATCTTTTATCTAATCGACTGGAAAGGCTACGCTCCTCAGGAAAGGTCTTGGGAACCTAGTGACCACGTGCATGCACCTCAATTAGTGAAGAGGTTCCACCGAGAATTTCCTAACAAACCAAGGCCAGGGGGAAGAACGACTTTAGGAGGGGCCTTGAGGGGGAATGTTGTCATGATGCCTGCCCCCGGGAAGCCAGACCAGGCCCAGCAACCTCGGAAGCAGGCATCATGCCATTTAGAGCTTGCCCAAAAACCCCAGTTAGGGGCTGTTTGGGTGCAGTCCTGGCGCCTATGGCGCCAGGCTCATTTCAGAAAACGTACCTAATGCAGACCATGCTGCATACTCACCTGGTGCAGACCATGCTGCACGAAGCCACAAGCCAAATGGGGCTTAGGAGGGACTATTTACTTAAGGGACTACTTTTTTCTCGGGTGGGGTATGTGGAAGAATACTTACCTGGGACTTCTTCCTAGGCTATTTAAACCACGCCCGGACAGCCACACGTGCTTCGCGTTATTCTGCATCCAGCAGCGTAATGCTCACCGTGCCTGCAGCAGCTTCCAGTCTTCTGCCACACCCGCTTCAAGCCCGGAGCTTCTAGAAATAAGAAGAAAGAAGGAGAAGAGGTTAGAACAGGAGCATCACAGTAATCCTTACCTGAATCCTTGATCCATCACGCACTCGAGCTGGAAGCAAGAAGTCACACGTGCGTCGCCTCGCATCTCGCAGCGCCGCGCTGAACTCACTGGCTTTCGCTGCCTTTCCGCATTCCATCGCGATCTTCAGCATCTCCCGGCCGCTCGCCCACACCTAGGGAGACAAGAACAACAAGGTGAGCTAAGGGAAAACAAAAGGACAAGTAAGCAAGCTACCCCCAAAGACTTACCGGATTACCACGGGGGATACTCACCTCACCTCATCTCGGGTCGGCGCAGTTAACTCTGCATCACCGCCGCACCCCAGCCCCTAAGGGGAAACCACTGGACATTACAAGCTACCCCCCCAAAGACTAACCTGATTTACCGCAGGGGGAACTCACCTCATATCGGGTCGGCGCAGTTAACTCTGCATCATCGCCGTACCCCGGCCCCTAAGGGGAAAACCACTATAGACTTACCTGGCTCTCACCAACTGCCCTTTGGACTCTTCGTGGTGGTTAAGTTGGCAACCTACAAGGAATCGGAAAGAGTGAAGATCAGACATTTGAACTCTTACAAACTTTTGGATCCTAGAGTCAATACTGGAACTCACCAATTCCTCCACGCCAGTGAAATAACTGGTCATCTACGCGCCCCTGCGCTCGATGCAGGATGGAGAGCCCACCTTTCTAAACCATCAGGTGAGAACAAGAGGGAACATCGGGAGTGGTCAGTGGGCAGACAACGGGAGTGGAAGGTGGGTTAACGCTCGAATTACGGGAGGTTAATTCCCTTTCTCCTTTGCAGAAAGATATTCATACGAGCCGACAAACGAAGTAAGTGGGGGTGTCCAGTCAGCCATCTCGGCTCTACGTGGCACCAGGCCGGTCCAGATCGACGTCCCCGTGGGAACCAGGTGAGCGTAACAGATCTTGTATGACTTTAGAAACTTCTTTTTCAGTGTAGTGAGTGAAGGAAAATAGAGGGATTGAGCTTTCCACTTTATTAGGGGAGATTATTCCAGAAGGAGTAGGCGCTGGCGCTACCTTGCCGAGGGCTTTCTTGATTTTATCCTTATGAGAGTCGATTTTGGCTAGGAATGCGTCGTGGATGTTCCGACACCACTTGTCATCTTTGATGATGTTATTAGCTGTAGGAGGCTGGTCTTGAAATTCTGCTAGGATTTTAAATAGCTCGCCAACATTGGATTGTGCATTCATGATCCTGTTGTTGTAATGTGTGACTTTTGCCTCAATAATACGTTTTTTATAGGTTGCTATGGATTTTTTGTAGTCAGCTAGGGTGTTGTCGTTTGGGTACTTCCTCCAGGCTCTTTCGAGAGCTCTTTTTGTTCGTCTGGCGTTGATAATGTCGTCAGAGAACCAGGTGTTCTTTGTGGTTTGTTTTAATGGTCTTCATTTTCATAGGGGCGAGATCGTTAACTGCTTCTTTTATGTTGAGTAGTAAGTGGTTAACTAATTCAGATGGGTCATCAAAGCTAGATATGGGTTGAAGCTTGGAAGACAGCTGTGTGGTAAATTTAGAGGCTGTTAGATTTTTTAGATTGCGGGTCATCTTTTGTATGTGATGGTCTGTGTTAAGTTTGGGGGGACTGGAAGGCAATGTAATTTTTGCCTGAATGAGAAAGTGGTCTGACCATATACACGGAGTGACCAAAATGTCAGAGATGTTTGTGTTTTGTGATGTGAGCCAATCGAGGGTGTGCCCACTTTTTTTCGTGGCAGAATTAATCCATTGAGTGAGACCAAAAGAAGTGATAGTGTCCATGAGGCGGGTACCTACTTTGTCACTTTGGTCATTAGCCCAGTGATTGAGGTCGCCCATAATGATGACAGGGCACTTGGTGGTGCAGATTTGTGCTAGCAGATCGCCGAGCTGCTCTTCAAAGAGAGGCATTTCTCTAGGCGGTCGATAAATCGTAAGTATGTTGAGAGTTATGTGTGGGGAAGTTTTTATTTTCATCCATATTGATTCACATCCATCTGGGGAACTATGAGGGATTTCGTGGCATTCAAGACTGGACTTGCACATCAGTGCAACTCCACCACCTTTGCCTTGTAGGCGGTCAGCTCTGAAGAGTGTATAATCGTCGGGTGTGGAGAGTGTTGCTTGGGTGGGCAGGTTTGGATTAAGCCAAGTTTCGGTTATTCCAAAGAAATCTGGTTTGTGGTCATTGACAAAGTCATTGATTTCAACACCATGTTTGTGTAACGATCGTGTATTGAGTAACGAGAGGGATAATACCAGCATTGGTGCGATATTAGCACCTTTCATATTGGTGTAGCGCGTTGTTTTTTCCAGGCACATAATGGCGGCCGGAAGAAGGTGTGTGTGAACTTACTTGGGGAAAATCAAAGTCCAGTCTAGCAGGAGCAGGGCCAGCGAGCCGGTGAGCTGCGGCGATGACCGGTGAAGACCGGCGCAACCCAGAAGCGCCGGCGGTGAAGCGCCTGAATGAAGAAAAAATACCCAATGGAGTCTTGGGAAATGTAGTCTCAAAAGGACTACACACAATGCAACACAACAGGCATACACAAGAGTGCTTTGCTCTCAGCCACACAAACAATAGCACACAGATAAGCCCCCAAACACACATGTGCAATGAATAAACAAAATGCACAGTCAATTTAACAAATTAGTAGCAGTATAAGCCACTAACACTGCCGTGATGGACAATGGCAGAAAGTGAAAATGAAAATCCGAGACCGGCGAATACGTAAGCAAAGTGAAATGGTTTTTTCCTTTTACCCCTATCAGCAAAAGCATTACCTGCAAAGAAAGACCTGTAAAACCCACGGCGACAGCTTCAAGTCGAAGTGAGGTCTAATATATAAATGGTGATCATGCCATGTTATGTGCCAACTTCATTAGGGGTCTCATTGAAGGACCATTGATTGTGCCTAATTTATCTGTCTTTGTGAATGTTCAGAAATCCCGATTAATCTGGTATGTGAAAAACATGTGTAAGTTTAATTCTGTAATGCTTACTGATTTTGAAAATAGCAGCATGGAATGTAAGATAAACAGATATTCGCATGTGAAATTCAAAGAAAAATAGAGGGAATTATTAACACAATGGCGAAAGTTGACCATAACAAAGTCAGACAGGTTAAGACGCATAGTCATAAGTCCAATTATCTTGTTCTAGCAAAGAAGAAAGCTCTTCGTAGAAGCATCAGAGTAATTAACAAAAATGAGTTATAAGAACTTGCTTATCTCCCTTCGCCACAACTTGTATCTGTAGAATTGTGAAAATATGATTGGGATAATTCAGCCATGGCATTCTAGGCTAAAATTAACGAATTAGAGAAGGGTCAGTATGTCGCCCAGAGCATGATTGGACAGAGCATTTCCAGAACATTTATAGGGAAGGTACCTTGGCTTTCAGGGGAGAAGAATCACCCAATGTGAACTGGTCACTAAACATTATAACTAAGAACATACAAAAAACTTATATTGAGGTAGAGCTCGTCCAGAGCAGCTTGCCCCATTCAGCTTTCAAATCTTCTGTTTAAGAGCAGCCAAGACTTATGGGGCAAGGTTCTCTTCATTCTTTTTTGGGATATTGTTAGTTCGAAGCAAACACCAACGAGCTGGAAATTATCCTATGTGATATCCCTATACAAGAAAGGGCTTGGAACATCCCCAAATAACTACAGGCCTATTGCAATCATGGACGCAGACTCTAAGCTCTTCACCTCATCGTTGCTAGAAAACATAGAGACATAGTGTTCTGAAAATAATATTCTTGATTGGCTGCAGATAGGTTTCCGAAAATCTATGGAAACTGACTATGGCGGCATGCTAATGCGCAGTCTCCAAGAAAAGGCCTAGGAAAAAAATGGCTGTCCCGTTTACGTAGCCTCCATGGACTTATCGCTTGCATTCGATGTAGTGGATAGATGCCTGCTATGGCATAAATTCAACACCTTAGGTATACCGGGAGGCTTTTTAAGCATGCTGCTTGAGGATTCCTGAATACAGTTTAGGGTTTCAAGGGAAGGACATCTCACCAAAGAAATAAAAACTTCAAACGGATTGCGACAAGGGTGCATACTGGAACCAACTCAGTATAATCTTTGTGGCTAACGTAGGTGTGGTATTAGATGCAGCATCTTTTGTCACACCAAAAATTGGTGGACTGAGATTGGCATGGACAGCTTATGTAGACGATTTTGTTTTGATTGATCACATCCCTGTTGGTCTGCAAAGAATGATTGATGCCTTTCATAATTATATGAAGGTGAATGCCTTAAAGATCAATCCGGTGAATACAGTAATTCTTAGATTCTCTAAATTTAAAGCTTCGAAATTCTCTGTAATACGCAATGTCTGGAACATAGGCAAAGTAAAGATAATAGCCAAACCAAACATGACATGCTTGGGGTATCCAATTTACAGGTTAACAAGGAAAACTCCTTATACTATAGGATGAGTGTTGAAGCTATGACTGGGAGGCTAAATGGGGGTTTCATGTATGATCTGAAACAAGAATCATTAGATGTACTGCTCAGAGCAGGAATGTCTGAGAATTTATTTCTTTTACGCCTGCATAAACTTTAAAAAATCCTACAAACGAGAGACTGGGGACTTACCGTGACAAAAACACTGGAGTCAAAATGGTATGCTTGAAACACTTGTGTATAGGTGTGCTATAAATAAAATATATCATATCATATATCATGCTCATGTGGCCTTGCATATTAAGGCCCTGGGGACTATGGAACCATATTTGATAAGTTTCCCAACTAAACAATGAGAAACGATTTTATGAGAATAAGAATGAATGTTTTGCCAACTAGAGACATTTTGAAGATTAGAGGCATTAAGGATGATTCAAGCTGTAAATACTGTAAAGTGAAGGAGACACACAAAACATAGTACCATATAGTGCTATGCTGCCAGGCATTATTTCTGTCTAGAAACAAATATTTTAGTATGTTTGTGCCAAATATGGAATATGTTTTTCTGGATCTACTATGGTTGAACATGTTATATGGAACATCAGTTAGTCTGCATTTGTCAATCATAATGTTTTTAAAAAGTTTTTGTAATCTGTGTTTGTAATAATTGTTAATTGATTTGATTTTGAAGGAATACAATAACGCTCAAATGGAGAACGTAACTGATGAACTTGTTTTAGATTTAATTGTTTTGTACTTCAAAAGGTAAACTAAAAGTGTTTTTAATTTGTAATTTCATTTCACTGTATATTTTGTAAATGTTTCTAGTAAACCAAAACAAATAAAAGAAATAAATGAATGGAAATAGAATGTTGATGCTCATCACTCAATCACCAGCGTACAGCGCATGGTCTCAGACAAATAAGATAGGACTTTTACACTATACAGAAAATTGCCACCTGATTGACTGTTAAACCATAGAGTCACCACAAACATACTGATTGATGGAAATCCTCATGAAATCTCACCACATGCCTGTTGAGAATACTATGACCTGCCTGACTTCTCAAGCACATGGGTGCGGTCTCTCTGTCCCACTTCTCACTTAACAAGATAGTCAATTTGAAGAGGTAAAGAAGTCAAAGGTGAACATGAAGAAATGGTTCCTTTCCCATCTAAAGATTTCACACATATCTAATGGAAAAAACGGAGATTTGGAAACTTCTTGATGCAAGCAGAAGGCAAAATACTTTTAGGTATCATTTTGTAAATTGATCAACAGACAGGAAAAAGCCTGAAGCTTAAAAGACCTTCATTTTTAGTATTTTATTGTTGTGGTTCAGAAATCGGAGCAGTCCATAGGATTAGTACTTGCTCCTTCCAAAATTCCTCTTTTCAGGTTCCCTTAAGTTGGCACCTGTGTTCCCACACTGCCAAAACATACACAAACAAGAACACATCATATTAAAAATAAAACCCAACTCAAAAATGTCATTTGTCATTAGCTTTATCAGTTTCAGGGAATCCTTTAGAAAAGAGAAGTTCACAGGTTTTCTAGGCCCCTCCCCTTCACTCTCTATGGCCGGATTCCCAAAGTCTCATCTGCCTAGTCCCTTGTTCTTGCTGGAATACAACCACCTCTGGTCCTTCCTATAGGTTCGGTAGAGGGTTCTCCCTCTCTGCCAGGGGTCACCAAACCTGCTTGACCATCTTTCCTCTGGAGAACAGAGCCAATTGTGTTTTTGTTTCCAATTTCCACAGAGGAACTGAAGAGTGTCCATTACCCTCTATGCTCTTTCTACTCCTTTCTTTGCCCTTGTCCTCCTCAATACCATTCCAAGTGCTTGTTTCTCCCTGCCCGCACCATGGGTTTAGCCCATTCAGATTGGGGCATTACCACTACCACCTGCCTTGGTCAATTTGTGCTCCTGTGTTCCTTCTCGCGCTTGCTAGCTTCATTACAGCTGGCTTTTTCTTCCTGCTTTCCAACCTCTGATGTTGCCCTCTTGAAAATGTGCTATCACCTCCTGGGATCTCTTTCCAACCGTCTCCTGTTGTTTTTCTCCAATCATGTATTCATGATGTCCTCCTATAACCCCCTCTTGTCTCTCTCCAACCACTACCTGATATCTTCCTTCCACCATCTCTGGATATAGTCCTCCATCCACACCCTGAGGTTTTTCTCCCGCCACCATCTGTTAACTTCCTCCAGCCACCTACTGATATCTTCCTCTAGTCACTTCCTGATATGTTTCCACCACTGCCTTATGTATCCCTCCTGCCACATCCTGACTTCTCTCCCCTGTCGAATCCTGATATCACTCTCCTTCCTCCTAAACTCTCTCCATCTTGCACCGCCTGCGGTTTATCCTTGTCCTCCATCTCCTCCTGTTTCTTCTCCCCCTCTTGTCTACTCTGCGCCTTCCAGTCTTTCTCTCTCCTGAAGCTCCTTCTCCCATTACTTTACTAAATTTCTGATTTGCTCTTACCTTCGACCATGACCTTCTGCAAACGTCCACATTTCGCCTTCTTCGGACGTCCCTTTTATGGTTATCTGGGTCTTCCCATTGGTATGGGCTTGGTATTAAGGCGTGTACATTTGAAATCTCATTGATGCTGCTAGGTGATTGAATGTTAGGGAATTGTCTTCTCTGGTGCAATGTTTGTCTGATCGCATGTTTCGAGTGGCGTCTGGACCATGTCATTAAGAAACCGGTCCGCCATGTTGGATTTCAAGTCTCCATGAATCTTCAGATGTGCACAGTGATCTGTGGTGGACAGTAGAGCCAGGTTTGCAGGGGGGTCTGTGACGAAGTTTCCCAGTGCTTGCTTTGCCTTTCTAAAAATATCTCTGGATGCAGTCGTGTTGTGTATTTGTTGTTGAGCTTGTGATGGGGTGGTGTCCGCTCAACTTGAGCCTTTCCTGACCATGCCCTTAATGAGCCACTATCACATCTTTGTGCTGTGTGACTGTCCCCTGCCCAGCAGTGGGGACTAAGTGGAAGAGACCAGTGCACCCTCCCTATGCCACCTTGGGTGCCCTCATCTGCAGGTTGAGAGAGGTACTGTGCTTCTTTGGCCAAACCCAGAAATGTTTCTGTTATGAGATCAGAGACTTTGTCACACATGGTATAGAGAACCTTAAAAAAGCGTAATTGGGCCAATAGAAAGATGAGGGAGAATCACAACAATGAATTTAGAGAGGGTGCATTGATGGAATATAGATTCCAGCTGTGAAGTTGCATCAACAATACAATGCTTTCGCTGCTTTGCACTTTTGCTGTTTGCCAAGCTTTGCTTATCTGAACGTGGACAGTTAATATTATTCATGGCTGCAGGCCTGAAAGCGAGGACTAGATGGAACAGTGCTACGGTTTGGGGCACATGTCCTGTAGCTTTTCGGTTCGTCTGAAGAAAACAAAAACCAAACCCCATCTCCTGTGGTAACACAGCATTGTATTCTTAAGCATCAAGCATTCAGAAAATATCGAGAAATGTGGCCTAAACAGATACCTGAAATAATGTGTTTGATGGCTGTATGTTTATTTAACAATACATTATAAGAAAAAGCAGAAGTCTGAAAGCCGTAGCTGCTGTTTTTCTTATTATAGAACATTGTGAGCGAAACATTTCAACAATGAGCCAACACTTCATCTTTTGCTATATTTTTAATATTGGGACATGAAAAAGGGGTATACTGTTAATGTTCTCTTAGACACTACATAATCATTTTTACATCCTTCACTAAATGTGAACACTACATTATCATACTGACTTGACCAAATGTAAACACACCATGCCAGATTCTAAAAAAAGATTGGTTAAAAAAGTGCAAAGGACGTGCCTTTTTTATTTGCACTTATTTGGGAAATGTGCCGCTCACCTTATTCTCAAAGATGACCTGTGTGTTTCATTGGAGCTGGGCAGCAGCGCAAAAGAGGCACTGAACTTCCCCTTTGAATACATTAGTGTTGGAAGCACACCCCTGACATGAATGTATTGCAGGCTCCCTGCACCAACGTGCATTTTGATGACGTGCATGTAAAGGCCCTATCAAAGTAAAAAAAAAAAAAAAATTCTGTCGCTCTTTGAGGGATAGAAATGCATCTTTGACAGCAGCTGTCACACTTTGAAAAGATAGATGACAGGGTCAAAAATGGCTTGCCCGCATCCCCTTGCACCTTTAGTGATTGGATGCAGGTAAAGTGATCATTTTCTGCGGATTTCAAAGCACATCCGGTTTGTGGATTCAGGATTTGCATTGCAATGCGCATAAACACTCCCTTATTTGAACAAGTGCACACAAAAAAGGTATCTGACTCTGCGCCTCTATGATGCGCAAAGTTTCGATGGCCGATTGCATTAAAAAAAGTTTGGGGAATCTGGCCAACCTTGTTTATGCTCGCCTTCTTGACTAGGAATAAACACACCATGCGTATAGTAAAAATACGAGACCATGATTGGGTGTCAATTGTTATGTGAAATGAATGGGTCATAATTCAGCCTGTAAAGCTCCAAGGAAGAGCAGACTGAGTTTCTGAATTACCTGAGGAGCAGGTTTTATGCGGGAAGTCAAAGGTCAGAGGCAGCCCTGAACCACATAGCTGAGTAACTGGCTTTGGTAAGAAGCAGATACGTTAATTTATCAGAGCACAGCAAACATGTTTTTCTAGGCTTAAAATAATTCACTTTTCCAGTTTTTCAAAATTTCACATTGTTCTCTGCTTCAACATTTTAGGGGCTGAATGAAGTTGATTTTTTAAACAATTTGTTCACGTATTTTCCTTTCCATGGTGTTGGATAAACACTAGAAATCATGGTATATTTGTGAGAAGTTGGCATTCAGCTGTTCACTAGATTGTGGGCCGACACTGAGTTTCCTATGCTCAAAGTTTGGGCGAAGCACATATGAAAGCCTCTGCTCTTACTTGCAGATGCCCAGCAAGAATACATTGACTCACATACGCCCTAGGGGATGGAATTGAGTAATCTAGCAAGAGGTTTACAACTGGTGTAACCTGCATTTTTTAAATCGTGACTTTAGTTAGTTTTAAGTAACTGTTGACTTTAGATAGTTTTAAGTAACTGGCTTAGAAGCTGTAAGCTTTTGATAATTTGTTAGCCCTTTACATGCAATAGGTTTACAGTGGTTGGTATAACCTCATCTGTCTACTAGCTAGCCAATCCTGACAGCACTCTCGTGAGTATAATTTTAACTTTGTCATATTTCAGATGGTTATTCATTCACATTGATGATTGGCTGTAGGATTTCGTTTTCTGAAAGGGAATAGGAGTTCACCAACGTTATTGCTAATATTCAGACTGCATATTGTTTGTATGTACTATTGTTAATGTTCCTATATTATCTCTACAAGATAACTGGGCATCACCCATTAATGTAGTCTTATATAGTGACGTCCTGCCAATAATATTGGCCTTGCTGTGCATGGCTCTGTAAAAAAGGAGTGTGTTCGTCTGATAGCAGGAAGGCAGGTGAAGAATGCTTTGATGTTGATAGAGGTCGGAAGGAGCCATTCCCTCTGTGCCGATATGAACATCTCTGTTTGTGGTTGGTGCTGACCAGGCAGGTTAGCCATACGACGGCCCCCGGATTGTGATGTGCAAGAATTAAAAGCAGGATTTTTTATAGTAGATGGATAGGGTCTGAATCTGTGAAGTAAATTAGACCTGGTTTTCATCTGAAGGAGGAGTGTGGGAGGTGTTATGATGCAAGATTTTGGTATTTAGGAATTAGTTGAGGGATGAGGTGGGCGGAGGGTGGGGGGAGTGAGGGTGGTGCTGCTTCCTGGATCTTGGTTGTAGATTCCACTGAGATTAAGGTGCGGACTAGTGTCGCACAGCAGAGGTTCCATTTATCAAATTGGTTTCCCACATATGGTAGTGCCAAGTGTTTTGAAAATTGTTTGTTGTAAATCAGCCAAAGTTTCTGGTGCACCATTTTTAGTCGGCTGCTATTATTCCTCATTTCTTTCAAAGTGTTTGGTTGAAAAGCCAATTCTTTATCTGTTTCCTGAAAACAAATGGTCCACATCCAAGCATAGAGGTTTGGTTAGGGTGTTCCACAGTTTCTGAACCAGAACTGAAAATGAGGATCCTCCTTGCCATTTCTTCCTGAAGTTGGGGGCTAGTACTAGTGCAGCATTGCAGGTCCTAAGTGTCCTGGAAGGAGTGTAGTGTTGAAGCTTATTTCTGAAGGAGGAAGAGCCCATCTGTGATATGAACGATGAACAATGCACACTATTTTGAAATGAGCCCTTGTTTTGATGGGTAGTGTGACGGATCAAGCGGAGGACATGGACTTTGATATCCCATTTTCTGATGTATTCTTGTGAAAAAGAAATGAAAAGTACTAACTTTCCCTATCCAAGGGGTTTCCCTCCATAGGGTGCTCGTCAGTTGTCAGGAAGTCCAACAAAGAAGATCCGCCCACTGTCCAAAGTAACCTAACCTGACGCTTTCACTACCAAAACGGAAATAGATGAGAATGGCTCATTTGTCCTGTGGGATGGCTTCTCAGCTAGTTCCTTTTTAGAAAATGTGTAGATAGTTCTTTGTGACTACTTTTATTTATAAGTTTGTGTAGTTCAGATATTGGGCTCTTCAACTTTCCTCTTTCTTATTCTGTTTTCTTATGTACATATGTTTTGTACTCTCCTTTCTCTTGGAGTTCCGCTGCTTTCTTGTTTAATCACAGTTGGAAACTCCTCTTTATTTAATGTCCAATCTTCCTCATTGCTAGGATGAACAGCACTGTTCAAATTCCATTTCTCACTCTTCCTGTGTATTTCCAACACCTGGTCTTTATTGGGAATATTATGAATATTGCAGCAATTAATCTCGCTCTCCTCCAACTCTTGGGCTTTACTGACACGAGTATGACTTCTCCATTAATTATTCGCACTCTTTTTCAATACTTGTTCTTTACTGGGACGAGTATGAGGTCTCAGTAATGATTCTCACTTTTTCCAGTACTTTTTTATTGGGATGAGAATGAGTATTTGGATCATTATTTCCGGTTACCTCCCTGGGTCCCCCACTATCCCTGGTACCTTTTTGTTTTATGGATCATGTAACCGGGCCTCCAGTTAACATGGTGTTCTCTGTCGACATCATCAGGTGGGCTTCTCCGTTTTCCATTTTGCCTTCTTCCAACACATTTCTCTGTGCCTTCAGATAAGTGGTCACAGCGTCCCACATATTCTTGGTCATGCCACCACTTCGTTCTCATTTCCTCATTGGACTGTACTCTAGTCCTTTGGCTTCTCGGACCTCGGGTCCCCTGTTTCTGCTCTCCACTTTCACGCCAGCTCCCTTCTAGCGTCAGCAGCTGCATTCCCGGCTTCCTTAAGCTACGCTCACCCACCGGGTTTCAAAATCTCAGGTTTCTCTTACTCCCATGCCTCCACCTCTCAAATGTATGACGTGTTGCTGGGTCTTCCGTGGCGCAGTGTTAAAGTCCTTGTTTGTTTTACAGGTGCTCTATATCACTCCAGTGATTTTCTTTTTCGCAGTACCAGGTAAGTGTTTCCTTTCAGGACTTCTCATGGATTCTGTATGACAAAAACAAATATCAGTTTGTTCTTCAGATGGTCTTCCAGTAGGTTTTCCTAGGAGTGAGTTATATTTGGGTTGATTTGTTAGTTCCTTGTCAGAACGGAAGTCCTTGTCCCCAAAGGGACAGGGGAGTTTCTCCCAGTGAGGTCCAGATGGCGTCTACCCCTTGGGACGGTATTACATAGCTGGTTCACCTCCCTAGCCTCACAGGGAGAGGCTCCCCCTCAAGAGAAGCGACTAAATCCTGCAAATTTTCACATTGGCCTGACGAAGATGCAAGGACGTGTTGGAATACAGCTTCTTCCCGTAAGCCTCCAAGATCATCTCCTCCTTGCCTAGCAGCGTTGCAGATGAGGAAGCTGAGGGCGACTGAGGCTTGGAGTACAGTGATGCTGCAGCGATCACTGAGGAGTGTGGCTGAGGATGGGCCGACAGCAAGAGTGTACCCCCTCCATCTGCCTGTACTTAGCGTCCAGGCCTCGATTGACCGGCTGGACATTGGCCTTCACATACCCTTTGCCCTGGTTCCCTGGCTTCCCCCTCTTCTGTGATTGGGAATTGACTGAGTCCACATTCCCATGTTCTTGCCCCTTTCAATCTTCCACAGTGAATCAGAATGGTTGGAAGCCCAGGAACCATCTCCTAACCCTAGCGTTAGTATCTTTTCTTAAAATCATTGACGTGAGGGGAGAGTGATCACTTACCAGTGTAAACTTTCTTCCAATTTTGCAATACTTGGTATGTTATTGCCCATTTGATGGCTAGGGTTTCTAATTCGATGGTAGCAGAATTTTATTCCGTCAGAAAACGTTTTCTGCTGGCATATAATACCGAATGTCCGATGCCGTTGTACTCTTGAGATAACACAGGTCCAAGACCTGTTTTAGAGGCACCTGTCTGCAGGATAAATGGGTATAAAACTGCCTTTAGTATCCAGTCAGCCCCAAAAAAGTACAGAGCTCTCTCTTGGTCTTGGGTGTTGCAGTGTTCTGTACAGCTTCAACCTTCGTACTTTGAGGTTAAACCAAACCATTACCTATGAAGAAACGTAGGTATTTCAGTGCCGACTGGGCTAGGTGACACTTTTTAGGGTTGGCAGTTAATCCCCAGTTTCTTAAAGCCATAACGACTTTGTAAAGATGGAAGAGATGGTCGTGCCAAGTTTAGCTGTAAATCACTATATCGTCACAGTAAGTTCCACATAAATGGGAAAAGGGTCTCCAACCTTTATCCATTAGGCATTGGAAAGTGGGAGGTCCTCCATGTAGCTAGCCCAAAAGGTAACACTTTAAACTGAAATAACCCCTGAGGGGTTGAGAAAGATATTTTCTCTACATCAAAAGGATTAATGGAGGACCTGACAAATACCGGAATAGTAGAGCTATATTTTGCACTTCCAGGTTTATCCATTAATCTATCCGGGGAATCGGATAGTTGTCAAACTGTGAAATCGAATCAAGCTACCAGAAATCTATGCAAAATCTTCATGATCTTCAGGAGTCTGAGATTTATAATTTTTCTTTGGGGTGTTTGGATATTGTGGGACATTTTTTTAACTCTCTGTGGTTGGTCCCTAAAGTCATTGGGCTAATAAATCCCTGATATCTACCTGTTGAGATAGGGACAGGTCTAGGGAGATCAAAGAGTTTTCCTGGCTCACATCTGTGAATAGAGTGGCAATAGTCACGGTGAAATCTTCACTAGGCTCTACCCTCCACTCTTTCAAGAGATTAACATGATAAAGTTGTGTCATGTTTTTCCTATCCGGCTGTGAAATGAAGTAGTCACAAGGACCATTTTCTTTTAAGAACTCTTGAGTGCCTGACCACAATGGCAACATCATATTTTCTGCTGTCAGTGACGAGACTAGAATCAATTATCCTACTGAAAAGGTGCGGTGGACGACATTTTTATCATGGTTGATATTCTGGTGTTCCTGGGCTTGTCCTAGATGTTTTTGGACTATTTGCCTCACTGTGGTCTTTTGTCGCTGTAGAGTTTGTGCGGTCTGTGAAATGGGCAGGCTTGCCTCCTCTCTCTCCTCTCATATCTCTTTAAGCATGTCTAAGATGTATCTGGGCTATCTTCCATAAAGCAACTTAAAGGGTAAATATCTCAAAGAAGCATGAGGTCTCTTTCATACGGCAAACACAGCCTACAGGACCAATGTGTCCCAGTTCTTGCTATCTGTTTCTACAAGTTTTAGCAGGATTCTTATGGTAATAGACCGAAGTTCTCATTGTCTTTATGTGAAGGATTTCCTTTGCTTCACCCATCAGACAGTACATAAAGGCAGTACACTAGTCCGTGAATATCTCTTTGCGGAATCCTACCCAGCAAAGAATTAGGCGTTTCAGGATTTGCTGACTCGAGTTGTTTGTTTCTCAATGGAAAAGCTTTGGGATATCTAGTGGCATAATTGACAATAACGAGAATGAACCGATTGCCCAATTTAAATGGTTTTAAGGGTCCCACTTTATCCATTGTAATTCTGGAAAAGGGAATATCCATTGTAGCGAAGCAGACATGTACATCACTGATGGACCTCACCCCAAGGCATAAAATAAGCATTGTCGCATAGCAATTTGCAATGCAAATCTGTAGGTTTGCTAATTAAATTGACACATGTGTACCAATGCTAGCTATTTAAATTACCCTGAAAACACAGCTCACCCTGCATTCCTCTCTTGCCCCCGGGCTCCCTCCACCCTTTTATCTCTGTTCACTGCAAGTTCGTAGGGGGCTAATGGAGAGAGAGTGCAGCAGTAATCATCTCCTCCATTCTTAAGTGCCAAAGGCAGGTGTAGGAGTGCTAAGCAAGAAAATCTTTAAAATAATTGCAAATCAGAAGTTATCCATGTTTACACTGTTATTAAGGTAACTACATCCTATCTGGCAAAGACCAGTATGTGCTAAAAGTCCTAAAATTCCATTCCTAAACCTATAAATTGTTACATTATGCATAATTGCAGTATTGCTATTGTAAAACACTGCATGGTCTCCTTGCTTTACAGGAAAGTTTAAGTTAGTGTATCTAAATCTCATAGTGTCAACTATTTTTCATTTTGTTTGGGAAGATGAACCAGATTGATGAGTGAGCACTTCTGAAAATGTACATGATCACACGGCCTAATGCTTTTGATGGCAATCCTAGTTCTGTGCTCTGCTGGTTGCATGTATCTGTTCAACTGGTGCTCAACCCATGAGTTGATCCCATACTCCTTGACATTCTATCTTTTCACCCTGTTGCTTTATACCAGCTACCCTGAAAGTGAGATGGCTGCATACTATCATATTTCACCTAGTTTGACCAGTTCTCTGCATGCTATGCCCTTCCCTCTGCTTAGTTTCTTACTTTCTTCCCTCTTTAATAATACACTAAGCAAGCTAAATGTATGTAAACTTGTGATCAATAGTTTCATCAAATCTGTACATCTACAGGTCTACTGCAATACCATACACTGTAGTTATCCTCCACAGCGCGATTTGCTCTGTGTATGATTGCATTATATATTAGCACTTGCGGGAGAGAACTGTCCCAACGGTTTTCATAGTCTTATTGTATTTATTTGTGCCCATTCATGCAGCTAACCTTTTACATTTTACAGCCACTCATCCAGGGCTCGCAAAGTCTACTCACTGATTTGAATAGTCAAGTAGATTTTATGATGAGCACATACCTTTTGCAGGGGATGTTTGAAACTTTTATTGAACATTTACGTTGTTTGCAGTACATTTCAAATAAAAGTTTCACTGTGCATGGCTGGCCACTTGGTAATAGCAGTGTGCCAATTATAAAGTGGGTTTGTGGTGACATGCTCCATTTTAAAGAAATGGCATTTACGTTTTTTGTGATCTTTTGCTGTGGGTGGAGTGTATTTTTCTTAGGTCGATTAAGTAAACTCGGCCTGCAGGTCTAGCGGAATTTTGAAGAATTGGCAAGGCTTGACTCATCTCACTAATGTCGTCAGCCGTACACAAAAATGCTATTGTTGCAAATGTTATGTCTTGGGTACAAATAGCTTCTTGTGACATTAAACATGCCAAATAAATGAGTTTGTTTGCTAATCAAGAACATTTTAATTAGCAAACTCTGCTAATCAATTTTTGAAAATGAATGCGTTGCCACCCCCTTACCACCGACGTATTGGATGAATAAGAAGACACTGTGCATGACGCTTTGTATAATTTCAAGACCGCATTGAGTCTATGAGAGACGTTATGCACTTAGACAACCATACCGAATGTACCCTCAAGCTGAAGTAGTAGGAGATCTACAGGTACCGCTGAATATCGAGGAGCTGTAAGGAAAACCTGATCAGTGCAAAGTGACGTCATTAGGAGAAGAGACAACACACTGAAACGATATAAGAATACTTAAAGAATGAAGAGGTAATTGAAGAAACAAGAGTAAGCATATATACTAGTGATGTTAAACCATAAATACAAAGAAGATAAGTTACCAGATGAGTAGTGAATGTGTATATGCAGAAACGCAAGGTAGATCAGTTACATAAAAGATTGCTGCAGTTGAAAACATAACTTGGGTGAGGCCACCATGTTGGAAGGATGGACGTCGGCTTAAATTATTGTAAGTGAAAGGCTCGAAGGAAAGAGACCAGGACTGCAGAACTGACAGAGGCTGGAAATACACATTTGTGCATGAACAAAGAATAGCTGTTTGCCAGAGGTCAAGGATGCCACAGCGAGAAGCTACTGAATGGTAAAAAGGGACTCAACGAGGATAAGCAATGTACACAGGACATACTCTTACGTCCCGTCCCCTTTCCTCCATACTCCATGGGCGTCCCTTCGAAGGGACGCGAGACAGAACCATTTTCACCAGAAAAAACCTTCTTCCCCTTTAAATTTAGAGCGCGCTGGGGTGCGGCCCTGGGAGCATGCACTGCCCTGACTCCGACCCTCCAGTGCCACACCTCAGTCCCCTTTTCCACGTCGACTGGAATGGGCCGAATTCACCAGCGCTCCTGGGTTTGGCTTCGGCCATGTAATTCCACACACAGATACTTCTTCTTCTGCCTTTTTTTTCTTTTATCATACATGTGCCCGGTCCTCAGGTGTCACGCTCCTCCCCGGCGCATGTCGGCTTCAACAGGGTTCAGCAGGTGTCTATCCTGCGACAGGCTCTTCTCAACTTCAGACCCCCACGCCCTCTGCCTACGTTACCTTAGCCCAGACCACAGTTAGCAAGCTTGTACATCGTGCAACGCCCTGTCATTGAGGTCTCTGAAGAAAAGACTAGTCAGGTGGAGGGAGCTCTTCCAGAAGTCGCCTCCAGAGGACCTCAAGGACTTCGTGAAACATCGGTCCAGGCCCAAGGTAGGGCCTCTATTTTCCATCGCACCCCACAAGGGAGACTCCTTACCAAGGACTCACCCACGCGGGAGGGAACGCTCAGGTCCTCATACCAGCATGTGCACCGAAGCTGCTTCAGCTACCGGCCTACAGGCCGAGGGATCCTTGAATCCTCCCGGTGACGGTGTTGAGGGAACGGAAGGTTCTTGTACCGGGTCTCCACCCGATGGGCCACGCCGGCTTTATGTCAGAGGGGCCACGTACTAGTACTGTCAATACGTCAGATGGGGCGCCTTAATGCAGCTCTTCCAGCCCCCGGGCCGAGGGTGTCCCACCTACCGGGTCTAGGCCCGAGGAGCTGGGTAGGCCCTGCGATCCACACTCAAGAGTCTTGGAGGAGGCTGGGCCCAGCGGCCGAGCAACACGACGCAGGCATGTGGCAGGCAGCTTGACAAAATGGCCGCCGTGCCTGACATCAGCAACCGTCCGACGCCATTCCAGGAGTTCGGCGAGGAACGAGTGTCAAGGTGGCACTGGCTTCAACCAGGTATGTGGCCTACATCCTATCCTTCATTTGCGCAGGGCAGGCTCCTGCTCCGTCCATATGTGCAGGGTATGCAGCGGCTCCAGCAGCCTCCCGCTATCCCGTCTTTATCCCCTACCACTCCTCAGGCCTGTGAAGACAGGTTATTTGAGAGGTTTGGGCTTGGGCTCATGAACTCTCCTCGGATGGGGGTTATCCTCAGGGATGCCATCAGGGACGTGCTCCCTCAAATGCTTCCAGCACCTCAGGCTCCTCCGCCAGTGCCCCCGGACCCGGCGCAGCCTCAGCGTCCAGCCCCCCAGACAATCCCTCAGGCGGTTCCGTACCAGCCTCCTCCACAGCCTCAGGCTCGGGTCCCGGTACCCGAGCTGCCGGCTCCCGCTACTCCCCCACCGACACAGGACCCTCCTGATCCTCAGGACACGGATGAGGAGGAGGACCCTGACAGGCCCTTGTCAGCCAAGGCCTTCCGCGAACGTCTGTCAGGGCTAGCGGAGTACCTGGTCCTGCCTCAACCCGAGGTCGAGCAACCGGCAGAGGGGGTCCTTGCTGAAGTCCTCACGCAGCGCCCCTCTGCCAAAACGGGAATTCCACTGCACACCCATGTAGTATCCCTGGCCAAAAAGGGTTGGCTCAAGCCCCACTCTGTCCAGCCGGTCAATCGAGGCCTGGACGCCAAGTACAGGCAGATGGAGGGGGTACACTCTTGCTGTCGGCCCATCCTCAGCCACACTCCTCGGTGATTGCTGCAGCATCACTGTACTCCAAGCCTCAGTCGCCCTCAGCTTCCTCATCTGCAACGCTGCTAGGCAAGGAGGAGATGATCTTGGAGGCTTACGGGAAGAAGCTGTATTCCAACACGTCCTTGCATCTTCGTCAGGCCAACGCCGATGCCATGCTGGCTGCCGCCAACCATAGGTTATGGCGGGAAATTTCAGACTTCCCCCAGAACTCCCTACACAGAGCCAATCACGTTTCAAGGCAGGACTGGCTGAGGCCAGGCTGGTGGCGCAGGAGCTCATGGAGTCCACCATGGCCCATACTGACACCTCTGGCCGTGCCATTTGTATCGCCACGGACATGAGAAGGACAGCCTGGCTCTTTGGAACGAAATTCAACCTGGACGTCCAGGAACGCATCTTAGATCTTCTGTTCAAAGGGGGGGGGGAACCTCGTCCACTCCACAACGGACGAGGAGCTGGATAAAAAGAAAACAGTTCACAAACGGCCAAGTCATTATCCATCTTGACAAAGACAACGCCCAAATCATACGCCCAGTCACAGCAGCGCTCTCCGACAAAGGGCATACGTATGGAGGGTTCCGCGGCTTCCAGGAACGGAGGTCCAGGCAGCCGGACCGCTCGCCGTTCAAATCGGTGCAAGCAACAAAAGGGGTTGAGGGGTGTTGATTAAGGGCTTTTTCCAGTCCCCCTCCTCTGCAACAGCCTCTGAGGGAAAGAAGGCATGACACGCCCCTTCGGATCCACATGTCTCGAGTGGGGGGGCAGGCTTGCTCTCCATGCACATTTCTGCCGCCAGAATTTTGCGGACCCCTGGATCCTCTCCATAGTATCCACGGGGTACCACCTACCCATCCCAGCCTCTCCTCCCGCCTCCCCTCCCTCAAGTTGGGACAGAAACTCTTCTGGCGGAGATCTGCTCGCTCGTAGAGAGCCAGCCCGTGGAGGAAGTCCCAGCCTCCCAGCTTGGGCTTTTTCTCCAGGATTTTTGCCATTCAGAAAAAGAACCAGGCGGGCCTGAGAGTTGTGCTGGACCTTTCCACCCTCAACCTCTCCTTACCTCTACAAAAATTCAAGATGCTTACGCCAGCTTTTATAACGGAAACATTGTGCAGGGGAGACTGGATGTGCTCCCTGGATCTGAAGGATGCGTATCTATACGTCCCAATTTGGAAGCTCCATCGTTCTTTCCTACGGTTCAGGATCAATGGCTACCATTTCCAATACAAGGTCCTTCCTTTGGGCCTCATCTCAGCCCCCAGGGTCTTTACCAGACTCATGAATACTGTGGCTGCCCTCCTCAGAGCGCAGGGCCTCCAGATCTACCCATACCTCGACGACTGGCTCCTCAGGGCTACATCTCCGGAAGCGGTTCACCACTCTTCCCATGTCCTTATGAACACACTGCACGATCTGGGCTTTTCGCTCAATTTCAAGAAGTTGCAGCTGCAGCCCACGCAGACTCTATTCTTGGGCCTTATCTGGGACACGTGCTCTGAGAAGTGTTTTTTAAAAAAAAATATTTTTATTGATTTATTCCAATAAACAGTACAAACCAAACTTGCAGTGCATATAGTGACATCTTAAATATACATCGATTCATCATGTCCACTGCTTCTCCCTTTCCCTCCCCCTTTCGAGCCTACTTCCTCTCATGTTCTGTTTCTGCACCTTGTGGTAGGGATTCCTCTTCCATGATTTCCGTTGGGTCTCGCATTGGCCCAAATAACTCTGCTATTAGTAGTTTCCAGGCCATCAGGGTCTCTGTTTCCTCCTCCCCCCGGCATTGCTTGCTTCTTGCCATACTGTGGTTTCTGCTTCAGCCCATTTCTGTAGATCTTTCCACCATACTTCTAGTCGTGGTCTATGGCATGCCTTCCACCCCATAGCAATTCTCCTATTTGCGAGTACATACACTAAGTCTTTTAGTTTGCTCACATGCTTAACTTTACGTGGTCTAGGAAACCCTCCTATCAAGCAGGCCCACACTGTGTCCACCATAATCCTGATGCCTTTTTCCGCTAGCCTGTGTGCCACTTCACCCCAAAAACGCTCAATGACTGGGCATGACCAGAACATATGCACCATTTTGGCATTCTCCTCATCACATTTGGGACATGCTTGTTGTCTTGCATTTTTTAATTTAGCTATTCTCTGGGGTGTCATATACGCCCTATGTGTAATGTATAATTGCATCTGTTGTATTCTTGCGTTCCTTGACACCGTTTTGTGATACCCCATCCCATCCCATCACTCATTGGGGCTCCCACTTCCACCTCCCAGTCCTGTCTCAGTTGTGCCACTTCCTTTCCCACTTTGGACATCATCAGCTCATATATTCTAGATATCTCATGTCCCCCCTCTGCTATGCCATATATTTTATCTATGGTGGCGTCTGATTCTTCACCTAGTACTACTTCGGACCATGTCTCCTTGATTCTCCAAACCACTCTGATATGTGATATACTGGCCTGTCTGTAACCCGGTTTCCTCCCCCAACACTTCGAAGTCTATTATAGTCCCCTCTTGCCATATATCACCCATTGTTACTATCCCCACCGGTTCCCAGTGTTTCCTGATCATCGTCCTTAGTTGCTTTTCTTTACCCACCAGCGCCACTAATGGTACCTGCGGGGAACACGGGAATGTGTTCTCCATCAACTGTCATGCCCTGCGCCACATCCTCCACCCAAGTATCATCGTCTTTGGACGCCCTTCCATATCTGGCTTGGGCAGCCACATAATTTCCTTTACGTAGAATGGAGCACAGTCCTGTCGGAACAGCCTGGACTCAGAGGCTGTCTCTTCTGAGAGCCATTTAGCTACATATTGCAGCTGGCTTGCTATGTAATAAATTTCATAGTTTGGCAGTTTTATACCCCCTTTCTCATGTGAGTTTTGTAGCTTCCAGAGGGCCAATCTATTTCTCGTACCATGCCAAAGAAAGTCCCTGCACATGCCGTCTAACCTAGTAAAGAACCTCCTTCCTATCAGGTATGGTATGTTCCCAAAGTAGTGCAAGCGTCTTTTTAGGTCCACCATTTTCAACATTGCCCCTCGCCCCATCATTGCCAAAGGTAGCTTAACCCAGAACTTCATGCTGTTTTCAATTTTCTTGATCGCTACCTCTGTATTATACTGATGTTCCTCTTCCACCGTATGGTATACATCTATCCCAAGATATCGAAATGTGCTAACCTCCCATGGTATCTGTGACACCGGTAGCTGTTTTAACGGGATCCCTTTATACCTATCCAATGGGAATATGCTAGATTCTGGGTGGTTCACGGCTATACCAGACAGCCTTGCATATCTCTCCATCACCTCCAGAATGTCCTGGAGGTTTTCTTCTGGGTGTCTTAAATACAGCAACATGTCATCCGCATTCAACAAGTATCAACAAATAGTGACCCCACAGGGTATAAAAAATACAGGTGATGTAGTATAACTATTACTGATACTCACCTCACTTTTTCTAACCTCAAAAAGCAAACAACTAGTGTACAACACTGTAGCATACAAGAAAAATGCCACAGACTAGTAAGCAGGTCTAGCATAAGGTTCCCTTGCAGGATCACTCTCAATTGGGCATATTACTTTCTAGTTCCAAAGAGTGTCCTAATTGACTCTGGCTCTTTGTATTTTACCTCTGCTTAGCATGTGGTCATGTCATAGCTGTTTTCAGAGGGTCATTGCTAGGAATTTAAAGCTTAAATATTGACCAAAGACTTGGCTATAATTCTCATTATTTTAATAGAAAACATAAAACAACTTTTGGTGCAAGAGCCTCAGTGACATTTTACACAAAAATATAATTTTTCGATCAAAATGACAGCATTTGAAATAATCATGCACCATGGAGAGCAATAAAAGTTAAGTACAAGTGAAACAAAAAGAACATACAAACATTTTTTACAAAAAAAACCAATAAAAAATGTTTTCATTTGGACAAGAACTATAAATAACACAGAAAATAAATTCTATTCCTATGACAGAGGGATATTATAACATTACTTAGTTTTCACCCTATTTTGGTTTGACAATGCTTCGTTTTCACCCTATTTTGGTTCTGGAAATCCACATATGTGTTTGCCAAGGAATCCCAGACAAAGGAAAACAGGAGCCAATTTTTGTTCCTTGTGGGGTTTTTTTGGGAGTAGATGACTGGTTTCAACTTGACTTGTGTATTCACATTGGACTACTGTTTCTTACAGTACTGCTCAGGTCTACGTATATGCAAACTGGCATAGCTGATGTAAGTCCAGTGGTCAACTCAAACAGCCAGAGAAGGTCAGGCAGATGTAGTTGAAATACGTTTCGGCGTAATGATCTGGACAGAAAACGCCTTCCTCAGGACCAAAAGTCAGATGTGTAAGAATTATAGCCCCTATAAAAACAAGCAAAAACAGAAAGGGCAAGAAAGTGGAACAAAAAATAATGTTAAAGAGAGTTTTGGGAAGATTAAAAAGTCCAACCAAAAGCGACTGTTAAAGAACTAGAGGCGTGCCAATTTCTATTCAAATAATACATGTAAAGGGAAAAAGCCGAACATGAAAAGAAAAGGCAGGAGAAAAGACAGAAAAGAAGAGGGAAACACCCAAACCCATCACAGGGTGAAGAGCCAAATTATAAGGAATATTGTTCATAACGAGATACAATATGTGTGCATAGTCCAACACCGTGAAGAAATATTACAATGTGTGAATAATGAATCAAGCAAAAAACAATCGTGTGTCAGAGTAGGCCGAGATACTAAATAAATATGAATATTGAGGCCAAATGATCTAAGTAGAGTCAGATATGGGAACATTTTTGTAACACCCTCAAGTGAGAAATCACCCCTAAGTTGGAATCTTGTGTTCAGTATCGAGGGGGTATCTTTACCTCAAATTGGGCGATCGAACAAAGGTCTGGAGCCACATGCAGTGTTACCGGATTGGGTAGTATCTGTATACTGGAAGGTATTGATGACCAGAGGACCCAGTAACGTGTGTACACACTTCACTTATCTAGAGGGAAACACAAATGTATACCACATAAAATAGGTGTCTCTCTGAAATCCGCATGCAGAATTCCAAATAGTGACAAATGTACTTGGAATACATGGCAGAAGTGAGAAAATAGAGGTCTGTGCCTGAAATCATGGGCTTATCTGGGCACTAAAATCAGCACATGTCAAAGTCAGCGTGCCGCAGTTAGATTGCTGGTTACTCGTCGGAGCTATGTGTCTCTGCAATAGGAGTAACACAAAGGCCAAAAGAGGCGTATTAGAGCGCCATGCTAGCTATGTGGGACCAGCGGTATTGATATCAAGCTAATCCAGCACTCAGCGATGGAAATAAAAGTAGACATGTACTCACCCGATGCCCTTGAGCAGGTCAGACGAGGGAACTCAGGTCTTCTCTGTAAGGCGGGCATACGGGTCAAATAGAAACAAGAAACGGCAAATGCCGTCTTCGTGGCCGTTAGCGGTCTGCTAGATTCATTTGTGACCGGCAAGTAACTCTCTCAGTAGTGTTCGTCACACATCCGCATACAGGGAGATTAAATGTGGCTCCCCCTCCCACGGCGATGCCTGTTGTGTTGTACTGTTGCCTCGGGTATATCGCCAGGGGTTCCAGGGCCAAAATATACAGCATAGGAGACCACGGACATCCTTGTCTAGTGCCCCTACGGAGTTGCCACCTCTCTGATATCACTGCTCCTGTTTTAACTCTAGCAATCGTCTCACTATATAACATTTTTGCCCACTGCAGGTACCCGGACCACATTCCATAACCAGCTAAAGCCACCATCAGCCACGGCCATTTGATCGAGTCAAAGGGCTTTATTGCGTCCAACGATACAATTGCCAATTCGCCTTTGTTCTCGTTTACATGCTCAATGACTCGATGGAGTCGCCTAAAATTATTGGATATGTTCCTGTTTGGGACATAGCCAGTCCGGTCGGGATGTATTAGTTTACCAATAACCCTCCTCAGTCTGTTTGCCAAGACAGCTGTCAGTATTTTACTGTCCTGATTTAGCATTGATAGGGGCCTGCATGAGCCACAGTTGTGACCAGGCTTATTAGGCTTGGGAAGCGGTATAATTATCGCTTCTCTGAGGGACTCTGGCAGCCTTCCTACTTCATATGCTTCATTCAACATCTCTAAGAGCGCAGGGAGCACCTCTTCCTTATATGGTTTATAAAATTTGCCCGGGAGTCCATCAGTCCCCAGAGTCTTGCTGGTGGGCAACTGCCTCACCACCTCTTCTAATTCCTCTAAAGTGATCGAAGCATCCAGCTCCTCTCGTTCTTCAGCGCTGATCTGCGGCAGTCCTATGTCCTCCAGTGTTTCTGCTATTTGTGTGCGATTACTCTCCTCATCATCTCCATATAGGAATCTGTAATACTCTACAAATTCCTGGTTAACTCCTTCCTGGGTGTCCACTATGCTCTCATCCTCCCCGTTATCGTTCTGATTGTGGGCCTGGGGGTCTCACTCTTGTATAGCCATGCCAAGACCCTCCCCGGTTTGTCCCCTCCTGCGCGCTGTCTCTCTATGTACTTTTTATAGTTAAGATTACACAGTCTCTCAAATGCCCCCCACATTTCTGCTGCAGCCTAAGTATTACTTCATCGTCTTCCTTGGTATTACCTCCTCCCCTTAATGCCCTTTCTAACGCCTTCTCTGTATCTTTTAGTTCAGCCAGGACCCCTCCTTGTAGCCCCTTGGACTTTGCTATAGCTACCCCCCTCATCACCACTTTAAAGGCCTCCCAAAGCGTACACGCTGAATCCACACTGCCAGTATTGATCTCGAAGTAGTTTATAATCTCCTCCCTCATACCCTCCCTAAAAATTGTGTCTTTTAGCGCCTCTGCTCTGAGGCGCCATGTCGGAATCCTTGCTTTTGGGGGTCGATATTGCCACCCCAGGATTAATGGCGAGTGGTCAGAGTGGACACTCGCTTTGTATTCTGTCTGCGTAATCTGTCATTAGCTCCTGTGTAGCAAACATATAGTCCAACCTAGTATGTAGATTTTGTGGAGCAGAATAGTGTGAATATTGTCTCTCTTGGGGGTGGTGTGACCTCCATACAACCTCGAACCCGAAATCCTCCAGCAGTGTCTGCAGTGCTTTAGTGGCTGGGGTGGGTCTATGCATTTTACCATCTGATCTGTCTACCTTAGGGTTTAACACACAGTTAAAGTCTCCTCCCCAAATCACCGCCCCTCCCACGTACATGCTGAGTTTTCTACACAAGGTTCTAAAATATGCCGCCGTGTTTTGATTCGGGGCATACGTATTTATAATACTTATCTCCCTGTTTTCCACCAGTCCTCTCATTATGACCATCCTCCCGTCCAACTCCACTGTCGTCTGTAACAGCTGAAACGGAACATGCGGCACCACTCAGATGATCATTCCCCTAGCATAAGCCGAATATGATGCGCCCACTACAGTCACCCTCCATTTCTTCCAGATCGTCTCCATCTTATCCTGCGTCAGGTGAGTCTCCTGCAGCAGGGCTATATCTATTTTCTGTCTGCGTAGGTACAGCATAACCTTATTCCCCTTTCGATAGCTATTGAGCCCTCTGACGTTCCAAGTAATTATCTTAAGATCCCCATGGCTTGTTAGGGTCCCGCTCCTCCCACCACAAGCGCAGTCCAAGACCAAGTGTATTTCCCTTCTGTGTAGGCTCGTTCCCAACTTAAACTTCCCCTAACTAAAAACACATCAAACACCTAAACCTCCCTCCCTCCCACCTCCCTTCCCTGCCCCAACTCACTCCCCTTCATTCCCTCCCCCTCAACACCCTCCCCAACTGTTGCCCAGCTCCATCCCTGGATCTCAGGCACCCCCGCATCTAGCCCTTTTCTGGTAAAAGCCTGTACTCGCGGCTCAGCAGGGTGAAGTTGCCCTAATGGCTGTCCTACTACTACTTCTGGGGGATAGGTTGCCTTCATCTTTCTGCTCCTGTTTGCTTCAAATTCGACGCGCTTAGTGCTACCCAATTTACTTGTGCATTTTATATTCTAGTCCAACAAGTCCAAGAATCCCATGTTACAATGTTCAATATTATCTGTCTTCGCCCCTCCCCTGTTACCAGTACCACAGTCTTTTCCAGGCCTCCCATCCTTTTATTATACATGATGTATCCCCATCACTTATCGTGATCCTCGTGATCTTGCTCCTCATCTCGTTCCGGGCAGCCCTGCGTGTCCAGCCATGCCGCCGCTTCCTCTGGGGTATCAAAAAAACATGCCCTACTTTTATGCAGGACTTTGAGCTTCGCAGGATACAAAAGCATGTACTTGACTCCAGCTGTGCGCAGTCTCCTCTTGACCGCCACATAGCTATAACGCTACCTCTGCACCAGCATGGTGTAATCAGAATATGCTGGATGGTTGCAGATGCCCTTTTTATCGTTCCACCTTTGCGAAAATACTCCAAGATCTTCTCTCTGTCTTTGTAGTTCAGGATCTTTGCTATTATTGCTCGAGGGGGGGCCCCGGGTCGTGGTTTCCTCATCAGGGCCCTGTGCGCTCCTTCAACAGTAAATCCTTGTGAAAGCTTGTCGGCTCCTATCTCTTGCAGGATCATATTCTCCACATAGTCCGTGGGGTCCTGACCTTCCTCCCCCTCCGGCAGGCCGACCACACGTATGTTGTTACGTCTCGCTCTTCCCTCAGCCTCTTCCGCTCGGTTCTCGAGGTTAGCCACCTGTTGCTTCAGTATGTGGACCTCCTTTGCATTGCTTGCGCTGGTTTCTGTGTTGGTTTTCACTGCGCTCTCTAGGTCGCTTGTTCTTTCCGCCAGCGCTCTCACATCTTGTTGCAGCAGGGTGACCTCTATTCCCACTGCATCTATTTTGGTTTCCAGGGCAGTTCTTCGGTCCTCCATTGCTGTCCCCCATGAGGCTTTTAACTCTATGATTGCTGTTAGGATCAGATGGTCCTCTTTTGCCAGGGTACCTTCGACAGACGCGTCTTGGCAAAAACGTCCATTGTGGGCTGCTTGCTCTTGGCCTTGCCTCCTCTTACCGACATTGCACAGCCCTGCCTATATACCAAAGTCCAGCTCTTCTGTAGCATACAAGTCCTGCTTCCCCATTCTTCTATGGCGCCACAGGGATAGTTGGTGATTGGGAGTATTATTCTCAAGGGGCTGCAGTAAGCATTAGTATGCACTGTCTGTGCTGTGCCCCGAGTGGATTGTGTCCCCCCCCCGTCTTCGACCATTGCTATTTCTGCCTTTAGGCACACTCTGGCTCTTGGCAGGACCTCTCATTGTCTGCGCGTTCTATAGCTTGTGAGCCCGTGTTAGTGTTCATGCAGGTCCTGCGGGCACCATCCTTGGTCTGGCTCGTTTCTTCATACAATGATTTTACAGCCGTGGTAATCTATGGCTTACTTGCTTGTTTCCTGGGGCTGTTAAATGCACCTCTCTCTCCGCCGCTGCTGAGTCTCGGGCTCGTGTGGTGTCCGGTGCCGTGTAATCCCGTTGGTGAAGGCCTGTATCCAGGTGTTGGCGTTTAGCGTGCCTGCCGCCTTTATTTTCTTTCTTCACCTAGCAAGCGCCCCGGTTAAATCAGCTTCTTGCACGATCCGATTCCCTGTCTTGCCTTCTTGCCCTCGCCAGTATTGTTCAATGCTGTGTGTTATCCCATTACCTTGCCCCCGAGTTCCGTTGTGACACTGGGGTTTTTGGGTCAAGTGTGGCAGCGTGTTTCCATAGATCAGACCTGATTCGTGGGTCTCATTTTCACTCTGGGGTATTAATGCTGGATTGGTTACAGGAGCATATATCTCCCAGCACAGTGGGCAGGTTCTCCCTGGTCTACTCGAACAAAGAGCTGGCGCCCGTATCCGCGGGACACCGGTATGGTGCTTCGTTTATGTGGGGTGCTCCTTCCTCGTTGCAGAATGGCAGGGAAACATTATTTTCGGTTTCCCATCATGGCACCCGTATGTGATTGCGAGTGGGAATGTTTTATATCCACCGCGCCGGCTCTCCGGCTCGCCCAGCGCGGCTCGCTCGCCATTGTTCGTTCAGTGCAACAGTGTTTCTGCTCCTCCGGCTCTTCGCATATTGCTACATATGCGGTTGCACAGCTTGTGCTGTTCGTTCCTTGAACTCCGCCACTGCAGTCCCTGATGTTTACATAGCGCAGCTATAGTATCTATCATGCGGATCACTACGTTGGTGCAGGTCTGTGGCTGGCCATGTTATTACGCAACGCTATTTTCTGCTAGCAGCAAATGCTTACGATGTTGCCAGCAAACAGGGGTGAAGTCAAGAGCGCCGTATGAGCACTGAATGCCAGTCTCTTTTTCAAGTTTCCGCCACACGGATCTTAACGTTTACATCTGCGTTCGTGTCTTCAATTCCCTTTGTTGTCCGCTATCTTGTATTTCTTTATTTCTGTACGGCTGCATTACCAAAGTTCCTTTTACCTCGTACTCCTTATCACGAGTCACTCGCTCTTTTCAAATAGTGTAGGGCACCTCTTCCGACACACTTGCCTTAATTTCTGAAGGGCGTGGGTCACTTTTCAGTGCGCTGTCTCGGATCAGCTTCAGATTTGCAGGAGCTACTCAGCAAGGCACGTCCTACACCATGGCTGGATAGCCACGCCCCCACATGCTCTGAGAAGTTGTTTCCGTTGGAGGACAAGATCGTGGCCATCAGGAGGGCCACAACTCACTTCCTCAGCAGAGAGGTGACCTTGGCCTGGTGGTACCAGCATCTCCTGGGTCTCTTGATGGCGGTCCTGTTAGCCCTCCCTCACATGAGATTGAGACTGAGGATGAGGAGGATTCAGCTGCACTTTCTGGCTTCTGTGAACCAGGAGTGGGGCTCTCAATCCGAGATGATCAACGTTCCTCCATCTCTCTGCCCGGACCTCACATGGTGGTCCAGGGACTGCAACCTACGGACGGGGCAAGCCCTTCCGGCCTCTCAGATCATCGTCACCACGGACTCCTCGCTCGAGAGCTGGGGAGCCACCCTGGACGATCTCTCGGTCACGGCACCTGGACTCGACAGGAGCAGGAATACCACATCAATTGGTTGGAGCTGAACGCCATCTGGCTAGCGCTCAGAGCATTCCTTCCACTTCTCAAGGGCAGGGTTGTCCTCATCCAGACTAACAACTCAACCAGCATGTACTATGTCAACAAGCAGGGAGGCACCAGATCCCCTCCACTGTGCAGACTGGCAATCAGCATGTGGGAGTGGGCCCTGGAAAACGACATGTATGGAAATTACGAGTGTCAGCTAAAGGACCTCGTTATTCAGGAGATCTTCAACAGATGGGGTCTCCCCCAGGTGGATCTTTTTGCCACCTGGCACAACAAGAAGTGCCCTCAGTTCACCTCCTGGCAAGGACAGGGCCCAGGCTCCCTGAGCAACACTTTTCGGATTCAGTGGAACGGCATGACATTGTATGCCTTCCCGTCCACTCTACTGATTCACAGAGTGATTTACAAGATCAAGGAGTCTCGACAGCTCAATATCATTCTAATAGCTCCCTGGTGGCGGGCCAGGCCATGGTTCTCAGAGCTGCTCAGACTCTCAGGTTTTTTGCCGATCCTAAGGACGAGGCACAGAGAGTTCTGCACTGCTTGGATGTCAGGCGTGCCCTGAAATTCTACCTTGACAGGACCAAGGGCTTCCGCAAATCAGACGCCCTGTTTGTCACCTTCTGAGGTACAAGAGCAGGCTGTCAGGCCTCCAAGGTCTCCATATCTCGCTGGATGGTCTTGGCCATCAAAGAAGCATATGAGGGCCAGCACAAGCCACTTGCGGCTAACATGCACACCCACACGGTCAGGGCCAAGGCAACGGCCATCGCATTCCAGCGCCATGTCCCTTGCCAAGTTATAAGCAGGGGGGCCACTCCCTCGGCTTTCTGCAAGCATTACTGTTTGGATGCCGGCTCTAGATCGGATGCCGCTTTCCGACAGGCGGTTCTCAGCAACCTATTTGCTTAAGGAGGGTCTCCCCTCAACCCTGGGGCTACATTCAGTTGTAATCATCCATGCAGTATGGAGGAAAGGGGATGGGACGTAAGAGTAATTATAAGTTGCTCACCGTATTGACTAACATACTCTTAGTCCTTAGTCCCCTTTCCTCCATACGTCCTACCATCCTCCCCCCTAATAATACCAGTGTCATTCGGCAATGTTAAAACTGTTGTTGATGCGTCAATGGGGATTGAGGTGTGGCACCGGAGGGCGTTGTCAGTGCAACACATGCTCCCAAGGCCACACCCCAGCGCGCCTCTAAATTTAAATTAGAAGAAGGTTTTTTCTGGTGAACAAGGTTCCGTCTCCTGTCTCTTGGAAGGGACGCCCATGCAGTATGGAGGAAAGGGAACTAAGTCACTGCAGTGAGTAACTTATAATTATTTCTCTTAGATTAAGTAAATGAGCGATCATTTGTGAATGCCAAGTATTGACGAATAAAGATGCAGAAAAGCAAATGTGAGACGGAACAACCAAATCTCCAGTGGCCGAAGAGGGTAATCACACCTGACATAATTGAATCAAATAGCACTAAATAAAAGACGAAATTGACATAATCGTGGTCTCGTTGCATGTGGTTTAAGACCAGGAAAGCAAGGCCTACTCATGAGCTTCAGGCAAAGATCACAATGTACCATAACTCCCTTAAAGTTCCGGACGAGAACATCATGCAAGGTCAAGTACAAAGGGGAAGTGTTGGTTGATGAGAGATGGTAGACTAATTGGGGAAGTGGGAAGTAGTCTGACGTTGTTCTCTGCACCTAGGTTTCGTTTGGCTTAGTGCTGCTAAAGGGCTGAATGTCCAAGGTTGAGAGAGAATGCCAACCAATCAGAAGGCCTATGTGATGGTGGACCATACACTGTTTCAGAAGCCAATCTACTGCTGTCATGCTGCTATAATGTGTATTATACGTAGTTAGAGGTAAGTTCAATGCATGCCTACCATACAAGGGGCAGCCAGTAATGTTATTAACACTTGAAGAACCTGTAAGTATATATGTTCCCCTAACCAATCCCTCCACCCTATAGGTTTTATTATTTGCCACGTAGGATGATGTCATAGCTTATGCACATCGGTGTATAAAGCCTTTGTGTACCTAAAATGTAACTGAGAGTGTGTGGACTGCAGCTTGTAATTCGCCAGGTTTCCCTACTTTATTGAACTGATAATTAAGTAGTATATTGCCTTATTTTTTTAGTCTGTCTGGTTATTTGAGTCCAGGTTTTTGTTAAGGTAATTCCGTTCTGTGCATAGAAACACCCAAAAATGTCTAATGCACAAAATGATAAAGGGGTTTTGTGTTTTTTTTACAAAGGGGACATGTTAATACAAAATGTTTGACATCGGCAAACACCCGGGCCAATAGAATTTCGGTGTCACTTCTTCCCGACTCCTGGGGCAGAGATCTACAACCATTGACTCTGCACTACAACTCCCACGTGATAGTGAGAATCAGTCTGAAACATCTGGAGAGCCCAGGATTGCAGACTCCTGCCCTAAGGCAACATAAAATCCTCCCAAGGGCAGGGAGTGAGCAGTGGCGGAAGAAGACTAAAACTCCCTGGATATGGAAGCATTCAAAAAAGTACATTGGGGCTAATGCCTAAACTTGCATCCACATTGAGAGTAACACCCAGCTACAACTACCTCTTCAGTGGACTAACCAACATGTTGCAATCCATTCTCTATATCTAAGGCCTATTTGGTTTGTTCACAGATGTCAGTACAATGTAGTTAAATGCTGTGCTCCCAACAAGCTACATGGACATTTGACTGTGTTTTAGCTGCGTCAGAGGTGGGGTTACTATGCCAAGCAGTTCACTAGATGACAAAATGTCCAATGGCAATTGAATCTCCTCATATCTGGCCCCTCCATGTATTTGGGATGAGTTTTATTTACTTCATTAGTGTGAGGTGCTCAACTGCTCCTGCTGTTTAACTACTGAAAGAGGCTTGTTTCCAGTGAGGGAATAGAAGAACTGTGCAGAGCGCAGTGGACGGGTTAATAATTGATCAAGCACTCGATTCCACATATATCCTTTTTACACAACAGCAAATGGCCATTGCCCTAGTTTAGGAAACATCACACAGAGGAACCCATTAGCTGCCATGGAGCATTGCCGATACTAATACTAGTCTAGACAACCGAGTGAAAGGTGTAAAGAAAAACGTGAAGGAAATGATTGTGAAAGGCACATTCAAAGGGAAAGTCTGTCTCCTTCATTAAGGGGCTTGTTGGCAGATCCTGTCAGTTGCATTAAAGCCTGGCACCACCCTTAAACACTAAAAGAATGGACACAAATGGGGACTTTTTCTGTGGCATTTGCTCAGTGCTCCGTCAACATTGACTTTGCTTCACCCAAATCATCAACTTCTTGCTCGTCCTTCGGATACTATTGCCAAATATTTGAGCTCACGTTTAGAGAGACAACTATGGCATTTAGATCAATCCTGCTGTCTAATAGTGATACACGCATTGATCCCAAAGACTTTATGTGGATTTCAGAAAGCTTTTTTTAACTTATTAATAAGTTTCATCAGGTAGAGAGGAGCTCACTATGCAAAAGCAATTATAGTTCCAATGGTAGCGTGCAAATTAATTTTCCCTTTCTGGAGTGGACCATATGCTGTTGCTTGGACTAACATCCCAAGAGGCACGATTAATCTAAATGCGTTCTGGCGCCTGCAGTAAATGATTGCACCTTCTCAAACACTGCCAGCCCATGTCAGAAAGCACAGCTTCTAAATTTTGTTTTCCCCAAGGGAACTAGCAATTATTAATCTTCCCTTAGATTTGACTTGGATAGATTAATTGACTCATGGCCCCCCTCTGCATTCTTAGGAATGCAATAAATGCATACTATTATGATTTGAATTACTCTGTAATTTATTACTGACTACAACACACTTATGGGTGGCCTACTGGACTTGTAAGCGGCTCTCCTTTCTCAATAAGCCTTGAATATAACGAGCCCCTCAAGACTTTAGAGAAAAGTAAAGGTTGTTAGATTACATTTTGCTTAAGAGGTGAGGGGATTTATTAGAGAACAACTAACCTAGGGCTTCAACCACACAGAATGCATTGAATCTAATTTTAAATGGTTCAATCTAGAGGAGCAGTTGCGACACGTCATCCCTAGCACCCACCCCTCACCTCCCTCATACTGCAACCGCAGGAGAAGAGCCCTAAGTGGGACACCAGGTATCACCCCAATACTGCATCGAGTGTATGAGAGACGATAAGCTCTCAGACAACCGTATCGAACGTACCCTCGCACTGAGAGGATGGAAGGATGTCTGCACACACCCTTGGACATCATAGAGATTTAAGTGAAATCTGACGAGCAAAGTGTAACTGAAGTAACAAGAGAAACATGTAATCGAATATGAAGAAATCGTATATGAAAAGAAGATAAAGTAACCTGCTGACTAATAGGTCTATATGCGCAGAAACGCAAGATAGATGAGACATATAGAAAGTTGCTGTAGAGGAAAACCTGACATTGCTAGAGCAGCCATGATGGAAAGATGGACACCGGACTCGTATTGAAACCAATTAACCTACCTCAGAAACAGACCAGGGTTGTAGAGTCAGGAGACGCTGGAAAAAGGCTTTGTGCGAGGAATAAAGAGGAGTTAATTGGCCTGGGATCAAGGTTGCTGCTTTAAGGAATAATTGCAAGGCACAAGGGGAGTCAAAAGTATGAGCCATGTACGTAAGACATATTCCTCTTTGATTAATTAAAAAGAAAACATCTGCAAGAGCCAAGTATTAGTCAATTAAAGATGCAGAAAATCTACGCAAGATGGAGTGAGCAAGTCTCCACAGCCAATGAGGGTAATGACACCCAGCCCAGAAGGGTAATTGAATCAAATAGAGCAGTAAATAGAAGGTCCAAATGGCCAAATGTGTGGTCTCCTCACACCGAATTCACAAGTTGTAAACAAGGGCGGTTCATTAAGCCCAAATGGAAATAATAGTGTGCCTACACTCACTTGAATGTCCCAGAACAGGATTCAAGGTGAACTACAAAGGAGAAGCCTTGGCTTGGGGCCTGACCGATGAGAGAAGCCCTCGATCAAGTTATTGAGTCCCTAGCTCCTCTAGAAGAAAAAAAATCTTTCAAGCATAGGATCTCTAAAGCCATCTCCAAATCCAAAGAATTATTCTCAATCTTTAAAGACCTCACCACCCCAGCACACAGCCCTGATGAAATCATCAAGGAGGAAACCTTGTGCTCCAACATTCAAGCAGCACTGTTAGACACATGAAACTGCTGCAAAAAATATTAGTACAGCGCAACTCCCTTCCCAACCAAAGCCCACCTACACCACCCTCCCCACCCAATCCCACCAATCAAATCCCTCCCTTCCTATTCAGGAATGTCACTGAGAAGGAAGTCACGGACATCCTCAAACACATCAAACCTTCCACGTGTAAAGGGGACATCTGTCCCCCGACCATCATTAAAGAATGCACAGAATCCCTGGTCCCTATCATTACAGCATTCATTAATGCCTTATTCTCTACTGGAATTGTACCGCAAAGCCTGAAAGAAGCCTCGGTTCGCCCACTCTTAATAAAAACCTACCCTAGACCCTGCCTGCCCCAACAACTACCGCCCAATCACCACTGTCCTCTTTCTCTTCAAGATCCTCGACAAACCAGCGCACTTCCAAATCCAACACTACCTAGAATCCAATGCCAATCTCAGCCGAAGACAGTCAGGGTTCCGCAAAGGACATGGCACAGAAACTGCACTCCTAGATCTTAAGAACTAAATCACTAAAATAATGGACAAAAGCCACCCTGCACTCCTTCTCCTCCTCGACCTCTCTGCAGCGTTTGACCTTGTCGATCACAACATTCTTATATCCCACTTATCTAACGCAGCCCACTTCTCAAGTAAAGCTTCTTCATGGATCTCATCTTTCTTGGAAGGAAGAGCCATGAAAGTCTACTCTGAACAAACTAATGCAGCCCCATCCACGATCAACTGTGGAGTCCCCCAAGGCTCATGCACAGCACCCACTCTCTACAACCTGTTCACCAAACCTCTCTTTGACATGTTGGATGTGCTCGGCATAGCTTACACCAACTATGCCACTGATACCCAAGTACTCCTCCCTCTCACTGGTGATTATGACAAAGATGCAGAAGCCTTATTCCAGATTTACTCCACCATACAAACCTGGATGGCAATTAATGGTCTCTGCCTCAACGGGGACAAAACCGAGATTATCATCCTAGGCCCCAAGGAAACCCTCTCTAAACTCAATCCTAAATACTCACTATTCACTATCGACAATACTAACATCCCAGTCTCTACCTCAGTAAAGACCCTAGGAGTCCACATAGATGCTACCCTCTCAATGACGAGGCTTGTCAGCGCCATCTCTTCTGCATCAGCCCTCACGACCAAACTGATTTATGCTATAAAACCCTTCCTTACCACCCAGAACTGCCTCTCCATCGCAAGAGCCACCATAGGAGTAAGACTCGACTACTGCAATGCCCTTCTTGCAGGCACCTCCACAAAAAACATCAATAGGCTACAAGTAGTACAGATCAATGCGCTCCGCGCTGCACTAAATATCCCAAAAAATGAACACATATCCCAGGCCAGACGAGAAGCCCATTGGCTCCCAGTTAAAGAAAGGATCAACTTCAAAATCCTCACACACAAATGCATCAATCTTGACGTCCCCTCCTACCTTTCAGAAACCATAACCAAGAGCACCTCTGCCCGCCCCAAAAGAAGCCATCACGCCAACCAACTATGCGTACCTGTCATAAAAAGAGCCAACGCTGGTGCCATCAGCTTCCCTTACTTAGCTCCTAAACTCTGGAATGCCCTACCCAACACGCTTAGACCAGAACTGTCACTACTCTCTTTTTACAAATCCTTCAAAACTAGGCTATTCACATAAGCATCTCGCCTTACCCCAGTATACACTGCTACTCAATTGTATTATCTCTGTAACGGCAATGCTTTTTTCCCCCCTTGTAACCAGTAAGCTTACTTGTAACAGCTCCACGATGCCCAAGAGCTGATGTGCGCTTTAAAAATGTGAATAAATAAATGGTGAACCAATTGGGAAAGTGGGGAGTAGTCTGACGTTACTCTCAGCCCCTGAGTTTCATTTTGCTTACGTGCTGCTAACGAGCCAAAAGTCCAAGGTTGGGAAAGCATGCCAACCAGTCAGAGGGTCTATGTAGCAACAGTGTTGCAAAGACTAAGCTGCTGCTATTTTTCCACTATAATCAGCATTCTGATTATAGGGTCTGGCATGGATTCACATGCTCATGAATATTCCCCATTGTCAGGCTGGTAATCCTCGGTAAAAGAAAAAACAGTTCACTTTCACTTACAAACTTTCTTTCTCCTTTAAACCAATCACTGTATTCTGGGTCATACTGCCCCCATCCAACGACGGTCCTCTTCCTAAGCCCCTCCTTTGGCAGCCATTTTCAGATTTTTACCAAACGCTTCAGTATTGGGAGTCCTCGAGTTTGCTCTGCGAGCTACCTCTACCTTTTTTTGTGTTTTCGATGGAAAAATATTCTATTTTTATCCAAAAGAGCCAGTGTGCTCTCTTCTCCAATTTCAGCACCCCCCCAAGGGAGAAGAACATCGAAGATTCCAGAAGCCCATCAGGCCTACTTCGCGCCCTCCGACCATGATGGGGGAGAAGGAGGGAAGATCCCTCTTTAATTCCTGCTCGAAAGGCAGGCTAAGTAATGTTTGTTGAAGACAAACACCTGTAATGCCTCTACTGCCTGCAACCAGACCACAAGGAAGGTGAGTGCGAGATATGCCTCAGTTTCTCCAAGAAGATGACGAAGGAAAGGCACAGTACACTGGAACGCCAAGGCCTCTGCCCCTTGCTTCGGGCAGGGTCATGCCTCACCCAGGAACGGCCGGTCCGAGGAGTGGTCTTCTAAGTTCTTTAAGGGCGCCTCATCCATGGGGGCCCAAGACAAAGCCAAGAACCACAAGTCCGGGTACAACGGGTTCGCCACGGAAGCGGGTCCCAAGGTGGACTGGGTGCGATGGACATCACCCTCCGCCTCCATTGCCAGCCGGAAATCGAGCTCCTTCTCGAAAAGGAAACTGTCCAACCTGGCTAAACTGTAGGAGAAGCCAGAGAAGCTGCAGACAGAGGAGAAGAAACCGACCCGCCCAAGAAGGCTCAATTTGCACAGGATAAGACCTTGTGAATGATCGAGTTGGTGGCGGCTGCTCTCACGACAGCTAAAGGGGCTGACCCTCTGAAGATAGACTGCACAGCGCAGAAGGTATCCCTGCCCAAGGCACAAAACCATCACAGTGACTTTGGCAAAGTCCGCTGGCACGCCGGAAAAGGGGGACACAGTCTCAGAACCTAGTTCCAGCCCCTCAGGGTGGAAAAAAAGGGGGGGGGGCAAGGCAGCCCGGATCATTCCCACACCATGGCCCAAACCAATGAAGTTTTTTGCCCACAGACGATGAGGACCTGGAGTCCTTACACACGGTCCACGAGGACATGGAAGAGGATGACAACGATGCTGTGCCTAGTGTTCCAATTACGCCAGCTCATCCGAGGGACGTGTCTCTGGACATTCTGCCAACCCTCCACACCTTGGTGTCAGAGATCCAGAAGTGTATGCCATAGGGCCCGGTTCCAATGGTCCCCCATTCTCCCAATCAGCCACCAGCAAAGAAGAGGAAGCTTCGTCCAATGCCCCATTTCTGCCTACACTTCCGTGTCGGGCCAACTCTCCCCCACCGGACCCAGACACAGGTACGGGGACAGATACTGTCCTGACAACAGATCACAAGGATATCGTTGCGGTGGAGCTTGGCAGCATGATCACCAGAGTCTTTGAGCTATTCCAGCTTGTGCCTGAAGAAACCAGGAAGGAGGGTTTCTTGTACCAGAGGCGCGAGGCGAAGAGGAAGACCATTATGGCGGTGCCCCTTCTGAACGACGTGTGGAAGGAGGGCCTGGCCCTCTTGAAGAACCCTTGCTCCCCTCCGACCAAATGGGATAGGCTGGAGAAGAAGTACCAGTGCCGTAATCCACACCCAAGTGCCTGAGGTCCCATCCATCGCCGGATTTGGTGGCTGTGAGGAAACAGTTGGCTACCCCATCCTCATCGTCTTCAGGCCCGCCTGATAGCGAGTGGACCAAGATGGAGTGGAGGATAGTGTCTCTGCCGACTGCAGGGCAGGACGCCAGGACCGAAGCTAGCCTGAACCGACCAGGGCTTCTGGCCCCCACCCATGCACCCCGGTGGGAGGCCGGCTGATGAGGTTCATCAGCGAGAGGAAATAGATCACCACCGACAGATGGGTGCTGGACGCTCTCGCCCAAGGACATATCCTGGAGTTTCAGTGCAGGTGTCCGTGGATCCCTCCGGTGGCCCGTCAGGAGCAGCATGTCCCTCAGCTCTTGGAGGAGGTACGGGCCATGCTGAGAAAAGGGGCGATGGAGATAGTTCCCCAGCGACTCCGGGGCTCGAGTCTATTCCAGATACTTTTTGGTCAGAAAGAAGACAGGGGGCTGAAGGCCCATTCTAGACCTACGACGTCCAAACAAATACCTCAAGTCCCAAAAATGTTGGATGGTCACGTTGCAACACGTGCTCGGCCAACTGGAAAAAGGAGCCTTCTTGACATCACTGGAACTGGAGGACGTCTATTTCCACGTCAGCGTTCACAGGAAACGCCAAATGTTTCTATGCTTTGTAGTGCAGGGACAGCACTACCAGTTCAAGGCCCTACCTTTCAGCTTGAAGTTGGCCCCCAGAGTGTTTACAAAATGCCTAGCACCAGTGGCAGCCCATCTACACCTAAAGGGCATACACGTATACTATACCTGGACGCCTGGATGATTGGCGCCTGCTCGCAGGAGCTGGCCCAAGGGCACATGAAGACGTCCGGCTGCTGACCAACCTGGGATTCTCCATCAGCTATCCAAAGTCCTGCTTGACGCCATTGCAGAACGTGCTGTACTTATGCGCCAGCCTCAATACAATGTCTTGCCTGGCGTCCCCCTCGGATGAGCGGGTAGCAGCCATTCTGGGGAAGGTGCAGCGGCTGTCGTCGACTAGGACGGCCATGGTGCGGGCCATCAAGGCGTTGCTAGGCATGATGTCCTGCATCTACCTCGTCCGGCTCTGCAGGTTACAGATGCGGCCCCTCCAGGAATTCCTGGATGGCCGCTGGGTACACGTGTCCGGCGGAGACTTCAGACAAGCTTTTGCTCAATGAGTGCCGGCGGGCGATAGTGTGGTGGGGCATTCGCTCCAACATTGCCCAAGGCAGAGGATTCCAGAACCCGCCATACCAGGAGACGGTCACCACAGACCCCTCCCTAGAGAAATGGGGAGCGCACACCGGATGTCTGCACGCCAGAGGCCTGTGGTTGCCAGAGGAGAAGGATCTTCATATCAATATCCGGGAGCTACGGCCAGTGTTCTGGGCCCTCAAGTCGTTCCTCCCGTCACTGAAAGGCAAGGTGGTAAGGATCTTCACGGACAACACCACCATCATGTTTTTCATCGGTAAACAAGAAGTCACCCGATCCCCGGTGCTCTCCCAAGAGGCGCAGGACTCGTAGCAATGGGCCATCAGACAGATGATGTTCCTTAGTCCTCTTCACCTGGCGGGAGTCAAGAACACCATTGCAGACTCCCTCAGCAGGGAACTGCACTCCTGCCATGAGTGGGAGCTTCGTCAGGACCAGGTGAACTGCCTGTTCGCCGAGTGGGGCAGGCCCCAGATAGATCTATTTGCGACAGTGACAAACTCCAAGTGCAAGAAGTTTGCCAGCAGGTTCCACCAGCCGAGGAGCCTGGAGGGCACGTTCTCCTTCCCATGGGAAGGATTGTTCTTGTACGCATTCCCTCAGTTCCCTCTCTTGTTAAGAGTCATCAACACGCTGAAACAGTGTCTTTGCAAGATGATAATCATCGCCCCGGCGTGACCAAGGCAGATTTGGCATCCGGACCTTCTCAATCTGTCAGTGTCACCCCCGGTCAAGCTGCTGATAGTTCCGGATCTTCTCACCAGAGAAGGAGATGCAATCCTGCAACATGTTGCAGGATCACTGAATGTACGGGTTCGGCTCTTGCAGCCCTAGAGTTTGGTGAATACGAGTTGCCTTCAGACTGCAGAGAGGTTGTCACCAAGGCCAGGGCATTTTCGACTTTGAAGTTCTATGGTCACAAGTGGAAGCGTTTCGCTACGTGGTGTCGGTCTCAGAAGAGTACCCCTCTGAGGGTCACAGACCCGCAAATGATTCCATACTTGCTCTCTTTGGCCAAGGCCGGCCTGGCACATGCTTCTATCAAGGTGCATCTAGCGGGATATTTCCCGCCGGTGAAGGCTCCTGCCCGCGTTGGAACTCAATTTGGTTCTGGCGAGGCTCATGGGCGGGGAGGCCCTTCGAGCCTATGCATCAGGCCTCTCTCAAGTTCCTCTCGTGGAAGACTGCTTTCCTTGTGGCCATCACCTCTGCCAGGAGGGTGGGTTCGAACCAATCCTTATCCTGCAAGCAACCATACTTGACTTTCCTCAAATCTAGGGTGGTGCTGCGGACGCACCCCTCTTTCATGCCAAAGGTTTCATCAGAATTCCACTTCAACGAGCCTTTGGTGTTTACCTGTTTTTTTCCAGAAACCTTTGTGACAGGCTGAAAGGGCCATGCACTCTCTGGATGTTGCTCATGCCTTAAGGTTCTATGTGACACGCACAAAGAGTTTTCGAAAAACTTCACAACTGTTTGTGAACTTTGGTCCTGTGCACCATTGGAAGGCCTTGCCCAAGCCTTCCATCTCAAGGTGGCTCTTTGACTGCATCATGCATCGTCATCGGTTGGCGAACCAACTGCTGCCAGGAAGTCCGAGAGCCCACTCTACCAGTGTGATCGCTGCAACGTCGGCAGTCCTGTCTCGTGCGCCCCTACTGGACATCTGCAGGGCTTCTACTTGGAGATCCACGCACACCTTCACAAGGTTCTACTGCATAGACAGGGATTTCAGGGAGGAGTCCAGAGTCGGACAAGCACTGCTACGCAACCTGTTCGCTTGAGGTGAGTCTGTTCCAGAGGTAAGAGTAATTGCTTCTGTCGAGCCTTGTCACCTTCCGTGGTTGTGTAATGTTGTACTGCTATGTATTCGTTATTCATGAGCATGTGAATCCATGCCAGTCCCATGCAGGAGAATAATAGTTACAGTATAGTATAGTTAATAGTAAGTAAATTGTACCTTAAACGTATTTAGATGTAGTTTGAGGCATGCCCACCAGATGAGGGGCAGCCAATTATGTTATTACACTTATCTATACTATAGGTACATATGTTCCCTCAACCAATCTCTCCCTTCAATAGGTTATACAGTTTGCCTCATAGGATGACATCATAGGTGACGCATAACGAGGTATACAACTTTTGCATAATCACATTTGGGTGTGAATCTGTGAACTACTGCTTGTTGTTCGCCAGATTGCCCTATTTTATTCTATGCTAATAAAAAGTAGTACTTTGCCATATAGTCTGTCCGGTTATTTGGGTCCAAGATCATTATTGGTAATTCCACCTAGCACATGAGACGCTCCAAGGTGCTTGAGCATATCGAGCATTGCTACACCTGTTTGAGAGATCCTGTGAAGTAGATATGTATGACAAGTATGTACAGTTGCCTTTTAATGTATGCATGAACTATGTGCGTGTCAGTTACCAACAGTTTGAAACCCCAGTGATCAGAATTTCAACATGGAGTGAGATGGCATTCACTTAGTCTTTTGTTACACCCCGTTGTTCTATTTAACGATCATCAGTCATTGTCGTATGGACCTCGCTTCAGCTCTGCTTGCAACAGCTGTCAAACGGACGAAAGAATGGTGACGTTGGTAAACTATGCTGCAAATTGCCACAGGCAACCGAGCGTGGGCAATAACATTTCAAATGATTATTACTTTTTCTGCTCCTGGTCTTATTTTTTATTAGAAAAAAAGGTCTGTTTGAATAGTCACAATATTAAAATGTATGCCCAACTTGATGAGCAAACCAGGGTGCATAATTTGCCATTGCCACTAGCCCATTGGCTACTGATAACCGACCCTAAGCAAGTAAGAAATGGTGTGCTGTCTGTATGTTTAGACTTGAGGTGGAAGTGACTTTTGATGGCTGGCTAGTAGCTTGCCACTTGAACTTTTGTCCCCTGAGCAAAGAGCTGTATCATTGTCACTTTATATCGATGATGGACACTCTTCCCTTTACCACTTATTTAGATGCAGTTTAAGGTAGCAGAGGGACCCCAAAGGATGTTCATAGTCAAGAGGTAAGGCAAAGGGTGCTCTGAGCTGGGTAACCAGTTTGGCTGTGTCAGCAGATTTGATTTGTAGAGTGGTGAACCATGTATTAAATGGCCAGTAGGCAATGTTTAATATATGTGCGGAAGAAGGGAACCAGGCCCAGAAAATGTCATTAGATCAAAACTCTGAATCGCAGCATTGTTGATCACATATTTTCTCTGTTCATGCCACTAATCTCTCTCTCCTAAACCTTACCTCTGCTTCACCCTTAGCGCTCTAAAGCATCCCCTTTGGTCACATTGGTGCGCTACAAGAAGCCATTGAATAAATAGAAAGAAATGCACTCATTATTGTGGGCCATGTCAACAGGGTTTTCTTCTCTCGGTATTGCAGAGTTTAAGCAGATAAAATACAATGTTGTACAGGGTACCCGTATGACCTATTGTTGACTAATTGTTGGAATCCAGTCAGGGTCGCAGGCAGCTTCCATACTTTGGTTCGAGCTGGATGACAATTCTGAAAGCTGGTCACTAGTGAAGATGTTAACTCTGAGCCTAAGAGGCTGAATAGCTATTACACCTTCCTTTGGCCCATTAAATGCATCTTTCATCCAAATTCCGAGGATATTTAGTTTTCCAAAGTGATGCTAATTATTGGAGGCGTGGGCCATCTAATAGCCGAGCCCAAAAGTTAACCCTTTGCGTTTCATCATAGGGGGCATATTGATATTGCCTGGGCAGGCTTTTGTCCTTTGTACGTTTGCTGTTGCTGCTACATTAATTATTTTATTTTTTTAAACAATTTTATTGCATTTTCAACAAACAAAACCAATACAAACCAAATATGCAGTGCAAATATCAATAGTGCAATTTTCTCATTGTTCATTACACAGCTTTGGTCACTGCTCCCCCGTCCCACACCCCCCTTACGAGCCTATTAATTCCATTCACTCTGTATCCACACCGCGTGGTGGGGTTTGATTTTCAGTGGATTCTGTCAGATCTTGTATCGTTCCAAACAGTTCCGCTACCAACAGTTTCCATGCCATCAGGGTTTCCACCTCTTCTTCTCCCCCTATGTTACTTGCCTCCTGCCATACCATAGTCTCCACCTACGCCCACTTCTGCAACTCGTTCCACCACCTCTCCACCCGTGGCCTATGACAAGCCTTCCATCCCATGGCAATCCTCCTTTTTGCGAGCACATATGCTAAATCCTTCAGTCTGTTGACATGCTTCAGTTTCTGCAACCTGGGGAACCCCCCAAGTAAGCAGGCCCAGGCTGAGTCTATGACAATAGTGACCCCCTTTTCCGCTAGTTTCCCCGCTACTTCGCTCCAAAAGCGCTCAATCACCGGGCAGGACCAGAACATATGCACCATATCAGCCTGTTCTTCATCACATTTGGGACATGCTTGTCTACCGGCATTTTCAAACCTCGATATCCTCGGGGGTGTCATATAAGCCCTGTGCGTAATATATAATTGTATCTGTTTCAATCTAGCGTTTCTTGAAACCTTTCTATGGTACCCCAGGGCACTCTCCCACATCCCGTCCTCTATCGGGGCTCCCACCTACGCTTCCCACCCTAGTCTCAGTTGCGTTAGTTCTTTCCCAACCTTGGACATCATAATTTCGTACAATCTAGAGATCTCATGCCCTCCCTCCGTTATATCATGTTTACGGTAACATCTGGCTCTTCCTCCAGTACTGTCTCAGGCCAAGTTTTCTTAATTTCCTGCACCAATCCATGATATGTTATATACTGACCCATGTGTAACCCCACTTCCACACCTAGCTCTTCGAAGTTTATGATAGTCCCCTCCGGCCAGACATCTCCCATAGTTACCAACCCCACCGATTCCCAGTGGTTCCTAATAATCATTCGTAGCTGCTCATCCCCTCCAGCGGTATCTTCGGGGAGCACAGGACTGGGTTTTCCATCATCTGGCATGCTCGGCGCCAGATCCTCCACCCAAGCACCATCATCTCAGGACGTGCCTTAATTTCTGTCTTGGTCAGCCAAATCATCTCTTTTAAATAAAATGGGGCACAGTCTACTCTAAACAACCTGGATTCAGGGGTCGCTTCGTCTGAGAGCCATTTAGCGATGTATTGCAATTGGCTCGCTACATAGACCTCCTAGTTAGGGAGCCTTATTCCCCCTTTCTCGTAAAAGTTCTGCAACATCCATAGTGCCACCCTATTCCTGGTACCCTGCCACAGGAAATTCCTGCACATGCCGTTCAGCCTGGTGAAAAACTTCCTAGGTATGAGGTATGGAATGTTGCCAAAATAATGCAGAAGCCTGGGTAAGACCACCATCTTGAGCATTGCACTTCGCCCCATCATCCCTAGAGGCAGCTTCACCCAAAATTTCATACTCTTTTCAATTTTCGCAATGGCTACCTCAGTGTTATGCCTATGTTCTTTTTCCACCGTATGGTACACATCTATCCCAAGGTACCGAAAAGTACCAACAGCCCAAGGAGCTTGCAGCACCGGCAACTGCCCGATAGGGATCCCCTTATAACTACGTAGCGGGAAAATAATAGACTTCTGAGGGTTCACCGCTATGCCAGACAGCCCCGCATACCTATCTGCTACATTAATTATGGTTTAAACTTAAATATTCTGCTCTCCCAGGTGATAATTTTGACTGTCGGATGTGGTTGCACCCCTTTCACATCAGTACTCCTGGGTGCAGCCTCCTCCATTTGCCATGGGCTGTGATCTCCCCTAAACACAGTGTAACAACTGGCCCATTGTGCAGATATAAACAATGTAAACCTGTTTGCTTCACATTGATATGTCTTACACTATGCTTTTTGATCTTAAGAAATCACAATGCTGTGCAATGCAATCCTATTTATTTCGGAGTCTTGGTGCCTTTTTTAGGAGGAAGGAGGAAATCTAGGCTGAACAAATTGCAGAACAATATTCACACCATTGCCTGTTGAACGTGGATGATGAGATGTAATTGCCAACCACTGTTGAGGAACTCCAGAGGTTTTTCCTACAACTTAGGCAATGCAAGGTTTTCAGACACGCACCCAAGCTAAGGAGTGATCTTACATATCGAGGAGTCCCTTTCAACAGGAGTCCTCTTTTTACCTTAGACTGATGAGTAGCCCGGATTACCATCCATAATTACTGTTCTTAATGGCGATAATCAGAGGGACTTTGCCACATTACAGAAATGCTGCCTGTAGGGCAGTAACAGATGTGGATTTACTAAAATGCTGACAGCAGTATTTCAGTGCATCCTGAGCATTATAGTAATACTTTTATTTTTTCCATCCATGATGTTGGACCAGCTGCAGAAGGAAGCGGGTTGTAGAAGGAAAAAGGGTGGTAGGAGACCTTGCAATAGTGGTAAGAGAACTATTATCAGTCTCCCTGTTTACATGTAAGAGGAACTGGGCCCTGAAAATCCCCTGGCCCAAGAACGGTAGACCCAGCCTTAGGACAAAGTTCACTATCTTTATTAACAAGTCAATGACCGGGATTGCAGCATGAACAATGCAACATTCTCCAAGCGCTCTTGCTCTTCAGGCGCCTGTCGTCAAGTTATGTTAACCCCTGATGCCACAAAAATGAGATTACCCCCAAAAACCTAACGGGGCAAAGGATTGGTTAGCGAGGTGAACTACATACACATTCTTTAAGGGCTTAGTGCAATTACTGGGCAAGCATATCTGGTAGCTCCTCTTGAGACGACCTCTATGTGTTGCAAATGCAAAGTTACAGGTTAGCGTAAGGTGATTGACCAGTGCAACATATAGGGTAAGCTTAGCTTGGAAAGTGGTTAGGGATTGGACATAAAGGGTCTTCTCAACCTTGGAGTTTTGGACAGTTAATAGGCCAAGTGCAACTGTTCAAGGTAGTGGGAACGACCCAGAAAGTGCTGCATGTTCCCAATAAGTTACCATCTCTGATCTCCTAGGCTTTCAGACAGAATAATTTGGCTTTAAACCTGTATTACTTTTGTATCCCCATGCCTTTGATTCGATGGGAACAGCCTTTTCAGTCTGGCTCAAATGAATAGGCTCTGTCTTGTAGGTTCAGGTCAGGTGTGTGTAGGGACCATGAAATCGAGTTCTTGCTTGCAGTTATGAGGTGTTTCAGCTTGTGCTCCCTGCAGAGGTGTTTCAGCTTGTGCTCCCTGCAGGTGTCCTATCTCTTCTGTTAACTTGAAAACTTTCATCTCTGTGTCCTTGGCGAGGCTGTGCACGGTGTCCGCACTGGAAGCCTGGTCTTCATGCTTCAGCAGGATCAACCTGTCAGCCTTTCTCTGTGTTCTTGAGTTCGTCCTACTTTTCCCATTCACTCCAATGTACCTATGGCTTCTATCTTCATTCACATTGCCACCCATGTTAGTTGCGGTTAAGCGTCAGCAAGCACTTCATATGTATTCTTATGCCTCTTTCGTGATTCTGCATAGCAAAAGGTATACGTGTGTCAGTCCTCTAACTACACAAGTCATAAGCATATTCTTCATGTCTATCAGCAATAAAGTTAAATGTCTGCGTAACTGTGTATGTAGTGCAGTCGTGTGCATAGACTCCAACCTCTACTGGTTCAGCTATTAATGTCGCTGGGTTAACAATTCTTCACCTCACTATTTTGATTGCTAGATTCGAGATGATTACCTCGTATCCAGATGCTCTGTTTGGTCAATGTGCTCTTGGCCTTTTCAAAGATAGCAAGATGGGCATGCTCCATGTAAAGGGTGGTAATACCACCCATTGTGTTAATCACAGATTTCCCAACTGCAAATGCAGCAGCAACCAATGCTTGTTCACAAGGGTAGTGTCCTCTTATTACTGGGGTCTAAATGTCCACTATAGTAAGCACAGCCGTCATCACTACTCCATTGGAGTGTGAAAACAAATAGAACTCTACTGTAACCGGAAATCCCTAACACTGGGGCCATGCATATTGCCCCTTTCAATTCCTCAAATGCTTCAGTCATCTCCTGTGCCTATGTCAGGTTGCCGTCCACCCTCTAGAGCTCCCAGAGCCTGCTTAAAAGGGATCTTGCGTATGTGCTATAATCGAACACCCAGGCCCTGCAATAATTAGAGACCTAAGGATTGCTGGATTTCCCTAACCGTCTGTGGCGATGGCGTTCTAAGGATCGCTTCTGCTCTTTCTGGGGTTACCTTCTTGTGATATTAACTGTCCAATGTATAACACCTCACTTTGGCGATATTGCTCTTTTTGCCTTGTCCACATTGGAACGCTTTTCTGCTAACTCGGTCAGCAGATGTACTGAATCTTTTCGACACTGTTCTTCTGATCGGCTACAGACCAGGATATCGTCTACGTACTGAAAAACTGTGCTGTCCAGATGTATGTTCCCGAGGTCCATTTGGATGTCCCCATTAGATGCAGTACCCGTGAAGAAGCCTTGTGTGTTTCCACTTTTTAAATTCTATATAGAAACAATGTCAGATTGTGTGATTCCTAATGAAGTGGTATAGAGAGGAAAGCGTTCTTCAAATCTATCACCGTAAGATGGGTAGCTTCTGATGGAATGCTACATAGTATTGCCGATGGATTAGGAACTAATGGAAATTCTGCTTCAACAATATGGTTCAAGGGGCGCGAGCACTGAATAAAACGCCACAATCCCCCCCCGTCGCCGCCTTCACTGGGTACATTGCGATTCTGCAGGCACCAAGATTCCTTGCTGCACTAACGCAGATATTGTCTCAAAAATGCCTTAATTTGCCTCCCTGGACAAAGGATATTCTTTTGTCCTTGGTAAGATGTCCCCTGGCTTAAGCTTGATTTTAAAAGCTCTTACTCCTTTCAGCAGGCCAATGTCATATGGTCTGTTGGTCCATAAAATGCTCGGTGCTCGTGCTAGGTCTTCCTCGAGAAATGGTGGTGGCGCCTTTTTCAGTAAGGCCATTCTCTGTGGTACTTCCCTATAATTAATTCTCACCCAATAGCCAATGCTCATAAAAAACACTGTTTCGAGGTCTGAATAGTCGCCTCAAAACAACTTCTTGCCTGTCAAGTCAGTTAGTCTGTGCCCTTCTCGTACCGCGATTAGTGTTTTCCACGGCCACCCTGTATCATCGGTCCTGTGCAGTACTATCCTCTTGTCTCTCACTATAACCATTTCTATTTCTAGTGGGAACACTTGTCCCTCCTTCCCATCCAAGGTGACCTCTGGTTGGAACAGAAATACAGCGGGTAAACAAAGCAGTTTGCCCTGTATCCCTGGAAGCCATGCTAATAGTACTTTCACTCCATATTGGAATAACTCTGGGTTCACCGGCACCCCCCTCTGTATTGTCTGCCCACAAAATGCCTCAATAAATTCTCGTACGTTCATATAGTGAATTCCTGAGGTTGAGCATACTATCCCCTGCTCGGTGAACAAAATGATCATATTAAGTCGGCTCATCATGTCCCTACCCATTATGTTGACCGGTGTCTGTCGGGAATATAACAATGGCCTGGTAAGGTCATGTTCCCATATAGAAATCGGAAGCTTGTCCATGAACGGAACAAAGCCTGAAGCCTCGGAGAATCCCTGTGCATTCATGCCAGTGCCTGACATTGGATATCTACCTACCCTAATACAGGATCTGGTTGCCCCTGTATCTATAAGAAAGAAAGAAAGAAAGAAAGAAAGAAAGAAAGAAAGAAAGAAAGAAAGAAAGAAAGAAAGAAAGAAAGAAAGAAAGAAAGAAAGTCTTGTCACCTATGATCACCACTACATGTGGTTCCACATTTGAGTCTGCTGTAACAGATAGGATTGAACACATCAGGTCTGTCTCTGGGCTGTTCTATTGTGGGTATATAGCCATCCCTGTTCATGTGAAGGGGTTGCCCCCCACCACGGTCACTCCCATAGTTTCCATATGGGAGTGTGCATTGTGTGTCCCGTGGCTACAATGTTATGCTGTGCTGGTTGTGGTGGCTGCAGGCAGTGCTCAAAGTGGGCTGGGGCCTGCCGGGGCCGGGCCCCGGCAGTCTCCAAAAAGTGGGACTGAGCCGGGGCCCTGCCGGGGCCCCCCATCCCACACAACATTGGCGGGATGCATTATCCCGCCGCGGCCGCAGCCGCGACGGGAGATGCACCCGCCAGTTTAATTTCAGGCGAGCTGACAGAAGTGCCAGCCAGGCACAGCGTCGCTGAGGCTGGCTGGCACTTCTGTCAGTCACGGTAACTTCCCTGATGTCCCCTCATCTGAAGGGTCATCAGGGAAGTTACAGTTCCTTTGTTTGCCCTCGCCAGGTCACTGACACTCAGCGAACCTGCGGGCTCCATGATCTAATATGCAGATTAGATCACGGAGCCCGCGGGTTCGCAGAGGGTCAAAGGCGCCTCGGGCTCAGTGATCTCTGCTCAGAGCAGATAGATTACTGAGCCGAGGCGTCTATCTCCGTTGGCAATGCTTTATAAAAGATGCCTTGAATTGTGTACGTTTCAAGCCATCTTTTATAAACGTAGAAATATTTCTATGTTTATAAAAGACCGCTTGAAACGTGCACAATTCAAGGCATCTTTTATAAAGCTTTGTCGATGGACAAAGCCACCTCGGGTTTTGTCCGTCCTCAACGCTTTATAAAAGATGCCTTGAATTGTTTACGTTTCAAGCCGTCTTTTATAAACATAGAAATATGTTATAAATCTCTATGCTTCTAAAAGGTGGCTTGAAAAGTGCACAAACCATAGTAAGGTAAGCACACAAGTGTGCGTAAATTACTATGGTTTGTGCACTTTTCAGGCCACCTTTTTATAAATATAGAAATACGTAACATTGGTATGTTTATAAGGCTTGAAAGGTACACAAACCATAGTAGTACGCATACATATATATAAATGCTCACATACATTTATATATTTGTTTGCGCACCTTACAATGATTTGTGCACGTTTTAGGCCATGCCCACAATGGAAGCCACGCCCCCAAACGAGGGCCCCCCCTCAATTTCTTACCCCACTTAAAGCACTGGCTGCAGGTATTCCTGTGTCTGTGGTATGTACACCATGGGCTATTGTGACTGTGTTGGCGCCATTTGCGGCGCATATGTCTGCATCTCTGTGTGATCTTGGGCATAATAGTCTGGTTGTTCCATATGATATGTTGGCTGGTAGGTCATCCCTCCATTTTGCTGTACTCCACCCCTGCTCCTGTACAGTCGCTCTATGTGACATACTCTTCTGCTCATTCAGCATTCTGGTGGACCTCCCATGGGTCTCTGCTGCCTCGGTTAAGCCTTTCTTCACCCTGCTTCATTGGCTGTCCAGACCCTCTTCCCCGGGGCATTCCTCCACTTCCTCATAGACAATAATTAGCATCTCCTCTTCCCGTGAAACTTCCCCCTGTTGTCGATTTTATGTGCTCTGAGTAACTAGTCCCTTTCCACCCGTCAAAATCACATCTTCCATTGTATATCTGGATAGCTTCTTCTGCACTCATTTTGCTTCTTCCTGCTTCCTTTCCTCGCGCTCTCCTGCATTAGTCAGCAACAATGCGCTGTAGTCGGCTGAATTTCTGAACATGATTTCGCTTCCATTCCCACAAATTTCTTTAGTTGCTTCTGTACCTGCTCTGGTAGACCTGGGCTTAATATGTGATGGAATAATCCTACTATTTTATCCCATGGCCCTCAACATTCTTGCATCTACTGAATATATTGAAGTGGTTCTTCGTCACGCATTTTGTGTGCCATAATCGCGCTTATGTCAGATGTGTCTGGGTACTGTATTATTAGAGCCTGCCATACGGCTGCTCTACAGTTATTAAATTGCGTGCCGTGTTCTGTGCCATTATTCCGGGATACCCTGCCCATTTCCAAACGTCATCGGCTACCTCCCCAAGAATTGCCAAGAGTAAGCTCTTCATGTCGCCCACTGCCAGTGTCGGCCGTGCCGTCAATTGTTCTCACTCGTATTTCCATTTCCCCCACTCCTGCGGTAAATGAGGGCATATTGCACCTCAGATTATCCTTGTCCATATGTTGCCATGGTATGCGATTTTCCACCAGTCTTTTCTAGCAACAGAAACTGTGTTTATTGAACTCCATTGTTGTGCTTCCCTACGTCTTTGGTGGCTGTAAAAACTCTTGTCATGCTCGCACTTTTCCGTCCCAGTAAGGCCCTTAGCCTCTGTGCATATTGAGTAAATTCATCATCTGCGCTATGCGATCTACCTTTGGGACGCTCCAGGCGTCCTTCCGGTTCTAGCTTACTTTTCTCAGTGTCTTCCTCTCCACCCCACAGTGTCTCCCTTCCGGGTCTTAGTTCCCTGAATGGCCGGCTAGGCCTCCCCCACCGTCATCGTCACTTCCCCCTCAGTCCTCATCTAACCCCATGGTTCCTATGCTGTCGGCGCTGTCCTGTTCTCCTTCACCTTCAACATTAAGTCTCCTTAATGTGCGTTTCCCCTGTCGTTTCCCCGTTACTGTGTCCACTGAGTTGCTCTCCCTCTTCAATGGAGACCCTGCTATATACTCATGCTTGTCTTCGGGGCAGAGACTCTATACTTCCTGCTTCTATACAGTATCCCTATTTGCCTTTGTATCCCCTCTTCCTCATTATCATTTGAATGTGTTGGTTCAGTCATGTCTGCTACACCCCTGAGGCGTTTCTCTCTACTTATAACTCTATCCCGTTCATGTCTTCTGTCTCTCTCCTCTTCTTCTATGCATCAACACTCTTTATCGAGTTTTTCAATTTCCAACTTCCTCTTCTCTCTTCGCTTGCAGTTGCTTCTCCTGCTCTTCCTCTGTTTTGCTCATTGCTTTTTCCTGTATCTCCTTCTTTTTTTTCCTCTCTGCTCCCTTTCCTTTTCTTCCACCTTCTTTTTCCCTTCCCAGCCACTCTTGTTCCTCTTTCTCTTTCCTCTCTTCTCTTCACTTCCTCCTTTGTCTCTGCCCATTTTCTGTCCTCTTCTCTTCTTCTGTCCCCTTGCCCTTCTGAACTTCCTCCTCTGTTCTTCTATGCTCGGCTGCATTCCTTCTGTCCAATTTGAGCATTCTCTGTCGCCCTTCTTACTCGTTTGGCGGGACTGTCACTTTGTTATTTCCACTATGTCCCAATATTTCTTTGTTGTCTCCCCTCAGTTTCGATTGGAAGTCTCTGCGCTCCTTGCGCTAGTCTTTTATAGCATCTATTCCCTTGTTTGCCTGATTTGAATCACTAAACGTGTCATTGCTGCTACATGCGGGTGGTGCATAAACTGGGTTGCTATATCCTGCACTGCTTTTAATTCTTTCAAGGCGAAAAATCCCTGACTTTCTGTTGTGGGGTCTGTGGTTTGTGGCAGAGGAGGAGCAGTGGGCGCTTCGCCCCCCACATAATTGATTCAGCATCCACTTTTTCTTGGGTGGGTTCTCTTCCCTTCATGAAACATTTTCCATAGCTCCAGTATGGCTAAACTGTTACTCAATTTTATCCCTTTAAGGCGGCATGTAAATACGTGGTCATATGTTGCAGCACATATTTGGAAAGACTGCCATATTTGGCTTTGGCATTTTGCCCTCTGTATTGTGGGTCTGTTCCGCACTATACTTGCGTATTGTGTCTTGATTCTGTGGAAGGGTCTTTCACACATGTTTAAGGGGTGTATCCCCCATTCCGGCATGTCACTTATTGACTGCCGATACTCACTTGACCTCAAGTCAGGATTTTTGACACGTTTGAATACTTTGTCAATCTATAAACTTCACAATTGTTGTCGGTTCTCAATTAAATTATCCAAAACCGTAATAATTCTTAAAACGTTCCACCAGCCTTTCTTGCTCACTACCGTCAACAAGATCGTGTACCGCCCGCAATGTATTCTACACCCTTAGGGGCCAATCCACAATTCCTTCATGTGGTCTTCGAGGTACCACTCTTTGATAATCTAAACATCACCTCATCAAGCAAGTAACCATTGTCTTCCATTTCCAAATACTTCCCGTTCCTCCCTTTTTCCTCTTTTCTCTTACTCGCACGCCTGTCCCCCACTATGGGCCTTCGCTCTCATATCAACACATCAAGTCCTATTCAACAACCTTATATGTGACGTCACGAACTTAAGGCAAAAATTCAAATACTTCGAGTGCATCTCAAGTGTTAAAGTATCCCAAGGCACAACAACACAAATAACACGATACACAGCAATCTTCCTGTCCATCAAAACACAGGGAATACCAAAATCATATGGTTCTTCTATGCTGCTGCATATTGCAATGCATCTCCATGAGATAAACTAAGAACCACCTTCCGCAACCTAAGCAAGTTATGCTTGCGCCTAGACCCGGGTATCCATACATGTCATCTGCAAACTATGCTGACTGCGTATAAATCGGGTATCCTTTTTTTGTCCTTTGTCTTTTTCAGAGACTAAGCTAGTACCTAGGGAACAGGTATACTTTTTTTTGTTGTTTTGGCTTTTTCATCCGTAAACTAAGCTGACTGTCTAGAAACAGGTATACGTTTTGTTCTTACTTTTTTCATCCGTTGAACTAGCTAACATGCCTGGAATCGGGGATCCTTTCCGAATAACATAAAACAAACGGCAAACAACAATTTCCCCGCCCCAATATTTGTGGCATGGCTGAGTATATACTTACACTCCACGGATCCGCTGAAGCTCTCGGGCACCTCTTCACCCACAATCTGCCACTCTGCCGTCTGGACTGCTTGGTGTCCCAACGGGAGCAGGCAGGAATTTCTCCAAGGAGGCTCCTGACGACCTTCCGGACACCCGTGTGTGGTTTTCAATCCAGTGCTTGCGGGTTGCAACGCATCTCTTCAGGCACGTGGCAGGAAAAAGACAGTCTTAGTTGCCAAGAGGTCTTAGCGACCATCCTCTGCTACAACTTGTAATAGTGGAAAGGGAACTGTTATCAGTCTCCCCATTAACATGCAAGAGGAACTGGGCCCTAGAAATCCACTGCCTCAAGAATGGAAGACCCAGCCATAGGACAATGTTTGCTGTCATTATTAACAATTTAATGATAATGAACAATGCAACATTCTCCAGATGCCTGTCATCCAGTTTTGTTAACCCCTGACATCACAAAAATAAGGTTACGTCCAAAAACCTAATTGGAAAGCATTGGTTAAACTACATACACATTCTATAAGGGGTTAGTGCGATTATTGGGTGAGCCATATCTGGTGGCTCCTCCTGACAACACCTCTATTTTTTGCAAATACAAAGTTACAGGTTAGCGTAAGGTGATTGGCCAGTGCAACAAAGCTTAGCTTGGAAGGTGGTTAGGGACTGGACAGAAAAGGTCTTCTCAGCCTTGGAGTTTTGGACAGTTACCAGGCCAAGTGCAACTATTCAAGGTAGTGGGAACGACCCCAAAGGTGCTACATGTTCCCAATAAGTTACAATCTCCGATATCCTAGGCCTTGAGACAGAACATTGGGCTTTACGCCTGTATTACTTTTGTATCCTACTGCCTTTGTTTCAATGTGAACAGCCTTCTCAGTCTGGCTCAAATGAATAGGCTCTGTCTTGCAGGTTCAGATCACGTGTGTAGGGACCTCGAAATGGAGTTGTCTTGCTTGCAATTTGGGGATTTTCGGCTTGTGTTCCCTGCAGGTGGCCTCTCTCTTCTGTTAACTTGAAACCTTCCTTCTCTATGTCCTTGGCGAGGCTGTGCATGGTGTCCACACTGGGAGCCTGGTCTGCAAGCTTCAGCAGGATCAACCTGTCAGCCATTCTGTGTTCTTCCTGCTTTTCCCATTCACTTTAATGTACCTATGGCTTCCATCTTCATTTGCATGGCCGCCCATGTTAGTTGCGGTTAAGTGTCAGCAAGCAGTTCATATGTATTCTTATGGGTCATGCAGTTTCCGCATAACAAAAGGTATATGTGTGTCAGTCCTAACTATGTGAGTCATAAGCATATTCTTTGTTTCTGTCAACAATAAAGCTAAATGTCTGCGTAGCTTTGTGCAGGGATGTCTGTGCTTCTTGTCTAACATATCTGTCATGATGTCAGTGCTGATGTCATCAGTGTTCTTCGAGGTTGCAGTGAGTCAACTTGTTCAATTGACGACAGCTGTATCTCTTCAATGCTGTCATCGGGGTGTGGTCTGAACGGTTGTCTGAGTGAGTAGCACTTCTCACACCTGCGATACATCAATGATGGGGAGGAAGCGCCCAGAAGCGATGCACATCTGGGAAGGGTGGAAAGAGGGCCACGTTTGGTCTCCCTCTTCAAAATGTTGTCTAAAGAAAGATGAAAGCAGACCTGAGCGAATTTGGCAGAGTATAGCGTGTAGGTTTTTAGGTATCATGCTTTTTACATTTGCTGTTCGTAGGCCTCGCCCCCCTAAAGGCCTACGTACGAAAGGCAGCAAACAGAAGGCTGCCTCCAGTGCATAGGTCTTCAGTGGAAGAGTGCTGGAGCTCAGCAAGTAAGTGGGGTGGAGAGGTCAGAGGGTGGGCAGTGAGTGGGGGCTGCATAGCAGAGGATGGTACGGGTGGACCCCCTCAACATTGACCCAGTAGAGGGCCAGTAATAAAAGACCTACCTCGTGGATGCAGCCTTTTCGGCCTGGAATCTGTGAGACTGGCCTTTTGTTAGTGGCCTACAGACCCCAACCCGGTATTTATGGTGTAGTAGTCTACTAAAATGTGCATATATTTAATTGAAAATGCATAACGGTCTGTTATGTTTTTAGTAATATGTATTTCCTAATGTAGATTTGTGTACTTATTTTATATGAATATTGTATTTTCCTTAATTGTTGTAATGGCAATGCCAGCAAATCAATAATTGATGGATTATGTACAATACTGGATAAAACTGCTTTCTGGACAGTTTTTCTTTATTTAGAGAAGTATCATCAAACCGTCTCTGTATTACATTACAAATAAGTTAGAAGATAGGCATCAGAGATGCCCCTTGATGGTCCCCATGCAGACATCTTTCTTCTGCAATGAAGGGATGCATTAACTCTTCCCTTTGCTACAGGAAAAATAAGGTGTACCCCTTGAGGGCCCCTGCTATCTGTTTTGCCCTCCAACACGTAGGTGAGGTTTTCCAGTCATATAGCACTTTCTGATAGTAGTATTGCCTTGGAATCCTGCAAGGAGTAAATGCTACAACCCTGTAATTTGGGGGGAAAGGGTAGTAAAGCAAGTGTTTTTTGCAAATACTACTGTCTTTACTCTTACTGCCAGATATTTAATGACGGCTCAAGTATAGACCATGGCAGAAGGAAACCGTTTACGTAGTGTTGTGGTCCACATCAGTTACCTTGAGCCAGTACAGTGCTGTCTCCATTCCTATTCTGTGCCTCTCACCACAATATCATTGCCCACTTTTATTGACATGGATCAAGTGAAATTCAAAGATAAAGTCTAAGGAGGGGCAAAAAAAACACTGTTGTGATGGCTGGCACGTTATTTCTCCAGAGAGATCCAATATTGTAATAGAAAATAATGCAAAGATAAACTAGAGCGAGATGAAGCACAACCCCTGCGTTCCCGCGGCTTACCCGGGACTCCCCCCGCACTCTTACCTTTAGAATGTTTTATTCGGGCGACATCTGATCCAGGGGATCTTTCCACCCACCCCAAATCAGGTGCTCACAATTTTCCTTTATTCAATAGTTATTATGTATTTGGGACCCCAATTCAATAACTTTGATTCCTTACAGCTTCCCTCCCGTTTTGGGACAAGAAACGCACAGGGTTGCACAGAAGGTATATTTATTAACCAAATAGAAATAATTGAATCAATTTAAAGATAAATAAGTTGCACTTCCATTAAATTAGAATGCATTGATGACAAATAATCAACACGCTAGTCACTTCAGTTTTCAAAGTTCGGAATCTTTCACTTATAAAATAAAAAGTGTATCACGTATCTCTGCCTATCCAATTCTTTCTACTTCCCCTTTATTCAAAATACCACCGCCCTTTCTCAATAGACATGTCAGAATTCTAGCAGCATTGAATAAAACTCAATTGCAACAAACTACTGGACCTTCTGGCGTGTAAATTGCTTTTGGAAAGGAAAATGTAGGTATAACATGTATGTAGGCTTGATTCCCTTCAGTGATATTGCTATTTAATTACTGTGTATAAGTGTACGTTTCTCACTTTCAGTGGGCAACATAAAAAACGGAATAATTGGGTAGCGAGGAATCACCCTTTCTCTTTTGTCTGCAACAACTTAGCAATAACAACACTATTCTGCTTGATGGTATACCTATGAAGTGACTTCAATTACATTGTGTCTGTGTATGCACACAGTGAGATGTCCTACGCTCGTTTGTGCTTGTACATTGCACGGAATAGGAGCCAAGGGATCCCCCTGTATACACACCATAGGATCAATTGGACAAAATCTATAATTCCAGAAGTACTTATTTTCTAGGATGTATGGTTAATTTGTATACCTCACTGCTCAGTATCTAAAAGTAACAGGCCCAGGATTTAATCTAATTTCAAATCAATCACTTTATTCAGCATAAAAAGCCATAACGTTCATGAAACAGCAACACAAATTAATTTTCTTAGAGCGAAGTATGGAATTCATTCAAAGCATGATACGAATAAAGCAAACAGGAGATGGTATGGAGACATCATTAAAACCCCAAGATAATTTGTATGCAATTAACATCAATACAAAGGGAGGACCATACTGGCAGCCCCTGCATCATAATAAAATTGAGAAGGGAGAGACACAAACCTTGCAACCCCAGAAATAAAAATGGTGTAAACGGTCCATGAATGCTTGACATCCCACACTAAATCAGCAGGTTAAATTGTCAATGCGTTTATACTGTTGAGATGTTTCAGCACCTTCGTCCTGCATAACCAAGTTCGATGGGTAAATCGAGCTACACAGAAGACTGTATCTGGCACCATATTCTCTTTACAATAAGCTAGCGATTCTAAGGGTGAGCGAGAGCCTGTGCCCCCACTAAGGGTTTCAAATAGCATACTCTCAAAGGTTTCAGCTCATTACATATAAACAAAAAATTGATGTTTATCACCAGAGCCACAAAGGGGGCATATACCAGGGCCATTCTGGCCCCAATATCTTGTAAAAGAAGCCACTCTAAGTGTACCCATCATGAAACAAGAAAACAAGGATCTGGCGTATGGCTGTTTGATAACCTTAAGATGACATTCAAACCCAAAGTCCCCCTTGATCTTCAGGTACTCTGGGCCTTATTTCAACCTTTTGGCAGTGTGATGAGTCCCAGGATATTGTCACTGCTTCCATGGGGGCAGCCCCTTTCCATGAGGCCAAGGAGGGGAGGCCGCTACCCAATAGTCCCTCTGGAGGTGGTACTCAGCAGGTGGCTCTCATGGGAAGGGAAACCCCTCATGGGACCAGTGATGATGGACCTTGGAGAACGCGGTATTCACTAAATCCTTTGGTATCCCTGCTCTGCTCATACACCACTCGGGCCCCTCTAGTTCCCCATATCTATGTGTTATAGTAGAGTAGAGGGTTCTCATTAACAATACTGGGACGAGGAAGAGGGAGAATTACCCAAGCTTAATACAACATACCACTGAGATGAAGATGGCACAAGGAGGCAAAAGCCCACTGCAGAACCAACTAATGTGGTACAGTTTTCAAGAGGCAGACCCTATCATAAAAAGGGAAGACGGACTGATGGAAGCATCAAGCTAACCCTGGAGGAGCACAGAACATTCTATGGCAGGCGACCTGAAGACTGGAAGCCGGGATGCAGGAAGACGTAACTTCTCAAGAGTTCCAATCGAGGTGGACGTGGTTGGCGCCAGAGAGAAAAGAAGCCTGACCATGAGAGCAGACCGAGAATGGGAATGCAAGCAGCCAGAGATACGAAGGAGAGTCTGGAGCTGTGCAGTTGCGTGAGACAGAATGCTGAGGGCAGCTGCAAAACAGAAGCTCTGCTCCACCTCCAGAGGAGAATGGAGACCACCCAAGACTTCCCAAAGGTAGGGAAAAGGTTGGGTCGGTTATCGGGGCACTGAAGCAGCTTAAGGAATTGAAAAGCCTCATAAATATACCCCGAAGAGTAAAAGGGGATGATAGAAGAAATCTACAATTTCATACGAACTTTGTAAAGCCGATAAACACATCCTGAAGAACTAAAGAGGATAACATAGGAATTCTACAACTTGATGCGTACATTGTAAACCACACAAACACATCCCAAACAGCAAAAGGGATAACAGAGGAATCATGGAAGGTGTTACAATCATTGGGAATAAACCTTTGTGGGTCGTACCTGGCAGGAGAGTATACTAGGGCTGCCCAAGGGGACAACAGGTGAAGGAGGGACAGAGATCCCGCTGAAGCAGAAGAACAGGATCTGGGACCCATATAACAGCAGCGAAGCGCACCAGTGAACAGGGTGTGGGCTCCAAATGGAAATGGGCAAGGCCCATCAGTAAAGTATATAAGGGTCAAAAACCCACATCGGTGCGAGGATACTTATAGCCAGTGGGCTAGAGCCCAGAAGACCCATGGGAGACCCTATGAAGGTATAAAAGGATAAAAGACGACACAGTGAGATAATCAAGTCTGGCAGGTTAGTGAACCGGGCTTGATACGCCATTAAGGAGCACAGTATTGAACCATTTGGGAATGTCTACAGTCAGGTCTAGCAGGTTAGTGAACCAGGCCTGTTTTTCAGAGACAGGGCAAGAAGTGCCCTCCAGGAGATTGGCCAACTATATTTTGTTCAAATGAGTGGTTCCGTCCACCTGGCTGGAGAACTGTATATTATTTGCAAGCTGAAGCACTAATGAGGGGAAGAGGTCCCCTGCAGGAGATTGGAGAACTGTATTTTTGTCCAAAAGTCAGAGACCCAGGCGGAGGAAAAGATTTCCTCCGGAAGAGTGGGACACTGTCATATTGTTTAATGTACAGAGCAGAAGGTTCCTCCAGAAGGATGGAGAACTGTATTTTGTTTAGAAATTGAAGCAAGAACCAAGTAAGAGGTTTGCTCCAGGAGACTGGAGATCTTTGTGTTCCTTAAATTGGTTTGAACATTTAAGCAGTCAACATTGGAACTACATATTCTTTCACAAGAACTATGCCATGAGTCTACATCCAGAATGACAGAGGCCACCTTCTGCATTAATGAGACATCCCGTTTAACTTAGTTTGAAAGTGTAAGGGACGGAAATAGGTTTAGACAAAGGACGGTGGACACTTTACTTTACGGACATCCTGACCGGGTCCTTAGTATTTTTGTTGATTTAGGGCAAGCCCTCATAGTAAATAGGGCAAGATAGGTTTTTCATTACTTTTGTGGATATAAATATGTCTATGCCAACCAATTTACCACAACTGTGTCCAGACTCATACTTCTGCACCCTTAGAGCGGATTCATCCATGTTTCTCCTAGCCCAGATAAGGACTGCTTTTTCATTCTCTTATGTGCTGCCTTGTTTGCATTCATTATGTCTTCCCACATGTTACTAATTCAAGGCCAGTACCACTAACTTTACATGTAATTCCCTTCATAGTATCACTTCCCTCAGGATTATTTCCCCCTTAGATCATCGTCGCATATGAAGTTCTTTTGGTTTAATCAAGGGCAGGTGGGCGTCTGTCTGCAAGAAGGGATCATTTCCCCTCCACAGCCTGTTTGCTATTTCTTCCACTGACGAAGGCCTGGGGCTTCAACTCCTGGTAGGTCTCACTTAGTCTCTGCTAGTTATCTGTCAATGGGTCAAAAAGGAGAGCAATCTATTCCTTCTTCTTATCAATTCTTCTTCATCTCCATCAGTGCATGAGTGAATGAGCAAGTGAGTCTGTCAGTGTCTTCCCCTAGTGAGTGTGTGTTAAGTCTTTCATAGACCCAGAATACCACCTTTTGGAGGTGTGCATACTTTCCCCAATCTAATTGGTTGATTGTATGTGATTAGACAGTGGGCCTCATTACAACCTGCCAGTCCGGGACCGTGCAAAATCCGTGATGGCGGTAAAAACGTTTCCGTGTCCGCAAGGGTGCGGAAAAACCGCCCGATTACACGCTGTCGGTCGCGCGCACCACACGGACTCGGAAACGTTGTTACCGCCGTCACGGAATACCCCACGGAAATGGAAATAACGAAGCCACAAGTGGCGCAAAACCCGTTTCCGCCTCCGCCGCCACGGACACGGAACCGGAAATACCATGATCGCCAAAACAGGAAACAGAGAGGCGGCCATCATATAAAAGCACAATCCATTGCCATCCAGAGCCAGCACAAGCACAATCCTGACTCTGAGAAGCCAAAAGGGACCACAAGCATGTCTGCCAGGATTCCTGCTCAGAGGCAGCGCAAACAGCGCTTCAGCGAGGCGGAGCTAACCGTCTTGGTGGAGCACATTGTGGACAATGCTGAGATGCTGTTCAGCGCCGACCAACGGCGTGCCACACAGCAGCGGAGGAAGGAGGTGTGGGCCGAAGCTGCACGCAAGTGCACCGCTGTGGGCGTGGCAGTGAGGAGCGTGAAGGACTGCCACAAGCGGTGGGACGACCTGAGGCTGAGGGTACGCAACCTCATTTCCACGCACCGCCAACGCAGCAGTGGGACAGGCGGAGGACCCCCTTCCCCACTGAGGCTGCAAGCATGGGAGGAGTGTTGCAGCAGCGTCCTCCACCTAGAGGGAATCCATGGGATTGGGCAGGCTGAGGCAGGAGTGAGCCCACCTGCAGATGCCGGTAAGTGCCCAAACATGAATGCCACATGTAAATATGCAGTTGTGAGTACTGGGCCAAAGGACCCATTAACAATCCCCCCCCCCAGGCAGTGCATGTGTGGGCCAAAGGACCCATTAACAATCCCCCCCCCCCCAGGCAGTGCATGTGTGGGCCAAAGGACCCATTAACAATCCCCCCCCCCCCAGGCAGTGCATGTGTGGGCCAAAGGACCCATTAACAATCCCCCCCCCCCCAGGCAGTGCATGTGTGGGCCAAAGGACCCATTAACAATCCCCCCCCCCAGGCAGTGCATGTGTGGGCCAAAGGACCCATTAACAATCCCCCCCCCCAGGCAGTGCATGTGTGGGCCAAAGGACCCATTAACAATCCCCCCCCCCAGGCAGTGCATGTGTGGGCCAAAGGACCCATTAACAATCCCCCCCCCCAGGCAGTGCATGTGTGGGCCAAAGGACCCATTATGATCCGTATGGCAACCAATATCACTGAATGCAGACACCAGCAATCAGATGCATGTGACTAACACTATTCAATGTACAATCTTAATGACGCATGTGATGCACCCATCTGCCACCACAACAACACTAATTGCATGCCCTTTGTGTCCCCACAGCCGTTTCAAGTGACAGTGATACTGCACAACAGGCCAGCCAATCAGCATCGGCAAGTACACTAGCCACCGCCACCACACAGGAGGATGCTGCCGGCAGTTCTGCACCTCTGGCCACATTACCAGCCACTACAGATGTGCAGCACACCACCACCAACATCCCCACCATCTCCACACTGGCTGAGTCCAGACAGGTGCCACAGGAACCTATCATGGCCACCCAACACAACACCGAAGGCAGCAGCACTGCAGAGGGGGCGGCCTGCAGTGATAACAGTGCCCCGCAAGAGCACTCGGAAACGGGGCCACAGGGGGAGATGCCCACATTGGAAGACCTGGGCTCCTTCCATGAGCTGGGGTTCAGCCCCACTTCACTGGGGAGTCCCATGAGGTCGCCCACCCCATCCATGGCCGAACTGAATGCCCGCATGCAGCGGATGGAGGACCAGCAGGCTACCCTCACCCAGCTGGTGGAGAGGCAGCTAGAGGAATCCAGGCTGCAGAGGGAGAGCTACAGCGCCTCAGTGCGTCGCCTGTCGAGGTCCATAGGACGCTTTGCGAGCACCATAGTGACCCTTGCACGCCATGTGCGGGAGGGCAATGACCACACCTCCAGGCTTGTGGAGGCCATGTTGGTTGGCCAACAGGCAAATCTGGCACGGATGCCCTCAATCCCTGATTCTGGCCAATCAAACACTACCACCCCATCCAGCTCCACTACTGCCAGTCCAAGGAGGCGCTCGAGTAGGCTAACGGGTCCCTTGGGCAAGGTTGCACAGAAGCGCACACGGAAGTGATGGCATGTGTGTGGGGCAGTGCAGGACACATGTGGACTACAAGGGTGTGAGAGGGGTGGTCACGTTTGGGTGGTGGGGTAGGTAGTTTTGGGGGTTTGGACAATGGGCTCTGGGTGGGGGTGGGCACGTTTGGGTGGTGGGTGGCCCCGGGTGTACAGCTTCCCTAACCAATGCACCTTCTTCCCTGTTGTGATTACATCAATACATCACCATTTCAAATCAAGATATACATGTGTGGACATTGATCATTTATTTTGCAGTGCAACTATTAATTCATTGTCGTCACCATGTTTGTGCATTACTGTGAATGTGCTGTGACTCAAAAGTAAATGCGAATCAGGGCATCCCGTGCTCTCTGGCCATCATGTGCACCCCCAGGGGGAGGCGGTGCCATCCCATCCCCATCTCCATCTCCATCCCCATCTCCATCTCCATCCCCATCCCCATCTCCATCCCCATCCCCATCCCCATCTTCCTCATCTGCGTCTGGTGGCATTGGGATGTTCCTGCGCAGGCATATATTGTGCAGCATGGCACATACCAGCGTGATTTTGCCCGTCTTCACTGGGCTGTACAGCAGTGATCCGCCAGATCTGCTCAGACAGCGGAAACGGGCCTTCAGCAGTCCAAATGTCCTCTCAATCATTCCACGTGTGCGGATATGTGCCCTATTGTATGCCTCTTCATGCCTGTTCCTTGGTCTCCGTACAGGTGTCATCAACCATGGCGTGAGTGCATATCCCGCATCACCTACATGGGATGTAGATGGGGGAACATGTCAGTGTTTGTGGCATCATGTCCTCATCTGCTGCTGTGCATTCTTGTATCATCATTCATTCATGCATATGAACCATGCAGTGTCTGGAGGTATGTTTTGGCCATCACGAGGAATGTCGCTGACTGCATATGGGCCTACACATTAACTTGCATGTTTGCTGTGCCCTGCGGGTGACATTTGATTGTGTGCATGTCATGGTGCAGTGCTGTCCACACATGGCAGAGTGACTCCACTGTACGGAAGTAGTAAATACTCGTCGTATAATTTGCACGCTTCTCGTGCTTTTTGGGGCAGTGTTTCAATTGAGGGTGGGTGTCTGCAGTGGCACAGGGTTCATGGGACAGTGACGGGATTGGCTGTGGCAGCGTGTGCACGGGCACATTGTGGTGCCCTGTCATGTCTTCCTTCATGATGTTTGGCATCCGCTGTGTATTTGGTAGATGGAAGGGGGGTGATGCATGTGCGGTCACAGCGGCACACTCACAATGCTCATTGCCTGGACACACACACACCACTCCGACAGGGTTGTAGCATCGTCAGCTGTACTCACCCAATAGCCATGTGCTTTGTCCGGCATAGCGTTCCATGTACCGTGGCAACGTGGAATTCCGCAGTACCATTGAGTCATGTGATGAGCCTGGGAAACGTGCGCAGCAGTGTGTAATCAGTTGCATGGCATCACAAACCATCTGGACATTCAAAGAGTGATACTGTTTCCTATTGCGGAACACCGCCTCAATTGCATGTGGTACTGTCAGCTCGACGTGGGTGCAGTCAACTGCGCCTATGCAATTTGGCATGCCTGCCATGGCATGGAAGGCCAACTTGGTGGCAATGACCTCGGGGAGGGTGCGGGGTAGGGCTATGTGTTCCGACACATGGCGCAACAGGGCATCCAGTACCTGTACCAGGACTTTTGAGAAACACGGTTGTGATATGCCGTGCAGCTCACCAACCGTGTGTTGATAGGTGCCAGTGCCAAGGAAATGCAGAACTGAGACAACCTTCAAGAGGGGGGGGATGGCGGTGGGGGTGTCAATTAGGCTGCTGATGTTGTCCTCAATCATGGCGGTGATGTGCATGATTGTTGCACGGTCCAGCCGGTATAGGGTGTGGATCTGTCCTGGGGTGAGGTTCCAGGGTGAGGCCCTGATGCGTGGTATTGGTGGCTGGCGGCGGGGTCGGGCTGGCTGGGCAATGGGGTTTGCCATAGCTGCAGGGTTGGCTGGTTGCCGCCTGCGCCTCCTCCGCCTACGCCTCCTCCTCTGCGCCATTGCTGCCACCATGTGCAGTACTGCCTGTTGGTTGAGTAGGCCCAGTCCCAGTGCTACTAGCCCTGCTGCCTGCATGGTTCTGTGTTGTGTTGGGCTGGGTGTGGCCCTTTTGTAGGCTCCCAGTGGCCTGCTAGGTCCAGCTGGGCTGATTTGGTGCACCTGTGCCCTGATTCAGTTCAGCCGGCAGTGTATAACGCCATGTTCGCGGTGGCGGCGGTTCCGCCACCGTGATCACGGTATTTCCGCCATTTTTTTCCCGGTATTTCCGTGTCCGCGCTAGTTGTGATGCTCACGGTGTTTCGTGTTGCCGGTAACGGAGGGGTTTCCGTGCAGGCGGAATTAAGGGGAACCCTATTTCCGCGGTGGCGGTTTAGGGTGGTGCTATTACCGGGGCCGCGGGTCATGATTGCGCGGACATGCAAACGGTGCCGGTATGGTTTTACCGGCAGTGTTAATTCCGGACCGGAGTACTTGTAATGAGGCCCAGTGTTCCAAAAGTGAAATCATAGTAGGCATAACCTTCCACGGTCATTGGGCATGTTAATGATGGGGCAGTCTGATAGGAGTAACTTCTACACCCCTTTTCACTCCCATTTAATGTGATGTTATTTCAGAGATTGCTTACATTAAGCATTGTAACATTCTGAAATGGTAAATCCTACACATATGACCACTTTACTAATTGACTCACCAGATTTCTCTCGATGCCATAAATCAAACCACACCATTTTCAGCATGATATCACACATGGTTACTGAGTTACAAACTTTTCCATTTACCTAATTCCTTCATAAATATATACACATTTTCCCATTTCAAAGTAATGGGCTCGTCACTGTGGACGCTAGGACAATTACTCAAGTGATCGAATTTGCATAATTAAAAATCACATTAAAAAAATGTTTATGTCCATCTAATCGACATTTTCAAACTGAACATTTTACAAAAAGAATGAGCTTGCTTTGACATTCTGTTTGGGAGATATCACCAGAAATATGAACCAAATGCTGTTTCCCAATGCAATTTTTTCCTTTTTACCAAACATCATAGTGCATCTGCAGTTGGGTCTGTCAATAACAGAGCATCCAGTGTTTTTACTGTTCATTCAGGGCTAAATGTATTTGAGTTAGCCCTGGCAGTAATACAGTCTTTAGATGTTCTGGGATTTTCAGGGTCTGGTGAGCTCCTTCCTCCAGGAGACAGGCCTGGGGTATTGAAATAGCAAAACAGATCCGCTGGCCAAGCTGAATTCCCATTATTTGTTCATTATCTTGAGCCCAACATACACAGATGCAGGCCTTAAAAACGCTGCCTTAGAATTAATAGCAAGTTCAGCCTCCCCGTGACGGAGTCCCAGAGACCGTCATTATGATTATGGGTCAACCTACAGGAATTCCAGCTCCTTGAGAAAGTACAGGATTCATTGCATTGCTTGGGGAGGCGAATTAAACGGAATACCAGATGTCAGAGTTCAAACCTATAGCTGACGATTCTGGTTGGATTCTCCCAAATGCCACCTTTTAAAGTAAAATGTGTCTGTGCCCCTAGATTAATTATTTTTAACCAAAAACAGCAGTTTATCCATTGCACTGGTGTATCAAACTCGCATCAAAGGACCACATTTTCAACATATGTAGGTTTCATAACCACAAGCCATGATTTCTGCAAAGGAAAATAAACACAAAGCAGGAGGAAATGCAAATTTCTTTCAGTGACTTGAAATTGCTGTTGTTTTTATCCTTGGATTAAGCAGTTCCCATTTTAATAACAGTTGCAGAATGCTTTATGGTACTTCGTCATCCTTATCTCCGGTGTTGTCACTATATTTTGATGTGAGAAGACTTGAAAGTATTGCACATGTGCTTCTCAAATAATGTGCGCAGATTGCAGTTTACATGTTTGTTTTTAACACAGCGTCTTACTCTGCATCATTACTTTGAATTTGATTTCCCTACAAATCTCCCCTTTGCTATTTTTGTGGCAGCAAAAGAGGGAAAAGAAGGGAGTTGATCCAAATCTTCTTTCCTTAAGGTCGGCTTTGGATGAGTCTTTTTCTGCACCGTCACCTTCTGCTCGAGGAAGGATAGACGTCTTCTTTTCCAACCGGATATTCTCCACTCCTTGTTGTTTTTTCTTTCCTTGTCGGATCCCCTTCCCCAGGCTACATGTCTGTAACGCTCACCTGGTATCCACGGGGGCGCCACCCAGTCCGGACTGCTTCATGCTTGGACCTCTTTCCTTTGCACCCTTGTGTGGCTGAAGACCAGGTCTGAAACACAGGAGTTGGACTTTAGCCTGGTTGTCTCCTCTGACCCGGTGCCCACCTCCCATATGGACCCAAGAACCCCCTGGCGCACTTCTCACCTTGCTTCTTGATAAGGTGCGCTCTCCGTCCTGCCACTTGGTGCAGGGGTGCGTTGGGGGTGGGCTCATCGCTGCCTAGTTGCTTCATTGGAGTGACTCTGTAGAGTCCATACCTGCTGCGACTACGTTCTTCAGGTAAGTCTGTCTGACTGTGTGTTCTTTGTTTTGTAATTGTCTCTATTTAATTCTTTCCTTTGTTTATAGGTGTGGATGCTGTCCTTGTGATGGCGCACAGTTTGTGCACAAGATGGTAAGAAAGCGCGGAGCGCGGCACTATATGCTTTTCTTGTGCTTATCTGTTTATATTGTCTTTCTTGCAGGCTGCGATGCTGATCTGGAATTTGCGTGCCTAGAAGATGGAGAGCGGTGAGTAGTGGTGAGCGAACCGCTTACTGGCACTCTGAGTTGGAACCAGCCCTTCTGTTGTTCTGCAGGTGTTGGAGGCCGTTCTATGCAGGTAAGCTAGCGTGTTTGAATGTGAAGGATAAACGCTTACTAATGTTGTTTTTTCTGTTTCTTTTCCCAGGTAGCGGTTTTCTTGATGGAGAGAGATCCGCCGAGATGTTGACTGTTCGGGATCCTGGAGCGGAGTACGAGAGCTGATCCCAAAAGGTAAGCAAATACTAATGGTGTCTTCTCTTTGTTTTTGCAGGAGATCGGGTCCGGCGTGTGGATGAAGATTCCAGCTGACCGCGGTGAACGTCACGCTGCCACAAGCAGAGCAACGCGAAGCGTGTTCTGCAATCCGGGCGTGGCTTATATAGCCTGCAGGTATCCCAGGTGTGGCTGGGCCTGCCACACCCAAAATGCTAAACCGCTTGGCCCAGTTATGGAACTGAGCCATGTGGGAGCATCCATGTTGTTGTAAAATGCCCTTATGGGCCCAGATTACTGACTTTTCACATGAGTCTGGCGCCAAAGGTGCCAGGACGGACTCCAAGTGAGTCTGGGGGCAAATGTCAAGGCCCTTGAGGCCCTGATGGAAGTACTAGGTGCAGCCCACATGGTCTGACAGCCCAGGCCAAGGGCAGGAGTCGTGACAATGTCTTGTAAAGAATTCTTCAATGAATCAACACTACAGAGAGGGGTTGAAAGGCTGGTTTATTGACACAGAGACACATTCTTTATGAAAATGGTACTTCCTCTCACAGAATGTTTACATTTCTTATATTTTCATCAGCTCATTCTCTCACAATCTAAGTTGATCGCTTAACCGTTAACTTTTCTTATTACTCCTTTTTCTTTTTCTGTTCTTTTGATTTAATTCTTCATTTTCTTCAGGCCTTACTTCAGATGGCTCCTTCCTCATTCTTAAAGCTGGTGAAGAGTGACCTCTTTTCAACAGATTGACATGGGCCCATTTTTCCTCAACCAGATCTCCATTAGGGATTTGGATCTTATAGACGAAAGGAGAAATGTTATCAATAATAGCAACATCTCCTCACAAAGAAGGTGCAAACTTCTCCTTGGCTTGTTTCAATGAAAATTATTTAGATAAACCCTGTCACCTACCTTGTACGTCCGCTATGTTGTTTTTAGGTCGTAATACGTCCTCATCCCTTCCGCAGACTTCTTCAGATTGCAATGGGTATATGCAAAAGCATGCTGTAAGATGCTTCCTCAATTTCTCAGTGTACGCATGGGTAGTTGAGGCATTTATCAACATCTGCTCCTGAGTTTGGTAAAGCAGGGCTGGAGGTAATACAATTTTTCGTCCAGTCCTCCATTCAAATGGAGACATGTTAGAGGCAGAAGAAGGGTTGGATGGAACAGCCATCAAGTGGCAATCGGATGTCCCAACTTGGTCCAGAATCAAACACAAAGATCCTCAGTTGTTCTGTTGTATCTCTACACACCCCCTCTTGATGCTGGGTGGTATTCTTTTCACTTCTAACATTTTCCACATCTTTATCATCACATCACTGGTAAAATGACTACCTCTATCAGACTCAATCCTTCCAAATCGAGAAATGATGTGGTTGATCAATAAAGTGGCTGTACTCTGCCTTATAATTTGGAGCACCAAGGCACTCAATCTACTTTGTGAATAGGCATGTCACCGTCAAGATCACTTGTGTCTGTTGTACTGTTTGATACCATGCCTTACTTAGAGTATACTGTAAGCAACTTCTTGCAGTAGCTCAAGGGTCTTTTGAAATCCCCTATGACAGGCAGTGGCTGCGTCATGGGCATGGTTCAGCATGAAACTTCGGAAAAGGTAGCTACCACCGACCAGTAATACCCAGACTGGAGTTTCCTCTTTAACAGCCCCTATTGAATCATAAACATATTTTAAAATTTTATCAGGAATACTAAGGTCTTCCTTTCATTTAGGAGACCCAGTCTGATTCTACCAGAGGAAATCTGACTGGATCTTCTAAATATGTATAGAATTTCCCAATAATGGGATACTCATTTGTGATCAAGTTTGCACCAGGAGCATATCTACTCCACTGAGCAGCTGCAATTTCACTGGCAGTGTGATCTGGTCACTGCCATGATCTGGATTTCTCCCTTGAGCTGCTCCATATTGATGAATTCCCCCTTTAAGGCCCCTGTTTTGGCCAATTGATTAGCCAAGTAATTGAGGTAAATTCATTAGATGTCACCAGATCTTCAATAGTCTGGATCAATCTACCATGTGTTAACTTTTTTATTTCAATAAAGCATGCCTCTGTTGTTCGAATTAATCAGTTGTTCAACAAACTCATTTCACTGAGCATCAGTGATAATCACATGTTCTGTGATGTGGCTTACCACGGTGAAGATTGTTTGATAACTTGCAATCAGCTCTGACACCTCACTACTTCAGCGACCTATTTTGTAACCAGCAAAGGGTTCTGGCAGATCATTTAACCAAGTGTTTTCAATGCCAGTAAACAATTCTTTCTCCCAGTATTTTGTAATCTGGGAGGAACACCCTCTGCCTTAACTCTGGGTATCCCCTGACGCCTAGTGTTTTCTTCATGCACCTTGTGCTTGAATGTCAGATATTCCTCCATATTCTTATTGGTGATTAGACTTTAATCCTCGAGACCATGTTCTTAAGCACACTCATGCAAATCAGCCAATCCTTGAGCTAGAGGGCTGCCCTTATTTTGGCCAAACATTACCTCCACTGGAAAACCCTGTATTGACAGAATCCAAGAAGTGATTCTTGAATTAGAGACATTCTCAGCCCATATTCCATCACGCTGTAGATATTGTAACTGTTGATGGGAGGTCTCTACTGTGATGTGCTCCCCCTGGATAAACTGGAATCAGGAGTGCTGTTTTGCAATCATTGAATTTCTCTTCTTCTATGTTTTGCTGGCGTAGGAGATTACCTTATTGAGTTTCTCATATTTTTGGTATAACACTGCTGCCCAGCAGGTATCCGAGAAACCAGTCTCTAAGAAAACACCTTATTGTTGATGGGGTAAGCCAAACAAGGAGCTTGTGACAGCCTTCTTTTCAATTGCTTAACTGCCTCTGATTGTGCTTCACCCCGGCCCTCAATAAATGGACCAACAGTTGAGTGATCTCTGCATAATCCTCAATTTTTCTTTAATTTGTTTGAGGCCTCAACCTACTTTTTCTGGGGTTTGAGACCTTCAGCTGTAATTTCATGTTGCAGAAAGTTCACACTGGTTTTGCACCATTGTGCTTTCTGAAAGATCATTTTGTACCAGCTTTTTGCAACTGAGTAAGTCCATATCTGATTTCTTTCAGATGTTCTTTTCAGTTCAGATGTTCAGTTGAGCTTTTTATCAACAGACCAGCCACATAGGCCACGGCTCTTATTTTACTCAGCTCATGCATGGCCTTGTGAAGGTAAATGTTGAACTCTTTGCCTGAATTGATATATCCGAAGTGTATACAGGTCCAAGTGCATTGTTTCCCTCGAAGGTAAATGCAAGCTTATACTGATCTTCTCCATTCAGAGGTACTGTCCAATGATTGTTTGTCAAGTCAAGGGCTGAGTACACTTTTGATTCTTGGATATGTGCCAGTGCGTGGTCAATGTAGCGAAGAGGCCACTGTGACGTGTACCAGTTTATTCAACTACCGCAGGTTAACACACAGTCTCTATTGTCCATTGGGTTTTAGGGTCCCAATAACAGGGTTCTTAAAGGATCTGTGGATAGGACGAGTTATGCCACAGGATTCCTGATTTCTGATGATCTACGTGAGGGATTCTGTGGCTGCGAGAGGCTCCGATAAGGTCTCACAAACACGGGAGTCGTTTCAGGTTCTGTTGGTATTGTTGTGGGATGAATAGTTGTATGCCCACAATCGTAGGAGCCAACTGAAAAGATACTCTGGAAATTCACGCATACCTGTCTGTTGTTGTCGCTGGTGGGTTTTGGTGCTGTGATGAATCTAATGATGTACTTGCTCCTTTACCTGAAGTAGTCTCTCCCTATGTGGCTAGGGGATAGCAGCCGCTACCTGATCCTGACCCTGGAGGGCGGCTGTTTGAGGGAAGGCCATCTTGGAGGAGGCGTCACTAGTGGAGAAGGTAGGATGCCATTGGGAACAGTCACATAGTCCTGTTTCCTCTTGGAGATGTTCCCCTATTCCTCAGGACTTAATGGCCTATTGCACCACTTCTCCTCATCCATGTACTGAATCCAGTATTAATAATCCCTGACATGATAACCAGAGCAATACGTTAATTACTGAGAAGAGGCAGGGAGCAGTAATGATTACTCCTGAAAGGATCCCATACCAGCTTCCTCAACACATAGAGAATCATCCATCAACTACTGAGATGAGGAAGAGACAAAAGTAAAGATTACTAAGGCCGGGAAGCCTCCGATGCGGTCTAGTCTTTGTAAACTCTTTAATCAGACCGGGAGATTTAAAACCCACACAGCCAACAGCAATGAGAGAGAGCTGCAGATGCTCAGGTGCGCAGTTAACTGCACGAGCACCGGCTGGAACATTGGGGGAGAAGACGCCAAAGGAAATGCTACCCGAGATGGAAAGGCAGCAGAAAACGATGACCAGTGACGGCAGAGGGGCAGCAGAGGACAGGTCACACGCTAAACCCACAAGACAACAACAACAGAGGCACAGAGGTGCTAGAGACAATTGGAGCACCAAGTAAGTCCAGGGAAGCGGAGAGGGTTATCGGGTTGCCTGAAAGTGTGCACTGCGTCGAAGTAGCTATCAGTAAACAAAGTGAAATATGTGAAGATGCCAATAGATGTAAAAGCTATACCCCCGAGTGAGCAAAAGGTATGTGAAGAAGCTAAAAGACGCATAAGCTATTCCACTAATGGGTTGTTGAACCTGCATCCTAAAGAGACTGAAAGAGAAAACAGAGTGTAGGTGAACAAACTTGAGAGAGGGGCAAAAGCCCTATATATGAAGGAGAGAACCATTCAAGAAATGATATGGCAACTTTGTGCTGTTATTGTTTCATGGGTAGAAGAGAATCTTTATAAAATGATGCTATGAAAACCCTGGCAGGAGAGTACACCAGGCAAAAAGACTTGTAATAAAGTTAAGTATGAAAGTCCAGAGAGTATACCAAGTGAAGATAAATGTGTAAAAGACTGTAAAGAAGTCCTGATGGAAGAATATACCATGCCAAGTCAAGTGTATGTAAAATTACAGGTCGAATCCTTAGGAAGTCCATTACCCTAGGATCTTGAACTATTTGAAATGTGATTTTTTTGTTTTGAACTTACCTGCAAAAAGAAACCTGGGGAAAGGAACTATTTTCCTGATAACTATATGTGTTCCAAGAGGGAGAAGCCATCCTTTTGGGCTACAGGAAACTTGCATATTGGTAACAGGAACCTGGGGAAGGGAGCCATTCCCTTGCACTGTGAACATTGTCTACTTCAAACCTTTGGTTGGAGTTGCATCGCTTTCGTTTGAATTGGAACATTTGTGCACTTTGAGATACACAGGGAGTATCCTCTGCACCTCAGAGTTAATTTTTAGAGCGGGAGGGCCAGAATAGGATTTCAGACACAGGATGGATTTTTACTTTGGACATTGTTGGGGTGGTTGATAACGGACCCACGGGTAAAGAGAAGGGTGAATTGTGCGTGCCACATTGGTGGCAGGGGTGACAGCGATGTTGACATAATGTGGCAATTTAGTATGAATCTAGTGTAGCTAATGGGAATGAGATAAGTGTTATGTTTAGTGTTTGTGATTTAGTTGATACATTTGTGAATTGCATGTGCAAAGCAAGATAAGTGTCAAAGCTACTGATAAAATATAAATGCAATACAGGTGTGCCATGCCACATAGCGCTCAACAATCAGGCCCTGGGGAGCTCTACATGCACACGCGAGGTAAGAGATTGGAAATTGGAAAATCAGTGTGAGGGGATGCGGTAGTCCTGAACATACATGTATAGGTACACCTGCATGGGGGTCTCTAGGGAAATAGGATTTGGGCTGTATGAATGTACAGATCTGTTTTGCCGCAGAATTCTCTGACAAGTTAGGTTTTGCGCTGGCTAAAAACTTGGGTTGGGCAATTGAACTCTTTGTGACTGAAAAACTAGTTTAACAAGGTTGGGGAAAGAGAGCAGCAGTTTCGATGAATATCAAATGGGCAGTTGCGTGCAGGTATTTGTTATGGTCTAGATGTATTGTGAAGGGGAGATGCAATCTCTGTAAGTATATAGGAGTCTGTTATTGAATATTCCGGTCACCTCTTAGGGCCAGACAATTAACCCTGATGCGGGCTGCTTGCAGGAAAAGGAGCACAATAGATCATGGATTTTGTTATTTTAACACATTTGTATCACGCCAAAGCCCAAAGGCATCCAGGTGCCCCTAGCAGGAAAGATGGACAGAGGTGTACTATTATTACTCGAACAGAATGGTCTGCAGCTGTTTTCTGAAAGCCAGATAGTTTTCTTCTTTACGCAGAGGTTCCGGTAAGGCATTCCAGGCCCGTGCCACCTGCATGTGGAAGGCACAGCCATTTCCGTGGGCTCTCTTAATACGGTCTACTTCTAAGAGGCCAGCATTTGTGGATCGAAGATTTATTTTTGGGCAGTAAATGTTCAGCCTATCTTTGAGGTAGGCTGGGGCATTACCGAAAGCACATTTGTGTCAGATGGTCAACAACTTAAACTGGATCCTGGCAGCCAGTGCAGGTTCCTCCGTGCCGCAGATGTAGGTTCAGTACAGCTCATCTGCGTACTGTGGCATTCTGAATCTTTTGCAACTTTTGGATCAGGGATGTCATTTAGGAGTCGGCAGAGGTCGCCCTTGCGACCTTTGTGGTCACCCTTGTGACCTCTAGAAAAAAAAGTTTTTTTTTTTTTTTTGTAATGCAAGGTCATGGGCTGTAGCCAGCACCATGTGGCTCTTCAGTTCTGGAGTGGCTGGCTTTCTTGTTAAAGCCCCTTAAAAAAAGAAGAAAAAGAAGAAAAGGAGTGACACAAGTCTAACACTTTCAGCACTGACCCTAAATACCAAATAATGTGTCTTTCTGGAATTCTATACAATAATTGCTAGACTCATTAAAGGTTTATTTCAGGCATACTTCAGGGGGTGAGTCACTGATTTAGTCTGTTCTTAAACGCCTCAACTCAGCCTTTCATCCTTCTGAGGTTGATAAATGAGTACCAACACAGGTTGGGTGACATTGGGTGTATATATTTTTTCGATATAAAGCGCTTAAGCGTAACTGCTATAAAATAACACATCATTATCATTTGGTCATGGACGTCTGCTTGCATTCACAGTAATTTGGTCATATGGGCCTTTACACACTGTCTTAACGATACATATGGCGATCCATTCTCGTATGAAATGTACATCACATTATAGTGATATTGTAACCATATTTTTTGTAGTGTACAATGCTATGTGATTGTCAATGGGTGAAAGGTCGTTTTCCATCGCATCCCGCAATATCACTTTGGAATGGGGTCAAATGACATCACCTCCTGTGATGTCACCAGGGGTCAAAGGTCGTGTTATGTTACTTCCGCTACCCCAGGCATTTTGGTGAAATGACGTCCCTGTTTTGGATATCTGACTTAATTGCACCCCCTAAAAGAGCGTTACAGTAAACCACCTGTGGGAGTATCACAACTCTAGCTAACTTCACACGATTTTTTGGAAGGAACTCCATCGCTTTATAGTCTGATGGACCAAGTTCAACTTCTGTTGGTCTTTTTCATAGTCCCCACTGATCTCAAGTGCTAATTGAAAGTCATCTGCATAATTACAGAAGAATAAATCCAAATTGTCCAAAGCTATGCACAAAGGAATAATATATATGTTGAATAGCAGGGGTGGGGGGGGAGACATGCCCCCTGGTGCACTCCACAGGTGGTCATTTCAATATCGGAAACATTTTCACCCCAGAAAACTTGTGAACAGCGTCCCTCAAGAAAGGACTTAAGCCAATTTATCGCCTTCACTGAGAGGCCCCCAACGGTGGTCATTCAGTCCAGTAGAATCTTATGGTCAAGCAGATCGAAGGCTGTTCACAAATCCAACAATATCAGCTGCCCTGATCTATTCAGTTCCAATTTGGACAGCATTTAAGTTTGCAGGTCCAGCAATGCACTCTTAGTGCCGTGAACACTACGGAAGCCAGATTGGGTCTGGAGTTGTGTTGTGGCAACTTTATCAATTCATTTAAAAAAGAAAAGAGTATTTGTAATAGATTCGAGATTGGCGGCATTGTTTGGATCTAATCCCACCTTTTTTAGCAGTGGAGTTGCCGTTACATCTTTTATGGACTGCGGAATAACTCCAGTTCGAAACGACGAGTTTACAAACCTACGAAGAAAGGGGGCAAAAATGTCCTTGTGTTCTAAAAATGTTTTAGACTGGAGGAGTTCTCCCAGACAACTAGTGGGGTGCATGGTTCTGAGGACATTATACGTTTCTACCATAGTCAACTCAGTAAACCTAAAGCCTGCAGGGGAGTTCCCCTGAATTTGATCTCTATATTCTGGATTCTGAGAACCCAGTTTAATGTCTGCACTACCCTCCTCCTTCCTTTCCTCATTATAATTTTCAGTCGTGATTATAGGATGTGAGTCCCGCCTAGTTAGTTCTTCTCTAATCTTTTTTTGTGCTATTTTCAGTTTATCAGGAAAAGCTTTTTGAATTCTTTTACAATCTTCGCTAGTAGGTTTGATAGTAGAGTTAGTAGCTGTGGGTTTCTCCCAAGACCTAAGGAGTCGGAAGAGTTCTTTCGCCTGATTTCCGGCCTGATTGATTTGATCATTATAGACACTACATTTGTCTTCCACAATCTTGGCCTTATATCCCTTTTTCTTATGCTTCCATGGCTCCAGATTTTCCGGGGAATTGTCCTTCAGCCATGCATATTCCGCATGCCTTTTACTGGCTTTAAGTTCCACTAAAGCTGGAGAGAACCACCTCTGGTGGTTCGGAGCGTCTCTAACAGTTCTAGTTTTCAAAGGAGCGGCTGGTCTCACATGCTTATTATATCCTCATTGTAAGTATTAATGAGTATCTCGGGTCCATCCAAGTCCTTGTTTTTTTTCCATTAAGACCTCCAAACACTCCGAAAGGATAGATACCGTAATAGCCTTAAAATTCCTATTATGTACTTTACGCACAGGTTCATGTAATTTTTGTAAGGGGGATGGGAGCTTCAGTTGGCATAGAATGGAGGAATGGGCCAACCATATACAGGGTGTAGTAACAATGTTATCCAGAAGGATGTTTCCGCTTGCCACCCAATTGAGGATATGTCCTTTCTTGTGCGTGGGTTCAAAATTATAATTTATTTGATAACTTTTTAAGGTTTTCTCAAGGTCCAAGTCATTTTTATCTTTAACATGTCCTTTCCAGAGGTTAAGATCTCCTAGTATAACCACTGCACTGGGCCATTTATGTCAAAAACTGGGTTGTGGAAAAATTAACTATGGGAGATTCTGGACGTAGTAAACCCATATCATAAAGCTGATGTCATGTCTCTAAAAGTCCAATCAGCTGATAGGAGGGCGGTAACGATCACCCCTGTCCAATCCAGTTGTTAGGGGTGTACCCAGCCTAAGCCTGCCCTCCATATAATTCTATGATGTCACCCGCTTTTATATAAAGGGTGGGAGCTCACAGACAGACTCTCTCCTGAAATTACAGCACCTGCGTTCCTGATATTCTACGTTCATCTTGCCAGATTCCACTCCAAGGCCAAAGCATAGCTGACTCTATCCCAGCAAGGCCTTGAACTAAAAACCCCACTAAAAAAAGGGAAAAGCTGTGGTACCCTTTTTGTGGAGCATCCTGAGACCAGACCAGCTCTTTGCCCGCTAGCTGCATGCCCGCTGTACCTCTGCTGTGCAGCTGTACCACTACCTGCATCCAGCTGTACTTTTGCCATCCAGTGACCAGACAAGCCTAGCTGTGGTTCTGCCAGGAGAATCCGCCGCTATCTGGCGCCCGTCGTCCGGTGACCAGAACCGGTTGAATGTTCCAAAATCCCAAGCTCAAGCGTGGACTGTGAGTCTCTCCCCATCCCAAAGAAACACATAGCCTACCCATCTTGATCCTTTGTATTGTTCCAATCTCCCAGTAACCCTATCCATACCCTGGTAACTTGTTTAAAACTGTAAGAATTCTCTGTGCACCCTGTCCTTGTTTTTCTAGTGTTAGCGGAATTCTTTCATTCATCCCATCTTGTAACTCCTTAGCGATATTTTGAATAATTTAAACTAATTCCCACATAAAGTTGAACACGGGGGTGACAAGGTTGATGTTGCGAATCAACCTTCGATCGTACCGTGTCTTGCTTTAACTATCTAGTCTTGATAATCTAGTTTAAGTAAAACTTGTCTTTCTTTCCAAACCAATTTCCTCTCACAGCTTCATTTTATCAAAACCGAACCTCCTTTTATCTTGCAAATCTCATCCAGTTCTTTAGCTATAGCCATCCTTTTACCTCTATATTGTCCCTGTGATGTGAGTCTATCTCCCAGCCCAAAAACCGCATTCCAAATCCGAGTATTTCACCTGTTTTTCATAAAAACCACCTGATATTTAAAACTGCAATTGAGAAAATAATGCAACTTTCCAACGTGCGATTCCGGCTGCATCATGTTCCCACTTTCAACTTGCTTTTGAACTGAATGCCTTTGTTGATACTTTGCCTTGTGATTGCTATGGTTTATACATTACTGCTATTGTGAGAAATCATATTTGCCTCATAGATTTAACGACACATTAATTATTTGTCAATTTCCGAGTGTCATTTTAGGCCATTGCAAAGGGTTTTTGTGAGGGAAGGTCAGATTTTGGTTGTCTGTGCTCCCTCATATCCATGACTACCTGCACCATCTTTCTATCCACTCAGAATTTGATTAATTGTGGATTGAGGGAACATTGCAGGGGGAAATCTTCACTCTGGTGCCATCTATCCTAATTGAAACAATGCCCCTATTCAATTGTGCTTTGGATATGTTCTTGTAGAAGGTTAGCCAAGTGTACTTCAGTAGTTTTCATTGTAATTATCACCCCATTGGTGTTAAAATGTGTGTGATTTCTTTGAATTTTAAAATAAATAAATATTGCATTCCCACCAACCGGCCTGGTTCATGATCCATTGTGCCCCGGGGTATTTGTAAAAGGGGGTGTGTGCCATCTCAAATTGAATTCGTAGAAAATAAAGAGGAAGCATTCCAATTGTGCGCTACATCCTAGGCTAAGACCAAGGTGTGTCGCCCGATTGAAATCCTTAACAGTGTCTCAATAGTTCTTGCAGCCAGTGAGGGAGCCTATTAGCAGAGGGAATAATGCAGCTTTAATGCTGTGACCGCTCTTTCTCTGTGATCAGTAGAGTCGGGTTAAAGATCAGCCGATTTGTAGTTTTCCCATCAATTTGAAAGATGGGGAACTACACACCCCAGAATTCAAAAGGAGAATGAATTGGATACCCTTCTGATGCATGGCCACAACAAATGTTAGTTCTGTAGACTGTATGAACACTGGGCCCATCAGTGCTTTGTGCTAGTATATAAACTGCCCCCCGCCGCGTCTTCCCTGTAGATTTACACATTGGTACTAGAGTTGTTGCTTCGCTTGATCCTTCACCTGCCTTCTGCATATGGCACTGGACTCAAGCAGGCAGGGCAGATTCTACATTCAATTTGAAGTATCCAGAGCAATGGGGGAGTGAGATATTTCTCGGGTCTATCCTCGATTTGTGACACCACCCATGAAAGAATTCCTTTGTCTCAACTCACATGAAATGTTAATGATGGGGCTGTGGTGATGTGGTGGTCTAGGCCATATTTGAGCCAATCTGTATTTTAACTTAGTAATTTTCAAAAAGTGTTTGTGCCACTATCTTTAAGAAGGTAAATTAACATGTATTGCAACAATCAAGAAAGAAATCAACAGCGCCCACTGAACGCTGTCCTGTTAGGATTACATGGTCAGTGGTGACTCCAGCATCAGACCTTTATAATACACCAGGCAGATGGTAAACAAGCTCTAGTGATTTGATCAATATGCAACCTTTCGGTGAGTGCGTGTTGGCTATGACATTTTGACAAAAGAAACAATGACATGGGCTTTCAGACCTCACGTGAGTGACTTTTCTCCCTTTAGTGGGATAAAGTGTTATCAAAACAAACTTTATTGACTGATCGCAGTGAGGGGGTCATGATGCCCATGCCATGTGGTTCCAAAAATAATGCAGGTCGAGGCCGATTTTTCAAAGTGATGACCTGTGACTGAGCAACAAGCTCATTGCTCAAAATGTGCATTTTAACACTTCCACTAGTCACTCTTTCGTTCAGGGCGATCAACGAGTGAGCGCCATGAAGGACCAAATCTGCAGCCACCTTAGATTTCTGGAGGATCAGCTAAAAATGTGCAGAGACAAGTTTCAAAATGCTGACAATTTATGACCTTTGAGAAAATATTTGTTAAGATTAGTTAACTCCACCTGCTATACCACGATAACCATGATATACCGTCATTTGGCAAGAAGGTTATCATACCGCCATAAAATCAATACCGTGACACCCCTAGTCCTCTATAATGAATATTGCGCTGCCTGCCGTGCATGGACTCGCCAGTGTGCAGGCTATACTGTCCCCTGCATGTGTAGCTCTCCCAATTGCAGTGCTGTGGCGCTCCCGCTCGTACAGTTCAGTGAGGGTGGAGGAGCATAGCGAGCCTCCCGACCACCAGTGTAACCTTGGATCGTGCTAGTTCGCAGAATGCGGTCATCTACCTCTGGGGGCTTGCTACCTTTCCTGCTTTCTCCAGCTTGTGTCTGCTCACACCCTGCCATCTCATGCTTACCTGCCTCGATCTGTTGCAATGTGCTGATTCTTCATTTTTAATCCACCTACCCACACCCAAACTGGCCACTCGTTCTGTCCGTTCCTCCTCCCACCACACTGACATTGGCTAGGCCACTAATGTCTAAAGTTTATAAAACCATTACACCGGCTCCAGATTGAGCATCCACCCAGTGTTAACCTATGAGGAACAATGTTCAATCCTTGTCTGGCATAGGGTTACTGCGGGAGTTTAATGAAGAAGCAATTTTCTAGAATTATTGTGGTGTGGGAATAAGGGGCAAAAAGCCCAATGCAAATGGGAAAAGACATGGCAGCGTTTGTGCCGTACATGGCGACCTGGATGTGTGGTGACTAACTGGGCCATTGGCTTAACCCTGTCAGGAGTGAAAAGTGCCCCCCTCCCGCCCTGGGGTAGGCAGCCTACCAGGGCGCAAGCTGATGCAAATCCTATCCCAGAGGTGGGGAGAAGGATTAGGCAGGGTCCCAGTCCCATAACCCCCCTTTTATGTGCCTTGACTCTGGTACCACTGTCAATCATTCAATGCCCTGCCCCCTCAGTTGTCTTTGCTTTATTTCAGAACTTCAAAACAGTCTGTGCCAGTCCCCACTGGTAAATAGGTAGTGTGTATTATGTTTTTCCGCTGGGATTCGTGCCACATAGCTTGTGCCAGCCCCATTGGCAGTCATTCCTAGCTGGTTCTTTGACTGCAGTTGGAGTACAGTGACAGGTGGGTAGCACACCTCCCTCCACATGAGCAACTGAACTCTACACCATGCCATCTCTGAGAACCTTTCAGGAGAGTCTCTTGTAAATTAGGCTAATGCTCAGATTATCACCAATGACTTTGGCACATGCAGCTCATCCGTTGCTAAGTATTCTTTCTTAAATGGAGGAAGGAAGATTTGCTTTATTTTAATCAGTTTATAGTGAGTTTCACCTTGGATCCCAAAAATGTATGCATCATGATTAACCTGAAGGCCTCGCGACAGGGTGGTTTTGGCGCAGCGTAGCTTGAATACGAATGCTCAACCAGATGGCGAATTAAAGCAAACCGAGCCTGACTATCCCTTTCTGTTCCCTGTGTACAGCACCTCTGTGGAAACCGAGGCATCGAGCATCCACGTTTTCCTTTGAGGACAATCGCCGGGAATGTCATGCTCCGTCCTCACTTAAGCAGAGCCAGCACATGCAGTCTGTGTGTCTGTCACGTGACAGTAGCACACACGCAAGTGCAGTGTGCCTGTGCTTTATAATAACCGATTCAAAGTCCTAATTCTGCGGTTTACTTATGAATGCTTTAAGAGCAATCTTAATAGTCCCCTAAGAGGAGAGGAGTTATGAGGTTATCTGTCACTAGCCCAAAGCAGATAAACAATGTATGTAGTTGATGGGAAGAGCAAGATGCATATTTGTATGCAAAGGGAATTGCAGGAGCAGCAGGGAAAGCTAAGGTATGTACTCTGATGAATCACCTGTGACTGCTTGGAGATGATCAACTCTGCAAGTGGTGAACTCTCTTTGCGTCATTGGTTTTGTGCCACCTGTCTGTGAACAAGCCTGGAATACTGATTCTAAGAGAGTGTGGCCGAAGTTGGCAGTATTTCTTTTTGTCCACGGAAGTAAAAGATCCCTGGATGCAGCAGTTACTGTGGCAATGACTCGGTGACTGCAGCCATGTTTAGAGGAAGTGTCATGGAATGATTGGTAGACATGCACGAGTGCCCATAAGGCAGTGCGAGCATGATGTAAGCCTCTGTCCGAGGCACAGGTACTCCCAATTTGTTGCGATTTCCCATACAGTGTCCTGTTTGTTTGAATCAGTTCATATGCACAGTATGTTGAGTAGTTTGTGCATATGGTATGTCTGGATGTGATGTATGCGATGTTGAATGATTCTCGGTTTAGTTTGTATTGATATGTTTTGCTGCTGCATCCACTATTGAATTTTTTGTAAATAAACGTGTAATTTTCGATTAAATATCTATAATTCTTTGTAAATGCGTTATTTCAGATTTAAAACTTCAGTTCTTCCCCACTTAGCTGTGCAGGTTTTTCTTTGATCAGTCAATGTTCTCATATCTTTGGCAGTGAAATTAGGGGATCATTCCTAGCGTGCCCTCCCTCTGGTATGTTTGGATTTTCCCCTGCTTGCCATATGATATTGTAAATGCTGACACTTTATTTTTTCAAAAGCACAAATAGCAGAATGAACTGTTGGTCCTCGTTTTATAATTTAGAACTTCCCATATCTAATGATAGTTCTCTTTCTAGCGAAGGACTTCTATGACTTGAAAAGAAAGTTCCCTACTGAATTGCATGGACCCACTTTGATAGAATATCTTAAATCCAATATAATTCCTTTGGGATTACAGGTTAAATGTATCCCCTGTTTATTCCAAAACGATGCAGACTATACAAGTGCGATCAGTCAGGTGGCCACGAAATGCGGCAGTGATCATCTTGTCTTCATGATTATGATAGCACAAAGCAAGAAAATCTGGTTTCACTTTCCTGTGGTGTCCCTCAGGGATCTACACTGTCTCCCATTTTGTTTAATGTTTACATCAGGCCTCTCTTGCTTCTCATTCTGTCTCATGGGTTCCGTTACTACTCGTACGCGGTCAATACCCAAATCCTGGTGCGCCTGGACCTTATTCAAGCTGACACAGCGGCCCGGCTGTGAAAGTGCCTTGAGGATTTGGGAGCTTGGATGAGAACCAATTGGTTAAAGCTAAATGGTAGTAAAACTGAGGTTCTGGTCGTTGGCACTACCTCCCCTCTTCGGTTCTGGACCGCAGAGCTTTGGTCTTCTTTTCTTGGCCCTCTCCCCGTGCCTGCTTAGTTGCTCAAGAACCTTCGGAAAGTTGAACCTTCGGAAAGTTGTTCCTTTTATCCCAGCAGAATGCCAGCCCCGGTGGTGGCTGCACTGATTTTGAGTGGGCTTGATTATTGCAATTCACTCGATCTGGCAGAACCCCGCTACTTGTTAAACAAACTACAATTATTCCAAAATGCAACCGCCAGATCTATCCTTCACCCTCCTTTTGACGTTCACATGTCTCCTCTGCTAAAGCAACTCCATTGGCTTCCTGTTCAAAGCTGCATTCTTTTTAAGTCCATGTGTATGGTACATCAGACTTTTTATGGCCTGGGGTGGAATACTTGCAGGAGAAATATGTGCCCTATGCTCCTACACGTGCTGCGCTCTCGATCTGCCCCTCTTCGTGGCGGTTCCCCGTTTTAGACTCTCACGGACAGGTGGGTGCACGTTCTCAATAGCGGCTGCCAAAGCTTGGAATGACCTGCCTCTCGCCCTTCGTGGGACCGAGGATCATTTTACCTTACGCCGGCTGCTGAAAACGCTTTTATTTTAGTCTCTACTTAAACACAGAAATCCCTCTCGCATTTCATCGCCAAGATGCCTTCGGGCGTATGTGCCCTTAACAAAATCTTTTCACATAACATAATAAGAAAGTTGCGTAGACTTAGAACTTCAGAAACAATTGTTTTTGAATGACACTTTAATTGCTGAAGCTAAGAACAAACTAAAGTCTCTGAATAAACAAATGATGGAATTTTAAAGTAGTGACGATAAACAAAAAGACCAACAAATTAAAAAGAGACATTGCTAACTTTATAAAAGAAAGTCTGTATCCATATCTAGTGGACAATTTTGTTTTCCAATCTAATTGAAAATTCAATCAAGACCACACTTGCCCTTCAGGGAAAAAAATGGGTTACCTTTTTGGATGCCTACACCAGAAACTCAAGAGGAATTAGACAACCAACCTGTCCCCAGTCACAATCCTCGACGGCAATCTTTTCGAGGCAGATGCGGCCAATGCGGTACAGGTTTTTTAAACAGGCACCAGTTCCTCATGGGCCTTTTCAACCAGGGGCTACCAGTCAGGGGGATTCCTTCAGAGATTTCCAAACCCGCAGGAGAGCATACCACTGGTAGATGTTGTTCTACCCGTTTTCAATTTACTTTCGCATAATTTGACCAGTAATGAATTGGCCGTGCTTAGACATGGCCTCTCATTTGTGCCCACTCAGAGTCCAAGCTCTATGTTGCTCACCACTTAAGTCAAACAATTACTTTGTAAGATCCGGTTAAGATCGAGAAATGGATTGAGAACCTGACATTACCGGACTAGCATACAAATCTACATTTATTCCCAATAATGCAGGTATGCCAGCCGAAGTCTTAACTTTTGAGAAGCTGGTCTTGACAGAATTAGACAAAATTGTCAATCAACGTGCTCACAATGTTCAACCCAATATGAAGTTAGTAGAATTTCAGGATCTTGACTCCTTATCTAGGGATACCTCGATAGTCAAAGGGGCAGATAAGGGAGATGTCATTGTGAATAATGATGCTGGCAAATACGATCAGGAAGTCTACAGACTTCTTAATATACTAGGCCATTATGATACAATCCATTACAATCCCTCTGATGAGGTTAAATTGATGAAATTGAGCGAGGTGATTTTGGGTTACATGAGGGTCATCTGTCCAAAAAGCAATATGACTTCATCAGTGCATCTGTGGGCAGAATTCCTTTATTTTATATCCTCCCCAAAATTCATTAAAATCCCATCAGCCCGCCAGGACTCCCGATTGTATCAAGCTGCGGGTCTATCTTGGAGCCCTGAAGACAAGTCCCTGTTTGCGCACACTCCAGAGTGAATACAAACCTCTAGGGAAAAAAAACAGGCGATAGTTTGAAAGGATACCAAGGTTTAATTGTACAGAATACAAAATATCAGGAAAGGACTCTGCTACTCGAGAACATTCTGCCTTCAAAATACATGTCAGTGTCTTATGAGGGGCCACAGTGTCATAGATGACATCACGTATAGGGTCTAAACCCACACAGTTCATTGGGTGCACAGTATACATGATCCTGCTCCATATCGGATGCCAGGCTACAATTGGTTGGTTCTTTCGCCGTCTGTCAGGCTCCACGTTGGTCAGCTGGGCACATCTCGCTGTGGAGTGAAGGTCAGGTCGCTCATGAAGTACATTGTTTAATCTAAGCTAGCACACTAAGCCTACTACTACATCACTGTGGCATGCACCTGGGTGGCTTGGGGATATCTGTGCCAGGGGGAAGGGAGGAAGAAATACAGTCCTACTGACCCACACATTCTGGTCTTCATTGATACCACTCCTCTCGCACCCAAGGTCTCCACCCTGGTGTTGATCTATAATGTATCCCTCTCCGTACCTCGTGTTACAAAGGGCGTATTTTATGCTGAGTGGTGAAACAGTTGTGCATGCTTACATCTTTTATGGTCACTTGGTTTATGCTAGGACAGGGAGTCATGGAATGCAGTTATGTGGGGTCCAGGTCAGCGATGTGGGCTCTGAGCTGGCTGGGTGGGGGTTAGAGCCCGGCTGGCAGCTTGGTTGTGATGAATGGGCAGTGCGGTGTTGTCTCACGGCCTTGCAGGGCGCCTTCCTCACAAAGATATTAAATGTTTGCAACAGTGAAGGGATGGGGGGTGAACTTCTGTGAGAACCGGTGGTACGGATTCATTGTTCTTTAATAATTTCAGGCCTAGTCAAATCTTTCCATGGAGCTAGACTGGTGCAGCACAGTCATGCAAGCCTGTGCTTTTGTCATAACTACAAAATGGCGTTTCTTTCTACGTGTCTACTAATGTTATGCATCTGCTGTTTGCGCTATATTACCTCTGCACCGAGTATCAAACCGCTGTTCTCTGCCCCTTATACACTACACTATTTCATAGGGGATTCACCTCACCTTAAAGCACCTGGGGGGGGGGATATACTCATTTCCATCGCCACAGCCCCTGTCCAAGTACATTGGCTTTTCATCATGAAGTCATTAGCTGCTTCTCCTCCCACTTTTTTATTGGATACTTGAGCAGTGATCAGTATTTTGGAAAATACATCATTCTGCCCCTTGCAACAGTTTCTGGTCACAACAGACATTGAGACTTTGTACACTAACACTACCCAGGATAAAACTGTACGCAGCCTTGATGACATGTTAGACGGACGTCCAGCCCCCCATAATATGCCCAATGACTTTTTGACAGCCTGTGCAGAGGAAGTATTTAAGAACAGTTTCTTGTGTTTAAAGAGGTTTACTTTTTTCAATCTAAGGGCACAGCGATGGGGTGTGCTTTTGCCCCAATTCTAGCCATTCTCCATATGGCTCTGTTTGAAGAGACCTTTATTCTCAATAATGATAATCCATTCCAACAGTCCATCTCGATGTACCATTGGTATATTGATGAGATTTCTTTCATTTGGACTGGAACATCGGATTGACTGCTTGAGTTTGTGGCATAGGTCAATAATCTTGCCCCTGATTTACATTTCAGCAGTATCTAATTTCTTGGCCTCAAAATTGTCCATCCGAAAGGTCTCCTAGAGACTGAACCTTTCAGTAAAAGTATGGAACGCAATACTACACTGAATTTTTGTAGTCAGCATCCATGGAGCTTACTGCAAAACATTCTGCATGACATTGGTCGAAGTGTGCAAAAAGAAGTAGTGGAACTATGTCCCCTACTGGCCTGCCCCTGCTCCCCACAAACCCCATCGTCCCGTCCCCTCCCATTCACAATGCAAACTCCCTTACACATGGGCCTGATGTTTAAGGGAACGTTCAATGCAGTGCATGAAACTGCACGTTTCAACTTCTTCCTACACTTTTATTTTAAAATGAAACCATTCCGGAATGGTTTCTTATTAAAATAAAAGTATAGGAACAGTAGAACTTAATTTAATAAAGTAGAGGAGAACTGCTCCTGCCCACTTTGACCACTGCTGCATGTTATGGTTTGCATCTTTGGCGCAACGGTACCACAATGTTGAATTTCAACAAAAATGCAGGCATTTTACAGAGAAAGTTAATCCACAGAGGGTATCCCAAAATAAATGGTCCGCCGTTGCCTCAAAAGAAAACCAACCGGGAGACACTGCTGACTTTGACGGTAAGAGAGAGACTTGTTGGTCTGAGCAACTACATTTTGTCAGTTTAGCGCAGCTGTTCATGTCACAATTCCTAAAAACAGAAGTATTCTGTCAACCATGTACATGAGCTTGGAGAAACCACTTTTTGCCTTTAAGAAAGGCAGAAGCCTCAAACAAAGTTTAACAAGGGTAAGTAGAAAGACACGCCCACCTATACCAACAACTATAGATGCGTATCAATGACCAGTGGTGGGGCATTACTTATGCACCCTTTGTACAGTTTGCAAATCATCCATCAAGATCCAGTCTTTTCGAATATGCATGGAAAATTTGGGAACTACGCACTTTCGCTGCTTACAAAAGTACAAATGTTGTGTATGGGATTTATAACCCCTGCCAAAAACTATATATAGGAAAAACATCCCAGGAGATGCATGTTAGGATTAATAAGCATTGCTGAAAAATCTGCAACTCCAAGAGTCATCCAATGTTAAAACAGCAAGGAAGCTTAGCTACAAAGAACAAATGTGGCAGCATGCAAGTGTCTAATTTTGCAGGTCTTTGGCATTTTATAAACACAGCTGTGTCCTCCCTCTCCGTGCTCAGTTGCTAGTGATACTGCTTCCATCTGCTATCGAATGTACGTCGTTGGGCATCCCTGCATGCTATCCCTTTTGCGGTAAGCACTGTTTTTCCATTCTGGATTATTTCTCTTGACCATGCACACACGTTTCAATTTCAGTTGCCCTGCGTGTGTGGTTTATTTTACTGCTTTTGTGCTTTTTTTCATGCACTGCTTGGCCTTCGCTGCAGATGTTTATGCCCAGTTAGAAGGCTTCATTCTTTATTTTCAAATGTGTTGAGCCATTGTGATCTCGAGTGGACCCCTGCTTATCTCCGCTGCATACTAGAGCTGTTGGGGTGCATGCCTGGTTACACGCTCTGTGATTTGAGTTTTTTCCTCTGTGCAACACTGGCGGTCGCTTCAGGTCCCGTGTGTCTTTTAAATTTTACACACTGCAATTGCACTTTAACCTTTTTGAGTCCTTTCTCCATTTTCATTTCTTGAGTCCGCTGACTGGGTCTGGACAGTAGGGTTGTGCCATTGTGGCCATTTCATTCTATTTATTGTGCCTTTCCCATTATTTTCATTTTCACTGGGTGTTATTAGTTTTTACATCTACTGCCACTAGGTGTTGCTGTGGTGATTTTGGTTGGCTCTCTGCCCTCTCTCATTCGATTGGGGCAGCAGGAGTCCCACTGTAGAGTGTGTTTTTGGTTTATGACCTGTTGTATTGAACAGGTCCCCTAAACCTTTGTTGCTCTCCTGATCATTTCCAGGCCTCCTTCAATTGTATTTTTGATTTATATTTTCCTTATATGTTCTTTCAGGATTGTTTTCCCCTCCCCTGATGAAGACATTGTAACTAAACTTTTTACGTCGAAACCGGTCGGTGCTTTGGAGGTTGCCGGAAGATACTTAAATCAATCTGTTCAATTTGGCCTCCCCACTGACTAAATGTATTCATAATCTTGTGTTATTTGTTTTAGTTATGGAATTGTGGTTGTAATTTCCCACACATTGCCCTATTTGTTTGAGCTAGTTCATATGCACAGTATGTTTTTGAGTAATATGTGAATAGGGTATGTCTGGATGTGATGTATACGATGTTGAATGATTCTCAGTTTAGTTTAGTTTTTATTTACATTTGTTGCAGCTTCGTTTACTATTGAATAGTTTTTTCTTACATGAACTGTACATAAAACTTGTAATTTTTTATTAAATCTCCACAATTCTTTGTAAAGCAATTTTTCCAGATTTAAAGATTCAGTTCTTCCCCCACAGGTACGCCCATTTACAGCTTTTAGCTGCCTGCGAGCAAGGTCAAGGATCATATGGAAATTAGGCATGCAGTCCGATTCTATTACGTATAATGAAAAGATCTGCTAGGGAAGGTGATTAGCATCACATTGGTAGGCAGAACTGATTTTCCAGTTCTTGAATGATGTTGTAAAACCATGCCTTTCAAAGTCAGAGGATGTTCTGTTAGAAGGCTTGTTGGAATGTAGCTGACCAAATATCATACTGACTCTTCTGTATAAGGTTCATTATGTAAATTACTTTAACATATAAAAACAGGGAGGCTTCTGTGCTCTGGGAACACAACTTTCCCATTTCTACAGCTCTGTATGGATATAAGCCTGGCCAATACCTTTGCTGCCAGGTTTCAACATTAGATTTTTTGGTTTTGGGCTTCTAGTTTCAAAAATCTCCCTTTTCTCACTTTCCCCCAGACGCTCAATGTGACCCAAGCCCTGGATCTCTCTAGGCTTCACTATTGCAATAGCTGCCTCCTGAATCTACCATCCTCCACTCTGCGACCCCTCCAACTAATCCAAAATAGGGCAGCAAGACTTATCCTTGGCCTTAAGCCCAGGGACCGCATCTCTCCTGCACTAAAGTCTTCACTGGCTCCCGGTTCCTGCATGGATAAATTCAAATCCCAATGCATCATCCACAAGGTGGTCTGGGCCTAAGGACCACACTATCGTCAACTTTATCTTACTAAATACTCTCCCTCTAGACCACTACGCTCCTCTGCCTCCAACTCTGTGTGTAAAGCGTTTTGCTAAACAGGGAGCAGGTGGTCGGGTCCTTTCCTCAGCTGGCTCCCTTCTATGGAACAGCCTCCCCTGCCCCTGCGCCTTGAGCAGGATCCTCTTAAATTCTGGAAGCTCCTTAAAACTCTCCTCTTTACCTCCTCCTTTCTCTCCTCTCGCCCCTGCTAATCCCACAGTTGCTGTGATTGGTGTCCTGGGCCCTTATGCAGCGTCTAGGCCCTGAACTCCCACACCAAATCAGCCCAGCTCCTGTCTATCCTCTGCACTTGCACCCTCGGCACTGGAGGCTCACACTTACACCCCTTGCACTCCAGGCCGGGTAGCACTCAACATTCCTGGCACTTCTTCTGTGGCTCACCCATGAGCTCAGACCCCCCCAGCACTCACCCTCACCCTCTTCCTTGCTGCACTTGAATGTTCTAAATACTCAAAAAGCATAGTAGGTTTGTCCTCTCCCCACCCAACACCCCACCTCACTGCTCTTAAGTATTATGATTTTTATGTATTTTAATATTTCCCACTCCTCCTCCCTCCCTTGCCCTGTGGGCACTTTGAAACAGTATTTCTTATTGTATAAGCACCTAACAAGCCAACAATAAAATAAATAAATACACAAATGCTTAGAAAAGAAATCAAAGAACAGCCAAGACAAAAAAAACTCATTTGGAAATCCAACATCGCTGTCCTATATATCTGGTTTATCGCAGTCAGACACACACCTAAAGCGTGATGGGTAGAAAGGCTGAGGTCAATGACAGAATAGGAAGCCGGGTGGGTTGGGGGACGGGAGTATTTTAATCAGACTTCAGGACAAAGTTATAAAGAGAGCCAGTTTTACTGATGAAAAGAGCAGCCCTGAGCATGGAGTTTCATGCTGACAACTGAAGACCTCGATGGGCTATATCCCTGCTGTGTTTTAACCTGAATGGGACTTTATGTATAACATGAAGAGCCCAGAACCATCAATACACACTGTGAAGTTGCGCTGCACCTTGGAGCCCTAAAGCAACAGATACCAGTAGAAGACTGTAACGAGTAGCAATTGGTCGCTGAACCTATTGGAGTTTTGGTGGTGGTCGATTAGTTTAGCAGGTTGAATGTTAGCAATGAAATAAGAACTGCAGATCTTAAAATATGCAGTTTGCAGACACAGCCTAAATTGGCAGTTTTTAGTTACTTTGTGTGTCAATACTATACATCATTGCATTGCAGTTTATGGTGGCATGGCATATCACTGTATTCATTTAACAATAATCCTAACTGAATTTGTGTAGTGTATGATTCCCAAAACCTTTCTCTCAATGCCAAGTCTCCCCTCCCCTCCTGGGCTTCAATTGGTACAACAGCTTTCTAACCTCATTTATAAGACACCATAAATGCAGGGTGGCCTCGCTGCAATTTCCAGTAAAGTGAGCGTCTCAAGATGTAAACAAAAATAGTTCTCAATAAAGCCCAAAAAACTTTGGACATAAGTAAAATGTCTCCTGGTGCAATACACATACTATCCTTGGTTGCAGTGTGCTTCTTTTCATCCTAGTTTGTGGAGACCATTTTCTCTGAGACCCTGAGCTTGAATGCAGTATGGTGTTTTACAGGCCAGTCTCCAGTGTTGCCATTAAAATGCAGGACACTTTAGTTTGTTTCAGTGCTAGATTTGATACTGTCCTTCTTTTCCCAGTTTTGGGACCTAGCGTTGCTCTACCCCCAGTGAGTCTCCCTCCCTCTCCTTCTCTCTCTGCGCCAATGTCTCTGCGCATCTGTCTCTGCGCCTGTATCTGCGTGTATGTCTCTGTGTCTGTCTGTGCTTCTCTGTTTCTCTCTTCCGTTTTTGTTTTCCCCCCACTTTCTAGCTCAGTAACTCCTCCTTGCTCCCTGTTTTATTAAGGATTAGAGCGTGGTATCACCTTACAATTTTCCAAAGTCAAAGACCGAATTTAAGAGCAAAATCCAATTATCCATATGCAACCACGGGAACCCTTCCCACCATCTATCTCCCCTCTGTCTGTACCCCATCTGCTCATCACACAAGCTTAAGGTCTAAATGTATATGCATGACATTGCATCACAAGCAATAGTAACCATATAATTTGATCAACTTGACATTCTTTAAGGATTTAACAGCTGGAATGCCCTGAGTAGGGGCGGGCATGACAGCTCTGTTATCTTTAGCCAGAAAAGCCTATTAATAGTTCCCAAACCCTTTGCAGGGACAAATTGGTAATCGGTTAATCTTTCTAGTGCCCCCAGATGCCAGTGTTTGTTCAAGTATGAAAGTTGACTGAACAATCCATGTTTTGAAAAAGAGTAAACCCCTTCCATTAGTAGACCTAGCAAAACCACCCATGGCTCCCATGCAAAGTCCCTGCCTAACACCTTCTCAACAAGGTCAGGATTTTCGCTGCAGCAATTATCCAAATTGCATACATAAAGGGTAAAAAGTGGGTGAAATCACATTATCAAATGCTGAGTCATGATTAGCCCAATGTATCCTTTGGACAAATGTGTTGTGTTAGCATCAAAAGCAATACCACCCCAAAAAAATATGCTGGAGCTTAGAACTTTAGTTATATTTGAACTTTCGGACAAATTCCATTCGTTTTAACATTTTAATAGTCAGATGTTTTAGAGGCATATTCCCAACTTTCTAGTTCTTGTCTTCCATGTATATATGCTTGTATGTCGTATGTATGTGATTTATATAGGACAAATCTAGCTAGAAAGCATTCCATGCTGAAAGAAGATATTTAATCACCACAAAAAGTACATGGGGTCAAGTTGACGATATGTGTAATATTACTGTCAGTTAGCGCAAGACTATTTAATGGTTTTAACCCTACAAAGGGCATTTAAAGAGGGTCTCTGGGCCGATAATAGCAGAGGGTGTTAAGGCTATTATTACAGCGGGTTTCAGATCCAGAAACCCACGGCCTTAGGAAAAATGTATTTTCATTGAAGGAACAGGAACACTGCGCACGTCCCGTTCCTTGAATAAAAATACTGGCACAAGATGGCCACCGTGAATCTGGAAGGCGCGGCTCCATAAGCAGTCATCTTCCATTTCCATGTCAGCCAGCAAAGCGAGGTGGAGTGAAGCTGCGGCGGGTGGCGTCGCAGCCACAATCAGGTAAGTGGGGCTGGGGTTTCTAAAAGAAAAAAAGAAAACAAAAATGAAGGGAACAGGATGGTGGGAAGAAGATGGGATGGCTGAGCGGGGCAAGCGGCCATCGGGTTCCATGGAACGCAGGCTGGGATCAGCAGTTTCAGCCCATGATCCAAGCAACCAGATTGGCTGGTCCCACCCCCCCTCAGGTGCCAATAATTAATCATTATTGGCATCAAACAGGATCTTCTTGTTGCTCCCTTTATATAAAGGACAGACAAAAGGAAATGGGCAAGGCCCGCTATTTGGATCAAGCTATGTGTTCATATTTTGCTATTGTTCCCCTTCTACCAAGTGGTAAAAGGTACCAATGTTAATATTCCTTTTTAAATAGAGCGTTCTAAGTTGAACGGTGTCGAGAGCAGGCAAGCAAGCAGGCCGGCCACACACACACACGTGTTTGACACCATCTGTCTCAGATACCACTCTTACATATTAGATTATCACATCAGGACGGTGCCATAGCTCTGACCAATTTAGTTGGGAGAATAAATGCCCCACTGCTGTCATCCAGGGGTGTATGCTAGCTTCAAATCATCTAGGGCACCTGTACACACTGCCATGGGGATCACCAGAGTTTTACCTATTATAATAAAAGATGTTGCTTGATGATAGTCAGGTAGCCCAGTTCAAGGATAATTGAGATTGTCGGAGCGATGGAGGAAAGGCCTAGAAATTTTTTGTGAAAACGCACAACTTTTCATCTCCAGCGCAAAGATGTTACTTGCACCCTGGATCTCTGACTCAAAGTACAACAGGAACCACTTGGGGGCTCTGAAAATAACATTAGCTGGACCAACAGACCTTCCCCCACATTTCAGGGCAAAACTCCTGGTCAATCCTGCACTTCTTTCCAGGATCGTGCCACTATTTGTTACTTGAATGCTTCAACCTAGGTTATTTCTTAGGCGTGCCCCCGTCTAGTGAAAGCTTGTTCAACATTTTCCTTAATTTCAATAATAATTTGGTGTGCATCGTATATTGTTTGTCATACATTTGGTCTTAGTTGGTTTATCAGATGTCTCTTCTTGATACGCATATTATTGAACGAATTCTGCTGACAATGGAGTGAATAGATGTTCTCGAGATTTAATTCAGCTCCGAGCAGCCCAATTTATTAATTTGTAAGAGTTGAGGCCTTACCTTCAAGTTGTGTTATTAGAGTTAACATATTGAAATAGGAAGAAAAAATCAACAGGACTAATATTTACAAAAACTGTTTGATCACATATGTGCCTTTTTTAAAAAAAAAAAATGCTGTTTATTGTGTTTTGCATTTTGCATGAAACAAAATACAACAAAGCTCTCCCAACCTTCAGCTCCTCCCTCCCTGCCAACATAGTCAGGGGAGAAGCCGTCCAGCCTGGCACACAGAGTTTCTTTATCCCAGGTAGTCCATTATCCGTAGGTTCTGCGAGCACCACTGAATTTTGAAGTCACTTTGCAGATATACCAGAACCAACTCCGAGTCCTGCCTGAAGACCTTGTTTTCCCCCTGTAGCCTATAAGTGATCCATTTCATTGCCAGAAATGTGCAGACCATCTGTAGCCATTCATATTTCGTCTGTTTATTTTGCTTCCAGGCCTGTGCCAGGGCCAACCAAGCGGCTATTAATAAGACCATGAATGCCTTCCTTCCCTCTCTAGCCAGTAAGCTATCTGCAGGTACCCCTAAACCCAACAACCATTTCCTGGGACCAATCCCTTTGCCTGATGCAATAATCGCTTCCATCTGGTTATTGACTTCCCGCCGGTATGGTCGGCATCACCGGCAGTCCCACCAGATGTGAGCCCATGTCCCCCTATCCTTACATCCCTGCCAACAAGTGGCTAGAATATTAAACATCCTATGTAACGCCTCTGGCATATGCCATTGCAACATGACTCTTTACCAAGCCTCTGGCTGCTGTATCGATTGAGTTAACTGGTGTATGTTGCACCAAACGCATTTCCAATGCTTGCTAGGGATCTCGCCTCCCATCGTAGCTACCCATTTGGTCATATAGGATCACTGTTGAGGTGCAGGGTCCTCTAACACTAGCTTATAAAGAGGGGAGACTAGGTTTTTTGATCCACTGTGGGTAGTTATACATTTCTCGAAAGGTGTGAGTAATCTGGTAGCCACCCCCCCCCCTAATCGCCGGGTTAGTCAGCCAATGTCATAGTTGAAAATATCCGTCAATCTTTCTTCTTTCGATATTTTGTTTGCCTTGTTCAATTGTCATTATGTCCGACCCCCGTAACATATCTCCCAGCTTTAATCGCCCCACCCTCTTCCATCGTTGGAACGCACCTGACTCCACACCCAGGGGAAACTGTGGGTTCCCAAATAATGGGGTGAAGGGAGACTGAACGGTCGATAATGCTCCTCTCGCTACCAAAGAATCCAAAACGTCAATCGTAGATATAGTACAGCTTATACACATATTGTGTGGCCGATCTGCCCTGCTCAGCCACAAGGCTCTCTGCAGCAAAGACGCAGCCACAGCTCTATCCATGCATACCCATATTTTAGATATGTCTCTAGTGAGCCACTCCGTGATAATCCTTAATTGGGCAACCTCAAAATATTTGAAGAAATGTGGTTCCGCTACCCCCTTTCACTAATTCCAGCCGTCAGGGTTCCAATTGACACTCTCGGGCACTTGGTACGCCAAATGAAAGCCAAGATGATTCTATTCGGGGCATAAAGAATTGGGAAGAGCTTGAAATTAATATAACACTGGGCAGGATTACCATTTTTATCAAAGCAATTCGACCAAGCCAAGATATCAAGTGGGGATTCCATCTTACCAAATCCTCCTTTACCAGGAGTTCCGGAAAATTAGCCTTGTAAAATTGGTCTAATGACTTGGTAATAATCACCCCAAAGAATGTAATTCCCCCTTTTGCCCATCTAATCGGTAGGTGGTTTTTAATGCACTCTTGCCTCTCAAATCACAAGGATAGATTCAATATTTCAGATTTATTTTTGTTTGCCTTTCAGTACCGCCGTCATGCCAAAATTCTCCAGCTCCTCCCCCAGTGCTTCTAACCAAGTCTCTGGCTCGCATTGTAAGCAGCATATCTTCCGCATATTCAATGATTTTTATGCATTTCCCAGCCAAACCCTATCCCCTGAACAGCCATAGAGGCTTGAATTCTCGACAGGAAGAGCTCCAGTATAGCGCATAGAGTAGCAGAGATAGGGGACATTCCTGCTTCATACCCCGCGTCAGACGGATATGGTGGCAGAGATGTCCTTTAATGAAGAGCCTTGTGGAGGGTAAGCAATAATTAGCTATTATCAATGGCAAGAACTTGGGTCCGAACCCCATATGTGTGAAGGAGCGAAAAAAGAACGACCATTGGACATGGTCTAACGCTCTCTCAGCATCTAATGCGACCACAACAACCAGTTTTTGCTTGATAGCTGTCTTCTCAATAAGATGACAGACTCTGCGGATGTTACTGATTGTTTGCCTCTCTTAAAAGAATACTGCTTGGTCAGGGCATATCAATTTACAGAGTAACAAAATCAATCTACAAGCTAAGATTTTGGTATATATTTTCCATCTGTGTTAATTAAAGCTATGGGTCTGTTCGACCAACAGCTGGTGGGATCTTTACCCGGTTTTGGGAAAATAACAATTTTTGCCTCCTTCATAGACCTGGTGGTCTTCCCAGTCACCCTAAATGCATTAAACTGGCGTGTGATCCTTGGCACTAGCTTTGATCTACATTATTTTTAAAACCAAGCTGGGTAGCCGTCCAGACCCAGCGCCTTGTTGAGCGGGAGAGACTTAATCGCCTCCTCCCCTTCCTCGACTCGGATGTCCCCGTCCAGCTCCTCCCTCTCATTTTGTGTCAATTGCTGGATCTGAACCAAATCCAAGTAGGTCACCTGTGCTTTCTAGTCTGGGGAGACGGACGAGTAGACCCTTTCGTAGAATGCTGCGAAGGCTTCAACTATCGTCTCATTCTCAGTCACCACATCTCCAGCGTCGGAGGCTATCTTTAGTATGATTTCGACTGCAGTCTTTGCCTTGAGCCGTCGATGCAACAGATGATCTGCTTTGTTCACACTTATATGTAATAGCTTTGCTTCGCGTACAAAAGGGGTTTCTATGCTCTTCGAGTGCAAAGCCAGTCTTCTTGGGCCTGGGTATGTTGGAATGCCCTACGTAATGATTTAGACTGTCTCAAGACTAACGCCTGCCTAATCTCGTTTAGTTGATCCTCTAGATCCTTCTCCGTGCGTGCCCACTGCTTCTCCCTCATGGCCTTAATCACAATCCCCTCTCAGCGCTGCCTTAAGAATCCTAGAGCGTATCCTGACTAACATCCGGTAGGTCATTTTCTTTGAAATATTGATCTTTTTTCCCTCCTATCTTGAGAACCAGGTCTTTTACAATCTCGCTGGGGTTCCCCAAACCCCACATTCCCCCCCGTCCCCTAATTCTTGTGGGCGCTAAATGTAATTTTCAGAGGTGCATGCTCAGATGACGACATTAAACCCACTTGCAATTCCACCACCCATCCCATGAGCCCGGGAGTCGCCCAAATACCTATCCTAGATGTAGAGCTATGTACATGTGAGAAATAGCTGTACCCTTTTTCAGCACCCTCCAGGGATCCCTGAGAGTCAGCCTCTCGCACATCTCAGTGCCGTAGATGGGGCTGGCGCATACCTTTTCCCTCCCGAGCTCCTGTCAACCGGAGGGACCCATGGCGGGTTAAAATCTCCCACCAGAATAATTTCTCCCTCTGCAAATTTGTCCAGCAAAGTTAGAATGCCTCGCAGGAAGCCATCTTGGCTGCTGTTGGGAACATATACTAAGGCCAGCATAAATGACTGTTGTTCGATAAATGTTCAGACAAATATGTGTCTGCCTTCCTTGTTTACTAGTGTGTGTGTAAGACCTGCACATTTAGGGAGTCCTTGAAGGCAACAAGTACCCCGCTTGTTTTGTCTGATGCGTTGGCATGATAGACTCGAGAGTAATGTTGCAGCCACCCCACAGCTTGGTCCCATTTCCTAATATGTGTATTTAATAACATTACATCTACTATTTCCTTTTTGATGAGCACTTCTATTTTTTTTCCTTTCAATCGAGTATCCATCCCCCGAATGTTGTTATAAGCTTGAAAATCACCCCGACCTCCCCTTCGCCTTACCCTAGGCAGCCAGTGACAATTTAATATCCATTCACCCCTCCTCTCACCTGAGCCCCACCCCAACCCCCATCACCCTCAAACCTTAACCGCCCAAGTCAGATCACTATTTCTGGGGACCGCATGGAATCTCACTCCCCAGACGTGGCCCCGGTAAGCAGCTGAGATGTAATACAATGGGGGCATCCAATTCCCCCCACCCTGACCTCACAAGGCATAAAATAAGCAGTGTCGCTGAGCAATTTGCTATGCAATTCTGTAGGTTTGCTAATTAAATTGGCACTTGTGTAGCAAAGCTAGCTATTTAGGTTACCCTGTTCAATGAAAGCACAGTTCACCCAGCATTCCTCTCTTGTCTTCAGAGCTCTCTCCCGCCTCGATTCTCGGTTGACAGCAAGTTCAAAGGGGCTAACGGAGAGAGAGGGCAGCAGTAATCCTCCCCTTCACTCATGTGCCAAAAGGCCTGTGTGGGAGTGCTACGCACATTTTCTTTTTTAAATGATTGCAAACCAGAAATAATCGGGATAATACTGTTATTAAGCTAACTATATCCTGTCTGCCAAAGACCAGTATGGCTTTCAATTCCTTTTGTAAAAATGTAATTGGTTACATAATGCATAATTACAGTATTGCTACTGTAAAACACTGCATTGTCTCCATGCTTTACAGTTGAGTGTAATCTCAGTGTCAAGTAGATTTAATTTTGGTGGGGAAGATGCATTATATGACGAGTGTACACTTTTTTGAAAATGTACATGACCACGCAGCCAAATGCTTTGAGGGCAAACCTACTTCTGTGGCCTGCTGGTTACATACCACTTGCAACTGGTTCTCAACCAATGAACTGATCCCATACTCCTTGACATTTTACCTTACCATATTGCTTTATACCCGCTACCCTGAAAGTGAGATAGCCGCAAACTACAATATTCTACCTAGTTTGCCCAGTTCTCTGCCTGCTACGCCATCCATATTGCTTAGCTTTGTGTATTCATTATGTAAAAGACTTACTTGATATTTACTTAAAGTAGCAATCAATATTTACATCCAGTCTGTACATCTACAGACCCACTGCAAAACTGTAATCTGTAGTTGGCCTCCAGAGGTCACTTTGCTCTATCATTATGATTGCATTATATATTTTCACCTGCAGTTGAGAAAGCTGGCCAAACTGTTTTCAGAGCCTTTTATCATATCTATTAATTTGTGTCCATTCATGTAGCTAAACTTTTTACAGACACTTATCCAGGTCTCGCAAAGTATTTTCGCACACTTGCATAGTCCAGTAGCTTTTAAGAAGGGCCAGTACCATTCGCAGAGGATGTTGGAAACATTTAAATAAACTTTACTTTGTGTGCAGTAAATGTCAAAAAAAGTTTTGACTGTGTGTGGCTGGCCTCTGGGTGGCAGCAGTGTGCCAAACTAAAGTGGGTTTGTGGTGACATGCACCATTTTACAGAAAGTGAATTTAAATTTGTTGTCATCCGTTGCCATGGATCTAGTGCATTTCTCTCCAGTCGAGTGGGTAAACTAAGTTACTCAACCTGCAGGTCTAGTGGAATTTTAAAGAATTTGCAAGGCCTGACTTATCTCACTAATGCCTTACTTCAGCAGGAACACAAAATGTCTGTATTGTTGCTCATTTTATATCTTGGGTACAAGTATCTTCTGGTGTCATTATAAACATTAGTACAAAATTGCGAATCAAATGGGGTTGTTTGCTAATCAAGAAAAAATGAATTAGCAAACTCTGCTAATATATTTTTGAAAACGAATTTGTCTTGCTTCAAGAGAACCCCATGTTATCCTCCAGCCAGTCAGTGAGCCCCCACCCCCCAGGCCTCAGAGTGTCGGTGACTTCTTTGTTGATCTTCCACCTCCATCTTCCACATTGCAATACTTTAAACTTGGCTGGCAACTCCACCAGTGAATCTCGCTATTGGGCCGCATATTCACTTTCTCTGTCTTACCTTTGTACAAGTTCCCACTCCCATCCCCTTCTGCCCCTCCCAGTTGGTTTCCTAGGAGGCTTTGGTCTTGTGCCTTTCGGCAGCGATCTGCAGTATGCTTTCCCCTTAAAGGAATCTTTGTGATTGTCCTTTGCCTGCTCTCCTACGAGAACAGAAGACCAAATGGGATTGTCCATCTATACCTGATGTTTTTCGTTAAGAATTTAGTGAAGTACCTTGCTGAAGTACCGCTTGACCCGCTTCGGCACGCTGTTTTCCTGTGACCTGCGTTTGTTTGGGACCTTGGAACTTCATTTACCAGGTCAGCTATTCGTCTGGAGTTTCCTGTGCTGAACCACAGTCTGGCTCTGGACTTGGACAATTATTTAACCGTTTGTTTGGTGTGTTTGTTTGTAGAACTCCCTGCTTCACTCGGACTTGCCCACTAAAGGGGCTGGACTTTGCTATATATTGAAAGTGCACGCGCACCAGCGCGCGCGCACCTAGCAAGAAGTACCTTGCTGAAGTACCGCTTGACCCGCTTTACCGCGGTGCGGCGGGAGGCGTGGGGAGACACTCTGCTCCCAGATTGTTCGCTCAACCCAGAGGGTACGTGTTGCCCTAGTTACGCCTTTTTAACATGTTTTGTAGTTTAATCTAATTTAATTTGTTTGCTGTTTGATTATACCTGTGTGGGGTTTTATTGAATCTTGAGTGATCTTTCTGGCGCCTGATCTCTTCTCACCTTTATCAAGGGTGAGGTGCGGTCAGGTGTGGTAAGGGTATTTAAGAGTCAACGGGGCTTTATTTCCTTCTTTTCGGACATCTTCTGTCCCCGTATGAGTTCAAATATTTATACCTTAAAAACAAATATGCCGGAAACAATTAGCCTAATAAATACACCGGCGGGAAAGAAAGCTACTCCGCAATCCCGACTATCGAAAAAATCAATAGTTTTAACACCGGCTCCACGCATTCCACTTCCAAATAGAGACATTCGAGCATTCTGTGCTAAACGGAAAGCATGCATGTCTGATGATGGGCATTGTGAAACAAAAAAATTATCCACTGGCAAGACAATTGTTTTGCCCGAGGGTCCCCCAGCCAAATCCCAATGCTCCAAGAACAATCACACTTCAAAAATGGCAACTCTTTCTGCTTCAGCAAGTCAGGTCTTATCTACTCGAACAACCATTCGTGAGACAGATGGGGCTGGAACTAGTGCTCACCTTTTCAACTTGAAAGAAAAAACACCTCTATCTTCAGTTCCACCACAAATTACGTCTCCGGCCTCCAATACTAATGGTACGATTTTAAGTATATCTGATAACACCTTGTTAACTGTGGTTCATACACCGAGTAAGCAAGTTACTAAAAACAAATCACTTTCGCCGGTAAATGAAAGTAATGAATCAATTATGGATATATCAAATATCTCCATTCATGCTAGCACCAGTAAAATTAGCACAATACATGGAAATTCCTATCAGCATGATAGCTTTGAAGAAATTGCGGAAATCCCTCATAAGGCTATATCTGACTCCTTTGCATATCCAACACCTCATCGTCGCATTCAACTAAGCCATCATGAGAATCGGACAGAGAATCTTGCTCTTATCGAAATTACACTAGCTGCTGTTAATACAACGATGGCTAGCTTGTTTAAGCTTTTTGAAGGCTTGGATGTAAAAATCACGTCTCAGGCTAAACAAATACAGCAGATATTGGAATGGACTTCCACTATGTCATTAGACATGGCACTAACTAAAAAATAGTGGTAGTCAACATGATGCACAACAAAAAATAATGAAATGCTCTAAACAAGATCAGTTTGCATCAGCCGTTCCATTGTTTGAACATGTAATATGTCCGATAGATCATCTGCCCTCAGAGGCTACTAATATAAATGATTCTTGGATCAGTTTACATCTAAGTGTAAAGAGAAAAAAATCTCGTGATACTGGATCAAGTTCACGAGTGGCGAATGCCAATCACAAAACCACTCTTCTAGCCCGCACGAAAAGAGTTGCTCCCAAAATAAAAACGAACATTAAAACACTGATGACAGCTGCATCAAGGGATGTTGTGAGTGAAGTACTAACTCAACCTATTTTAATTTCTGACACTACTCCAGTTGCAGAGCTGTCACAAGATTCGAATTGCCCACCCTCCAAATCAACGGAGATTCGGGCTGGGAATAATCAAGGAGAAACTAGGAATGATGTCTCTTATAGTCACCATAAAAATAATGTGAATTATGCCCCGCTTAACGAAATCGTTGACTTAATTGATATGATTCCGGCTGTGCCCGTTAGGAAAGTGGTGCAAGCGAGGTCCTCTGCGCTGAACAGCCAAGCGCAATCTCTATCACAAATAAATTCTCATGACCAACAACCTCTTCGGCATAAAATTGCCGAAGAATCACATATTCAGGGGCAAATGACCTCAATCAGAGCTGCGGTCGATGCTTACCTAAATTCAAGAATCTCAGAGGCTACTACAAGTCAACCTGTGGCAACTATGAGAAAGCATGATGAGTGCTATGACATGGAATCTAGAGCCCTAGTAAAAACCAAATATGATGCAATACATACAAAAAAAAGATAGCTTGCAAGCTGAACAAATGAACTGCACGAGAGCAACAATGTCTGTTAGCACTAATAACCGCCTGGTTGTCGGGCAAGGTTCACATGTAGACTCAGATTCGAATGATAAAACTGAGATGCTGGCTACACAGAAATCAGTACGTTTTCAAGAAAATCAGTACAAAAAAATCAGGGTCTCGTCAACACAAAAACACTTTTGCAAATTGTCATTCTTTGATCATGAAATGTAGAGATGAGCCCCATGAAAGGTATGATTTATGTAGAACCAGTGTTCTTAATATCTTTGGGGATGTGCATGATTTGCAAGATGTGTCGTCAAATGATATTGATCAAGTTGAATTCGTATGTGATCAGAATCTGTCGATTGTTCGCTTGTGGATTAAGTCAGGTTTGGTTTTGAACTCGATTTGGAAGGCCAAAATGGATTTGTTCAAGATGGGCTTCTTGATAGCTCAAGACCCTGAACGTCTAATAGAAGAACGTAAAGGCCTGGCTGTGAGTGAAGTTGAAGGATGCTTGGCCGTCTGTTCTTGCTCTTACTGTGGACCAATTGAGATACCGCGTCAAGTAGACGTGATTCATTCGAGGACAAAACCATTAATAGAACCTAGCAACAGTCCCCTGTCTCTGGTTAGCTGGAACACAAGGGGACATACTCATCTTCAATGGTCCTCAAACCTTTTTTTAAATCAGTTTGATATAGTGGTCCTTCAGGAAACCTGGCTCTTAAAACTGCCTCTATGGGATGATCATGATATTGTCCTTTTGCCAGCCGTGGGGGGAAATAAGGGAAGACCGACATCTGGCCTTATGGTGGCTGTCAAGACAAGTAAAGGTCTGAGTGTGAACAGATGGGCTGATCCTAATAACTTCACTCAACTGGTTAAGATCTCTGACTCTAACACTACCTTTGCTTTAATCAATGTGTATTGTAACCCTATGGGTATTTCTGATGATCTATTTTACAGAGATTTAGTAAGTATCTTAGAAAAGGTCGCACAAGATCAAAAGGTGATTGCTACAATTGTGGTAGGGGATTTGAACCTTGATTGTTTTTCTGTAAAGAAGATCTCTGTTGCTCAGGAACGGTGGCTAAAATTCACACTAGACCACAATCTGTTCATGGTAAATGGAGCTTTTTCCGGAGACATCCCGCCTCACCATACGTGGGAAAGAGGAACATCTAAATCTACCATTGATTATCTCTTTGTCACAAAAGAAATGTTCTCTAAAATTTGGGATTTCAAGATTGTTGAGCAAAAAGAAAGTGACCACCTGCCATTAACTGTAGTATGGCAGGAGAACCGAAATGAGCCAGAGCAAAAACAACAGTGGTATCGACACTCTCTTGACACCAATGTTAAAAAAACCCGCCTTAGATGGTCTAGGAAGGCGCTTGATGACTTTGAGAAGGGCATGAGAGAGTGTTTGGGCAACGGGATGGAGTCATATGTGGAGGTGTTATCTACTATGAAAAACATCCACACTGACAAAAATCTAAAGCATCCGCATAGGCATACCTTTGATCCGGCGGTCCAACAAACCAGAGCTCGTTATAGGCGAGAGCTGAAGGCCTGTCTCAGATTACCATTGAAAGAGCGCAGAGAAACGTCGCGTTAAATGCCGCTACCGTAACTGGATGAGGGCGAGGAAAGCGACGCTCTTCCAGTCCGATAGCGAGTCGTTTATGCAAACCATCCAGAACAAAAATTCTGGACAAATATGGGCTCTCTTGAATAAAACGACAAATTTTACTCAAAGCAATGACCAACTGAGTGGGGTGACTGAAGTTGCCTGGTTGGCTCACTTCACAAAGCTTTATGCAGATGCCAAATTTGATGAACACAATTATGTGAAACAGTGCTCAGACTCATGGCATTTAGAGTGTTCTGAGGATATAGTTGAAGATCTTATTAGAAAATCTTCCTCTTCTAGAGCAGTGGGCCCAGATGGCTTGAGTAATGCCATGTTTAAGCACAATCCATCTAGATGGGCCGCCATTTTGAATAATATCTTTCAAAAAATCTTACTTTCCAGGGAAGTTCCAACTTCTTGGAAAACTTCTCTGATTGTGCCCATTTATAAAAAGGGAGATAGAGGCTCTCCATCTAGTTATCGTCCTATTACTCTTCTTGACGCCCCGGGAAAAATCTTCTCTCGGCTAGTCTTGAGAGACTTTGTCAAATGGACGTTAGCTTTCCATCAACGCGATCCGAGCCAGACAGGTTTTGTTGCGGGCTTGGGTACGGCGGTAAATTTACTAATACTGAATGCCTTGAAGACGCAGGCTCAAACCCTTAATCAACCGATTTATTTTGCATTTGTTGATCTCAGCTCAGCCTTTGACTCTGTGTCTCGTGTTAAGCTTTTTGAAAAACTTCATGCTGCAAATTGTCCTGCTACTTTGTGCGATATTATTTTTGATCTACACTCCCTGACATCCATCAAGGTGAGGCTATCGGTGTTAGGCTTGTTGTCAGCTGCTATCAATACCTTCAGAGGCTTAAAGCAAGGTTGTATTCTTGCGTCGGCCCTTTTCAACTTTTTTATACATGATGTGATGCACGCCATTATTCAGGTTCCATCTGATTCACCGAAGATGAACAGCGTTGCTTTAGGGCCTTATGGTATGCTGACGATTTAGTTTTAATTTCTAAAACACCGACAGGTCTACAACGTCTGTTGACTGCCGTGGGATCATATTTGGATGATAATGAGTTGATTATAAACATGAAGAAAACACAAATTGTGTATTATGCACCCAGAGTGACCAAAAGAACTAGAATGAACTGGATGATCAAGGGCATCAGTGTAGAGCTGGTTGTGAACTATCTATATTTGGGTATCTTGGTAGATGGAACCACACAAATGGATTCCCAGATGAGAGCTCTTGAGAATAAATTGGTGTCAGCAATTTCTCAGTCCAGAATTCTACTATACAAATATGGTAAGTTCTCAATTAGTTGTGTAATTGTATTCTGGAGACAAAAAGTGCTGCCCAAACTACTGTATGGACTGGCAACGTTGAACATAATTAAATCTGCCTTCCTAACAACATTGGAATTTAAATTTTGGAGAGCCGTGTTAAGTTTACCTTCATGCGTTCCAGGCCCGTGGGTGAGACACGAGTTGGGCCTCACGTCGCTGTTGGCGGAATATGAGTGGCGATTATGTGCCTTGTTTCGCAAATGTTTGGTACATACACACACGGATAATCTAACCTTTTTGTCCAAGTATATGTTAACATCGTCTCACAAATTTGTGACTACTTGGACAAAATACATTTTGAAAATCTTGGCCAATGCTGACATAAGCATAGAGCTCCTTATTACAAATCCAACCAAGGCAAAAGACAAAATCCATAAGAGGGATTGGATTAAGACCCAAAATCTCTGCCTTAGATATAAGGACTTCAACATAAGTGCTTTTTCTAATAAAAAGTTGGGAGAACTAGAAAGTTATTTATTCAGGTCTCCAACGCCGCAAGTGCGATCCTGCATTTTACGTCTCCGCTTTAACCTGTTTCCAACAAGAGATGTGTTGCTAAGGAGGCAACAAATTGAGAATGAGCTGAATTTTTGTAGATTCTGTACAAATAAAAACATCAAAGAATCATTAGAACATCTCATAGTAGAATGTCCAGCTTTAATAGATCTCAGAGCCAAGTGTTTTTGGAAACATCTGACCCTTTTTGGCTGGATGGCAGAAGAGCACAGATGGACTACTATTCTAGCTACAAGAATCATTAGTATCCGCATTGCCACATATAACTTTTTGAATGCCTTAAAATTGAATACTGACCTAAATGTAAATTTAAAAAAAAACTAATTGTACAGCGAAAATATGTTGGTTGCGGTGTCTCTTTAAACTCTGATGCACATCCCCAATTTTGTTCTCATGCTCAGTGACTCTTTTGTATTACTCTGCGTGGGTATAGGTGTCTAGCATTAATCAATTGTGTTAGTCCACCTTTATTTTATCTTACTTTTAACGTATTGGTGTTTCATGTTATGTTAACATCCAAAGTTTGGACATGTCGTCCTCCTTTTAATATGTGCCTATCCTGTTTTGATTTTTTCTCCTTGTTTTTCTTTTTCTTTTTTCTGTATTACAATGTTCCTTTTTTTCTTTGAAATGAAGATATAATGAATTAAGTTTTGTACTTGATAAAAGTTGAGTTTCTCAGCTAAATTCAATAAAAATAAAAAAATAAAAATAAAAAATGTAGTGACTGGCCCAATGGCTTGTGTAGAGTTAATTGTGCTAAATCAAGGTAAAGGGTGATTTCTGCATGCTAGTTGCTTTGCGGTTCTCGACGCTCTCATGATAGCCTGCTTAAGCCCACAAGAAGTCAAAGCAGCCAATACATCCTGAGGTCGAGCCCCTGGTTCGGATCTCTTTGGGCGCACCCGTTGGAAGATCTGTGACCAACTCCCAGAAGCAATGTTCGACTGTTTCTTTGAGATCCTTATCAGTTATGTCTGTGAGAAAGCCTTTGATCCTTATATTGGATCTCAAGGTTTTGCGAGAGAGTGGTCAGGTGTGACAGGACTTCATCCGTTTTTCTGGCGGCGTCTGATAGATCCTAGATGGCCATTCTGTGGTGTCCATCCTTTCTTCCAACTTCCCAATTTCTTCTTTTAGTTCTTTGGTAGATTGCTTAATCTCATCAAGATCATGGGATGGAGAATGAATAGCTTTGACCCCACAAGGGTTTTTAGAGCCCTTCTGTTGCAACAGTGGATTTAAATAACACCCATTAAGCCTAACCCAGCACCATTCCCCAGGGAGGGGCAGAAAGATGTCAGACAGCTGGGTACTGGGGAGACCTTCAGCAATGGAATATTTCCTCATGATCTCTCACAGCAGCAGTGTTGTTCGTGGGGACTTTTTGTTCTAGCTGCTGGAAAAGTGTGTTTGGTGGGCGCGCTTGTACGTGTGGCTGGCTATGTATTTGTGCACGTTTTTAAGTTTGCATGTATGTGTTCTGTATGTCTGTTAATTGTGTATGTATGCTTTGCTTGAGGGTATAGATCTAAACGTGCATGCAACAGTATGAGGAGCTGATGTGTGAGAAATTATTTAAATGCTGCTCAACCTGTTATGTAAAGTTGTCATGACACAGCAGCCACAGGGTTTGGAGAACATAGTCTGCCCTGAGCCACACTTGTAAGGCTTGTCATTAAGTCAATCCTAAAACCATAAAAACGGTAATCCTGGACGGCTAACGCTTTGAAAGTAGCCAGAGAGAGTAGATACCTCCAACACAAGCTGAGGAAGTAATCGAGATTGAGTCACACGGGGGTGAGAGGAGAGGTGATGGACCCAGATAGGCGGATCCCAAAGGGACTCGTACATTTAAGGGACAAGAAAATGCTCCTGCACAGTCACTGCCCATCTCTGCAAGGACATCACAGGGGTTACCCAGGGGGCCCAAATGTTGTGCACAAAAGGCAAATGCACAGACATCACCCACTCCAACACCAAAACAAGCATGGATAGTGAAAGTCACAAAACTGGCCAGTTTACAGACCACCTATATGTCTGACGCAGAGGTCTCGTCAACAAAGAAACATAGGAAAGAGGGACCTGTTGGATGGCACCAAAGAGCACAGATGCACCAGGCACTGAACGACTGCGCCAAAAAAACATAGCTCTGAAACAGACCCTTGAGAAATGCAGCACCAGAGCACTCGGCATCGAGAAGCATGGCAACCAAACCCATGGCATCTAAAGATCCTGCAGCAAGTAATCGACACCAAGAAACGGTACATAGAATCGCATTCGTAAGGGATGCATCAAACATGTCAACTGTAGTTTGCATTTTGTGATTTTCAGTTTTGCTTTCTCCTTAAGTACAGCACAACAAATTACTACGTGTAAAGTACTATTGCCTAAAAGCTAAAAACTGCTACATTTTAGCTATTCCCTACCACTACCTACTTGACACGTAACATGTGCACGTGTGCTTGTATGTGTGTCTGTCTCTCTGTCTCCTTGAAGGCACATGCATGTAGTATGTGTTTGCGGTTGCGTGGATGTTCTGTCTGCCTCACACACTTCAAGGGACGGCCAGGGTTTCCTGCCAGGAACAAGTGACTGTTGAAAAGTGCTAAATTATATGTGATGTGGCCTGGGCAGTGAGCCGCTCTCCGTCTCCGTGCCGTCCATGATGTTGACACGGGAGGCACAGGGACTGGGGAGACAAGAGAGCGTCAAACGAGTGCTGCTGTTCCGCGGCTACAGGAGGACGACTACTGGTCCAGGACGAGACCATGGCCCTCAGTCCAGATTCCAGCTGCGGCCGGTACAGGCTGGGGAGGGGGCTCGGGTCACTGGCAAAATTTACCAGTCCAAAACAGACCGCACCACAAGAACGTGGCTGTGCTACTTGGGCTCCGCTCTGCATCAAGTAACAACGATGGTGTGCCCACCTGACCCCACCCAAACAGTCACATTTCATTGGTGCGTGCAGCCAATGAAATTCTCATTTCTGTTGCTATATAGCAGAGACGATATCCTGTCAGTGTAGTGCTGCGCTATTTCTGCAAATTTAATACTAGCGCGGACACAGCTCTGGCGCCCCATGAGTCTAATCCCCACCCCCCACACCCCCAAACTCCCACTACTGAGTCCTAATACCGAATTACGCTAACTGCGCGAGCTCGAGCTCTGTTCGGTGCATTATATATATAAAAACTGCCCCTCTGCCCGTGTGGCCATGTCCAGGCAGTCACGCTACGTGATCATTTATTTAATAAAGTTGCAGTCAGGAATGCTGCCGCTCCACGCGCACAAACTCTTTAAATAAATAAATTAATTAAAACGATATACAGGCATACATCTCTGCACTCCATAGGGGGGAGATGCTGTCCCCCGCCCTAAATAAGCGCCGCCACTTTCGAACTATTAGCTATGTTTTCCTCACTCAACACATGCGTGCTGACAGGTTATTTGTGTGATGGGATTTTGAGTGTGAAATGCAGTGTGGTCGTGTGAGATTGATGTGAGTAATGTTTCTCTTCTTTTGTGAAAGAAACATCAGGACTCTGCCAGAACCACTATCTTTCATTTTGTGGAAGCGCTTTCGTCTTTAGAAGCCGGACCCTTCCTCCCTGTGGATTTCAGATTCACGCCGCTGCTGCTGCTCGCGCCTTTCTTTGCTTGCAGCAGCAGGCCTTTTGCAGGGAATATACTGCTGATGCCCTAACCTGCACGAATTGCACTGATCTGGTGAGGGCGTTTTCTCCACTCTGCCGAACCGAGGCCATGCACTTGCCCACATTTACCACAGCCCTGTTCCAGAGAGGGCCTTATCTTCTCCATGCTCCACCCTGGTTTAACTTAAAAGTATAGAAGCAAACATGTAAAATGTGAGGGTAAAACAGGTTTGAGCTAATTTACTTTTTAGACTTTTATCACTGCTGTGTTGCTGTCATGGTGGAACATGGCCTTTATATTGTTGAACAAACCTTGTCATTTGATGTTAAGAACATGTACTATCTGGTGATATTTTCTGTCAAACCTGGAGATGATTTCGCTCTTCTTCACAAACAGACTCAAAAACTTTTAGGATCACAAATAATGAACAATGCTTGATCAATTCTAAAAATAAAAACAACTATGTATACATTTCTTCATTGTACAATATACTTTTTTTGTCCTTGTGTTAATGATTGGGTGTCTTCAGTAGACTTTCCAAGAGCTAGGAATATTATGTGAAGCCAGTCACTTTGCAAGCACCAGTATGGCAAGAGGTGGATTGGGTGAGACTGGGAGGTGACTGCAGTTATTGCTTCCCATATCGCATTATGTTTTCAAATTATACCAAACTTGTTTGGGAAGACTTGAGGAAATGTATCAAAGCAAAGGTTTTCAAAAGTTAACTTTATGCTAGTTCTGGGAAATATTTCGTTGACTCTCTAGAATTGTGCAAAATTTGGCAAAGGAAAGGGTTATCAAATTACTACTTGTAGTGCTTGAGAAAATAAGTCGTTTAGGGACTGGATCGTGATGTGGCTATTCAATTAACACTTTAAAACTAGCCTATGCAAACATTGTCAGATAGCATTTCGTTTTTTAAAGTTCACATCTTTTCTATAGATACCATCAACAAAGGAAAGATTTGGAATGCGTAGCTCCTTTGCCAAAATCGGAAATGATGCAACTAAGACACCAGTACAAAGAGATGTTATATTAACCATGCCTCTATGATGGGTAACTCCAATGATGAATCTTGACACACTCCCTGAATTAGCCAGAGGGTAGTGGGAAGATCCACGAGGACCACAAGGTAAAATAAAACCTGCCATAAACCACTATACACAACCACTGTGACCAACCGTAAATGCCCCACACTTCTCTCCAGTAAACTATACAAGCACTCATTGTAAGTGCTTCAAAAGGCCAAGTAGACCTAGTAGCCGCAATGTTGCAAGAAAACTAGTCTATAAAAATATCTTTGTAATGGCACATCAGCTTTATGAAGGTAGTCTGCCCTTGAGATAGCATCTCCCTTCACACATGGGTCGAAATTAAGATTGGATAAGCAGGAGCTAAACGCAGCTCCTGGCTATCCAGAATCAACCAGTGAGCAGAAGCTACCATGGCGGGACAAGGAGTACATAGCGTTCTGCGAAGCTAACTTGCACATAAACCTATAATTGTGTCCATTGTTTATGACCCCTTATACTTTAAATGACAAATTAAGTGGTATTAATGTTTACTGAATGAAATTCATATAGATGTGTTTGTTCGGCATTGGTTTGGTTGGCATGGGGAGCCAAAGTAGCTCCTAGTGCCTGTAGGTATCAAGCTAACCAGGCTCTTCTAGGCTATAAGCAAGAGCCAAATAGCTCCCATCTCCCCTCAATTTCGAACCCTGCCAACATCAGATTTTTGGGCAACCCACAGATATCCACCTCAATCCAGCTCTACGATCATCTCACATGTATTTTTTAAGCTTGCAGGGAAGCAATGATTGCTTCCATCTGGGGCGCACACTGCTCTTTTGCGTCATCCAAATGAGATACACATCTGTTCCACCAAAGATGGGGGCCATTTGAGTTCTCTGTCTAGTCAGTTCACCTTCTGTTTCACCACAGGAACAGAGGGAACATTGTGTTTTTTCAGCTGAGAAAGCTAAGGCAGTATGGGCCCATCCTTTCATTGCCACATAGTAAACTAGTGGCTGGATCCTTAATTCCAGACTACAATATTGCAACACACTCTGTGGTCCAACCTCTCTTCCTAATCCTAAAGTCCAAAGGGTCAGAATTCTGCTGTTAACCTTCTCTACCCTTTGGGCAAATCTGATCAAGTCTCTGCTGCCACATGGTCTGCCATTGATTAAAAGTTCACAATAAAGTGATTTTCAACATTGCCTGGCTAGCTTTCAAATGTATCAATTTATTGGCACCTGCTTATCACTACGCATATGCAATTCTGTATGCCAGAGAAAGTTCTTTGACGCGCAGCGTCCTTTCAGCTAAGCACAAAAGGAGGTCAGAATTTCAGGTCAGGGTGCCAAAATGTGCAACTCCCTCTCTCCTTCTTTATGCTCAGTCGCGCTTTGAAACGCTTGTGTATTGGCGCGTTATAAATGACATATCATATATCATATCAGTCCATTCATTGTCGTTGTTTAGGTCACAGTTGAACACCCATCTGTTCTCTTTGACAGTTTGTCGTCCAGCACCTAAAGATCTTAGGGTTGAGTTCTCTATCAAAATGGTTCAAATCAATCGATCTTAGACGGTATTGTTGCCTTGTACAAGTTATATCTAAGAGATGGGGCTCATACTGAGCACACATCTTCCTTGCTTACATGCTCGCGCTGACACCAAATGCTTTTCTATGGCAATTTGGTTTTGGGGAGTAGTGAACACACATTTCAGGCAGGCTATTGGTGTCATGCTTTGTCAAGCTCTTTTTTCACTACTCTGTGTAACTATGCTGGAAGGGGGTATTTTGCTTGTATTGTACCTTGATCGAAGCAGATGCCAAGGGTAATCTCATCCTGGTGCGGGCCCTTGCCAAAGAAGCTGAGGTGGTATATTTTGTGTCGGGGGGGATAACCCAAGTTGGTTGATGATCATCTTGTTAGTTTAACATATTGTCTAACCCTGCACTAAGCACCCGTAAAGCAATGCGCCATGATGAAAGAATATTTTGTGAGCTTGCTCTGTTATGTAAGTAATCCAAAAGTCTTTCTTTCCGGTATTAACACAGTGATATGACATATGCCTCTAAATTACCCATTGCCTGGTCATGAGCTAATGCTTGGTTTTTAATTTGATAGCTTCATTTTCTATTTTAGTTGGATAGCATTGGATGTCTTAGTTTTCTAGTATGTGTATGCTTATTACTCAACCTCCTGCTTTATTCCTCAGGTTCTCTTTGGTACAGCTGATGGTCAGGTGATCGTCATGGACTGCCATGGCCGGATGTTGGCACACGTCCTCCTCCATGAGTCTGATGGCATCTTGAGTATGTCCTGGAACTATCCCAGTTTCCTGGTGGAAGACAGCAGCGAAAGTGATACAGACTCTGATGACTACTCCCCACCCCAAGGTATGATCTCCAGAATGCAACCCTACAGTCCTTGAAGTAGTGGCAGTATCTTGGCTAATCATTTTAGGGTGGTGAAACATTAGTGTTCAAGATGTCTTCCCGTAAATAGGGAAACTAGATGATTTGGCGTCTTTAGGATACCCCTCTTTAAATTTTGGGCTTCCCCTTTTCTTTTAAAAAAAATGTGTTTATTTATAACAGCACATTGGAGAACATATACATTAACATTTGTTTGTACCCCTTAAAATGCATATGAATTTGTGTTACCGCCATCCCTCTCTCGTTATCTCTAGATGGGTCTTATTTCCCAGTCTCATTGGGATGGACCAGGCACTAAGTGTTCGCCGGTTAAGTGGAGGGCTCTCGCAATCAAGTGTGGCTTATAAGTCAGAGCCGGGTAGTTCTGGTCATAGACTAACAGCAGAGCCCAAATGTTCATAAAATGATGGAGATGGCCCTCTTTGGCTGCCGTGACCTTTTCTGCTATTAGGATGTCCCAGGTTTTGACCCACCAAAGGGTCATCAGGGGCCTTCCGCGGATTTCCAGGTGCATGCCACCGTAATTTTGGCCACCAGCAGGAGTTATCAGTGGTGCCTTTCTTCCTGTCCTTGGGTAGGAGTCTGCGATCGGGATCCCCAGGAGGACCTGCTCAGGGGCCAGCAGTATTGTCTCTTGGGTGATATCCTTTATTGCGGCGAGGCATTGGGACCAGAAAACCCTTACTTTTGGGCATGTCCACCACATGTGGAGATAGGATCCTGGAAGGCCGCAGAGGTGCCAGCAGTGTGGGTCCAAGGCCTGCTGGAAGTGGTGAAGCCGAAAGGAGGGGCAGTACCAACACAGCAGCACTTTGGGGCACATTCCCGGTTAGTGATGCAGGGGGAGGCCATGCGCGTTCTTGTCCAGATGTCCATCCAGGTATGGTCCTCTATGCCGTGACCTAGGTCCGCCTCCATTTGGGTCATATAAGAGGGTTTGATGCAGAAAGGGTCCTCCTACAGTAGTTTATAGAGGGCTGAGATCTTGCCCCGAGCTGGCAGGTCCTTTATTGTGAGCTCCAGTGGGGCGGTGGTTCGAGTTGCAGCCACTCGGGTCTGGGGGTGGGAGCACCAGTGCCTCAATTGGGCCTAGGTGAACCGATCTGTTTCCGAAAGTTGGAAGGCTGTTTTGCATTGTTCGAAGGTGCGAGGGGCGCCCCCTTCGAAGAGGTGCCCCAATGATTCAAGACCACCCGCCACCCAATTTCTAAAATTCTTTGGACAGGAGCCCGGGGAGAAAGCCGGGTTAAGGAAGATCGGGGAGAATGTGCGCAGGACCCTCATTGATTGTTTAGTTGAGGTCAGCATATCTGGCCAGGCCCAGCGCAGTGCGGAGGGAATAAACGGAAGGAAGCGAAGGGGGAGAGAAAGGCGAGATTGTTCGATCTCTACCCACTTCGGGCGGCCCAAAGCAGTTCCCCATGCCTGGAAGTGGGCCAGGTGTGCTGCAATTTGATACTTGCGGAGGTCTGGAACCCCCAGTCCTCCCAGTTTTGCGCTGCTCATCATGGTTCTTTGGGGGATATGTGCTTTTTTCCCCTTCCAGATTAAGTTAATCATTTTCCGTTGAAGCCGCTGCAGAGGGGGGAGCGGGATTGAGGCGGGAAGAGAGGAGCAGGAGTAAAGGAACCTCGGGAGGAGGTTCATTTTGCACGCCATAATGCGGCCTATGAGGGAGACCTCTTGCGACTGCCAGCGGTTGAGGTCCGTCGAAGGGGGGGGGGGGTTCATCTGATACACTTGTATGGGCAGGGATATGGACCTTTAAGTATGGGATAGATGTGACGCTCCATTGGAGTGGACTTTGCTTCTCTAGGGCTTCCAGTTCACCCGGGCCCAGTTCCACCCCTAAGGCCACTGATTTTCTGAAATTAATGGCAAAACCTTCTACCCTCCCGAAACCTTGGATTTCGGCCAAGGCCGCCTTCATGGAAGCCTTAATGTCAGTGATGGTCAGTAGCACATCGTCTGCGTAGAGAGCAATCTTATGTTGGGCAGGGCCTATCTGAGGGCTTCTGATCCAAGGATTTCGGCGGATGCGTTGGGCCAGGGGTTCCATGGCCAAAGCAAAGGGTAGGGGGGACAAAGGGCACCCTTGTCTCGTTCCGCATGTGAGGGGGATCGAGTCCGACAGGTGGTTGTTGATTCTCAGCCGAGTCTTGGGGGCTTGATAATTTGCTAAGATCATTCTCTGGAAGGTCCGGCCAAAGCTGAAGGCCTTGAGAGTGAGATGTAGGTAAGATCAATCCACTTTGTCAAAAGCTTTGGTTGCATTTAGGGCCAGCAGGGCGAGTTGTTGCGCATCCTGATTAGCGATCTCTATTAGGTCATCCTACAGATGTTGTCTTTTGTTGATCTGTGAGTTATGAGCCCAGTCTGATCTGGGACTATAATGCTAGGGAGGATGGGCGCAAGGAGGTTGGCCAGAATCCTGGAGTATATGTTGGCGTCCAGGTTTAATAGTGAGATGGGCCTGTACGAACTATTGTCCTTGGGGTCTTTTCTGGGTTTGAGGATGAGGACTGCGATGGACTCCTGCATAGTTGGGGTGACAACCCCAGTGGCAGCAAACAAGTTGAATAGTCGAGTTAATGGGGCCACCAGTTGAGGACGGAATAGTTTGTAGAATCGGGTGGAGAACCCGTCTAGGCCTGGGGCTCTGGATTTCAGGTTTTTTATGGCTTCCTCGACATCCTCGCTTGTGATGGGCACTTCGAGTCCATCCCTTGCCGCGGACGTAAGGGGTGGAAGCGCAGCTTCTCGGATGTAGGACTGTTGTTCAGTTGGATCCCTCGGGACTGCTGTCATTATCCCCGTTTGGTGGGCTACTGCCAGGCGTAGCTTCTCGCGTTCCGTGAATTGGGTCACCCCCTGTGGGTCGCGGAGGCCTAGGATGGTATTTCTATTCTTCGCTTTGGACAGCTTGTTTAACAGCAACTTATTAGCTTTGTTGTTATTGACATAATACCATTGTTTTGTTCTGGTTAGTAGATTCGCTGTGGCATTGGCATAGTGCGACTCCAATCTTTCTTGCCATCTGTAGGGCCCTATGAGATTTTGGGGACCAGCCCTTCCGCTTGTGGATGGCTTCCGCTTCTCGGACCTTAGCTTCCAGGATGGTGCGGGCGGCTTGTTTTCGTTTATGGAAGGCTGCGCCTTGGGCGATCATTTCCCCTCTGAGCACTGCCTTCATAGCGTCCCAGTTATTAGCTGGTGTAGTGTCCTCGTCACGGTTTTCCAGGAAGAAGTTCTTTATTGTTCTGGCAATAGAGTGCCATGTCAATCAGGATAGGGTCATATAGGTTCCATCGGCGGGGGAGAGGTGGGGGACGGTTTGTGGGCTCGCAAGATTAGTGAGACTGGGGCATGGTCAGAGAGAATCCGGGGGCCAAGGGAGACGTCGTCCGTGAAGACCAGGACCTGGGGGGAGGACAGCATCAAGTCAATTCTGGAGAAGGTTCGGTGTACATGGGAATAGAAGGTGAAGTCTTTCTCTTCCTGGGATAACACTCTCCAGGTGTCAACGACATTCAGCGTCTGAAAAAAGTGGGGCAGGACTTTTGCCAATTTTAGGTCCCTGGGGGACAGGGGGTGCGATCTGTCTTTGAGAGGGTCTGGGGATCTGTTAAAGTCAACCCCGATGATGACCTAGCCCTCGAACGAGAGGAGGGAATCCTCTAAGTCTCGATAGAACCCTTCCTGATGCACATTTGGGGCGTAAGCTGAGATAAGGGTGTAGTGTGGGCCAAAGATGAAGCATTTGATTGCGATGAAGCGACCTTCCTGGCATCGTAGTGTGTCTAAAAAATGTGGGTTCAGGTCCTTTGTCAAAAGAATGGTGGTGCCTCCCTTCTTGGTGCCGATGGAAGCCAGGAATTGTAGTGGAAAGAGTCTGCTGCACAGGCGGGGGAAGTCTGCCGGGGTCAGGTGGGTCTCTTGCAGGAAAGCTACTGAGGATCCTTCATCATGCAGCCTTTGTAGGATAGATTTCCTTTTCGGAGGGGAATTTAGGCCTCTGACATTTAGGGTGGTGAACTTCAGCTTCAGATCTGGGGACAAGCCCTCCGAGCTCTCTTGCCGTGAGAGGGGGCGTTGGGGGTGAGTCATGTCAGCCATAGTCGTGAGGGGCAAGCTGCTTTGGGTTCTCCTGAGGGTTTTCAATTAACCTCCAACGCAAGGTATAAACTTCTAACATAGGCCTCCAACGGGGGGCCAGAACTGTGGCCGGGGGGACTGATTTTAATGGATCAGTGCTTCCCCCCCACCCCCAGGCTGACATCAGCCAACATGGATGACATTCACTCCAAGGGTAAAGCGGTGACATCCACCTTGGAGGAGGGTATGGACCGCGTGGGATCCGCAGCAGGCTTATGTAAGCAGAGTTGGTTCCCATGCTATATGTTCTTTCAGCGTTTCGTTGATCTTCATCTAGGTTTTGCGGGTTCTCTGCACTCTTGTCTAAGGGGCGTGCCTCGGCTTGGGGGAAGCTACGCCCGGATCGGGAATCCAGGGGAGGAGGACTCCGTGTCCTCTGGGAAGCCGGGGTGCAGGATTTACGCTGCATCGTCAAGGTGGTTAATGGTTCGCGGGGTACCATTGTGTGAGAATTGTAGAGCTGTAGGAAACGGCCACCTGTAGCGCATCTGCTGGTCTCGGAGGAAGAGCGTATGTGGGCGCAGGATTCTGCTCTTCTGCAGGGTTAGCAGGGAGAAATCCTGGAAAATCTGGAGCAGGGAGCCCTGGAAGGATAGTTAATTGCATGTGTGACCTATCACAGAGATGGCCTCTGGACTGTCGTGATTACATCCGGGGGGGAGTCTGAGTCAGTTCCTTGACGTCGGCACAATCTGTGGGTGCGATCGGGGAGGAGTTGGGTCTCATCCAGGTTCGGTAGCAGCGATTGAAAGAAATGCCCACATACTCAGGAAGCTTCCTTGTCGGGGATTGGGGAAGGCACCCTTCGGATCCGCAGGTTATAGCGGCGGGAGCGGTTTTCCAGATCCTCCTGCTTGAATTTGAGGATCTCGGTCCTGTCCATTAGGGTCTGGATTGTGCGTTGTACTTCCGCCAGTGAGTGGGAGTGTTCTAGGGCTAGTTCTTCAGATTCCCCCACCCTGTGTTCGATGTTACTGACCCTTTGCTCCGTTTGTTCCAATTTAGCAGTGAATTCCGACATACACGATCTAAACTCCGCTTTGATATCGGACATGAAGGTTTGGAGGACTTCTCTGGTTGCGAGGGTCCCTTTATCATCCGGCGCTTTTTGAGGGGCGAGTTTAGGAGGGTCTGCTGTCTTCCCTTTTTCCGTTGCCAGCAGCATGGTGGAAATGTCTGTGGATTTAGGAGGGTTCAACGATTTGGACATGGCTCCAGGGTGGGGGGTGATTCCCAGCGAGCTGTGCACGAGGACAAGGTTAGAAATGTTCACAGGCAGGAAAGGAGCTGGTTGACCCACAGGGAGTCCCGGGACCGCACTATCCAGGTATGGTGGGGGCAGGGAGTAGGATGGGCCGGGGCGCTCCAGCAATGAGCAAGTGGAATAGGCTAGACGGGGCCTATGCTGCAGTGGAGTAGAGATGAAGACATGAGAAGGGGGGTAAGCGGGGCTCCCAAACGTAGGATGGCTGTTGGCTTTCTACTCACCAGTTTCTGCCAGTTCCCGGAGTAAAGGTGACTGGGTCGAGCCCCTCCGGGCTGTAGAAGGTAGGGGGTGGGCAGGGACGCCCCAGGAAGTTGAGGGAGGCGTAGGAGCCCACCAGGGCTGCAATGGAAGAACTGGAGGCCCTGGGAACCAGGGAGGAGTAGTTGAGGCTCCAGAGGGTGGAGGAAGCCAGTCCTGTGGGCCCTGATCAATCAGTCTTAATATCACCTTGGCGAGGACCCCCAGGGGGAGTTTGGTTATAGTTGAGTGGCTCCAGGGTAAGGGTGGGTGGGGGGCCCCTGCGTTTAGCTGAGTAGCGGGGACAAGGCCATCAGGTGGCATCTGCTGAGGAAAAGCTCTGTAGAGGCAGTGGCCACTCCTGCGTAGCTGGAATGAGAGTGCAGCTCTCAGTGGAAGCAGGCAGGTGCCTCCCGCTGCCTTAAACTTGCAGGAGGTTGACCAGCCTCCTTAGAAGCCGCTGCTCACTAGGGCCCCCTCCCGGGCTCGGGGGCCGACGCTGGAGATGGATGAGCGCTCCCCCCCCCAGGCGCTTGCAGGTCCAGCTCAAAAGTCCCGCTGCAGTGCGGACGAGGGAGGGGTGTCCCGGGCCCGATCGCAGAGAGGCGGGAGGGTGCTGTGGGTGCTCTCTCCAGTCCAGGAGCCAGGTCCAGGAGGGGCCGGTGCGCCCTGGCGGGGGTGGCAGGTGAGTCCAGGGGAGACCCAGAATTTGGGGGCAAGCTGGAAGCGCTGGTGTGGGGGTGCTACCCTCAGGTGGCACAACCCTCGTGTTCCGGGTCCGAGTCCGGCAGCCCCTGACTATGTCGTGACCGCAGTCGGGGAGCCGCCAAATGAGCTAAAGTTGCTAGTCTCCACAGGCGAATCCATGAGGGATCCAACCATCAGGGCAGTCCCGGAGCCAGCTAGGATTGCTGGAAGGCAGCAGGATCCGGGCCGGAGCAGTGCGTCTGCCATTTTGCGGCTGCTTGATGATCGCAGTCGGCGGGTCTCCCTGCTGTGTTTTCGGAGATTTTGCCCGTGCTAAGCACCCCGGTTGCTGCTGTCGGTGCTTCCCAGGTTTAACCACCTCGATCAGTCTGTCACAAGCGCTGACCGTAGCAGTAACATGAGATATTTAAGTGTTGCTGCGGTCCCATGCGGAGGCCATTAGAGGAGCTGCCACATCGCTGGCGCTCCAGGCAACGCCCCCCCGGCTCCCCCCCCGGCCTTCCCCTTTTCAGACCATTGGTTACCTCAGTTCATTGTGTTTGTCCGAATCAAGACTATAAATGCTGAAATGTTTTTGTTTATATAAGGCAATTCCAGGACCAGAAAAGTGGAATAATAAGGTTATTAGATTTGCTTTATAATGCTAGGTAAAAACCTACCTCTTCCAATCTTAAGGCGTGTAGATACACTGCGGGATAAGAATCCCTACAGTAAGTAATTATTATTTTGAATGGCTGTTTACTTGAACACATCCAGACGATAAGGAGGTTTTTATCATGAATTATTTCAAATAGTTGCCATTACTTTTTTTTTTAAAATGTTTGTTTTGTTGGCAGTTGTCACATAACACAAGTATGTATAACAAAACCATAGATTTTCACATTCCAACAACTTGCCCATTCTTCATGTCTTTTCTCCCAACAAAAACAAGTAAACCCGCCCTTCCCCTCCCACCTACCCTTACCCCCCTCCCACCTACCCTTACCCCCCTCCACCCCCTAGGGTAGCTAGGTAGAGCTGTTCAGAAATCCTAAGCACAAAGCACCATGGCACAATGTCCTGTCCTTTGCAATGGGGTCTGCGCTCTTCCACCAGTTCAGGAGTCCAGTCTGAGGACGCCATTCATCTATGCCATATGCCCTCTCACATCTCTCCTACATTCATCACATTTTCCTAGGCGGTCCTAGGTCGGGACCGTACTTGCCAAGGAAGGACGCCCACTCCAATCCACATGATGGTCTCTGATCATGTAGCAACTGTGAGAAACCCGAAGGTGTCTCACCTGCTAGTCCCTGGAGATCTGTCGTCCTGGTGTCCAGGACACGGCCATCATTATTGGAACTTGTTCCTAGGAGTGGACCAATGGGGGAGTAGAAGTGGGACACTGAGGGTTGAAACGCTGTATCCCCTTTCAAGCAAACACCTTTTTTTCCCCATCCTACCCTGAAGAATATTTAGAAGCTCTACACCCACACTCCCCTTTCCCGCACAAACACTTTCTTAGACAGTAACAGACAACGGACTAACACCAGAGCCATTTACCTGAAATGTCCCAACACACGGGTCAGGCAGAGTCGGGCAATTGACAATAACCACACACACCTGACGGCCCTTTACCTTCCCCAGAGGGATAAAAGGCAGAGCGCTAAAGCACACTTGGAGCAAGGCCGAAAACACAAGGAGACAGCTACTGTCAGGATCTGGAATCCATGGACCATTTGATCTTCCTGGTGCCTCTCTCCCTGATTGCAGCATTCAGTGACTTCTTCCAACATGGTGGCGGGAAGTGCCATGCAACTGTCTAGTGTTCCTGAAGTCGGTGTCACTTCCATTCATGCTGTTTCAGTTTGCCAAATACTCGCCTTGTGGAAGCTGCCGTTGCATCTTAACGCTAAGATTTAGCTAGCTCTGCACTCTGGTAATTGTTTCCTGGTTCTCGTTGTTCGTCTTGTCTGCCTGTCTTCCCTCGCCTCCCTGCCTCCTTCCTGGTCTCCTTGCCTGGCTCCCTCCTTGTCTACCTTACTCCAGTTCCTTTTGCTGCCTGCTTACCTCTTGTCTGCTGAACACAGACTTGCTCTTGTTCCTCTGTTCCTGTGCTGCTTTTCTGCCTATTTCTTGATCCATTATTCCCTTTGGTCCATTTGGATCCTGGCTTCCGCGCTACTGTCTTCAAAGAAAACATATCAACATTTGAACTGCTGTTTTTTTTCTTCTCCTTGTGGGGATTTTTCCTGCAATACTTTGCGGTGTATCTAGGGGGTATTGTGCCAGTATCCCTTTTCAGGAACTGGCAGGGTGGCTTCAGGAGAGGCTCGTCCATACCTACAGGGCTGTCACGATCCTTGCCCCTGACCCCCTCAGGTATAATAGCCCCCTGGCAGCAGTGGAGCTAAAGCCCTTCACACTGGCCCCAAGGGCCTTAAAACTCCATCAGAAACATACGTGGAGTCAGTCCTGGCACCTTTGGCGCCAGGCTCGTTATCAGGAATGAAGTAATACCAGTTTTGCACCTTAATCCAACATGGAGGCCTATTACACAGCTTAGTTCTTTCGAACAAAGCCATGCGGCCTAGTGTTTTGGGTGTGACTGGGCCTGGAACTACTTGGTCTGGAACTACTTTACCTGGGCTATTTAAACCACACCCAAACAGCATAACACGCTTTGCGTTATTCTGCACTCCTGCAGCGTAACGCTCACCTTGTCCAGCTCCTGCTCATCTGCTTCTCCGGCGGGCCGATCCTGAAGCCCTAGATCCGGATTCCATCAATAACCTGGAAGAATAAGAACAGCATTAGCGAGCAAGAACACTTACCTGTGAAGTAACAAGTCTTGATCCATCCTGTGCTTCGTTTACCTCGCCCATCTTCAGAGTTCGCCGCAACCTGCAAAGGTAAAGAAGGACAGCATTAATAACAATTCTCACCTGGGCAAGCAGCGAGTCCTGGCAGCACCCTGCGCTTCTCTTACCTCGCCCATCTCCGGGTTTCACTGCAACCTGCAAGGGAGAAGGAACCAGGTCAGCATTAACAAAGCTCTTTCCTGAGCAAGCAGCACTTGGATCGCTCATCACTCCGGAACATCACTGCAACCTGTACAAAGAGAAGAGAACACAGGTTAGCAATTAACACCAATAAACAGCGCTATTTGCATTAATAACTCACTGTGGTCTTCGCCATCGGCGCGGCAACTCCAAGATCGCAACCATTCCTGTGAAAACAAAAAGAGACATTGGGCCTCATTACAAGTCCGGCGGTAACCGAGGCGGTAAAACCGCCTGGTTACTGCCGGACTCGTATTACCATTCCGCCTCCGTGACTCCCAGAATTACCGGGGCATTACAACCCTGGTATCCCGGGAATTCCGGAGGCGGAATGGTGTTAATCCCCATTCCCATTGAGTCACATAGGACTCAATGGGGATGGGGATCATGGAAACACCGGCATCATCTCTTGATGGTGCCGGTGTTTCCTCGCCCGCCTGCAGGCGGGCGGTGTTAAACCCGCCAGGTTTGACGCCTCCGCCTGCAGGAGTTGTGATCGCCCGGTATGGAAACAATGGTGGCGGCGGGTTTACCGCCACCGTTGTTTCCATACCGGGCGAGTTATAATGAGGCCCATTGTTAGGGAACCGCATAGTGGAGCAAGACGCTGAGAAGACAGATAAAAAGAAAGAGACAGAATAAAGACGGAAAATATATTATACCTCACCTGGAAGACAGCAAGCAGAGTGCGAGTCACAGCCGGTCTGGACCCGACATAAGGGCACACGGACCAGTGAAGCAACTAGGTCCACGGAACGCCTGCATCAACCACGCGCCCCTGCACAGACGCAGGACGGAGAGTTCAACGCACAAAAACCTAAGGTGAGCAATAACCCCAAGGGAGGGGATTTGGACCAGAGGGAGGTGGAAGTCCACCCATCACAGAACCAGTATCATAACCCTCCATTCTCCTCTTATAGGCGCTACCCAACGTCTGGCACATAACCAAGCAGAGAGGGGTCTAGGATAGCGCTTAGACCTCCATCCAGTATCGTGTGGCACCCCTGTGGATACCAGGTTAGCGTAAAAAGGGATCCCGGACTCAACACAAGACACGAAGGACTCCATCTCCAACCAGTGCCACATGCCAGAAACAACAGGTGTGCCCTTAAACTCAGGAGCCCGACAGCTACACCAAACCGGCAGTTCAAGCGGAGAAGAAAGACAGTGAGACACCTGGAAGGACGACGAATGGGGAATTGCCCTTGCCCATTTCAACTCAGACCCGCAAAGCCTCCGAAAGGGAAATCATAAAACCGGAGTTACACCCGGCGTGCGGAGCAGCAGATTTCAGTCGTACACGGGGGGCTTTGCGCATTGATAATGCCGGCGAAGAGGCAAGCTGGCTACCGTGGTTCTATCCTTGACTCCGGAGAACAAAGAAGCCAACAAGTAAAGTACAGCCTGTGAGTCGGGGGAAGCTGATGGCAAACCGAACTGTGTTGAGCCCAAGGTTGCAAGTAGGAACATTTTGTACGCAAGAAATTTCCAAGAGAAAGACCACGTGGGCGCTCATTCGAAAGACTCTGACCGGGACCTGTTGTTTTTAAACTACAAGAACCAGAAGACCGTAAAAGGGTGGCGTGAGGCGCCGGACTGGTCCTACGAGTGTTACGTCAAATCCCTTGTACAATCGAAATTCTCTGACCCTTTGCCAGAGGAAAGCTAGGGGAAGGGAAACATGCTTTCCGATAAGATTGGGAACTGTGAAATGAATTAAGTGTGAACCCAACCGCGTGATGCCGAAAGAAAGCTAGCAGAAAGAAAACCCTGCTTTCTGATATCAGAATGAGCAATTCATGAACTGTATAAGAAACACATGAACTGTATTAAAGAAAGGCCGTAGTGAGGCCCAAACTGCAAGGTGGACACTATTACACCTGTGAACTTCGTGTCGACAAGAGCATATCCGGCCGAGGGTTGTCCACAGTGAGAAGTTGTTTGAAAAGACTCTAGAAAATTGCAAGTTGCAAACGAAAGGGTGTAGTGAAGCCGATGGAGGGAGGCCTGAGTGGCAAGGACGACCCCAGCCCGGCCGAGGGAGATCCTGGGGGGCGAAGATCAATCGGCCAAGGTGCAAGATCACAGAGAGAACTTTTTTTTTGTTTGTCATTGTGAAATGCAGGCCTTCTCAGGCAAGAGACTTTTGCAGAAAAGAGACTTAACCTCTGAAGGTTTCTGCTATTGTTGAACTGGAACTGTGAACCTAGTGCTGCCGAGGCCCAGGAGTGTGCTGTGCTCAGAAGTCCTGCATTGTCGCGTGCTTAAAACGTGGGGATGGCAGACCCAACCTTACCATCCTGATTTATCATTTTGTGAACACTTCTTTCTTTTCTGGTGAACATTATCCCACACTCTTTAGTAGTCGGGATTAGCAATTGTTTTATTTTAGTATGGACCCTTTTTATTTGACAAGACGCCACTAGGACTGCCGTATTATTATTTGTTGGTCGTAGCTTGCTCCCATCTTAGATTTATGGTTTAGATTAGGCCTCTACCTCACCCATTATAACGGTTTTTATTTTTTTTACTTGTGTTCTCATGGTTCCATAAACCTTTTAGCACTATACACAGACAAATGAAAAGTACCTTATAAAAAGCATTTAAATATATCATAGTAATAAAATAAATTACAAAACATTTCATTCAGCTTACATCATAAAAACATGTTAAAACCGCAAAGGAAGTGATAATCCGATGTATTTGATTACAAAATCACAAAATCAAAGATCTACCACTTTATCCAGTGTATTCATTATTGTTCGTATCTAGTTGGTCAATACTTTCTAATATCAGCCTTATATAGTACATTGTATAATTCAACAGCGTGTAGTTCCCGAGTATAACATACTCCACATTTGATCATTATAAAAATGTGTCAATTTATGTCGCAATCATAGGTAACCCTTTCGGTGGAGATCCTTTAGTTTAACACACTTTGTTAACAGATGTTTGTGTTTCAATTTAGCCTAGGGAATATGTAGCAAACGTAGGGAGTATGGTATCTTTTTCCATATACCAGTTCTGGATAGAGTCAGAAGAAGCTCCAACCAAATTGACATAATAAATCTCAATATCTTCATATTTTGACATTTTATAATGTGGCACAGGGTCTGTTGACTGGCAAAGCTTGCATTATATAATTCTCATGTTTGTTAAATTTGGGTAGATGTCTAATATTGTTATCTCTGTCGTAGATCTTTGTTTTCTTTATTTTTCCATCACTGCTATATTGGTTTCATTATCAATATTAAAACTGATTTAATCAAAAAATAAAAACACATCGTTATTCCATTCTCAAAGTGCTTGATTTGCCACACCCTGCGTAATCACCTTTTAAAAATTTGAAAATTCACAGTTCTATTCAACTACTTAGCTTTTCATTCATGTATAAATATGCCCATTGCTAGTTTATTTTGCATTTTTAAGGAAAGTAAGCACAACTCAGTCTAATCAAGTCACAGGAGTATTGGCGGGAGCGCCCAAGGCTCTTCTCCAAATTTTGCCCTAATTTATTCCCACCAGCATGTTTATCTGACGGTAAACATTTCTAGGCCATAGCTCAAACAAGGGATTAGACAAGTTTTATATGATTTAAGCAGGCCTTCAGGGAATAACCATCTTTAATTCTGTCAAAATTTAAAACGGCCAAAAAATGTTAATACATCTTCTGTTTTATATATTGTTCATGCATGGCTTTATTCAGAGTGTCTGATAAGAAGACACCTAAATATACATAGGTATGAATAACCTGAATGCTATTGTTGTCCATTAACCATCTAAATTAGTTATTTTTTTGTGTACCTCAGAGTTCCACAGGTCCCTGGAACCCTTGCCAGTCCTCTCGCCCTTGCATCCGGGCCTTGCGCTTGCCTCATCATTACTGCACTTAGTCAATGACCCATGAGAGTGGCATCTCTCAGCACTTACCCCAGCTTCTGACTGACTGGGCGCACTTAGTCCCCTTCACCACCTCCCCCTGCACTTGTCCACCTCCCTCTCTTTCACCTGTCCGAGCTCTTGCAAGATCTAAATGTACCATGCCTTGAAGATGGTCTTTCTGTTTTTCCCTTTTCTCCCCTCCTTGCATGGTTGCGCCTCAAAACACTTGTGTATAGGCGCAATACAAATGAACAATAAAATAAATACATAAATAAAATAAATTGCTCATTACCTTCATATATCTGTTTGCCATAATTAATCCAATCTAGCTCTTTCATAGCGTTAATATCTTTACCTCTTCCTATATGTTCTTTATTATACATATTATATATGTATATACCAGAATTTATGTCCATCATAATGTTTTAACATATTTCTAAGTATCACACATCTTTTAGAATGTTCAGAGGCTTTATGTCGATGCACATAGTTATTATAACTTGTTTTCAGATGTTTAATTGTACTCATTTTGTTGTATTCATTGCTGTAATGATTTTGAACTGCATTTATTTCCTTAGGTTTTTTTTTCTTTAGCAATCACAATATCAAACGTCTTTCATTTATACAACATTGGAGCTGAATTACTCATGGATCGATCATATATCTATAATTCTGGTCAAAACAGCTATTTCTTGACCATTCTAGAAGCTAAATCCTCGAAGTAACAGGCACATCTGTCTATATTATTAACAGACAAATGCATAAGATTACCAGGTCTATTTAGGCATAAGGTACCCAGCATGGCCTCTTTTTCCTTGATATTAATCGGAATAATCAATTAAAAATGTTTTACCACATGATCACTAATCGATGTTTAGGTGAGACTCAATTGGCCAAGTTTGTCCAATAAGGAGTTTGAGGGAAATATATAGTCGATCCAAGAATATTTTTTTTCTCCACAGAACCAAGTGTAATATGATGGGCTATCTATTTGATCATTCACATATAGCAGATTAAGGCAATTTGTATTGATGAAATGTAGCCAAGGATCTAATTTGTTGGTATCTTCCGCGCAAGGCAATACAATTGTGGCACCATATTTATTTGGTATAAACCCCTTGAGCGTCAATTTCATGCTAAATGTATTCTTGAATCTCTTAAAATTCAAATCGTCCATCAATAAGAATAGGCCATCAGGATAAAAATGTCTCCAATTGTCCAATAATTTTCCAATTCTTCTATGTTTTCTATAGTATATGTATTATTATGGGGGGTTATAAACATTAAGTATACTTTTTTCATCATTCTTAGCACCGGTGGACAATATGGCTGCCAATATATATTGACATTTACATGCTAGGCAGAACTCAACGAGGAACAAATGATTGTTAGGTCCCGTACGCAGACCCCCAAACGGCCTGCCTTTGTTATTATTTAGGGCACTTCTATATAGCACAGTATAGCCATCCAATGCAAACTCATTTAGCAAACATGTCTCTTGAAGTAAGAATATATATCGGCAGCAAGAATCAGTGTCATATCAATCGACTTTGAAACAAATGAGTGGAAACCTCTAATGTTCCATGAGAGTATCAGCAATTGATCAACCTTCCTCCTATCCTGTCAATCGATTTCCCCACAGTCCACCTGAAAACCTGACTGTACATCTATTCCCTCATATTGATTAGTTGTGTGCATGTTCGTGTTTAGGCCAACGATAATCCTCTTCACTAAATTATCAAAGTCAACCCCCATCTCTTTATCTGTAGTTTTAGTTTTGTTGTCTTTCTTACTTGTTACAGATTTCTTCCGTTTATCTTCAATCTTTAGAAATGTATATCCCATCTCACTAAATATATTAGTATAAGTGAGTATAAGTTCCAATATAATTGGAGAAACCAGATGTATTATGGACCAGTTTGTTTCCCTTGATGTTTGGGGAATTTTCACCAACGTCATCTCCTTCGTTGTGATCACTTTTAGATCAGGTACTTGATGTAATAATTTGATTACATTGTTCCTATTCAGAAAAGGGTTATATATATTTGCATAGTTGTCCAAGATTTACATTTTTGTGGCCCTGCTTCTGGCTGAGCTTAGATTATCACAAATGCCAAGTGCCTTTGGAATATCATTTTTAATAGGCTGTACATTATTATAAACTATTGTGAATTGGTGCTAGTTGGTCATGCTTGTGTGGTATAAATATTCTAAAATAGTTAATCTTTGAGTTTGTTGAAACAGAAATAAAGTTTTAATTCAAATACACTTTGTGACAACGTTCAGCCAACACGTGTTTCGACGCAATGTCTTTCTCAAGGCTGATGGTTAAATGGTCGTAGGTAAACAGTAGTAAAATCAAATTTGATAATATTGTTTGTATTGTATGTTAACATTCAAAATATTAGATACATACCATAGTCATAGTTGGGGACAGGACAAATGGGCAAACCAAGACATTGGAAAAACAATTATTATGATCCAAAAAACAGTTCAATTTTAACTGATTGTCATATTATATTCAAACTGTTATTACACCCCATCTCGTGTTATTTCAGAGGCAGAGGTTTGCAATAAAAAGTGAAATGGGGACTGGTTAGGTTGAAGCATCCAAAATGCCAAAAACTCCTGAAAACTATTGTGCCAATCACATGTGGGCAGTTTGCATTCGCAGTGCATCAATGCAGTGTTATAACAGGGTGCGAAGGCAGTAATAGGTGTGGATAGTGAACAATGTCTCACCACATCAGTGTTCTCCCTTAGTGTAGGGTGAATTAACATGAGATAAACTCACTCACCAATAGTCACAAATTGGGTTGACCTGTAAATCCAAAAGTACTGTAAAATCTAATAAATTTGCTGAGAGATTTTATGATTCTCTCCATACATGCTAGTAAAGGCAAACAAAGAGAACTCACCCTTTTGCTATGGGCAGTGCTCATGTGAAATTAGTTCATCCTTATGGATGGTGTGCTGTTTCTCGCTTGATAGCCGTGAAGTTTGTAAAAGTGACCTATTAAGAATATCATATAGATTGCAGTGGTCTTACCTATAAATAATGTTGCATGTTCTTTATGATTTGGCAGCATTTGAGTACATCTACTCCACTGAACTTAATACATAGTCCTGGAATGAAAACCCAAAGGAGTACTGTGTTAGAATATTTCTGGAAGATTATTTGTATCATCCTCAAAGTCCATATAGCAAATTTTAAGTTGGTCAGAACTCGGTAATAACATGGATTAAATTTAGACTCATTGGCTGTTGCCTTACTTGTTAAGAGATATCCTAGCAAGAGACTGGCATACAAATTGCCATTCTTACCTTACTTGGACAGCATGTCCTATTGGGAATCCCACATGGGCAACCCGCATGTCTGCTGCACGCGGGCGCCACATTGCAACATTGTTTGTTTGAAAGCAACATTGCATTGCGTGTTTCGTCATGCGTACATTGCATTGCGTGACCTCATTCGCGCATCATGTTTTTGGCAGTCACGGTTCTAATGGGAGATGTAGTTCACTAGTATGTCTCATTGAGAGGGAAAGTTGGCATTGGGTTAGACATTGTTGTCATCAGGAGATGTCACACATTTCTAGTCATTAACTTTAATCCCGGCCTGTAGTAGTGCACTTGAATAATCTCACAGATATTGTTTTCGCTTTATGGTTATCATTAATGCTAGTTGTATTGCTAAATTATTGTTTGGCATTGCTGTAGGCATGTGGCATTTGGGGTGTGTCTCCCCTCCAACCCATTCATGAACATTTACGGGATCTATTGTTTAAGTACATTATGTATATCTGTGACAGATGTATTGTTGAAGAGGCTTGTTTAGCATGATCAAAACAGGTAAGGTACAAAGGCTAAACATATATAATCACTCACTCTTGCGGTACAGGTTTGACAATGACTTATATAGTTGTTGGTTTTGCTTTTTAACAGTTTTAGGTAAAGTATACAATTCCCACAAGATAGATGATATAATGGTATTGGCATGATCTTTGTCAATGACCTCTGATTATAAAAACAAGTACATCTCATGTTCAACATTTAAACCATCTTTGGTGCCTCTAAGTTTGCAGATGCATCTAGATTCCATCTGTCTAAGCATTCATGTTAGGATGCCCTCACATTTCCCGCACTTGGCTTTCATTAACCCAATTAATTGGATTTCTCTTTTATCTGACATTTGATGACTGGTTTGCCAGTGTTGACAAGGGGCAACTTAGGGTCCTGGCTGTATCCTCAGTTGCCTGATTGCACTTCCGATATATAGTTTCTGGCATGCACATATAATGGCATATACCACGCAAGTAGTTCTGCAATTAATGACATCTCTGATTGCAATCTCTGTGACTGGTTTGTAGGAAAACCTGTCTCAATCCTGATGTGCACATCGGCAAAAGCCAGACAGGGTCCTCAACCCGGCGCTGCCCCAGCTAGCGTTTGGGCATTCGCTTTTCATGAAAGATGGACATAGTAGATTCCTGATTGTTGGCGCCTTGGTTTATACAAATTTGGGCTTAGGGGTGATATGATGGTGCAAGTCTTTGTCCATGTACAAAAGATGCCAGTGCCTCTGCACTATTTTGTATAAAGTGTGAGAGTCTTGGTGAGCACTGTGTAAGAATATCTGTGGTTTTCTTTTTGTTGGCACTCCCTTTACGAGTTGGTTGTATAAGGTCATCTCTAATTAGTTTTTTAATCTTGTCTAAAGATTTCTTGACTATAGAAGTTGGATATCCTCTTTTTTGAAACCTCTTTGAGACAAGTGCACATTTGCTATCAAATAGTTGGTCTTTGCTGCAGTTCCTTCGGGCCCAATGGAACTCTGCAGCTGGTATGTTGTCAATTGTCATTTTGCGAGGACGACTTGACGCATGTAGCGTTGAATTTACTTCTGTACTTTTTCAAAAGGTACATGTTTTAATTGAACCTTGCTCTATATAGATATACAAATCTAGAAAGTCAATTGATGTGGCATTGCAGTGCCCTTTAAGGCAGAGTCCAAATGAATGCTTGCTTAGATACTGGATATAAGCGTTAAATTCTTCTGACGTGCCATTCCATATTCGCAAAATGTCATCTATGTATCACCTCCACAAAAATACATGCTGTACATAGTCTTTGGTGTTAAGTGCATGTGTTTCCTCATAATGGGCCATGAAGACGTTTGCTAGAGATGGTGCGTAGTTGGCCCCTATAGCAACACCTTTGGTTTGTGAATAGTATGTTTCATTGAACAGAAAAATATTGTTTTCCAATGTAAATTTGAGGAATGAGTTGATCATGTCAACATGCTGTAGGTGTGACGCGGAATGATTCCTAAATGTGTAATCTGTGCATTTGATAGCAAAGTCATGGTCAATTGGGGTATAAAGGGCTGCCACAACTAGTGTGGCTGACTGATGACCTTCTTTCGAGTTAACATTTCTTAGAAGCTGTAGCACTGCAGTGCTATCTCTGATATAGGATGGTAGTTGTAAGACATGCTGTCTAATGGCATTGTCAGTGTATTGGGATAGACATTCCATAGGCCACCCAGTACCACCCATTATCGGTCGTACGTGTGGTAGTCTTTCAAAGGGTTTGTGTATTTTGAGTAGGAAGTATATTGTTGGTGTCGTTGACTCTTTGATAGATAAAAAGCTTTTCTCATTGTCTGTAAGATGACCAAGTTGATGCCATTTGGAGAGCTCCTCTTGTAAGGCCTGGACAATTGATTTGGTAGGATTGGTTGTTAGTGTCTTGTAGCAACCTGGTGTGGCTAAATGTGCCAAACCCATATCAATATAATCTTGTCTGTCTAGTGAGACAAGATTGCCACCTTTATCCACATCTTTGATTATTACACTAGTATCTGATCCACGTTTGTTAAGGGCCTGTTGCTCATTCCAGCTTAGATTGCGTCTGATTGTGTGTCGGCTTTTGTTACTGGCATCCAGGTATTTGTGTATATCCTTTGTTACAGCTTTGTGGAATGTGTCAATGACATCTGAAGCCATCTGTGGCGTGAATCTGAACCACAAAGCCTGTCCCAGTTGGACATGGCTACTTTAACCCCATGTTTTGTCCTTCGTGGTCATGGCCAGTAGCCAGATTGTCCGGATCATGACCTTATTCCATGACCTGGACAATCTGGTCACAGCCCATGGCCACAGGCTACACCTCAGTCACCAAAGGTATATCACTATTTTGTGTACCTACCTTATGACACTCGTCAAAAAATAAAACGCGGGCACATTTGCGAAACCATGCTTTCAGTTCCTTGCCAATGCTCCTTACACAAGTTTGCTGGAAATCCACCCATGTTTCATTTTTTCAAAAGTGTCAAATGTATGCACAGACAATCGTCATATAACATAGCCCCCACTTGACAAAGTGTAGATTTGTCAAATGGCCCCACATTTATAAGCCTTTACATTATTTTGGGACCCTCCCTCTAATTTTGCCCCCTCTTGACAGAATCCCACCAAACTTTGCAAACGCAATGGAGTTTCAATAAGTGGCGCCAAAGTTATAAGCCATCCAAGAACTGCTTTTCACCAACCCTGTAATACTGAGGTGTCCGCGAACTTCACAGGACTGTTTGTGAAAGCACCTGTTTTTTTGCTTCTTGCAGCCATATCCCATCCCATCCTCATCACCCCTCACCTACGCAGAGATTATTTGATAAGTTTGACAAGTGCAATGTATTTTTTAATATGTTTACTGCGCTGTCCGCAAATCCAAGATGGTGGCCGTTTCCAAAAATCTGAAGCACTTCATGCGTTTCACCATCCAATCAGCGGGCGCGTCTGATGTCCGTGGACACCACGTTGCCCTCTAAGCCAATCAGAGTACTGTCCATGGACCGAACAGGGAAGTGTGTCCGCGGAGCGGGCATATATATCACTAATTTTTTTAGACCTACTTTCTGGTTGTTTTAAAAACAACTACTGGACGGATTTCCACCAAATTTACAAAAGCATGCTTTTAGAATGAAGCCACCGTTCCTGCCGCAAATTTGGTGAAAATCCATCCAGCTGTTTGGGCTATAGGCGTGAGCAAAGTTTCCTTTCTCCATTCAGTCTATGGGAAAAAAATGTATTCTGGGACCCCCCCTAGAACTTCGCCCCCTCTCCCCCCCGACCAAACCTCACCAAACTTTGCAAGTGGGCCATATACTTTTTTGCAACGTTTGGTGAGGATTCGTCCACAGGGAGTGAAATTATAAGCTGCCCAATAAGTGCTCTTCCTATGAGTTTAACAACTTAACCATAACTACATGGCCCGCTACCGCAGGCCATGTAATATATATATATTTCTGAGGCTTGTGAAATCTGCTTAGATCACATGCTGTGCATAGGTTGACATCTAGTGGATGCTGCGGAGTATTACAGTTTGCTTTTTGAAATTCGAAAATGGGCGTTGACCTAGGGCGTGTCAGTAATACTATCCCTAGTGTGACGTCCACTGTACCCATGATCCCTCACGCGTGTAGGACCCTGATTGTTTTTTTCCGCCATACTTGTCGGAAGCATAGTTGCGGAGTTCACTGGCTTTCAGCCATTTTGTCATATTTCATCTAAAATTCCCTGTTCTTTAAATCCCACGTCGAGATTCCGAAGATCGACGCCGGTCCGAAGAACGAACAGCCGTCGAGACTGCACGACAGACTTTGGGCCTCGGAAGGCCTCTGGCCTCGGCCCTGCCAGTAGGGAGAGTGGGGGGTGGACATACTCACACTTGTTTATTTCCTACATATACTCGCCCGCTGCCATAAAGTAACATATGGAGAGTACTCCATTTAAATTCTGCCCCAAGTGCAACTGTAAGTTTCCTTGAGTAGATCAGCATAACACCTGTAATCTCTGTCTGCCTAGGGATCACCCCAAAGCTAATTGCAGAGCCTGTAGGTTTTGTAAAGCTAAAACACTAAAGGACCACTCCACTAAACGTTGGGCCCATTATGCGGGCAGCTCGAGGCCATGGAGGCGGTGGGTTCCTTCAGTGATGGCAGCAACGCCGCCATTTCAGACGGCGAGGGCACAGGGGCGTCGATAGACACCCAAGCGCGCGTCCCCGGCCTCGGAGGATTGTCCGGCGGGGCAGTTATGGGGACTACACCCAGCGACATGAGCGCTACCCACACTACTGCACCTAAACACACTAACCCAGCCGAGACTCGACACGCATTTTGAGTGATCGGAAGAAAGAGTCACAAAGAGAGCGGTCCACAGAAACGGTGTCCTCCGGGCGTTTCAGGTCGAGATCACCTTACGACACACAGCAACCCTCCACGATTACCCAAAGGTTCCTCGCTCCCCAAAGTTACGGAGTTATGGTCGTCAGAAGACGAATCTGTAACGCTCACCTGATTCCCGCAGAGGCGCCAGTCTTGACTGGGTGAATGCCGTATCTTCAAAGGTGATGTGTAACACACGGTTGGCTCTTTGGGCTGGACCTCTGTGCACTGTATGTCTGACTCGAAGAGTAAGATGTCTGCAGATAGAAAATATGGGATTAATGAACTGGGTTTATTGGGTGCCTCTCTCCTCTTCCCTTTCTCTTCTCCTGTAGAACCCCAAAGGTTAACGCCCTCACCTTAGGTAAGTGAACGCCGAGCTCTCCATCTGCCTTGGGGCAGGGTGCCGTAACCAGTTTCTTCACTGGATAAGGGTGCAGGCCTCTTGACCTCAGAGGACTGCTGTCCGTCGTTAACTGCACGAACGGTAAGTTCTGGGCACTTCAAATGTCTTAAAAGTCTTTTGTAATGATATCTCTTGTTTTGCAGGGTTCCGGCGATGGCGGATGGCGGGCTGATGAGAGTTGAGGATCGAACCCGCGTGAGGAATAGAAGCGCCTGGAAGCACGTAAGTAAGCGCTTGTAGCCTGCTTCACGATGCGCACTAACTGTCCCTTTTATCTTGCAGGTACAAGTTCGGAGCTTTAGAGAAGCTGAAGGGTGCTGGAATACCCACTGGATTCGGCGTGGGAAGGAGTAATGGCACGTGAGTAATAAAGTTGCCCAATGTCTTTAAACGCACCTTCTTTTGTCTTTCAGATGCGGGATGCAGCGCCGAAGGCCTCCGGAGCGTGCGAAGAGCTGCTAAGCTTTTGTCTTTCAGATGCCGGAATGCAGTGCGAAGACCTCCGGAGCATGCGAAGAGTAGGTAAGCCTTTGTCTTTCAGATGCCGGAATGCAGCGCGAGGCGTTGGTGACAGCCGATGGACCAGGTAAGAGATGCGCTGCCACTGAAGACCCTAGTGCTAACCTGTTCTTTCTTTGTCTTTACAGGTGCTGCTGAAGACTGGATTCCAGGATGGTAAGCCTTTGTTCCCTTAGGCCCAGGATCAGAAGCAGAAGACACGATGAGCGTTCTGCTGCAGAGAATGCAGAATAACGCAAAGCAAGATTCATCCATCGGGTGTGGTTTAAATAGCCTCCTGTAGTGCTTAGGTGTCTCCTTCCACAGCCACGCCTAGGTAAGAAAAGAATTCCTGCTTTCCAGAAGAGTTCCAGTGTTCTGAACCTAGGGAGTGGCTCCTGCCCCACCCAACAGGAAAAGTAGTCCCAAACAGAAGAGGATCAGGGGTTCAACTGGCAGGTAAGTAAGCAGCATGGTCTGCTGCAGGTAAGTCCACCCAAGCATTATGAGCCCGGCGCTTCCAGCGCTGGGACTGGGCATCTTTATGAGCCTGGTGCCACTGGTGCCAGGACAGGGTCCAAAAGGTCCCAATTGGGACTGGCTGGCACTCGGAACCGGGGTTATGGGTCTGCTTCCAAGGGAGTCGGGCAAGTCCTGATCTTTTGGAAGCAGAGATCATGACAGAATCCGACCTCTACCCCCAAGCAGCACCCTTAAAGTTGGCTCTGGCAGTCCTTTCCACGTCTGCCTCCGAATCTCGACGCACAGCCACTAAAGCTACAGAACCTAGCCAAACCACCCCCAAATCTCGGCGCCAGGCGTCAAAAGATTCAGAGAGGGCCAAAAACCCAGGGAAATCTAAGACCCCTGACCCTATCACTAGGCCCAAAGTTGTCCCTCCCACTCCAAAGGATATGGGAATAGAAAAGTAACCTCAGCAAGAGGTGTTCATTCCCAGTTCTAGGGAAGGGAGCTCTGGTGACTTCAACAGGGTGATGAGAAGAATGTCTTTTATGGCTAATTTCTATGAGAAAAACCCTGACTATTTTCTGAGCTATCAGAATACCCCTGACAACCTCTACTCCTTCAGGATCCAAAGACCCTCAGCCTCCTAGTAAGAGACCTCGGAATGAGACTCCAGCTCAGGGTCTGATTTCAGACCCACTCTCTATTCAACCTTACCATCAGTATGCTGAAGACCCAGACATGCAAATACTGGACGACCAAGCAGGGTCGATTATTACGGAGACGACGAGGACCAGGATGAGGAGGAGGGAGATGAGGCAGAGGCCAGAGGCCTATAGTCTATACTCACCTATCCCCAAAGATCCACCGGTCAATGACTCACCTGTGGATAATCAGCCACTAATGAATGAGGTCTTAGCTAAAGCTGCAGAGCACTTTCAGATAGACACTCAAGGGGCTCAAGAAGAGAGGGACTTTGCAGAGGAAATCATGGGGGACAAAAAGTCCATTGCCCAAGCCATACCAATTCTGAAGTCTATCCAACACAGAATTGATCCCTCCCTCCTCACCCCTAAGCTCACCCAGACAGTCAACCCCAGAATGGGAAAATTATTCAGGGCCGCCCCTTCCGACCCACTTTACATAAGGGGTCAGCTTAAGCCCAACTCATTGGTAGTTACTACCATCAGGAAAATAGTGGGGGCACCTCTAGCATCATCTGAAGCTCCCCAGACAAGGAGAGCAAGAGGATATATGGTCTAGGAAGGAAAGTGGCTTCCACTTCCGCTTACCAGGCACGAATCCCGAATACCACCACTCTGCTGGCAAGTTATGATTGTCACCAATGGGAGCAAGTAGCTGCCCTCATTTCCTCCGCACCAGAACCACTAAAGGGCCAGTTAGCCCAGATTGCGTCGGAGGGTAGATCGGTGTCCGGGTGCATTCTGAAAGCGACTTTTGATGCAGCAGACAGTGCAGGCCAGCTCATTGCAGAGAGCACGGTCATCAAGAGACACGCTTGGCTGAGACAGTCAGGGTTCAAACCCGAGACCCAGGCTACTCTTATCGACATGCCGGTGGAACCGAATGTCTTGTTTGGGAAAGCGGTAGAGGAGGCACTCAAAAACTTCCAAAGAAGAATACGATACCCTAAGGTCCCTGGGACAATTAACTGACAAACCCACGAACCAAAGAGGGAATAATAATTTTCGTCGCTCATGTGGCCAAAATTCCCAGAGGGGTTCTAATTACTCATAGGGGCAGGGTACATCGTGGGGTGGCAACCAACAGACTAACCAAAGTTACTCCAGAGGTAACAAGGGGGACCGTGGTAGAGGGAGAGGCAGCCCAGGTAGAGGCGGTACGCCTCCCAACAAACAGTGACGCTCCGCTCAAGATCCCTTCCCATGCATCCCCAGTAGGGGGGCGCATTTCCACCTTCACCCAGGCATGGGAAGGGATCACCTCGGACAGATGGGTGTTGTCCACAGTGTCCGCGGGATACTGCATCGAACTGTTGGAGCGTCCCTGCAACCACCCTCCAAGGCAAAAAATACAGTCCCTGGACACCAAAAGATCCTCCTTGAGGAAATCGTCAATCTTCTCCCAAAGGACGCGATTGAACTCGTCCCGGGCAACCAGGCAAACAAGGGTATTTTTTCAACTTACTTCCTTGTGCCAAAAAAAGATCTGACAATGCACCCAGTATTAGACTTACACCCTGTATGTCAAGCCCCAAAAACTTTGCATGACTACACTCCCAAGAGGTAATCCCCCTCCTAAAAAGAGGAGATTACATGGTAACATTGGACATGAAAGATGCCTATTTTCATATTTCCATGTTCCCAGTGCACAGAAGATTCTTGCGCTTCAAGGTGGACAGTCAGCATTAGCCGTTCAAGGTGCTGCCCTTTGGTATAGCCTCGGCTACAAGAATATTCACCAAGGTACTGGCGTTGGTGGCGGCACACCTACGCAGGGAGGCAATCCCAGTGTACCCTTAGCTGGACGACTGGCTCATCATGGGGGAGACCCCAGTTAATTGCAGATCCAACATCCAAAGAACGATCAACCCCCTCTTCGAATTGGGTTTCTCAATCAACAAGAAAAAATCAATCCTGGTGCCAAGCGCCTTCAAACAGTTCCTAGAAGCTGTCCTAAACACTCAAGAGGGGTTGGCCTTTCCATCAGAGGAAAGAATTCGGAATCTACTACTGCAAATTCCTCAATATCAGTCCGGTTGCCAGATAAGGGTGCGCAAAGCGATGTGTTTGCTAGGCATGATGGCGTCATGTATTTACCGGGTTCCACACGCGCGCCTGCACATGCGACCCATGCAGGAATGGTTGGCGAAACAGTGGTCTCAGGCAAGTGGTCAGTGGGACAATCTAGTGGTCGTTTCGCCAACACTGGTACAAAGTCTTCGGTGGTGGACAAGAGAGAACCTGTCAACGGGGAAACCCTTTTACGATCCAGAGAAACAGGCAGTAGTCACTACGGACGCGTCCCTGTCTGGGTGGGGAACACACCGCCTTCACCACACAGCTCAGGGTCTCTGGTCTCACACAGTGGCAAGAATCACTTCAATCTGCTAGAACTTCTGCGGTCTTCAGAACGCTTCGAGCGTTCGAACCCCACCTGTTGAACCTGTCAGTGCAGATTTTAACAGACAGCACGGCGGCAATGTTTTACATAAACAAACAAGGGGGCACTCGTTCGCCAAATCTGTCCAGGCTTGCCCAGAGAATTTGGACATGGGCACTCAGACGGAACATTTACCTGTCATCTCAACATGTTTCAGGGGATCTCAATTCACTAGCGCACGCTTTGAGCAGAGATCCCCTCCCGGAAGAACACGAATGGTTTCTACACAAAGTCGTGGGAGACCTCTTCTCACAGTGGGGTTTTCCCACTATAGACCTATTTGCCACAAGCGAAAACAGACAATGCCCAGGATTCGCATCCAGGTTCCCCTAGCCAGGCTCCATGGGGAACGCTCTATGGATGAACTGGTCAGGGATGTTTGCCTACGCTTTTCCACCAACCCCTCTGTTGAGGAAGGTGGTCAACAAGATGCACAGGAAATCGATGACGCTCATCCTAGTTGCTCCCATGTGGACGAGACAACTGTGGTTCCCGCACATGAGCAAACTGGCAGTGTGCAAACCCATCAGACTCCCGTGCTGGCACAACCTACTATCCCAGCAGGAAGGACAAACCGTGCATCCTCAACCCAGCTCGATGAACTTGGCAGCATGGCTCCTGAAGTCATAGAGTTTGGCCATCTCAATCTACCACAGAGATGCATGGATATCCTAAAAGAATCAAGGAAACCAAACACAAGACACTGTTACTTTGATAAATGGAAGAGATTTGTTATTTGGTGCCAGAATAAACAAATCAACCCAGTTGATTGAACTCCTTCCAATATTGTCACCTACATGCTCCACCTGCTGGACGCAGGGTTGGTATTTAATTCACTCAAGGTACACCTGGCGGTGCTGTCAGCCTACACCACCTCCCATAACAAAGTGTTGTGGTGGAAAGTACAAGTGGTTAAAGCCTTTATGGAACGGTTAAAGAGGCTCCACCCTCCAATTTCGAACCCACCACCAGGATGGGACCTTAATGTGCTGCTTGCTAAACTCATGCGCCCCCCCCTTTGAACCCATGCACAAAGCTAGTCTCAAACACCTGACCTATAAAACTCTCTTCTTAGTAGCCATTACATCCAGAAGAAGGGTCAGCGAGATTCAGTGCAGGATCCCTTCTTTACTGTTCATAAGGATAAACTGATTTTACGAACACACCCTAGGTTCTCACCTAAGTTAATTTCAAAATTCCATGTTAACCAGTTCATTGAGCTACCGGCCTTCTTCCAAGAACCCAAGAGCTCGGCTGAGGTGAAACTACACACACTAGATGTGCGAAGAGCGGTCCTCTACTACATAGACAAGACCAGACCGCTAAGAAAGACAGATCAACTGTTTGTCTCCCTAGCTACAGGCAGAGAAGGAGATAGCTTCTCTAAAGGTGCCATCTCAAAATGGATAGTCAAATGTATCCATCTGTGTTACTCCCTTTCAGATAACTCTGCCTTTTACGCCAAGGGCCCACTCTACAAGAGGCACTGGGGCCACTCTGGCTTTCATTGCAAATGTACCCCTTGACACCATTTGCAAAGCAGCTACATGGAGCTCTATTCACACCTTTACTCAGCACTACTGCATTGACACTCATTCCAAGACAGATACTCAAGTGGGACAAGCGGTTCTCAGACATTTATTTGCTCATGACCCTTCTCACATCCCACCTCCTTCTTCTAACACTGCTTGCTAATCTATGCACAGCATGTGATCTAAGCAGATTCCACGAGTTTCAGAAGGGATACATTACTCACCATAATCGTATTTCTGATGTTTGTATCTGCTTAAATTCACATGCGTCCGCCCTTCCTCCCTTCTGAGAGAAGGCACATGGATGCTTGTAGTCTTATCTATCTATCTGCTTGGATAGTCTGTACTCACGCTACTCCTCATGCTACCTCATGTCAGAAAAAATACAATCTGAGGGTCCTACACGCGTGAGGGTCATGGGTACAGTGGACGTCACACTAGTGATAGTATTACTGGCACGCCCTAGGTCGACGCCCATTTTCGAATTTCGAAAAACAAACTGTAATACTCTGCAGCTTCCACTAGATGTCGGCCTATGCACAGCATGTGAATCTAAGCAGATACAAGCATCAGAAATACGATTACGGTGAGTAATGTATCCCATATATATGTATATAACTAAGGAAGCCTTTTTACAATCCGCTGTGAACACTTTGCAGATGTTCATGAACTGCATTCCACAAGTAGGACTTTCTGTGGACATGTATCGAACCCCCAGCTGCCCCAGCTATCATCATTGAGATGCCGTCGAGTATTTGAGTAGTAAATCTTCTCCTCTGGTTACCACTAGCTTGGTCTTACCTCATGGGTAGAACACAGGTGTGCAAACTCTGTATCCCATAACCAGACATCCTAATTATGCCCTCCTAGAGAGGAAAGTAGGTACTATTGCAGGCAGGCGCTCGGAAGATGCCCCTTGAAGCAGACTCATAGAATACATTCCTTGCATTCAAGCCTAATTAAATATTTACCTTTTCATGAAGATAGCAGAGTTAGGAGGTGACATGTAGAGGTCAGAGGTAACTGGCAGCTAAAGGCTGGAAGACCGTTTGAAAGGGTACATTGTGAATCTTTTTTAGGGAGATATTCATCTCCTCAAGATCTTCTTTGATTTGATGGATAGATACATTTTGGTCTTTCATTTGTAGGCACTATCAACTTTCATAGGGCTACTTCTTCCCAAATAATTATTCCCAGTTCAGTTGTTATTCCGATTGCTAATAGTTTGCCAGGAGGTGAAGACCATGGTGCAAGCGCTCCACACACATTGTGAGTAGAAGGGGGTTGAAGGAGAAGAGTATGTGATTAACGTGAATGGAAAGGAGCAGGATTACATAATTTCTTTCTGACCGTCGAACAAACATCTTTATAATGCAATTGCTCTTACATCAAACTGCTTGGAACTCTGCAGTAAATATTCTGTTCTTTTTATAAGTAGCTTTTTTATTAGTCGGAAAGGCGGATTGGCCCGACATGGTTTAAAACTATGCTGGGAAATGAAGCATGGAATTCGTCTTCTTAACCAGCTGTGGTAAGAACTGCAGAAGAGAGAACCCGGGAGCTTGGCGGCTTGGGGCACAGGAAATTCTCTGCTGCTGACGCAGGTCGGTGAAACCTGAAGCAGGCAGATTTACCAAGCAGTTAGAGGCCAGGGAACGCTGTGCGGAGAAGCACACGGGTTGGACCACTGCTACCGAGTCACAGAGAAGAGGAGAAGCTGCTAAGGGGAAGCAGAGATGTGATGGAAGCAGATGAGCGAACAAAATGCTCTGCAGACCTGACGATAAGAAGCAGACTGACATCCGAGTCATGAAGGATCTCAGAGCCGCTGCTGAGAACCGGGGCAGCCCTCTGAGAGGGACCGGGATGCTCTTGCAAGGTTTAACATGTACAGAACGACACTGTGTGAGAGCTGGGGAAAGCCTGAGCAAACTAATAGAGTCCGTGGGACATTTAATTATAACCTAAAAAAACCATGAAAAAGGGTCTGGGACCCATAGCCACATTATAAATTAAAACAGCGTGGCATAAAATACTGAAGTGAAATAAATGTGGAAAGTCCTAGCAGGAGAATATAACAGGCAAAGCCAAGTGGGTGAAGTGAACAACAGTGTATGTGAAAAGGGACCTGGGAGTATACAAGGTGTTTTTGCAAGTCTGGGACCTCACCCAAATTGTATCAAAGAACTATATAAAAGAATCTGGCAGGGAGTATACCAGGTATTGTTTGTGTGAATCAAAGAATCCCAAGAAAGATTCACACCCTCAGGATTTTTGGATTACGTTGAATTGAGAAGGACTTGGGGAAGGGAGATATTTCCCAGTTGCGACATCAGGAGGAGCACAGTTATCCTCTTGGACTACAACAAACTTGATTATTCTTTTTGAACTTTTGTTTGGTGGAAAGAAACCTGGGGATGGGAATTATTCCCCGGATCTGTGGACATTATTCATTCAGAACTTTTTTTTTGGATTTACGCCTTTTTGTTGAACTTGCAACATTTGCACACTTTACAAGTCAGAAACATTACCCTTAGCACCTGCGAGAAACCCGAAGGTGTCTCACTGTCCACGAGGATCACCTGGGAGAGGTGTCCTTTCGGGAATGGGAGTGCGACATCCGATGGCGGGACACAGTATTCCCCCTCTTTCGACCTTCCTCCACCTTTATAGATTATTCTAAATCCTGTCCCGATGCCCCTTACCCCTAATTTCAACAAATTCCAACTGCGAGAGGAGGCGTGGGAGAACCAGGAGAATGAAATTGCAATTACCATCTTGTGTATTACAACCGCAGGACTATCCTCCTGTCTCAGATATGCCTCTACCCAACATTCCTTCAGTTGAAGTAGAATATTGTGAAACCAGTTCCATTATGACCCCATACCTTTCTGTAAAACCACACCAACACATTTATTTACCATCACACACTCACCTTGTTTATTGGACAAAACCCTACACAGTTTTTCCCTAATTAATCAGAAAAATCACAACTCCCACAATCCCTTCACACTGGCTTTCTCTACAAACACTGAGACGAGTAAGAGGGGAGCTGAAAGAATTAAGCTCTCTCAACACCGCTGAGAGACAGAAGAAAGACTATGCCATACTAAAACTGGACTGTCCTGCTAATGAGGCCAGGCAAGGTCAGGCCTCCTTTTCTAACTGCTCACACCCGATTCCACTTGAGACTCGCATGAAGTATAAAAGGCAGAGCTGGAGAGCACACTTTCAGCTGGGGATGCTGGAAGATGTTGAGATGGCAGAGGAAGAGCATTTGAGCTGCAGAGACCCTGGGAGACCTGGAGGAGGGGGGGGAACCACCACACTGGACCTTTGAATGCAGGAGAGGCTGCAGTGAGGGGAAAGACCTGTACCTCCAGGAGGCAAAACCAATGGCAGCTGGGATCTCCTGGCGATGCCACACCGGCACTTCTACCCTGGGCCCAGCAGGCAAACCCAGGGCTCTGAGGGGTAGGCCATGAGGCCCTGAACTCTGGACACATCCCCATTGAAACTCATGCAGCTCCCAAAGATATGGTCTGCCGTCTGGGGTAGCTTTGAAGTAGGAGCAAAATACACTGCAATGCATTCTGGGACTGGAAGTACAAAACAGTTTTTGGGGAAAACTGAAGAATAGTCCACACCCAGTAGAGGGAGACCCTTAAAACAAGGTGAGAAGGTCTGAGCCCGGAAGAGGGGGACCTAAACTTTAAGAAAACCAAGTGAAGGACCTGCAGCAGAGTGGTCCGGCGCCACATGGGCGCTCATTTGAAGGACTCTGGCTGGTCCCCTTTGTTGAAACTACAAATACCAGCAGGCCCTAGCAGAGTACGGCATAAGAAGTCAAAGTGGTCATACAAGGGTCCATACAAGAGCAAAACCTATTGTACAATTGAAAGTCTTTGACACACTGAGGAAACAAAGTGAACTTTGTTACTGGGGGTAAATGTGAACCTGACTAAGGGATGCCTAGGACTCGGGGTGATCAAAACAAAGCAGATCAAAGACCAAAAAAGATATGCAATAGGAATGCAATAGGTAGATAGATAGCTGAAGCAAAAACTTTCACGTCTTACTTTTATCAAATAAAATCTCAAAAATGAGAAGCACCAACTAAGTAGCCAACACGCGGCTGTTTAGCTCCGCACTGCTGCACCGCTGAGCGGCTAAGTGGCCAAGCAGTTCTCTCACGGTACTCCCACCAGTGCGCACGCGCTGTGCGCGCTCGTAATATGGGAGTTTGTGATGACGTTAGGAATGGGTGTTCATCTGACCGGGGCTCCTATAGGAAAACACAGAAAACTGATTCAATAAAGGATGCAGAGAGCTCGGTGGAACAAGAGTTCGGTGGGCATTACACTGCCCAGCAACAATAGTCCACAGTCACCTTAGAAGCCAAAGTAATCACTCGTGAGTCCGTCGAACAGGCACAGTATGCGCAAAGCAGCAAGGAAGATCCAACAGTAGCAGCAGAGTGTTGCGGCCAAGTGGTACTCTCACGGTACTTCCCACAAATAACTTTTGTTTTTTTATTGTTGACACATCAGACCCTCTGAGGCAAGAGACTTTGTTTGAAAGAGACTTGGCCACAGAAGGTCCTAATATCGCTGAAAAGAACTCTAACCTCATGTTGTAGAAGCCCAGGTGTGTGTTGTGCTCAGGAGTCCCGCCTTGTCCCGTGCTAAAAACTTGGGAAAGGGAGACCCCAGCTATACCATCCTGACTTATCATTTCGGTGAACACTTATTTCTTTTCTGGTGAATTATCTCACACTATAAGGATTGGCAATCGTGTTTTTCTTTTTTTAGTATAGGCCTTTTTTATTTGACAAGACACCATTAGGACTGCCTTATTATTATTTGATGGTTTTAGCTTGCTCCCATCTTAGATTTAGGTTTAGATTAGGTGTTTTTCTCACCCACTTATACACTTTAATAAACACCCTTGAACTGTGATCACTTGTGTCCGTCTTTACTGTTGCCACCATGAGTTCCTTACACACCTTAGTTACTTTTAGGGTATTGTGAGAAACCTGAAGGTGTCTCCCTGGGGTCTCTCATCCAGGTAGCCAGGAAACGGCCATCGCTATCGGATCCAGTTCCCAGGGGTGGACCAGTGAGGGAGGATCACCTGGATGGAGGGGGTCCTCAGGGAGTGGAAGTGAGACACTGATGGGTGAGACGCGGTATCCCATTTCTTATAACACCTTTTTCTCAACCTACCACATAGGATACTCAAACATTCTAGGCCCCCCTATTCCAACACAAACACTTATGCATATCCTGAAGGACGAACACCAGAGCCATTTACCTAACATGTCCCAACGCAAGAGTCAGGCAAAGTCAGGCAATTGACTAGAACCGCACACACCTGAGGGCCCTTTCCCTTCTCCACAGAGATAAAAGGTGTAGCTTGAGAGCACAATATGAGCAAGGCAGTCCACACGACGAGAGAGCTAACTCAGCACGACAGTTCAAGAGGAGGAGAAAGACGGCGCTAACCGAGAGGGTGTCCTTTCCGACCAAGGCCCATGAAACCTCTGCAGAAGGAATCGTACGACTGCGAACAATAGCCAGCGTGTGTTGGAGCAGATGTCAACGGCACACAGGGCCCTCTTTGGTTATCCAAGCCAGGGAGAGACCCTTGTCTCTGTGGTACCAACCTTGGCTCCAGAGAGAAGAAAAGCCCCAAGCGGTTCATCACAGCTGGCGGGTCGAGAGGACAGCTGATAAGAAACCAAACTGTGTGTGATGAAAGTAGCAAACGGATTATTGAACTGTGAAAGTACAAAGAACCAGAAGGGGGATAACCAGCAACAGAGGAGTCAGTCACTGCGTGGGTGCTCACTCAGGAAACTAAGGCGATTACCTGATTGTTGAAACTACTGTTACCAGAAGGCCTAGGGAAAGGCGAGAAAGGGGTCAAAGTGGCCATACAGGGGTCCAGTAAAATCCTCTCTACAGTCGAAAGTCTTTGACCGAAAGATGATTGTGAAGCTAAGAGAACTGAATCCTGCATTGTAAGAACTGATTGAGTAAATGTGCGACGGACAAAGTTGGCAAGAGTGAACCTGAAGAAGGGATGCTGATAAACAGGGGGTGAAGTTTAAAGTCCCGATATACAGTGTGTTGACAAGAGTGAACCCGGTAGAGGGATGTCCACAGTGAACTGTTTAAAAAGACAGTACCGACGGAGGGAAGCGAACATTCGAAAAGGGTCTGAGGCTGGAAGAGGTGAACCTAGGATTGAAAAGGCACCGCCCATCGTACAAGCAGAAATATTTTATTTTAAAACACATCAGGTCCTCGGAGTCGAGAGACTTTTTGTAGAAAAGAGTCTTAACCACCAAGGGCCCTGATTGCAGAGAGTGGAACTGTTGGTTCGTGCTGGGAAAGCTTGAGCGTGTGCTGTTCTCCAGTGTCCTGCCTTGTTGCATTTTCCTGTGCTCAAAACATGGGGAAGGTAGACCCCGACAACCTCCTCCCAACTTATTATTTGTGAACACAACATTCTTATGAACCTCATCCCACACTTTGTATTTAGCGTACAGATTGGCAATGGGTTTTCCTTAGTATAGGCCCTTTTATTTTGACAAGACGCCATTGGGACTGCCTCGTTTTTATTTGATGCTTGTAGATTGCTCCCATCTTAGATCTAGGTTTAGATTAGGCGTTTTTCCAACCCGCATATACAGTTTAATAAACGCTCTTGAACTGTGATCACTTGTGTTCGGCTTTACTGTTGCCACCATGAGTTCCTTAGAGTATGAAAGTTAGAATAGGATTTTGGACACAGGACATTTTTGCTTTGGACATCTTGACACATGACAGGCCCTTAGTTTTTGGTTGGGGTCGGGAAATACACTGTTGCTTCGGGACAGTGAGGCATTTTGCAACCCCTTTTTCATTCAATAAAAGTTTTTGACAAACAACATGAGTCGTCTATTTCCGTTTCTCGTTCCTGGTTCATCAGAACATTCAAACCCTTTGCCTTTGGTCTTTGTTTTTTATGGACAGTTAATGCATTCTATTATTACATCAGTATTAAGTGTAAAATTTGTTTTACATATCCTGTACATAATTAAGGTCAATTTAGAATGATGGCTTTGGCTGACTAAATTGACCTTCATTATGTGCGGGATAAAGTCCTCCTCAGACTCATATCTGCCAAGTCACACCCCTCACTGCCACGAGTGCACGCAGAGGCTAACTGGCACAGCCAAGGTCACTTGCAGAGGCACTTTGTGAATATGGTAAATATCTCCTCCTGTGCCACTAGCCTTCATCTGAGCACCTGTTGGGCACGTGGGCATTGTCATACGTATGAACAAACTACTGAATGGGAGGAAATCACATATCCTCTTGGAAGGATAGCTCAGCGGCAACGTGCTCGGCTTGGAAGCAAGACGACACGCAGCAACACAGGTTCGATTCCCGGGTCCGCGCTTAGAAACCTCTGGGTATTAAGCGCGTTATAAATACCCCATCATAAGTTGTGAGGGTAACCCCCTGAAAAAACACTACTTTAAAGTCTTTTCATCTTTTAAATCATAAAGGCTTCTGAACCATTACCCTTCTTCTGTGAAATAAACTCTCTATCAGCTATCTTTCAGTCAAATAGGCCTTTTACACACACTTCAGGAAGAATGTCAACAATCACCAGGGCTATACCTGTGCTAACTCAAGGGTATTCTCCCTCTCAATAAGCTCTTCTGCCCACAGACAGCCATATAATACAGAATGAGGAAAAAAGAACATGTGTTTTGTACGTGAAGTTAGCGCTCCAACTAGGGAGAGGAAGAAGGAGGCTCAGGAGGCTTTCAGTGGAAAATAAATCCTGTCCAAGCCCTGATTGATTCTTCTTACCAGATGCTCTGTAAATCTCAGGGCCTTAACACTCACCCAGTCACAGGGATATTTTCCTCAGTATGAGCTTGTAGAATTCTGTCGACTATTTGGCTCATGTGCGTGCCACTCGCACTGGAGGGCCTTATTACATAACTAACAAAGACGGCTCTGTCCTCTGGACAACTAACACAGAATCCCAGAAATAGGGCATGCGCGGACAGGCTGTGTGATCTCTCCAGCCACTCAGGGTGAAGCTATGCAACCCAAGCTCTATTTAAGAGCCAGCTCTCAGGACAACAGTGAAAATGAGTGCAGAGCTGGGAGGCTGCAGAGTAGCAGTTTGTCAGTGGCCAGCGAGGCACAGAGACTGGATAGGAGAGAGGCAAAACGTGATTGAGTAGGCAGAGTAGGAAGAATACAAGGAATTGGCTGAAGGAGAGGAGTTTATGAAAGTGAAGGAAAGTGCTGAGGAGTAGTTTGGGAATGACATGAAGGGGTGGTGAAGGGGGGGCTAAGTATGGTGAGGAGGAGCCAGGTGGAGGTTGGAGATAATGTCAGCAGAGAGGAGGCAGACGGTTTTAAAGTAGAAGGGGGGATATGGTAGTGCAGAAGGAGGCGTAGAGATGTATTAAGGGTTAAGATAAGGATCCGCTGTGGGTAAAATCAAGAAGGCAGCATTAACAAGCTGCTGAGGAGGAGCATGGAGCAGAGATACCCCGCATGCATAATGCCTGTGGAAATCAAGGTATGGTGGAAGGAGGTACAGTCACTTGGCAGGATGCTGAAGGGGCTCTGAAGAGAAGAAAAACCAAGGTGAAATAACGCAAAATAGGAGGTGAAAGAGAGCTTCCCTTAGGCACAAAATAATTGTGAATCGTCATGGCGGTTGACTAGAACAAGGTGCCTGCGATACTATCCAGTACCCTGGGATAGGGAGACAGTGGCCCTCATTACGACCCTGGCGGAGTGGGTTTCCGCCAGCGGTAATCGCGGCGGACCCGTCCGCCGTACTACGAGTTCCCGTAGCGCCATGGAGGTTTTCTCCGCCTGGTTTTACCGGGCGGAGAAAACCATGGCGCTAAGGGACCCCGTTGTTAATTACGCCGCCGTACTTTACGGCGGCGTAATTAACTCCTTCCCCACTCCCATTATACCCTATGGGGCAAGAATGGGAATGGGGAAGGGCAGAATGGGGATTGGGGATTTACCGCTCCGCCAAGGTCGGCATGGGGTGGTAAATCCGCCAACCCCATGGCGCTATCGACGGCTTTCCGCCATGCTCCGCGGTGCATTTTGCACCGCGGAATCCGCCAGGGTCGTAATGAGGGCCAGTGAGATTAACTGAGCTACCCCTAGAGAGAAAGTGAGATTACCTGTCTCTTCGGGTTTCTCTGGGAAGTTTGTTGACCATCCCTCACTCATAGAAGCAACCTTGGTCCAGGCCTATTGTGTAGGTACATGAGATACTCCCTAGATCGAGGAGGATCTCCCACGCCTACTAATCGCTGTGAGATGACAGGAGGTTAGGTTGAGAAGTTCTTTGAGCCAACACTAGAAGCAGCTCAAAGGGTACGCAAATTCACTTGTTAGACTCCCGAAGCCCAGCCTGCCTACCTGTCGATCCACATAGTCATGTTTATGATATTGCTCATGCAGAACTATTGGGTTCCCGGAAAGGGTAGACTACTGCTTGAAATGAACCTGTGGACAGCGATTCTATCTGGATGCTGTGGAGTGCTGTACCCCCATTCTGCCACCCACTTTTGGACCATTAATCAAGATTTGTATTTGGTCCCCACTGAATTCAAGGGAATCTGTGGTATTCTTAAGTATTATAGACTGACCTCTCATAAATAAAGGATATTGCAGTGCTTGTTTCCACTGCCAAGAGTGTTTGGTTCAGGGAAGAACCGACCAAACCCACATTTTCTTTGGAGACATACCTACTGGAATTACCTGCAGATCTTTAGTCTAGCGAGCCACTTCTGATTTCAAGGCACAGCAACCAATGAGGTGGCCTTGACAAGCTTTTGACAAGAAAGTAAACTCAGCACAGATGCTCTAGACTCCCTTTCCTCTGGTAGGTAGAAAGGAAGTGCCAGCTTAGTTGGGATATGTATATGGGGCCAATGGATGTTATGAATGTCATCCCAAAATCCTGCCAGGCACTACAAACCCAATTCTATCCCGCTTCTGGGCAAACCACATTGGAGTCCTACCCATTGGGGAACATATGAGTAGCTAGTAAAAGAAGAGCTCATCCAAGGCAACACTTTTGGCAAGACTCTTCCAGTAGAGGACCTATGTGGTGTAATAGTGGCCTTTTGTGTCATGGGGGAAGGTGTTCTTTATGGAAGTCGGCAACATGAATCCTTCTACACCAGTGATTAAAAGAGAGGCTGACATGACCCATGGAAATCCCAGAGAAGGACATCCCACTCCAGAGAACGTGTTCTGCAAGAGACTCCCAAAGCTGTGTAAGCTTGGACAGCAAGTAAAATAAGCCACAAGGAAAGGCTGATAGACTCGATGGGGGATCCCAATGGAGAGAATCAATATTATTTTACTATCTTCAAGGAAGAAAGAAAGTAGCCTTGAACCTCCAACCTGACCTCATACCTCTAAAGGGGTCCATTCCCTGTGCACCTTTGCCCTCAATACCATCAGTTGGGACATCCACGGACAGGTATATACCAAAGCCTGCATCGTTTGCTCCTCAGCGTTTTCATCCTTTCTGGAGGCCCGGAACTATTGTCACTGTTGGAATAAAGTCACTGGGCCTCATTACAACCCTGGCGTTTAGGGGTTAACGGCGCCGTAAAAGGCTGCGGTGCCGTTAAACCCTTAACACCCGATTCACACTTTAACGCCTGCTTTTTGCAGGCGTTAAAGTCCAACCCGCTAAGGAACCTTGGTGCTAATTACGGCACCGTAATTAGCGCCTTCCCCATTCCCATTGAGACCTATGGGCCAAAAATGGGAATGGGGAAGGGGCCATGGTGAATGGGGATTTACCGCCCCGCTAACCTTGGAATGGGCCGGTAAATCCGCCATCCACCATGGCGGAATCCGGCATGGACCCTGGTGCTAATAGCACCATGGTCCAACACCAGGGTTGTAATGAGGCCGACTGTCTGGTTAGCTGTCAACAATCTTGTGCTGTGGTGACCAGGTGAACTCCCAGTATCAAACACAGGTCCCTCGTAGATCTCCTTAAGCCTGGTGCACCCATATATCCTGAAAAAAGGTCCACTGGTCACTATGAACTGGAACATAGAGATTACCAACTTTCCAGAAGCCGCATCAACCTGACAAGTCTCACAGGTCGCTAAGGGACCTAGAAAACCATGTTCAAGGCCCTAGGATGCACAGCTGGCAATATATTTGCACCGCAAAGAACTGCATCGCGCCAGAGTGAGACAAAAGGTGGGAAGGTAGCACAGTAGGTTCCAGTATGCAGCAGCACACCAACTCTCGCCTCACTCCGTCAGCTCCGGGGTATGTCAGCCAGCTAGCCACACACACCGATTCTCAGTGCAGTTTACTTCATTGTGTAAAGCATATCAAACGGTAAGCAAATCGGTACAGTGACCTAGCAAGTGTTGGCATGCCTGTCCACAAAACCCGTTCGGAGAACGGTACTTTTTGCTAGTATTTTTATAAAAGTAGTCCACACCCACCTCAGTTGTATGCATTTAAACTATTAACCAAATTGGCCATACATGAGCCAAGGAAGGCTGCAGAGTCGTGCTTGCACAACCTTTTTTCTGCTTCTTTCTTGTCTTTAGACTTCCAGTGAATCGTCTCACTTACTTGAAAGGGCTGTTTGTTACAAAATGGAAAACATACTTTTCTTGACATTTGCTAAGTAGAACACACTTTTCCCACAGCCTCTGCAAGGGAGTGCACCCACTCCTCACTCACCAGTAGTATCTTTGGTCTCTTTTATATCAGATTTGCTTAGCTGTAACCATTTGCAAATTAGAGTCAAAGCTCCCTCTAAGACTGGCGGTTTCCTCTCAATCCCGTCTTTTATGTACTTTTTTTGTAAAGTGTGACTTGGTTTGATTAGGTTTAGTTTGAAATTTGCACTATCCTATTACAGCACTCTCTTTATAACAGATGTATTACTCCAGTCTTGTGATAGTACCAATACTTGATGTTTTTAACATGTATTTCTATTAGTTTTATGATCTATTATGTGATTATTGCGATGGTTTATTCATTGTGTGCAATTGACTAATAAAATATGAATATGTAATTTCCGTCTGACCGAGCCCATCCCCTTTTTGTTTGCATGCCGGAGTCGAACTTTTCAATTTATTCTTTTGATATTAGTGTTTGCCCATGTGACCACGTCTTCTGATTGGTTTGATTTCATATGCTCCCCGGGTCCTCGACGAAGGGGATACCCATCCTTGGTTTCTACATATGTGCAACATAGTTGCTATCCCTTGCAGGTCGATCACCACCAACTCCGACTCTGTCCTATACTTTGCAGAATTCTGATTTCGACAATCTTTACTGAGTACCCTGCTTGGCAACGTTGTATTGCCAACATATGCTCCTGTGTTATTGCTTCAGGTTATCAAGCAGTTGCTCATGGGCTTTTTGTCATACTTTCCCCACCTGTGTGGCAACTTCATGCCACATGGGAGCTTAACACAGTCCTGTCCAGATTCATGACGCCACCATTTGAGTCTTTGTACAAGACAAACTTAAAGTACACATCTTGGAGAACATTGTTCCTTGTAGTAATTATGTCTGCTCGAAAGGATGGAGACCTTCACAGCCATTGCCCAGTGCATCACTTTTACGATGTTAAGCTAGTTATTCGCACACTCTCATTATCTATCTATGATGGTGTTGGACCGTGATATAAATAAACCAGTCACGCTTGCTACTCACTTTCTTCAAGAACCACAGTAGAAAGGGCACTGCACACGCTTGACATCAAAAGAGACTTAAGATACTGCATAGACTGTAGTGCAGTTCCCTGGAAGGCAAACCTGCTTGCTTGTGTCCTTTGGACTCTTATTGCAGAACTCTGTTCAAGCAAGGTATTTTTCTGTGGATAGCCACCTGCATTTTGTTTTGTCAGGCTGTGGATGGAAGACCGCTGATGGGCAAGCAATGGGGCACTCGAAGACAGGTAATTCAACCACAACTGCCTTCCAGGCAGGGTTTCCCTCTCCAGGACATCTGAAGGGCTGCAACATGGAGGTGAGTCCATAGCTTCATTAAGTGCAACTGCTTGAACACGAACGCAAGAGCAGAGTTGGTGGTTGGGCAGGCTTTAGTGCAGCACCTATTTGACGAGGTGACATTTCAGAGGTAATAATTTCTTACTTGCTTGCAAAATATCAGACAACCAGTTTAAAAGTTATCTCATGTTTGAACAGACCTCCTTTCCCATCATTACATCTACTCGAACATACTCCAACATGTCTCTGTACTCACTCTCCTCTGCTCGTCAGGGGGCTGATGTTTGTCTGTTCCCATGCCTGCACGTCTTTGTCTACAGTCTATGCTCTACTCTACCCTACTCTATTATTCAACTAGCTCACTGTCCATTGTGTATAATTCTATTCTAACGTACCGGTTCGAAGGGTTGCCTTAGCTACTGTGTGTTTCTGTTAGAAAAACCATGTCTTCAAGAAATGTAAATAAATGAAAGTACTACAGGCATCAAATAACAGAAATGCATGGTTGACAACGGCCACAAAACCTGTAAACGCCTTAAGCTGCCTCTGTGCTTTCACCCCTCACCGATACAAAAGAATGAATGAAAGGCTCTTTGGAAATTAATAAGCATACCAGCATCAGCCCCTCACGAGCACATCTGCTAGTGGGAAAACAGTCATGGAAACACGTCTGCCTGGCCATAAGCTATGGGTTCCTGTCAGGTAGCACAGTAGCACATAACCGCTCAAGTGCATACATGACAGCTGTCGGCGCATCCTCAAATATACTGAACTAACAAAGAACTCTAGCATACAGCAGGGCATGCTGCGCCCTTTATGACAGAAATATTTATATCTGCTCTTTGTTTTACCCACTGAGGATGCACTTTTCATCTTAAAACTTAAGTGAGATGTCACAGGAAAAAAGAAGCATGCTGGGTGTCTACATGATGAAGCTTTTGTTAAGATATTGCACAGTATAGTAGTCGCAATTACTCTTTTGATTCCTTCATGTCACACTTATGAAGTAGAAAACACAAAATGTACCAACTACTGGGTTTTCATAATTTTTTCTAAATGGAATTCGCTGATAGAAAATGTTACACAACGTTTTACAATGTTTGGTTTTATTATAAACAAATTACAATATTAATATCTGATTTTATATATTGTGCTCAGTGCCAGATTCCTCCAAAGTTTAATGGCACTCAATATATGTACCTCCGAAAGATGAAGGGCTGAGCTGATCCTACAAGGCTACTAGGGATTCCAATTTGCAGAGTGCAGTCTTACTTTACAAGTGCTCAACCCGTGAACTCTCCACTGAGGATATAACATGGTATGGTGTAGTACAGTAGTAGCCAATTTCCATGTGCTATTGAAAATTATAGTAAATGAAGACACCCCTCTAGATGTTGACCCTTTGGTATGGTTTGCCAGCTCACCAGTACCTATAGATGTTGACCCTTTGCTATGGTTTGCCAGCTCACCAGTACCTATAGATGTTGACCCTTTGCTATGGTTTGCCAGCTCACCAGTACCTGTAGAAGTTGACCCTTTGCTATGGTTTGCTAGCTCACCAGTACCTATAGATGTTGACCCTTTGCTATGGTTTGCCAGCTCACAGTACCTGTATAAGTTGACCCTTTGCTATGGTTTGCCAGCTCACCAGTACCTATAGATGTTGACCCTTTGCTATGGTTTGCCAGCTCACATGACCTGTAGAAGTTGACCCTTTGCTATGGTTTGCCAGCTCACCAATCGATTGATTCCTTTTGTTAGATCAGCATTGCCTTCTCCTTCATCATACACTAATCACAACAATGCCCTTTTTAATTAGAATATAATAATAAAGTAACTACATTTTTCATTTTTGCAAGCCGCTACATATTAACAGAGTAGTATCTACAGTCTACTTACTGCTTTTAATGTGTTCCTTTTTATAAGACAAACCGGTTTGCTTGTTGAAACAAAACCACGTTATTGGAAAAGGAATGGCAGTTCCTGGGACTTGGAAGGATTATAGTGCAAGGTTTTCTGATGAGGTTCATCCTCCATACCAATTACCTGGTTTATGTTGCAACCTACGGCAGCACTTTAATGCCGTTATGTGCTGGAATGTTTAAATAACTACTGCCCTTTGGGTGTACGGGGAGAAGTGTGGTTTCTAAACTCCTGCTCAGACACACACACACACACACACTACTACTAGAGCAGCAGTGATGTGAATCATAAAGAGGAAGCAGGCATAAATTGCATACCTCCTTTGCGTCTTTCATGCGGCCTGGGTCTAGCGCTTTTCTGAGAGAGAATTTCAGTGGCCAACTCCAGCACTACTCGGCTATTCAACATCTACCAGGAACTGACTGACTACCTTGTCACAAGCTACACATTAAATCATTCCAACCCAAGCATTCCGTGGTAAACTGGCTTCCTTCTTTCAAACTAAAATCATAAAGCTATGTCAGGTCATTGCAACTGAACCCAGAATCTATGCCAGCACTGAGGACTCTTCATTTCATAAATCCTCTTCTTCTAATATTATAAAGTGAGTACTGGGATTGAAAGCAACAGGATCATCCTTAGATGATCTCTCACCGACATGTATGAAAAGGCATGGTAGCTGGTCTTTCCATCGAAACCCTTTCCAACTAGTTTTTCTTTGCATCGAATGCACATTCTTTGCATCAAATGCATACATGGATGGGGCAAAGGGTTATTTTTCTTGGGGTGGGGTCCTAAGGGTAAAAAACAAGCGTTTGGGGGCAGGGGGCAAGAACATGCAAAATAAAATGCATTAGATGCAAACAAATTTGATGCTAAATTTTCATTGGAAAGGGTTTCGATGCAAACCCTTTCGACGGAAAGACCATAAACCAAAAGGCATATCCTCTTGCTGGCAGAGGATTTGGCCTATAAGTTTTATGCCTCTTTTCAAAGTGGTATATACCCATATCAATTAAAGTAAGCTCAAGTACTCCCCTTCTGAAGAAAGCTGCTAAAGCATATGAATTATTGCCCAATACCTAACCTTCCCTTCCGAAGTAAAATCATGGAAGTAGAGGCAACGTTTCCACTCTCGCAATACCTTGAAAAGAGTTAATTTCTGACTGAAGGCTTTTTAAGTCCCCTTCACAGTACAGAGACAACGGCACCCTCTGCTGCCAAACTTCTGCTGCTGCTCTGTGGCTGCCACGGAAATGAAATAGTGCCTACGCATAGAGCCCTACCTGCCATATCCATGGCGGCCATCTTGAGGCAATATTTTCATTCAGTGAACGGGACGTGTGCGGCCTCCGGTACATTAAATGAGAATAGAATTTTCTTAGTACCCTCGATTTCCGGATTGGAAACACAGGGTCCTAAAAGCCTTAAGCACCCATTCCACGTTCCAAAGGCTGGAACAGATGTCAACATCCCGGGGCCTGGGCCGTTAACACCCATTCCAGCCCTTGGAATGGGTGCTTAACGCAATATTATTCAATGCCTTAAAACGTGATTAACTTGTCAAGGTTAACATTAGCCTGGTTTAAGTGGTAGGAAACGGAGTATAGCTGGAAAACGTAATCTTACCCAGTTGTCATTTCCCATGTGGGGTCCCACAAGGATCCGCTTCCCCCGTTTTATTTAGCATCTGTATGTCCCCCTTGGTTCAGATTATTGAAGGTGGGGTCTTCAATGCCAGCTTTATGCTGACGATCCCCAGATACTTGTTGACTTCCAAGAGGATCTCAACGAGGGAAATACAGTAAAGGACTACATAGCAGTACAGCGATGTATCCAAGACGCCTCTGATTAAATGGAGGCAAAACAGAAATATTGCTACTTAGCTGCCCCGCTGAATCTACTCTTCCTTTTCCTTGGCCTTCTAACTTTGGGACTCCCCATCACCTGCTGGTGCTGCACTAGCAAAAAACACAAATGTTTGTCTTTATAACATTAATGGATGTAGATATCTGCTTGATGGTAGCCACCTGAAGACCTTAGTCCAGGCAATCATCTTCGCAAGAATGCACAATGCTTTACCCTTTATTTGGGCATTACCTAAGAAATAGATTTGTAAGGTGCAAGCAGTACAAAACCATGATGTGCATGTAATCTGTGGTATAAGGCAATTTGACCATATGTCAAAGGCACAGCAAGATTTACGTTGGCTTTGCATTGAGGGATCAATTCAAGAACGGGTACTCGCACATACTTGCAAAATCATCAATGGCCCAGCGCCTGAGTACCTGTGTTATATGGTTCAGAAATGCCTACCTAGCAGATCCTAGATCTACATCCAAAGAGCTACTGGTTCAGGGTAAATCATCACATAGGGGGAAAATTATTCAGCCATTGGGCTGTCGCATGTGGAATAACTGACAAACACCCATCAAACACCCACTGACAAATGCTCCATTACAGAATTTCAAGTGTTGACTGAAACAACATCTGCCCTCGTTTTCTGTACCATAAAGTAGAATGTCTTCATCATGATTTTTTATATTGTTTGTATTGTTGTTTAAAGTGTCTTGAAACTTTTTTTATCGGTAATCTGTTGTGCTCAATACATCTAGTATTACTATACTCTTCAAGAGGCTGTGAGCCAGCAGCCACGCGTACAAAATAACAGTAGTATGGTAAGTACCAAAATAGGTGAAATTACCAATCAAGGTTCTATAAAAAGACTTTAATTAAACTAAAATGACTGACAAACCATTAAAAACACTAACAGCCCAGTCCCGTAATGTGTTCTATAGAGAATGCAGTCTTTGGGAGAAAAGGGCACTCAGTGTATCGAGGAACAGGGATCTGCAGACAAATAGTCTTGTAGAACAGTTAGACTAGTTCACAAATATGTCTTTATAGTATAAATGGCCTCTTAGGGCCCATAGATTAAGATCAGGGGGATAGAACCACTCATATATATTCTCTTCTTTGAGTCTTGACAGTGTTGAACCGGGAGTCTGGGCACCTTCCAGTGTCTGGCTCAAGTTTGAGTTCACTCAACGGGATGCAACAATGTGGAGCAATTCAGCTTGTGGCTCAAAGAAGATTGAAGAGGCAGGTGAAGTGTAGAGTTAGGCGTAGCTCGAAGGCTCATCCGGAACTACATGCAAGGATAGCCGAGATTCAGCTTCAGCTGCAAGCTGGCTAGACTGGGGCCTCCAAGGCGATGCAGTTTGCCATGCAGCAATTGCTAATGGCTCGAAGAAGCTTTGTGCTGGCGGTGATGTTCGAGTTGGCATTCTGCAAAGGCCTTCAAAGCGAGTCTAGTTGAGAGAGTGTCAAAGGCAGCTTTGTTGGGTCTTTGCAGTGACTTAAATGCATCTGAAGCACTCTCAGCTCAAAGCTGCTTAAAACGACAGAGAGAAAAAGGATGCTTCTTGTGGTCCTTGGGGTGCAGTGTGGCCCTTCAGCTGGGTCCCTGAGGGAAGATGAGTCATTATTCTGCCCTTCCCAGCCAGACAGGTTGCAGGGATGCCACTCCATCAGACAGAGTCCTGGGTACCAGTGTTCCAACAGCAGCCAAACTTCTCGCCAGCTGGTCACTTCAAATGTTCCCCTGAATGAGTTTGGGAGTGTGGGGCTGAGCCCTCCTTGACCATTCCTATCTTCACTCCAATGGATGGGAACTTTGGGTAGTCTTTACAACAACATGGCTCCAGTGAAATACTCTTCAAGAAGATTCCAAGGTGACTACTCCAGATGATTCCATTGAGGGAGGTTCTCACCACCATATATAGTTACTTTACCACAGTGGTTTGGTTCATTTCAATCCTTCTGTAAGGCACCAATCCTTGATGTTATTACAGGGGATAATCCCTCTGTTTTCAGAGGGGTCTCGGGGAATTAAGTGTGGTCTGGGCATAGTCAAGATGCTGGGCCCTTCACTATATGGGTCCTCTCTCAGCTCTGCTGTACATCTCCTCCCTATCCCCTTTCTGTCTGAGATCAAAGGGACGTAATCATTATCTCCATGATGGGACTTCCTCATTGAGTGGCAAAAGCCACTTTGAAGCTGCTAGCCCTCGCTCCACCCGTAGAAAGGGTATGTCTTGTTTTCCTGGGAAAGGTGTCATAGCTTCCCACCAAAAACAAAGAGGATTCTGGGCAAGGCCAACCATGTCCTGTGAGTGAAACCTTCAGGCCAAATGCAATACAGAAAGGCCTCTACCCTGCAGGGCCAGTGGAAACCAAGTGGAAACAATAAATTATGCCGGATTGGGTTTTGGCAGTTTTAACTGTACTTCCTATATCAAACCAGATATAGAGATTTTGTTTCATTTAGCCAGCGCTCTGCCACCAGACAAATGTGGTTATGCAGCTAAAGATATTTTGAACATGGATGCCAGTACCTTTTTAAAGGCAACCAATAGTTGTTGGAGTACATTTTGGTTCCAGCAGGCTGTTTTAGGGAGGCGCATGTTACTCTGTGACTGTCATGTTGCCACCTTGCATTGTGTCTGTGGGTGTGAGTAGACACAACCCAGTAAAATACATGTGTGAAATAAAGTTTTCAATATGGAGCACTTCTTTTTTCTTTTTCTTCCTTTGTTTTTGACCACCCTGTCCACTCATCGTTCACCTTATTAAATCGGGCATACCTAGCAAACCCAGACATCCCCTCCCCACTGACTTTTAGTCTAACCTTTTTTTCTTGGACACTGTGTAAGGCCTGACGAGGTGGACAAAGGGGTGGCATATTTAACCAACACTTCATTACACATACAGAAAACATGCAGATCTGTCCCTTTAACAAAGGAGGATTCCATGACTAACAGAAATGCAACTATGTTGCTAGTCATCAGTGATGTTGTCCAAATCAAACTAGTCATCCTCTGTCCAAAACCTAACCTACTCTGACCCTGCCACTAAAAAGAAAAGGCTCGGCAAACAAAAAGGGGTCCAGGAGAATGACTCCCTTTTCCTGACCAGGCTTACTCATCCTTAGTAACCTATCTTCATATAGTTCCTTGTAATATTCTTAGTTAACCCCTGTTGTTCCTTAAGCTGGAGGTGAATCTCCCAACTTTCCGCTCTAACTCGGGATTGGGGGGAGTGGTAATAGCAGTACTGCTGCATTTCTACCGCTCCGCCCAACCCGTGATGAGGCCCATTGTCTTCTGTGATGCTGAGCATGCTATACAGCACTGCAAACAATTGTACATTTAAATTTGTATTCTGGTACATCATGGTTCATGCATTTGTGTTGTACCTACAGTAAGGAATGTGGCCCTGGTTACAGTGCTCCAGATAAGATTTTGAGGTGGGAGTATTTTACTCCCTATTTTTTAACTTTGGGAGTAAACGTGATTTTAAGAGAGTAAATTACTTTTCTCCTTTGCAAGAGAGTGAAATATGACATTCTGCCGACGTGTGCAAAAACTGTATGTAAATCATTACTATGTGGCAGCTTTCTGCAGTGTGGCAGAATTCACCTTTCATTATTTCTCGAAGGTCTGGTCATTCTGTATATATTTAAATGTTGAAAACACAAAAACCTAGCCAATTACATACTAAAGCAAACATGAATTGTACTTTGTGTTTTGAGGTTTGATAGCAGAATTGTCTTTTGATGTTTAATGAAAGTCCTCATTTCGCGAAGCTATTACTATCTTATGGTATGCCAATGTTATGATAGAACAGTGCAGAGGGGCAAGGACTCCATGCTTAATTCTATATCTAATCTCCTGGTCAAATGGTTATTTATATAGCGTTTTTGGCAAAGCGCTGTACATGGAACAAATTTATCACAGTTATCACCAAACCGAAGTTAGTACTCCTTTATCAACTTCAAAAGCATGAAATGCTTAGTTGGCCATGCCTGTGTTCGATCCTGCAACCTACAGATTACGCACAGATCGCAGCAAAGGGTGCTCAAGCGGCTGAGCTATCTTATTGGCTAACATCCTTCAGAGGTCGGTTAACTGAGTATCGACTGAGGCATAATAATCACAGTGCCTCGATGTTAGACGAACCATGTATGAAGCGCTACATAAAGTTAAATATCTATCTGGATTATCGCAGGGACAGGTTTTGCTGAGTTTCTATTTCAATTACAAAGTTAACTTTCCTTTGTTTGTTTTTGAAAAGTGCTTGCACTTCCTAGAGAGGCAGGTTTTGGATGTTTTAATTGTAGTCTTGAAGATTTGAGATGCTAGAACACCTGTGATTGGTGTAATGACAATCAATCACCCTTGAGCAAAGACTCTGCTTCCACTGACCATTTATATTAATGTACCCCATTGACTGCAAGGTTGAATGGATGTAAACTAGATCATGCATACTCATCATTTTAAACACTGCATTTATAATTGGAGTGTAAATTAAATGATGAGTGTACAAATTATATGCCTCTGCATGATTATGCACACAGCACAGGAACTCTGAAAAATACAATTGCGAAATGCTTGTTTGCTTTTACTGGAAAGCATCTTATTAATTATACAATCATAAAATCCTAGGAAAATAAATATGCAGTGTGCTTGTGTTTGCTCCGTGAGCATTAACAGAGCAGAAGCTGAATGGAAATGCACCATTGCTTTTATGACAGTGTGCAGTTTCTTTTTTTGAAAGGCTTCAGAGAAATAAGTTCTGTTTGACAGAATGTTATCCATGGCTTGCAATGACACCCATGTAGATAAAAATCAAAAGAAGCCTTCTGGTTTCTGGCAAGTAACCTGACCTTTGCACTACCCTAGGCTCTAAACTTGTGTGTAAATGTACATAGGAAAATAATAAAGCTGTCGTATTTACAAGATGTTCATGCGTAAAAATGCCTGGTACGCACCTTATCTGGAGGCCTGCCTGGTTATTACCAAAATTACAGTTTTGAGTTTAGTTAGGAAAATCATTTTGAATATATTTCCTTTATGCAGTACAAAAAGGATTCATAGATATTGGTCAGCTTTCCAGATATTTTTCCCAGCTGCGATTTAAATGTTGCAGAATACACATTGTAATATACTTCGATCACAGGCTATTTACTTATTTCATCTGCAAAGATATTGTGTACCTTATTGTTTTATATGATTTCATCAGCGACAGTTGTCTAAATGTGTTTTAGTTTATGCACATGATGAAGGTAAAATAAGCTATCCACTTAAGGTAAAGCATTTGTCTGCCCCATTGTTTCTTAAATATGTTTTGTATACTTTGTGTTTGGAAATGTCATTCACAAGTTAACTCATTTGTTTCTCCCCTCTGTTGCTTTTTGAAACCCTTTACCGCCAGATGGCCCCTCTGCATATCCCATCCCAGTGCAGAACATCAAGCCGCTGCTCACAGTTGGATTCACGTCGGGGGACATTAGCCTCATGAACAACTATGATGACCTGTCTCCTTCAATTATCCGCTCAGGGTTAAAAGGTACTGAAGATGTTCCTTCATGTGCTCGTATCTTTGATTTCTGTTGAGGTGGTGGTGGGCGGGAGAGGGGGAGAGGGGAGAAGAAGCTACCAGGTGCTGCTGGTCCTTTGCTAGATATATTATTGTGATTGCTGGCGTATAGAAATCGCAAGAGACCATTGCATTAACATGGTTACTCCAGGAACACAAACTGGTCTGCTCCCATCACTCACTCTGGCACACACTCCTCTTTCATATGCTCACTACCCATTAAGGCACTTGGAAAAGAGTGAAGAGACAAAATGGAGAACCGGGCTGAACGCTAATAATTCTTTAAAAAAAATAGGAGAATGGGTGAGTTTCTGTAAATTAGATATTCCATGCTTTGTGGACCATGACAAAGAATTATCAGCCCCAAATGCTAGATTGCGTATAGCCCATGAATAAATAAGCCCAAGTCAAGATATTCGGAGAGCAGCAAGTGTGTGAATCAGCAGATGATAACAAAGGACACATTATGAAAGTGTTTCCCCCACCATTCTTGGTACCAAATTTTAGTCCAGAACTCTGCTGGGAAACCCAACTAGCACTTCTCTCCATAAGGAAATCCCAAACAAAACAGCATTTGTCCTAATGTACATAATGGAACAAATAAACACTAACTCTTAATAGCCAGTTTAAACATTCAACTTCATGGGTGTTTCTTGTCACAAGTGGCTTAAGGAACAGACCAACTCAAGGGATTTTATTGAAATTTCAATGAGCCCTATGCTGTCCCTCTTTCTCTCTTTGAAAGCACTGCCTCCCTAAACCAGGCGTATCCCCCTGTCATTAGATAGTGATTGTTTCACCTTCAATACAAAACAGGCTAAATAAACTGCAATGGCAACCTAAAGGCACATGGCCTTATCTATCTAAGCACCCTCTGGTATTTCCTAGCTGTCCATACTCTATCCAGTTGTTAGTGTTCTAAACGTTTGTGGGATCGTGCCATGCAGAGACCCTGCTTGATTTGACCTTCCTTCAGTCACACTCACCTTCTTCTCTGACTCTCATAATACTCCTCAAAGTCCACCCGCCTCTCTCTCCTTTTGCTTCAATGTTTCTTGTACTCATAGGCCTCAACTCCACCCTTAGATATTATTGCTCCCTCCTCTGCCCTACTGCTTCCCTCCTCTGCACTACTGCCTCCCTCCTGTGCGCTACTGCCTCCTTCCTCTGCTCTACTGCCTCCCTCATCCGTGCTACTGCTCCCTCATCCGTGCTACTGCTCGGCACTACTACTACCTCTTCCACACTGCTACTACCACTCTACCCACCACCTTTCCAGGCACCCTCCTTTCACAATCACTTCACAGTCACTCCCTACTCTCCTTCTCCTTACTACAATTGCCACTTTGACAAACACTCACAACACAGTACCACTTTCACTAACTGTTCAATACCTTAACTTCTCCAGAAATTACCTCCACGCTCTGCCGTTCCTCTTTCCCTCCTACTGGTCTTTTAGTCTGCCACCTCCTCCTCTGACCTCAAACGGATAACCCACAACGTCTTGCTTTGTGCAGTCCTTTTTATGCTTACCTCTCCTCCCTCCATTGGATCACTGACCCTGGGCAATCTGGTCCCGTCTTAGTAAAGATTCAAATAGCAGGGTTAGCCCCACCCACTTTCTCCATGTGGGCCCGCCAGTCAATGGCAGTGGCAGCATGGCAAGCGAAATGTCCCGGTGTGTGTTAGAGGGCCTTGGTTCTGGCAACGCTGGGGTATGTTCAATGGCTGTGAGGGTTTGAGCACCTCGTCTTAGTTCCTTGTTGTCTAGGGTGCTTCCCGGTGGCTGCAAGTGTTTGCCACCATCAGCTGGCAACATAGAACAGCTTCTTGGCAACCGTGTGGTGCTGCAGAGTTCCTCTCACTTGGCTGGTTATATTCTGTAGGCAAGGGGAGTAAGGAACACAGGAAGGCTATTTCTTGTACTTGGGTCCCAGACTCGGGTCTCTTTCTTTGACTTGCGTGCGGTGCTGGATGATAGTGCGCTCTCTAATGCTTCTTCCCGGGTCTGGTAGCTAATCACTAGAAAAAACAGACACTAGCGAGCATCTTGCTTAGGAGCCATGTTGTGAGACAAAGGTGTACTACTCAGAAACAAACTGGCTTTATTTAGGAGGAGGCAGGCTTTGGGGCCCTCTCAGTTGCCACCATCCCCTTCAGAGATAGGATTGGCTCTGGATTTCACCTTGATGGGCCTCTCACGCTGGGCTGAGAGGGCATCCCGTCCCCTCTAGACAAGGCCAGGGTATTGGCCTTATCACTTTTGTCACAGAGGCACTTGATAGTTAACCCTCCTAGGCAACTGCCGTGGTCTAGAATGTGAATAACTAGTTGTTCAGTGGACTTGTTAGTTCATGCCCACCCTGTCCGGCAAGTGTCTGTCATGTTGATTCTCATCTAGTTACTCATACATATATATATCTTTGTACCCACAGTTAGCTTTCATACCACTATTGCCTTGTTCCCATGCAGTTGCACCCTTTTACTTGAACTAACCTTTCCACCACAAGAACACATTTACCCTCAACACATCATAATCCAGACTCTCACCCTTTCTGTCTCTAGATGACTCCCCTGAGGATTTTTCTCCCCACACGTCTTCCAGGCTTCTCCTATTTCCCACTTCACTCTCTGAATTCCATCCATTGCCCCCTTCAAAAACAGCCAACTCTCTAAACCCCTGCCACAATGTCGTCTTCCAAACACCCTCCCATGTTGTTGGACTCTGACTTAATTTATGGAGCCTTTTAGTCCTGTTTTAATTCAATTGCATGATTGATTGGGACTTTGGTTCCAAGCCAAGGATTTGAGATAGGTATAGAAAAAGTGTCTTTCTCTCCACCCCTGCCTTTCACTGCAGACTGTGGTCTAATTATTGACCACCAGTCTGGGTTCTGGAACGGAGTCTGCTTTCCGCTTCAGTTGAGGAGAACTGCTTTCTCTTAACTATCATCCTCATCCTTAACCTCTCTTCTACTTTAGACGCTATCAAACATTCTCGACCTCTTAAACTCACTCCAGTGTCAAAGACACTGCTCTTTGGTGGCTTACCGCTTTCCTTTGGGACAGCATGACTCGGGTCTAGCCAAGCTTCATCCCATCTCAACCCACTACCTATAACTGTGATGTTTCCTGAAGCACAATCCTACCCCGTTGGGTGTTTAGCACATATCTCTCCTCTCTGGCCAGCCCCTTTCCACTGTATGCCAAAGGCACCCAAATTGCATTCAGATGATCTAGTGTCTAACCTCTAGCTTCTAACCTGTTTTGAGTCCTGTTTTTCCCTCATCCATGGCAGGATGTCTGACCTTAGTCTTTGCCTTACTGCTTCTAAGACAGAAATCCTGTACTTTGCGTTTGCTATTTCTCCCTCCCTATGCTTTCCCTAACTTGTTTCCTTTGGCCTCCCACCTACCTTGTTTCAATCTGCCAGAAATCTAGGCATCATCTTCAACAATCAGTCTTCCTTACTCCCCAAATTCTTGATCTCTCTAAGGAAGTTAATTTCTATCTTCACCTTATTAAGCAATGCTTTCCCTTCCTCAGTTTCCCACACATGGTTAAGACTTCTAGGGCCCTTGTCCTCTGTTTACTACTGCAACGACATCTGTTTGGGCCTCCCTAAATCCTCTCGCTACATTCTGTAGATCATCCAGAGTAAGTCTGCCATGCTAATTCCTAGGTTCAGACCTAATGACAGCATCATCCTCACATGTAAATTGTTTCACTGGCTGCCTTTTACTGCCAGGATCTCCTTCAAGACCCTATGCATCATTCACAGGACCTATTGTAATTTGTATCCTCATTACTGTTACATCCTGTCATCACCCCTGCAGCTGCACCTTACTTGCTACATGCCTGTATCCACAATGGTCTCTCCCTGCAATCTTGACGCTGGCCTTCCCAGTGGGCTCCCGTAGCAGAGAGACGGCTGCCTGGGAGCAGAGGACAAGCGTACACAGGATGCAACATTGTGTACTGAATGCTGCGCACACTTAATGCGTCCCTGTCACCATGGCAACAATATCGCAACCAGGACATAAAAGCACAATGCGCCCTGTTTTTCGTGTGTCTCAAGGAACCTCGCTACTGCTGGTGCTCTGGCCGTTCCTTGCCTTGTGTCCTCTGCCTTCCTTGCTGTCAGGCTTTGTTCAGCTGCCCTGTTTCTGGCACCCTGTTTTGTTTCTGCTTCCCCATCCTTGCTCAGCTTTTCCCCTGCAGGTTTCCTGCATTTACACTTGCTATCATTGTGTCTTTACCTCTGTATACAACATTTTCCTCCTTAGCCTGGCTGTGGATATTCCTCCCATTCTAGAGTGTCCTTAGCTGGCTCATTTAGATACCTACCAGAGCCCTGTACACCTTCTGGTCCAGTTCTTGCACTGTCTTCATGCCACGGAAATACCACAATGCGAGTCTGTGGTGTGGGGAAACGGCACCCAACTATTCCTGAGTATTATATTCTCTGGGTAGAAAGAGGATGGTTTCTCTGACTACTCTAGTTACGGAACCAAACCTGGAAGCACGACGACCCAGCACTCCTGCCAAGACACCACGAATTTAGCACCTCAGTGTTCAGGTATTTGACAATTACCCTCAAGAGAAGGCACCTAAATGCCACCCACCTAGGACCTTGAGCTCTCCCTCCAATAGATCCCCTTCGGTCTTGAGGCTCAAGAATACATTCACCTATAGGCCCTCAGCTAATCTGGTGGCCTGCTTTAGCACTCTCTACCTACGTACTTGAGAAAAGAAGAAAATAATTCCTGCTTCAGAAACCCCCGAAAGACTTTGCTAAAGAAAAACAAATTTAACATTTAGGAGGCCTCTTATCCTCCTGTATCACCTGTTATGGCTGATAATTTGACTTCTACCTTGCTCTTAGTACTTGCTCTTTGTTAGATTCCTCCTGTCTGTATCGGGGTCCCTATACATATTGGATGCTTTCTTCCTTTTCCCTCGCCCCTTTTGCCCTTACCTGGTCTAAATGTTATAAGGCTTTGAAGATCAATCCTACCCCTCCCTTTTCTACTTGCAGCACCACAACATGACTTAGGCATCTTAGAAATCATCAAGTAATATATAAATATTGTGGTTTGCCAGTCTGTGTTGTCCACAGTCCATGATCCACTATATTCCTTCCAAACAACCTTTGCTATAGTCTCTTTATTTAATCATTATTCCTCATTGTAAACAGGCTGTTCTGCTAATTTCTTGTTTAAATATGTGAATAATTGCTGATAGAAGCGCATTTAATTCCCGTCAATACGTGCAAATAGCATACTATTAAGAAGTTGTACTAAAAGGAGAGGGAACCAAAAAATTGATTTCTGTTGTTTGAGCTGCCAATGGGTATAGCTAGCACTTGGGCTGATTTTGCCCAAGTTAAATAAATGAACGCAAACAAAGCTGGCAACTAGAAATAGTATAAGGAGCTTGCGATGAGTCCCTTTACTATTTCAATGATGGCAAGTGCAGTGTCTGGTCAATGTGGGAGGATAGCAGCGTAGAGCAGGAAGAAGAGTTTAGTGTTCTGGGGAGCAGGCTGGGGGTGATGGACAACGGGTGGGGCAGGTTGCGAGGGGATTACTGGAGGGCAAGGAATGCAGCCTAAAAACATGTCAGCCCGCAGGTGTGAGATGCCAGTGGCCAGAATGGGACCTGGCCTTTCTTTGCCATATTTTGCTTGTGTTTCTGGTTACCTGCTAGACCTCTCGCGTGGTTATTACTAAGGTGTACTATGTATCTCCCATGACCACTTTCCACATAGCAATATTTCTATATAGAGAATTCCTTATCTGAATGATGTGCATTAATTCAATTGTGCAGTTAGGGTGTAGAATCACTAATCCCTCTTGGCGTGTTTCTGTATAAATGCCCTTGAGGTGAGCACCAAAACATGCCAAATATGCTCTATAATCATGCTTCACCATGCCGTATTTCTTCAGTATCAAAGCCTTCATTAACTCTCATGTCATCAGTCCGTTCTGCTGAGAACAAAGACTTCTGATGGATGTAGTGTGGGGGAATACAACTCTTAAAAATTAAAAGAAAAAGAAGAATCCAAAAAAACTCAAAATATAACAACTGACATCTGAGTGCAGCTTATTACAGTAAATTGCACTGCAGTACTTAACATCCTATAACAATATGACAGAATGTGTTAGTCAATTCATATGTATGGGAAGGATTACCAGTGATGAAATTACCTATCTCAAGACAATGGATTAACAGGAGAACAAGTTGTCATTGAGAGGAACTCTGGAGTACATAGCAAAAAGACAGAGGTAAATCCATAAAGTGTTGAGAGATGTGGTATCAAAGTACAGAGAAAGCTTAAACAAATGTGAGAAGATGTTTTATCCAAATAGATATGTGGGTGCTCATGGATGGATATCTAACAACATACATACACATTGGTCTATATTACATATGTATTTCCTTGGCCGTACAGGGGCATGGTTCACCAGTAACTACACAGCTGTTGTTGACACCCCACTCGAGCAGTATTTCAAAATGCTGATGAGTGATGTGGGGATGTTGCCGTTATTCTTTCTACTCTTTTTCCGACTACCAAAACCTCAGCTTTGGACACAATCCCCTGGAAAGGTTAGCCTGAAAATATGTATTGGATACCACTACCTTCCTCGCAATTATCAAAATGTGCAATTGCTGGGTGACTCCGCTCTTTTCTTCAAATTATGCCAATGCAGTCCAGCCCTCTTATTCTGTGGCTGATAAAATCCTGATTGTTCGCAATTTTATTATTTTTTTTAACGTAATTTTATTGATTTTACAACCGGTTTAATAACAACACCATACACATGTTAACTTCACAGTGAAAGTAACAGGTATCTCAGTGCCGACAATCCGGAGGTGTCAAACATCTCTCAATATCCTGAACTAGTTTCTAGAGAAGCATAGTTGAATGATCTCCCAGGATTCGTCACTCGCAGGGGCCAAACCTGGTGCTTTTTGGAAAAGCGGTGTTAAACAACAATATTAATTTGCCCCCACCTGCATTCTTCCCCCCACCCCACTCATCGAAAGAAACCCCTCAACGACTCAAGGCGTTCCATTATCCTTTTCAGTTCACACTACATTTCCACATTTGCATATAGCTTTTCTCTGTGTCCGACAATATATATGCAACAATTGTTAAAGCCCCAGCAGGATGCAACTCTGTGAAAGATTGGGTCCTTAGATGATGGTAATGGGTACTACTCTGTTCAGTGTGGTTCAGCCCCCTTCATTGCTTTCCTCTATATTCTGTAATAATCCATAAAGGGCAACCAGACCAGGTCTATATGAGAATGGGATTCTAATAAGGCGGCACTGAGACTTTCCATCTGATAGATGGAGTGTGCTTTCGTGAGCCATTCACCTTCTGTCGGTAAAGTGCTGCATTTCTATTTGATTGTTAGGCAGACTCTCGCTGCAAGCAATAGGTTTCTGGGCATGTGTGAAAGGATTGAATATGAATCATCCCCGTCGGGTTTGACACCAAGCAAGACCAGGAGCGGGGATAGTGTCCTATTGATGCTGTCTATTGCTTGAATCCACTCCAAGACCTCCGTCCAATATGTCTGGGCCTTTGCACATCCCCACCAGTGATCTCACATACCTCACCACATTCCCTCCAACAAAGCGGGTGGTCCCTGGGAACATTTTTGACAACCGTTATGGGGTATAGTATATCTCATCAATAATCTCTCATTATGCATTTTATATTGCATGGAACTCGAGGTGCTCCATACTGCCCTATGTATGACCCTTCATGTGTCCGATTGATTTTGTAGCTCTAACTCTGTGCCCCACTTAGTTTGAGGAGGGACGTGCCAGATGGCCCTTGGTGAGCAGCGCACTGTATAATTGTGCGACCAATCCCCTGGATCTTCGGCGCTCACTGAGGATGCGTTCGAATGTCGTCAGAGGGAATCTCCCCAATGTGGGTCTCTCAAGACACTTCTTAATTGTAGGTAGAGTAGGGGAGCTATTGTGATACCCTGTAGTGCTTCCTCTAACTCCTCTTTTGCAATATAAACCCTTCTCTTGTCAACTGCTCAGCCCTAACTAGGCCTCTCTTATATAGGGGTTGGAAGTGGAGTACCTCGCTCAGCTGTTCCTGTATGGGGGCGGGGCCCATATACAACTCAGGGGGGATGGCCACGATGTGACTCCACTCATATTGTGGGTGAGTCACCACAAGGACTACAGTACCGCCAGGACTGGGTGTTCCCGAATCTTCCGAGGCATGGTACGACTCGGGACCCATAGCAACTCACCCATGGTGACGGGTGCAAAAAGCGCATTTTCTAGGGTGACCCACTGCTTCTGAGTTTTCCCACAGGTGGTCTGTGAGGACACAGAACTGTGAGGCCCTGTACTAGTCGAAGAGATCAGGGAATCCTATGCCCCCTCTATCTTTTGTCAGAATCCAAGTCCTATATGGAACCCTGTGCTTCGACCCTGCCCATAGATAAGCCAGAAGAGAATGCTTAACCCCTGCAAGAAATGCCTCGGGAACCACCACAGGGAGAGACTGGAAGAGAAATAAGAATCTAGGGAGAACGTTAATTTTAATTGAAGTGTACCTTGCAGCCCAGGAAAGTGTTAGTTTAGACCATCTCTCTAAGTACGCTGTAATGATGCTCCCCTGGGGCTTATAATTTGCATCAAATAGATTAGTCAAGTATTTTGTGATCTCTACACCCAGGTATCTCACTGCTTCTGCCTGCACTTGGAACCCCCACTTGACCATGAGCTGGGACGGGAGGACAGCCTCAGGTTGGAGCGTTAACGCTATTGTGTTGTTTAAATTAGCTCGGAATCCTGATAATGCTCCTTATTCCCTCATAGAATCAAAAAGAGCTGGAACTGAGATCGACGGCCGGGTGAGATGGCTTAAAATATCGTCTGCAGACATTGCACGCTTATATTCCCTACCCCACTCTTTATTCTGTGAATTTTAGAGTTTGGCCTAACTGCTTGCGCAAAGGGTTCAACAACTAAAGCATACAATAGGGGAGACTGCGGACAGCCTTGCTGCGTGCTCCGGGTCTGACCGAAGTCGATCGCGATGACATCATTGACCAAGACCTTGGCAGAGGCATTGCGATACAATATTCGAGTTGCTGAGACCCACAGATCCTCCAGGCCTGCCCACTTCATTACCGCGCTTAGGAAGGGCCACTCAACACAGTCAAATGTCTTTTCGGCGTTGATGGACATCAAGATAGGGCAATCTTCCTTCTCATCGGTATGAGCCATGAGATCATGGGTTTTGCGGATATTGTCCGCTCGTTGCCTGCCTTTTACGTAGTTGACTTGATCAGTGTGGACTAACTGGGGAGAACCTGGGCCAGGCGGTTAGCTAGAATATTGGCGTAGATCTTTCCGGATATTGGGCGGTATGACGTGCACTCTGAGGTGTCTTTGCCCTCCTTCGGTATGACGACAATTTGCGATTCAGTGAATGATGAAGGGGCATGGCTTGTTTCTAGGATTGTATTTTTAAAATGTTTGGTCAAGAAAGGGGTTAGGGAGTTAGCTTTGTAAAATGCTGGCATGTACGCGTCCTGTCCAGGTGCTGAGCCTGCTTTTAGCTTAGAGATAGCCTGATATCGACTGAAGAAGTTCAAAATGCTGTTTAGCATGTCCAGACGGGCTTGTGTTATTGGAGGCCAGGAGAGCTTTGCCAAATATTCCTCGATTTCGGGTTCCGATCCCGCTCCTTCAGCCGAATACAGAGTGGCATTAAATCTAGAAAAACATTGTTATTTCTCGATGATCTGTCGGTCCCATTCCCATCTCATTCCTAATTTTAGGTATGGCTCTGTCCGCTTTTTGTTTGCGGAGACGATTAGCCAACATGTTATGTTACTTGGCATTTATATAGCGCTGTATATATCATTGGTATGACCTCAAAGCGCTGGTAGGTTGAAGGCCTTCAGGAGCCGCAGTTCAGGTCAGTAGAAGGAGGAGGTGTCTTAAGGTGCGTGTGTGTACCTGTTATGTTTACAGCTGATGTAATAGCTGTATGGTAGCTGCGTCCTAGCGTTAGGTGTGGCGTTGAAGAATTATTTGAAATGTGTGCAGTCTGGTGGGTGGGCATCCAGACTGGGATTGGCTGCATTAGGCATGAAGGACGCTTATGTGATCAACTAGGCCGTAATGTCATCGGCTAGCTGCCTTTTATTAGGGTGTTGAGGTGTTGATGGGGTAGTGTTCGTATGTGAACAGCTAGGCCAAATTTGTTAGGGGTATAGCTGTGTTCTAGTTGAGTGATGGTGTATAGTAGAGAGTAGGCGTAATGATGGGATATGATTTGATGGTCCATCATATTGGCACACGGACAAACAGTGACAGTGGGGTGGGCTTATGGTAACAAGAGGGGGCATACGGATATATAGTAACTGCATGGGAATTGAAAAGCATAGTGTACAGAGGTACACAGACACAGTGGGCACATATGATGACAAGAGGGTTGGGTAATACATTGGGACACATAGCGACATTACGGGAATAGGATGGCAGGGAGCTCTGCGACGTACAGACAGACAGTGACAGGCAGCGGGTTTACAGCGATAGGGTGGGGAGTGGGTAAATACGATAAGTGCATGGGGCAAGAAGGTGGGGTACACAGACATGAGTACATTGGGCAGACACGGGAACTAGAGGATGGGGTAATTCTGTTCTGTCTATTCAATCCATCCATTCCATCCTATCCATTGTGTCCATTCCATCCATCCTATCCATTGCGTCCATTCCATGCCATCCATTTCATTCAACCTATCCATTGTGTTCATTGCGTCCATCATATCCATTGCGTCCATTCCATCCATCCTATCCATTGCGTCCATTTAATTCTATCCATCCAATCCATTGCAACGATTCCATTCCTTCCATCCATCCTATCCATTGCGCCCATTCCATCCACCCATTGCGTCCATCCTATCATTCCGTCCTTCCATTCTATACGTTCCAACCATTTTGTCCGCACCAGCCGCATCAACCACATCGACCACTCAACCCATTCTATCCGTTAGTTCAGTGTATATATATTCCATCCATCTATTTCATATACAGAACTTCCATTCAATCGACATGCATCCATGTCATCTATTACTTCCATTTGTTCCATATGCGTTCATCCATTCTATCTGTTCCGTCTTTTCCATCCACGCCATCCTCTTTTTTTTTTTTCTTTTTTCCATCCATTCCATTCATCAATTCAGTATACATACATTTCAGCCATTTCATCCATCCATTGCAAAAACATACCTTCCAGTTGTTCTACATGCATTCATGCCATTTATTTCATTGTTTCGTTCCAAATCCATCCATCCATGCCATCTATTTCATCCAGTCATTCCACATGCGTCTGTCCAGTTACATTTAATACATCCTTTCATCATTTCTATCGGTCCATCCATCTTTTCCATTCATCCATTCCATCCGCCCATTCCAATGATCTGTTTATATGAGGCTGTCTATAGTTCAGTCTGTGGGAGTATTCATTGAGGAAACGGTAGGTGGTCGCATTATGTATTTGTCATTTGTTCGGTTGTCAGGGGTTCTGATGCATCCTTAAGGTTGATGATGGCGTTATGGGAAGGACCATGTTTTTAGTAACTTGTGGAAAGTCATATAGTCTTGGGTGAGTTGGATGTGTGGTGGAAGTGAGTTCCACAGAGCCGGGGCTAATGCAGAGAAAGAGGATCCTCCAATCCTGACTGAGTTAGTTGTTGGGATCACTAGAAGCAGCACCAAGCTTGATCTTAGGGTGCAGGGTGGGAGGTAAGGTTTTAACTTTTCTTGCAGTTATAGTGGGCCGGTCTTGTGCACGGCACGATGGGTGATGCACAGGGTCTTGAAGGTGGCCCTTCGTACGACTGGGAGCCAGTGGAGGGTTTTGAGAGCTGGAGAGGTGTGGTCTCTAGGGCCCAGGGAGAGGAGCAGTCTAGCAGCAGCATTTTGGGGTCTTTGGAGTTTATTAGGTGGTATGCCAGGACTCCAAGGTATAGGGAGTTGTTGTAATCCAGTCCCGACATTACAATAGGCATTACAACGGCATATCTGTTTAAAAAGGAGATGTAGGGAAATATGCGCCTGAGAGATTTGAGATGGTAGTGACAACATTTAAATACGTTGTTGACCTGTCGCAAGAGGGTTAGGCCAGAGTCCATAGTGCATCCAAGGTTTTTTACTGAGACGGAGGGTGAAGGCGGAAGGCCCATGGAGGAGGGCCAAGGAAGTGGGCGAGGTAGAAGCTTGGTGTTGCCCCACACCATGAATTCAGTTTTAGGGGGGTTTGAGAGGAGATAGTTTATAATCATCCAGCGGTCGGTACTAGAAGGCAGACTGTGAGGTGGGGATGGGAGTTGGGGTCTGAGTTGTGGATTTTAAGGATGATTTGGGTATCGTTGGGGTAGTTGTAGCACAAGATATTGTGCATGCGGATGATTCCAGGGAGGGTGGACATCTAGAGGTTGAAAAGGAGAGCAGAAAGACAAGCGCCTTGTGGTACTCCAGTGTTAACTGAGCGAGCAGGTGAGACAAAGGGGAGAGGAGGGTTATTTGTTTTCTGTTGACGAAGGAGGCGATCCACTTAAGGGCAGTTCCACGGATTCCAAGAGAGTTGAGACACTCGAGGAGGATTGAGAGGTTGATAGTGTCAAAGGCTGCAGAGAGGTCGAGGAGAATGAGTGCAGCGCATCCTTCAGTGTCTGCAGTGGTCTTAAGGTCGTCCCAGATTGAGGCCAGAGTGGTTTTGGTTCAATGTCGCGGTCTGAAGCCTGATTGGGCGTGTCAAGGAGGTTGTTTGATTCGACAAAGGCGTTAAGTTGGGAGTATGCACTTCGTTCGATGAGTTTTGCAAGGAAACCAGTGTTTGTGAATGGTCTATAGTTTTTGGGGTCAAGTGGGTCAAGGGATGGCTTTTAAGACGCTCACCTGGTCTCTGGATGGCAAAGCCCCCTTTCATAGAATTTTTTTTAAATATCTCAACTGTGTCAATGCTCTTCCCTGCCATACATCTTTTAATTCCTTACGGAGCTCTCTGATATGGCGTAAGATTGCGTCCGCTTCTATTGGCTTCGAACAGAGTTCCAGTTCCCTTTGTGTGATTCCTGCTTTCAACTCTTCCTCCCTCTTTAACCTGATTCTTTTCTTATGCGCCCCTTCCGCTATCAGGACCCCCCTGAATCGTGGCCTTCCCCTCTGGCGACACTGTATTCAGCGGTAATTCCCTGTCTCATCTGTAATGAGGTAATCTTTTATTGCTTCCGTGAGGTTGTTCTTGAAAACTGAGTCTCTATAGACATTGTCACTACAGACCCACCTTTGTTCCGGACAATGGGGAGGACCAAGATCCAGTTCCAACTTACATAACTCGTGGTCCGTCCATGCCACTATCCCTATGGTAGCACTAAGTATCGAACTCACATTCTCTGCACCTACTAACAGATAATCTATTTGTGAATATGTGAGGTAAGGGGGGAATAAAAAGTAAAAGCCCTATCCATTGGATGCATTTTGCGCCAGTTGTCTATCAAGTGGTGTTCTCTCAGTTGACTTGAGAATCTATCCCCCTGTGAACTGTTTGGTAAGTGTGACCCCTGTCTCATGGAATCCCACCTAGAGTCCGGTATCATATTCAAATGCCACCTGCATACCAGCATGCCTTCTCTCGAGCCCTCTGGGAAATCAAACAGGGACTCGCTGAACTGTGTCTGGTTCTGATTAGGGGCATACACAGAGCAGAGTGTGACCAAGCCTGATTTTAACTTTCCCTTCAAGGCCACAAAACTACCTTCATTTTCCCGGTGCATGTTTTCTATCTGGAGGCCTATTAATTTCCTGTACAAGATCCCCCACAACCTCCTTCCTGCTAACCCCCGAGGCCCATATCGTTCCCCCGATTTCTCTGCTCACTATTCTATATTAGTTTCCTTGGGCATATTTTGTCTTCTGTACAAATAGTACATCCAATTTTGAGAGTTTAAATTCACGCGCTAACATGGAGCACTTTTGTGGTGAGTTGAGGCCTTTAACATTGAGAGACCCAAATGTTAAACCATCAGGTGATGCCATGTTGAAACACAAATTGTTGCTTAAGGACCCCGCTGAGGTAAGTAGTCATGACATGGCTGGGTGGTCTGTGCTTGGAGCGTTGCTGATCAAGAGATTTGTGTGTTTGTGAAAGTGCAAAAATGTGGAAGCGTAATCTTCTCTTCCGATGAGAATCCTGCCCCCGCCCCTCCCCCCTCACACTTTGAACGGTGCCTTCCCCGACACTTTCCCAAAACCTTTAGTAAAAAGGGCCACACTACAGGGACTCCTCTCCAGGCTTATATACTAAACTGCATCAATAACGAAGTTTCAACGGCAGAGTTATCTCGCAACATAACTATACATGAAAAACATTTGGTTGCCTATGGCAGTTTATAAGAACCACACCAGATTTCCCACATTCTTGGTGTAAATGAATGTTCTGAACCCACATTCGGTGCAAAGTATCTCCTCAATTCGGAACACTCGCCAACTTGTTCTAAAAAGATTTTGCTGACTTAAGGTGAAACCAGAGTAAAAATCTTTCAGGGCATATTGTACGGCTTGTATTTCCTGGTTCCAGGGGCATGGCACCTTCTGGGGGACGTGGGCAGCGTGTCACGCAGCGGTCCTGCAGGCCTCATGGATTTCTCTGTCGGAGCCCACCGTGCCCGCTTTTAGGTGTTCCAAGGCTCCTCTTCTGAGGTCCCTCTGTAGCCCTCTCCATCATGTTCAGAGATTAAAGAAAAAGGGATCCCCCACCGATAGCGAATCTCATGTTCCTGCAGCCAGGCAGTTAGGGGCAACAGCTTCTTAGTCTGTTCATTGTGGCAGCAGAAAGGTCATGGAATAGTTTCACGCTTGACCCCTCAAATTCTATAGGCTCTCTTTCCCTTGCTTTTTGCACTATGTCTTGCCTCTGCTTGTAATAGTGACATTTGATGAGGACTGACCTCGGGCCATGGGGGGGGGCCTCCAGCCTTGTGGATCCTGTTGAATTCCAGGACGGGGGCGGCAGCAGAGTCAAACAGCGATGTCACCAGAGCCTTCACTCTGCATTCCAAGCAGACTGAGGTTTCGCTGTGCTTTACAGAAAGGCCTTTGATGCAGATGTTTGTTCTCTGTTCCCAATTTTCTAAATCGTCCAATTTCAATTGTATGTCACATTTCTTCTCTTCCAGGTCTAAGAACCTGTCTTTTCAGTTCATTGCGACATTGCCGTCTGATAGCTGGTTATTTTCTATGGCTTTGATCCGATCTTCTACCTCGACAATCCTTGCTTGTAAGTCTGAGACTGTTTCGGTGAGGCTAGATTTTATGGAGTGGATCTCTCCGAGCAGAAGACGGATGTCGGATTTGGTGGCACTGCCTCAATCATTTCCAGGGATTTCAGAGGAGCTCTGCACCTCGTCCTGCTCCATGTTCATTTCCGTGTGATGGAACGGTCTCAACTTGGAAAGAGTGCTTGGGTCCAGGTCTTCAAGGGGGTGAGATGATCTGCACACATCCCAGCCCAGGGTGTTCAGTGGGGTTACTTTACAAGCTGAGCCTTGTGCGAGCCTCTTGATCCTAGATTTAGAATACTTGCGTTTCCAGGCAGTGGAGGTTTGCTGTTTTCCTCTTTTCTGTATCGGTTTACAGATAGGCGCCTATCAGTTTTACTCCTTTAGCTGGTGCCCCACAAGGGGGGGAGGGAGGTCTTTGCTGGCCAATAGGGCCTTTTCTTTTCCCTTTTTGCCTTTCACAGAACCCCAACTTGCTGCGAGGGCAGGCTGTGGCATCTCTGGGAGTGCCTTGCCTTATGGGGGGGCACTGTGTGTTGGGCCTCTGGGTTATTGAATGGGGCCTGGGTAGCCCGCCAAGGCTCTCCCCTGTGGTCCGATAAGCTGCTGAGGCTTCCCTTCTGTGTTGCTGGTGTGACTTCTCGCCAGCACTGCTCCATGCAGCCCTGGCACTGTCAGCAGCCACGTCCGTGTTTCCTTCACCTCCCAGGGGGTCTTGATGGGGATGGCAAGCAAGCATGTACAGATGGGTCCATGGGGGAGAGTGGTAGGGCCCCTAGGTAGGCACACTAGCGCTGTGTTGTCCAGGGAGTTGCATTTTCCCTTCACATTAGCTGTGTGCTTATGTGGATGAGCCGGTAGCCTGCCACAAGGTCCCGGGCTGATGCGGAGTGCGGAGGAGAGAAACGCTTTGTTTTCACAGAAGCCACGCACCTTCTGTGTGCTTCACAGTGGACCCAGCCCAAAGCGCTGTTTTAACCTAAAGCGGGCTTTCACTCTGTAGGGGCTCTGCATATGATCCGTAGCCCTCAGCTCTATCACATTCCTCCCGGTTTGTCTTCCTGGGCCATGGGGGTCTGGAGGGAGGATGGGGGACCGCCGTTAGTACATATGGCAGGTATTACGGGCACTTCCAATCAGTCACACTTGTTTTTAATGTTGTGGTGCGACTACCGTCCGTTCTGTGGATGCAAGAAGCGCAACAGGGTGAGTGCGCGGCTGGTAAACGGGCTCCAGCCGAGAGAGGTGTCCGAGCTTTCTGTTCGCTGAGCTCAGAAGCCCTGCTCCCACGGGGCTCCTTACCCGTGGCTTTTCTGCAGCCAGCGAGGTATCTGTGCTTTGCAGGGAAGTCGGAGTCTGCCTGCTGTCATCTGCATTGGTCAAAGCAGGTGTTGTTGGTCTGCATCCCGCATAGCACTGCTGCCCTGGCTAAGCAACTGCCATCTTGTGCTCGGCGTGTCACAGCCGAGCGCTCCATTGACACAGTCAAATTCACCAGGAAAGTTGCTGCAGTTCTGCTTTGTATTTCGCTGCAGCATGCACCAATCTGTTAGATTCAGAAACCCATGGTCTGGATCTCATGAAACTTTTGTTAAGTGAGATGATTTGCCGTATTCTCAAGCCTGGAGAAGTAGACGAAGGCTTAGGCGCCCATTGCGTCTGCGCCCCCTGGTGGCCTCTCGATAGTTTGCGATTTTAACTTTTGGCTGTGGGAGCAAGACAGTATCTCTTTCTAAACACCTGTGAAAGCCTCGCTGACAAGGTCTGGTCTTATTCTCTTTCCCACATCTATGGACACACCCTTGACTCCTTTCTCTTTTCTTCCCTCCTGATTGCTAAAATCTGTACCATTGCCCTCTCATTGACCAAACATCTCCCCAGCAATGCTGCCCAAACAGTATAGTCCTTTTGGGCAGCATGGCTCTCTGGTCCTTCACTCTGATGTTGAGTGCATATCCTTAAGATTGATTATGAAGGTCTCCAATGCTGCCTTTAGCCTACCTTTCTCTGGATCTGAAGTCTAGACTACTTATCCTGACTCCTTGCTTGCCAACCTTTGTAGTGGGTTCACTAATTTTATTGATATCCTTGCCCCTGTCATTAAAATGAACCCCCCAATGCCTCTAGCAAGGTAGCTGAAATATTTTAGATGGGTTCACCTTTTGAATGCACGTCTCTGCCCATCAGCTTCTTTGGCAGGTAGCATGTTCACTTTCTCCTCGTACATGACCAAGAGGCTTCAGTCGAGCATTGCTGAACAATCTAAGCCCAACTCAAGACCTCCTCTAGCCCCACTCGCCAAACCCCAAGCAACCTCCTTTCTTTACAGGCTTGTCTCTATCACAGAAGTCACCAAAGCAGTCTGGTAGATTGGAGCCTCTGCTGAGCAGATATTCCCTTGTGTCACTGACTCTGTAAATGACAGCATCGCCACCCGGGTCCCTCAGCAACTTTCCCAGTAGGCATCTTTTAACAGACACTTCAAAAGACCCAGTTTCCCTCTACTTGAGAAAGCTGCAGATGACCCAGCTATCCTGCAAACTACTTCCTCATCGTCACCACCTCAATAATTGGCAAGATCCTTAGGAATATTGCCATTGCTCCTCTTCAGGACACAAGAATCGAACAGCCTTTTCCATGTCCACCATTGATGATAGTCTCCATCTACATGTGCTGAACCTGCCTTCCCCATGATGGATGAACTTCTGCCCCTAGATAGTGATTGCCCAGCTGTTCTCGTTCTGCTGGGCCAATGTTTGGCTTTTGCTACTGTTGACCATGCCACCTGCTAGACCCCCCAAATAGAAAGTGCCATCAACAACAATGACTTTGGGTGGATTGCATCCTTTCTTCACAATAGAGGAGTCCAGGCAGATCAGGTCCTTTGCTTTCAGGGCCTCGAATTTACAAACCCAGGGTTCCCGATAGATCCTTATTCTACACCTGGCTCTTCAACACTTATTTACCACCCTTGGCTAAGCGAAATTCCCCTTTTCTTGCACCGTTCAGACCAACGCAGATTGATCACAAATTGCCTTCAAGTTGAGTGTGGCTCTCTCTCTGGTTTCCAGTTTGATTGCCTTCTGCCTCTCCCATATCCAAAACTGGAGGACTGCAAAACGTCTGCCTCAATGTTGGAAAAACTGAAAACATCTACATCGGCTCTGCTATTCCGCCTTCTCTGCGTTTCATTTTTGACCAGGAAATCTTATGTCCAACTTCACATGCTCAAATCAATCCTCCCCTTTTCTGATTTTCACTTGATAGGTTTAAGCAATGAGGTACCTGGCCTTCTTAACAACTGATTATTGCGACATATTTTACCTCAGCAACCCTGAGACTCTACTACATCTGCAGATTCTGCAAAACAAGGTGGCCAGGCTTAGCCTTGTATTGAAGCCCAGAGACCACATCACACCAACCCTAAAATCTTTCCATTGGTTTCCAGTTGACACTTCAAAACACTCTGCTTCATTAAACAGGCCTATAGGGGCACAGTGTCAGGGAGATACTAGGCATGGTTGGCAAAAAGAATTAAGCTTTTATTTCAGTAATAACAGAGGTAGGCCATCCAAACCATAAAAAAGGATAATGGAATGCGGCCATCCAGTCGTTTGTTTGTTTGTTTTGTTTGTTTTATTCGTATTTATATAGCACACAGCAGTCCGAGGACATTGTGGCACTTGTTACAGTACAATGTTTAGTTACATAGTCATGAGGTATGCATTTTTTACATAATGGGCAGTTTGAGCAAGGATAAAATATATATACAAGGTTACAATATAGTTATATTACATTTCTGTTTATATTACAATATACATGACAGGAGCAGAGGAGGAAGTCGCTGTGCTAGTTGAGGAAAGTGGTCTTGAGGTTGTTGCGGAAGACAGATGGAAGTTTAAGCTCCAAGGGTGGCAGGGAGTGAGTTCCACAGTTTCGGTGCAATATAGGAGAAGCCTAGACCACCAGCTATGGCTCTCTTGATGCGTGGTATGTGTAGCTGGTTGGTGTACTGTGCTCTGGTGGGGCGAGTGGAAGTGGTCCTTGATATTGCTTCAGATAGGTATGTGGGAGCAGTGTTGTTGATGCATCTGTGTGTGATGGTGAGGATTTTCAGAGTAATGCGGTCTTTGACCAGTAGCCACCGTGCTGAAAGTCTGGCATGGGATATATGGTCTCTTCTAGGGATGCTCTTAGGGCATTGTTTTGTGTGGTTTGCAGGCTGTGAATGTTCTTGGCGGAGAAGCGAGCGTTGCAATAATCGAGTTTGGTGCCTATAGTTGCTCGAGCTATGGCCAGGCGGTTGGGGGCGGATAGGAAGGGTTTAATGGCATTGATGAGTTTGGTGCTGAACGCTGATGCAGAGGCTATGACGCTGACTTGTTTGTTCATCGATAGATTTGCGTCAATGTGAACACAGAGTCTTGACAGAGGATGATACAGAGATGGGAGTTTTGATAGAGGATGATACAGAGATGGTTGAGTTGTCTATGTTGAAGTTGTCGTATTGGGGGCTTAGCTTCGTTATTGTGGTTTTCTGCCCAAGAATGAGAATTTCTGTCTTCTCCCCATGGATAGTAGCATAGATGTTGTGAAAGGCCGTGGCGTCTTGGTGATAGAGTCCAGATAGAGGTATAAGTACTTGAGTGTCGTCTGCATAGTTGGTATATGCAACACCCATGGAGTCAAGTAGGTCGAAGAGGGGTTTTGTGAAGAGGTTATAGAGGGTGGGGGCTGTACATGATCCTTGGGGGACACAACAGTTTATAGTGGTAGAATATGCGTTTGCTGTGTCGGAGTAGACCTTCATGGCTCTTCCTTCGAGGAAGGATGTGATCCAGGATGCTGCTTGTTCAGAGAAATGGGCTGCATGAATGAGGTGGGTGGTAAGTGTCTGGTGATCTACCAGGTCAAAAGCTGCTGATAGGTTGAGAAGGAGGAGCAGTGCAGGTTTGCCTTTGTCCATGATCCGTGAGATTTGATTTTTTAGATCTAATAAGGCGGATTCTGTTCCATGCCCGACACGGAAGCCAGATTGTCTTTTCCCTAGTATGGAATTAGCTTCTATGTATGATTGGATCTGGTTGTGAGCTGCTTTGTCCAGGATTTTAAAGAGGAACGGGACTGTCGTTATAGGTCTGTAGTTGTTGGGTTGTGCTGGGTCAAGTGTGGCTTTTTTTTTTTTTTTTTTTTTTTTTTTTTTTTTTAGAAGTGGCCGCACCCAGGCTTCCTTGAGACTGTTTGGGACAGAGGGATGATTAGAGGTTTTTTGATGAGATTAAGGTCCTCTGGTTCAGTGATGTGTCTGAAGGCGAATTGAGCGTGATTGAAATTACTACACTTGTCTTGTGTAGGGCGGTTAGCTTTTTTGTTTGGGAGGGCTTTGCAGTGGTTTTGGATTTTATTCTGGAGGAGTTTTATTTTGTTGAGCATAGCGGACTGAATGCTTGCGCACCAGGCTTTGTCTTTAGTTATCTCGTCTGCGGTAGCCGGGGGTGTGACTAGTTCATTAAAGATTGCGAATAATTCTATAATTCTTTCGCTTGGGAATTGGCCTTTGAAATCCTATCATTGAAGGAGTTGGATTTTGCTGCTAAAATGGCTTTTTTATATTGGAGGGCTAGCTGTTTGAGAAGGCTCTTATTTAGGTCACTGGGATCTGTTTGCCAATTTTTTAGTGACTGACGCTTTTGTGCTCGGAGGGTTTGAGAACCAAGAGTGGCAGTGAAATGATTTTTTTTCTTTCTTGCTTTCAAGTGGGGCTATAGAATTTATGGCATTGGTGAGAGTATCATTAAAGATGGCTGATAGTATATTTGGGTCCTGAGAGAAAGGTGGTGCTAGGCAGGGGTTTTTGAGGTAGGGGTCGCAAGTTGCCTGCGTTGAGTTTTTTAGAACTTCTTGTGGTCCGTCCATGGAAAGGCGGTGTTTGAGATAATGTTGGATGCACAGTTGTGATCCATGACCCAGTCAAGGGTGCGGCCTTTGGAGTGAGTGGGGGTAAGGACTCCTTGGGAGAATCCTAGGTCTGCGAGTTCTTTTGCTAGGATTGTGGCGGATTTATCCTTAGGATCATTGAATCTCCTAATAGAAGGATTTTTGAGGATGTTTTAATGTTGTTACTGAGCCGGTGGGAAAGGTGCTCTTGGAAGTCTGCTGGGAGTCCGGGAGGTCTATATAGGATGTGGATATTGATTAGATTATTGTGGGAGAGTGTAATCTTGGCTGATAGGATATCGGCATTTCCACCCCATGTACTATGGTCTGCTAGTCTAATGGACAGTGAATCTTTGTGGATGAGGGCGACTCCCCCTCCAATCTGATCAGGTCTATCTTGCTTTAGGATGGTGTAGCCTGGGGGTAGGGCTAGTGCGATGGCTGGGCAGGAGGCATCATTGAACCAGGTTTCGGTGATGCATAGTAGATCCAAATTCTGTGTGGATTGTAGATCATTATCTCTAAGGCATGTGCAGGTAGGGAGCATACGTTCAGTAGTGCACATTTTGGAGGTGGGTATTGTGTGCCTTTGATATTTTTGTTTTATACTAGTATGGGGTGAAGTGTGCTTGTTGTGGTGTGTGGTAGTGAAGGGCTTAGTGCGAGGTAGTGTTGAGGCAAATTGGGGTGGTGGGGAGATAAGCGCAGTGCATTTTCTCATTTTAGTGTGGAGTAGTGGTGCGGTGCGGGTGCCTAATCTGGTATTTCTAGTCGTAATGGGTGTGGGTGAGCAGAGTAAGTACCTGGAAAGTTATCGATTTCTGAGATTGTGGAGTCTGATAGCTAGGCTAGGTGGCTGAGACTGTGATGTTATAGTCTGGTGCTGTGGCATGTGAATTTAGTGCCGGCCACTGAGTGAGGTGTGCTGCTGGGTGTATGTGGGGAGGTGTAGGGTCCGTTACTGTGAGGACTATAAAGAGGTCTGTTAGGCTGGCTGGGCAGAGTGTGGCAGGGAGAGTGTGGGAGAGTGAGTCTATGCTGTGAATGGCAGGTGAACTCTTGGGCATCATGATAGTGGAGGGTGGCTGTGTGTGGGCGTGCAGCTGGTGTGTGCAGCTGGTGGGTGACAGGAGATGACAGAGAGATCGTGTGACTAATGCTGGGCAGTGGCAGGACACAGATAGGTAGTAGTTCTGCAAAAATACAGTGCCTATATTCGATTTTCCAAGTTGGGCAGGGAAGGCTAAATGGTGGCAGGACACCTGTAGGTAGTAATTCAGTAAGAAGAAAAATACAGAACAAGCACCGTGCCTAGATGCGATTTGCGTGGTGTGGATGGGAGGTGCACAGTGAACTTGGAGGTGAGGTAAATTCTATTTCTGACTGGGCACTTACAAAATGCTAATGATGCAGACAGATACAGTCACCCGTAGCAGTTGGGCACAGAGTGATAAGTTAGAATTTGCTAAAGGTTCAATGGGGTACCAGCGACCTCGAAACGGTTAAGCGAAGTCGAGTGGAGCCGATTAAGATTACTAGAGGACAGCTAGAAGCATAAGCATAGTCCGGTTGCTAAGATTACAGTTGGTGCAAGCAAGTAAGGCATGACCGAAGCATAGTTGTGAGTGGTAGCAATGCAAGGTGATAGATTGCAGACAGTTAACAATCGGATGGCAGCAGGACTATATAGTTGCTGCCGCAGATCACACCATAATGGACTTAAATCCGTGCGCAAGTATTAGACAAGTAGTATGCATAAAGTGATATGAGTGCTTAATTAAGCGACATATGCGAATAATAAGAATATGATAAGAGGATTATTAAAGGTGTGATACAGTAAATGGGCATTTAAGATACAGCCATAAGCTATTATAAGAGAATATAGATATCCAAACATTGTGTGCAACAACAGTTTAAATGCCCGTGTAGTGCTGCAAGCGTCGTGTAAGCTGTGGCCAATGTTGTAGTCATTAGAATTAGTGCCCTGAAGTGCTTACCAGGTAGTTCTTCCAGAGAGACAGCAATGTCCAGACTTTCATACTTCAGAGAAGGCAAAAAACAGGAGATGGGCGTAGATACATTGAACGAAACAAGGTCCAGCATTTCTTACTTCAGAGCAGGGTACCCAATATCTGCCACAAAATAACACAGCAGAATTTTAGCCAAGAAAACTTCCTGCATCTATCTAGCAATCCTTGCTCTGTTAGTGTGGTGTCTGCTCTGATGAATGCAGTCAGGACGATTGCGTGTCTGTCAGGTAGCATTGGAGCTTTTAGGACTAAGGAGGTTTGTAGTATGGCAGAGCAGAGCTTACCCCACTGCTCTTTGAGCAGCACGAGCAAATGTCGGATGCAAAAGCAGCCGATTGTCTTGGTAATTGAACATCACAGGGTAGTCTAGATGGAAAAGACGCAGCTTATTGAGGATCGTGGCATCAGTTAGGCAGCAGTTCAGCAAGTAGCAGGTATGGAAAAAGTTGTGGCGCTGCCTGTATTTTGCTCCACACTCCATTTATTGTATCAGCCCGGCATCTGTGCATTCTTCACATCTGGATGGCTCAGCTAGCGTTGTTGGTGCCATCTTCTCTAATGTATGGCTATGGTGTCCTTTACTCCAGACTTTAAATTCTATGCATGCCAATTTTTAAAGAGAATCATCTTCAGGAAGACATTGGGTGCTGCGGGGGCTAGCCTTTGAAGCGGAATCCATATCCACCTCGATGGGAAGAGAAAAACCCTGTGCTTGAGATGGCAGACTGAATGGATGCCGGGATGACAGCTCCATTATACAAATAAAACCATGCAATAGATAAACCGACCCCAGTAATGAAATAGCTGAAGCCTGTGGCAAAGAAGCCACACACTGCTGCCGGGCCTGGAGAGGCATCAGACAGAATCAGGAAGAACAGGCGGAGGCAAAGGATGGGAAGTGAGGCCAGCACGTTGACCCACTGCAGCAATAATACCATAAACATACAGTGCAATGCAGGTCCAGAGGGAACTCTAAAGAAAAAGACCCAGGACCATCAGATCCGATGCCAAGGTGCGAGGGACCGGGGGAGAAGCTGCCTCGCTCAACTGCAGCTGCGGGGAGAAGTGTGCCAGGAAACAACATAGTATAATTCAGACTAGGTGGCTAAGGAGTTAAGTATAATTTAATTCTAGGTGGCTAAGGAGGTAAAGACTCTGGGCTTTTACCTTGACCATGCCCTCTCTTTTGGCAAACAAGTGAAATCAATGGCCTCCGCCACTGCCTACACTTGCAAGCTCATTAGGGCTGGCAAAGCATTCCTGTCCAATGATAACTGCATGATCCTAGCCAGAGCTCAAATACTCTCCAGGCTAGATTACTGCAATGCCCTCTACATCGGTGCTAATAATGCTATTATTCAGAGTATACAAATCCCACAAAACAGCAACTTAAGGGTTGCACTAGGATTGACCAGAAGATTACATATTTCAGCAACCAGGCGCCAAAATAACTGGCTCTCAACCCATAAAAAAATCCTTCTAAAATTGCATCCCTCACTCACAAAGCATTAAACAATGCTGCCCCTAGTTACCTCTCAGATAGATTCCATATAAGATCATCCACTAGACCTATGAGATTTGGCAACGCCAACTGTCTTACTATTCCCAAATTTAGGCTTACTAGGGCTGGTGGCAGCAGCTTTCCTGTGAAAGCAGCAAAACTATGGAACTCTCTGGATCAACCTTACTTGACATTTAGACACAACTACATTAACCTGCTCAAATCTATAGGTTTGACTGCAGAAATATTTCTCGATACAGGTCTGCTTATATATGTATTCCACCTGTTCATAACTGTATATATATTTTATTCTTGCCTGTATTTTGTATTCTGTAACCTAAGCTTTGCACCTGCCTTAACTGCTGCGTCCTGGTACACTTGGGTCTGGTGCGCATTAGAAATAAATAAACAAACATACAAACAGACACAGCGGAGGGGCAGACCGGACACTACAACTCTGAGCTAGTACAGCGACTTGCCCGGAATCAAAGAGCACAGCAAGCGTGAGGGGTTACAGGGATGTTGATTTCCCAAGAGGAGAAGAGGCAGGTAGGCCTCAGGAAACGCGACCTCTGGAGGAGCATAGAAGTGGTCTGGAAGCCCCCAGATGGCGAGAATGAAAGATACAGACCCAGGATCATCTGAACAGTGAGGACCAGGTGACACCACGAGGGGGCCGCCCGTGTGAAGAAGCTACCAAAGTGGGTGAGAGCAACCCATCACAAATCGGAGCCACAACTGCGACACTGCCAAACCGAGGAGCATAACGCACCCGACTACCTGCGAGTGGATGAGGCAGGGATACAATGACAAAATAATTAAAATGTATATTTACCTAGTTTGTCCAAGAATTTTTTTTTCAAGAAAAAAACAGTTATATTTATATAACCGGTAGGACACTGTGAGTAGTTAAGCGCTTGCATCAGACATCATCCAGCACTCACAGGTTTGAATTGCAGCACCTCTGTCTCAGGCTTTCATTCTGCTAAGGTTGATAAATTGAGTAACTTTAAATTGGATAATATAATACACCTGTTACTGCAAAGCTTAGAAACTGTGTGAAGCACAAAGTAAAAACATGTTATTATCCTAAGTCTACACTTCACATAATATCCTTTACTTAAATGTGAACTTTTACTAGGATTTTTAATGTCAGGGTATTTATTGAGCACAGACCCAACTTCGAGAAGCAACAGAGCGCTGTCCAGTCATAGGGTGGAAGAACTCTGTGAAATGGGGCGCTAACAATAGGGAAGGGCGGGCAATTGGTAGCAAAGTATCTACAAGAAACAGGAGAGGAAACCGTGGGAAGCCAGATCACCCAGTCTTGGGTAGAGTGGGGAGTGTGTGGCCATAGATGTTAGTGAGGAGCCATTCCTTGAAGAGGAGGGTCTTGAGCTCCTTCCTGAACTGTAGAAGCAACAGTGATTCTGATGTTATTGACTGGGAGAAGGTGCCAAAGTCTTGTGCCGTTTACAGAGAAGGCCTGTCTTCTTGCTCTTTCCTTCCTGTGCTGAGAGAGTCAGCATATGTCCTTAATACACCTACGTCCTGTCCCCTTTCCTCTATACTGTAGGGGCGTCCCTCGTTAGGGAGGGGAGACAGAACCTTTTTTCACCAGAAAAATCATCTTCCCCTTCAAATTTAGATGCACGATGGGAACGGCTGCTTTCACCAGCGCTCCTAGGTTAAGCCTACGGCTAGTAATTCCTTGCACTCTTCTCCGGAGAAGTTATTTTGTGTTCTTTTTTCTTGTCTTTAATCCGGTACCTTTGTCCTCTGGTGCCACGCTCCTCCCCGGTGCATGTCGACGTTGTTGGGCTTCAGCAGGTGTCCAGCCTGCGTGGGTCTCTTCCCTACACCCGACCCCCACGCTATCTGCCTCCTTGGCCCTGAGCACCGCTGGGAGGGTTGTACCTCATGCAACGCTCTGACACCACACACTCTGATGAACAGACTAGCCAGGTGGATGGATCTTTTCGGGCAGTCGCTTCCAGAAGACTTAAAGGAATTTGTCAAGCACAATACCAGGCCCAAGGTAGGGGCACTGTTTTCATCCGCACCCTGTAAAGGCAATTCATTCCCCCAGGAAGCGCACGAGCGGGAGGGACCTATCGGGTACCAGTGCAGGTACCGAGGCTGCTTCAGCTACCGGCCTTCGGGCCGAGGGGTCGCAAGATCCTCCTGGTGACTACACTGAGGGACTGCAAGGTTCTATTACCGGGTTCCAATCTGAGGAGCTACGCCCTACTACTGGACAGATGTATGAGGGGGTGCCTGTACGCAGCACTACCGGCGCCACGGCCAAGGGCACTCCGCCTACCGGGCCCCGTCCTGAGGTGCAGGGTAGGCCTCAACTTCCACCACCAAGAGTCCTGGAGATTGTGCCCAGGTCTCAGCAACCTCAGAGCCCTGCGCCCATGCCCACTCCACCAAGTGCTCTGCTGGCCTGTGAAGACAGGTTTTTAAAAAAAATCCTGACTCTCATGAGGTCTCTGCAGATGGGCATCCTCCTCAAGGATGTTTTTGGGGACATGCTCCCTCCGGTACTGCTGCTAGCACCTAATGGCCACCCTGTCCTGCGCCTCTGGGTCCAGTGCAGCCCTAGCTGACTGCGCCAGTCCCCACGACACCGGCTCCCATGCCTTTGCCAGTCACAGCAGCCTCATATCCGCTGCTGCAGGAGACGCTGGTACCTGTCAGTATGCCACATCCCCCTGCGCCCTGCACTCCTCCAGCTGCACCGGACCAACAGGACACATTGGTGGACACGGATGAGGAGGAGGACCCCAACACGCCTTCATTGGCCAAGGCCTTTCACGGCTTGCGGGACCGGCAGAGTACTTGGGGCTCCCACAGCCTGAGGTGGAACAACCAGAGGCGGGAATATTAGCAGAGGTCCTCACTCTACTCCTCAGGGCAAGAATGGGGAATCCAATGCAAAAGGATGTGGTGGCGCTTGCCAAAAAAAATGGCTCAAACCTCATTCTACACAGCCTACCAACATGTGCCTCGGTGCCAAGTTTAGGCAAATAGAGGGGACCCACTCTTGCTGTCGGCACACCCCCAGCCACACTCCTCGGTGATTGCGGCAGCTTTACTCTACTCCAAGCCACAATCGTCCTTGGCTACATCAGCTTCTGTGCTCCTGGGTAAGGAGGAGAAGATTCTGGAAGCATACGGAAAGAAAATCTATTCCAACGCTTCTCGTCATCTTAGTCCAACACTGACGCCATGCTGGCTGCTGTCAACCAGAAGCTCTGGCGAGAGATTGCCGATTTCCTTCCTGAACCCCCTGTGCAGAGCCAGGCTTGCTTCAAGGCTGGCCTGGCTGAAGGCAAAATTGTAGCGCAGGATATAATGGAATTCACGGTGGTTCACATTGACACCTCAGGGTGTGCCATATGTATCGCTACCGACATGAGAAAGACGGCCTGGCTACGGATGGCAAAGTTCAACCCTGATGTCCAGGAGTGTATACTGGACCTTCCTTTCGAGGGTGGTGAGCTGTTCCATTCCACTACGGACGAGGAACTTGATAAGAAGAAGAACAGTTCACAGACTGCCAAATCCTTATTGATCCTCACTAAGGCCACCCCCAAGGCTTATAGCCAGACGCTCCAGCGCTCAGACAAGGGTCGGTCTTTCTGAGGTTTCAGAGGCTTCCAGGAGAGACGGCCCAGGCAACCGGATGGATCCCCGAGCCAGCAGAGGCGTGAAAGGGAGAGGCCCCCTTCAGGCGTACCAGTGAACTACCACCAGAGTCAATGAAGGTACATCCCAGGAGGGAATAAGACCAAGACCAAGTGAGAGTGATGTCAAAGGCTTTATCTAAAATTAGGGCAATAAGTGGCAGTCTTGTAGATGATGGAACAGGATTTGAAGAGGAGACAGGCTTGCAGCAGGGGTTGAGTTGGGTGTTGCAAAGTGTGTTTAATTTGTGGTGATTTCATTTTGTGTGCAATAAGAGGTTTTATTTATTACTTACTGGAACGGTACTTAATTTATTGATCTCAGAAGGATAAATGGCTGATGCTGCCCTGCCAAATGTTGAAGTTGAAGTGCATGCTGGACCCATGCCAGAGGCCAGCACTTATCTCACTAAGTTATCAATCCTGATAATATTTATTGTTGTCAAAGCTGGCTCAAAGAATGCAGCAAAATCAGGTAAGTATAATTTTATTTGGATAATATCTATTAACAACAAACGATATACATTATCTAAAATAATAAAAGCATATATGATCCCAATCCATATAAAAATATCGGAATGCTTCAGATATTCTTTTAAATGCTGATTTTACAAAATGTAAAACATTAAACATAAAATCTTCATAAACAAGGGCATTGCCTCCTTATGTGATCTGATGTTGTTTTTAATAAAATGAGGCCTGAGGTTTTTCCTTCTAAGATCTATAAAAAAAACACACAAAATAATAAAAAAGTGCACCATATCCTCTTCTTTACCATACAGCAAGAATGACGTTTGTCAAAAACCAGCCTGGCTTTCAGAGGAAGGACATTCAGTCTTATCAGCACTATTCTTCTGCACTCTGGGGACTTCATTTTATTTATACAATCTGGATTAACATTATATAGACCATATCCCTAATGTTCCTTGCTGTATAGCACTAAGGACTTTAATTATTTAATTCTAAACATAGGGCCTCATTACACTGTAGGCGGTGGACCAAGGTGCTAATAATACCGGCACCGCCTTGGAGGAAAGGGGAATTACCGCCCTATTCCAAGGTTGGCGGGGCGGTAATTCCCCCTTCCTCCATTGCCCTTCCCCATTCCCATTTTTGCCCCATAGGGCATAATGGGAATTGGGAAGGTGCTAATTACGGTATCGCAAATTTGCGGTGCCGTAATTAGCACCAAGGTCCCTTAGCGGGTTGGTTTTTAACGCCTGCAAAAAGCAGGCGTTAAAATCTCCAACCCGCTAAGGGACCTCGTAGTAAGGCGGTAAGGGTTAACGGTCACTGGTACCATTACCGGTGACCGTTAACCGTTACCGCCTACCGTGTAATGAGGCCCATAGTCTTACTCCGTTCCACTTCTTCAGCTCTTCTTTTAAGAACGGCTTTGCTTTGCAGTTTAGACATGTTTCTAAACACTGCAACCTCCAAAAAGCCCCACCTCTTCATCAGGTTAATCCTGCTCGAGTACTAGCTAAACCTCTACTGTGCAGGCGAAGACTCATCTCCATTTGGCTATATTTTTGTTTACAGAAGGGTCAAGCTGGATCTTCAAAAAGAATTCAAGGAAACTTGTTTGTGCTTTGTGAGCAAAATCAGAGACAGTCCAAGGCTATTTATTAAAATGTTATGGGCCCTATGCCCATCCCTCTCTCTCATCTCCCTTGGTAGTCTCCTCCTTAATCCAGTCGTCCGTAACCCTGTGCTACCAAATGATTAACCCCTAAGATGTTCTTTGGACTGATGATGGCTTCCTATGTGCAGGGTGTCTAACACCCTCTGGAACCTTCTAACTTTCCCTACTCTCAACAAAGGTTAGTGTTTTAACTGGAGCTGGGAAAGTGCCTTGCACTTGCTCTGTGCAATTCAGCTTTTTCACTCATATCCATGTGTACCACTTTCCTCCTACTATTTTACCTGCCCATCTTTTTACTCCTACTTCAATCGTCTGTCCCTCTGATGTTTCACGCCTCCTTCCTCCACCCTTTGATGTTACTTCTCCCACAGCCCTTTGGTACTCCTGTTCTACTCTCCTCCTCTCCTTTTCACACTACCACTGTATCACACTACTTCTACAACTCTCTCGGTACTACTACAACTCCCCTCTCTGCGCTCCTACAGCTCCCCTCTGCATTCCACGACTACCCCCTCTTTTAAAAAAATTCTTTTTATTGACTTTTTTTGCTGTTGCATTAACACCATACTACAACATAGGGAGCAGAAACATAACAAGGAGTAATATCTCCTGATCAAAGCGGTGGTATTGTTGGGCTCATTCCATATCATCGACACATGTATACATCGCCTCTCGTTCTAATACGACCTCCTTCCGGTGCTATTGTGAGCTCAGTCTGTACAGTGATCTGATTTTCCCCAATATCTTCAGGCCTCCCCCCTCCCCCACCTATCTCGGTCTGCCGCTCCACATGCAAATCATTCAGATTCTTCAGGGGGTTACTAACAGCTACTGATCGCGTCTATAAGACGGGGGGGATCAGATATTGTACGTACGGACCCCAGATGTCCCTGGGCTTCGTCTGACAAAAAGACAACCTGCCAAGCTCTGATTCCATTTCATTACAGTATCTCAGCCCGCACTGTTCTACCTTCGGTGATTGGGACATTCACCACACCATTGCCACCCGCCTTTTTGCCAGAACCAGTAGTAAACCAGCCAATCTCTTCACCCCCCCCCGGATCTGAGCTGTATGTCCCAGCAGCGCAGTCAGTGGGTGCAGGGCCATATTGTCTCCCACTATGGCGCTTAAAACTTCAGACCTTTTCCCAGAACTCTCGAACCACCGGGCAACTCCACGCCAAGTGGAAAAAATCAGCTGAGGTTGCGCCACATCTTGCACAGTGCTCCCAATTGTCTGTGTAAAATCAGTGTCATGAGGTCGGTGTGGTAGAATTGATGTGGGTATTTAAAGTGTATCAGTTTGAATTTAGAGTTAATGGCCACTCTTCTCGTTTCCCAACAACAGTTCCAAGTCTCATTCCATATGACACATCCCAACGCACTCTCCCACCTGCTCCGGGAGGGACATTCTCCTTCTACCTTAGCGACCATGTAGATGCCATACATAGTGGATATTACTTGTCCTTTGTGCACCTTTCCAAGCATCTTTACCAGAACCAGGGCTACGTAGGGCTCCAGAGGGAATCTCGGGAATAGCTGCTTCCGGGACTTTCTCAGTCGCTAGTATAAAAATACATCTAGAGTAGAAAGGGCCACCCTCTCTCTCATTGCCTCTAACAATAGAATCTGCCCATCAAGGAACGTGTCCCGGAAGCAGGTTACCCCCGCCCACCGCATGTATGCTAAGTAATTCCTTTTGCTGGTTAGTGGGATCCCCAGTATGTATGTCACTTTTAAATCGGGGAGTAAATAACCTGTGCGGACCCATGACCTACAAGTTACCTCAACTATGTTGGTCGCTCTGGAGGCCCCATCAGTATAACTGATCGAAGAAGGAATGGGGACACCAGTGCCCTCTCCGCCTTTACATGCCTTCTATCCATTTGGTTCCCATACCAATATATGAGATACCCAGCCTGGGACACTTAATGTTTTTGAAATCTGGGAGTGCCAGCCCCCCTCCCTCCAACAGCGCCACAAGTCTCTCCCAGGAGATCCTAGCTTGTTTCCCGGCCCGTATGAATCGCATTATTGTGGCTCTCAAGTCCCAGAAATAAAGTCTCGAAACCGCCAGGGGGACATTAAGAAAAACATATAAGAACCGAGGCAGTAATACCATTTTGACCACAGAGATTCTCCCATACAGGTTAAGTGGCAGCTTCATCCATCTGTCTATCGGCCACTTGGCTTGTCCCATCACCCGCTGGTAGTTTTGTTCATAGAGTTCCCTGGGGGTCCTGGCTATGTTTATGCCCAGATAACCCGTGTGTGCCCCATGCCATTGGAACCCAAACCGATCTCTGTTAAAGTACCCTACGTTAATGGAAAGAGAACCGACTTTGTGCCATTGATTCTCAACCCGGAGAAGTTTCCAAACTGATCTGGATCTCCCATGATCGGCTCCAGATTACGCTCTAGATCCCTGACATAGAGCACAATGTGATCCACGTAGAGTGAAATAACTAGCCTCTATGTGCATAATTGCACTCCCCTATCCAGATGGTGGGTCCTGATCAGCTCGGCCACTGCAAACAGCAGCAGAGAGAGGGCATCCCTGCCACGTCCCCCTCTCCAATGGTATCACCGGCATAAACAGGCCGTTCACCCTAATCTTGGCCCTGGGTAGAGTATATAGCAACAACACTAGAGAGACAAATCCCTCCCCTAGTCCCATTCTACGTAAAGTTGCAAGCATCAAGGGCCACTCAACAGAGTCAAATGCCTTTGTAGCATCCAAAGGTGCCGCCACCACGGAGTCGTCCCGTTGTATTGCGGACATCAGCCCAAACATCCCATATATCCCATGCGAGGTGGACCGCCTCGGGATAAATCCTAACTGATCCTCCACATTAGACACTCGACCCTCCACCTCATCCAGGCGCTCTTCATGTTTATCCAGACAGACTTGCATGTGATATACTTTATATGTAAAGCTGTCCATTCTGCCGTCCAGTGACTGGATGCTTGCCTGTACTTGCCCCAACGTTTTTTTAATGTCACCCAGCGGTCTACCATCCTGGATTGCGAGGCCTCTTCTATGGGGTTGTCCCGCACAGCTGTCGTCCAGGTCGGGTTCGAGGATTCGAAGTGGAGTTTAGATGCTGTTTCCCCGCTTTTTGTGATTTAGACATAGTGTTGTCGAGTGTCTCTGGCTCTGCAGCGGTCTGTGTATTGAGGTCTTCCCGGTGGGGCTGGGCCGCATGTTACTTCCCCCAGATTCTGTGCTGTAGTCTGATGAGGTATGTCGATTGGGACACAGCTTTCCTCCCCTTGTTGTACCCGCGCTCGAGGGGCTTGGAAGTATGTTTGTTCTCAGGGTACCAATAATCGATTCAACTCATGCAATCCCCAGGGGTTTTATGCATGGTCCGGAGTGTCCTGCTTGGGTGATCAGCGCAATATATTTGCACTCCTTTTTCTGGTCTGCAGCCCTCCGCTTCCCCTCTCCCCCAAGCCGTCACCGCATGCGGGCCCCGCTCTCCTCCCCTGCTCTCCCATGCAGTGCTCTGTGCCACACACTCAGACTTTGTCTCTGGCACCCAGGCCTCACCGCCATTCCATGGTGTTGCAGGAGCCGTTCGGCAACCTTATGATAAGGAATATCTTTAAGGCCTTTATAGGGTATCTGATAATAATGTCCCCATGAATAATGCAGCTGGGAAAATTGGTGCAGTTATATATGGTGACATTTTGTATGGGGGGCAGGTTGCGGGGATGTTCACTGCTCCCATTTAAAAAGAAAAAAAGAAAAATAACTTTAAAAAAATAGCGGTTGCAGAGATGTCCCCTGCATGTCCAATGTAATAATGCCTCTGCAAAAAAGAGCGACTTTTTTGTCAGGGGACATTATTACATGGAACCCTTTTTAGTTCACTTTTCCCCCTTGGTAGTCATTGGTGTTTGTTGGGGTCGTGGAGATGTGAGTGTTGCTGTGAGTTCCCCCTTTCTTAGTGCAGGGACCCAGTTGGGGTCATCTGGGGATCTCCTGTATATCTCTGTGGATTCCGCATTCACTAGCTCTGAGCACATATCAGCAGATAACAGATCCATCGTCCCCGTCCCACTTAGTCAGTGCTAATTAACCCTCTGAATACCTGTCCCATCTCAAGGCCACAAGTATTGTTGCCATTGATAAAATGCTGTGTTCCTAAGGGGACAAAAATCTGCCTCATCTTCGTGCACTTATTTTGAAATTACCAAAGTATCCAGGAGTCTAATATTTTATTCAGAAATTGTGTGTGCACATGCATCATTAAAAATGGATGGCATGATTCTCATTCACTGGCCACTGTAAGGAAGGCCTGGTATCAAACAGTAAGACAGACACAAATGGTCACAGTTCAAGGGTGTTTATTGAACCTCAATTGGGTTTGAAAAACACCTATCTAATCCCAAAACTAAAGATGGGAGCAAGTTACGACCTCAAATAATACTATTGCAGTCCCAGTGGTGTTTTGTCAAAATAAAAGGGCCTATACTAATAAACCTATTGCCAATTCTTCTAAATACAAATGGTGCGGGATCAAGAAATTATATGCCGGGATAGTCAAGCCGTTGGCTTCCCCTCCCCACGTTTTCAACACGGGACAAGGCAGCGCACTCGCGCTTAGCACCCTCTCTGGCTTTTCTAGCACGAGGATGCAGTTCACAACTTCAACATCAGGGCCTTCTGTGCCAAAGTCTCTTTGTCATTCAAAGCCTCTTATTTCAAAGGGCCTGATGAAGCATGACAAAACATTAAGATTCCTTTCTTCTCTGAATTTTCACTCAAACAACTTCTCGGGTGATTTACTGTTCACCATGGGTCCCCCTTCTCCGGGCTCAGACCCACTTTAACACAAAATCTTCAATTGGTCTCCCTGTGCCGGGCTCAGAACAGATTCATGTATTTTTCCAAACTTTATTTATTTCACCAAAATCGAAGGCTTTCGACGGTGCGCAGGATTCTGCCGCAGGACTACTTCGATTCACATTTATTTGTTCACTTTCAAATGATCTCCCTCCTCTGGGCACGGATCAAATGTATCTACTTTTGTCACTCCTCAGCTGGATACTTTACACAGACCTTCGATTGAGCACCCACGTGGTGCCGGACCACTCAGTTGGAAGTATTGTAGTTTGCTTTAAAGTTCAATCACTCATCAGCATTTCACTTCACTTGCGTCTTATCACCCTTGGATTCAACGCAGACCGGTTTTGTATCAGTCTCCCCAACGCACCGGCTGTGTTGCTTTCACTGAAGCAGCCTTGTTCTTGGATCCAAGGATGGTACCACTGTGGCTGGTGATTCTACCCGCCTTGATTATTGGCTCAGGGGGGCCCCGGGTATCTGACGCACAATGCAGGATTCTTTATCCTGGTTTCCTGGTCTTACGCTTTCTCTTGAGGTTTGTGGAAAGTTACAGTTCCTTGTCAAAAAGGTAAAGGGAATTTCCCCCCTTGCAGTCCCTTTCGGCTTTGCTGCCTTTCCCCTCTTGCACAGCTGCCATCTCAAAACTGCTGTTTCCTTGTGTGCTTTGCATTGCTCTGTGTGCTTGTGTCTCTGCCTTTTATCTGTGTGGGGATGTGTAATGGAAGTCAGATGTGAGTGATTGTCAATAATTGCCTGACCAATGTATTGGGACACGTCAGGTATACTGCTCGGGTGTTCGTAGGTTTTGCCTCATAGCGGGCTGTCCGTGAGAAAGTGTTAGTGTTGTAAAGGGGCAGGGAGGGGGTTAAAGTTCCTAAATATCCTACTGGGTAGGATGGGGTAAAGGTGTTACAGGGAAGGGGATACAGCTTCTCACCATCCAGTCTCCCACTGCCCGAAGACCCCTCACCCAGGCGATACTCCCGCACTGGTCCACCCCTAGGAATTGGATCCAAAAGCGATGGCCGTGTCCTGGCCACCTGGATGACCGATCCACAGGGAATTACTGGGTGAGACACCTTCTGGTTTCTCACACCACCTTTACACGTTTCAGTACACCTCCAGTCATTTTGGTACCAGAAAGCCTTGTTCTCATAACATTCAACACTCATCCCACTACTTTGTCAAGGCTGGCTCTCTGGCCTTGTCAAGAGGGGGAGTGGGAAGCCTGACCCTTACCCCTTCCCTTAGTGCCTGCATGATCCAGTGCAGAATGCCGTTGTCAAATACCATGCCTCTATAAGTGGATGCTCTCCAGTCTGTTTCTTCTTGTTTGAGAGCATCTAACCAGAAAGACCGAGCAAATTTAGGAAACCTGTCAAAGCCCCATCACTGCGGTGGTTTCTTGGAAAACAGATCACCTGGCATCAAATGTAGCCCTCCAGCCTTTGGCACCCCGCCCTGTTGGAGATATTTATGTGGAAACCATTGATGCAAGGAATTCTGTGATTCATATAGAACCACGTAGATCCCTCACCCTTTAGTAACAGGTAATCCAGGAACCAGGCAGGCATATAGAAAGAACATATATTTATTAATGAATAGGAAAATGTATATTTGTATAAAATCACAAATCACATCCCCTCACTCCGCGACCCAAATGCTTTTCTTTCCTATCAATCTATTTTTACACAAATTGAAAACACTAGTGGGTTCAGATTAACACAGATAACACTCTTTAGCCCCACAACATGTACAGTCAAAACACTTTGCCTGGTGTTCAGTTTTATTTTTTAAGCTTTGTTTTTATTGGCATTTATTCAAAACAAGACAAGGCACCTATAACCATAATGTGAAACAGTTATACAAGCTTAAGGCCCCCGCCTAAAACACACCCACCGACCCCCGAAAACCAAAACGAGCCTAGGAGCTAAGGTACCCGAAATATGTGAGTATTAAGAAATCCACAATAAGTTCCTTCCAAACCGGGACCGACTTCTCCCAACAATGCGTGTACTAACTCCTCTAAACTCCCCCTACAACCTCCCGAAAGATTAATTCAAAGTTGAATCTTGCCCGTGTGTTGCGGGAACCAGCTATTGGATGTCTCTTGAGCATTATTTTTGGTAAAGTTAACTTCTGTATGAACTCCTTCCCTAACCTTCTGATCAACCCATACGTCTGTTCTCACACTTACAACCATCTGAGGTTCCGGTTATTCCATCCCCATCCCATATAAAAGCGAAAACCACACCTGTGTAAACGCCTCCAGGTTGTCGTTCACAATAGCCGTCCGTCTGTCCATAACCATCATGGCGTGCACTTTCTGTTCCCAGACCTGCTTAGACTGGAAGTTTTCATTCTTCCATCCTTGAGCGATAGCCAGACGGCCCGCTCTAAGCATTGCCTCCCACATTCTAGGAAGTCTATGCTCGTTCCTATCTCTTGTAGGAATCCCCAGAAGCATCTGCAAGGGATGTAGCTCTATTTGAATCACAGTAATGGCTTTCATCCAGCTCAGAAGGTCCTTCTGGGGCAGTGCCACCACATGTGTGAAAGAGAGCCCACCTCTCCACATCTCCTGGTGCATAGAGGAGAGGTTGCCAGGAACATTCTAGAGAACTTTAAGGGGTCCCTGTGCCATCCCATCAACATCTTGTAGTTATGCTCAATCGAAGAGGTAAACAGATTGCCATGGAACGTGACTCTGTAGATTTGTGCCCACTCCTCCTCTGATATTTCCCCCATCCCACACCAGGGTTATATCTCTGAATGTTTGTCTCCCTGCCAGCGATGTTGAATTCATGGCCTTATATAGTTTGGATAGGATGCCCTTTCTAGTGTTAGCTGAGTCTAGGGTTTTTTCAAAAGCACTAAGGTCCCTTGCCAGAAAGGTTTTACATTTGGGTCAGTAAGTATACCTTTCACTCGAATATATTCAAAGGCCGAAATTGTCTTTCCCCAATACCTCCCTAATCGAGTCCAGGTCTAGGAAAAGCCAATTTTTAAACAATTGGCCGACCGTCTCAAGGCCCATATCTGACCAACTCTTTGAGGTCACGAGGACAGCGGTGAGGGCCATGATCAAAGCGCTCAGTTGAACACCCTGTCATGCCAGAGCGACCAGAGGTGGGCAACTCGATCTTCTAAATATGTCCAATAGGTTTGTGTGTCATCTCTCATGTGGTCCTGTAGTATATGTAACTGGGCTGCTTTGTAGTATAGTCTAATATCAGGGAATCCAAACCTTCCTTTGTCTCTCGGAAGCGTAAGAGTAGACAATTTCACCCTTGGATCTTATTGTTCCAGATCAAATTGCGGATATCTCACAGTAAATCCAGGAAAAGTCTCTCTGGATGCCTACCCGGGATGGAGGCAAACCAATAAAGTATGCAAGGGAGTATTTTCATTTTGACTGAGGTCATGCGTCCATACCAGGTCAACACCAAAGGGGTCCACCTCTTCAGGTCTTCTTTAAGTTGCATTAAAAGAGGGTCATATTTCACTCGCACTATCTCTCTCAAATCTATTGTAATCCGTATCGTCAGATATGGAACTTTGACGTGTTCAATTCTCATTCCCATGTATCTCCTCCTTGGGTACAATTAAGGACTCTGCTTTTGAATATGCATGATACACAATTTCTGTACGTTGATTTTGAGGCCCGGTAGGAGGCCCTATCCCGATATTTGTTCCATAAGAGCCGGGAGTGATTGCGGTATATTGGTGAGGTATCCCAAAATATCATCTGCAGATAGCAACTGTTTGCATTCAATCTCCCCCTCTGATATCTCTTGTATAATTTGAATGTTTTGTACAGCCACAGCCAGTGGTTCCATGGTCGGGGCATATAAAAGGGGGGAGAGCGGACAACCTTGTCTCGTGCCCCTTGTCAATTTAATCACCTCGGAAAGCCACCCATTTATTTGTACATGCCTTCTAGGGCCTCCATCTAGCGCTAGAACCCATTTCCGAAAATTTGTCTCCAACCCCAAACTCTGAAGGACCTTCATCATAAAGGGACATTCAAGCCTATGAAAGGCTTTCTTCGAATCCAGGGAAACCAAGCATACCTCCTGGTCCCTTGCTTGAATGCAGTGAATAAGGGTCATTGTTTTCTGTATTTTGACCGACCCTTGTCTCCCCCGAATAAAACACACTTGGTCGCTTTGAACTAATGTCTTTAAGGCCTTCTCCAATCTACCTCCTAGGACTTTTGCAAGAACTTTCACATCATTATTTAGGATGGAGATGGGTCTATAGGAAGAACACTTCAAGGGGTCTTTACCTTCCATGTGAATCACAATTATTTATGCCATCAATATCAAGTCGGGAAGGGCCTCACCCTCGAAGCAAACAGCAAAAAAATCTAATTAGGGGGTCGAGAAGTGATCTGAACAGTTTTCAGAACTTCATTGTAAAGCCATCCTCCCCTGGTTCCATACCCACCATCATATTTTGGATAGCTAATAACACCTCCTCCACTGTAATGGGGGTGTCAAGGTGCTCTGCTGTAGGATACATTAGTCCCGGGAGGCGGAACCCCCCCAAAAAAGTATCTATTTGTTCCTCTTGCCCCTCCCATTCCCAGACGAATACAGCTTGCCATAATACTTTGCAAATTCCTCTGCTACGCCTCTCTGGTCTCGTCTGACAGCCCCCTCTTCCGATTCAATACATCCTATCATCCTCCTCTTCTTTTCCTCCCTCAATCTCCATGCGAGAATCTTATCTGCCTTTTCCCCTTTTTCATATTACTTCTTTCTCAGAAACCTTAGCTTTTTCTCTTTATCTTGGACCAAAATTGCATTCAATTGCACTTTGTAATGATGGAGTTAAGTCGATCGCAGGGGACATATAGTTACTCTGGTTACCTCCTGGTTGTAATTGTTCTATCTTCCTATGAAGTGTATCATCCTGTTTCGCCCTCTTTCTTCTTCCGAGAACCTATCCTCATCAGGACGCCCCTTATTGTGGCTTTGAACCCATCCCACAGGGATTGGAACCTCACTTCTCCTGTGTCATTAAAAGGGAAATACTCTTTCATTGCGGGAAATAGCTCTTGTGAAACTTCCTTATCCTTCAAGAGGAAGTAGTTACACCTCCAAGTTCTTACGGGGGTGGAGCATGATCCATTTCCAATACCACCTACACCATGTCATGTCCGACAACGGGATTGTGGCAATATGCGACTCTTAAAACCTGAGCTTTAAGATGCAAGTCAACAAAAATGAGAGCAATACTTGAATAGAAATTGTGGACCACCGAGCAATAGGTAAACAGCCTATCTCCTTCTGTTGGGGGGAGAGAGTGAATCCACCAAACTGAGGGCATTGTTAATATTTCTAAATCGTAGTGAATACCCCTCATTACTTTGTGCCTCAACAGACTTCCTCAACCTTAAGCGCCATGTTAAAGTCTCCACCTACAATTAGAGGGCCGTCCACAAACATGATCAACTTATCTCTCACCCCCTCCCAGAAGTCACACTGACCCGAATTCGGGGCAATGATAGAGCCCAAGGTAGTCTGGGCATCATTACTGTTCCCCTTGACAAAAACATACACCTGTTCGCATCTGAAATGACTTCATCCACCTGCAGTCCCAGGCAGACCGAGACCAGCACTGCCACCCCCTTTTTTGTGTCTGAGGTTGTATATATTTTGCCCACTTCTCTGGATCTCAAATGGGGTTCCTTATCCCTCACCCAGTGAGTTTCCTGCAGGCATATCAAGTCCAATCCCACCCTCTTGAATTCTCGAAGAATCAACTACCTTTTACTTAGGGAATTAAGACCACATATGTTGAGGGAGCCGATTACAGCATTACCCATTGCCATATTTTGCCCTTAGCCATGATATCACAAACCTCCTCCCACTCCGAAGATCTTCCCATTGAAATGCGTTAACCGCTTGGTCCTGCTGAGAACAAAGTGCTGACAAAAAAACTTTCATAAAACGTACCTAAACTCACAACTTTAAACTTCTCCACCCCTCCCTCCAGGCATCTGATCCCGCTCAGATACCTCGCTGGTGACCAAATCAAATCACCAGTGGACCTCCCGAACATAGGATCCAGCTCTCAAAGATCACTTCCCAGCGTTCCCCCTAAATAAAACATTAGAAATTCTTCACAGCCCCCTCCCTTTCCCTGTCATTTTGTGCAATGCTCAGTCAAGTCCTCGCCATCAGAGCAATGAATTTGTAAAGCAACTTCCCCACAGTGACCTTGCGGTCGGCCCCAACACTGTACACTACAAAGTCTAGAGCTTGTGGGGGTCCGGTCATCTGTCCCGCTCCCCTTCCCCCTGTAGGAGTGTTGAGTTTCTTCAATTTGCGGGATCTTGAGATCCTGCGTCTGTCCGGCCGTGGGCCCTGACCTGCGGCCCCTTCTCCTGCAAGCTCCGAGTTCCGCTGACTGGGTCTGGGATCATCCATTAACTCAGCTGAAACCTTTTGGATATCATCTTCTGTCACTAGTTTGTAGGAGTAGCCCTCATGTTCAAAAGGAAGTGAAAAGGGGAACCCCCGCTCCCAGCAGTATCTTACCTCCTTTTAGTTTAGCCATTTCGTGAGGGGGCCACATTTGTCTTCTCCTGGCCAACGTGAAGGTAGACAAGTCCTGGTAAATAGTTATTTTGGCAGAGCCATAGTCGAGAGGGGCCCACTTTCCTGGCCCTTTCCAGAATCTTCAGTTTTTCGGAATAGTAATGAAATCTCGCCAGGATTGTTCTCGGGTCTCAGCGTGGTGAGGCCTATCAATGGTGGGTTTGTCGATAACATCTGAGCCGAATAGAAGCCTCACAAGCTCCATTAGGGAACACTTAATGTTGCTCTCATATTCTCAAAGAAATGGAGGTTGTTTCTTCGTTTCCTATTTTTGAAGTAATCCATTTTCAATTGAGTCTCCGCCTCCCTGTGCTTCAGTTCTGAAATTCTCATGTCTATTTATGCTTCCATCGTGTCTAAGGACATTTAGTTATTCCCAATGCTTTGGACCCTCTCGTCTAGAGAGTCCATCCTTTGATCCATTTTATCTAGTCTTTTATCTAATACTGTGCGGATTCCCTTGATCTCCTCCATTAGCGTGGCAATGTCCTTTTTGGTTGCGGCTGGGTCTTCTGCCATAATTGCTTCCCAGGATGGGACGACGTTGACACTGCTGTCTAGTGGGATTGAAATTTCAGCAGGGCAGGCCTCCAGGCCATCAATGACCGAACCCTAGATGGTACCCATTCCGCCTGTGGCGGAGTTTTGTGTGCAAGTCCCACTTGGCGATTCTCTAGATGTTACCAGTCTTTGGTTCTTCACTTTGCGCCTCTGCCCGGTGGAGTGGTCCAGATTACCAAACCTCCAGACGCAAGGCGAGCCCAAGGGCAATGGAGGGCTTGATGGATCCCTCTCCTTTCCCAAATGGTGCTTTCAGAGTGGAAGGTACAAGGACCCCTGTTGCTCAGACTGTGGGGTCAGGGAAGCCCGAATATTTTAGCATGTGCCGAATTTGGGTGAGGCACACTGGAGGGCACAAGCGAGTTAGGGGACACCACGGAGCCCCGAGAGCAGACTGCTCACGCAGGGTGCAGCCGTCACATTAGCCCTCCACCAGGTATGTTGACTTACTGCGCCATGGGGCGGGATTTGTCTGAATGGCAAAACCCCCAGAGCACTGAGTGAAGGCAATTAAGCCTCTGTGATGTCCCTCGAAGTAAACTTCTTGCGACTGAGTAGCCTGAGCATGCGGGTCGGCCCGCTTTTGTTATCCTCCATTCAGTTTAGCCACAGGCCATCACAGCAGGCTGCAGGTGTTCTACCCTTCTCAGTGCGTTGCGTCCAGCAAACGTTGTCCGTTTACCTTGCAGTCTTCCCTAGCATGCCGCGGTGTGGGGGGGGGGGTCTAAAACCTTTGTTCTGACCAGCTCGAGTGTCGCTCCCCCATCTGCTGTCTCCCACGCTGGGTCCCTGGATCTAGACAGTTTTGGCCTGCAGGCCTCCCTTCAGGCCGATGGCCAAGACAGCTGGATACTGTCTCCTGCACTCGCGTTCCGAATATCACGTGTCACCGCGAGTCCTCGCCATAGACCTTTATCCCTCTCCCCCTTGATTTCCAGTGGTGTGTGTGCTGGGAAGAGGGCTGATCTCCCCCGCTTGCAGATACTCAGAGCTGTATGTCTCCTCTTGGGCTCAGGCGCTTGATGCGAGGGCCCCGCTCCCGCTTTAAGACTATGACCATCAACAACACTGCCAAAATGCTAGAAAACATTAGGCCCACCTTCTGTGTAGGTGATCTCCTCCAGACTAAGACTATTCTCAAGAACATCAACATCTTTGCCCCTTTCTACACCAGATTTATAGATGCCTCCTTCCTGCATAGGAACATACCTGTTAGCATCAAAGAGGTAGCAGTCACGCCTATTATTAAGAAGCCAGGTGATAGTACTAAAGACCTTACGAACCTAAGACCGATAACAAACACCCCACTCCTGCTAAAAAATCTGGATAAGGCAGCAACCCTCCAACTACAGACACATTTCGAATCTTCATCAGTCCTCCACTATAAACAATCTTGCTTCCGTAGCAACTATGGAACTGAAAGCGCCTTAATTGACTTGCAGAAACAAATGTTAGGGAGACTAGACAAGGGTAAAATGGGATTGCTTGTCTTGCTGGATCTCTCTACAGCATACTAGGATATGGTCTCCGTTGTGGGTAGGCTTTAGGTTATGGACTGTAATTCCTACATTGGCTAGTTGTTGCTCCAGCTCAATGGCTTCTCTGTCCCTAACATCCCCTTCCTACTGGTTTAGATCACCTAAAAGTATGGTGGAAGAGTTTGGACAGTTTGAGGAACTGAGCAGATGGTCCAGATCTTCATTGAATGAAGGCATGTCTGGAGGTGGTCTGTAAATAAGATGTTTATGCAGTTGTTGGTAGTGGGGGTCATTTTGCATGTAGGGCTTCACATCCTGTGCATTCAATTTGTGACTCAAAAATACCAATTTTGTTCTTATAATTGCTACTCCACTCCGACCCCCTTACCTTGTAGTGGATTTTTGTTGATCATTTTATAGCCAGGAGGGATGGCTAAATCTACACTGGGGCGATGCTTTCCTGCAGCCATGTCTCTGTGAGACGCTTGATATCGATCTTATTATCAAGGATGTAGTCGTGTACATCCAGGGCGTGTTTATGCAAGGACCGTGTGTTCAGTAAAGATCATTTTAATGAGCTCCGCGTGCATTTTGTGGTCTTGTCGTAAGGTGTTGTAAGGTGTAGAGCGAGGTGCTTTACGATGGTTGCTAAGTGCACCCGCCTTAGCATACAGGGGCACAAGGGGAGGAATTGTAGATTTAAGCACGTTTTGCCCTTGTGGTTTACCGGCTGGCACTTGTAATTTGTTTTCGTAATAATGTCCCATGTCATGCATAATCTGGAAACGGCTCTACGGTTTCTTACCTATGGCGGGTCGAGGTCTTTACACCCGTACATCGCATTCAACGCAGACCAGCCCAGACCAGCCCAAATGCACCGGCACTAACGCAGCAAAATGAATAGATAAAGCGCTGCGCTTGCAGGGCATTGTAGTTTAGTAGAATTTCACGCTGGGACGTAATGTCAGGCTCACTGTGGTAATGCAATCAGATATTACTTCACACTCTGCAAGCTAATCTCTTTTGGTAGATGGACCTTACCTTTCCCTGTCAACACTCGTACTGTACTGTCTTTCAAATAGAGAGCAGAGCAGAGGCCTCGTATCCATTGGGAGCAAGCGGCTTGGAATATCAGTGTTACTCAGCTCTAATTAACAGAAATCTGTACTTTAAATGTCACAATTTCTTTCTTTAGACATGAGGCCTGCATATTTGAATTCATCTCATATGCAGTTTTCTCCTGTCCCACGCCATCAATGTTAATCTTTACATCCTGGTATATAGATTTTGCATAATTCAGGCAATGTAGATTCGTTTTCCCATGTGTTTAGTGTTCTAATCTGCACAATGCACACATTTCTCCATGGCATCTTTCATTTGGGGAAAGTGCACTTTGCGGCCACAGTCACATGTGTTCAAAAGTAGCCCTTTAGTTTTTGGCTTTGGCAATCGCATGCAAGGCCCATTTAATTTGATTTCTCTGGAAACAGCATTTTTATGTGGCAGTTGAGAATGAAATGCTGCCATTTCAGTTTGACAGGCATTGTGTGTTTTCAATGCTCTGCGTTTTGAGGCCCAACATAGCCAAAAGCAGTTTCTTTTTGTCCATGGGCTTTATTTGAACAATTTAAATAGGGAGGAAGCCCGGTATACGGTTGACTGAAATAGGTTAGCAACGTATACTCTGTCTAAGTCCGGGAGGACAAAGATCCGTGTTCAAAGAGGAGACAGAGCTATAATGTAGATGCCACACATATAAAGGGCTCCCATAGTAGGGGAACTACAAAGAGACCAGTCGTGGTTAAAATGATAAACATCAGATTTAATAGAATTACGACCTAAAAAGTGATTAAATAGTGCGGTCCACAATACATACATTCATAAACATTTTAACACAAAACAAACAGTCGTTACGTGATAAGCTAGGATTAGCTGATTGACAGTGTATCAAAACAGGGACACACTCAACATCAGGAGGTACGCTTTACAAATAGTGCAACGTACCCTACAGTAATTAGAATTAGTATGTCAACAAATTGGTGACTCTGGTGACAGTACAGAGTATTAACTCGACATGTTTCAGTTCCTACAGTTATTATGGAACATTCATCAGGAGGTATACAGGTGACCATGTAACCAGGACAACATTCAAAAGAAAAATAATGACATGTGAGGTATTCGTAGCATCTGCAAAGTAAAAGACAAAAAAAAGCGCAAAACATAAGCTTAAAATTAGCCATTAGTGTTGCATGTTCAAAATACATGAACCAAGGTATCTAAATAGAGGGGAGTAAATACCTCCACTGATGCCTGTGGGTGCTCTCTACTCGAAAGGTAGTAGGCGGTGTAGGACCAAAGGTCGTCCCTACCTAGGATATAGAAAAAACATCCAAATGAGCGCTGAGTAGTAGCTCACTACAAAAGCAGGATCTGTGCTTGGGCTTAGTAACTAGTGAAACTAGTGTAGCATGAAAAACCATATGAAGAGGAGTCTGGGTGAAGGAAGCCCAGTGCTGAGAGACGAAACGAAATATCCACAGTGTGCCCCATATATTGCCAGAAGCTAAGATAAAGTCGGTGACTAAGACCTAAAGAGGTTATTTGTGGCATAGTCTCTAGTCTCGTGCGTCCCCAGAAGCAAGATATCCCAGTGTGGAGGGATCTCAATAACCGAGAGGCGAGGTGACCAAGGTATGTAGCTACACGGAACAGAGCGTACCGTCCATAGAAGACGGCCAGTGACACTCAACAGTAAACAACTGATCATCAGGCAATACCTTCGATTTGGTAGTAAGAGCGTCGGTCGTGATCGAATCCAACGGATGGCCCCAGGATATGATCCTGCCACCAGCGCTAATGCTGTGTAGTTCGTACGGAGAGCGCCGTCTGCTACGGAGGCAGCAATGCAGTAGGACTGGACGACCGATGCGCGAATGGTAGTCAAGGAAATCCAGTAGTCCTACAACTATGTCGGGTGAGAAAAGAGATGTAGAACAATGTGGTTCGACACTGCAGCCATCATGGAATGGCTCAAACCGAACAAGGAATTAATAATAAACCACTGAGAAAAGATAAGTACTGAAACAAGCTAACAGAGGAGACACAAAAGCTGTGACAGTAGGATCGGTACTCCTCGTGTAGATCAGGAACCATATAAAACGTAAAAAAATATTTTATTTGAACCCCACAGAACCTAGACCACTAGAGACTTACCTAAAGGGGCTCTGACCCCAAAACTCAATGGCCTTAACACAAGGACACCAAAGATTGCCCCCACATATAAACTGGAATCCTTGGACTCCCAGGCGCACTGGCATTCACCTATGTGCTTATTTTCAATTGCTCTTGCTACATTAATTTTATTGCACATATGTGTATTCCCCAAAGATATCTGGAGTGTTATTCCCTGGAAAGCTATGCATTATGAGGGCAGAAGTCGAGGGATTACACCAATGGATGGTGTCAATACTTTTTTTCACCAGAGGATGGGCGCCGCCGTCCCCTGTGTGTTTTCAAGTAAATGAAAAATGTCCGCCCCCACTTAAAGTGTTGTGGCCGTGTTTTGAACCCTAGTCACGGGGCTGGTCGTCCAGACACTTAGCCATACGACTACTCCACTTGTTCATCATGAATCTGTACACCTTTTATACCTATCCAGCAATGATAGTAAAACCTGTTCTCGCTTTTGCTCTTTCTCTAGTGCAGAAAGACAAACGCAAAGAAATGGGCATATTCCGCTTTAGGATACGTTCAGTTCGTGCAACGTCGCTTCCCATTGCAGACGTCACAGTCCGCCACCTTTTTCTTTAAATGAACGACGTGAACTGTGTGTTACATGGTAATAATTTTATGAGCATGGCTATTCTGTTACTTATGCGAACATCCAGTTCTAGGCCCCTTTAATTGAGTTAACTGCTTATAAAGTATCTGCTAGAAATGTAAGATTTCCAAAGAACAGACACTAAGCAGACCTCACCGGGGCCAGACGTCTTGGTGACTCCACTATTTACAGATGTCTCTTTGCAAGCCCCTTCAGTGTTTCACAGAGACACGAGCAGGACCTCGGTTGTCGGCGCTTTCATGTGGCCAGAGTTAGAATGACAACAAAGGAATACTCTACTGCGAAACCTATACAAGGGGCACTGCTGCAAAAAGAGATTGTTCGTGTACCAAGCCTGATTTTGTTTTACTTGTCAATGCCGAGTCGGCCTTAACGTGTCCCGTTGTTGCTTTTCAGATGTTGTGGTTCAATGGTGCACACAAGGCGACCTGCTGGCTGTGGCGGGAATGGAGAAGCAGAGCCCCCCCCTTGCAGAGCTGAGTGGAGGCCTATTGCTCAAAAGTGCCCTGATTAAATTCTACAATGTCCGCGGAGAGCATATTTACACGCTGGAGACCCCTGTACAGGTAACGAACACCTCGGAAGTCTCGTATTCATGAATTGAGAACGCATTTGCACCGATCGGAGGGAAACCAGTAGTAGGCGTGCAAGTAGCACGGAAAATACCGCCACATTCCTTGTTTCTATAATCTACACATGTTCTCAGCCATTTCTGCTCTTCAAAAGTAGTAAAATCCATGTTAAAAGGTACGCCAAATATTATTAGTCAAACATTTTAGTAAAATAAAGATTCAAATATTAAATGAAATAAACATCAAAATCCTTCCATTCTATTGAAGAATATTCGTGATTCTTATCTTTTATGTAATTGTATTATATCACAACACTCCAATATAATACGTTGAAAAAAAATCAAACCATGCTTTCTTTGTAGCATACTTTCTCTTGAAAAACGGATAATCTAACGTCAAATGCAAGGAATAGGATTCTAAACGTGGCTATAGTGACATCTACTGGCGGGGAGCAGCATTCACACTAATCATCTGTTCATTGAATGTTAGCTAGGGAAATTTGGTCGGCCCTGAGGGGGGAAATGTGAAGCATAGGGGTGAGTGTTCAGAAGTTACTTGTGCTGGAAATTAAACAATTGCTCGCTGCCTCTATCGATTTCAAAGCACTGACTGGTTTGACATTTCAACGACCCTGTTGTGTGATTTAAAATGTTAACAGTATACCTCTAAGGATGTTCTACCAAGCATTACCACGTGTTTGTTTATTGATCAATGTTTTTTCCAAAACATGAATAAGTTATATACAAAAAAAGAGATGCTAATCATTTGGAGGCGTGAGCCACTAGAAACGGATGAGTGCGATGTAGTCTTTGGCGTGATCTTGAATGGCTATATTGATGTTGGTAGGAAATACTTGTCCCCTCTGCCACTGTACATTTTCTGCTGCCTGTTAACAATTGCTTAAACTTAGCACTCTGCGCTCACAGGTGAGAAGTTTGACAGGCTCCTGTTGTAGTGCCACTTTGCCATCAGCACCCTGGGCTGAGTGCTATGGCGGCAGCACTGCCTTGTGTCTTCAACGTCCTCAGTTGGGGGTGGGGGAGGCTAAAGTCCTCTCAAGCAGGGTAGCCGACTTATGCATTTCCTGAGGGTAGGGAGGGCTTCAAATACAGGAAGTGACATCACTGTCAGTTATTGGACCGCACATTTGCATGTAGTAAAGTCAAGTAAGAAAGAGATTTAAGCCTACGAGTTGCATTCCAGTAGGCCATCACTGCCCCTACTTCACCCCTCTATAATCATCCAGGTTTTAGTAGCCCTCAAAAGGCAGAGCAACACAACTAGGATGGGAGAACGAAATGCCGTCCCATCCTGTGAGTGTGTCAAACGTCAGAGCAAACGTCAGAGCAAAGACGGTGCGTGGGCCTCCTACCTTGGAGCACAATCTCACTAATTTGGTGCAAATCTCGCAAGTGGGAGCATGAGAATCGCCTGCGTGTGTGTGTGCTGCAGACCCCGGCTCACATGCTCACTTATTCAGTGTGAAACTCTGGCCAAGGCTCTTTGGGCAAGCATTCACGATGGGTCTCACACCTATAAACAGTGTGATATATTGAGTGGGCACCTCACTCCTTGGAGCTTAGTATACTCGTTGCTGGTAATCTCACAACTGAATGTACAGTTTCACTCTTGGTCATCTCAGTGACCCCATGTACATTAATGGAGTCAGTCTCCCATCTGGGAAGACAATTATATTTCTGTTAAAACACTCTGAATTGTCACTCCAGTTTTCTCTATCTATAGATCCATACCATATGCATTCAATGTGTGTGCAGGGGTGATAACTTGTGTCTGAGAGAGCTCATTCTTTCATACAGGAGAGATAAAGGGGTAACAACCCCCTGTATGTGGGATCAGGCTAATTTTGCCCCATGGCACCTCCAGAAGGAGTGAGCACGTTTAAAGGCCCTGCTGATTCTGCTATCCGACAGGCTTGAGCCTTCTATCCCTTACCCAATCACGGCTCTCAACATCCTGAGCGGCAGCTTATGGACAGCAGGCAGCTCCGGACATGCCTGTGTCCAATTGAATGTAGATAGATCTACTATTTAGACACTGGGAGAGAGCCACGAATCGACATTGGTGGTGAAGAAGCACTCAACATACAGAACACAATGGTATAGTGTTGCAGTCCTGCTGAGAAATGACAATTCTGAGCATGTGAGCAGTAGGCTGGATCAGTGCTGCCCCATAAAAGGTGTAGAAGCCTCTGTGAGAAGTGGCAGTACTGTCCCAACGGTGAGAAGTGTAGTATTTCCACATTAACTATGCTCAAGAACTTTGGGTTATTGAATAGTGCTGCTACATTCTGAGTAATTCCATCCCTTTAAATATATGAGCTCTTGTATAACCACGACAGTGTTGAGTCATTCTGATGATGACAGACTTGCTCAATAGTTATGGTTCTGTATCATTAAATGTACTTCAGATCTTTAGAGTATCGGAAGGATAGCTCAGGGGCAACATGCTCGCCTTGGAAGCAAGATGACACAGAGCAACACAGGTTCGCTCTCTCGGTCCGTGCAACACAGGTTCGCTCCCTCGGTCTGTGCAACACAGGTTCGCTCCCTCGGTCTGTGCAACACAGGTTCGCTACCTCAGTCCGCGCTTATAAACCTCTGGGTAGTACACGCATTATAAATAACCAATTAAAATAAAAAGAAATACATCTGTTGAGAAGTGCTGGGGCCTTGTCAATAAGAGTGTAACAGCTCAACTGAGAAGTGCTGATGTTGTCCCATCAAAAGTATAACAGCCCCACTAAGATAAACTAGCATTGCCTCAACAAAAGCATAGTATTATCGCTGAGAAGATTCAACAATTATAGAAGCCCTGTTACAGCAGTACTATCCCATCAAGAGTATAGCGAGCTAACTGAGGAGTACCAGCATTGCCTCATTTCAAATATGGCAGCTCTACTAGAAATTGCTGGCTCATTCTCCTCCGCTCCCCGCCCATAGCATTCACCCTCACCACGTGCACACTCAGAGACATGCAAACAGTCTCATTTGCCCTCCCCTGCCCCCTGCCTCACTTTGCATCTGTACCTCCATTTCTAAAAATCCTTCTGGGTTGGGTGTACCTCTACATCTGTTCACCCCTCTTGACAAGAGGGGTGCACAGATGTACAAATACACCAAACCCAAAACGATTTTTAGAAACTGAGGGACAGACTTGTTTTGCATCTGTGCCTCCATTTCTAAAAATCGTTTTGGGTTGGGTGTACCTCTACATCTGTGCACCCCTCTTGGCAACAGGGGTGCACAGATGTAGAAGTATACACAACCCAAACGATTTTTAGAAATTGTGGGACAGATGCAAAACAAGAGCCTCTTGCTTTGCATCTTTCCCACAATTTCTAATCGTTGTTTTTCCCTGGCTTTTACCGGGGCCGCCAGAGAGAGACACAGTATGGATGGAACAAAGGGCCATCCATACTGTGTCTCTTCTCTCTGGCCCGGGGGGGGGAGGCTCAGCGCTGACTTCATTCTGCCGGGTTAGGAGGGGTCCGGGCCCCGCAGCCCCCCCATACTCGGTGCCCCTGCTCACAAGCCTGTGGCTGGCTCCGCCACTGGGTCTAGAATCCCCTGCTCAAGGGCAAGTTGGTGGCATGGCCATAGCGCTTGTATAGGAAAAGCCCCGTCTATATGGCATACTGCACCAGCTACCACCAGAATGGACTCTCAGTACCGATCATTGTCTGCAGACTGCTGATGATTTGGGCCCACACCTGGTTTACTCTTTCACTGTGTCTGTGGAGGTGAAAAGAAAAACACGTGTTGGGGGGTTGAGCAGGTGTTGGGGGAGGTTGAGCCGGTGGGCTGATAAGAGAAGCTATGATTTTGCCGGGTGAGGAAGAAAGCCTTCAAACCAAAATGGCTACAGCCTATCGATGTGTGAGAGAGCCTAATTTTAAAAAAAAAAAGGAAAACTGGCTGTGTGCGAGTTCTTGGTGATGTAGGCATGACAGGAATAGTGTTGAGAACTGTAATCATATGTCTGTATTGTACAGAGTGCTTCCTGTCAGCTACCCTCTGCTTTTGAGGGCCTCAGTATCCAGTGGTATTTCCCAGTTCAGTCTTACTTAGTCTGTCCACCTCAGAAGGGTGGAGGGCTGAGTCGAACCTGTGCTCACTGTGTGTCAAGAGCTGTTTGTGCAGAGCCCTTGATTTATGTGTTAGGCACGTAAAGGGGTTCAAGGAATTGCAGGGACATCTGGGCGAGCTCCATCTGCTTTATGCCATTCTGTGAGACTTCGGACCGTGCCCTGTAACTGGGAGCACCCTGCCAGAAGAATGGAATGAGACTCCTACTATAGCTGGTGACAGCAAAGCCTTTTATTGGTTGAGCCCATTTATTGATGCCCTTCCACACTGTGGCCTTGTCTGTCGTTTTATTACAGGTATCAAAGGTTGTCTGAGTTCTTGGAGGATATGTCCTCTGCTGTTGAAGAAGGAAGATTTGAGTCCCCATGTAAGGGAATTGATAGGAGGTCTGTGACTATTTCCCTTGCCTCGTCATGGCTTCCGGCATGTTGGTTACTCTGAGAGGTAGCCCCCATATACTGCTATATAATTGAGGTCAGGAGTGTTGTATCTGGAGGATTACATGGTCTCCTTCTTCCTCTGCCTCTCCCCAGCCCCCCCATGGTTCAGTGATTCACCTGCAGGAAATAGTCACATGGTTCATGGCCCTGCCCCTTCAAGAGGGACCTTTAGAAGTATGCAGCCTCTGCAGATCTGTGGAACTTCCGGTTAGAAGCAAACTCTAGATATCATAGCTTGTACATAAAAGCCTGGAAGCTGCTCACTGCCTATGCTGTTAGCAGTAGCAAACACAGATCACAGCAAACCCCTGCTGGCACCACTATTTGCTCTGGATGTGCACACAGGGACACGCATGTGCAAAGACATCAAAAACAAGATGGTGAACTGTCCTAATGTAGACTTGAACCTTCCTGACAAAACCCGGAACCTCGTTCTTAAACGCCCCAGTCATTTGCCCACCTCTAAATTCCCAGTGCATACTCATGCTTCCCAGGTGCCACACGTTAGCTTAAACACAGCCCAGGCAAAGGCGGTTATAGCGCTGCATAATTGTTAGGAAAGGAAGATTAAATGACGGCGGGTGGAGTAGCCTGTGGTGAAGACACAGAAAGCAAGCTGGAGGTTCAGGAGGAGGTGGAGGGGCAAAGGGGACAAGTGCAAGGGGGTTGGAGGTGCAGACAGATCTGGAGGTGCAGCTGGCTGGATGTGCAGAAGGATCTGAAGTAGGGTATGGTGTAGAAGGTGCAGGAGGAGGTAGAGGTGGAGGGGGAGATAATAGAGGTTGGAGGTGGTCAACATCAAGGAGATAGAGGACAAGATTGTTATCAATAAAGATCAAGGGGGAGCAGAAGATCTTGGAGGTGGTGAAAACCTAGAAAAGAGGAGAAAAAGCAGCAGGTGTCAGAGGTGTTCATGGTCCCAGAGAAGTGTGGGGGCAGGCCCCTAATTACCTTAGCCCAAATCGGGTTGAACGCTTTGTACATAAAGCAAGTTTTATTGTACAATTATCTGGGGAGCAGTTAGATGGTGTTGTAGGAGCAAACTAACCCAAGTCTCAACAAACCACATCAGTTCACATCTTAGATAAATGTTTGCAACAGTTAGACACACTCCCAGATACTTTATTACAATCCACCGCCACATATGATGGGACAAAAACCTCTTCAAAGAAACCCCATATTTTCCCAATTCCTCCGTTTTCATTGGCCAGTTTTATCTTAATTGTGATCTTCAGCTCATATGTCGAATACACCTTTTCTTAGGATTCGTCCAAGTAGGTCATGACATCAGCACATTGTTAAACATTAGTATTGCAACCTAATTCATTACTAGCAATAACTGGCCTAAGCTCTTTAGCCTTAACTTTTAATTAGCACACGGTTCATGTTTATATTTAGCGATACTATCTCATTACCCAAGTCACCGTTCCATTGAAACTTTCCAGTCTACAAAACTGCCACCTTATCGCACAATTGAAACTCCTGGGTAGTATTGGGCTTTAGCTTACCCTGTGCTTTACTGCTGACCAAAATAAATACCTAAATATCTCCTGTCACGCTCTCAGGCACCAGGAGTTTACAGCTACGATCTACAATACTTATCAGACCATAAATACTCATGCCTAGTTCCTGCAGCAGTGCTTACCGCAGAGTTTGCAAAGTTACTTATTCACCCATCCCCTGGCTTCTAAAACCTCACAGAACCAGTTTCAAAGTTCAATTTGCAAAACAGCTCCGATGACCATGTTTTTGATTGATTTATGTAAAGCATACTATATAGATATTCATGAATTCCCCATGTATTTGTATTAATGTGCATGTATGTTTTTACATTTGGTGGGTTTGACATTTTATCTTCCTACACAGGCGCAACTAATATGTATCAATTCTATTCAACAGTAACTCTTACATAACATATCCCATCCGTAAGTAACACTTCGATACATATGAAATTGCAACATTGTGCCCAGTTTGCCGCCGCCACCACCAGTTAGTAATATGGCATGCGCAACATGAACCCCTTGTAATCATGGGGGCCTTTCTTGACCACCCCAATAGAAGCGAAGAGGGGTTGGTGGAGGTGAAGAAGGGCAAGAGGGAGTGAGACCAAACATCTGGAACGATGAAGGTAGAAATTGGTCAAAGAGCCAGTGAGCGATAGTTGAAGGAGGGAAGAAGAAAAGGAAATGAGGAAGAAAGGCTGTGGAAAGTCCCTTGGAGGTGTAGGGACATCAGTAGCCATAGGGTGCCTAACTCCAGTTATCCCTTATTCACATTCATGAGAACATTTTGCATACATTTAGAATCGTATACAAATGTATCTCATAAATATTAATGAGGGATATCCAGAAAACCTGTCAGGATTGCGGCCCTCGAGGCCTGGAGTTTGACAACCCTGGTCTAGTTGGTCAGACGACAGCCAGCTCGATGGCTTGTGGCAAGGCTCAGTGGCAGGCCCTTCACCTACTCTTTCCCCACCAGGGACTTGGGAGTTTGGAGATTTAGGAACCTAAGATGGGAAGGTAAGCCAAAAGCCCAATTTGCACATCCAAGGCCCTAATGGTCTTCGAATACCGTGAAGACCATGTGGTGCCTGCTTACAGGGAGCTTCAGTCTCAAGCAAGAGTGCCTACGATACCACAGTGAGCTTTTCCAGCAATGCCCTGTTGAGACCGGCAATTCCTCCTCTAGGACTTACTTCAATGAAGGTGAATCATGCTCAGAAATGCGAGTGACTCAGGGAAGGAGACTTGGACAGAGAGAGACTGTTAATGTCAATAGAACTTTACTTGAGAAAGAACTGCTTTTTAAAAAAATGTAAAATTACTCTCCCCACAGGAAGACTAAGTAGAGCGACTACAAAGAGTCGACCTGAGGAACCCTAGTGGTGGAGGACAGCCCCGAATGGAACTTGGGAAGCATTATAAGTGAATCAAATTATAAAGATGTGAAGATCGCACATAAATGACTTCACTTGTGAAAGTTATTTGAGGAGAGAATCAAGATGTCATGAGTGTAGACCTTAATAGGCAATCAGCTAGAAAACTATTTATTTATTTTATTTATTTAAATTTATATAGCGCGCAAGTAACCCATGGGCATTGAGGCGCTGTTACTTGCAAGAGCTTAGTTACTGGCATAAAGTAAATGAATCCAAAGTTACACTCCCTATCAGTGTAAGCAATGGTGCACTCTTCTTGGGAAAGTATCGCTAAAATATTCAAACACTTAATTATAATGGTAAAAAAGCAACAGATTTCTTAATAATATTTAGCCTATTCATCAGACACAATTCACATATTCTTTGTTATGTGAGAGTTCAGAAGCATATGTTACAAACATGCAATAAACTTTACAATACATTAAATTCTTTGAATCATCCAACATAAATATTCGTATTAAAATATTCTTTCTGTTCGGTGTCCCCATAACAAAAGGAGATTATTTTGATTTGCTTAGCGCATTTCGGGGGATTCCACACCCTTCTTCATGAGAACAGTGATCTAACTTCTGGAGACATCAAGTAACATTTTAAAATAGTTGGAATTCTTCCAGATAAAATATGATGTATTGAAAAATGTATTAGTCTCTAGTACTCACTATGATCTTCTAAAGCAAAACTAGAAACTCCTCTTCAAAAATATTTGTTAACGTACTCATTGCAGATGAAACCTTAGATGTAAAAAGATATTAAAATAAAATTGGATAATTACTCACTTCTTTTTTTCAGTAAATAAATAATGGTACTGTACTGGAATGTAAATAATGAAGAAATGCAAAATAACGAAAGTGGAAAGTAAAAAAGGTTAAAGAAACAGTACATACCTTGTTAGTCTTTATTTGGGGGTCTTTCATAAGCTAGCACTAAATCTATAAAAATAGAAAATAACAGTTGTGTTAATAGCCTAAAGTTTTGTGGTCAAAATATTTGCAATGGGGATTTGGTACTCAAAGGGGGATTAACCATGTAGCAAAAAATTACTCCTCTTTCTTCAAATCCAATTCTGGAGTAACACAAGTCTGTATTTCTGAACAAGTAGCTAAACTGTGCCAAATACCACATTATCATTATATGGATGACATTATTTGTCTGATCATTTGACATTTAGACGATAGACGACTAGTGAAAACTTGATTTGCTGCAACCTGGATGCCATTTACTTCAATATTGACCTGCTTAGAAGTCGAAAGCACGATCAAAACTTATCACTGTCACAACCTCAATAGTTAGTTGATGAAAGACAATCCTAAATTACACTTGCACATATAACTATTCAAATTTTTGAATAGTTATTTTGAATAACACCCTAAGGACCTGATAGTTATACTTTATTCCACCGTTTTATATGCTGACAGAACATCTAGAGCGCTGTTGTTGTCACAACCTCAATAGTAAGTATATCAAAGTCAACCATAAGTTTCATTTCACTCCTATGTATAACTACTCCAATTTTGAGATAGTGGATAATTACAGCCCAATGATCTGATAGTTTGATCTAACATAATCCACCGGTTTTTATGATGACAGAATATCTAGACCGCTAAAAGAGACTTTATAAGATGCAAAATGAGCACCATTCATTAGTACATTAAACATACTTCAGTGGGAGGCCATCAGGGGGCGCGCAGGCAATGGCTGCCTGAACGTACTGCTCTCCCCGAAGCCAGGCGTCCAGAGGGAATTGAGCCCCCCCAAAAAAAAACCAGCGGGCCCAACGCAGTGAATGGGACGGGTGAACCCTCGGGGCGCCCTGTGAGAGAAAGAGCGGAGACCGACGACCCCGGGGTTCCCGAGATCGGGACCAGCGGGAGAAGGCGCGGCCTGAACGGGCCCCACACCAGAGGAGGGACGAGGCCTTCCCGCCTTGACAAGAGGCCGGAAGCACTGCGAGCCCGGCGGCGGCTCGGGAGACGGGCTCCACCCTCCCCTCCCCCCCGCCGTCCGGACCAGAGAGGCGACAGAACAACGCCCCCGGCCCGGGAGACCATCCCGGAGTGCCCACGGTTGGATCCGCTTGAGCGAAGCGGACCGGCGCGCAGACGCCCTCCGCCCCCATCAGGAGTCCCCGAGGCGGGCTGCCGCGGCCCTCGGGGCCCCGGAGGAAGGAGGTGCGGAGAGTGAGCAGCAGCGACGCGGGGAGGCCCGGACCCCGCTCCCCCGCTGGCGCGGGTGGGGATATCTCCCCGCACGCCCTGATTAAGCGCGGGGGAGCCCCCCGGATTACATCGGCCCTGGCCAGGGGGGATCCAGTGTTGGGCGCCCCCCCCCACGGACAGAAGCACCGCCACAAGAACTTGGGGTGGTCGGGGTGTGAGGCCCCCACCCACTGTTGGTGGGGCGTGTGTCCGCCCCCCCCACACCACGAGAGCCTTCGGGCAGGGCATGACACCCTTCTACGGGGCGGGCAGGAGAAGCCCCGGACCACTGCGGCAGACATCGAGCGGGGTGTGAGGCCCCCACCCAGGGACAGGTGGGGCGTGTGCCCGCCCCCCCCCCCCAAGAAAAGACTAACCCCCAAGAAGCAGCCAAGAATCATCTGTTTCGCGAGCGGGGCGGCCTCGCCTGGCCTCCCCCCCCTTGCACCCGCGCCCCGGGAGGGAAATAGAGTACTGACCCGGAGTGGGCGGGGGTCAACACGGCGAGGTGCAGGTAAACACCAGATGAACTGGCGAGAAGCCTTACAGGGATACCATTTCCAGGAGACCCCCAGAGGTAACAAGGGTACGAACCCCAAAGGAACCATGGCCCAATTAGAGGATGCGGCTCCCTCATCGGCAGCAATGGAAAGAGGCTTCGCCTCGATCTTGCAGGAAATCAGGGATATGCGTTCCGATATAGCCCAGAAGTTTGAAAAAATGGACCAGAGGGTGGACAAGGTCGAAGATAGACTATTACAAGTGGAGGCCAACCAATCTTCAACAGCAGCCCAAGACATACAACTATGTATGAGGCTGGAGGCCCTGGAGAAGAGGGACAAGGAAAGGGCCCGACAGATGGACGATTTTGAAAACAGGGAGAGGCGGAACAACCTCAGAATCTTCGGGGTACCTGAAGCGGAGGGGGAAACGGAGAGGGACGTCACCCGAATAGTGAGGGACATTATCACCCTCCTATTCGCAGAGGAGATGACAACCAAGCTCACATTCGACAGAGTGCATAGGGCAGGGGGCAGAGCGGGGGCCCCCCGGTCAATTTTGGTCCGGTTCCACTATTACTCAGAAAAGACAAAGGTGCTGGAGGAGGCCCGAAAGACCAGAGAAATCACCTACAATAATGCTCAGGTCTCAATATATCAGGATCTTTCCTCCTACACGCTGGCTAAGCGCAGAATGTGCCGACCCCTTACGCTACTATTCAAAGAAAAGGGCGTGCGCTATAGATGGGGCTACCCCTTCTCCCTGAACTTTGAATACATGGGCCAACGCTCAACCCTGATCACGGAAGAAGACATTCGGGGAGCGATTCAAGAGTACACAGTGGATCCGCATCCCCGGAGGGGACCGGTGGGACCAGAGAGCCACAGAACAAATAGCCGCGGCCCGTCCGGAGAGAGGAGACGGCGAACCGGTGCAAGAAAATTTCGAAAAATGAACACGCCATCCCCAGCAAAAGCGGGAGAACGAAACGACCCCGAGGACTGAGAACGGGGGTGACCCACCGAATCCGGGACGGATATGCGCAGATTCGGAGATTCTACCACAACTATCGTCCCCACGAACAGCAAGTATAGGGGACACATGGACGGATTACAGCCGGGGGGGAACATTGGGGGCTCGAGGGGATGAGCTTTAGGTGTGAAATGCCTGGCCGAGGTGGGCAGGCTGGTGGTTCGGCCAAAAGCCAGCAATGGCAGAACTAATTGGCTGGACGCCGGGGAGGGCGGTGGGGGCATTTACGGGAGTTGGGGTTGTTCCGATATGGTTGGGGTACCGGGGGCAGTTGGGGTGCTCTAGGCCCACCCGGGGGGGGGAGGGGAAGGGAACAAAGGGAACCACAAAGTAGAACCAAGGGAGCACGTGAAGAAAAGAGTTACGAGGGTATTGACCGAGAGGGAGGGAATCTGGGATTATGGCTGATAGTCTGCCTGCCCTGGGAGTGGGCTCCCTTAATGTACAGGGTTTAAACACCCCCACAAAGAGAACCCTGGTCTGCAGAGAGTTTAGAAGGGCCACCCTCGACATCCTCTTTTTGCAGGAAACTCACTGGCCACGGGGGAAGGAGCCCAAAATCCGGGGAGGAGGTATTGGGTAGGTCTTCAGTGCATCCCACAAAAATAAAAAGAGGGGTGGCCATCTTGGTGGCGAGGAATGTGGGGTTCGAGAGAGAGGCCATGCTGAAAGACCCAGAGGGTCGCTACCTGATGGTGCGGGGATCACTGCAGGGGGCCCCACTTACCCTAGCCGTTGTCTATGGCCCAAACGAAGGCCAAATTCAGTTCTGGGAGGAGGTGAGGGACAAACTCAAAGGCTTTGTCCACGGGACGGTGGTGGTGGGGGGGGACTTTAACATGGTCTCGGACCCAACCCGGGACAGGAAACGAGCTGGTTCCCAGGCCCCCAGGGCACCTGATGAGATCATGGCACGTGGCTTCCAGAGGGTCAACTCGGAGCTGGGCCTGGTGGACACGGTCCCGACCCCTAGAACGGACACCCCCCTCTTCACTTACTACTCATCCGTACACACGTCATTTTCCCGGATAGATTATGTCCTGGTGGACGAGACCTTGTATCCATTTGTCACTGGCCATAGGGTTGATCCAGTCCCCTGGTCTGACCACGACTTGGTCCGAGTCACCATAGCAAGAGGTGGTCTAAATGAACATAGGGGAAGATGGAAGTGTAACGATTCCCTCCTGAAGGACGAGGTCCTAGCCCAGGAGGTTCTTGACGCCATTGCAGACTTCTTTGAACTCAATGACAACGGTGCGGTGCGAACACACACTCTGTGGGACGCCTTTAAGGCAACCCTGCGGGGAGTCCTGATCAAATTGGGAGCCCAGAGGAAAAGGGAAAGGGAAGCCCAGGAACGGCATCTAAGGGGAAAAAATCGCCCAACTCCAACCGGGAGGCCCCCCTATGGAGCCCCTAAATCGTGACCAGGTGGCCGCCCTGGACGACTACAGGCTCCAACTAAAAGACCTCCTCCTCCACAAAACAGAGAGAAGCCTCCACCTGGTTAAACAAAAGTATTATGAAAAAGGGGACAGGGCGGACAGGATCTTGGCTTGGAGACTGAGGGAGGTACAGAGGAGCAGAATGGTAAAGGCAGTGAAGAACGAGGTGGGGGAGCTGGGTTATGATACTCCCCACATTGGAGAGGCCTTCCGTCGATACTATGAAAGGCTATATTCGTCCGAATACAAGGGGGACGGGGGGGAGATCGAGGAATTCCTAAACTCCATACAGATCCCGTCCCTGACTAGGGAGATGGCGGAGGGGTTGGAGGGTCCGGTGACCGAGGAGGAGGTGGAACATGCGATCAGTGGTATGAAGGTGGGCACGTCCCCGGGCGAAGATGGTTACTCAGTCTACTTTTGCAAAAGGTTTCGGTCGGCCCTCGCCACCCACCTGGTCAAGGTGTTCAATGCGGTACTGGAGGGGGGTCCTCTCCCGGACTCCATGATGGAGGCAATCATTGTAGTGCTCTCCAAGGACGGCAGAGACCCCTCGGAGTGCTCCTCCTAACGCCCGATTTCCCTGCTGAATATTGATGTCAAGATCCTGGTCAAGGTTATTGGGAGCCGGGTGGAGGGGATCCTGCCGAAGCTGGTCCATGGTGACCAAGTGGGGTTTGTTAGGGGGAGACAGGGCTCAGATAATATTCGTAAGACTATAGACTTGTTTCACTACGCCCAGGTGTCGGACCTAGACGCGAGCGTCCTTTCCCTGGACTCAGAAAAGGCATTCGACAGGGTAGAGTGGAGGTTCATGGAACTCACCCTTCAGAAGATGGGCTTCAGGACACACATCGGGGACTGGGTGGCCGCGTTATACAGGGCCCCAAAGGCCAGAGTCCAAGTGAATGGTAGATTGTCAGACCCATTCCCCCTATCACGGGGAACAAGGCAGGGATGCCCACTCTCCCCGCTGATCTATGTCCTAACTATGGAGCCCCTGGCAATAGCAATCAGAACACACCCAGACATCAGGGGGATCAGGAGAGGTGATGTAGAATTTAAGCTCTCCCTGTTTGCGGACGATATCCTGGCCTATCTGGTGGACCCAAGATCCTCACCCCCCCCTCCTGTCCCTGCTGTCCGCATTTGGGCGCTTTTCAGGCCTAAAGATCAATACATCTAAATCAGTCCTCCTCCCCATGAGAACTCGGGACCTGGGCCTGGACTCCCGGGACAGTCTGTGGGGGAATAGCGGTGGGGAAGACCTCTATTCGGTACCTGGGGATCTTTTTAACCAGGGACCTGTCCAATCTCGCCCCCGCTAACTATGATCCCGTTATGTCACAGGACACCGCCGATTTAAAGAGATGGGGCTCCATGATCCAGTCCTGGTACGGCCGTATGACGGCAGTGAAAATGAATATACTTCCGTGCTTACTATACCTCTTCACTGCTCTCCCTACCAGCGTCCCCGACCAGACCTTCAGGGTTCTTCAGAACGCGGTGCACGAGTTCGTATGGCAGGGCAGGACCCCGAGGACCGCGAAGGCCATTCTTACCTTACCTAGAGAGGAGGGGGGGTTCGGGCTGCCTGACTTCCACCTTTACTTCCGCGCCACCCAATTGCGTGTCCTCCTGGAACACATGAGGGAAGGGATGGGCACATACTGGTCGTACCTGGAGGACATGGATGCGCATCCACTCAAGGTACGCGACCTCCTATGGGCCCCACACAAATTCATCCCGAACAGACTCAAATCCCACCCAACACTGGGAGTTCTCTGGGCAGTCTGGAGAGAGGGCCCCCAGACGGCACATCTGACATCATGGCCGTCCCCGATGTCATCCCTTTGGGGTCCCACCCTTAGACTGGGAAGCAGGGGGTTCCGTAATGCACAGTCCTGGTCAGATTCAGGGATGGAATGGGCTGGACAAATGTTTAAAGAGGGAGAATTCCTACCATACGAAGATTTGAGGGTCGCCCTCGGACGGGAGTCAATCTCCATATTTGAGTACCTCCGCCTGAAGGGAATCTTATGTGATCAATCATGGGGCCAGAGTCTAAAGAGACAGATGACCCCCTTTGAGAAACTACTCGATACTGCGACCTCCAGGAAGGGGGCGGTATCTGCAGTGTATAAAATTTTGAACACTGTTGACATGGGGAGGAGGGGGTTCCGCACTTTTTGGAACAAACTGGCTGGGGAAGAAATCTCAGAGGACTCCTGGTCGAGGATATTTAAAATAGCATTCCACGGGAACCTGTTCACAGCGGACATGGAGCACAACTTTAAGATCCTACAGGGGTGGCACAGAGACCCCGTCAAACTGTCAAAAATGTTCACGGGAATATCCCCCGTCTGACCAGGTAGGCACGAGGGGCCACATGTGGTGGCACTGCCCGAAAGTGCAAGCATACTGGCAGAGGGTAAGGGGTTGGATCGCTGAAGTCACGGAGGAACTGCTTCCCCATAATCCCCTGACAGTGCTGCTGGGCCTTCCCCCAGAGGATACGGATGTATACAGATACCCGAGAATGTGGGAAACAATGCTGAGGGCTGGGAGGGTGGCCTTGGCCCAGAAATGGAATAGCAAGGAGACCCCCGCCAAGGAGGACTGGCTACTAAAGATTAAAAACATGTTTTTGATGGACAAATTAACGGCGATGATGAACAATGACATGAATTCTTTCCAGACTAACTGGTACGGGGTGCAGCAGATCTGGGGTTGGGAGGTCCACTGACGCTCTGGGAGGGAACATGGATGGAAAAGGGCGCCCACGGCCCGGGGGACAGCGGATGACATACAGCCAAACATGGAGTTGAAATTCTCGCTCTTTCCCGAACTCCGGTCACACAAAGTTTGCAACGCGTCACCCTGTAAAGGGGGTTCTACTGGGTCTAAGTTATTGGGGGGGAGGGTTTGTCTTTTTGGGAGGATGAGGGGCGTAGGGGCTCCTTTTCTTTTCTTTTTTGGGCCTGTGACTTGTATACTCTATGGTAAAGCTTTCAGCCCGGTTGTTATATTATGAAAATGCTAATAAAACAAAGTTTAAAAAAAAAAAAACATACTTCAGTGTTGTAAACCTTTACAGAGTACATTGATGTCAAGATGTATGACAGAATGAATTCCTCTCTGAAGATTTCCTGTAACTACAAAATATGGTTTTACTGCTTGATATCTGTAGTGAATTTGATTGTTTGGTGTATTGCATTTGTCTAGTGAAAAACTGCAAACAAATTGGCATTGAAACCTGTTCTCAAATCACCTCCCTTCTGCCACTCTGTAAAATTAAAGGTATGCCTGCAAAAATCTCCAGTTAGATGTTGTTATAATTGGGGACACATTGTCCCCTGTAGGGATCCTTCAAAGCTGCATACAAAACTCGGATGTCATAACTGAAGTAATTTAACATCTGCACAACAGTAAATAACATGATCAGAAATTCAGGATGTGCCCCGTGGATATTCTCATGTTTATGCACCAACATGGACAAGGCAAGTTTGGCACCCACATCTACTGCTGTCAGTTACACCTCACATCGATATATTAGTGCACCATGCACTGCTCAGTCTGACAGGGTAAGAACACACACCCCAATTCAAAGCGTAGGAATTTAGCATTTTGAGGCCATAGTATTTGTCTGTTTACATCTCCTTACAAAATGCACGGGAACCCTAAGGAACTGAAGAAAACCCAACAAAATGTTCTGCTCATCTGGCAGATAGTAAATGTGTAGTGTGTTAACAAAATACAGATGTTCATCCCCTCCAATGCTCACTCTTTTGACTGTGATCGAAATGGTCCATCCAACAGTGGCAAAACTTGTCTTGAGTTAGGGTTTAAATACTGTGCTACTCAGACTGGTTCCTCCTTTCAAACCCATGCACACGTCTTCTTCAAACACTTAACGTTAATGGTGGTTTATTTGTGGCTGTTACTGCAATCCAAAAAGTTGGCATAATAAATGTGCTATCGGTTGAAGAGCCTCTCCTTAACTGTATATTAAAACACCAGCAGTTTCCAATAATCGGTATATCGAAATACTGTTTTATTGATTTACCTTTATTTTCAAACAGCCTTAATCAGACGCACAAAGAACTGTGCCTACACTTCGCATCCATAGCACAGTAATATAACGCATTAACCCTTTGGCTGCCCGCCCGCCAACCTCAGAGACTAAGACTGTCAGAAGTATGATTCCTAAAAACAACTAGGACGAATATACTTCTTTAGACAAAACGATGCTTTTTTTAGACACATACTATACCCCGTCCTGAGGGCAGTCAAAGGGAAACTGAACAGAATGGGTAAATGACATGCATTTTTGTGGCTTTTAACGTAGCACCCAAGGGATGTCCCATACATGAACCTGAAATATCAAGGGTGGTAGACAATGCATTCAGGAGTGCTACATAAGGCTGTAAAACAAACAGCTGCTTAACAAACTTGCAGACCACTCTGCCAGAGTTACTGGACCTAAACATTCTTGTGACCTAACATGCTATTTCTTAATACATGTAAATCAGCAACTTGAGTTCTGTCCACACTTTTGAAAAAGTATTACTGCATTAGACACTCAAACAAGGGCTGATTGACAAGTGGAACAAGCCGTGTTAAAGAACTTAACTCTAGCCCAATCACACACGCTCTTCCTTTGGTGAATATTGCTTGGTAATCCATGCATAGCATGTGAATCTAAAACAGTCCTGTGCTGCAAAAGGAAAACCTTTCTTGCCTTAGCTGTATTGTTGAGTGCTTGTCTGTGTTTGTCACATGCACCTAAATAAATACAAGCTTTATTATGTTCAAAAGGAGTGCATTTGTTTTTAAAGAATGTTTTTGTTTTGCTATAGTGGTGTTAGGATTGGTGTGGTTTTACAAATACAACGTTATCTACTACACAGTTCATAATATCAGATGTAATTGGGGCCATAAGAACATAAACAGAGTGTGGTAAGTACATATATGTCAAACTAGTATCGTTTTACAGATTCAGCTCACTCTGATTCTTAATGCAAAACTACAAGTAAACAAAGTGTAATATTGTGGGACAACTAGTCGATGATGGATTGCAGGTAGCCTGTGAATGTAAAATAGACACAGCATAAATACTGTTGCGGTAAATAACATTCTATTTTTTTTTAGCCTGCGCATCATGAACTCAGGCTTGAATGGGTAAGAAAATAAAGGGCGCCTGGCAAAGTCCTGATATGCCCAGGTGGGTACATATATTGATAACACAAATAATCAGGATGCAAGATCCTCACAAAAATCCACGGTTTTTAGACATATTTATTTCCATCTTAAAAACCGGTGTCTTCAATTTTTATACAAACTCTCGCTAAACATGAGAGAAATAACGGACAGATTTTAATAAAAATAAAGGGAAGTGCAGTTGTGCACCCTCATCGGGATGTGAAAGATGATTACCCTAGTTACAAGCACATGTGAGTATACAACGTGGATGACAATAGGTAACTCAGATCAGTGCTGCCCGTGGTTGTTTTTCAACCCGGGTGTGGTTTTTCAAACAGAAACAGTGTACACAACACGAAATTCGAAACATACAACAAAAGGGTATTTTCACAGTTGTGCCACAAGTTATCGACACAGTTGTGTTTCGGCCATAATCGCTGGGTTGAAGCTAGTAGTTGTGGTGGCCTTCATCAGGAGAGACTAGTTGAAGAGTCTGTCCGTGGGTAAGATCATCCGACCGGAGCAAGGCGGTAAAACTGTCAAGAGGCCTGGGTATAGTCCTAGGTCTGGTGTAGATCGGCCGTGCCGGGGAGACCGGAATTAAACAGCGCTGGGTTTATGATTAGCCATTGATCTAATTCACGATATTTGAGTTCTTGCTGGGTGCACGGTGGCGGTGTACCGCCACCGTGCACCCAGCAAGAACTCAAATATCACATCTAGCCAGGGACGTGCACCAAATTAGCCCGCTGCACCCAATCCACTCTCCGAAATATGAGAAGGTGAAGCTGAAAGGCGATTTACCATGGCTGACGGAGGTGAGGTCGCCCCACCCTGGCTCGTCCTGTGATGTGCTCACTCGCTTGAAGTGAATCAGCTGAGGTTTGCCAGTGGTTTTTTATTTGCATTTTTAAAGCGCTCACACAGCCGGTGGGCATTGAGGTGCTGTTACAGGAATATGTCACTTAGTTGTGTATTCATAACACGCTTAATACCCAGACGTTTCTAAGCGCAGACCCGGGGATCAAACCTGTGTTGCTTCGTGTCATCTTGTTTCCAAGGCGAGCACGTTGCTGCTAAGCTATCCTCCCGGGACCATAGCAGGAGTGTCCATGGAAGCAGGTCAAAAAAGGCAAGCATTTCCGCTTGGTTCCCATCAGCGTTTGTGTGGTGAAGGTGTCTTGGTGCATGAATGCATCTAGCATGCAAGGCCAGTGATATGGTGGCTCCTTCGCCGTATCTTTCCCTCAACTGGCAAGATGATAACTGATTGAGATGAAGAAAGTGAGAAACAAACTGGAGATAATATTTGTGGCAGTTTATGCCTTGCATTCGGACGTGCTCAGCATTTATTCCTTCTCTGCCCAGCCAGAACTGGGTATTGAAAACCAACATTGTGTCTTGCTGTTGCCCAAATAGTCCTTCCTTCCTAATTTTGTAACAAACTAAGAGACTTGTGTGGACTTTGTGACAAGTACAAATGATTTTTAATTTCTAGAAGGGCTCTTGCCGTATCTTCCAGTGCTCTCTGAAATTTAAAAGGAACCCCCCTCCTTATTGAACATCAGGTCATTCACTCGCCAAAATTAAAGGAATACCATTCCACCACTCCATGAGTGGGTGATGTGGCTAGTGCTGAAGCGTCATCCAATATCTGTCCCACAACCAAATTAGATGTGCAAATGCTTCAAGATATTCTCAAAGAATATATAGGCTAAGGTATTGCTAACAGGATTTGACCAAATCCATTGCCCACTTAAATAAAACCATACCAGTAATGGAGAAAAGGATGGCTGATGCCGAAGTTTCCATTTGTGAACAAAGCATGTGTAAATTCACAGCTGGTCGGATTCCAGATACTAGAAGAACAGCAGGCCGCAGTGGCAGACAAGCTTGAGGACTAAGACAAGCTTGAGGACTGAGAACACCGTTCATGATCAAACAGTGTCCAAATAAAGTAAAGGCATTCTGAAAATCTTGAAGAATGTCTTTACCTTGTTCTGAGAAATATTTGGTGCAAAAATTGAGTATTTTCAAACTCACACTGGATGTGCTGCTTGGAAGCCGTTTTTTTCAAGTAAAAGAAAAAATCCTTTAAAAAATACGAATCCATAATGTTGAATTTCAGTCGCTAAATAACCTAGTTAGCAGGACTTGGCCCAAACAATGATTCTTAAGCAGCGCGAGATTTATCGTTGCTTCAACAACGTCTGATCCAATACCACTGGGGCTTTCCATTCAACACCATCTTTTCCATGGACAATGCTTGGCATACATTTTCTACATTGAAGCAGCAGCAAAATTGCTGGATATGTCTCCCTCAAATCAAGATCCTAGAGAGGACCTTCTCAAGACCCATTTCAGTCAAACTGGTCTCAATGAGATGACAGAAGAGCCATAAGTGGTCGAAGACCTCAATGCTTTTCCGTGGATCAATGAGAACATAGTGCCGACTTCAATGCAACATAAACATTTTGTTTTCTTTCCATCTGCACCTTCAAGAATTTAGATAGATCTATAACTCATTGGTCTCGGGACAGGGCTTGTGGCCCAACAATTTGGTAATATGAATGCTGTGACATTTGTTTTATGTTCCATTTAGTCTTCTGGGGAGCGGTTTCCTCCTGTTTTCCAACAATAGCAGGTTTTTTATCAGTTTGGTTCTTAAATATTGTAGTTTGTAGAACAATGTATTCATGCTGGAAATATTAGAGAGGTCGCACTCAATATGTACAGTTCATGGTGTCATACAGATTTGTGCAAGCTAAAATGATTGTATGCCCTGTATTACAAGATCAAATTTCAACACACACTTCATGCATTTGACCCAAGTTTATCTCAACTAGAGGCTTTTTCATTCACCTGTTTTGAAAGGGATCTCTCTATCAGACCCCTTTTTATGGACATTATAATTGTAACCTTCCTTTCTAACCAGATGGCATATATTAAAATCTCTATTAATGTTCATGGTCTAAATTTTCCTGTGAAGGGGATGGGTGTTTGGTTAGGTTAGTAGATCTAAGGGCAGATATCTATTCTCCAGGAGACACATTCCTTCCCACTGATGCCCATATATTGAAATCTAGAATGTTGCCCTTTCAAAATGTTCTTCCTCAGAGGTTAAGAAAAGCAAGGTTGCAGTTTTCATGAGCAAGAATTTGGAAACCTCAATCTGTGTTAAATGTAGTGACCAGCATAATAGATCATTGGCTCTATAACTAAGCCTCAACAAGCTAGCAGCCTCGGATTTGCTGCACTTAGTGCTCATTGTCAAGCACTTACATCTGATAACTGCCTCTGTGATACATTTGCTGGGATGTCATTCGTCATCTGTTCTTTACTGAGGTCCCGAATGAATTAAGTCCTAATAATTATACCTCCATTTAGCCCTCTTATTATGCTTATCCTTCGGAAAGGACATCAGGGCTTTATTGCCACGTGTGTGCCGGAATATCCTTTTGTTTTCAATGTGCTTTTGTGAGCATTCGGTTTGGCAAAAAAAAAACAATTTTTGATCAGCCCACTCATCGCCATCTTTGCTGTTTTCTTTGCCTCTATCAGGGGCCATTTTCCAATAAAGTCTTTGTGTGCTATCTTCTGTAACATGTCACCTGTGGGATGTATATAACAAGCTAGCCCTACCACCTTTCTTACTATTTTATTTATTATAACGTTTATATAGCTCCTTTATCCAAGGCACTGCGCATATTTAAAAACAGTTTAAAGAAAATGCAGAAATATGAATAAACAAAACATGAATCAGTAAATGAAAAATCAAGGTGCAACCGAAAAGTCAATCATAAGAAGCATTAGGAAGAGCAGATTATAAAATATAAATGTTGAGGGGTTTTTTTAACAAAATTTAATTACAACAAGAGTGAGTCTCCAAGGGAAGAGAGTTGCATAACTTAGGGGCTAATAGTTGAAAAGTATGGAACCGAGAGGGTGCACAAGGAGGGTGAGAAACTGAGAAGCAGAGTGAAGAACTCTTTGAGGTTGATATGAAGAAAGCAAAGAACACAAGTAGCCGGGGCTAATGCATGAATGCACTTAAAAACTCCAGGAAAGGAAACGGAATTCGAAACCAGATTGGATAGGATGCCAGCTCAGCTGAATCAAATGAGGAGAAATGTTTGAGGAATGTTGAAGACCAAATAACCTAACTGAAGAATAAATAACAGAAAGAAGAGGAACAAGAGCATAGTCAGGAAGACAAACATGTGAAGAACAACACTAGTTAAGTCGAGATAATACAATAGATTATAATTGTTTAGTTAGAGCCAAAAGATGGCGAATTGTCCTGGTATTAAAGAGGTGAAAACGGCAAGATTTGACCATAGTAGAAATTTGGGTCTGCATGGTAAGTGAGGAGTCAAAAAATTAAATTCCAAATTACGAGAGCAAGACCCTGTCGGTAGATGAAGTGGGGCAAATGAAATTGAAGGAGGTGAACTAATTGAAGAGGAAGCAGGCAAGAAAGGGATTTCTGTTTTCTTAGGGTTGGGGCATAAAAACGAGAAAAGATCCATGATTTAACTGCCAGCAGGCAGGCAGATAAACGTTGATCAATAGCAGCCTCACAAGAAGGAAAGGAGAGGAAAATCATGTCGCTTTCACAGAAATGTGCCTCAAAACCATAATTGGAAATCAAAGAAGCCAGAGTGGAGGTATAAAGAGTGAAAAGCAAAGGACCAGTAACTCAACCCTGAGGGGCATAAGAAAGGCGATAGAGGGATGCGATAAAGAATCCTTCCAAGGCAATGAGAAAAGAAGAAAACCAGTGATTCTTCTCCCCTCCCTCATCACTTCCTTTACAGCAAAGACCTCTTAAGTTTCTGGGACCGAACAGAGCCATCAGTCAAACTTGCAATCTATGAATTACTGTTGGCAGCATTGCCACACACACAAACTTTGCAGTATCAAGCCAGGGAACCAGCCTCCTGTATTCAAAGCAACTGGCCACATCTCTGGGCCGATGCCCGACCTTGTGACCAACTTTAGTTCCATCAACCCTTGGCAATAACTTGCTGTGGGTTTGTCCAGCACCATAAGATTCCCTCTAAGCTTCAGCAAGGCCATGTGAAGCCCATAGCTTCCTCAGCACATCTTCTTTTTAATTTTCCGAGGCTTATTGGCGGCAATGGACACCATGTGACCAAAATTTGCTCATTGATTCTCCTGAGCCTTATGTACCATGGAGTCCAGGCTAGAAGTGCCCATTTCCACCCTGCACTCGTTTGGGTGAACTTTTATTATTTCTCTTGGATTCCCATGTGTTTTACTTTGTCCTTGTTGCAAGCACAGGCCTGCCTGCCTTCCCCAACCCACTGCCCGCCTCTACCGGGGCTGATTGGCAGCCATGGACACAGCATGACCAGAAGTTGGTCATTGATTCACCTGAGCCTTGCGTACCGTCGAGTCCGAGCTATAAGTACCCATTTCCATCCTGCACTCGTTTGGGTGAGCTTTTATTATTTCTCTTGTATTCACATTTGTTTTACATTCTTTGTTTCCTCGTTTCAAGCTCAGACACAGGACTACCTTCCCCACTAACCCCCCCCCCCCTACCGGGGCTGATTGGCGGTTATGGACACCACATGACCAGAAGATCTAATCTTCAGTGGACCTCCCAGTGCAGCCCTGCCCAGGCAGCCGGCTAAGGGCCACAGCAAAGGGCTGCTCCCTTTCCCTGTTTGCCCCTGTTCGCCGCTGGACGCCTGGCAGGACAACCAATAGGTACATCCAGGTAAGGTGGTATGACCGGGGAGTACAGCCATTACTCATTACTGTGCTCTGTTACAACCCTCCACTCCTCATTACGATTAACTGCGCCTAACCTAATGTTGACCTACACTGTGCACTCTCTTTTTAGCCAATGGGCCTCATTACGACCCAGGCGGAAGACCATGGTGCTATTAGCACCATGGTCCATGCCGGTGTCCGCCATGGCGGAATCGGGAATTATCACCCCATTCCGAGGTTGGTGGGGCGGTAATTCCCCATGCCGCCATGGCCCTTCCCCATTCCCATTTTTGCCCCATAGGGTTCAATGGGAATGGGGCAGGCGCGAATAACGGTACCACAATTTGCGGTACCGTTATTAGCACCAAAGTCCCTTTGCGGGTCCCTACTTTAACGGCTGGAGAAACCAGCCGTTAAGGTTGGGTCCCGCAAAGGGACCTCGTAATCAGGCGTTAAGGGTTTAACGGCGCCGACACCTTTTACGGCGCCGTTAAACCCTTAACGCCAGGGTCGTAATGAGGCCCAATGTGTTGAACTCTGATCCTGAGTGTAGGCTGTGTGTACAGCACTTGGAACTACTGTGAGGTTTTAGCCATGATGTGAGAATTGCGAAAGTGGCCAGTATATTGCACTCGGGGAGTCGTGGGGGGGCCTGTATCTTGCACAGGGAGGAACTTTGAGGGCGGCAGTGTTTGCACTTGGGTAGAATTTGAGGGTGGGCAACGCGTTGCACTTAGATGGAATTTGGGGTGGGCAATGTGTTGCACCTTAATGGAATTTGGAGTGGGCAATGTATTGTGCTTGTTAGGATAGCCTGTTGTTTGTGCCCTCCCTGTCTTTCTCATGCAATTAAATAAAACTGACACACCCCTGACAGGGAATGAGGCAAAGAGAGCAAGCTGCAAGAGTTCAAGGCAAGGTTTATATAAGTAAATGGCATTCAAAGATCTCTGTTGCCTCTGAGAGCGCTCTGACCAAAATTAATGTTACAATATATTTTATAGGGCAAATGACGCAACTAACATTGGTCCCGGATTGGACAGTCCATATGGTGCCCAAGGAGTGGGTGGCGTCTCTTCCTCCGGGTTGGCTGCTTGGTTGGCGGGAGGGTGGACATCAGGCATCTGTGCTTCGAATGGGTGAAGGTCAGGTCGCTGTGAAGCAGGGTGGTCACTATCTAAGCTAACATAATATATTCTCAAAATACATGCACTAAATAATAATCGTTCGTAGTGTTTGAATAATTCATCATGTCTCTATAAAAGTCCCACGTATATCTATACTATCAATTACATTGGATTATAGAGGTTTTAGGTTAAGGGTCTTGACCACCATAATAACACTGGTTGAAGTTAGGGTCTGCGTTCATAAGAATCTCTGGTATGTGACATTTGTTAGTGACAGACAACGATCTACTTCAGCAGGGGTCTAACGTTAGTTGGGGATCTGTTGGGTGGGCATCATGGCTTGGTCAGAGATCTGGCACATGAAAGGAATACCTTGCAGGGGCACAGGGTCACAATGGCAGTACGTTTCCACTGGCGAGGGTGCAGGGGCAAGGACACGTTTGTGGAGATGGACGAGCTATGTGCTTAGCTCATGCTGGTTCACATGCAGGACAGTGATCTCAGAAGAAGAGTGATGTGTTACATTTATTATTTGTTGCAAGCACCTCCGGCTTCAGCGTGAGAATGGAGCCGCAGAGTTTTCCAGTCAGAGTGGGAACGATGGTGGGAGCCATGTGCCCTGTGCATCTGCCCGTTACGAGAAAGGGAAGAGAAGCATTTTGTACTATCGCAGTGAGGCCTAGTCACCAAGATGGAGTCGAAAGGGGGTACAAAAATGGATGCCCTCTGTCCTGCACAGTGGTCCCATCTACAAGAATGTTAACCAAAGTCGACATCGCGTAAGGGCGAGGGGCGAACCCATCACTGGAGGCACTTGGTCCGAGTTTTGTACTGAGAAATAAAGGACGCGAGGGGCCTGATGGCCCCTCATTCCCACACACTTGTCTATTACACCAGAAGTTTACTAGCGATAGCCGGTCTTCTACACTTAGAAGATATGATTGTAACCTGTCTTAGGTACGTAAAAGATCTATGAGTTACCCAATGTATTGCACATAGAAGACATATGCAGGTAGCCTTGATATTACATCGAAAGGATTTCGGAGATTAGCCTGTCTATTGCGCTTAGAAGATGTATTAGGATAGCCTGTCTGTTGCACTTAGCCTGGTATTGCAACTAGAAGATTCATGGCGTTAGCCTATCTATTGCACTTAGAAATTGATGTGGATAGCCAATGAATTGCACATAGAAGATATATGCAGGTAGCCCTGAATTGCTCTTAGAAGATTCTGAGGTAGGCTGTCTATTGCATTTAAAAGTTGTATTAAGATCGCCTGTTCATTGCACTTAGCCTTGTTATTGTACTTAAAATATTAATGAGGGTAGTCTGTGCCTAGAAGATGTACTCGGATAGCCTGCTTATTCCGCTTAGAGAATCTGCGAGGGCAGCCTGTTTATTATACAGAAGATCTGATCACACAGCTCCATCAAAGACAAAGCTCCATCTGAGCCTGAAGGTTCATATTCACACACCACTTTGGTGGACATCTGCCGCAGGCACGGCTGCCCACCTGCATGGATCAGAATGTAGCTATGACCTACGACAATAATTTAGGTATAGCGACGACCTACGACAAAAATACAGGTATAGCTGGACACACACAGTTTCGGCTTCATACACCAGACTAAAAACACAAAGCAACGCCTCTACCACAGAATGCAGTGACGACCTGTGACAAAATTCGGAGTTTCTTGCTCTCTCTCCTGACCACCTCAGCACCCATCCACATGCCTGACCTTTACGGGTAGCTTACTAGAGCTCGGCCAGCCCGCCAAACTCCCTGTCTTTGCCAAATGCACACACACATTCTAACCGCCCGCCCCATCCTCTCCAAGACTTTCAGGCTCCAAAACCAATTTCTCCAGGCTGTTTTATTTGTGGTAGTATGCATAACTGTGTTTTGCAACATGCATCCAATGAGTACTCCCTTACAATCCGCAAGATCAGAAGGAGCAGAGAACAGAATAGCAATGGCGTGGTTTGTATAGCTGGAATCATTCACAAAGAGTCTCAAACTCACCAGAAAATCAAGGAATTTGGCCCATTTAGTGAAGGCAGTTTGCCTGACAGCCAACAGTTGGCCTATGGGTAGCATGCGAGTAATTGCCCACACGGGGGCTAATAGGGAACGTGTCACTTTAATACAGAAATGTTTCCGCTGTAAAGGATTTTGTATCCCAAGTTTTTTTTTTTAAGATTAAAGGGGGGAGTCGTTCACGTGGGTGTCCCCATGCACTGGGGTGGGGTGGTGGACTGGTGAAAGGTGACCCCTCCTGAAAAGTAAAAGGAGCAGGAGCAAAAAAGGGGCAGGGAAAATTGACCCTCCAAATAGTGACCCTGATCCGGGAAAAGGCCTTTTGACAATTGGCATGGTCCAATCTTCAAAAGGGATGGTATCCAGAGCTTAAAGATAGCACCAAAGAACTGGGAATACGTCTGAACCCCCAAAATGGAGAATAGCTTGGTGGAATTTAGGGATCTGGCCTCAAATGTACGGGGCTCTTACTGCATCAAAGAGAAGGATGACGAGTTCAAGGAGAAAGGGGGTAATTTCTTTGAATTGTAAAACTGAATGCTAGTTCCTACTCATTCATCTGACTCTGCTCGTCAGCCTCTTGTTCTGGGTTATGCAGTGCCTGTCTCATTAAGTAGGTTAACTTTCATTCTGAATAGGTTTGTCTAGACTTTGTTTATATTACTGTTCAAAATCCTTACATATGATGGCAGGTGTTATATATAATGTGTTTTTTATGTAGCACATCATGACCGATTCCTCACGTTTCTAGCGCAGTGATTGCCGTTATTGCCAAATTTAGATGCAGGGCTGGGTCAGCCCTATAGGATCTGAACTTGTAACTGCAGGCTGCACACAGACGCCACAGGCGAGCGCTTAACTCGATGAGCTATTTTACCGGATGGTGTTATCTAGTCTCATCCCAGTGATGTTCAGTTATTAACTTAAATTGTGCATTATCTTTTCTCTCTTGCAATGGAAGCAGTGATGAGATCCATCTCCCCTCAGACCTCTCCCTTTTTCACTTCTCAATAATCCACCCTGTTAAATGTTTTGACAGGGGAAAACGGGCAGGCGGGCGGTGCTGGTCTGCTCCTGCTTGCCTGGCATGTAGAAGGCAGCTTCCTTTTGCTTGATTCCCCCTTTCCTCCCTTTACTAATCACTTGCTTATCAATTTTATCTGGAGGAGCCCTGTGGTCTTTGGCTCGCCGCACCTCACTGTGAAAGGATCTTTTGTAGACAGCTCTGGCTGATGTGGAAGTGTGTGGTTTTCTGCCGCATAAAACTCAATTAAGAGTGTGCTCACAAAGAGTGTGGAAGGCTCTCGATAACAGCTGCGATGCACTTAAGTCGGGCAGGCCGCAGTGACCCCCATTAACCTGTAAATGCTCCGGCTGCGCAGCATGAGAAGGCGTTTCGGTATCGCTTCGCTGCTGGGCCGCCTCCCCGCCTGCAAGTCCATTTTCTTGTCATGGCGAAAACTCTGAAACTTCTCCAGGCAGATTGAGGTCCGGAAAAGGTGCTTCATCCATGGAGTCCGCTCTGCTGCAGCCCAGAGGAATGTGGGTGGATGTAGCGCTTGACTTTCCACCGAGGTACCCAGGGGGGCCCGACTGTTGCAAGGCACGGTGAGGTGGAGAGACACATCCGTGAGTATTCCATTATCAGATGCATATATGAGCAAGGGATCAGCGGACTCAGCAGGTGACCTGCCCTTTGACATGTTTTGCAAGTTACCCTGTTGGCAAGGTAACGGTGTGATTGTTTTGGATGAGGGTTTCCAAATCATGATGTTATTTAAGCGCTATTTAATGGCCATGAAACTTTGTTATCTGTATTTTGCTCTCCATTTTAGCCTTCAAAAACGTAGTCCTTTTCGTTGGTGTCTCCCGAAGAGGCCTTCACCTGACACCCCATGCCACTGCCTTATAGCAATCACCCTGACCCACCCCATGCCACTGCCCTATGGCAATCACCCTGACCCACCCCATGCCACTGCCTTATAGCAATCACCCTGACCCACCCCATGCCACTGCCCTATGGCAATCACCCTGACCCACCCCATGCCACTGCCTTATAGCAATCACCCTGACCCACCCCATGCCACTGCCCTATGGCAATCACCCTGACCCACCCCAGGGCATGCCATTGCCCTATGGCACCATGACCCACCCCATGCCACTAATCACCCTGACCCACCCCATGCCACTGTCCTATGGCAATCACCCTGACCCACCCCATGCGACTGCCCTATGACAATCACCCTGACCCACCCCATGCCACTGCCCTATAGCAATCACCCTGACCCACCCCATGCCACTGCCCTATGGCAATCACCCTGACCCACCCCAGGGCATGCCACTGCCCTATGGCACCATGACCCACCCCATGCCACTAATCACCCTGACCCACCCCATGCCACTGTCCTATGGCAATCACCCTGACCCACCCCATGCGACTGCCCTATGACAATCACCCTGACCCACCCCATGTCACTGCCCTATGGCAGTCACCCTGACCCACCCCATGTCACTGCCCTATGGCAGTCACCCTGACCCACCCCATGCCACTGCCCTATAGCAATCACCTTGACCGACCCCATGCCACTGCGCTATGGCAATCACCCTGACCCACCCCACCCCATGCCACTGCCCTATGGCAATCACCCTGACCCACCCCATGTCACTGCCCTATGGCAGTCACCCTGACCCACCCCATGCCACTGCCCTATAGCAATCACCCTGACCCACCCCACACCACTGCCCTATGGCAGTCACCCTGACCCACCCCAGGGCATGCCACTGCCCTATGGCACCATGACCCACCCCATGCCACTAATCACCCTGACCCACCCCATGCCACTGTCCTATGGCAATCACCCTGACCCACCCCATGCGACTGCCCTATGACAATCACCCTGACCCACCCCATGTCACTGCCCTATGGCAGTCACCCTGACCCACCCCATGCCACTGCCCTATAGCAATCACCCTGACCCACCCCATGCCACTGCCCTATGGCACCATGACCCACCCCACCCCATGCCACTGCCCTATGACAATCACCCTGATACACCCCACACCACTGCCCTATGGCAATCACCCTGACCCACCCCACGCCACTGCCCTATGGCAATCACCCTGAGCCACCCCACATCACTGCCCTATGGCAGTCACCCTGACCCACCCCACACCACTGCCCTATGGCAGTCACCCCGACCCACCCCACCCCATGCCACTGCCCTATGGCAATCACCCTGACCCACCCCAGGGCATGCCACTGCCCTATGGCACCATGACCCACCCCATGCCACTAATCACTCCGACCCACCCCATGCCACTGCCCTATGACAATCCCCCTGACCCACCCCATGCCACTGCCCTATATCAATGACCCTGACCCACCCCACTCCATGCCACTGCCCTATGGCAGTCACCCTGACCCACCCCATGCCACTGCCCTATGGCAATCACCCTGACCCACCCCACCCCATGCCACTGCCCTATGGCAATCACCCTGACCCACCCCATGTCACTGCCCTATGGCAGTCACCCTGACCCACCCCATGCACTGCCCTATGGCAATCACCCTGACCCACCCCATGTCACTGCCCTATGGCAGTCACCCTGACCCACCCCATGCCACTGCCCAATGGCAATCACTCTGACACACCCCATGTGATGTATCCGTGAGCACCAACACCATACTTGCACTCAGGACGTGCATTTCTGCAGTTGAGTGTATGCTATTAGGCAAAGCTTTGAGTGCCATTTCCCGTGATAACCAGCTAGTTCGTACTACTCTGTGCCTTCGTGCATCTATGGCACCATTCAAGGGTTGGCACTCCCCAGGGTCCAATTACACAGCATCACGCTGTTGCCTGTGGCCTTCCCGCCTGTGTGATGGTGTGGGTGTGCTTCTCTTCAGCCACAGTGGCCCCGGGACGAAGAGGGCCTGCCCTGCTCCCTGGCAGCTCTGGGTAGAAGGCGGCCCAGCATTAAAGGCCGGAGCCGAGCAGCGCCATATATTTCAGCTTTTGTATTTTTATCTTCCGGTGCGTGCAAATCACAAGAACCTGTGCGTTTTGGCAAGGTCCAAAGGTCCATCGTTCTTCAAGCGCTTTAAACGTTTATATTTCCTTTAAAAAAAAAACATATTTGTGACGGATATGCGTAAGATGACAGTATATTTTGAAAACCACGGAAATACGTCTGTAAATTAAGAAGGGTTTTCCACACGCGCCGTGCTAAATACATGGACAACCCTGAGACTCTGCTGGTCTGACTGGAGCTCTCTGCAGGAAGGCCACCTAGCATGCCACAAGCAGGGAAGGGGGCGGATTGCCCCCTCGCCCCTGAAACATCCAATCTGGCCTCATTGTCATTGAGGGAGGTGGCCGTGCCTGAGGCGACGCGAGCCCTTGCCCCAGCCCATGTAGACCATGTCTCAGAGCTATTGATGCACATGTTCGGTGCCACCTTTATTTTGGAAGTGCTTTCGCCACTACTTCCGGAACAAGACAGGAAAGTAGGGAGCATGTTATGTTGGCTACTTTTAATAGAGATGTTGGTTCTGTTGACTTAAACGGGTTCGAAGCACTCGGGGGTACCGTTAGAGACTGAGAAGCTGACTCCAAGGTCAACCGTGAGGATGGATCGACGAGGTGGGGGTCGGGGGGTACAGATCAAGGAATTAGGAGTAGCGGCTAGTCTGAGAGGGATGAAGCTGTGAAATGGTAAAGGTTTGGTTACATAAGGGGGGAGTGGGAGGGGAGCCTCTCAACAAATGGACCATCGTGAACAGGTGGACTGTGGCCCCCTCCCCAGACCTCGCTGCTGCAATGCCTCCCATAGCCGGGCCCTCAATCCAGCCCCTCGCCCTCAGCTGCTTGCGCGCAATGCCTCGCGTAAGTCTGCAGATAGAGGGCAGTGTGGCCTGCTTGACCCCGGGGTCACGTGAAGACAGGGTATATCTGGCCAGATTGCAGGACTCCCTGCATCTGACGTCACACCATAGTTAACCAACGTGCACCTCCAAAGATCTGAAGCGTCAAGGTTCGCCACACACGTGCTGTAGCAAAACATTCGCTTAGATCGTATCAAGAGACTTTCCTGCTCCCCCGGTCTGGGTGCAGCACTAATTTGTTTTCCGCTGGAGAGGGGTGTGGGGGGGGGGGGGGCGTAATGTTCCAGGCGTGATGGGGAGTCTTTGTAAAGATAACTGCACCATGTCACACGGTATTGTACAATAAAAGAAACCCGTGCAAGCTTGGGAAAGGGGTACACTGCCCCTTAGTTCTTGGAATAACTAGAGGACGCCGAGGGTGCTATACCCGAGTGGACAAAGAGCGGACACTGTGTGTAAGATAGCTGTAGACTGACGATGCCTCTACCTATAGTGAAATGTGGAGCAAACTGCAGTATGCAGGCAGTACAAAGCGCAGGGAAGCCGATGCCATCGGAACTAATATACACACACAGAGCAAATGCAATGGAACCCCTCTCCCCCACCACCACCATTAAAAGGTATTTTTGTATTTTGAATTCTTTTCTGTTAACTTGGGTGGCGGATAAATTGAGTACTCCGATGTTTTTGGATTTGTGGTGAGCGCAAGCAATAATATGGTACACACTTTACCGCAAGTGAACACGAAGGATAACTGCTGAACCCATATGCATGCGTATTTGTACATTGCCGAACCTATACCCTCACCCAGAATAATTTGGCTCACACATTGTTTGTCAAGTGTTGGCAATAAAAGGCCGTAGGTTTTATTGTACAGATATGGTTATGCAAATAACAATAATCACATATCATAAGCTAATAATATTTTTGGGCACCGGGTCTTGGGGTTACCCCCTCTGGCCCGTGCCCGCCTTCTCATGTCCCACGACTTGTTGTGGGCACCGTACAGTGCCCTGTACTTCTTTTCCTTTGTTCTTCTCCCTTATTTGTAGGGTGGGAGGGTTTTGTGGTAAAAGAAGCAAAGGTTTGGAAGGCACTGAGTAAACTGTGCACTTCCTGAGTGTTTGCGTCCCCGTTCAGGGTCCACAAACTGTTTGTGTTTTCTCAGAGCATGTCGCTCTGTATTTATAGGACCCAGGGAAGCCCTGGGTCTTTGATATGTATACTAATGGGGGCTGCTATGTTCCAGCCCCCGGCCGGATAGCCGACTATCTGGCCCCCTGAGGGGTGGGCAGGTCTTTGAAGCTGGTCCCTGCCTGCCTGTTGGTTTCCTTCAGTGCTTAGCTCCTAGTTGCCTGAAGGAAGGGTGAGGTGATTGCTCAGACCTCACCCTTCCTCAGCATTGTGCTGAAACAGACTGCGTGTCTCTTCGCCTGGGGGGGAGGAGAGGAGCAGTGAGGGGAGGGTTGGGCTGCCCCTCTCTGGGCCTGCTGATGGTAATAGCAGTTACCCTGCCTCGCTTTGAGGCACTGCATCAATGCCCATAACTGCTGAACCCATATGCATGCATATTTGTACATTGCCGAACCTATACCCTCACCCAGAATAATTTGGCTCACACATTGTTTGTCAAGTGTTGGCAATAAAAGGCTGTAGGTTTTATTGTCAGATATGGTTATGCAAATAACAATAATCACATATCATAAGATAATAACAATACTTTAGGGCACCAGGTCTTGGGGTTACCCCCTCTGGCCCGTGCCGCCACACGTGGGCAGGTTGACGGCTGACCGCGTTCCCCTAAAAGTATCTCCTATTGACAACCCCTGGAGGCTAGAGTTGCTGTGATTTCTCGAAATACATTTTCCATGCCCTGATTGATAGGTGGGTGCTGTCTTTGTGAAAAAGGTCCGGGTCACCCAGTGTAATGGCTGGGTGCTTTATGCAACCCAGTCCTCTTGCTGTACAACCTTTTTCTAAACCCCTGTTGATTTTTCACCTAGGAAATGACTACAGGTTTGTAGCAGTTAGCCCCTTGCTTTTTCTTTCTGAGTAGGATGGCTGAGAAGTATATTTCAGTTCTTTTCTAATTGTGCGGGATGCCTGCAAGGGAGGAGCGCATGTCCTTGATTAACTTTCTCCTTCCAAGTGATACTAAGTCATTTCCCCCTAGTTGTAATACCAGGAATTCTGGCGGGTCTCCGTATGCGACCAGGTCTGCTAATGTTTCGTGGATTTTTTGCCCCTCGAGGCCTCTGTAGCCTCACCATGAGGAAATGGTGTTTCTGAAAGGTGGCCTATCCTTGGTCTCCTCTGCCCATCAGTCTATCCCGAAGATGAAAGAGGGGGGTGGCCAACTATCCATGATGGTTGGGGGGGGGGGTCCTCCTCTCGCCTGGTGTTTCTGTATGAAGGGAGGGGGAAAGAAAAAAGGTGGGGGTGGCAGGCTATATTAGTTGTGGCCTGATATATCTTTTGTAACAATCTGACTTCCATCCCCCAATGTTTTTTTAGCTGTTGAGGTGCTAGGCCTCCCTGCTATGCTGCGGTGGCGGCACCTATCCTGAAGAAGTGGGTGCCGCAACCCTTGGGGTCCCACCCCGCTTTGTTGATTGCTTTCATCAGCACCCCTTTAAATTGTTAGCGGCTTAGCGCCGATGGGTCCTTGTGGATTAGGAACCCCCCCCCCCACCTTGGGTCTTTGTAAGTAAATAGAGATTGGTGATACAAACCGGACAGTTTATTGCTTCATCAATACAACAAATGTTAATGGTTCTTTTGGCCCCCGTTTTTGACTGTTGCATTTCTATGCTAATGCTCTCTTGTCTCACCCTGACCTCCATGACACCCAAACAGTTTGTGGCCTTGGTGCTGGAAGCGATGCGTTCTCCTACCCGGAAGGCCCCGAAGTAGGCTAGAAAAGATGCTGTTTTGAATAAACTTATCTCGTATGGGTGCCAGCACATGGCTTCCAGCTGGCTTGCTATCTGTACTAGTTTGCTGAAGTTAAGGGGTCGGCGGGTGTCCACTTGGGGACCCTCTATTCTGCCCCATCCTTTCATTGCATGGGAGATAAGGGCGTTCTGGGTGGGGTCTGAATCACACCGTGTTTTTGTAAAGCATGAGATTGCCACCAGGTGTCTTTTTGCCCAATCTCTTTTGAAACCTTGTTCCAGTGCCCATTTTAAAAATACTTCTATGTCTTTAATTGTTATTAACTCTATATGGTTTAAACCTGTGGTTTTAAATACTGTTTGTAAGCACTTACTGTACTGTGCTACGGTAGTGCTTGCCACTGCTCACTCTGCCATTTCCGTTTAAAAACCCTGAGAGGTTGTTGGCACCCGTTTTTGATGTGCCTGGTCTGTTGGGCATCCCGGCCTGGGCTCTCTGGCGCTGGCGTTGATGCCAGTGTGTTGTTGGCACCCGTTTTAGAGGTGCCTGATTTCTGTTGGACATCCCGGCCTGAGCTCTCTGGCACTGGCGTTGATGCCGTTATTCTTGGTTTCTCATGATTGCCCAGCATTCCACTGGTATTGGCGCCATCTGCTCTTGGGCGTGTGGCACTAGCTCTCGGAATTTTGTCCACTGGAAGTGAGATAAAGCATCAGCATTGTTATTATCCGCCCCCGAAATGTGCTTTGCTTTGACCACAATGTTTTCTTGTAGTGTGACTGCTGTACTGGCTCGTAGGAATTTCAGTACAAAAAGGCATTTGGTAGACCTTCTGTTTATGGAGCCCACTACAGCCATGTTATCGCACCAGACCAAAAGTTCCGTGTTTGCTAGCTGCCTGCCCCAGATGTGTATTGTTAGCCAGATGGGAAATATTTCTAGGAGGGTGATATTTTTTGTCCACTCTGCCAGTTGCCATGAGTTGGACCAGTGGCCTGCCACCCATTCTGAGTCTAGTATGGCTCCAAAACCCTTGCTCCCGGCGGCATCGGTGAATAGGACCCTGTTTGACCAAGTGTTCAAAAGGCGTTCGCCAAAGTGAGGTCCCGTTGAAATCTCTAAGGAAATTTGCCCAGGTTTCCAGGTCCTGTTTCACCTCCTTGCCTAGCCGTATGTGTAGGGGGGGTTTGGTGAATGTTTTGATTTTTAGCACCAGGCTTCTTGAAAATATCCTCCCTTGAGGTATTATTCTGGATGCGAAATTTAGACTACCTGCCAGGGATTGTATTTCTTTCACTGTCCCCTTGTCTTTATTTATCAGGCCTTGTATTTTTTCCAAAAGTTCTGTTATTTTTGTTTTGGGAACTCTGCACAGGCCTCTTGCCGAATCTGTTTCAATCCCCAGGAAAATTATGGATGTGTCTGGTTTGGTGGTTTTTTCTCTAGCCAAAGGGATTCCCCACTTGGCGGCCATCTGTTCTAGATTTAATAGGGCCTTGCCGCATTCTTCAGAATTCGGTGGTCCCATTACCATGAAGTCATCAAGGTAATGTACTATTTTGATCCCTGGTCTCTGTTTTTGGAAAGCCCATTGGAAAAAAGAGCTGAATTGTTGGAATAGTGCGCAGGATACTGCGCACCCCATAGGGAGGCATCTGTTCACATAGAATTTGTTCTTAACGGTGAAACCTAGCCACTGCTGTGAATCCGGGTGGACAGGCAGTAGTCTGAAAGCGGATTTGATGACTAGTTTGCCCATTAGGGTGTTCCTGCCACATTCTTGTATGAGTTTTACCGCCTCTTGGAAATGCATGTAAAATACTGCGGATTCCGTATGTGGGATGCCGTCATTTAGTGATTGGCCCTTGGGATAGGAGAGGTGATGTATTAGCCTCATTTTACCAGGTTCTTTTTTGGGGACCAGGCCTAGGGGAGATATTAAATAGTCCTTTAGTGGCATGCGGTCCCAAGGACCTGCTATCCTGCCTGATCCTAGTTCTTTCTCAATTTTGCTCTCCACCAACAGGGGGTTGTCCCTGGCTGATTTTAGGTTCATCGGGACGGTTTGTGACCCTGAGCCCTTAAACGGGATGGGGAAGCCGTTGGTGAAGCCCTGCCAAATTGCCTTGCTGGTTTCTTTGTCTCGGTAGTTGTTGAGGGCTTCTCTAAAATTGCCTGCGTTGAAGGGTGTTTTTCCTGGTACAAAATTTGGGATGTCATTCTTTTTTGACTGGTAATCTGGTGCAATTGCTTGATGCGTGGTCACCGTTGCAGCTTGTGCAGGTGTGTTTGTACCAGCATTCTTTGCCCCATGTACACTGGTTTCTCCCAAAGTTCCTGCATGGAATGTTGGATTTGGCAGACTGGTTTTTGTTCTGCCTGTGGGTATTATTTTTAGCCGCCCATGGCTCGTTCTTCCGAAAGGGCTGTTCCCCTTTCTTGGGTTTATCGTTATCATTTAGCCTGTTACCCTGTGTATTCTTGTTATTTTTAGAGGAAGATAGCGGGGCCTCTTCCTGCGGGTGAGGCTCAGCATTGAGGGTGTACAAGTCATTCTGGACCTCGTCCCACTCAAATGGCTGACCTCTCTGACATGCTTCTCCTGAACCTAATATCATAAGATAGCCATGTCCTCCCTTTCTGGGTGACTTTTACTTCCCTTATTTTGTCCATATATGCCCAGAGTTTCCTACATTCCATGGGGATTTTTCTTCGTATATTGTTGCTAAGATGGCAAAGGCTTATTTTTTTTTTTTTATTAAACTTTTATTTTTATCGGCAGAGGTTCACAAGGTACAAACATCGAGGCAACAAGCATATGAATCATATGAAACGTAGAGCAGCTTACAGGTTACCTTACCATCATTACAACAGTGACTACAATATTTTGCGAATAAAGGAGGAGATCAGAGGAGGTCACGATGCAGGAGTGGAGGCCGGGGACAGACAAGACCCCGACCCGCCCTCGGGCTGATTGTTGAGATATGTGTTAAATTCATTCCAAATGTTCTTGGGGCGAGATTGGGCCGGCAGCATAGTCAAGTTGTCCTCCTCGCAGTTCCGTGACCATGTGAGCAGGCCCAACCATCTCTGCGGGGTCGGGGGAGAGGAACACCTCCAATTCTGAAGTATACACTTCTTGGCAATCATACAACTTATATTTAAAAACTTTTTCAGGCGCTTAGTTTCCTCAGTGCTCCAAACCCCAAATAGGACTGCCATAGGATCGGGATCAATAGTGGTTTCAGTTACTACACTAAGTGTATTTAGGACCCCGTCCCAAAAATCAAACAATTTATGACAGGTCCAGAACATATGTAGGTGATCAGCGTCCGCGGCCCCGCAGCGCGGGCAGAGGCGCACTTCAGAATGAGCAAACCCCGAAGTCCTGTGCGGTGTATAATATAGCCTATTAAGGAGTTTATATTGCATGGCCCGAAAACGGAAGTTGAGGGAGACTTTTTGGGTGTGGAGACACATGCTCTCCCATAGCTCATCAGTTATCTCTAGGCCCAGTTCGACTGCCCATTTGTTGCGCGCTCCGAGAACCGGGATAGAGGAGACGTCTTGCAGGATATGATATAATGATGAGATGACGCCCCGTGCACCGCCCGAGTTAGCAATGTACGCTATTGCCGGGTTATCAGGGGGCTCATCTGGGAAGGAGGGCCACAGAGTACGGAACGCAGCGCGGAGCCTGTAGTCCTGAAGAGTCTCTAAGGGGGATCTAGTGTGACCCGGCCTCCAAGTCTGGGGGTCTATGAATTTGCCCTCTGGGTAGAAGTCCGACAGCGCCCTATACCCCAGAGCCTCCCAGTGGCGGGCCAAGGCAGCGTCCAGCGTGGGCTCCAACCCGGGACAGGCCCACACGGGCAGCCACTTGTAGTACAGGGAGGTCCCATCTGATGGGCTTAGTATGCGTGTCCAGGCAAACATGGTAGCAGCAAGGGGGTCCACGGGGGAGTCCGGAGCGTAGTGTCGATGCAGCACTAGGGACATTAGATTAATACCAGCGGATGCCAGCCGCTCCAGCTTAACATGAGGGCGCACTGGGGCGCCAGGGTACCAGTGAGTGGCATATTGGGCTTGGGCCGCAATCCAATATGTAGCAAAGTCAGGAGCAGCAATACCCCCACGTCTGTATGAGAGTGCCATGTCAGTCCACTTCTTGCGCACCGCACCTGAGTGCCAGAGGAATTGTGCGCAGAGCGTGTGCAACTTAATGAAGTATGCCCTTCCAGGCCATACGGGTATGTTACTGAAGGTGTATAGGAGCTTGGGGAGCAGAATCATTTTAATCAGGGACAGCCGTCCCGCAACGGATAACGGAAGAGTGCACCATCGTGAGATTTTAGCCTCAACTATCTGCGCTACCGCAGTGTAATTATCGGTAAGTAGGGTGGGTCTAGTAAGGGATACATGTACACCCAGGTATTTAATGCCGTCAGGGGCCCAGCGCAGGGGATATTCGGAGACGGGCTGTGTGGTGGATTTAGTGAGCGGGAAGATCTCCGACTTGGAGTAGTTGATCGTAAAACCGGAATGGGTGCCAATGCGGGTGATATCTCTCAATATGGGATTGAGGTGAGTTGTGGGATCTCTGATATAAAGTAGGACGTCGTCTGCGTATAGGGATATAATTTCAGGCTCCTCTATCAATCTTATTCCCTTACGAGAGTGTCTTGAACGGACATAGTCCGCCATTGGTTCTATCACCAATGCGAAAAGAATTGGAGAGAAGGGGCAACCCTGACGGGTGCCTCTAAATAGCGTGAAAATCTCGAATGTTAGTGAGTTAACTCGAACCCGCGCAACGGGGGAGGTGTATAGTAGTCTAATAAACCCTATCATGTTTGGGCCAATACCCATTGTCTCGAGGACCAGCCACATGTATTTCCAAGAAACCATGTCAAAGGCTTTCTGGGCGTCCAACGTAACCGCTGCCGCCTGGGCGTCCTGATCTATGCGGGACATGACATTAAACAATCTCTTGATATTATGGGAGGTGGACCTGCCCGGAACGAAGCCCGCTTGGTCCACATGCACCAGGTGCGTCATGATTGGCAAAAAGCGGTTGGCAATGATCTTAGCAAAGATCTTTGTGTCAAGATTCATGAGGGAAAGAGGTCTGTATGACCCGCACTCATCTTCAGGCTTACCCGGTTTGAGCAGCACCGTGATGACCGCTTCGCGCATGGAGGGGGGGAGGATGGAGGCCTGGAGTGCCTCATTCCATACCTCAAACAGCCGAGGGGCTAGAACCGCTACATGCTCCTGGTAAAAGTCTGCGGTGAGCCCGTCAGGGCCAGGCGCCTTGCCTTTGGGCAAGTCAGAGATGGACGACACTATCTCGTCTAGCGTGATCGGGGAGTCTAGCTGGTCCCTGGTCTGTTGGGAAATTTCTGTAGTGGGGATCTGCGCAAGGAGCTCGCGCATTCGTTGCTCAGTGTGTTCTACGGGCTGGGAGTAAAGGGAGCTATAAAATTCAGTGAATGTGTCTAGTATTTCCCGGTCTGCCCATTGAGCCTCACCATTTCGATCTCTGATAGAAGAGATCTGCATTCGGCCCACCTCTCTCCTCACAAGTGTTGCAAGCGTTTTCCCAGGCCTGTCGCCCTCCCCATACCTCCTGGCGGCCTGAGGGCGACTGAAGTAACGGACTTCGGAGGTGGCCAGTGTGTTATATACCTGGAGTTCTTCCGAGATTTGGGCAAGAATGGAGGGGTCAGAGCCGGTAGTGTTGCGCTGTTCAAGTTTCAGTTTGATCTCAGATTGTCCCAGAGCAGCCCTAATGGCCCTCAGTACCCCGGCCTCACGGGATATGGACATGCCCCTTATGTATACCTTGAAGGCCTCCCATCTAACCGCGGCAGTCGTATTCCGAAGTGAGTTAAGTTCAAAGAACGACCCGATATCAGCTAGTATTTCGGACTTAAACACAATGTCTTTTAGGGCTTCGGACTTAAAGCGCCAAGTGCTAACTGTTGGAACAGGGGTGCCCAGTCTTAGGGACAGTGTAATTGGAGCGTGATCCGAAAGCGTGCGGGCCAGAATGCACGCACCCTCCACCCCGCCCATCACCTCGCTGGAGGCCAAGAACAGATCTATTCTGGACGAGCTGTCATGCACAGATGAATAGTAGGTGTATTCCCGCTCCTGGGGATGGAGAGTTCTCCAGGTGTCACAAATGTTGAGCGACTGCATATGGCCCCGCAGCCTGCGCGCCGCGCGAGACAACGCTCTGGGAACCGTGGCAGTCCTGTCCAGAACAGTGTCCAATATAAGGTTCAGATCCCCTCCCCATATAATATGCACCCCCACAAAGCCCAGAAGTATATTGGCTATTGTGTCAAAGAATTCCGGAAAATCCACGTTGGGACAGTAGGTGTTAACAAGCAAATATTCCCTGTTGACTAGTGTGCAGTGCAGTATAACGTAGCGGCCTTCGGGGTCGATGTAACTTTTATGCAGACCAAACTTAATCGATTTGTGAATAATCATGAGAACGCCCCTCGATTGCGTGGAATAGGAAGTGAAAAATCTGGCGGGACCCCATGACGGGGCAACTGCCCTTGGTATAAGGCCATTGGAATGTGTCTCCTGTAGGAGCAGGATCTTACAGTTATGCCTGTTGGCATACGCCATAATCTTGCGGGCCTTGGTGTGGTTGCTTAACCCCCGAACGTTCCAGGACATTATGACAGTAGACATTTCAGTGGTAGCCATCCCCAACTGCAATATCGATCCTCAGTGAACATCCCAACACAAATGACCATGTGAGCTCCCAAAGTAAAAACAGCATGCGCGCTTGTGCCACCTCAGGATGCGCCTCGCGAGACCTCGTATGCCTTTTTGAAAAACAGCCCCATTTCCACCCCCCACCCGCACCACTAAACATGAATCAGCAGTGTAAACATCACCCACCCTTAACAGCGCGCCGATGGGCCAACACCAACCTGGCCAACACTTCCCCAAGGCCCAACGGGGGCCAACCCATTCCAGCAAAACAGAAAAGAACAGTGCAATCGCAATGGGGTGCGCCGTTGCCACGCACTAGCACGCTTAGAGCCAAGTGGCTCTGTTGCAAAACAAACAGTAGTAGTGGACTCATAACGCAGGTCCCCACCCACAGAGCGGGAAGCCGGGGACCGCGCACGAGGCCCTGCGGTTCCCGTAACTACCATACCAGTGTCGACAGTCATATAGTATCACCACCTGTGTCCCAGAGTGGGGAATTGGGCCAGTCTCAAAGATGTAGAAGTCCTGCCGTTGTGTAAATGGAAGAGGAAAAATAACAGTAGGGCAGCAAACTATTGCAACATTGGCTTCGTGTAGAGCATCATCACGGCCCCAAGAAGGATGAGCGCCTGAACACTGTGGCTTGGACAATCAGCAGATACGTAGACCATCCCAGGGGGAGCAGGCCCCAGAGTAGACATCCGGCCCCTAAGCAAGCGCAACACCAACAGCAGGTGGCCGGGGAGAGTGTCCCACCGTGGCCAGCCTTATGGGCATACCACGAGCCAGCATGAACTGAGGAAGGCCCAGCTCTATGACATGCGAAGTGTTCGGGTGATATCGGGGCCAGTCACCGCCCCCCAGGACATCCAACCACCAAGGGAGACTGGAGTAAACGACAGTTCCCAGCAATGTGAGAGATAAGTGGCCAGTGCTATCAAATCGTGGCCGACCCCCGCCATAGGTGAACGCCGCCAGGAGCCAGAGCGACCCAGTAAGCCGAACAGTGTTAACAGTGATAAATTATAATTACAGAATCAACAAATGCAGCCAACATCCCCACTCCCTGACACCCAATTAACTTTCATCAGCGATAGCAACTCCAGGACCCTGAAGCGGTATCTGCATCTCAATAAATTTTACCGCCTCTTCAGGGATGGTAAAGAAATAGAGCTTGCCCATGTGGGTGATTTTGAGTCTAGCAGGAAATAAAATGGCGTATGGGACTTTGCGCTCCCTGAGCATCTTCTTGACGCCAAGGAACTGACGCCTCTCCTGCTGCACAGCCATCGAGAAATCCGGGAAGATTCGGATAGTATTAGCCTCCAATCGCAACTCCCCCTTCTCCCATGCCAGACGGAGGATGAGGTCCCTGTCACGATAATTGAGAATCTTGGCTATAATGGGCCTGGGGCTATCTCCAGGCCTGGGACGCGGCGACAGGGCCCGGTGAGCCCGCTCAACAGTGAAGTAAGGGGAAAGGTCCGGGTCACCTAGCAAGTCCTTGAGTAGACGTTCGACCGCCTCCTCCATTCGACCCTTCAGGGCAGTTTCGGGGACCCCAATAATGCGCAGGTTGTTTCTGCGGGAGCGGGGTTCCAAGTCGTCACATTTTGCCTTTACATTCTTCATGTCGCGCGATAAGGCAGCCACAGTGTCCTGTAGTGTGTGTATCTCATCTTCATTGGTGGATATCCGGTTTTCGGCCTCCGTGATTCTGGAGCCAGCCTGATCGACGCGTGTTTTGAGTGAGGCCACGTTAGCATTGATGTCGTCAAGCTTTTCATGAAAGGAGGCGAAGTTTTTGGCCATCGACTCCATCATGGCAGTAAGATCAGGAGCCGCAGCCGCGGGACTCGGCTCGGTATCAGGTTCCTCCGGCGTAGTTGACGCGTGGCCCACTTCGGATCGAGGGACCGCCTTAGTAAATTTGTCCATGGCCCCCCCCCTGGTGCCACTCTTGGAGCGATTCGACATGATCAGATTCAGAGAATCAGAGGGGGAGCTGCCAAGATGAGATTAGCCAGTTCCGGCAGCACGGGGCCGCTACGGGCAAGAAAGAGGCAGCCAAACAGGTCCAGGTCGATCCGGCCCGCGAGCCAGGAGGCGAGGAGACCATGCGTGTGGGAGGTCCAACTATGCACCCAGTGTAGGGCTTACCAGAGGGACTAGAACGCACCCCAGTGCAGTCCCCGCGGAGGTCCCCACCCAAGGGAGCAACTCACAGACCAGCAGAGCCTGGGGAGACAAGGAGGTGGAGTATGGAGGACAGGGTCACCCGTATGCGTAGATGGGGTGCCGTGGGGCCAATGAGTGCGATCCGGTGCAATGAGGTCTTGCAGCTTGAGGTGGGGCTGCCCAGTATACTGAAGAGTGAGTGGGGCTAAAAGCGTAGGAGGTCCGCAAACGTGGGTCCACTGGGCGCTGTGCAGGTCACACACCAGCAGGATGAGTTGCAGTGTTCCCCAAGGACGACTCGACTTCGGGAGCGGGGTGAGGCCTCACTGTGGCAGTGTAGTGGATGGAGGCCCCCACAGGGAGGGCCGTGCGCTACGAGGCAGGAGAGGCCCACCAGCAGCATGGGCAATGCGCGGGGTGTCCAGGCCTCAGCAGGCCATCCCACATGCAGGGAGAAGCGAAGAGAGCGCGGGAGACAAAGATGACGGCAGCCCCCGATCCTCACCTCCAGTCCGCCGCGTCTTCCATCCAGGCGCCGCCACTCCAACCCAGGCCAGGCCGCCACACTGAGAGGCCCCGCCAGCGGCCCCCCGATCTCAGAGAAGGGGGCCGCCAGAAGCCGCGACAGCGGCAGGCGAAGGGCTCCGCCGCGGCAGCACTCCCCGCGGGCCCGCACCACGCCCGGCCCCTTCCCGCGGCCGCAGCCAAGCAGCTGGCGCGGCGCCGATCCTCAGCGGGAAGGGCGGGCAGGCGGAGAAGACAGGGGCACCAGTCCGGCGACGCGGAGGGCCGCGCTCGGGACCCAGGCACGGGTCAGCGGCGATGGAGACGGCGGCGGGCACCCGTCCGAGCCGCGGTGCACACGGGAGACGCCGAACGGCTTAGGGCCGCGCCGCCGCCGGCGTGGTATGAAGGCAGATCAGGGGCACCCGATGTCCGATTTCCTCCGGGATTCGGCGTGCGGGACCTGCACAGCAGCAGGAGTCCGAAAACCGAAGCAGGATTGCAGGATCCGGTACAGAACCGCAGATGTAGGCGGATAGATGGCGGCTAGGCGCGGAGCTCAATCACTAGGCAGCCATCTTGCAGGCTGCTCAACAGCGCCCCCCAGATGGCAAAGGCTTTTAACCAGTTGTCCCAGTTTTGTTCCACTTGGGCATTTCTGGCAATCGCTTTTTCTTCTATTTTCTTGGGGTCCCTGAAAGCATCTTTCCCTTTGTGCTGTGCTTCTATCAGTGAAAAAAATTCTATGAATTCTTTGGCCCATATGGCTTCTTTGATTGTGGTGTCAATGTTCCATGCTAGGCATCTCTTATATCTATTTAATATTTCAGTCTGGAAAGATTTCATTTTTAAATCTAAATGTGCGTTGCAGATTGTTACTATGTCTGTTGTGCTGCTGCGGGGTGTCCCTGTTAGGCTCGTGGTGTCTGCGATGGGGGTTGCCCATGCCTTTAGCGCACCTGCTGAGTCTGTTGCTGAGGTAGTTGGGGCTACTGTGGTGGCTGGTGTGGGATTCAATGGCACTTGTTGGGGTGGGGTTGTTGGGGCTGGTGTTGCCGGGGTGTTGACTACCGTTACTGTAGGTTCTAATATGATGGTGGGGTTAGGAGCCCCAGGTTCTTCTGCGGGTAGTGTTTTCTTCCCCGTTATTTCAAGCATTAGTTGCTGTAATTCAGATATATTCTCACATAGTTTTGACAGTTTTTTGTTACCTTTTTTTGGGGCCTTCTGATAGTTTTCTCTTTTTTGGTGCTGCACCGTCCTCAAAGGTGGGTGGCCTGGGGATTCCTTCTTTGGGTAGACCGTACATGTTTTCTCTAACCCATGCCCATCCGTAGTGCTCAGCTGTTTCGATTGCTGCTAAAAGCTGCAGTGATTTGGGCTTTTGTGCCGGTGTTGTGGGCGCTTGTGTTTTCCTGTTGGGACCCATATTCTTTTTTTTTAATTTTTATTTTTGGCCTGTTACCTGAAAAAGAAAAAAAGGAAGTTTTACCAAAATTCTGGCTGGCTGCCTGCAATTAGAGTGTTGCTTAGGGTTTGTTATATCTGGCACCCGTGTTGGGTAACTGGTAGCTGCTGTGCCACCATTGTTGCAGCTTATGCTCTTTGCCAACTGGCCCTATCCCTGGCGCTGACTCAGTTCTGCGTTGTCTAGGGAGGTATTATTGTTGCGGTAGGTCAATAGAGCACTCTTGGAGCAATCTTGGTAATTCTCCCCTTAAAGAAAAGATTGGGCCACGGGAAGGTTCTAAGCGCTGCTAATCCCCGTCTATGTGCCCATTTAAATACTTAACCATTGAAAAACAATTTTTTTTGATGTCTCATTGTTGACTTAACTATCACCCTCGGTGCCTGGGTGTACACGTATGGATTTCGGAAGAAATGATCAGCTGGGTTTGGTCCTGCCGTGATTCGAACTTGCGTTAGCAAGCTCTGCCCGGATGTTAAAGTAAGATCTCTATTTGCTGTGCCACTTGACCGGCTGTACAATGTTCAATGTCTTTAACTGGAAAAAGCGTGTTTGGCATGTGCAGGCTTTTTGCTGCTTATTATTACTCCTGTATATGTGCCCATTTAACTACTTAAACGTTAAACAACAAAACATTTTCAGCTGTATTATTGATGACCTAACTATCACCCTCGGTGCATGAATGCATGCGTATTGATTTAGGAAAATGTAAGCTGGGTTTGGTCCTGCCGTGATTCGAAACTGCGTTAGCAAGTTCTGCGCGAATGTCAAAAGCAAAAACTCTATTTGCTGTGCCACTTGACCAGCTGTAACTCTTTCTGTTTTTAACAGAAGAAAGCGTGTTTGGCATGCGCAGACTTCTTGCAGCCACGGAGCTCCACTTGCAACATTCTTTCCTAATGATTTATTTGCAGTTCTACCTGTGGAGCCTTACGACTCTCAGGAACTGATGTCTTGTCCCCTCCTGTGCTCCAAGCGTGGCGGCTCACCTGCAAGTTTTTGTTGAAACTGACACCGTCCGTGCCGGGCTTGCTCGGCTGTCTTCTCCTTCTCTCGTCCGGGCTGAGTTGAAACAATTTCGCACGGCATGTGTCCCTGGAGGTTTATCTTCTTGTTTCTCCAGTGCTCACCGCTCGTTCGCCCGTCTTGAGTGGTTTGAACAGTACAATGTTCGGAAAAAGGAAACAAGACGCTGCGGAATACAGCGAACTCGAAGGATTTGCTAAAGAAGCAAAGTTTTGGAAGGCACTGAGTAAACTGTGCACTTCCTGAGTGTTTGGGTCCCCGTTCAGGGTCCACAAACTGTTTGTGTTTTCTCAGAGCGTGTCGCTCTGTATTTATAAGACCCACGGAAGCCCTGGGTCTTTGATATGTATAGTAGTGGGGGCTGCTATGTTCTAGCCCCCGCCCGGATAGCTGACTATCTGGCCTCCTAGGGGGGGGCAGGTCTTTGAAGCTGGTCCCTGTCTGCCTGTTGGTTTCCTTCGGTGCTTAGCACCTAGTTGCCTGAAGGAAGGGTGAGGTGATTGCTCACACCTACCCTTCCTCAGCATTGTGCTGAAACAGACTGCGTGTCTCTTCGCTTGGGGGGGGGGAGAAGTGAGGGGGAGGGTTGGCTTGCCCCTCTCCGGGCCTGCTGATGGTAACAGCAGTTACCCTGCCTCGCTTTGTGAGGCACTGCAGCATTGCCCAGAACTGGTAAATGCATTACATGCAACAGATAGGTCGTTGGACAAATTGGAAACAACAAGTGTAAAATAATCTGAAATATCCCTTGAATAATACAATATGTTGTATCACAATTTCCAAAAGTCCATATTAACACAGTAAACACGTTTTTATGCGATCTGTTTTTTTCCTTCCTTCCTAATAGATGGCCCACTTGTGAAATGCGTGGGTGGGCAGCTTTTAAATGTCAGCGGGGCGCTGGGCCTTGTTTCTTTTTCCAGTGCTCTTTCTGGAACACACAAGAAACAAATACCAAAGACAACGCACCGAAGAGTCTCACTAAATAATGGCCTCTGCAAACCACCAAAGCAAGAGTGAAGAAAAGGCATTAAAAAAGGAAAACCGTAAAGCAGGGCTGCGTCCCTTTGGCTGCTAGGCTGGATGCTGGCGCCGGCGGGCCCGAAGGCTGGCAGGACTGTGGAAGCCTCCTTCAGACACACCTCCTCCTGTCTCGGTGGTGTGATGCTGCTCTTGCTGATGCTGGGGCAGCTTTGTTCCCTTGGGGAGTCACCTGCTGCAGCTGCTGGAAGGGCCAGGGCAGCTTCCTTCTTCTGGGCTGTACAGTCTCTTTTAGAAGGGCGATGCATGGCTTACTTGCTTCCCCATATGTGTAAAACCACAATCAGGCTGGGGTTGCTCTTCCTGTCAGAGGGGGCCAGGGACACACAGCAACTCTCTTCTTGTCCTCAGGCGGGATTTTGTTTCACTTTTATATAACTGGTCTCGGTAGCATTCCATCTCATCTTATTGTGGGATAGGGGGCTTGGGGCAGCCTGTTAGGCTCCCTTTACTCTGCCCGTACGCTTGATGGGGGTAGGGACCCTTTATTTTTCCCTTTCTTACCCCACTCCCGAGTTCTATGATAGACGTGCTATGTTTTTTTTTTTAATGACTTGCTCTTTTGCCCCAGAGAGAAGCCCAGCATATTGGTGGGCACCCCCCCTTCTTTTTTTATGTTGACCTTTTTCTTCCCCTTTAGTGCCCACATTCTCGCTGTGCAGGCATACAGAAATAGGAACCACACTTGAATGACGTCTCGGGCCCCCGGTAATGTTCTTGGCAGTTTTTCTTCTCTTTCATTACCAAACCAGAGTGCAGCAGCAGCAGCAGGCTGGGGCTGCTCCATATTGACGTACAGAGCACCTAAGTCCTCTAGCTGACCCAGGACACAAGACAAAGCCCTCTTTGCTATCTTGGGCACCCAGGGCCCAGGCAATTGCAGCAGTTCTACTTTTTCTGTGTGCCCCACACTCTGAGAGGAGCAACTGATAGGTAGCCTCCCTTCTTCTCTGGGGGCACAGCAATGTGGACAGTGCTGTGGGCAGGGACGTTGCTAGGTGGGGGGCTAAGGGGGCTATAGCCCCTGATCTTTTGGTTGTAGCCCTGGATAGAATCTTAGGAGCAACAGCCAAAAGATTAACTAGCCCCCAGTCCCAACAGTTCCGACATCAGCTTAGCCCCGGGTCTTTTCCAGACCTAGCAACTCCCCTGGCTGTGGGTTCTACAGTACTGCACGTAGTTCAGATGCTAGAGTGCTGAGGCAGTGGGCAGCAGAAGACTCCGTGTGGAACTCCCCACAGGCCACAGGACCACTGCAGGCTATCGGTGAACGGTTCTCCTTTCTTCCTTCTCGGGCACTGAGGGCCTACAGTGGCAAACCTTATTAGGGGCATGGAGGGCCACATGATTCTCTTTTCTCGTCCCCTCCCCGTGTAGAGGACCGGGCCCCAGCATTCTATGGGCATCACAGGGGTTCCTTGTACGTGTTCTTGTGAGAGCTCCGGGGAGCAGCAGCAGTCTTGGGCCCTGGGTCCCAGCAGCTCTCTAAACTAATTTGGTGGCCTTCTCTATTTAAAGGTGCCACAGGGCTTCACCGTATCAGGGGTTACCTGCAGTGTGACGGGTTCAAGAGCAATGGGGGTGTGCTGGCTGGTTTTTAATACCCTGGGTGGGGCGGAGAGGTTTGTAGTGGGGCCAGATGTTCATGGCTGCGTGGTCTGTTCAAGCGTGGGGAGGCAGATGATGGCTGGAGAGGTGAATACTAGGTCGACTGCGTTTTCTTTATTGTGGGTTGGTTCTATGACAAGTTGCTTGAGGTTCATGGTGTGAAACAGTTCAAGTAGAGTTTTTTTGGGGGCACAGCATCTGGGCAGGTTGAGGTCTCCAAGGAAGATGTTTTTTTATTTTTTTTATTTTTATTTATACGAGTATGTAATCACCGAAGTGATTTTTACAAGAAGATGAGTGTAAAATTTCACAGCATATTTGTCCAATCGAAAAAAATGAAACGAAAAAGACATGAAGAAAGAAGAAATTTTGAAGTTTCAAAAGTAAAAACGAGATGAAGATGAGGATACAGGTAAAAATGAAAACAAGAATAGTGAGGGTGAAAGCAAAAGCGAAAGCACAAGGTGAGAACACTCCCCACCCCCACCATCTATTTGTGTCCACTCCCTTTAGCACGGAGGTACGTGTGCAAAGATCTGGTCCAAAATTTTAGTGGCTGCAATAGTCCAAGATGGTCTCAAGCCTCCTATTAAACGCTCCCACCAGAGTTCTTCTTCCCTCAGGTAGGCATTCTTTAGGTGATGGAGAATATATGGTGATCTGAATTTGTCTGTACCTGGACACAGCAATAAGAGGTGCGTAATGTTTCGCTTTGTTCGGTGTTGTAACAAAAGCGGCAAGTATTAGTTGGTGAGAGGCCCCTTGTGTGCAGGATTTCATTTGTAGGTAGCAAATTTAACCTTGCACGCAGTAGAGTGCTCCGAGTTTTTCTGTTTGGATGTTTTATCAGAAAGGGTTGAATTACATTCAGTTTTCTGCGTGTTGGAGGTAAGTGACTAGTTAGCTTGTACTCAGATGCCTTATCCAATGTACTTATCCAATCCATTTCTTCGATTCGTAATTTGGTTTTTGTTGGATTGCCCAAAAGTTCTTCCATGGAGCTGCCGCAGATTTCAAGTTGTTGTAGGCACATTTTCTCCCATTTGGACAGTAACATGGATTTGCTTGAGTTCATCTCCGCCTGAACCATCAGAAAAATTGCTGAGGAAGAAGGATCTTTAATCTTCCGATATAACATGACTGACGCTCTTTTGACTATTGACTCTAAAGAGGAGAGGGAGAGTTCACGTCTTATCAAGGCGATCGGAGTAGAAGATGGTAGATTCAGTACTGCGAGCCAGAAGAGACTCTCCAATCTAGCCCATAAAAAATTGGGTAAAGATGGCATAGCATCTGCTCCGTAGGTAATAGCTGGGATGACTTTGCCCCTATAGAATTTGAGTAGGGGCAGCAATGAGAAGCGTCCATATTTGTTATCCAATATTTTTGCTTGCAAGGCTAAAGTTTTCATTTTTTCCAAGAGATGATGCTGCATTGCTGAGTCTTTGGCTGTGGAGTCAATGAGGACTCCAAGATATTTAAATTCGGTCACTTGTTCGATTTTGTTTGTAGACACGAGTTCTTCTTTTTCTTTTTGTGTTTTTTTTCAAACACCATGATCTTTGTTTTTTGTTTGTTTACCTCTAGGTCATTAACAGCTGTATATCTAGTCAGTGCAGACAACTGGCGTTGTAAGCCAATTGGGGTCTGGTCCAGTTGAATGAGATCGTCTGCATACAAGAGTCTTGCGATCTTCTCTTTACCCAATTCTGGGGGGAATGCTCGTGTCCTGATTGAAATTTCTCTATAGTCCCCAAAGTATGACAGAAAGAGGGCTGGAGCTAATGGGCAACCTTGTTTGACTCCTCTGTCAGTTGTTATGGATGACGAAAGTAGGCCACTGGTGTTCAGTCGTACCTGCATTGATGTAGAAGCATGTAGAGCCTTGATAGGCTTCAAAATCTCCTGAGGGCAGTCCCAACTGGTGAGTTTTTCCCAGAGTTTCCTACGGTTGACCAAGTCAAAGGCCTGGGACAGGTCTATAAATGCCAGGTATAGGTTCCGATTGGTTTCACAAGCTTTTGCTTTTAAGAGGCTGAGGATAAAGATGTTTATACTAGTTCCTACTCCCTTTTTAAACCCTGATTGGAGAGGGTCATTACAGGGTGCTCTTTTTGCCCACTGATTAAAGTGATCCAGCAAAAGGGAACCATAGACTTTCCCTATAACGTCTAGGAGGGCCACCGGACGAAAGTTCCTGGGGTCATCCTTCCTTCCTTTTTTGAATATAGGGATGATGACTGCAGAGGTCCAAGTAGGCGGGATTGAGCGGAAGGTTGTGCATTTGTAGAAAATTAGACTCAACAGGTTTGCCCATTCTTCTGGCGCGGATTTCAAATTCTCATTAGACAGACCATCAGTTCCTGGTGCCCTTGATTTCTTTAGTTTGAATATTTTGTCCAAAATTTCAGTTCTATCGGAGAGATCAACCCACCGTGCTGTCGTCTGAGGTGGTAAAGAGCCCTCAGCAAAATCTGGAGATCTGAAAAGTGTGGAATAGAACCCAGTCCATGATGCTTCCGATATGCTATTTAGCATCATTGTGGATGTCTCTTTAGCTTGTGGGTTGACCAGGCTCCAAAAGTCTCTAGAATTGGACTTTTCAATTTGTTCTAACATATTTTCAGAGTCCTGTTGATGTAGTTTTAGACGATGGGCCCGTAGCCAGCTCTTATAGGCTCTTGTTGTCTCCTTTACATGCGCCCTGTTGGCTGGCGTGTTGTTTCTCGAAGCCATCATTTTCGCTCTACGAAGGATGTTTCGCTGTGCCACCAAGAGGGCATCGAAGTTGTGTGCATGGTGGGTTTGGTTTGAGTTTGACCCCTTCGAGCTTTTTATCATGGCTCTGTAAGGTTCCAAAAATGGTCTGTAGTCAACCTTTGCAGCCTCCTTACTGCTTCCATATGAACAAGTGATTACTTGAATATTGGCCCGTGTAATCCTTACCCGGTTGCCTTTTCCTTCTGGTTCGATTCTTCCAGAGTATTTGTCTGAAGCTGGTTTTGTAGAGGCCCATTTGATAGCCAGCAAGTTATGGTCGCTTTGGTTGGTCTGGCAAATACTGAAGTCTGTCAACCGAGCTAACAGGAGTTCAGAAAGAAAGATGTAATCTATTGTTGAGTAGGTCGAGCCTCGTTTCCATGATGGTAGAATATTAGAATCAGGAAGTGCGGCTGCGGTGTTAAAAAGATGTCTAGCCGTCATCAGCTTATGCCAGGCTGAGCCTTGTTTACAAGGATTACTCTGTGCGGAACCTGTGACGGTCTTGCTAGCCGTTGGACATTTGATGTTTAGATCTCCACATAACATAACGTCACATACCCCGAACTCTAAATGAACTGAGTCTAGTGTGGAGGTCACTATGTCGAACAGTGAGGTCTGTTGAATCGCTTTGTGATTCCAATAAATGGACATCACCAGCAAGGGAGTGCACATGTGCTGTTCTTCCGCAGACTCCTTTCGCCGCCAAGAAATAAGTACCGCAATGACATAAGGGGACTTCAGAATGATTTTAATTATTTCTAGTCCCACGCCCATCCGGACTGCAACGATTAACCCTGAGGAGGGTCTTCCTTTAGGTCATGGGTGCACAACATACGGCCAGCGGGCCAGTTGCGGCCCGCCATGCTCTTTTGTCCGGCCTGCGAGGCACAAAGACTTTCCTAATGGAGGGCGGCCCGCGGCCGCCCTCCATTAGGAAAGTCTTTGTTGTCTTCTGGGCCGGACAAAACACTGGCCCCCATTGGCTCAGCACACACACGCACCACGTCGCTCCTACGAGCCACGTAATGCGTGTGTGCTGCACCAATGGAGGGCCAGCACTACGGCTGGCGTGGTCCATAAGGCTTGATGCCGGAAGGCGTTTCAGCCTTGGACCACGCCAGCCGTAGTACGATTCCAGCGTTCCAGCTTACCTGCCTTCCAGCCTTCCAGCACGTCTCCGGTAAGTGCTCTGTTTGTGTTTGTGTGTCGGGTTTGTTTTGCTTTATGTTTGTGTGTGTATGTTGAGATGCAGGGGTGGGGGTGTGTGTCGGATGTGTATGAATGTTTGTATTTGAATGTATTTTGTGTGTATGTTGAGATGCGGGGGTGGGGGGTGTCGGATGTTTGTATTTGAATGTATTTTGTGTGTATGTTGAGATGCGGGGGTGGGGGGGTATGTCGGATGTGTATGAATGTTTGTATTTGAATGTATTTTGTGTGTATGTTGAGATGCGGGGGTGGGGGGGTGTCGGATGTGTATGAATGTTTGTATTTGTATTTTGTGTGTATGTTGAGATGCGGGGGTGTGTCGGGTGTATGAATGTTTGTATTTGAATGTATTTTGTGTGTATGTTGAGATGCGGGGTGGGGGGTGTGTCGGATGTGTATGAATGTTTGTATTTGAATGTATTTTGTGTGCTGAGTTGGGGGGTGGGGGTTCGGGTCTGTATGGGTGCATGTTTGTGTGTGCTGAGTTGGGGGGTGGGGGTTCGGGTCTGTATGGGTGCTTGTTTGAGAGTGTGCTGATTTGGGGGGTTGGGTCTTTATGGGTGCATGTTTGTGTGTGTGCTGAGTTGGGGGTTCGGGTCTGTATGGGTGCATGTTTGTGTGTGTGCTGAGTTGGGGGGTGGGGGGTTCGGGTCTGTATGGGTGCATTCTTGAGAGTGTGTGCTGAGTTGGGGGGTGGGGGGTTTGGAGTTGGGGGGTGGGGGGTTCGGGTCTTTATGGGTGCATGTTTGTGTGTGTGCTGAGTTGGGGGGTGGGGTTTCGGGTCTGTATGGGTGCTTGTTTGAGAGTGTGCTGATTTGGGGGCGTGGGGGGTTCGGGTCTTTATGGTGCATGTTTGTGTGTGTGCTGAGTTGGGGGGTGGGGGTTCGGGTCTGTATTGGTGCTGGTGTGTGTGTGCTGATTTGGGGGGTGGGGGTTTGGTTGGGGCTGAGGGGGCCATGGGGTGGGGGGTTTGGTTGGGGGTGAGGAGGCCATGGGGCATAGTGTTTGGTTGGGGGTGAGGGGGCCATGGGGCATAGTGTTTGGTTGGGGGTGAGGGACATGGGGCATAGTGTTTGGTTGGGGGTGAGGGGGCCATGGGACATAGTGTTTGGTTGGGGGTGAGGGGGCCATAGGGCATTGTGTTTGGTTTGGGTGTAAGGGGGCCATGGGGCATAGTGTTTGGTTGGGGGTGAGGGACATGGGGCATTGTGTTTGGTTGGGTGTAAGGGGGCCATGGGGCATAGTGTTTGGTTGGGGATGAGGGACATGGGGCATAGTGTTTGGTTGGGGGTGATGGGGACATGGGGCATAGTGTTTGGTTGGGGGTGAGGGGGCCATGGGGCATAGTGTTTGGTTGGGGGTGAGGGACATGGGGCATAGTGTTTGGTTGGGGGTGGGGGGCCATGGGGCATAGTGTTTGGTTGGGGGTGAGGGGGCCATAGGGCATTGTGTTTGGTTTGGGTGTAAGGGGGCCATGGGGCATAGTGTTTGGTTGGGGTGAGGGATATGGGGCATTGTGTTTGGTTGGGGGTGAGGGGGACATGGGGCATAGTGTTTGGTTGGGGGTGAGGGGGACATGGGGCATAGTGTTTGGTTGGGGGTGAGGGGGACATGGGGCATAGTGTTTGGTTGGGGGTGAGGGGGCCATAGGGCATTGTGTTTGGTTTGGGTGTAAGGGGGCCATGGGGCTTAGTGTTTGGTTGGGGGTGAGGGACATGGGGCATTGTGTTTGGTTGGGTGTAAGGGGGCCATGGGGCATAGTGTTTGGTTGGGGGTGAGGGACATGGGGCATAGTGTTTGGTTGGGGGTGAGGGGGACATGGGGCATAGTGTTTGGTTGGGGGTGAGGGGAACATGGGGCATAGTGTTTGGTTGGGGGTGAGGGGGACATGGGGCATAGTGTTTGGTTGGGGGTGAGGGGAACATGGGGCATAGTGTTTGGTTGGGGGCGAGGGGGACATGGGGCATAGTGTTTGGTTGGGGGTGAGTAACATGGGGCATAGTGTTTGGTTGGGGGTCAGGGGGACATGGGGCATAGTGTTGCACTCCAAGAGTGAACCCAATAATAAAGCTAAAACAGGCACAGTTAGGAGATGTTCATCTTTGGCTTTTTGAGGAAACCTGACTCAACGAAGGCCATACTCCTCTTGGGCAACCCAAATAGCAAACTGTAGCAGTCCAAAATAACGGCATGTCCAATCTAGGGTCAATAAAATATATATAAGTTAATTAAACAGGCGAGATACAATAACTAAATAGAAATAAATTATAACAATGGAAAATGTATAGTACAAAATGTAAGTTTGAAATGCAAATAAAAATCGTTACCCCTCAAAAACATTCTTTTTCCATGTGTTTAGTACAACTTGGGGGTTTAAAAAGCCTCCTGCCACGCCCCGCCCACCGCCCCGCCCACCGCCCCGCCCACATTTAATTTCGGCCCACTATAGCCCTAATGTAAGGTACTTTCGGCCCTCTGTCAAAATCAGTTGTGCACCCCTGCTTTAGGTCCTGCTAATGCTTCTGAAAAAGCAATCTCGAAGCCATCCAGTGTTTGTTTAGATTGTAACCAGACTTCTTGAAGACATAGGATATCGTAGTCCCCTAAGTTGATATCGCCAGGAGTTGTCAAGTGTAAAAACCCTCTTGTGTTCCAGCTCGCCAGAGACAGTGGATGTTGCTCATGGTCAGTTTTTGTAAATTCTGATGGCTGTTTGTGGAGGCGTGTAGATAAAGCTTTTGGTAACCAGGCCCATGTAGAAGATTCAAGAGTTGGTCCGGCCTGAGTCACCTTTTGGTTCTCCTCTAATGTTGTGGTCGCCTTTATATTTGGAGGGTTACAAGGGGGGATGACTTGCCCCTGAGGTGTAGAGTGGACCGTGTCGGACTTAAGGGTTGCTGGTGGTTTCCTTGCGGAATTATCCCTTGAGCTAGTATGCTGGCGTTCTTCATTTGTAGATCTGTCTTTACCCTCCGCCAAGAAAGCATCCGACGTGAGAATATACAGCAGGAGATGGGAACCGTTTCTGTGTGCGATTCTTAGTGAATAACTAAACCCAATTGAGAATAAGCTTCATGGTGTGCTCATCTAAACATATTTAATACAAGGACCAGGCAGCCGTAAAACGCCAAAACAAAGAGGTGATGGCTGGAAGGTTTAGAATAAATCTTAACCACTGGCATTGCTCTGGGCAACCCTCCAGACCATCGTTCTTTGCCTGCCAAGCCATTAAAGCCTGGCTTCCAGTAGCCCGAAGGGTGACTTTCAAAACCTTATACCATCGAGCACTGCTTCAAACCGGACCTCAATATCTTCAAGACAAGCTAAAACCCTATCACCCCGCCCGCACCCTAAGATCAAGCACAGCCGGCCTCCTAGTCATACCGAAGACAAACTCAGTCAGGTTAGGCGGATCAACATTCTCAGCCTTAGCCCCTACACTATGGAACTCACTCCCACCACATATCCGCCTAACTGAGGATTTAACGGCTTTCCGCAAACTGCTGAAAACCTGGCTCTTCCTCTAAAACCCAAGCCATACCAAACTAACCCAAACAGACTAACAGCAACTCAATGACACCAACCCAACAAACTACCTGATGGGAGAAATTGACAGCTAATAAACGAATAAAGTAGATCAAAGCAGTGAAATGGTTAATAAGACTAAATCATACGGAAACAGTAAAGAGATTTTAACTCCTGAAATGGAAAGAATGCATGAGGAGTGAACGAAGTGAATGGCGTGGATGAAATAGTTAGAATGGATGAAGCTGGTGGAATAGATGAATGCGCTGAGTGGAAGAATGCATGAGTGGAAGAAAAGATAACTATATAGTTCGAATAAGTGTGGAAATCGAATGAATATGTAGATCGGATGAGTGTATAGAATGGATGAACATGTTGTGCAGATGAGCGTGTAGAGCGGCTGGGTTGTAGAGCGGATGAGCGTGTACCGCGGATGAGTGCGTAAATACAGAGAAGCGAGTAGAACGCAAGAGTGCGTAAAACAGATGAATGTGCAGAACGGATGAGCGTAAACCGGATGAGTGTGTAGAACAGATGAGTATGGGGAGCGGATGATTACGTAGAGCGGATGAGTACGTAGAGCATGTGACGGCTCCAGGTTGTATCTACAGGTGTCCGCAGGAGAAGCAAGTAGAGCGCATGAGTGTGGATAGCGGATGAATACGGAAGTGTGGAGAGTGTGTAGATCGCTGGAGCAGATGAATGTACAGACCTGGCAAGTGTATGGAGCGGACGAGTGTATGGAGCGGACGAGTGTATGGAGCGGACGAGTGTACAGAGCAGATGAGTGTAGAGATGATTATATAGAACAGGATATTGCTGTTGAATGTGTAAAAAGCACGAATGCTTAAAGCGGATGAGTGCGTAGAGGGGGATGAGTGCATAGAGGGGGATGAGTGCGTAGAGGGGGACGAGTGCGTAAAACATGTGAATGCATAGTACGTGTGAGGGCATAAAGCGGATGAGTGCCTGGAGCGAACGAGTGCCCAGAGTGAGCGGACGTGTTGCGTAGAGGGGACGAGTACGTAGATCGAACGAGCACAGATCGCGTCCAATACTAATGAGTAGAATGGATGAGTATGTAAAACTGCTGAATGCGTAGAGCATGGGGCAGACAGGAGTGCATGCGTGGGACAGACAGGAGTGCATGCGCGGGGCGGACTGGAGCACGCGGGGTGGACTGGAGCGCGCGGGGCGGGCTGGAATCCATGAGTGCGTGGAGCAGACCAGAGTGTATCGAGCAGACTGGGGTGCATGGAGTGGATAGGAGTGCATGGAACAGACTGGAACGCATTGAGTTGCGTGACGTATATAGTATGGTTTGGAATGCAGAGAACGTTTGAAAGAGCATACAACTCATCATATCACACCACCACGCTTACTCTCTCCTTTACATCACCACTCAAATAGAACACAGAGATACTATGACACCATTCGGTATAACTGTTTTCATACCAACATCTGCCGCTCACTACACATCATTCTAAGTAAACACTGCTGGTTACACACCCCCCAGCCAGACGTTCTCCTCAGGCCTAACGCAGCCACATCCGGTCTAGATCAATCCTGCCAGAGCAAACACATACTCCTGATCTGAGAAAGGTAATGGAAGTGTAATTTCAATGCGCAGATCCCCAAAAAATTCTTATTGCGAGTCCATAAAACAGATAGAATTAACTTCAGATCCCAGTTTATTGGTTATTGGTTATTGAACAGCCGACACGTGTTTCGACCTTTCAGGTCGTTTTCAAGGCTGTACATTAGACAAACCATACGGTAATCAAGTATTGAAATACAACATTATATTAAGTTGTGTGAATATGACACTACAATAATATTCCTAATATTCCTATAAAAAAGCTTTGCAAAAGGGATGTGAATAAACATTTCCTGGAACAAATTACTGTTGATGGTGATAATTGATTGCAAATACTTTAACAAAAGGTCACGTATAGGATTCTTAAAAGTGCAGCCCTCCTTAGGGCCAACTGAGAGCACCAGTTTTTTGATAGAGTAGATCAACTCTATCTTTTTGCGTATTACTATTTGGTCCTTATGCCATAGGACCTCCTCATAACTGGTAGCCCCAGGAGAAATTTTGTTTATTTTATAAGAAATAGTACATATTTTTTGGATATATGAGCAGTACAAGTAGTGCCCACCTTCTGTCTCGGCATAAAACAAGGTGGAGGCACACTGATTTAACGTTTGAAAATTCACCATCATATTTAACATGTCATTTGCTGACATAGAAGGTTTGACCACAAAAAAAGCTGAAACATTAGGCTTTACAGCCGAAGAGGCTGACAAAATTTTAGGTCTGATTAAAGACACTGGATTCAACACAACCAATACCAACTCAGAAGACCCAACACGGCAAATAAAACAACTAGAATACCTGATTAGAAAGGAAATAAATCGCAAACTTCATGCAATCACACTTGGCAAATATTACAAGAACCAAAGAATACCCAGGGGCCTACGCATTCAACTAAGACCGACGCTTTGTAAAGAAAGTAAAGAGTTTGTCAAGAGGTGGGAAGCTATACTGAATAAGTGCTCTTTAGATCTCATCTTGTTAACGATACAAGAATTGGCAAAGAATCTCTATGATCTAGGACAGGAAATACAAGAGAAGGGGTTGGTTGCAACCCTAAACAGAGAAGAAGTAGACGCTATCCTAGAAGAAATCAACACAAAATTATCAGATTATAAAAGAGAGTTGGAAAGCAAGAAGATCCGAAAGTTCAAACGAGATACATATGATTATTTGAAAGATGAGGTATATACTTGGATGGATAAATATGGACCCCCGATGAGAAAACCAAAAACTAACAATACAAGTGAAACATCAAGCTCGGGAACTGATACCGAAAGAGAAACTGCCCAACAAGAAGAAGAACCAATTCCGAATACGTAAGCAGGTACAGGAACTTCAACAACCCCTGACAGCAACAGAGTTCCTTTTTTAGACGGAGGACGAAGAGAACAAGAAGGGGCCAGAGGAAAACAAAAAGGAAAACCAAACATAAGATTGCAGCAAAAGAAAACATAGTGATAAATGTATCCTCTAGGGTACTTACACCAATGGAGATTCAAACCTTACAGAAAGGACTGAGTTTTGTTCCTACGTATAATAGCACCCTCTTTGAGTCTAAGATCGAACTGTATAAACTAATACGTAAGATGAAGCTCAAAGTATTCTTTAGTGAATTAGAACAAGATCATCAAATGGACAATGATGCTTTAGATCTCAAAGAATTTAGGGGTAAAAGCAACTTTATTCCACCAATCACTGTACCCTCTGTAGAAATATTCCAGAAGCAAGTCACTAGAGACCTCGAAAAAATTAAATTTGAACACTCCAAAAATCGCAATATGAAATCTCACAAATTCCAATTGATCAAAGATTTATATGGAGATGAATCTATCACCATTAGATCAGCGGACAAAGGAGGAAGTCTAGTACTTCTCAATAGTCAGGATTACGATCAAGAATGTATTAGACAATTTAATTATAGCAACACTTATGCTCCATTAGACATCGATCCCACAGAAGAAATAAAAAAGAACTTGGAAAGTCTACTTACCAAAGCAGAAGAATTAAAATGGATAAACCACAATACCAGGAAGTTCCTGACCAACTCACATCCACGAATTCCATATTTTTATATTTACCAAAAGTTCACAAAGACCCACTCAAGCCACCTGGCAGACCAATTGTAGCTGGAATAGACAGCGTCCTTGAACCTCTGGGAAAATACATAGAGTATTTTCTACAACCAATTATCCAAAAAACAAATACTTATATTAAAGATTCCACACATTTTTTACAACAACTTGAAGCAATACCATTCAAGTCTGACCATATTCTTTTCACCATAGACGTCAAAAGCCTATATACGTCTATTTCACATGATCAAGGCCAAGAAGCGGTAGAATGGCTACTTTTGCAAGAAGAGGAAATACCAGCACAGAAAGAGTTTATAATGGCACTCCTCGATTGGGAATAACTCTTACTTCCAATACAAAAATTCATTCTTTCTTCAAGTAGCTGGTACCGCAATGGGGGCAACCATGGCACCCTCTTATGCCAATTCATTTATGCACAAGTTTGAAACTGAGTTTGTGCTCAAAAACCACAATTGGAACAACAACTTAGGGCTATGGATCAGATACATTGATGACATTTTTGGTATCTGGACTAATACTGAAACTGAATTGCTAGCATTTTTCAACTACCTGAACAGTATAGATCCAAGGATACCATTTACACATGAACACTCGAAAGAAATCATACATTTCTTGGATTTTGAAATAAGGATCACGAATCATGAGTACCAAACCACAATATTCAGAAAAAGTACTGACCGCAACAACTTACTACAGAGACTCAGTTTCCATCAACCTAGTTTAATCAAAAATCTCCCTTATAGCCAAATGTTAAGGGTGAAAAGGATGGTCAGTGACCCTTCTGATTATGAAAAAGCAGTGAAAGATATGGGAGACAAATTCTTGGAGAGAGGGTATTCTCAGGCTGAAATAGAAGAAGCAACTTTACGCACAGCTACAAAAGACAGAAAAGAATTATTGAAACCTCAGACCAAAAAAGAATCCACACCCCCATTGGTCTTGTATCCAAGTACTCTTGATAAAGCAGTCGGATCAAAACAATAATCAAAAAGAATTGGAACACAATAACTTGCGATCAAAGAATAGAACATTTATTCAAAGAACTTCCAACTTTTGCTTATCAACGCAGTCAAAATTTAAAGGACAAGTTAGTGAAAACCAAACCAGCCGGTAAGAAGAAAATTACAGACCGCATTGGCACATTCCCGTGCCTCAATTGCAGTAACTGCAACTATATCATGAAGAGATCCACTATCAACCATCCCCACTCTGGAGAGAAAATTAAACTGAAGGATTATGCTACATGTGACACCCAAAACAGTATATATGGGATCAAATGCCCATGTGGACTTTTCTATGTTGGACAAACACAACGCACCGCCAAAACTCGATGGAATGAACATCGATCTTGCATCAGAAACCGGTCAGCCACCTCAGCGGTAGCAAGACATTGGTGCGAGAAACATCACAGTGTGGCACAGATTAAATTTGTGATTCTGGAAGTGGTTCAGAGGTATAACAAACATGAAAACCTACAAAAAAGACTTGTTCAACGCGAAACGTTTTGGATTGATCGTTTGGGCACCTTGGCACCGAAGGGCATCAATGAAGAAATAAATTACATGTGCTACTTGTAATTATTAACATCTACTTGTTATCTACATCTAGGGCTTGCTACTTGTGATGATAAACTACAAACTATTTGCTACTTGTGATGATTTGCAGTCACTTTTCCATGGTATCAAGGGTATGACCTATAATGCCACATAGGGCATTCCTTAATCGCAGTGTTTTTTAATCAATTTTTGAGTTTTCAAATGACATTTGAACATTACATGTTGATATAAGACTGTTACGAATTAACATTGTTAATTACTTGAAGATAGAGACATTGACCATTGTGACACGCCCCATGAGGGCGTTCCATTACGCACCAGGGGAGTCCCTGTTCGGCTTTGGACCTTCAGTGTCCTGTGTATATTGTATCGTTATGTTATTTTGGAAGACACACAGATCAGAGTCACTAATGTCATATTTTGCTTTAACATGTGCAATTTAAATGTGTGTTTATCTCCATGTATTTTTCAGTATATCTAAAGAAGTTTTAAGGCACGAAACTTTACATCAGCTCTGCAGTTACTCAGCTTCCTCATCATGGTTTCTTTACCAGCATGCCTGCTTTAAACCACTTTTTCTCAAGCAGCAGCTGCATTTCAATGTGTCTACTTTGAATTACATTTTTTCGAGCTTTAGCCACTCAACAACGAGCAATCTATGTTTAGATTTTAGTGTTTCTCCATGGTGATAGTCCCGCCCTCCGTGTTTTCACAGGGGTGGGACCCAAGGCGTATGTGCCTCGACACGATGCCGTTTGGTCACCATGGGAACATTTAAATACTGAAACTAACACTCGCGCGCGTGCTCGTGCAAACACGGCTTCCAGTGACACAGCATTTTTCGTCTGGTAAGGGAGGCTCTGCTCTCCTTGCACTTACGGCTTAAAATTTCAATTGTATGATTACTGATGAGCTTCCCTGTGGGTTTTACAGGAGCCCGCACTGCAACTTGTTGCTTCTCACACAAGGTTGAGAAACGTTAGATACTTAAGGTATGAGATCTATTCCCACATTTCTTTGCTTATCAGCTAGAACTAATGTATAAAAAGTCGTTGACAATTAGTTTGTTGTTCTTTTCTCTTTCCCATTTTGTTATGTTTACATCATTTTGGACACTGGGAAATGGTATGTGAAAAACATTTTTCAATTGTAACAATGTGGTCACTTAATGGTTTATAATTATGTAAAATGTGTAACTGTTAATTGATAACAGAATGAATGTACCGCCCTGATGAAGGTTTTTGTAACCGAAATGCATTGGCATCTGTACATGTAATCTAAACTAATTTTGGCGCAGCCTCAGTGAATATGACACTACAATAATATTCCTATAAAAATGCTTCGCAAAAGGGATGTGAATAAACATTTCCTGGAACAAATTACTGTTGATGGTGATAATTGATTACAAATACTTTAACAAAAGGTCACATATAGGATTCTTAAAAGTGCAGCCCTCCTTAGAATATAGAGCTGTAACATCAAGGGTGGCCAGGAGAAAAGACGGTTGCCATACAACAGTTTGTAGATATTGTAATACTTGTGTACTATCTCTAATATAGGTGCTCATTTCAATGACGAAGGGCTGAAAAATCTCATCAAGGTATTGAGAGATGGCTTCTGTGACCCATCCGATGCCGCTCATGATTGGCCTCACTTCCGGTAAATCAGTAAAGTGCTTATGAATTTTTGGCAAAAAATACAGAGTAGGCATCGTAGGGTCAGTAATGGTGAGAAATATTTTCTCGTCATCTGTTAAAAATCCAGATGTGTTACCATTGGTCAATCAGAGATTGTAAGTCTAGTACAATTTGTTTGGTGGGATTCTTACTGAGTTTAGTATAACACCCTGGTGTCTGTAAGTGCTTCAATCCCATCTGAATATAGTCCTCTGTATTTAATATCACAATGTTACCGCCTTTGTCGGCTTCCTTGATGGTAATGGTGGAATCGTCCTCTAGTTGTTTCAAGGCTAATATTTCACGTGTGTCAAAATTACAGTGCCGTACTCTATTTGGTGGATTGTCCAAAAGGGTATGTAAGTTCTTAGTCATAGCCTTATGAAAAGTGTCAATAATGTTGTCACTCCCAAAAGTCGGTGTAAATTTAGATGTGGGTTTGAGCTACTTAATGTCTAAATGGCTGGTTTGGACATGAAGGTCTGACAAAATTAGCTCTGACAGGGGGTGAATCTGTGGTAAGAAATACCAATGTTTCAATATGGTCAATATCCATCATGGTATGTTGGCTGAGCGGAGGTACTTGTGGCTTGGGTACACATGTTTTGACCTGCGTAGCAAAAAACATCTTTAATTTCAATTTCATGGTGAACTTAAAAAGATCAATTTGTAATTGTACATAATCAGTGCGCTTAGATGGAGCAAATGAAAGTCCCTTATTGAGGACACTGGTTTGATCATCTGTCAAGTTATGGTTGGATAAGTTAACAACTAAATTAGTCTGAGTCACCTGCTCAATTGTTTCTTGGCGCAGGTGCATTGCACCTTTTCTGGCGTTATACACAATATGTGCCTCCCGACGACAGTGTTAATTTGTTTGCTTACTACATGCATGGGGATTTGACCCCTTAACGGACACAAGCTATCCAGCTACAGGTATAGTGTATCCTCTGTATATTATGCTTTTTATAACACCTTAGGCTATGGAGCAGTATCTAATCCGTGCCATAACATTCTGCTTTCTAGACCGCCCATATCAACCTAAAGTTTAACACCCATTGGAGGGTAAGTCAGCTTGAGTCTATTCTATACACTACTTTTGTGGACAAATTTTAGTAATAGCTATTACACTACTACTGTGTATGCTTTTCTAATAAATTCAACTAGCCATTTTCTTTGTAATTGAACATACCAGTAAGGGTTATTCCATTATAATTTCAGGACATTTTCAGATTGCTTCTTACAATTATCAGTACAATACTTACTTGGAATCACGGGATGTAGCAACTTCCCACAGCTCATTTTTAACAACTGTGTTAAACTAATGATGCCTAAGTAGCTCGAATCAAATGCATAAAATCTTTTGTTTCATGTTTTGTTTTTTGTTGTTTTTCCCTTTTCCGTTATTGGCTACAACACTGTACTGAACATTGGTATGTTATTTTCTCCTTTTTTCTAATTTTTAATTTTTCTTTTTTTCCAATTGTGATTGGGGTGTATTACTCAACTTTTGAATATAATGTTGTATTTCAATACTTGATTACTGTATGGTTTGTCTAATGTACAGCCTTGAAAACGACCTGAAAGGTCGAAACAGGTGTCGGCTGTTCAATAACCAATAAACTGGAATCTGAAGTTAAATCCATCTGTTTTATGGACTCGCAATAAGAATTTTTTGGGGATCTGCGCATTGAACTTACACTTCCATTACCTTTCTCATATTTACCTATACTGGTGTGTACTAGGGGACGCCAGTGGAAGTGTTTCATTGCTGCAGGCCATACCACTTACCTACACCTGTGGTCTAGATTAGCGCATGGTCTAGATCACAACCCCCAGTCTTTGTATTTGCATACTCCTGATCTCTCAACCACCACACCTACCGCTATGAAGCAGCTATTACACGAATACCGCACAAGCTGCACACATACCCGGTGCTCACACGCACCTTTTGACTCCTTCTACTCTCTCTACTGACCTGAACTTCGGTTCCCAAGGGCGTTCAACCTACCAGCACCTTCAGACCATACCAATGGTATATAAGGTGCTATATAAATGCAAAATAACATAACATAACCTAACATATTTGGTTTTGCACGCTTTTTACTGACTCTAAAACCGAGATATTTACCTTACACATTTGGTTGTTGATTTTTAGTGTGAGGCTCAGAGAAGTTTTGGACACAAGGACAGTTCGTATAATTTTCACCGCGAGACACAGACTGATCTTTAGTTTTAGTTTCCTAGGCAGGGAAAAAACTCTTTAGGATAGGGACAGAAATGCCTTTATCCAACCACTTTATTTGAATAAAGATGGCTAATGTTAAAACCATTACACGTTGTGTCCGCCTCTCATTTCTGACCTCTCACACCTTCTTCACAATGTCCTTCTACCATTTAATTGCAATCCCAGCTCAATCACTCATCTAAATGCTCCACCATTCCTTCAATTTCTCTCTTGTTTGACGGTGTTGTGTGTCGCGGGGGCACAGAAAACTCCTTGTTATCGTTGCATCAAAAGACAAAATCAAAATGGATACTCACTGTGTGTTGCAGTCCCATTACGATCTCTTACGTTAATTGGATGCTTTTCAATATATTGCTCATCATTGCATTACTTATTTTTCCTACATGCTATGTTCTATCAATTAGTTTAAACCATGTAAATGCCATAAGAGTTACATGTGGGGAAACATCCTGGATGCTTTTATACCTGCATCATCTTATTAGTCCTTCTTTTATATTGCGTTTTAGCACCATATTTGTCATGGTGGGTCAGTAAGGTGTTTACATTGATGGGCCATAAATGCAATTTTTACATTTCCACCACAGTTAGAGACATAAATGTAGAAAATAAATGGAAACCCTCATGCCAAGCATGAATGTTTCTCTTTAGTGCGTAGAAAGACCATTGGCAGCATTGCACAGCCTTTTGCACCTGATTTCAGACAGGAGAAACCAGGCACAGGAAAAAGAGCCACAGATCTGCCGCAGATCAAAGTTCATCCCATTGTAAAACAGTCTGACGGCCATTCCCACGGCATGCCGTCTATCTGCATGTTCTGTGCGAGCTGGTCCACAAACATCCTGACAGCATACTTTTGGAATTTTGTCCTTTTTATGTGTGCAGGACAAACATACTCGGTTCAAAATTTGCTAATCAGGCTCATTGCTAAACCCCCTCACCCTCCTTACCTCATATGTGACGGTCTATTGCTTCCTTGCTATGTTTTTGCTATATAAAACTCCAAATACAAAATGAAGATGGCGTCTGTCAAGACCCTCTCACGGAAGAATGAATTCTGTGTAAAACCTTTTTCCTTGTTGACTGTTCATGCTTGACTGGAGGCTACGACGACGATTGAATGGAATAGAGTACTTCATCTTTAGCTTCATTGCCTTGTTCCTTGGTTTCATCGAAATAAGTTACTACGTGTTGATTTACTTTGTTGGGTTAAAACCAATGGGTATACAAAGATGGGTTGTGGTAAATAGGGGTGAGAAAAGGCAATGGAACCACTTTACATCCTTCAATGCATATGCCCAACAAAAATTAAGTGATGTCTGGAAATGTATAGGTTTCTAGAGCTGAATTGAAAGCTACATTTTGAAACTAGGCAAGAGTTACTAGGCTCACAGGCACTCTTGGATGATCATTTGTGGATCAGATAAAAGAACAGACTGATTTGGTTTTCGTTTGCGGACCATTTTGCTTGTAGGAATGGGGTGCTCGAGATATTCAGACTTGTGGGTACTCCTAACATTGCATTTCGAGATGTACCAAAGTCAATGATTTATCTCCTGTGCTTTATTTTTCAATAATGTGATGGCACATTTCATATATACAATCTTATTGTGTCTGGGGCAGACCGGTCCTTGCGACTGGTTGCTGTAACAATCATTGGAAGAAAAAAATGAAGCAATGTTTGAGTGACAGAACAGCCAACACGTGTTTCGACCAAAAGGGTCTTTATCAAGGCTGTGGCAGTTAGTGAGATGTTATTTTTACAGGGTGGCAATATCACGAGGGACGGAATACCATGATTAGTGCAGAACAAGGTTCAATATTGATAAGAGATGCAGGTTATTGAATTCCAAGGGTCATGGGCATATATTCACACAGTATACAATAAATGTGAACCATTGACAGAGTAGTGAAGCAAAGACGGGAGGGGAGCGAGGGGGGAGAAAACAGGATTAGATAAGTCTGGCATTAGTTCTGCGTTTGGTCAATTTTGGGTGTCCAGATGCAGATACTTTTTAGTAACTAAGGCAAAGCAGATTTACTTGTGGGCCCGGAAAATAGGGTGAAGTATATATGAGACATTGCGCAAATCTGCCTTTTAAGTTATGCCACTACAGGAGTCCTATGGCAGCATTTCAATTTTTAGACTGACTGAAATAGTGCTGTTTCTTGGGGAAAGTGGTGGCATGCAGGATTCTTTTGTGATGGGTGTCACTTGTTGTAGTTACAAGGTGATTTATAACATGAAGTGCCTACCTTCTATTTGGTTTCAGGTAGGTTAATATTGTGGTGGGGTAATTGCAGGGTGCTTAACATCATGGAGTTCCTGCATTTATTTCTATTTGGGTTGATACTGAGGACTGAGGTGAGGTTCTTGGCTGATGAGATCTTCTTACCAAGATGGTGTGACTTGTAAAGTCAACTGCTTAAGAGTGGTCCTTGGGATCGGGGGGTGGAGGAGGCATGAATTACATAGAGTATCCGTGCACAATGATATATCATAGGATAAAAAGATTTAAAGAGAATATTAGGTGAACAGTGTTTATTTCAATTTGACTTATTGATGCAAGTGATGTGATCTGTTCTAACAGGAGGTCTTTTACCCACTCTGTTAATGTTAGTAGTTTGAATATAATAGCAGAGGAAGAGAAGATTAATCTTACCAGATGGGTTATTGTTGGGTAAGTTGTTCGAAGTCTGCAGTTTCCTGCGTTATCAATTTGAGTCTGCTGTAGGTGCAGCCAAGCTTGTATAGTTACTGGAATTCCTAATGTTCTCAAGGTTCCAAGTTCATCTGTGTATTAAGCAGGGTGGTGTCTACTTTTGGGTACTCCTAACATTGTATTTCGAGGCAATCAAAGGATGTGTTCTGCTTCCTCATATCCTCTGTGATGTTGGAGTGCTGTTAAGTGGTCGAGGTGAAAGCCTATTAAACCTAATGTTTCTTTTAAAAGCCCTGGATATGTGGTGGAGTGGCCACTTTGCCCAGGTTCGGGTTAGCTGCATTTGCCGGAGCCAGGAGTGGGCTGGAGTCTTTGGAGCTACCCAGGCATTGCTTTGTTGAGATATGCACTGTGCTGGCAAGGGAAGAAATAGGGGTGCTTGTCACAATGGCGACATACAGCCTTTACTCATCACGGACCAGCCCTGGGAGGGCATTCATGCAACTAGCCAATCTGGCATGTTCCCCAATATGTTTAATGGCAAGTGCACCCATCCGTACTTCATAACACATTGAAAAGAAGAACCATATGCCAGTTTGCCTCATGATTGAACCAATCCATGCAAACAAAACCCCTGTGAAAGGCCTATTTTAGCAAGGTAATTAACTGTCAGGTGTATGCCGAGGAGGCGTCTGCGTTTTGCTGCTGTGTAGCCTGCTTATGTACAGAAGAGCACCATGTGGCAGTTATGTGCATACTTCAATTATCAGCACCTGGAAAGTCGCATTTATTTTTCTAGTGAGACTGGGACGATGGTAAGAAATCACAAATATTGCAAACCCCAAAAAGCGTAAAAGGCATTTGTTAAACATCCATAGGACAAAAAAGACATTTTTACCCTCTGCATTTGCAAAATCACACCCAGTGGCAATGCCAATACTTGATGTAGGTTTGCCACTAAAGAGAATTTCCAATGGTTCCGATTCAGAATTGCTGCCAGATTGCCATGCTCCCTCTTTGCTATGCAGCCTTATTTATGTTTTAATTTCTCTGACCATCAATTACAATACATGCTGTTGGAGTCATACCTGTCATTTGGATTAGACACAGATGCTTTCTCCCTGTAAATTGTACAATTTTCACACAGAATGATTTAAGAAAGATTGAGTGGATGGGCAATGGTTTGAAATTGTGCCATACACACATGCATGCATTGTTCTATGTTGGAGAAACTTGTTCAGAACAAACACTCACAAGTAATATCACAAACTACTTTAGTTAAGGTATGCATACCACAGCATGACTAGCCATCTCTACCAGAAAAACATCACTAAAAAGAATTACATTATTTTGCATAAAACATTAATATGTTCTCCTGTAGTATAATGCACAGACTCATTCAATGTATTGCATAGTTACATGGCCCACTCAAAGTTGCTCAAACACTGTAACAATTAACACTTTGCCAACAATATGTCACTCCTCTTCTTGGGCCAGTAGGCTGCCTACTGAGAAGTGTTCAGGTAGATCCTAAAGCTACGGTATCAGCAAAATGTTTGCGATTATGAGTTTTTCATTAAATGAAACCACATTGGCATTTAAGTTTTACAGGTTTCCATCTTTTGATTGAGCCAATTTAAAATAATATAGCTCCTCATGCAAAGATATTTGCAATAGAGCACTATTGTTCCACACTCATAACTGCATTTCTGCGGCCTCTTACAACGCGGCTAAACTCTATCTGCAAGCAGCTGGCCAATCCCGCTGCAGCCTTCACCTCTCCTGTTCCCTCCCACGCAAGAGCTCTGTACGGCTCTGGCTTCTCACGTCACCACTAAAACTCAGGACCTCCTGTTCTCTTTCGCTTTCTCTTTCTCTCTTCCTTTTTTTCTCTTTCTTTCTTTTCCTCCTCCTCCTCCTCCACAGGTCCTCTTGGCCGCCTCTCCTTCTCCTCTTTCTTTTTCCTCCTTCTCCCTGACAACACCCGATGATGTTTCTAGACAAATCTGATCTGTGAACGTGTCGTCCAAACAGGCCACTAGCCCCTGCTCTTCCAGAACTATTGAGGACACCATTGCCACCCTCGCTCCAGCGTTGGCCGATTTCTGCAACCACTCCTTTGCCAATGCATCTTTCCCCTCTCTACTCAAGCACTTCCTGGTGCACCCCCTCCTAAAAAAAAAGCCTTCTGCCGATCCTACCTGTCTGGCAAACTATCGCCGGATTACTATCACTCTTTTCTTGGGCAAACTCCTGGAAAAGCTGGCCATCTCCCAGCTTACTCTCCACACTGAATCTGTTGGTTGTCTCCATGAGCATCAGTCTGGCTTCAGAGCAGCCAGAGCATGGAAGCTGCTCTCCTGAACACCTGTGAAGATCTGCTCTCTAATATTGACTCCACCTCTCCCTCTATCCTCCTCCTCCTTGACCTTTCTTCTGCTTTTGATATGGGCAATCACGCCACCCTGATCTGTCGACTCCGCGAGAACCTGGGCATCACGGATCAGGCCCTGGTGTGGCAGACTTCCTTCCTCCTGGACCAACCCTCCCAGGTCCAACTTGGGTCCTTTCTCTCCACATATGGTGTCCCCCTGGGCTCTATCCTCTCTCCCTGGCTCTTCAATATCTATATGGCCCCTTTGGCCCACCTGATCTCCACCTTCTCATCTAACTTTCAGTGTTATGCGGATGACACTCTGCTATATTCTAGGCTTCCCTTAGCCTCCTCTCCTTCACTTATTCCTGACTGTCTATCCATGATTCTGGAGTGGTGTGCCTCCAATGATCTCTGCCTTAATGCCAGTAAGACTAAGATCCTTCTCATTGGGACCCCTGCTCCTGTTTTACCTCTCACTGCGGCCGCCCTCCTAGGCCCTCTACCATCGCGTTCCTGTGAGGCAAAAAGCCTTTGTGTCATCTTCGACTCTGCTCTCTCCTTCTCGTCTCACATCACAGACCTTGCCAAGATGGCCCACTTCCAGCTGCATCCCCTCAGAGATATTCTACCTTTTCTCACCTCCCCCCAGAAGGTCACTGTCTCTAGAGTCCTGGTTCTCTCCAGGCTGGACTACTGCAACAGCCTCTTTCTCAATCTACCTATCTCTATTCTTCGCCCCCTGCAACCTATCCAGAACAGGACTGCAAGACTTATCCTTGGCCTCAAGCCCAAGGACTGCATCACTCTAGCCCTGGAATCTCTCCACTGGCTCCCAGTGGCTGCAAGAATCAAGTTCAAGACCCTATGCATCGGCCACAAGGCCTTCTGGGGTCGCAGCCCTAACTATATCCATCTCACTCTGCCTAAATGCCTTCCTACTAGAGACCTTTGCTCAGCTACCTTTAACTCGCAGGTTCAGACACTTCTCCAAGCAGAGAGTGGGGGGTCGATCTCTCTCCTCTGCAAGTGCCTTCCTCTGGAACGGCATCCCTGCCCCTCTTAGACTTAAGCCAGACTACCTGAAGTTCCAGAAGAGGTAAAAGACGTTCCTTTTCTCTTCAGCCTTCTCTCTCTCTCGCTTACTTGCTAACTCACCTGTCTGCTGCGCTGACTGGTTGCTTGGTACCCTAAGAGTCTCACCGGGTACCAGGCTCCTCCATGACCAGTCTTCATTGTACTGCCCCCACAGCCCCCTCTGCCTCCTTGCACATACCCAGAGCCATGCTTCCCTGATCACACTCCCCCCTACCCTTTCCCCCACACTCCCCCCCTCCCTTCCCCTTATCGCTGTTGCACTTGCACAATCCGAGTGCCACAAGGCCTAATAGGATGGTTTCTTTCCTCTTATCTCCCCTTCCTTGTCTTGTGGTGTCTAGAAACACTTGTGTATAGGCGCGTTATGAATACAAAATCATATCATATCATGTAATGTTAGACGTTCAAAAGGTGTACACAGACATAAATAACTCTGAGGAAGAGATTAGCTTTAGGGAGTGGAATCATTCTTATTTTCAAAACATGTCATCTAGCAAAGACCAGTTGTAGAACAATCAAGTGAAGGATTGACACAAGGACAATTTATTTTATGAAGTTGTTTTACTGTTTGAGCAATGTAATGCTGGCAGAACTGTGTGGTTCTAACTTTGTTCTCCTTTGTACCTCCACAGCGTCCCATCACTTCTATTTGCTGGGGTCACAGGGACTCCCGTCTGTTTCTGGCCTCTGGGCCTGCCCTCTATGTTGTTCGTGTAGAGCACAGGATCTCCAATCTGCAGCTTCTATGCCAGCAAGCCATTGCCAGCTGCCTGAGGGAGGACAAGGACATCGGAAAACTAATTCTGCCTCCTCGGCTGTGTTCATACCTCACAACTGCCTTTATATCAACGATTAAGGTAAAAAGGAATTGGTCTCTGCTTAAGCTGTTGTTTCATGTATTTTATAGAAATGCTTGTGGTCCCCAAATGCTGCATTAGTAAACTACTTCTAATCTTGGATTAAGTAGTTCATTAACCATTAGGGTCAGATTAAATGTTGGGAGGTGCAATGCTGGCCACTAGCCCAACTGAGCATTTCAAGGGGCATTAAGGAGTGCTGAGGGTACCTGGTGGCCAGCATTGACCCTCCCACAAGGGTGCTATGTTTCTTAGCACCAGTCTGGATGTGTGCTCCTTTGAGTGAGTGAGACTGTGGCTTCCACACAGTGCTGCGTTGCTATGACAATTGATGGCTGAAGAACGAACTGTGACAATGTCCCCCACCTGACCCTTTGTGACTATGTGGGGCTGACTCAGGGGGCGGAATCCACCACTTGTTACCAGATGGGGTGGTATGGGGAGAATCCCATCGTCTTCCCCACAACCAGTGGGATGGCTGGCAGGGGAACAGAGATCATTTTGTCAGATTGAAAGGCTCATCAAACACAGATCCACAATATCATCATTACTGTTCTCATAATGGAGTACATGAAGTTCCATGCAGAAACATGTTCAACCTATCCATCTTGAAAGAGTGAGCAGACGCAGAGAAAAGCAACGTCTTGCTGGATCTGCTTACCAGCCTCTGTGTGTGCTCTTCAGAGCAATGTGCAAACATGCAAAAACAAACATGGCGGACCCGCTTTTTGTAGGCTCTGCCCACCAGACCCAAAAATGTCAGGAAAACCTACACTTTTGCAACATAGACATGCACACCTCAGCAAATAACCTAACTGAAACAATACAGAGACTCTGGTGCAGGAGGTTTTATCAGACCTGGGCCAGACAGAGGGGACAGATGAGTACGAAAGGTATATGGAAGTTTGGAGCAGCATGCCGGGGGGAGTGAGGAAAGAGGTGAACATCAAGGAGGAAAGGGAGAAACAAAAGTGGTTGGAGGGGTGACCATCAAAAATAAGCTGGAGAGATAGAAAAGGTTGAAGAGATTAGAAGTCAGAAAGAGGTGGGAAAAGCACAGAGGGGGTGAGAGGAGGAAAGCAACTAGAATGAGGAAGAGAAGTAGAAAGCAGAGGCATTTGCAGGAGAGAAGATGGAGTAGAATTTAGTAGAGGACAACGACTGGAAGTCCTTTGGAGCTGTAAGGAGTGTAGCGGACAACACACTTGTAATTATTATTTAATCGTAGTTGACGAGAAGCGAGATGCACATGGCAGAATGTTGAAAAGGCCAAAGTGCCAGAAGCCAGGTATAGTGAGAGACCCATAGGCCCAGGTGGACATTGGCTTGGTGAGGGAGGGCAGTAAGGTTGGCTTGGACTGCCCTAGGTGCAGATCCCCGGGGTAGAGAGGTGAGGCTGTACTCAAGCAAGTACCTAGAAACCCTCTTGACACACCTCACTTCTCTGGGCGATGCGGTGGAAGCTGCTCAAGACTTTCCCAAATTACAGCAGGAGCGCTGGTAATACATTGTCAATACTACATGACCCACTGGAGAGGACATGCATCCTCCTGGATAATGCTTGTTGGAGCAACTCTTTGTCACATATTGGGGAAAGACTGTTAAAGGATCCTTTTGACATCGAGCAACTTTGTTTTTCCATTCTGCCCCTTTAAACAGTTTGAACTGAATAAATGGGTTATGTCCTCTGTGGAGTCCACTTAGCTTTGCAAAAGAAGCCACACTGAGTGGAATAAGTGTGATGGAGGCCACTGTGCAATGTAAGGGTGCAGAAGTATGAGACAGACACAGTGGTGATATATTTTTGGGCAAAGACTTGTATTAACACAAAAGGTTGGAAAATGCTTCTCTATCCCTAAATACTATGAGGGGTTTCCCTGCCTCAGAGTAAACTAATAAAAATGTCAGGAAGTCCTAAAGCAAAAAGTCTGTCAACGTTGTGTCAAAAACCTACTTCTGTCCCTCACACTTACATTTTTAGATAACTGTGCAAGGGTTTTCTTTGATAAACGAAACAATGGGCCGCATTACGAGTTTGGAGGTAAGTAACTGTCCTTACCGGCATGGAGCAAATACCGTGTCCATGTAGTAAAGAGCCCGCTAATAGAGGGCTATTAAGAGTACGCGTGCACGAGCTTTGCGCCATGCTGGTAACGACATTACCGGCATGCCGTTAAAGTCCCAAAAATGGACCTTAGCGGCATCATGGAAAGCGCAGACAGCACTAGCGGCATCACTTGAATCGGCATTAGCGGTGACCGTAAATAAGCAGAACCGGAAGTAGTGTCATCGCACAGGAACGGAAAAGAGCACGGCAGCCATCTTTAAAAACACAATCCATTGCCATTCTCAGCACACAGGACCTGGAGCATATTGCTGAGTACATACATCAACCGCCCACAACTATATCATGCCCAAGGCAGTTAAAAAAGGCGCCTCCCGCCAGTGCAAGGAGCGCTTTAATGAGGATGAACTCACCATGCTGGCTGAGAACCTGGCTGACAATGCCGAGGTGGTATTTGCAAACAGCCTCAAGCGAGAGGCAGTGATCAAGAAAAAGGAAATCTGGGAACTTGTCGCCCAAAGAGTCAGCGCGGTAGACAACACCCCCGCACAACAAAGGATGTTCGAAAGAGATGGGATGACCTGCACCTTCGAGTCAGGAACATCCTGTCTGCAAACAGAAGCCAGGCCATGGCCACTGGTGGAGGACGTAGCTCACCAATAAAGTAAGCAGGTGGTAGGAGATCTGTGCCAGCACGATTGGCATAGAGGCCATCGAAGGTGTGGGCGAAATGGAGCGTGGCGCCACCTCATCGGCGGAAGGAGGTGAGTGTCCTAAGAAAACACTGTAATGCAAAGTCTGATGATAGTCCACCAATTTGTCTGTCTAAAGAGGCAAGGCATAGGCCAATACATACACATTCCCAGCCTAGTTGTCGTCCGCAGCACAGACAAATGCACATGCATGCAGCATGGCAATGCCATACCTGACACACACCACACAAATATGAAAATGGCATAAGTCACACTGCACGCAGGCCACAACAGAAATGCATGTCACATAGCATACGCCCGCCCCAACATGAGTGACCCTGACGGATGCCTGCATGATCCACCCATATAGCAAGCAACGTGATCATCAAAACTCCACTGCCTATTCCCCTTTAATGTGAAGATGAGCAATAATACAAATGTATGCATGATGCTTGGCAAACCATCACTCATGCCGTTCCTCTCTTGGTCCCCCACAGGCTCAGATCCTGACAGCGAGGCTCGGGACTCACCCCCACAGGTGACTACACCTCGGAAGAGGGCCAGGGATGAAGGCCACAGACCTTCCACTTCTAAAGCCCCACACAAACCACAACAGGCACCGAAGACCAAAACAGCCCAGGATGCCATGGCACTGGTGCTGCCAAGGCCCATCACCACAGTACCCACAACACCTGTGACACCTGCACAGGAGACAGTCGAAGGGGCACCATCTGCAGAGAACAGCTCTGTTGGGGAGGCGGCAGCAACGGCACCCCTGACAGATGACGACATGCAGGGACAGGTGTGTGTGCCTGTCGAGGACGACTCCTCCGACCTACCTGCTACACCAAGTCCGGCCCCATCCCCCAGGTCACACCTGTCAACTCCTACCACAACACCATCCCGGAGCAGTCTTGGGGGTGGGGGGGTCCATACAAGGGAGCATGAGTCCCATAGAGGACCCAAATGTATTATCCCATTTCACACATGCACCCTCCACCTCCACTGGTGTACAGGCGGGGGTGCAGCAGGCAGGACACGCTGCACAGCGCCAGGAGGAGCTCACTGCCCTGGTGAGACAGTTTGTCACAGACAGTGCCCAAGCAAGGCAGGAGGGGCGGGACAACACTGCCTCCCTGAGGCAGGTCATCGTGGAAAGCACCAATAGATTGTGCAAGGAGGTGTCTGCCCTGAGGCAGGTCCTCACCCGCATTGCAGATTCGATGGAGGCTGAGCGTCCAGCCCCCAGAATGGAGCAGGCGTGCACCCCATCTTCGTCAAACTCCAACCAAACCAGCCCCCTATGCAGGTTGGCGCGCACCCTGCGCCGCTCGGACATGCCGCCACCAGGTGCTGGGAGTGGCAGGATGTAGACGGGGCAGCCTGATGAAGGCAGTAGACACTGACACATTAAGCTTTTGCTTGGACCCCATGTGTGGAGGAGTTGTGGTGGGAGGAGGGGAGTGGGCTCAGGGTGTGTGGGCGAATTGTGGGGGGAGGGGGAAGGGTGGAGGGTGCGTGGGGGAGTTGTGGGAGGAGGGGGAGGTGGTTGAGGGTGTGTAGGGGAGTTGTGGGTGGAGGGGGACAGGGTGTGTGGGGGAGTTGTGGGGGGAGGGGGAGTGGGACAGGGTGTGTGGGGGAGTTGTGGGGAGAGGGGTTAGAAGGAGGGGGGAGAGGGTGTGTGAGGTGGAGGGTTTGAGCATGTTAATCTTATTTGGACAGTTAAATACACCCGTTGTGTGAAAGAAAAATCTTGAGTGGACATTCCTTATTGCATATGTGTCATTTATTCATATACAGTGCATAGTGTACATGTACTTCTACACCCAGTGCCCTCTGTCCGACTTTCATGTCAACCTCTGCACCCATGTGTGTTAGAGATATTGTACAATCACTGACTGACGCACAGCACGTCCCTCCTGTGCATCGGCACTGGGATGATGTGCACCCACATCTTCTTCATCCCCTTCATCTTCACCAGATGGTTGCAGTTCAATGTCAGGAGGCAGGGGCATGTTCCGTTGGATACACATGTTATACAGCATAACACATGCCATGATGATCTTGGCCACCTTCTCATGCCTGTAGAGGAGTGTCCCACCCGACCGGCTAAGGCAGCAAAACCGTACCTTCAACAGGCCAAAGGTCTGCTCGATGACCACATGGGTATGGGTATGGATTGTAGGTTTCGGACAGGGGTGAGGAGCCACGGCTTCAAGGGATAGCCACTATCACCTGCATGAGACAATAAAAGGTATATGTTAGTCAATTCATGATGGACAGCTGTACTAGTCACACATGCCTGCCGATTATTGTTGGTCACATGCCCCTGGTTGTATGCACACAATTTTAATTCCCTCAATGTGTTCTGTGCCATGGACTTATGGTGTGGGTTGCATCTCCAAGATGATACACGGTGTACACTGCCTTGATGTTGCTCATGCATACCGCTGTGTTTGTGTCAAATTTGTAATGTGTTGTGTCTGTATGATTTTCTAACTGGAAGCGTTGTCAGTAGCCTCTGCAATATTAGGCATTCTGCGCTGATTATTACAATGGTGACATGCTGCACTTCGGTGGTGGTGGCGGCCCTGTGACAAGCAGGTCGATTCCCTTGGTGTTTTTGTTCAGTGCACTCCCATGAATGCGTGTCCTGTGTTGTGATTTGCTGCAGACATTTACATATTTACATAGTGAATATTCCCAGCATGTTGCTGGATTGTGTTACAGAGGGTGAGGTACGATGATGGGTGGTGGACGTGTTGTGGGATGTGGGGTGCTTTTAAGTTTGACATGTTGTGATAGGTGTCCAGCTTACTTCATTGCTATGGGATTTGGTTGTCATGTTCAGTTTGGGATGCTTTGGGGCACAGTGTTTTGTGATGTGCACATCGTGCTGTCACATCACCAATGACACCATGGTGGTGTGTGCATCTAGCCCCCCATTTCACTGCCATGTACCTGTCATGCAACTTACCAAGCAGCCAGGCACGTCGTCCTGCATGTCGCTCCATGTAGCGTGGTAGCGTAGAGTTCCGCAGGACTATTGAGTCATATGTTGATCCAGGATATCGGGTACAACAATGTGTAATGATCTTGCTAGCGTCACATACCATCTGCACATTGATGAAATGGTATTGGTTGCGGTACACCCCCTCCATGGCATGCGGGACCACCAACTCCACGTGGGTGCAGTCGAGGGCACCTATACAATTTGGCATGCCTGCCAGTGCATGGAAGGCAACATTTGTGTCACAAATCTACTGGGGAGTCCGTGGTAGGCATATATAGTCCCTTGTGCACTTGGTTCAGCATGCAAGAAAATAAGGGTTGTGATATGACATGCATGTGCCCCACTGTGCTGGTAGGTGCCTGTGGCAAGGAAGTGGAGCACCGACACTACCTTCAGTAGAGGGGGGATGGCGGTGCGTATTTCAATGAGGCTGACAATTTGGTTGTGTATCATGTCCACGATGGTGGTGATGGTGTCCCGGTCCAGACGGTACAGGGTGTGGATCTGCTCGGGGGTTAGGTTGAATGGACTGGCTCTGATGCGAGGGATTGGGGGCTGCCTGCGTGGTACCATTGACTGCACTGGTGGGGCATGCTGAGCCTGTCTCACCCTTCTTGTCCTCCTGTGTCTCCTCTGTGGTGCCTGCTGTTGTTTTTGCTGGTGTAGCAATGCAAGCATGTCCTCCATCCCCAGTATTTCTACTACTAGTGGAATCATTTTGGTGTGGGAAGGGGTGTGGTGTGTGGGTGTGCTCCTTTTGTGCTGGCCCAGACTCCATTGCCTCCACCTGTGCTGATTGTGTGTGCCTGTGGCAGTTGGGAACACTGCACATAGCAGTTTACGGGTGCTTCGCGATGCCGGTATTGCCGGCATGCCGGAATCCCCTATTAGCGCCTTCATGATGCCGGTATTTGCATGTCTACCTGACTTGTGATGTCCTCCTGTTAGCGACATCCCAGTATTGCCGGCCTGAAGGCCTGCGTGCCAGTGCCCTTGCCGCTATTAGAGGCACTGTTATTAGCGGTGCCTCTAATACCGAGTCGGAATAGCCCGGAGCAGTATGCAATGCCGGTAATCCTTTACCGGCATCGTTTTTCCATTACCTCCAACCTCGTAATAACCCCCAATGTTCTTAATGTTCTCAATGAACATAAAAGTTCCCAAATGAGCTGGTAGTAAGGTGATGAAATGAAATGTTCCAAAATCATAAAGTTACATACTCTTACGTCCCGTCCCCTTTCCTCCATACTGTATGGGTGTCCCTTCCAAGGGACGGGAGACAGAACCTTTTTCACCCGAAAAAACCTTCTTCCCCTTTAAATTTAGAGGCGCGCAGGGGTGCAGCCCAGGGAGCATACGCTGCCCTGACTCTGCCCTCCGGCGCCACTCCCCAGTCCCCTTTTCCGCGTCGACGCGAACGGGCCGAATTCACCTGCGCTCATGGGTTTGGCATGTTATTCCACACGCGGATACTTCTTCTCTTTGTCTTTTTCTGTCTTCTTTATCATTCAGGTACTTGGTACTCAGGCATCATGCTCCTCCCCGGCACATGTCGACTTCTACAGGATTCAGCAGGTGTGAATCCTGCAACGGGCTCTTCCCAACTTCAGACCCCCACACCCTCTGCCTACGTTGCCTTTACCCAGACCACGGTTGGCAATCAAGTTCAGCGCTGGAAAACAGACTAGCCAGGTGGATGGAGCTCTTCCATAGGTCACCTCCAGAGCATCTCAAGAACTTTGTGAAGCATCGAACCAGGCCCAAGGTAGGGCCGATATTCCATCGCACCCTGCAAGGGAGACTCCTTCCCAGGGACTCTCCCGTGCGGGAGGGACCGGTCAGGTCCTTCTACCAGCACGTACAACGAGGCTGCTTCAGCTCGGGTCGAGGGATCCTCGGATCCTACTGGTTGCAGTGTTGGAGGGACTGGAAGGTTCTGTTACCGGGTCTCCAACCTAGGGGCTCCGCCCTTTTACTGGCACCATGGCCGAGGGGCTACACCCTAATAATGGCAAAGCATCCGAGGGGGCGCCTAAACGCAGCTCTACCGACCCCTGGGTCGAGAGTGTCGCACCTACCGGGCCTAGGCCCGAGGAGCAGGGTAGGCCTCGTGATCCACATGCAAGAGTATTGGAGGAGGCCGGGCAACATGTCTCAAAACGCGTGGCAGGCAGCTCGACAAAATGGCCACCACACCAGAAAGGGGCACCCGTCCGACGCCATTCCAGGAATTCGGCCAAGAACAAATGTCAAGACTGGCCTCAACCAGGTACGTGGCCTACAGTCTAACCCTCATTTGCGCAGGGCAGATTTCCTTTGCGTCCATATGGACAAGGTAGGCAGCAGCTCCAGCAGCTCCCCGCTACCCTTCTGCACTCCCTCCCACCTCTTAGGCCAGTGAGTTCCTCGGCCTCATGAAGTCACCTCAGATTGGGGTTAAAGATGCCATCAGGGAAGTCCTCCCTGCAATGCTAGTGGCACCACAGATGCCTCCGCCGACGCCCCAGGCCCTGGCGCAGCCACCTCCTCGGGCTCCATACCAGCCTCCGGCCATGGGCTCTGTATCCCAGCCTCCGGCACCAACTACTCCTCCTCCTCCACAGGATGCTCCAGATCCGCAGGATATGGATGAGTAGGAGGATCCAGACACGCCATCCTCTGCCAGGGCCTTCCATGAACGTATTGCTGGTCTGGCCGACTACCTGCACCTCCCTGAGGGCGAGCAGCCGGCAGAGGGGGTTCTGGCTGAAGTCCTCACGCGACACCCCTCTGCCAAATCGGGGATTCCTATGCAGACTGATGTAGTCTCCCTGTCCTTTCAGGGCTGGCTCAAACCCCACTCGGCCCAGCCGGTCAATCGACGCCTGGACGCCAAGTACAGGCAGGTGGAGGGGGATGCACACTTGCTTTCGGCCCATCCTCAGCCCCACTCTTCGGTGATCGCTGCGGCATCACTATACTCCAAGCCCCAGTCGTCCTCAGCTTCTTCCTCACCGCTGCTGCTAGGCAAGGAGGAGAAGATCTTGGAGGCGTATGGCAAGAAACACTATTCCAACGCCTCTTTACATCTATGTCAAGCCAACGCCGATGCCATGCTGGCAGCCGCCAACCAAAGGTTATGGCAGGAAATTGCAGACTTCCTCCCGGAACTCCCCACCCATAGCCAATCACGCTTTAAGGCGGGGCTAGCTGAAGCCAAGCTGGTGGCACACAACCTCATGGAATCTGCAGTGGCTCATATTGATACCTCGGGCTGTGCCATCTGTATTGCCACAGACATGAGAAGAACAGCCTGGCTCTGGGCAACAAAATTCAACCCGGATGTCCCGGATACTAGATCTACTGTTCGAGGGAGTGGACCTCTTCCGCTCCTCACGGACGAAGAGCTGGACAAGAAGAAAAACTGCTCACAATCAGCTAAGTCTTTATCCATCCTTACAAAGACCACGCCCGAATCGTACACCCAATCTCAGCAGCGCTTGGAGAGGGGTTGTGCATATGGAGTGTTCTGCGGCTTCCAGAAACCCAGATCCAGTCAGCCGCACCGCTCGCCATCTTAGAGCCGGCGCAAGCAACAAAAAAAAGGGGGTGGGGTGCTAAGGGCGTTTTCCAGTCCCCCTCCTCAGCGACAGCCACCGATGGAAAGAAGGCATGACACGCCCCTTCGGGTCCACGTGTCTCCGGTGGGGGGCAGGCTTTCTCTCCATGCACATTTCTGGTGCCAGAATTTGACGGACCCCTGGATCCTATCCGTAGTATCAACGGGGTGCTGCCTTCCTATCCCATCCTCTCCCCCACAGGTTGGTACAGCAACTCTTTTGGCAGAGATACGGTCGCTCGCAGAGAGCCAGGCAGTGGAGGAAGTCCCAGTCTCCCTGCAAGGCTTTGGCTTTCGCCATTCAGAAGAAGAACCAGGCGGGCCTGAGAGTTGTGCTGGACCTTTCCACCCTCAACCTCTCCTTACCCCTGCAAAAATTCAAGATGGTTACGCCAGCTTTTATAGCGGAGACATTGGACAAGGGAGACTGAATGTGCTCCCTGGATCTGAAGGACACGTACCCATACGTCCTGATTTGGCAGCCCCATCATTCTTTCCTATGGTTCAGGATCATGGGCTACCATTTTCAGTACAAGGTCCTTCCTTTTGGCCTCAACTCAGTCCCCAGGGTCTTTACCAGACTCATGAATGCCGTGGCGACCCCCCTCAGAGAGCAGGGCCTCCACATCTACTCATACCTCAACGACTGGCTCGTCAGGGCTACATCTCCGGAAGCGTTTCACCACTCTTCCCATGCCATTATGAACACACTGCACGATCTGGGCTTCTCGCTAAATCTCAAGAATTTGCAGCTGCAGCCTACGCAGACTCTGACATTCCTGGGCCTCATCTGGGACACCTGCTCCGAGAAGGTATTTTGTCGGAGGACAAAATCTCGGCCATCGAGGGCCACCGCCCACTTCCTCAGCAGAGAAGTGACCTCGGCATGGTGGTACCAACATTTCCTGGGTCTTCTGGCGGCGGTTTTATTAGCCGTACCGCACACCAGACTAAGGATGAGGAGGATTCAGATGCACTTCGCAGCCTCATGGAACTAGGAGCGGGGCTCTCAATCCGAGATGACCAACGTTCCTCCATCTCTCCACCCGGACCTGACTTGGTGGTCCAGAGACTGCAACCTACGGACAGGCAAGCCCTTCCGGCCGCCCCCTCCGCAGGACAGCATCATCACGACTCCTCGCTCGAGGGCTGGGGAGCCACCCTGGACGATCTGTCGGTCCACAGCACCTGGACTCGACAGAAGCAGGAATACCACATCAATTAGCTAGAGCTGAACGTCATCTGGCTGCCACTCATGGCATTCCTACCACTTCTCAGGGGCAAGGTTGTCATCATCCAGATGGACAACTCGACCAGCATGTACTACGTCAAAAAGCAGGGAGGCTCCAGATCCCCTCCTCTGTGCAGATTGGCGATAAGCATGTGGGAGTGGGCCCTGGAAAATGACATTTTCCTCACGGCAGTACACCTCCCGCGGGAATCCAACCTGGAAGCGGACAGGCTCAGCAAGCTGAGAGCGGACAATTACGAGTGACAGCTAAACAACCTTGTTATTCATGAGATCTTCAACAGGCGGGGTCACCCCCATGTGGATCTCTTTGTCACCTGGCACAACAAGAAGTGTCCCCAGTTCACATCCTGGCAAGGTCAGGGCCCCGGCTCTCTGGGAGACGCATTTCACCTACAGCGGACCGGCATGAAAGCCTACGCCTTTCCGCCCACTCCCCTGATCCACAGGGTAATTTGCAAAATCAAAGAATCTCACCGACTCTTCATCATTCTAATAGCTCCATGGTGGCTGGGCAGGCCATGGTTTTCGGAGCTTCTCAGCCTCTCGGAGGTGCCCCCGATTTACCTCCCGACAGGCCTAGCACATCTTCTGGTGCAGAGTCATCCACCCTGCGTCAGGGAAACTAGCCCTCACAGCGTGGTACCTGAGCAGGTGGCGCTTTGGCACCTTAGCATCTCACAGGCCAATCTGGAGATCATACAGGGCGCCAGGAGAAAAGCTACCAGGGCACAGTACAAAAGCAAATGGACCAGATTCTGCCACTGGGCAGACTCCAAGGGAATCGATCCCTTGGCGTGCACTTTGGACGGCGTGCTCTCCTTTTTGGCACACCTCGCTCTATCAGGCATGCCGCACATACCTTGCAGCCATTGGGGCTTACAAGAACTCGGAGGAGGGAATTTTCTCATCCTCCAACCCTAATATCAAGAAACATTTGACGGGTCTCGCAAGGCTCTACCCATCTGTCAAGAGACCGCACCCTGTATGGGACCTTAATATAGTCTTGGGCGCACTGGCGCACAAATCGTTTGAGCCAATGGCATCAGTGGACATCAGGCTGGTCACGATCAAGATGGCCTTACCTCGGCTCGTAGAGTCAGCGAGATCCTGTGGACAAACCCGGCATTTCTGCCCAAGGTTCCGTCTGCTTTCCACTTGAACGAGGAAATAGTCCTTCCTACGTTTTTCCCCGATCCCAAGGACGAAGCACAGAGAGTGCTGCACTGCCTGGATGTCAGGCGTGCCCTGAAATTCTACTTGGACAGGACCAAGGGCTTCCGCAAAAGGACGCCTTGTTTGTCACTTTCGGAGGCTCAAGACCAGGCTATCAGGCCTCTAAGGCTTCCATATCCCGCTTGATGGTCTCTGCCATCAAAGAGGGGAATGAGGGCCAGCACAAGCCACTTCCGGCCAACATTCGTGCCCACGCAGTCAGGGCCAAGGCAACGGCCATCGCATTCCAGCGCCATGTCCTTTGTCCCTTGGCAAGTCATAAGCAGGGCGGCCACTTGGGCCTCTCCCTTGGCTTTCTGCAAGCATTACTGTTTCGATGTCGACTCTACTGGTGTCATTAGGCAATGTTAAATCTATTGTCGACGCATCAATGGGGACTGAGGTGTGGCACCGGAGGGCGGAGTCAGGGCAGCGCATGCTCCCTGGGCCTTGCGTCTCTAAGTTTAAAGGGGAAGAAGGTTTTTTCTGGTGGAAAAAGTTCCATCTCCCGTCCCTTAGAAGGGAAGCCCATACAGATTGGAGGAATTGGGACTATGGACTAACTCCTGTTATGATATTTGTATAGCACCTGCCGCCATGTGTTATCGCTTCGAAGTGCTGTAGGTTCAATGGCCTTTGGGCAGATCATTGTCTGAACAGAAATGAAGCAGTGGAACAACACATTGCATGCAGGTAGTCAAAATCATTTACAGACATTTCTAGCAGAGATGACTAGTGCAATGACCTAGAATAAGCTGAAGTGGTGTGCGTTTCGGATTAGAGTGAGCATGTCCGTGACCACGTGAACAGCTGGACAGAACTTTTGGGATTCATCCATATTCGATGGGGTGCAGTGCTACGGGAAAAGGGAGCTAGCACCGATTGCTGGATCCATCCCGGGCAACTGTTTACAGTTGTCATCTATGCTATACATTATACATGGAAACACCTGCGCAATGAAAGGATATGTGATTACATGCAAATAAATATTTTCAATACTTAATGCAGCCATTGTCAAGTAGCTAAAAGGTAAAGCTTTTATCATTTGTCAAGTAATAATTGCAGGATTCTTTAGCTATAAGATGTTAGTGGCCAGAAGAGCTTGCTGGGCCGGACCCTGTATGGAATCACGCCACAGATGCTGCAGAGGATAGATGGGTCGATTATTATTATATATTTTTTCTTTTCCCCATGGATATTCCCAATCCCCTGTGTGTCAGTTGATGGCCTTTCATTGATTGGACATAAGTCTAGGGTAGAGGACTTCAAACTGTGGGCTGCATTCCCGGGGGGCGCGAGTACCCAGCCAGAAATTTAAAATTGTTTTCTTTTCTTTTCTAAATGGAGGAAATGGGCAGGGGCAGCTCACAGGGTCGGACTGGAGCATAGAACTCTCAGGCACAAATGAAAAAGTGGCCCACAGTTGTAAATGGCAATTCATTCCTTTAGTGACATACTGTTTGAATAGTACCCAAGGGGCTGTTTTTTGTTTAAATGTAAGCAAATTGTGATATTTAAGGAATATTTATTTAGCAACAATGGCCAAAACTACTAGCTGCATAGTGAATTAACTCATCAAACTGGCCCACGTTGACCAAAAAAGTGGCCCATTTAGACCAAAGAAACTGGCCCACTGTAGCATTTTTGGTTCGGCCTTTGCTCTATGGGCCAGTCTGAGCCTGGCGACTCATCCGTAATGACTGAGGGGGCATCGACCCAGTGGCCCTCTCACCCATTATGAAGGAGCCAGCCCAGTGCAACACTGAGCACTCCCTCAGCTGCTTTTTCCAGCTTTGGGAGTGCTCCTAGGATGGCTAAACTGTCAAAGGGAAACACTGTTCCCCAGCTGTACATGCTCACTGAGCCATGCAAGGCTGGGGCGTTTTGCTTCTCAGGTCTTGCATAGCTCATTGAAAATGCTGGCTGGGGAACCTCATGCCTGTATGTGCGAGGGGGAGCTCCTGTGCATCTTCGCACATATGGACAGAGCAGCCAGGAGAGGGGCGTTCCAGCACACACACACGCAAGCCCCTGCACGCATGTGTAGGAATCAGGAAGCTCTTGCTTCCCGATTCCTGTTCATTATGCAGAAGCTAGAGCACTGGGGAGGAAACTTCAGGACTGGGGCACAAGGTACGTTTATGTTCATTTATTTTTTATTTAAATATGTGTCTCAATGCATGTATGCTTGTGTTATGAGTGAGTGTATGAAGTCAAACTATCAGCTGCACCTCCTCGGAGGTATTCTTCATTTTCTCACTTTACTGCAGAAGCTCACTGTCTCCAGAGCTTTGGTCCTCTCTAGGCTGGACTACTGCAACAGCCTCTTTCTAAATCTCCCTGCCTCTACTCTTCCACCATGACAACTTATCCAGAACAGGACGGCGAGACTTGGTCTTGGCCTCAATCCCAGGGTTCGTATCTCTCCAGCCCTGAAATCTCTTCACTGGCTCCCTGTGACTGAAAGGATCAAGTTCAAGACCCTCTGCATCGTCCACAAGGCTTTCTGATGCCTGGGACCACTCTACCTCCAACATTTTCTTCCAAAACATCTTCCTTCTCGAGCTCTGAACTCTGTCAGCCGCTTCTCCAAGCAGAGAGTTGGGGGCAGATCTCTCTCCTCTGCTGGGGCCTCTCTCTGGAACAGCCTCCCTGCCTTTCTCAAACTTGAGCAGAACCACCTCTGGTTCCATAAGCAACTCAAGACCTTCCTTTTCGGTTCTGCTCTCTCTCTTCTTCTCCCCTGTTGACGTACCTGACTGATCCGCGCCCTGGTCACCTGGCTACCCTCTGAACTTGGGTCCAGGCTCCTGCATATCCAGTTGCCCTTGCACTGCCTCTGGGCTCCCCCAGTACTTAAGGGTCTGTACCTGCAACTCTACAGTCCCTTCTCCCTGCACTTATGAGCCACCTGCTGGCTACACGTATTGATTTACCTGCACTTCTCCCTTCCCCCCTCGGGCACGTCTCCACTTCCCCGCACTTGCACGATCTGAATGACAGAAGGCCTAGTAAGATCGTTTTGTCCACCCTTTGTTTCCCCTCCTTGCCTTGTCGTGCCTAGAAACACTTGTGTGCAGGTGTGTTATAAATGCAGAATTTACAAAAGAGGAGATTGCTTCCACGTTGCACACTTAATCACTAGAGTCACTGCATAAGATGGATATATTTAATTGGTTACAGGAACAGCCTGACACGTGTTTCGATCTGTAAAGCTCTTCCTCTGAGGCTGAAGACAACATATACATCAATAATTGAATTTCTGAGGCTTGTGGAATCTGCTTAGATCACATGCTGTGCATAGGCTGACATCTAGTGGAAGTTGCGGAGTATTACAGTTTGTTTTTCGAAACTCGAAAATGGGCGTCGACACAGGGCGTGCCAGTAATGCTATCCCTAGTGTGACGTCCACTGTACCCATGATCCCTCACGCGTCTAGGACCCTCAGATTGTTTTTTTCCACCATACTGGTCGGAAGCATTCAGCAGAGTTCCCTGGCATTAGCCATACTTTGAAAAATATTGTTATATTTCCCCTTTTTCTCCACCCTAACGTCGAATCACCGAAATTCGACACTCGACGCCGAACCGGAGAAGAAAGCGACCGTCGAGAGCTTCACGACGGAGTGGGCCTAGGAAGGCCTCTAGCCTCGGCCCGGGCCTCGGAAGGCCTCTGGCCTCGGCCCTACAAGTAGGGAGAGTGGGGGGTGGACATACTCTACACTCTTATATACTTTCTTATATATTCCTACACTTACCAGCCCGCTGCCTCAAGGTGCATATGGAGGGTACACCTTTCCAATTTTGCCCAAAGTGCAACCGCAAGTATCCTTGGGTTGACAGACACGCCACGTGCAATCTCTGCTTGCCAAGGGATCACCCCGAGGCAAATTGCAGAGCGTGTAGTAGGTTCAAACTTAAAACACTAAAAGACTGTTGGGCCCATCACGCCAGGCGTCAAGAGGCTATGGCCGAGGAGGGTGCCTTCAGCGACGGCAGCGATGCCGTACTTTCGGATAGCGAGGGCAACACGGCGTCGAAAGACAGCCAGGCGCAGGTCCCCGACCTCGGAAGGTCGTCCTGCAGGGCGGCTATGGGGAAGACCCCCGGCGACATAAGCGCAACCCACAGCACTTCCAAACACACAAAGTCCCACCGAGACTCGACGCGCACGTCGAGCTCTCGGAAAAGAGGCACATAGGGAACGGTCCGAATCGGCGTCCTCTGGGCATTCTAGATCGCTGCATGACTCCAGGCAATCATCCACTATTGCCAAGAGTGCCTCGCTCCCCAAGGTAACCGAGGTTCGATCGTCGGAAGACGAAGCCGACCTCTATCCCCAGATCGCATTCCAGGAGTCGGTGTCTACAGCCCAAGTAACGCCTAATCCCGAATCCCAACCTACACGGTCGAAGGATAGTACCACCACTACCGAAGCTCGACGCCAGGCGTCGAAAAGCTCCGAAGGCCCAAAGAAGCAGGGTAAACACTCTTCCAGCCACGGGGAGGGGGGAAAACAACAGAGGAAGCAGTCTCAGCCTACTTCCACACCGCAGAAACATTCCACTCCACTCAAACAGACAGACGGGTCTCACATCTCGATTATAGATGAGACAGGGAAACTCCCCCCAGGCAGAGTCATTCCCAGTTCAAGAGAGTGGTCTAGTGAGGACATAGTCATGTCAAGAATGTCATCATTGGCAGATTTCTATTCCAAAAACCCTGAACATTTTCTCACTTATAACCCCGACGGGTCAGCACCCTCAGGTTCCAAAGTTCCAATCCCCCCAAGTAAAAAATTCCGGTTCGAAACAACACGGTCTTCAGATCCCTTCCACATTCACCCTTATTCTCAAGAAGAAGATCCTTCCCTTTGTGAGGATACAGATTTGGGCATGTTGGAAGAACAGACTGGGACAGGCTACTATGGGGACGATGAGGAACAAGAGGAGGAAGAGGATGACCCAGAAACATACAGGGTAGATTCCCCGGTAGATAAGGAACCACCGGTTATCGACTCCCCTGTCGACAACCAGCCCCTCCTAAATGAAGTCCTATCTCGAGCAGCAAACCACTTCTACATTGACACCCAGGGTGCTCAAGAGGAAAGAGATTTTGCCGAAGAGTTGGTGGGAGAAAGGAGACCTTTTGCGCAGGCCATCGCTATCCTTAGGTCGATCCAAAGAAGAATAGACCCTTCACTGGTAAACCCCAACCTCACCAGGGCAGTCAACCCCAGGATTGAGAAGCTTTTCAGGGCAGTCCAATCAGACCCACTGTATATAAGAGGGCATCTGAAACCGGACTCCCTAGTCGTTACAAACACCCACAAGAGGGCAGGAACACCCTTGTCATCATCAGAAGCTCCTCCCGGCAAGGAGAGCAAGAAAATGTATGGGTTCGGCAGAAAAGTTGCCTCCACTTCCGCCTACCAAACAAGAATCGCCAACTCCACCACCCTGCTGGCGAGTTATAACTGCCACGAATGGGAGGAAGTCGCGGCACTCATAGATTCTGCCCCAGAACCCCTAAAGAGCCAATTGGCACGAGTCTCAGCGGAAGGTAGAGCCGTATCCGGTTGCATTTTAAAGGCAACCTTTGATGCCGCAGATAACGCTGGGAGATTGATAGCAGAGGGTACTGTTATCAAGAGACATGCTTGGTTACGGCAGTCTGGATTCAAGGCCGAAACCCAAGCATCATTGTTAGACAAACCGGTGGAGCCAGATCTATTGTTCGGTAAGGCGGTGAGGACGCGCTGATGAATGCCAAGGACGAGTATGAAAGACTCAAGTCCCTAGGTCAACTAACCACTAAGCCCCCAAATCAAAGGGGTAATGGCAATTTTCGCCGCACACGCGGACAAAATTCCCAAAGAGGGTCAAGCTATTCCCAGGGCCAGGGTACGCAGTGGAACAATAACCAACAGTCTACCCAAGGTTATAGCACGGGGAATAAGAGAGGACGGGGTAAAGGTAGAGGCAGCCCCAGTAGAGGCGGCGGCACGCCTCCACCAAAACAGTGACACTCCGCTCAGGGTTCCTTCTCACGCATCCCCAGTAGGAGGACGCATTTCCAACTTCACCCAGGCTTGGGAAGGGATCACATCAGACAGTTGGGTGCTGTCCACAGTGTCCGCAGGATACTGCATAGAACTGTTAGAGCGTCCCCGAAACCACCCTCCACGACAAAGAACACATTCTTTGGACCACCAAAGAATCCTCCTCGAGGAAATCGTCAATCTGCTAGCAAAGGACGCAATCGAACTCGTCCCGGGACACCAGGTAAACAAGGGTATTTATTCAACCTACTTCCTTGTACCAAAGAAAGATTTAACAATGCGCCCAGTATTAGACTTACGGCCTGCAAACAAATATGTCAAGCCCCAAAAGTTTTGCATGACAACTCTCCAAGAGGTAATCCCCCCTCCTAAAAAAGGGGGACTACATGGCAACATTGGACATGAAAGATGCCTATTTTCATATTTCCATGTTCCCAGCGCACAGAAAGTACTTGCGGTTCAAGGTGGACAGTCGGCACTACCAGTTCAAAGTACTGCCCTTCGGGATAGCTTCAGCTCCAAGGGTATTCACCAAGGTACTGGCAGTGGCGGCAGCACACCTACGCAGGGAGGCAATCCCGGTGTACCCTTACCTAGACGACTGGCTCATCACGAGGCAAACCCCAGCGATTTGCAGAACAAACATTCAAAGAACAATCAACCTCCTCTTCGAATTGGGTTTCTCAATAAACGAGAAAAAGTCAAGTCTGGTGCCAAGCCCCTTAAACAGTTCCTAGGAGCTATCCTAGATACACAAGAGGGGTTGACCTTTCCATCAGAGGAGAGAATTTGGAATATACTACTGCAACTTCCTCAATATCATGCCAGTCGTCAGATAACGGTACGCAAAGCAATGTGTTTGCTAGGTATGATGGCGTCATGTATTTACCTGGTCCCCCACGCGCGCTTGCGCATGCATCCCATGCAGGAATGGTTGGCGAAACAGTGGTCTCAGACAAGTGGTCAGTGGGATGATCTAGTGGTAGTTTCGTCAACACTGGTACAAAGCCTTCACTGGTGGACAAGAGAAAATCTGTCCAAGGGGAAACCCTTTTACGATCCCGAGATACAAGCGGTAGTCACAACCGATGCATGTCTGACAGGGTGTGGGGAGTTCACCTCCTCCACCACACAGCTCAGGGTCTCTGGTCTCACTCAGTGGCCAAGAATCACATCAACCTGCTAGAGCTTCTGGCAGTATTCAGAGCGCTTCAAGCGTTCGAGCCCTACCTGCTGAATCTGTCAGTGCAAATCCGGACGGACAGCACTACAGCCATGTTTTACATAAACAAGCAGGGAGGGACTCGTTCGCCAAATCTGTCCAAACTTGCCCAGAGAATTTGGATATAGGCACTAAAACGGAACATATTCCTGTCATCGAAACATGTTCCAGGGGATCGCAATTCTCTAGCAGATGCACTAAGCAGAGATCCCCTCCCAGAGGAGCACGAATGGTGTCTACACAGAGGAATCATAGAAGATCTCTTTTCTCAGTGGGGTTCCCCTACCATAGACCTATTCGCCACAACTGAAAACAGACAATGCCCAAGATTTGCGTCCAGATTCCCACAACCAGGCTCCCAGGGGAACGCCCTGTGGATGAACTGGTCAGGAATGTTTGCATACGCTTTTCCACCAACTCCTCATCAGGAAGGTGGTGAACAAGATGAACAGGGAATCGATGACGCTCGTCCTAGTTGCTCCCATGTGGGCGAGACAACTGTGGTTCCCACACTTACGCAGACTAGCGATGTGCGAAGCCATCAAACTCCCGGGCTGGTACAACCTACTGTCCCAGCATCAAGGTCAAACAGTACATCCACTACCCAACTCAATGAACCTAGCAGCATGGCTCCTGAGGTCATAGAGTTTGGACATCTCAATTTACCTCAAAGATGTATGGACATCCTAAAAGAATCTAGGAAGCCTAACACGAGGCACTTTGACAAGAGGAAGAGATTCGTTATCTGGTGCCAGAATAGACAAATCAACCCAGTTGATTGTACTCCTTCAACTATTGTTACATACATGCTCCACCTGCTGGATGCAGGATTGGTTTTTAACTCACTGAAGGTGCATCTGGCAGCTCTGTCAGCATACACCACCTCCCATAACAAGGTGTTGTGGTGGAAAGTTCCAGTGGTTAAAGCCTTCATGGAAGGAGTAAAGAGACTGCATCCTCCTATTTCAAACCCACCACCAGGGTGGGACCTTAATGTGGTGCTAGCTAAACTCATGGGCCCCCCATTCGAACCCATGCATAAAAGCATTCTCAAACACCTGACTTATAAGACAGCCTTCTTAGTAGCTATTACATCCATAAGAAGGGTTAGCGAAATTCAGGCTCTGTCAGTGCAGGATGCTTTCTTTACAGTCCACAAGGATAAACTGGTTTTGCGTACACACCCTAGGTTCTCACCTAAGTTTATTTCCAAATTCCACGCAAACCAGTTCATCGAGCTTCCGTCTTTCTTCCAAAACCCACAAAGCTCGGCTGAGGTGAAACTACACATCCTAGATGTGCGTAGGGCGGTCCTCCACTATGTAAACAAGACCTGACCGCTAAAGAAAACAGACCAGCTGTTTGTCTCCGTGGCTACAGGCAGAGAGGGGGGATCGCGTCTCTAAAGGTGCCATCTCTAAGTGGATTGTTAACTGTATCCAGCTGTGTTACTCCCTTTCTGAGAAAACTCTGCCTTTCACGCCAAGAGCCTACTCTACAAGAGGCATCGGGGCCTCTCTGGCTTTCATTGCAAATGTACCCCTAGACACCATTTGCAAAGCAGCTACTTGGAGCTCTATTCACACTTTAACTCAGCACTACTGCATTGACACCCATTCCAAGACACATACTCAAGTGGGACAAGCATTTCTAAGACATTTATTTGCTCATGAGCCTCCTCATATCCCACCTCCTTTTTCTAACAATGCTCACTAATCTATGCACAGCACGTGATCTAAGCAGATTCCACAAGCATCAGGTAGAGATACATTACTCACCGTAATCGTATTTCTGATGCTTGTATCTGCTTAGATTCACATGCGACCCACCCTTCCTCCCCTCTGAGAGAAGGCGCATGGATGCTTGTAGTCTTATCTTCTATCTATCTGCTTGGATTATCTGTACTCGCGCTACTCCTCATGCTACCTCATGTCACAAGAAAAAACACAATCTGAGGGTCCTAGACGCGTGAGGGATCATGGGTACAGTGGACCTCACACTAGGGATAGTATTACTGGCACGCCCTGTGTCGACGCCCATTTTCGAGTTTCGAAAAACAAACTGTAATACTCTGCAACTTCCACTAGATGTCGGCCTATGCACAGCATGTGAATCTAAGCAGATACAAGCATCAGAAATACGATTACAGTGAGTAATGTATCTCATTCCAGCACAGGTAATATACATTGTGACATGATCCAAACAATACAAGAGGACACAAAAAATGGTTAGTTAGTCATTGGTCATGACAAACAATATATAGACAATGCAAGAAAGAGTAAATTAACAATGTGCCAACATTTGTACATATGCAACTAGGTTTAAAAACCATCTATCCATTGCGTAAATGTATTTAACAAAGAAAAAGGATATCAGTCATCAGTTATATGTAGTAGATTGTAGGTAAGATGACAGCGAGGGATGTGATGGGGCAATGTAGTCAGAGAAAAAAAAAAAATCGTATTAGTAAGAATCCTGAGGTGGTTCAACATGTGCACTCACATCAGATGCACGAAAGCCATATGAAGACATTTTAGTGCTACAAAGCACATGTACCTTATGAGTCCTTGGGCCTCATTACAACCCTGGCGTTGGACTATGGTGCTATTAGCACCATGGTCCATGCCGGATTCCGCCATGGTGGATGGCAGATTTACCGCCCCATTCCAAGGTTGGCGGGGCAGTAAATGCCCATTCACCATGGCCCCTTCCCCATTCCCATTTTTGGCCCATAGGGCTCAATGGGAATGGGGAAGGCGCTAATTATGGCCCCGTAAATTACGGTGCCGTAATTAGCACCAAGGTCCCTTAGCGGGTTGGACTTTAACGCCTGCAAAAAGCAGGCGTTAAAGTGTGAATCGGGCGTTAAGGGTTTAACGGCGCCGCAGCCTTTTACGGCGCCGTTAACCCCTTAACGCCAGGGTTGTAATGAGGCTCCTTGTCTTTCACCAATGGCGCTATAAGATGAAGGAGATTGAGGATATGTACATTCAGGTATGTCAATTGAACCAATAAGCATTCCATACAGTATGATTGGCTGTAAAGTAATATTGCCACTTACCAGTTGATTGTTAATAATATATCCAGATTTTCAATCGATATATAAAGCTCCACTGTAATTAAGGAAATATCATATCAACACATAAGGCCAAGTACTTATGAGGCTAATGTGTCAACCATTAGTCATTAATGTATGAAATATAATGTCTCCACATACCTATATAAGTCTCAATTGCGAGAATAATGTCCATATATTTTAGCTGTAATCAAAAGTCAATGCCCAAATTCAGACCACCAGACTGCATATATCATGATTGATGCTCATGTGAATGATAAAAGTGCTTGCTGTGTGAATGTGTTTGTGTTGGTCTGTGGAGCTGATTTTGGCGAGTGGGGCTGAGGAGGGTTGTACAACAAAGGCATTTAAAAAATGCCTTTGTTGCACAATCCCTCTACCCAACTGCCAACATCAGCTCTCCTCCTTCTGAGCTTCTGTGGAGCCCAGGGGATAAGGATGGTATTGTTTTACTGGACATCTATCATAGATGTCCAGTTAAAAATACCATGCTGTCCCTCTGGCCCCCTAGCGCCTTGCATACACACATAATCATGTTGATTCTTAGGCACTGTGGTGGACAGGGATGGTATCTTTTTATTGGACATCTTTCATAGATGTCCAGTAAAAAATGTCATGCCTGCCCACTGGCCCCGCACCGCTAATTGCAAACTGTTTGGCTTTTTACCCAATTTCTTTTTAATGTATGCAATAAAATTATTATTTTAGAAAACTTCCCAGGGGAAAATCCCATGATTTTGTTGGGCTGCCCCTTGCTACGCTCAGTTACTATGGCTTATCTAGGGGAAATATGTATGCCCCACACATTCACCACCTGCCACTGGCCCAGAGACTGTGCTGGGAGCAGGGTGAGGGGGCCCGAGGGACTGTGGTGGGAGCAGGATGGGCGAGAGCCATGGGATAGTGGTGGGGCAGTATGGGGAGAGCCCACGGTCTGTGGTGGTGTGCTGAGAGGCCAGGGACTGGATAGGAGTGGGGCAAAGGAGCCTAGAGACTAGGACTTGAGCGAGGGGGGCGGGGGGCAGAGCCAGGGACTATACAGGGGGTTGGGTGCGGTGACAGCGCGCAATAGTTCATAGCCATTTGGACTTACTGTCCATTTGCCATTTTCGGGGTGGACCGGCAGCAGCTACCTGATTTTTGACCCTCGGGTGGTATTCTAAGCGTGGATCACATGGGAGGAGATGGCTGTCAAGGGGAAGTGGTGACTCCAGCAGGTCGGAGAAAAGGGGTTTTCTTCCCTTTCTTGCGAGGAAGATCCCTTAATTCCAGCTAGAGTTTTAATGGCATATTGTCAATATTCAGAACCATTTGATTAAAAAGACCAAAACCCTACTTTTATCAAACATTTCAAGCTAAATTCTATTCCCCGTTCACATATGCTTAAGTCTAACATATACTGTTTGTGATGATGGTTGTATAAACAAAACTGCCCTGCAATGTAATTTAAAACCATCTGAAATTTCCCTGGACTCTTGAGTCCAAGAAGGCCTCAAGTACTGAGACTAAGAGGAGGATCAAGGAGTTAATGTATGGTTTTTGTGACACCAAGTACAACGTGCTGACTAGTTGTCAAAATCAAAGCCAACTGCACGGGACATTTAAACACAGACATCACCTGCAGGTTGTAGACCAGATAAGGAGAGAGGTGGAAAGATGCAGAGTGCGCAGAGCGCAAAGTGAGCCCAGAGGCAGGGGCAGACTCCGGTGACGTTGCAGCGGGTGCCCAGGATAAAACCGCTGAAGGTAAACTGTGCACAGAGGGGCTGAAGAAGACACGGCCCCAAAGATCAACAATGGCTCCATCAGCGAAGGAATTAAACCAAACCGGGAACCGGAAAAGCCTCTGCCAAAAGGGGGAAGCCTGCCCAACGAAAACTCTTCACGGCAGCTGCACGTTAAACCGGTGAGTCAACCTCAAAGAGTAAGGGGTCCTGGGACGTGCCAACACTCCAATGTACATTTGGGAAGAATTTTTGAATACCGAGCAAATAGATGTGAAAAGGAAGGGCAAAGCGGTACCATTTTCCTGATGTGAGATGTCAATTGGGGGGAACCTGAAACCAGTATTGCCATAAGCCAAAAGACATTACAGAGGAAACAAAAAGGCAAAAGTTGCACAATTCTCCTAATATAAGATATCAATTTGGGGAAACCTGGAACAAGCCTCGCCAGTAGTTATTGAGAGCTGGGTTGACACAGAGCTTGGACAAACCCTCACACATGGGATGTCGGGATGGGCAAATTGGAACAAGTAATTACTGAAGTCAACAAAGTGTTATTATTGAAGAAATGCAACTGTTATACCTAAGAGGAATGTCGATGTTACAGAAAGACATGATGAGAGATACACCTCAGTTAGTGAACCTTTTTGGAAAGAGATACCTAGCAGGAGAGTACACCAAGGGATCTACATGAGCCAAGGGGGAGATATTCCTGCCAGGAGAGTATGCTAGGAAATCTAATTTTGAACTATTGAGCTAAACAGAAACTTTGTTCTATCAAGTTGTTGTTTTAGTTGAATGTTGTGTCAACTAAAGGACTTGGAAAAGATTTTCTTTTGTCATACCTCAACCAGTATGGGAGAAAAGATATTTGTTTAACCATCCTGAAAAGACTTCCTTTGCTATTTTACAACCAATGTTGTGGAAGAGACATTTTCTGTGCCATCCTGAAAATTAGGAAAATAATTTCTTTGCTATATTCCAACTAATGGTATGGAAAATACATTTGTTTTGAAGAAAGTATTAAGGGAAAGAAACATCTTTCATTGGCTTTGATAAACATTTTGAACATGTGTTTCCCGAAACAATTCAGGGGAAGAGAACCAACCCCTGGATACAAGGATTGTTTGTTGGAGTTCTATGTTTAGGTTTTTGCACGTTTCTGTTGAATTGAAATCATAAACCTTGCACCTTTTGATTGTGTGTGTAAGTGTGATGGTCAGAGATAGTTTGGACAGAGGTCAGCCTGCTTTAGTCGTAGTTTCTTAGGAAGGGACATTCTATTTAGGGTAGGGGAAGATAGGCCTGTATCCAAACCCCTTTCTGTTAATAAAAATGCCTGATGTTGAGACTATTACTTATTTGTGTCTGCCTCTCATTTCTGACCCTTCACACCAGACTCTCCTATTCTAGAAGCAGGAGTTAAGTAGCTCCCCTCAATTCTGAACCCTAGAGGTCTTGGCAAATTGAGATATTTGTCGAATTGTATCTCCGTCTGGAGGGGGCAAAACATTGTGACTTTATGAAGACAGTAGATTTCCCAGTTATGTAAACTGGAAGCTGCCTATCGCTTTTTCCAAATTACAGATTGCACCTTAGCAACTCTGCCCAAAGTCAAATTGGAGCTGTCCTTGACCAAGAGCTCACTATTAGTAGCCTTGTATCAAGTACATTCTACTACATCAAGCTTCTAGCCCACATTAGACCCTTTCTTGACATGTCCAATTGTGCTGTTAGCCCGTGTCATCATAGGAGCTCGCATTGATTATTGCTCCAGTCTGCTCCGGGGCACAGGTAAAGGTGAAATAAATTGCCTACAGGTGGTACAAAACAATGTTGTCCAAGTTGTCAAGGGGCTACTAAAAAATGACCACATTACGCTGGCAAGGAGATCCCTACATTGGTTACCTATTGGTAAGCAGATTACCTACAGGACTCTTTTTATTAATCATGCCTGCCTTTACGGGAAAAGCCCAGTTTATCTTTCTAATTAGCCCTCCTGGCTACCCATTAGGCATACGCTGAGGTCAAACAACTCATGCCTCCTGTAGATCCGCAAGGCAAAATTGACTCTTGTCTCAGCTGGCTGTTTTCCCATGGCACCCCTCGTTTGTGGAATGCTCTGCCCCCAGACCTCAGATTCTAGTCCTCTCTACCATCATTCTCTTTGAATACATTTCTCGGACTATGTTGATTGCTGTCTCTGCTGCTTGACTGGAGTATTGTTGTTTATGTCTTTGCGCTTCTATGCTTATTGGCTTCGTCCCAGTGCTCTAGAAATAAATAAATGTCACTGGAAGCCTGAAGTTTCTTCGTTATCTATTCAGTCTAGTAGTGTGCAGCATGCAGCATATACTCATGGTTAATCTATGATACACATTCTCCCCCGTGCGCATGGGAGGCAAACAAACTGCTTTTAACATTGAGCCATTATAAAGGAAGGAATGATTGGCATAGTCTAACTTGTGGGTCTGTAATACTGAGTCAAACTTTGTTAGTCCGTAGGATCCGTTGAGAGTAAATGAGTTTAGGCTCCACTTGGGTAAGTCTCCTTGAGTTAATTCGATCCAGTAGTGTCCTAGCTGAGCGTGACCTCATGTTAGCTTAGGTGTTCCTTGGATGTGTGTAGGATTGCGCCTTCCAAAGTTGGAGTTTCATTTCAGGTGATCAGTTTTGCTGCGCTTATCAGCCCTGAACATGATGTGCCGTTAGACTCAAGCTAGGAGTTGGGAGCTGGATCAGTTGTGCGACTAAATTTGGGAGGATTGTGGATTGCTGGAGGAGTGTAGAACATCCAAATTCTAGAGGTGAGAGCATTTTAATTGGGGTAGTGTGGAGAATTGAGTGGTCTATGGTATCGAAGGCTGCCGAGAGGTCATGCAGAATGAGGGCAGCACATCAATCTGTATATGTCTCTCTTTAAAGATCATCCCGAATTATTCTGTTTCTCCGTAATGGTATGAAGCCTGATTGAGCAGAACAGGGACCATGGATTCAGAAAAAAAGGCATAGTTGTGAATATGCCACTCTGTAAGCAATTTTGGCTATATAGTGGTTATTCAAAACGGGTCTGTAATTCGTCGCGTCAATGGAAGCTTATTTAAGGAGAGGCTTGATGTAGGAGGATATACATTCTGCAGTGAAGATGCTGGAAGTAAGTGAAGTGAAGTGTTGATGGTGGGTACGGCAAGATAACCCGCACAAGAGGACAAGACTGCATTTTGAAAAGATGGAATGAATACCCCCTGAGTTTTACCCATTGTATCTTGTAAAGGAATTTGTTTTTAAAGCAATTAATGGATTGTCGTACCTCAAATGTTATGACAGTATAAATATATACTGTGATCAACAGGTCAGACCAGAGTTTTTTCCCCCTGATGCTTTTTTTTGGGTATAGTTTTGTCCTTGTGCTAAGGATTTTTTACCTGTTTACTCTAGAAATGTTGATTAATTTTGTACAAAGAACCTGTTCACAAATTGAATACAATTTTCTTATAACGCTGTAGTGCCCACCTTTACCCTTTCTTTCATTTAGACCTATATCCAGCCAACTCACGTCAAACCACAAAAGTTTCGAATTACAACTCAGCAAGAAGTAATTCCTCACCTCAACAAGCGAGATTACATGGAGACATTGGATATAAGAGATGCATACTTTCATATTTCAATGTTGCCAGCGCACAGAAAATACTTGCGCTTCCAGATAGGAATCGCACACCACCAGTTCAAAGTCCTCCCCTTTGGCATTTCCTCAGCGCCAAGGATGTTTGCCAAGGTACTGGCAGTTCTGGCAGCACACTTAAAATGGCCATCCATCCCAGTGTATCCTTATCTAGACGACTGGCTGATAACGGGACACGCCACAAATGTGTCAACAGCACACATAAGCCATAATCAACCTTTTGTTCCAACTTGGGTTCTCCATCAACGAGAAAAAATCAAGCCTCATCCCAAGCCAAGTAAAACAATTCCTGGGCACATTGATTCGAACACACAAAGGCTTAGTCTTCCCCTCCAGCGAAAGGGTACAAAACATGCTGTTTAAAATCCCTCCTTATGTAGCTGGTTGTCCGATAACCGCACGAAAGGCAATGCACCTTCTCAGGATGATGGCTTCATGTGTATACCTTGTCTCACACGCATGTCTGCGCACATGTTCAGTGCAAGAGTGGTTAGCAAAAAATTGCTCTCAATCATGCGGTCAGTGGGACGATCTAGTTGTCATTTCACATTCGCTAGTACAAGCACTGCAGTGGTGGACAGAAGAAATCTTGTTGAAGGGAAAAGCCTTTCACAACCCAGCAGTGCAAGCCACTCTTCCAACAGAGGCCTCACTCTCAGGGTATGGAGCTCATTATCTCCATAAAACTGGACAAGGTATGTGTACACCGTCCGTGTAAAAAAAAAAACACATCAAACCTGCTAGAGTTGCTGCCAGTCTTCAAAGCACTTCAAGCTTTTCAACATCAACCAGCGGCAAAGACAGTTCTGGTCCTCACAGACAGCATTACTGCAATGTTCTACATGAACAAACAGAATGAGACACACTCTCTAAGTCTGTTCAAGTTGGTGCAGAAAATGTGGAACTGGTCTCTTCGCCACAACATATTCCTCCTGTCTCAACACCTTCCAGGGAAACGCAACTCTCTTGCAGACGACTTAAGCAGAAGTTTACAGCTGCCTGCAGAGCATGAGTATCAAATAAACACAGATATTTTACACAACACCTTCAGACTACGAGGGAAACAGAAATAGATCTCTTTGCAACACAAGAGAATGCACAATGCCCAAATTACGCATCCAGGTATCCTCAGACAAGGTCCAATGGGAGCGCACTTTGGATGAATTAGTCAGGGAGATTTGCGTATGGTTTCCCCCAAAACGACCTCTGAACAAAATTCACAAGATGCACCAAGACTAATTCACTGTTATCCTGATAGCACCAATGTGGGCACTCCAGCCATGGTTTCCACACCTGCTCAAAATGTCTCTTCACTCTCCAGTCAAACTACTGTGCCCATACAACATGCTATCCCAACATCAAGGGACAACACTCAAGCACTGAACTTGGCAGCTTGGCTCATGAAGCCATAGAGTGTGGACATTTAAGCTTACCACAGAGATGTATGGACATCTTGAAGGAGGCACTTAAACCCAACACAAGCCACTGCTATTTCAACAAATGGAAACCTGTTGTCATTAGGTGTAAAACAATCAGCATCAACCCCATTGACTGCTCGCCTTCACATATAGTAACTATCTACTTTACCTTTTAGATTCAGAGTTAGTCTTTAATTCCCTTAAGGTTCACCTGCTCCGAAAGCAATACCGGCTCTCTGTCCGCACCAAGAAGGGAGCCCACATCCAAGCCCGCGTCTCTGCAGCATCCAACAACTTGGCCGATCCTGCTGCAGTCTCTACCTCTCTTGTTCCCTCCCAGGCCCTCTGCACGGCCCTGGCTTCTCATTTCATCTCTAAAACTCAGGTCATCCTCCCCTATCCTCCCCTATCTCTTCCTGTCCTCTTCCCTCTACTCTTCCTCTAGCCCTTCTGTGGCGGCCATCCCTCCTTCTCTGCCTTTCCTCTGTTCTCCCCAGATGAGGTTTCTAGACAAGTCTGATCTATGAAAGTCTTGTCAAAACAGGATCTCCCCTGTTCCTCTAAAACCATCAAGGACCATATTGACACCCTGGCTCCTGCTTTGGCTGACTTGTGCAACCAATCCTTCGCCACTGGAGTCTTCCCTTCCTCCCTTGTGCACCCTCTTCTTAAGAAACCCATGCCGATCCCTCCTGCCCTGCTAACTACTGCCCAATCTCCATTGCTCCTTTCCTGGGCAAACTCCTGGAAAAGCTGGCCATCTCCCAGCTTAATCTTCACGTTGAATTGGTTGGTTGTCTCCATGATATGATATGGCATTTATAATGCGCCTATACACAAGTGTTTCAAGGCGCGACGAGGCAAGGGAGGGGGGAACAGAGGGAAGATGGAGACAACGATCTTACTAGGCCAGGTGACATTGAGATCGCGCAAGTGCAGGGGACGAGGGTGAGGCCATCAGTCTGGCTTCAGAGCTTCCAGAAGCACAGAAACTGCTCTCCTGAACATCCATGAAGTCCTGCTCTCAAACCTTGACTCTAATACCTACTATCGCTCTCTGGCCGGCCTCTCTTGGCCCTCCTCCTTCTCCCACCTTGAGGCTAAAAACCTCTGGATCATCTTCCACCCCACACTCTCCTTCTTCCTCACATCTCTGACGTCTCTAAGAAGTCACACTACAAGCTGCACCACCTCAGAGGTATTCTTCATTTCCTCTCCTTCCCCCAAAAGCTCACTGTCTCCAGAGCTCTGGTTCTCTCTAAGCTGGACTACTGCAACAGCCTCTTTCTAAATTTGCCTGCTTCTACTGTCCACCCTCTGCAACTCATCCAGAACAGTACTGCGAGACTTGTCCTTGGCCTCAAGCCCACGGATCGGATCTCTCCAGGACTGAAATCTCTGCACTGGCTCCCAGGGCTGGAAGGATTAATTTCAAAACACTCTGCATTGTCCACAAGGCCTTCTAGGGCCTGGAACCCTCAATACCTTCAACTCTCTCTTCCTAAATATCTTCCCTCTCGAGCTCTTCGCTCATCCGCCTCCAACTCCCTCAGGGTCACTCGCTTCTCCAAGCAACGACTTGGTGGTAGATCTTTCTTCGGCTGGGGCCTCCCTCTGGAACAGCCTCCCTGAACCTTGAGGAGAACCATCTCCGGTTCCGGAAGCACCTCAAGACCTTCCTCTGTTCTTCTGCTTTCTCTCCTCCTCACCCCTGCTGAACTCCTGACTGAAACTGCACTGGTTACCTGGCTACCCTCTGATCTCGGTCCCAGGTCCCCTCCTCTACCAGCTGCACACCTGCACTGCCTCTCGGGCAACCCCTGCACTTGTGGGATGTTTCTGTATCCCTACAGCCACCACCAGCTCTTGATACTTGATTTCTGCACTTACCCCTGCACTTGCCAAAAGCTGGCTGCACTTTTAACCTTTTGTTTTATTTATTCTATTTATTTATTACTGTTGATCCTATGTACTGCTCTGCCCTCTCCCCTTTCCCCCCGCACTTACCCTTTCCACCCTCCCCTGCACTTGCGCAATCTCAATGTCGCCTGGCCTAGTAAGATCGTTGTCTGTCTTCCCTCTGTTCCCCCTCCCTTGCCTTGTTGCGCCTTGAAGCACTTGTGTATAGGCGCATTATAAATGCCATATCATATCTTTTTCAGCATACACTACCTCTCAAAGTAAGGTGTCATGGTGGAGGACATTATCAGTGGTTAAAGCATTTATGGAAGGGGTTAAAAGATTACACACCCAATTTCAAGTCCAGACCACGGATGGGACCTAAACGTTGTACTTACTAAACCCATGGTCTCGGGAGGACAGCTCAATGGCAACGTGCCTGCCTTGGAAGCAAAACGACTTGTTGCAACACAGGTTCGATCCCTGGGTCTGCGCTTAAAAACCTCTGGTTATTAAGCGCATTATAAATAACCTATCATATCATATATCATATTATGGATCACCCTTTTGAGCCAATGCATGGAGCCAGTTTTAAACATCTTGCTTACAAAACTGTATGCCATTACATCAATAAGAAGGGTCAGTAAACTGCAAGCCCTCTCAGTTCAAGACCTATTTGTGGTTATTCATAAAGACATTGATCTCAAAGTTCCATGTGAACCAGTCCATAGAACTTCCAGCTTTCCTCTAAAACCCAACTGATTCAGCACTAAGAAGCTTCTATACTTTAGACGTTAGGAAAGCTGTTATTTACTACCTGATCAAAACAAAGCCTCTGAGAAAAATAGATCAGTTCTTTGTTTCCATAACCACATGAAGAGAAGGAGATACTGTCTCTAAATCAGCTATTTCCAGATGGATTTTCAAATGCATCCAAATGCGTTATTCTCTGTCCAAGAAAACGTTACCTTTCATGCCCGAGCACACTCAACTCTGGGCACAGGAGCTACTCTAGCATTCATAGCAAATGTACCTTTGGATGCCATTTGCAGGGCAGCTACTTGGAGTTCCATTCACACCTTCGCACAGCACTACTGTGTGGATACATATCAAGAGGGGACTCGCGGGTGGGGAAAACAGTGTTAAGACATCTTTTTGCCACTGTACTTTCTAACAACCCACCACATTATCCAGGTACTGCTTGATAGTCTATGCAAAGCATGTGATTCTAAGCGGATGCAAAAGCCTCAGAAGGCATACGTTACTCACCGTAATCATATTTATGTTGCTTATATCTGCTTATATTCAAATGCACCTACCCATCCTCCCATCTTGAAGGTATTGTGAAGGCATCATGAAGTAGGCATAGACAAATTAATAGAATTTTGCGATAGAAACTAAAGGTGGGGTGCAAAAAGGCCTAACTTGCCTTATGCTAAGGTGGGATTTCCCTACCTAAATAAAACCAATCGTAGTCTGTGTCAGGAGGTCCAAGCAAATGTCATTCAGTGTCCAAAATCTATACTTGGCGAAACAATAGATGGGTATCCCCTACTTCGCTGGCAAAGGGGAAGCAACTAACAGTCACGGACAGGGGTCAAACCAGCAGATAGAAAAGCAAGTTCACTCAAAAGGACACAGTCCCACCGGCAGTGTGAGAAAGGTCCCCCAGTCAACACCACAGATCACCTCATGTAAAGCAAAACAAGATTTTAAAATACTAGATGTATTTATTTAATGGGAATCATTAAACAAGTATTAAATGGTTTAAAGCTCATACATAAATATAACATGCAACAATAAAACACAAATAAAGTACATAATGTGGTAAAATCTATACTTGCCCCTACATCTAATTGTATACAATGTGTAGGGATGTCAGCATCAACTGAGAAGTGTTCAAAGTTCAGAGCTTCTTCCAGCTCTTAGGTGGAAAAGGGCTTTCCTTTCCCCAAGGATCAAACCGTTCACCTTACAAACAAGGAGTTCCCTTCCCCAAGCTTTCAAGTCTTCCAATGTTCCCAAATAACACAATTCCTTGGGATACTTCCAAGCTCTTAGGATTTGGTTACCTTTCACCAATGAATAAAGTTGAGTTCATCAATTTAAGTTCACACAGGATTTCCTCCATCCAATCACAGCAATCGCAAAGTGGCTGTTCCTTATGTGGTTGTATTTGGTCCAGGCGCGGTTGTTGAGCCACACGGTCCACCCATTACAGGTCACGCAACCGACACACCTTACTTGGCTCTGTTTCATGGGTATCTTGCTACAGTTTCAGCTTCACAGTGAGGCTGGATTTAGTATCCTTTCAAGTGACCTTAAAGCATTATTATCACTGGTTTTGTTATCATACACTTGTTTAGTAGCTTTCACTTGCAAGACTAACATAACCTTCCCAGTACACTTTCCTGCTAGGAAGCTTATTCTCTGTTTCAGGTTTCTTGATCAAAACATCTGGCGTTCTTTTGCCAAGTTTCTCTTGCATACAGGCTTTGTTAACCTTATAGTTTTGTTGCAACACTATTCTTGGCAATGCTTGCTTATTTAACTCTTGGTAATACCTGCTTATTTGACTCTTGGCAATGCTTGCTTTTACAGTTTCTCAGCATGTTAATTACCTTTTCATATTTGTTTCCTTATATTCAATTCAGATATTCAAAATAAATTAAATGTCTTTGGCACTAAACCACCCATCCACATTGTCCGGGGCCCCCTTTTCACCCAGGAGGACCCACCGGCCTTCTGCCGGTCTGTTTTCCACTTTCTCTGGTTTCTGGAGAAGCGTCTCTGCTCATGGTCTGCCCGCACTGGTTCCCCCCTAGCATATGGCATCTTCCTCGCTTCCCCGCTGCTTACTTCGGAGTTCCAGTAAACTGTCAGTGGTTGTACCCCTGTGAGCGTTCAGCAGTCTCTCCAACACTTCCGGTACCTTCTGGTGTGTCTCTTCCTCGTCCCAGTACCTGACTGGTGTGTACTGGGGGATGATTTATATAAAAGATAGGGAAGAGACTAATAATAACCTACAAAGGCCAGGGGGATATTAGATTTCTTAGAAAAAGAAAATGGTGGATACTCTATCTCACCCACCCATGTGATCCTCCCTCGCATATCCACCCCCTGGGTCAGGATCCGATAGCCCCCTGGGAGGAGAATATGTTAGGGAAAGAAGTGAGGACGCCCTCAGATTCCTCACAGTAAATAGACATCTTACACCTTTTCTTGCGTTCCTGTACTCGCACATACACTCTGTGCTTCTTCATACCAGAAACAAAACAATCTGAGGGTCCTCGACACGTGAGTGATCGTTACAGTACACGTAACACTAGGGATTGTATAACAAACACACTCAGTCAATGTCCCTAGTCAAAACTTCCAAATAAGTCATGCAATACTCTGCACCTACCACTAGTAGGGATGTAACGGTATAACGGTATACCGTTAAAGATACCGTGAACCACTTAATTGAACAATAATAACCGTCACATTGTTTATACCGTTATACCGTAGTGTGCTTTTCAATCTGATTTGGAAAGGCTGCAGTAAGCAATTGCTGCACAGTCTTGGTTTTGCACTGTTGGATGTGCCGTCTGCCAAGTAGTTTCAGTTGGAGCAGTTTTTAATGCCATTCCATAAACCACACGTGCCTTACACAAAATCAATATGTTAGCAATAGGAAGAATAGATACAGTGCCAAGAAGGAAAAGGGTTTACTTTGGGGTGGCGGCTTTGGGGTTTATATATTTATAATGGATAATGTTCTCTAAACATATGGCAATGGGGGATTTCCCTGGTTCTATCATTGAATTTACAAATAATAAGTCACACTGCGAAATTCACTCATCTCTGTGGGTTTTCCCTGCTGCCATACCAAAGGGTAACATGTCAGTGATTACTGAACACATTTTGGCCCGCAAGTAAACTAAAGGCTGTAACGTAAAAAGAAAGTGCGTGCGTGTGCGTGCGTGTGTGTGTGTGTGTGTGTGTGTGTGTGCGCGCACAAGCGTATACTACCATCAGCCTCCATTTATCTGTGGCATGCAGGTTATCAAGATGGCAACATGTTCATCTTCACCAGTAGCCAGTGGGGAAGCAAAAAGCCTAAATGACCACTTAAGAAAAGCTTTTCAGTTTGCTTTGCCAGTTGCAGCAGGCCTCCACCCCACCCCCTCCTCTCCTCTCCACACGTGTGTTTGTTTTTGGTGGAAGCAAGGCATTTCAGTGGAAAGTATGTTGAAAAGCCCAATTCTGGCCCTGGGTGCCTGGTTTTGTTTGTGATGATAAATCTGTCAATTTATGACCTTTTAGAAAATATTTGTTAAGATCAGTTAACTCCACCTGCTATACCGCGATAACCATGATATACCGTCATTTGGCAAGAAGGTTATTGTACCGTCATAAAACGAATACCGTGACACCCCTAATAGATGGTGGCATATTCAAAGCATGTGAATCTAAGCAGATGCAAGCATCAGAAATACAATTACGGTGAGTAATGTCAAGACCCTAGGAGTCTACCTGGACACCACACTCTCTATGTCAAGACAAGTCAATGCCATCTCCTCTTCATCCGCAATGCCCACCAAACTCATCTTTGCCATAAAACTCTACCTCACCACGCCTAATTGCCTCTCCATCGCTAGAGCAACCATAGGAGCCAAATTAGACTACTGTAACGCCCTCTTAGCCGGCACATCTGCAAAAAATCTAAAAAAGCTCCAAATAGTGCAAAACAATGCGCTCCGTGCTGTCCTGCTCATCCCTAAATCCGACCAGGTATCTCAGGCCCGGAGAGACGCGCACTGGCTTCCAGTCAAGGAAAGAATCAATTTCAAAATACTCACCCTCACTCACAAATGTATCAATCACACTGCTCTGCCATACTTATCAGAAACCATAAACAGGAAATCCGTGCTCCGCCCAACAAGAAGCCAATATGACAACCAACTCCCAAGTTCCCTCTATAAGAAGAGCTAAAGCTGGAGGCATTGACTTCCCACACATAGCCCCTAAGCTCTGGAATGACCTCACTATCTCTCTCAGAGCCGAACCATCCCTGCTATCCTTTTGCAAATCTCTCAAAACCAAACTCTTTACCTAACCGGCGCTCTCCACCCCCACCTAAGCAGTACCGCAAACGCTCTGTTGACGGAAATGCAACAAATTCAGTGTAACAAAGTAACACTACTGAAACGTAATGCCTTGTAAATATTACCTTGTATGCATAGACTGTAATTCAAAATGCCTGTACCCTAATCAACCTTTCCTCTCTGTAACCAGACAAGTGTCTTCTTGACTGTAACAGCGCCACGATACCCTCGGGCTGATCGCGCGCTTTAAAAATCCGAATAAATAAATAAAATAAATAAAGTATGATATACATATATGTACATATATTGTTTGGCAACAAAATAAGTCTACCACAAAAAACCATGAATCCCTGGCGATATTGCAGACTTCAAAGAAAACCCTGACACACACAGTTAAAGTGCTGCAGTGTAATTTTATTGAGCAAAAAAACAGAAATCCATCAACCTGTTTAAAATTGCATTCTTTGAAGTCTGCAACAGTGCAAGGGATTCATGGTACTTCGTGTGGTTGATTTATGGAATGAGGCTGGGCGCTTTTCTTACATGAAAGCAGAGTTGCAGTTAAATATATTAATAGAAGAAGATATGCAAAGCACTAGGTGTGTAGAAGAGGAATGCGGGTATGGGTGTGGGGGGGGGTACAAAGATTTTTGGGTAGGGCCATCGTAAGGGATTTTGGTGCTGAGAGCAGACACATTTGGGTCCAAACTTGAACCAAAAAAATAAGGGATTCAGAATCTTCGGTTACCCCATCAATCACATTGTGATCGCAATCCAAAGCTTGAGATGCTACCCCAGCAGTGATCAAAATAAACATTTGGGTTCCATAAAATGCCCCTCTGTGCCTTCATCCAATAACAAAAGTGGCATTTCAAAGGCAATATCAGCAGTCCATGATGAGAGTACTTGTGTTCTAGCAGAGGTACTGGAAATATATTTTAAAACAAAGTAGCCATGGGGAATGTATACATGCTGTGGTATAGATGCTGGACACAGATGTGTAGCTGTATGAAAAAGGTACACATTTCCCAGCATCCCTATAGAACTCAGATTAGCAGCTTCACATAATGTAAAGGTGCTCAAGTTTGGACACAGGAAACCTATTAGAAGCAATAAGAAAAGTACTCGTACCATAGCATAGCTAGAGGAAACGAATTAGAAGCTACCCGGGAGTTGCACATATCCGGACATAGACTAAAATGAGTTGGGGGTGTGGGGGGGTGCCATGTGTTTCAAATATTGTTGCCATTAGGGAATAGAGCAACACATGATGTTTTGTTTTGCAATATACCAGTTGTCCCTATTATATGTGAAGCAACACCATCTCCATTGTATCCATGTGTGAGGCTTTTTGAAGAGCTTACCCAGAGAACTAATCACTCTATGAGGTGGACGGTTTTGAAATATTTAGGAACTAGCCATTTTGACAGGATTTGCCCCATGAGATTAAAGGAGCTGGCCAGGATTTCAAACTTTGATTAAGAGGTGTCATTTGGATTGAACTCTGTCTGCAATTTCTGTACTTGACCCCACATTGTTTCATTGTGTTACAGGAAGGTGCAATTATATGTGAATGTTTAAGTTTCATGGGCTAAAATAATACCAATTGTAGACCTAACATGGAAAGTACACAGATCACATCACAACATGACAATATTTTTAAACAAAAATATTCTACTAGTTTTTAAAGATTTAAATACACTGTGACGAATCACATGAATCTATCACTTCTCCTCAAGGGGGGCCTTTCCCTGTGAGGCTAGGTAGGTGAGCCTGCTCCGCTATATACCCTCCCAAGGGGTAGAGATGAGTGGGACCTCACCGGGAGAGACTCCCCCACCCCCCTTTGGGGACAAGGACTGCCGATCTGATGAGGTACTCCCTAGGAAACACATCACCAACATACCTCCCAAAACATCCACTGAAGAAAGGTATGAGGAAAATAACAATTGGAGAAGAGAAGGGACGAGTTGGGACCATTCACAAGGTGTCGTCACTTCTCACCGGGGGACTGGTAGGGCCCTTTTCCATGTTGCTAGGGAAGTTGCGGCCGCTACCCAATAGTCTCCCTAGGGGTGGGTTAATGCGGGAGGGCCTCATGTGGAGGGACTCGAAACACCTTTTGTTCTATAGGCACCTTACAAATATCCAAGAAATAAAATAAATACATAGACGATCACCTGGGGTACAGCCCAATGAATGTTGCTACTCCCCGACATTCCTTAGCCCTCCCTAATATCCAGAGCCTCTACATGGAAGACAAACCTATGTATTGTTGTAACATAGGGCCTAAAACTTAAAGTACTAGGATGAGGAAGAACACAGGAGACCTAAAGATCATTGACTGTGACAACACTGGTACAAGGTGGCCCCAAGGAGGCATGAGGATTAAGTCAGTAACCAAGAGGAAGGACTTGTGCAATCTGCATGGGAGGAACTGGATACAAAGTATAAAGAGGAACATAGGACATGACAAGCCCGGCCGCAGAGCCAAATGCAGCTGTAACGAGAAGCACAGTGGTGGCAGGTGCAGCGGTATGCAGTCCTTTTGGGGAAATCAGCCGTGTCCGAAGTCTCCAGCACAGGAAATTCAAACACTGACCGACAGCTGTGGAAAAGCAGAGTGTCAAGAGGATGCCAAAGATGGTCTCCGCCTGCCGAGTGGAGGTGGATGAAAGCCAGGAAGACGCTGTGAAGCCACGAGTGCAGATGAGAGCAGCCCACGGAGCTGGAGAAGTGTGTCCCGGTCCCAGGAAGTCCTGTCAATGTACCAAAAGCCCCATAAGAGGTAAGGGAGATGGGGCGGGGTACACAAGAACCGGAGGGGACCCAGGGATTGACACTGAGGCTAAGGTGGCATTTCCCTGGCCCAGTATTAGCAAGGATGTTAATGGGCATAACGAAAGAATGGTATGAGACCCCAACAGTGAGGACACTAGCGTCTGAGGAAATCCTCAGCACAGTGGTGGCGAGGAAACCACTGGCTACCAGAGAAGGGTCTGGAACCCCAACAGTGAGAAATAACTGTACCAAGCAATACCAGGGGAAGGCAGTCCTTCTCCTGGTATCGGGCAAAGAGCTGTGATAAAGACGCCAGGGGAAAGGAATCATTCCCCTGGCCATATTGTGAACAGAACCAAGCAACATCAGGAGAAGGGAGGCATTCTCCTGGTACAGTCCCAGGACTTGTGTCGAAGACTCTAGGGAAAGAGAGTCATTCCCCCTGGCCATATTGTGAACAGAACCAAGCAACATCAGGAGAAGGGAGGCATTCTCCTGGTACAGTCCCAGGACTTGTGTCGAAGACTCCAGGGAAAGAGAGTCATTCCCCCTGGCCTTGTGGTGAACAGTGTAAAGTAACGCCAGGAGAAATTAGTTATTCTCTTGGTGTTAGTCTGAGCGTTGTACCGGAGACACCAGGGGAAGGAATTTCCCCTGATTCTATTTGGAACTGCATAGGTTTATACCAGGAGAAAGGAGTCATTCTCATGGATATTGCCTAAAGACTGGGTGAAGCCCGTAAACCAGGGGAAGCGAGTTATTCCCCCAGGAATTTCTGTTGTAAGAAAACATTTCTTTGGACACTTCAAGAATCAGGAGGGAGCCATTCTCCCGATGAAGGAACTTTGTTAGTTTATCCTTTAGTTATAGTGTGAAGGCTATAGTAGGATTTAACGCAGGACGGTGAACTTTAATGGTGGGGACAGTGAGGTTTTCTATTTGAGAAATAAAGGTTTATAACTAAAACCATGCCACCTTCTTAAACACTTTTACATAGTCCAGAACAGGAGCCAAGTGGTGGTGTGACTAAAGGCAAGCCGAGGTGCGCCAGCAGGTCCGTGAACAACTCTGATACCCCTTTGTTGAATGGAAGAAGAAACAAAGTAATAATGCAGAGACCGTGGTGAATGTGTATGAAAACGCAAGAGATACGAGAGGTCAACCTGACAAGTGAAGAAGAAAGTCCCAAGCAGTTGAAATCCTGATGACGTTATCCATGAGCACAATAGGTAATGGAGAAAATGGGAGACCTGGGAGGGGGACTGAAGAGAATCATTACTGGCACGCTCATACTCGTCCCAGTCGAGTTAAGACATTAAGGTGGAATGATAACGCTTACTGGAAAGTTTATAATCAAGGAAACAACCCTGAGATATTACCGAATAGGAAATACTGTGAGAGCTGTTAGAGGTATTTTGCAGTATCTTTGGTGAGCTGCTTAGGGTATTTCGTGGTATAGTGGTGTGCATACACACATTAAACTGCCTGATATTGTTCTTATGCCGGGACCATAAACACTAATCCAAAACCAGACCTGTTACGGTCTAACTCACAATTTCATCATCCTGTGGTATTTTATCTACAATACCACTTTGGCAGTAAACCAGAACACACATATCAGGTCATCTGAATACTGTCATCTATGTAGCTAGCCATTGAGATGGACCCAATTTGCAGTATCTAACTTTGTTATGCATTTTACCACATGTGGTAATATGAGGATACCGTCTGCAGTAAAATGAGTTTACCACTTGCTTTATATCAGCCTGTATATTATCATAATTAATTGGAGGACATAACAGACTGAAGTTAACTGATTTGTTTCTTTTGGTGCTTTATAAAATGAGAATTCATATGATGTACAAATATGTCATGCACTTATTTTTTCAGGACGTCTCTTGTAATTCAAAATGAAATAAACAAACCACACATATATTTCATTAGGAACTTCCCCCATGATAGAGGGCCTTTTCACATAAAAGGCTCCAAATATCCCTGTTTTAGCATTGCAATTCAAACATTATCAAGAGACTTTAGAACATGGGATCTGTCTTTTGCAGCTTAAGGACTTCAGCTATATTTGACACCTTTTACATGGAATGCCTACGTTTATAAACATGACCATAACTTTCCTGGCTGCAACTGTCTACAGAATGAACTTGTAATAGAAATCAACACGCACCTCAAGTTTATTAGAACTCGCCAACAATAATGATCAATTCTGTGCGCTCGGACTGCAAAACGGAACTCCCACCCATCTTCCCGAACAGGAGAAACTCTTTATCTGGTTTTCTTCCCACTCGTCAAAGAAGTATCTCAGCCAAGTCGTCTGCGCTAGTCTGTCTGCCAGCGAGTGCAGCCCACTTCTCCCCAGGGACAGAGTGCTCGAGACCAGAGAGAGAGAAATGAGAGCCCTGTTTTCCAACTGACAGCTCTTTTTAAACCCTCTGTCAGTCACTTCCCATGAATATGTTTGCCTACATAAAATATAAATAAAATACTGACTCTAAAGAATGATGTCATGTGTCCATCAGCACCACCTCCCTATTGCAAACCAACTCACTAGAATGTTCTATAAAACAGGCAATAAGACTGGCTTTTAGAAAGCCAGCACATGTATGAAAAGTGTTACTTTACTCCAGTCTGTTTTCCTGTTCTGAAACTAAACAATGGGGCTACTACGTGCCTCCCCACATTCCAATCTTCAACATGTCATGTAGTACCCGCAAAACAAATCTAATTCTTCATTGTTAATGTTTGTTGCATTTTCGATTAACCTTGCCTAGCCTGGGTTTGTCTTCACATTATCAAATTTGCACCAAAGGTTTGCACCACAAGTCATGGACTGATCTGCCTTGAATATTAGTACAAGGATATGTTAATGGTTAGGGTTTAGTAATTGTTAGCCTTTATGCTTCATTGCAACTCAGTCCATAACTGTGGAGTAGCGCAAAATGATAACATCAGCTGTGCCAAATTCAAACCCCCGTTTTAGCTTGTATGTGCATTCACAATACTGACATACACTTGATTCAGCCCAGAACCTCACGCCTGAGTCTCACATCCCTGTTGACAAGGGGGATCAGTTTTCATCTGTTTACGCTCCCGCCTTTGTGTCTGCTGGGACCTGACCAAAAAGTCACTGCAAAAACATGCAGTAATCCTGGTTACAGACTTATTCATATGTATGATCTTGAACAACAAAAAAAAGAACTTTATACCTTCATTTCAAACTGTCATATGCTAAATCTACCATGAATCTATAACAATTAAACAACATGCCATTGTTAACCAAAGGTGTTACACATCTCTGAATGTATGCACATATATATTTTTCTGTGGATCTGCTTAGATCACACTCTCTGCATAGTCCGACATCTAGTGGAAGTCAGAGTATTACAAGATTGGTTTTCAAAATACAAAATTGGATGTCAACAGGGCGTGATTAGTAATACTATCCCTAATGTAACATGTACTTTACCCATGGTCCTTCACGTATCGAGGTCCCTCAGATTGTTTTTTTCCACCATCGAAGTCGGTCGCAAATGCAGAGTTCTCTTCCGGGCTGATGCCTTTGATTTACTACAGTTTTAATTGTAGACTTGCTTCCTTTATTGTATGGTACGCCGCACGACTGCTCAACCACTCTATTGGTCCTGACGAACACTCACATCATTGAAGACTGATCGATAGATGACCAGATGTGGTCTTACGGGCCTCTTCCGGCTTCGGGCCCATTACAGTAGGGAGAGAGGGTGGAGGTTCTCTATACTGACTTCTCTTAGAGAATGTTTATCCCATCACCCCCTTTCTTTTATATTCACCCAACTTCCCTTTAAAAAAATAATGGACAAAACCTCATTTAAATTTTGCCCCTCCTGCCACCGTAAATTCCTGGGGAAAGGCATGCAACGAGTGTGCAATCACCGTCTCTTGAGGGATCACGTCGAAAAGCACTGTAAATCCGGTCTGCTTTTACAGCTGAAAACCCTAAACAATTAGCGGACGCAATGCTGGCCCGCTCACGCCATGCAGGCGGAGGCCTCCATAGATGAGTGATGCTGAGGGCGATTGGGATCAGTCGGAACCCCAAGTGAAGGCTCCCAACTCCGAAAAGCAGGCTGGCAGTCCTGTGATGGAGAAGACCCTCGGCGGCCAAGGCACACACAAATGCAAGCACACAAAGGACATATTCCACGGCCGACTCTCAGCGACACCATCGAGCGTCGAAGCCCACGCAGTAACTGGGGATAAAGCCTCAGGTTCCTCACTGACCTCTGGGCCATCGCGCATGCTTTCGCCTCATGGCAGTTTCCAAAAACCGAAAGCGAAGGTCGGTTCGGACTCCGCATATAAAAAGTCCCTCCTTTTGTTTGCTGAAAAACAGGTGGTGAAAGACATTTCGGAGTCTCCTAAAAAAAAGCACAGAAAATACAAGCATTAATCAAGAAACACGTCAGTGATTCACTAATCAAAGCAAGGTTGCCGGAAAAACAGATTTCAACACCCTTGATCCAAAAAGACACCCAGACAGAGTTTTCTAACCCCATGAACAGAAAGATACCATTCCCTCGCAGCCCACCCCTACTAAGGATGTCACCCCCTCTCAGGGCCCTGTCATCTTGGGCTTCCCATCATCATGTCATTTTACACCAGAACAATTTAATACAATTTCAAACAGGTCGATAAAGACTTAGTGGAATATATCCTGGGGGACAGCAAGTCCACCACCCAATTTACACCTCTCCAGCAGTCAGTCCAGAGGCGTATCCAACCGTCCCTACTAACGCCTAATCTTACAAGGGTGGTCAACCCAAGGATAGAAAAGCTATTGAGACCCGCGTCCACTGACCCCCTGTATATTAGGGGCCAGCTCAGACCATATTCTCTAATGGTCACTACCACCAGAAAAAGGGCAGGCTTTCCCCTGGCATTGGCAGAAGCACTGCCAGACAAAGGAGAGTAAAAAGATGTATACGTTTGGGAGAAAGGCCGCTTCCTCTGCAGCATAACGGACAGGAATTGCTAACAATACCACACTGTTAACTAGTTACGGCTGCCTAAATGGGATGAGCTGGAACGACAACTAGAAACTGTCCCAGAGCCACTAAAGACTCAACTACTTAAGATAGTCTCAGAAGGCAAACAAATGTCCAACTGCATTCTGAAGAACAATCTGGATCTGGCAGTTAACGCAGGACGCATCATAGTGGAGGGGACACTCCTCAAGCGGCATGCCTCGCTTTGGCAGTCAGTGTTTAAGCTAGAGACTCAAGCAACCCTCTTAAACATGCCAGTAGAGCCAAACGTTTTATTTAGGAAGACTGTAGAGGACTCCCTCAAGAGTGCCAAGGACGAGTACGACACTCAAATCCATTGGGCAGTTAACAAACAGGCTTTATTCCCAACAGGGTTCCCCAAACTCTAAGAGATTTTGTGGCCAGGGTGCACAACGTTCCTCATTCTCCTCTCAAGGACAGTCCTCGACCTGGGGCCAGTCTCAAGACCAAGGTTCCTCGTCCAGCTTTCAAAAATGGAATAAAAGAGCCAGAGGCTGAGGCAGACCCTCCCCTGGTAGAGGCTCAGCCCCTCCCAAGCAATGACACGTCTGTTAGGTCCTCTCCCATGCCACTCCAGTAGGAGGCCGAATCACTCAATTCACCCACGCATGGGAGGGGATAACATCGGACAAGTGGGTGTTGTCCACCGTGACAGGCGGGTACTGCATCGAGTTGCTTCAGAAATCACCATACCTCCCGCCAAGACAAAAGAAACTAACAGCAGAAGAAAGAGCCATACTGTTGGAGGAGATAAAGGTGCTGCTCAAGAAGGACGCACTAGAAATCGTCCCGGTAAACCAGGTAAACAAGGGTATCTATTCAACGGATTTCCTGGTGCCAAAAAAAAAAGACCTTACTATGCGCCCAGTACTAGATCTGCACCCCGTGAACAAATATGTCAAACCACAAATGTTTCATATTATCACACTTCAGCAGGTGATTCCACTCCTGAAACCGGGAGACTACATGGCGACATTGGACATGAAAGATGCATACTTTCATATTTAGTGCACCCTATGCACAGAAAATACCTGCGTTTCAAGAGGGCGGGAGTACACTAACAGTAAAAAGTACTCCCATTCGGCATCGCCTCACCACTAAGAGTGTTTACCAAGGTTCTTGCAGTAGCGGCCGCACATCTGTGCAGAAAGTCCATCCCGGTATGCCCTTATCTGGACGACTGGCTAATCACAGGGGAATCTCCTCAAATTTGCAAGTTAAATACACAAAAGACAATAAATCTATTCTTCAATCTGGGTTTCTCCATCAACGAGAAAAAGTCAAGTCTAGTCCCCAGCCAAATAAAACAATTTCTGGGGTCTGTCCTAAACACAAACTGACATTCCCATCAAACTAGAGAGTACAAAATATGTTGTTACAGGTACCTCAATACAATTTGGTCGCCAGATAACAGTACACAAAGCAATGAGCTTGCTAGCTTGCTAGGGATGATGACCTCTTGCATTTATTTTTCACATGCGTTGCGTCCAATGCAGGAATAGTTAGCGAAACAGTGGTCTCAGGCAAGTGGACAGTGGGATGATTTAGTAGTTGTTTCGCTAACCCTGGTTCAGGCTCTTCGCTGGCGGTTCAAGGACAACCTGGTAAAAGGAAACCCTTTTCGCGCTCCACCAGCTCAAGCGATCCAAACTACAGACACCTCACTCACTGGTTGGGGGGCACACTTCCTCCACCTCACAGCCCACGGACAGTGGACACACGCTACTGCCCAGAGGCATATCAACTTCGTGAAGCTCTTGCCAGTCCTCAAGGCTCTGTAGGCTTTTCAACAACATGTACATGGTCAGACGATGCAAGTGCTCACAGACAGCACCACAGCCATGTTACATCTCAACAAGCAGGGAGGCACACACTCTCTAAGTCTGTCCAAGCTATCCCAGAAAATATGGAGGTGGGCACTCCAGCGGCACATGTTTCTAACATCCCAACATGTTCCAGGGGAACTTAATTCTCTGGCAGACATTTTAAGCAGACACCCTCTACCAGAAGAATACGAGACGAGTGGCAACTCAACAGAGATATCCTAGACAGAATATTCTCACTATGGGACACCCCCACTAGACTTGTTCGCCACAAAGCTAAACGCACAATGCCCAGACTTCGCGTCCAGTTTTTCCCAGCCATGGTCCAAGGGGAACGCCCTGTGGATGAACTGGAAATTTGCTTATGACACCACTCCTGAGCACAAGATGCACCAGGAACAAGTAACTCTGATCCAGGTTGCTCCTATGTGGGCGAGACAGCCTTGGTTTCCACATCTGCTCAAGCTGTTAATGTGCGACCCAATCAAGCTCCTGTGCCCATACAACATGTTGACACAACACAAAGGGGCATCCCTCCACCCACGCCCACAATCAATGAACTTGGCACCTTGGCTCCTGAAGTCATAGAGATTCTCTCCACCGCACACAAATGCATTAACCTAACCGCACCCTCCTACCTATCGGACACACTAGCCAGAACACAATCCACTAGACCCACTAGACTAGAGTACACCAACCAACTTACAGTACCTCGAATTACCAGGGCCAAGGCAGGAGGAATCGGATTCCCCTACCTGGCTCCTAAGCTCTGGAACACGCCTCCCGCAGACCTCAAAGCGGAAAGCTCCCTCCTTGCCTTCCGCAAAAGCTAAAAAAACGACACTCTTCAACTAGCTGCTAGCTCACTGTATGTACTTGCTCACAGCTTGCATTCCGCACCTATAGTCCAAGCGCCACAATCCCACTTCAGGTTGTATGTGTTTACATTACTACTGTAACTAAGATATGAACATCTACTGTAACCAGCGCCACAATGTCCACGGGCTGCTGTGCGCTTAACAAATGTGAATAAATAAATAAATAAATAAATAAAATAGAGTTTGGCCACTTAAACCTTCCACAAAGGTGTATGGATATCCTTAAAGAGGCACGAAAACCCAACACCAGACACTGCTATTTTAATAAATGGAAAAGATTTGTGATATGGCTCAAAATGACTAAGCCCATTAGAATGTTCTCCAGCTAACATTCTACACTACATGCTTTACTTACTAGACTCTGGCCTTGTATTTAATTCCTGAAAGGTGCATCTGGCGGCCCTGTCGGCTTACACCACTTCACAGAACAAAGTGTCCTGGCAGAAAGTCCCTGTCATTAAAGCATTCATGGAAGGGGTAAATAGACTATACCCCCCAATTTGCAACCCTCCCCCGTGTTGGGATCTCAATGTTGTGCTCTCCAAGCTCTTAGGATCACCCTTTGACCCTATACACAAGGCCAGTCTAAAGCATCTTACCTATAAAACTTCATTTTTGGTAGCTATCACCTCCATAAGACGAGTCGGTGTGCTGCAGGCTTTATCTGTACAAGACTCCCTTTTCATTATACACAAGGACAAGGTTGTACTCCGAATGCATCCTAGGTTCTCATATAAGTTCATTTCAAAGTTCCATATAAAGCAATCCATAGAACTTCCCACCTCCTTTGCGAATCAATCGAAATCAGCAGAAAGAAGCCTCAATACAATTGATGTACGGATGGTGGGTGGTCTTTTACATGTGAACAAAACAAAACCCCTAAGGAAAACAGACCAACTTTTTGTTTCCGTAGCGCCTGGTACAGAAGGAGATCACATATCAAAGAGCGCCATCTCCAAATGGATTGTCAGATGCTTTAAACACTGCTATTCCCTATCAAAGAAAGTTCTACCTTTCACCCCAAGGGCACACTCTACCAGAGGTACAGGAGCTACCTTAGCTTTCATTGCAAATGTCCCTTTGACGCCATCTGCAAAGCTGCTACATGGAGTTCCATCCATACGTTCACACAGCATTACTGCATTGACGCACACTCTAAAGCATATTCACAGGTGGCACAAGCGGTCCTAAAACATCTTTGCCTCTTTACCTTCTAACTTACCCCCTCCTTCTCCAAATACTGCTCGCTAATCTATTCAGAGCATGTGAACTAAGCAGATCCACAAGCTCCAGAAAGTATACATTACACACCATAATCATATTTCTCCAGCATTGGATCTTTCATGGATTCACATGCTTAGAATATTCCCCATCCACAGACTGGGAACCCTCGGTAAGCTTATAAAGCCGTTTCCCATAGGAAAACGTTCGACACTTTTGTGTCCTATCTACGTCGTTTTGGGCCGCGCACGCACGCCCCACTAGGACGTAGTGCTATAAATGCCCCGCCCCCGCGGCTCCCTTCAGATTTCAGCCGTCTCCAAAGTGGGAACACCTCGTGTAATTTCTACTCGGTTAGGCTGTGCTGTTGCAGTTCTTCTCCTGATGTCGGGAAAAGCACTTTTCCGCCCATGCGCTATGTGCGGACTAAAGAAGGTGTACGAGGGGGACGGACATATGGATTGCATATACTGTCTGCACCCTCATCACTCGGCTGACAAGTGCGACATATGTAAGGGCTTCCCCCAGAAGACTCTTAAAGATCGAAGGGCATACCCGCCTTCGGAGGTGGGCTCCACACGCAGTGCGGCCTCAGTGTCAAAATCTTCAGGGGCCCCGCGCCGCTCATCTTCGTCAGAACCCCCGGTAAAGAAATCGTGACCGGTGGACAAGGAATCGTCGGTAGGCCATTCCAGGGACTCTTCTTCGAAGAAGGCCTCTTCGTCCTCATCTTCAGCGAGGAAAGACAAAGAAAAATCTAAATCCTCCTCGGGCGATCGTCCTAGATCGGCCTCGAGTCGAGAGGCACAGAAACGCAGGTCGAGTTCAGAAAAGGCGGGAACAACGCATAAGCCTGCACGACCACCACCGTCGTCGACGGTAGGGCAGTCGTCAACTACTTCTCTGCCGCTGACGTCAACAGTTCCTGGACCGCAGGCGACGACGATGTCGATGACGGGGCCGACTATCGCTTTGTCGGCAGAAATCCCGCAAGAGACCTGGCGTCCAGAGGTCTTCGACCCAATTTTGCCGGAGGCACTTCTACAGCAAGAGGCCTTGTCGGTGTCCTCGGGAGACGAGGGTGAGAGAATAGCTGCCCCTGCAGACCTGGGGTTACAACTTACCACACCTCTCTCCGGGAGCATTCCGGGTACTATCCCCCTGCTCAATCCGCAATCATTTTTGTCATTGGAGGTCTTGTCCACGTTGAAAACGCTGCTGAAGACACTGGATGACAGACTACCTCGAACAACTCCGGCCAGGTCAGTCGTCGACGACCCGGGCCCGTCTCGCCGCCCACCACCTTCAACCCCCACGGCAGTGCCGCCGGAAGCAAACCTCTCGGCCCCACGCCGCGAGGAAGGGGAACTGTTGGATTCGGAATCAGGCAGCAGAGCCTCGTCAGTGGTCTCCCTTTCCCCCTCCAGGGATCCGACCTGGGAGTCCGGTGCAAAATTGGAAGCCCCGAGGAGCCCGGCTCAACCATCTCCCCCAGACGATATCGGGTCATTTCACAACATGATGGCCAGGGCTTGTACGGAATTCGGGCTGGCCCAAAAAGAAGAAAAAAAAGGACTGGTTTTTTTTCGACCACATGGGGAAAAGGAGAAGGTCAGTGTTTTCAGTGCCCATCCTGGATCATGTGTGGAAGGAAGGACTTCAAACCATGCGTCACCCTTTCTCAGAGCCAGCGATAAAGGGTCGTCTAGAGAAAAAATTCAAAGCCCCGGACTCTACTCCCAAGTGCCTTTCCTCACAACCAACTCCGGACTCTGTGGTATCGGCGGCGGCGGCGGCGGCGGCGGCGAGAAAGGCAAGGGCTCAACATAAGTGTACGACCCCCCCAGAAAGTGATGCCAGACGACAGGATGCTTTCGGCAAAAAAGTCCTGTCGGTAGGTGCTACGACAGTGAAGGCAGCCAATTCTCTAGCCATAGTTGCTAGATACGACAGGGAGATGTGGCATCGGCTGGCTCCTATACTGGAACACCTGCCGGATGAACATCGCAAAGCAGCTATGTTGCTGGTCAGGGAAGGTCAAGAGGCTTCAAATCATGCCATAAACATTGCAGTAGACCTTGCGTAGTCTGGGTTTAAGCAGGTGAACAACGGTGTGGTTCTCCGACGGCAAGCATGGCTAAAATGCACCAACTTCCGACCGGAGGTGCAGTACAAGGTACTGGATATGCCTTTTGAAGGAGACCTCCTCTTCGGCGAGAAGGTTGACGAAGCCGTGAAGGGCATGAGGGAGGACTCGGATACGGCGTGTTCCTTGGGGGCCCTCCAGAGTGGTTGGAGTTTCTGGTCTTTTCGTCCCTTCAGGGGAGCATCGGGGAATTCCAGATTCTCAACATCGAGGGACAGACCCTTCGGTAGGTCAGCATATTCTTCTCAGAGATACAGGTGAGCTTCGCAAGCAGCTAAATGTCGCCGGGGCTACCAGACCCCCAAGAAGAGAGCAGGTTACACGTCGTCGACGAGGGATAAGCAGAACAAGGACCAGCAATGACGGGCATTGGAACGTTCTGGGGGGCAGAGTATCATGTTTCATCAACGAATGGGAGCTAATAACAACAGATCAATGGCTGTTGGACACAGTAAAATATGGACATTCCCTGCAATTGAAAAGCAACCCTCCGCACATTCCACCGGCGGGTGTAGCTCAATCCCATCTGAGCGTGTTGATACAGGAAGTAGCACTTATGCTACAAAAAGGGGCTATAGAACTAGTCCCGTCGTCACAAAGGGGTTAAGGGGTTTATTCCCGATACTTTGTGGTGAAAAAGCCAAATGGAAAGTGGCGTCCCATCCTAGACCTACACGAGCTAAACAAATCGTTGAAAAACATAAAGTTCAAGATGCTCACACTCCAGGAGGTGATCCGGTCAGTTCAAAAAGGGGATTTTCTGGCGTCTCTGGACCTGCAGGATGCGTACTTCCACATACTGATGTGTCGGCGACACAAGAAGTACCTAAGGTTTGTGGTAGGACGGACTCACTACCAGTTCACAGTTCTTCCCTATGGACTGAAATCTTCCCCCAGAACGTTCACGAAATGCTTGGCTCCGGTGGCAGCCTGGCTGAGAAGGCAAGGCCACCATGTATACCCGTATCTTGACGACTGTTTAGTGAGGGGGTCCTCCCCTATGTCGACGCACGGGAGTCTACAGGACACCATGAGCCTCTTGCAACGGTTGGGGTTTGCGATAAACTTCGAAAAATCCTCGTTAAAGCCGTCAAGAAGCTTGGTGTTTCTTGGTACACAGTTCGAGACCCAGTTAGGGTTAGTCAGACCATCCCTCGACAGTATCACCAGGCTCAGTCGATTGGCAAGTCAGTTGAAAATCAATTCCAGACTGTCGGTGAGAAAATATACATCAATCCTGGGGGCTATGGCGTCCTGCATTCCTCTGGTGCCCAACTGCCGCCTGTTCATGAGGCCAGTGCAACAGTTTTTTGCGGATCGTTGGACGCAGGCTCAGGGCCTCTGGTCAGACAGACTGACCGTCGACGACGACGAGCTCCTGTTAGCTCTTCGGTGGTGGAAGAGAGTTCAGAATATATCCAAAGGAGTACCCCTACAGGAGCCAGAGTTCTGGTTCACCCTAGTGACGGACGCGTCCCTAACTGGCTGGGGAGCGCACATGGGCACTCTGCAGACACAAGGCCGTTGGTCTCAGAAGGAATCTCACCTGCACATCAACGTTCTGGAATTGAGAGCGGTACGCTGGGCCCTGAGGGCGTTCCTGCCTCACATCAGGGGGTCCACAGTGAGAGTTTTGACAGACAACACCACAGCGATGTTTTACTTAAGGAAGCAAGGCAGCGCACGGTCCAGAACCCTCTCCATCGAGTCTCAGAAGGTGTGGCACTGGGCTCTAAAACACAATATATCCATCGTAGCTCATCACCTTCCAGGAGTAAGGAACGAGCAGGCGGACTCGCTCAGCAGAAATATGGACCAGATTCACGAGTGGGAAATAGACACCGATCAATTGTCGAAGGTCTTCGAGAAATGGGGGCGGCCCCGCTGGATGTTTTCGCCACGAAAATGAACAAGAAGTGCGAGATGTACGCCAGCAGGTGGCCACAGGAAGATTCTGTGGGACAAGCGTTTTCCTTCCCGTGGACGGGCAAGTTCCTCTACGCTTTCCCTCTGTTTCCTCTGATACGGAGAACTCTGCAGTGGATACGCAGGTACAGGTGCCGAGTCATCCTGGTGGCGCCGTGTTGGCCGAGACAGCCGTGGTTTTCCGACCTGCTTCACCTGTCAGCGGATCACCCGATAACGTTCCTAAAGGTTCCCAACCTCTTGTCCCGGAACGAAGGAACAGTGTGGCATCACAATCCGAGCAGTCTCAACCTCACAGCTTGGCTCCTGACTTTTCAGAATTTGGTGCCCTGAACATTCCCTCGGACTGTCGGAAGATCTTACAGGCTGCGCGGGCCCCTTCCAAGTCCTACAGGTGTAAGTGGAGAAGATTTTGTACGTGGTGTCAAGGACAGGCAGGAGTGGAACCTCTGAGGGTTACTCCGGAGCAGCTTCTTCCGTATCTACTACATTTGGCGAAGAGTGGATTGTCCTTTTCATCACTAAAGGTTCACCTGACGGCCATCTCTAGGTTCACAAGAGGGAGGAAATCAACACCCTTGTTTAGCGACAGGTTAGTGAAGCACTTCATGAGAGGTTTGTTCCGGACGTTCCCTCCGGTTAAGCGTTTTCCACCTACGTGGAGCCTGAACATGGTACTGGCAGGGTTAATTAAACCACCCTTTGAGCCAATGGCCAGATCGTCGATGAAGTTTTTATCATGGAAGGTGGCTTTTCTAATAGCTATAACATCGGCTAGACGGATCTCAGAGTTGCAAGCATTGGTCATAGTACCTCCGTATCTCAGATTTTTTAAAGACAAGGTGATTTTGTCAACACGTCCTCGTTTCATCCCGAAAGTTCCTACGACTTATCATAAACACTCATCCGTTGTCCTGCCCACCTTCTTCGCGACCCCCTCATCAGCTGCGGAGAAGGTTTTACATACCTTGGATGTTAAGAGAGCTCTAAAATGTTACCTTCATCGAACTCAACAACTTCGATCTACGCAGCAACTCTTCGTTGCATATGGGCCTTCGGCAAAGGGGAAGGCAATTTCAAAACCAGGACTGGCCCGATAGGTCTCGTTGACGATTGCCTTCTGTCATTCAAAAGCGGGGAAATCGCTACAAGGACGTCCGAGAGCTCACTCAACCAGGGCAACTTCGTTGTCGACGGCGTTGTGGGCGGGGATTCCACTGACAGACATTTGCAGGGCGGCAGCATGGTCAGTGCCTCATACATTCACCCGCCACTACTGCCTCGAACGACAGCATGCGGACGAGATACAAATGGGACGAGCAGTCTTGCGACATCTTTTTCAGTAAGGTAAGCCCTTTTCTTCGAGAACGGTCTATGCTGGTTTGGATATGCATTTATATATGTATATATATATATATATATATATATATATATATTTCTGAGGCTTGTGGAATCTGCTTAGATCACATGCTGTGCATAGACCGACATCTAGTGGAAGCTGCGGAGTATTACAGTTTGTTTTTCGAAACTCGAAAAAGGGCGTCGACACAGGGAGTGCCAGTAATACTATCCCTAGTGTGACGTCCACTGTACCCATGGTCCGTCTAGGACCCTCAGATTCTTTTTTTGTGCCATACTGGTCAGAAGCATTTCGCGGAGTTCCCTGGCCTTAGCCATACTTTTGCTAAATATTGTTAAATTTACCCATTTCTCCACCCCAACGTCGAGTCACCGAACTTCCACACTCGACGCCGGCCCGGAGAAGAATTCGACCGTCGACAGCTGCACGACAGATTTGGGCCTCGGAAGGCCTCTGGCCTCGGCCCGGGCCTTGGAAGGCCGCTGGTCTCGGCCCTGCAAGTAGGGAGAGTGGGTGGTGGACATACTCTACACTCTTTTGGTATATAGGAACATTCTTATATATTCCTACACTTACAAGCCTGCTGCCACAAGGTGCGTATGGAGGGTACCCCTTTCCAATTCTGCCCCAAGTGCAATCGCAAGTACCCTTGGGTCGACAGGCACGCCACGTGCAATCTCTGCTTGCCGAGGGACCACCCCGAAGGGAACTGCAGAGCGTGTAGTAGGTTTAAACCCAAAACACTTAAGGACCGTTCGATCAAGCTTTGGGCCCACCACGCCAGGCGTCAAGAGGCCATGGCAGCGGAGGACGCCTTCAGCGATGGCAGCGACGCCGTGCTTTCGGACGGCAAGGGCATTATGGCGTCGAAAGACAGCCGAGCGCAAGTCCCCGACCTCGGAAGGTCGTCTGGCAGGGCGGCTATGGGGAAGACCCCCGGCGACACAAGCGCTTCCCACAGCACTTCCACAAAACATATGAAGTCCAACCGGGACTCGACACGCACGTCGAGTTCTCGGAAAGAGGCACATAGAGAACGGTCCGATTCGGCGTCCTCTGGGCGTTCTCGATCAAGATCGCCGCATGACTCCAGGCAATCATATACTGTTGCCAAGAGTGCCTCGCTCCCCAAAGTAACGGAAGTTCGATCGTCGGAGGACGAAGCCAACTTTCATCCCCAGACCGCACTCCAGGAGTTGACGCCCGCAGACCACGATATGGCGGCTCCCGAACCCCTACACTCGAAGGATAGGGACACTACCCCCGAACCTCGACGCCAGGCGTCGAAAGGCTCCGAAGGGGAGAAAAAACAGGGAAAACACTCTTCCACTCACGGGGAGGGGGAAAAACAACAAAGGAAGCAGCCTCTGCCTACTTCCACTCTCCACTCCTCATAAACAGACAGACAAGTCCAAGTCTTCTGCTATCACGAAGACCCCTGCACAGACCTCCAAGTCTAGTCAGGATAAGTCAGAGAAACTTCCAGAAAAAGTCATCCCCAGTTCTAGAGAATGGTCTAGTGATGACATAGACGGGGTCATGTCAAGGATGTCATCATTGGCAGATTTGTACGCAAAAAACCCTGAACACTTTCTCTCATACTCCCGATGGGTCGGCACCCTCAGGCTCTAAGGATCCTTTACCTCCAAGTAAAAAGTCCCGGTTTGAAACACCAACACGGTCTTCGGACCCCTTCTATGTACAGCCCTACTCTCAGTATCAAGGAGAGACATCCTTTTGTGAGGATCCAGATTTGGGCATGTTGGAAGAACAAACTGGTACGGGCTACTATGGAGATGATAAGGACCAAGAAGAGGATGAGGACGACCCGGAAACCTACAGAGTAGATTCACCGGTAGAGAAGGAACCCCCGGTTACCGACTCCCCTGTCGACAACCATCCTCTCCTGAATGAAGTTCTGTCTCGAGCAGCTGAACATTTCCACATTGACACCCAGGGTGCTCAAGAGGAGGGGGACTTCGCCGAGGAGTTAGTGGGAGAAAGGAGGCCTGTTGCTCAGGTCATCCCTATCCTGAAGTCTATTCAGAGGAGAATAGACCCTTCACTCGTAAATCCTAACCTCACCAGAGCAGTGAACCCCAGGATTGAGAAACTTTTCAGGGCAGCCCAATCAGACCCACTGTATATAAGGGGGCATCTGAAGCCGGACTCCCTGGTTGTTACAAACACCCGTAAGAGGGCTGGAACACCCTTGTCATCGTCCAAAGCTCCTCCCGACAAGGAGAGACAGAAACTGTATGGTTTGGGCAGGAAAGTAGCCTCCACTTCCGCCTACCAGGCAAGGATTGCCAACTCCACCACCCTGTTGGCCAGCTACAACTGCCATCAGTGGGAAGAAGTCGCGGCACTCAGACTCCGCCCCAGAACCCTTAAAGAGCCAGTTGGCACGAGTTTCGGCGGAGGGAAGAGCCGTGTCCGGTTGCATTTTAAAAGCAACCTTTGATGCCGCGGTTAACGCCGGCAGATTGATAGCAGAGGGAACTGTTATCAAAAGACACGCTTGGTTACGGCAGTCTGGATTTAAAGCTGAAACCCAAGCATCATTGTTAGATAAACCGGTGGAGCCGGATCTGTTGTTTGGTAAGGCGGTCGAGGACGCGCTGAAAAATGCCAAGGACGAGTATGAAACACTCAAATCCCTAGGCCAACTAACCAATAAACCCCCTAATCAGAGAGGGAATGGCAATTTTCGTTGCCCACGCGGCCAAAATTCCCAGAGAGTATCTTAACTATTCCCAGGTGCAGGGTACACCGTGGAGTAATAATAACCAACAGTCTACCCAGAGTTACGGCAGGGGTAATAAAAGAGGACGTGGAAAAGGTAGAGGCAGCCCCAGTAGAGGAAGCGGCATGCCTCCACCAAAACAGTGACGCTCCGTTCAGGGTCCCTTCTCACGCAACCCCAGTAGGGGGACGCATTTCCAACTTCACCCAAGCTTGGGAAGGGATCACATCAGACAGATGGGTGCTGTCTACAGTATCCGCAGGGTACTGCATAGAACTGTTAGAGCGTCCCAAAAACCATCCTCCATGACAAAAATTGCATTCCTTGGACCACCAGAAGATCCTCCTCGAGGAGATCGTCAATCTGCTAGCAAAGGACGCGATAGAACTCGTCCCGGGACACCAGGTAAACAAGGGTATTTATTCAACTTACTTCCTTTTGCCAAAAAAAGATTTGACAATGCACCCAGTATTGGATTTACGGCCTGCAAACAAGTATGTCAAGCCCCAAAAGTTTTGCATGACTACTGTCCAGGAGGTAATCCCCCTCCTAAAAAAGGGGGATTACATGGCAACATTGGACATGAAAGATGCCTATTTTCATATTTCCATGTTCCTAGCGCACAGAAAGTACTTGCACTTCAAGGTGGACAGTCGGCACTACCAGTTCAAGGTACTGCCCTTCAGGATAGCTTCGGCTCCAAGGGTATTCACCAAGGTACTGGCGGTGGCGGCAGCACACCTACGGAGGGAGGCAATCCCGGTGTACCCTTACCTGGACGACTGGCTCATCACGGGGGAGACCCCATTAATTTGCAGAGCAAACATTCAAAGGACTATCGACCTCCTCTTCGAATTGGGCTTCTCAATAAATGAGAAAAAGTCAAGTCTGGTGCCAAGCACATCCAAACAGTTCCTAGGAGCTATCCTAGACACTCAAGAGGGGTTGACCTTTCCTTCCGAGGAAAGAATTCGGAATATACTGCTGCAAATTCTGCAATATCAGTCCGGTCGCCAGATAACGGTACGCAAAGCAATGCGTTTGCTGGGCATGATGGCGTCATGTATTTACCTGGTCCCCCACGCGCTCCTGCGCATGCGTCCCATGCAGGAATGGTTGGCGAAACAGTGGTCTCTGGCAAGTGGTCAGTGGGACGATCTAGTGGTCGTTTCGCCAACACTTGTACAAAGCCTTCACTGGTGGACAAGAGAGAATCTGTCCAAGGGGAAACCCTTTTACGATCCCGAGATACAGGCGGTAGTCACAACCGATGCATGCCTGATGGGGTGGGGAGCTCATCATCTCCACCACACAGCTCAGGGTCTCTGGTCGCACTCAGTGGCCAAGAATCACATCAAGCTGTTAGAGCTTCTGGCAGTATTCAGAGCACTTCAAGCGTTCGAGCCCTACCTGTTAAATCTGTCAGTGCAAATCTGGACGAACAGCACAACAGCCATGTTCTACCTGAACAAGCAAGGAGGGACTCGGTCGCCAAATCTGTCCAAGCTTGCCCAGAAAATCTGTATATGGGCACTCCGACGGAACATCTTCCTGTCATCGCAACATGTTCCAGGGGATCTCAATTCCCTAACGGATGCTCTGAGCAGAGACCCCCTCCCAGAGGAACACGAATGGTGTCTACACAGAGAAGACATAGAAGATATCTTCTCTCAGTGGGGTTTCCCCACTATAGACCTATTCACCACAAGCGAAAACAGACAATGCCCAGGATTTGCATCCAGGTTCCCCCAACCAGACTCCCACGGGAATTCCCTGTGGATGAACTGGTCAGGGATGTTTGCCTATGCTTTTCCACCAACTCCTCTAATCAGGAAGGTGGTCAACAAGATGAACACAGAATCGATGACGCTCGTCCTAGTTGCTCCCATGTGGGCAAAACAACCGTGGTTCCCACACTTACGCAGATTGGCGGTGTGCGAACCCATCAAACTTCCGGCCGGGTACAACCTACTGTCCCAGCACCAAGGTCAAACAGTGCATCCTCAACCCAACTCAATGAACCTGGCAGCATGGCTCCTGAGGTCATAGAGTTCGGACATCTCAATTTACCACAGAGGTGTATGGACATCCTAAAGGAATCTAGGAAACCTAACACGAGGCACTGCTACTTTGACAAATGGAAGAGATTTGTTTTCTGGTGCCAGAATAAACAAATCAACCCAGTTGATTGCACTCCTTCCACTATTGTTACATACATGCTCCACCTGCTGGATGCAGGACTGGTTTTTAATTCACTGAAGGTACACCTGGCAGCCCTGTCTGCATACACCATTTCCCATAACAAGGTGTCGTGGTGGAAAGTACCAATAGTTAAAGCCTTCATGGAAGGAGTAAAGAGACTTCACCCTCCTATTTCAAACCCATCACCAGGATGGGACCTTAACGTGGTGCTATCTATGCTCATGGGCCCCCCATTCGAGCCCATGCACAAGAGCAGTCTCAAACACCTGACTTACAAAACGGCCTTTTTAGTAGCAATTACATCTGTAAGAAGAGTCAGTGAAATTCAGGCTCTGTCAGTGCAAGATCCCTTCTTTACTGTCCCTAAAGATAAACTGGTTTTACGCACACACCCTAGGTTCTCACCTAAGTTTATTTCAAAATTCCACGTGAACCAGTCCATCGAGCTTCTGGCTTTCTTCCAAGACCCACAAAGCTCGGCTGAGGTGAAACTACACACACTAGATGTAAACAAGACCAGACCGCTAAGGAAAAAAGATCAGCTGTTTGTCTCCATAGCTACAGGCAGAGAGGGGGATCGCGTCTCTAAAGGTGCCATCTCTAAGTGGATTATTAACTGTATCCAGCTGTGTTACTCACTTTCTGAAAAAACTCTGCCTTTCACGCCTAGGGCCCACTCTACAAGAGGCATTGGGGCCACTCTGGCTTTCATTGCAAATGTACCCCTTGACACCATTTGCAAAGTAGCTACGTGGAGCTCTATTCACACTTTAACTCAGCACTACTGCATTGACACTCATTCCAAGACAGATACACAAGTGGGACAAGCGGTTCTAAGACATTTATTTGCTCATGACCCTTCTCACATCCCACCTCCTTCTTCAGGTACTGCTCGCTAACCTATGCACAGCATGTGATCTAAGCAGATTCCACAAGCCTCAGAAGGGATACATTACTCGCCGTAATCGTATTTTTGATGTTTGTATCTGCTTAGATTCACATGCGACCCACCCTTCCTCCCCTCTGAGAGAAGGCGCATGGATGCTTGTAGTCTTACCTTTCTATCTGTCTGCTTGGATTATCTGTACTCACGCTACTCCTCATGCTACCTCATGTCAGAAAAAATACAATCTGAGGGTCCTAGACGCGTGAGGGATCATGGGTACAGTGGACGTCACACTAGGGATAGTATTACTGGCACGCCCTGTGTCGACGCCCTTTTTCGAGTTTCGAAAAACAAACTGTAATACTCTGCAGCTTCCACTAGATGTCGGCCTATGCACAGCATGTGAATCTAAGCAGATACAAGCATCAGAAATACGATTACGGTGAGTAATGTATCCCATATGTCAGAATATATGTATAGATGTAAACGCGTGTGTTTTATGTATGCTTTTATGGCTTATACGAATATTACTTGGTGCAATACTGTGGCACGTTTTAATTTTGAATCTTATGTGATCGTGATTCACCTTTTGCAGGATGGGGTGGGTGCCGGATTGCATTCACCCCTCCTCCCTTGTTTCAGGTTCACTGCTGTGCATTCTATTCTAAGCATGTGAATCCATGAAAGATCCAATGCTGGCGAAGGGAATAGTTTCTTACCTGTAACTGCATTTCTCCAGCATTGGTATCTTTCATGGATTCACATGCGCCCGCCGGCCTCCCCTACATGCAATCGTCTTGTAGTTCTTGTTTCACCCTGTTCTACTTTGGAGGGGTCAAAATCTGAAGGGAGCCGCGGGGGCGGGGCATTTATACCACTACGTCCTAGTGGGGCGTGCGTGCGCGGCCCAAAACGACGTAGATAGGACACAAGTGTCGAACGTTTTCCTATGGGAAACGGCTTTATAAGCTTACCGAGGGTTCCCAGTCTGTCGACGGGGAATATTCTAAGCATGTGAATCCATGAAAGATACCAATGCTGGAGAAATGGAGTTACAGGTAAGAAACTATTCCCTTCTGGTGCTTGTATCTGCTTAGATTCACATGTGCCCACCTTTCCTCCCCTACTGACAGCCAGGAACTCTTCACACGTGCGCTGTCCAGCGGCCGTGTTAGAAAGGGAACTAGCCTCACCTAGCACATTCAGCAGGGGCATTTTCTGCCGCCTGCATCAGTAAAACCAGACAACAACGCTGATCACAAGGCGTCCTCATTTCTTTTAACAGGACTTCTTCCTGATTTTAAACAGTCAACTATCAAAATAGACTTGCCCTGATGAAGGAGGAAACTCCGAAATGCATTGGCAATTAAGTCTTAACTGTATGGATATGTTGACTGCTTCCTCACTAAGACATTATTAGTGAAAGACAAACTTTATGGATATAAAATTATTTTTGAAGAATCAAAGCACAGACTGATTCATTACTGAATTCTAGCCAAATTTTTGCTTACTGCAAGAAAAATATTTTTTGAATTTGTAATATACAATTTTTCAAACCTTAACATCCCATGTTGGGACTAACAGAGAGCGACAGTGTGACTTGGTATCTTCACCTAGCCTTTTTCTGTACATTTGACTTTTTGACTCAGTTTGTCTCCAGACTCATCACTGTCAGCTCCTGAAACCTTTTGAACCATAATTATTTTGGTCGACTTATTTCCTAAAAGAGTTTGAACTTTAACACAACGTGATTAACATAGTGGTGCCCACTCATTTTTTGTTTGACTGTTTTCTGGGTTATCACTGATTCTGCTTTATCCCCTCTGTACTCACGCTACACGTCATGTAACCTCATGTCAGAAACACAGTTTTAGGGACCTCAACGCGTGAAGGACCATGGGTACAGTACACGTCACACTAGGGATAGTATTACTAATCACGCCCTGTCGACATCTGTTTTCGAATTTTGAAAACAAATCTTGTGATACTCTGCAACTTCAACTAGATGTCAGACTATGCAGGGCATGTAAGAAGGCACACCTTTTACATGTACACTAGTAGACAGTAAAATAAGATAATGTGTCCAGAATCACTTTATCATCTGGTAAACCTCAACACTTTGGTTCCAGTGTCCTGACTTTGGCTACCTAATCATCGCAAGCGACTGCCACTTTGTCCTTCATTGTGGGTGCATGCCAATTTTAACAACCATTGTGTGGTGGAACCACGCTCATGACCTGCACAACATTGCTGCTGTATTTGTTTTTATAGCCAGCACTATCCAGTGCAGATCCTTTGCTTGGTAGAAGAGTAGGTCTTACTATCAAGAAAGTATATATACTCTCAAGTTTATAAACCTCAGAGATAAAGGAAAGGCTACGTCAGCCCAGCCAGAATTTGGTTCTTTGATATGTCTTATAAACCCACATCTCTGCAGTGAGTGCCTAATGTACTGGAGTTATCTTATGAGCCATGGTGGCACTCACATTTCAATATACTATTATTTTCTTTGGTTATTACTTAATGCATTCCCCATCAAAAGGTGAAAATGTTGCAAAACTTGTGCTGTAGTGAACCCACAAACGCTGTGCCTCAGTGAACACAGAACACATAGGATTAATTGATCAGATTGGAACATACTTGTGAACAGCAGACAGGCATCAGACACAGTTGTTGGCACACTGTACAATATCATGACTTGTATTATTTGTGTGTTGCAAAAATGGTGCTGACTTCTTTGAATCAGGCTGCCCTGTGAGGGCCCTGGGACATATGTATTTTTTCCTCACACAAAGACGTCTCTGTCTGGGGGGGGGCGTGGGCTACGCTGGACATGTTGCACATGAATTTCTTCTAGAGACTAGGTCTCTGATCATAGGATTCGAAATGATCCTATGCTGGGCTCTGGAGAGATGTAGTCAGAGAAAATCATAAAGGACCCAAACTGGTTTCAGGTGTCCCTGCTAACATCATTGCGTTTGGCTGGGTGGCTCGTAGAATTACTGCAGCCCGACAAGCAGTCTCTTACAATTGGTGAAGTAAGCAGCTGTCCAGTATAATTTGGAAGCTACACAACCACTGCACAGGAAGGCTAATGAGTGCCAGACGACTATAGCCCATGAGGGCCAACACTAGCCCTCAACTATTACCAAGAGCTTCAGGATCCACAAACCCCATGCCAGTAGGATTCCATCCTGGCCACAAACTGTTCTAGGGTACAACATATGGACTTGGGACCTTGGCCATATAAGATTAATCTTGATCCTTTCAAACATTTCCCTCACTTCCTTTGCACTCCTTGCACTCTTCCACTATTTTATGGCAAAGCATCTGTACTTGGTTTCACCCTTACTCAAACTACTTGTTTTGGACTGAAAACATTTTAGTTGAAACCTTATACGAGTCTCAACTCATCTGTGGATCACTTTGTGACACACTCACTGCACTGCAGAAACGAGTTAATATACTACTTTGCTCACTCCTAGTAGAGTATTTCCTAACCGTCTTGAATATATCCATATTACACTCTGATAGGCCGTGGTTGTTATTCAGGTCCACAGAAACCAATCTGTTAAGGTTATGGACTGAGGATTTAGGCGAAGAACTACTCTATTTTGCTCTGTAAGAAAGTCCTTTCTTGAAAGAAGTTGCCTGCATTTCTGTGTAATGGATGTAATAGAACAGAAAACAAAATTCTCTACAGCCACCTGGAGAGTAATAAGATCATCCATCAGTTCCTTGATATGATACGATTTGGTATTTATAACATGCCTTTACACAAGTGTTTCTTGACAGTTTCAGCTTCTGCACTACTTAGAAGAATGTTAGAGTAGGAGTGGAGTGGAATGTAGTTTAGAGTGAGGTGGAGTGGAGGATAGTGGCAGGAGAGATGAAAGTAATGCTGTGGAGTGTAGAAGTAAGGAGTAGAGGAGAACGAGGATAACATCCAAAGGACAGAAGAGAGAGAGGGAGACTAGAGAGTGGGAGGAAGATAAAGGAAAGAACATCAGGTTGAGGAATAAAAGATAATGAGAGGTAAAAATTGAGTCGGACTTGGGTGGTTGAAAGGCACCACTTCTTGATATCATTGTTCTTGTGGGACCCCAGGTTAGGATCCACCTAAAGACCCCCCGGAGGAAGTAAGAAAGATAAGGTGGTTACCTTTTGGTCCTTCCCACTAGCCAACCAAATTGTAGACAGTACGGGTTACCAATCTCTAGTGACCACCTTGGGATGAGGGGGAAAAGAGAGACCGAGAGAGAGAAGAGAGACCGAGACACCATGAGAGAGAGACGCAGAGAGAGACCCTCCGACCCTTCCATTGCCTATCATCGGGTTTCCATTCTTCCATATCTGCATAGATATCATGGGGTCTCAGGTGCAGGAATAAGTACATCCTTGTAATCCTAGATTATGGATCCAGATATTGACCTCATGAAGATCAAGACTCTTAGAATGAAAGTGTATCATCCTCAGACCGATCAGCCAGTTGAAAGGTTTAACGGATCACTGAAGTAACATTCTAAAGAAACTGCTGACAGAAGATGGAAATAACTGGGATGATTTAATCCCATAGGATCTTTTTGCTTTGAGAAAGATGCTCCAGTCATCCAAAGGATTGTATCCTTATCACTCCAGGCAGTGCTCAAAATAAGATTTTGGGGTGAGAGTATTTTACTCAATATTTTTAAACATTGAGAGTAAATGCGGTTTTGTGGGAGTCCACATTTTTTTCTCCTTCTCAAGAGATTAAAAACTGACATCCCGCCAACCTGTGCAAAAAGTTAAAACTGTATGTAAATCATTATCATGTGGCAGCGGACCACATTATAACAGAAACACAGGTTTCTATTACTCTCAACAGATTAAGCACATGGTGCAGTAGCAAATACATCATCTCACAAACAAACAGATGAGCACGAACACCCGGTGCTTCCCCTGCATACAAAGAATAGGTACAAGAGCAGCAGAAACTTTTTAATACTTTGCTCTCACAAAGCAGGTGATCTTGAATAGGATCCGTGCAGCGATTGGTCTCCATCATTGGGACACTGTCCATTGACTTAGTATATCACAATAAAATGAATAAAGAGATTTTCACAAAAAAAAAAAGGAGCTGGGCAGTCTTCCCCCTCACAAACTTAAAAGGTGAATCGAGGCAACCCGAATGCAAGCTTTCATCATGTAGAACAGGTTGAGTAGTGGATCAGTACAAACTGTAAAGCATGGGTAGAAGATTCCCATACAGAGAACAGATTAGGAATGTATCTCAGCAGTAGAAGCTGACATCACATACAACAGAGGTGCAAAATAGGCTTCAGGGGTGCATACTTCCCTCTTAATAAAGGAAAAGGAATGCTATGGACCTCTGTAGATCCGTTTTTCCTCACATGGAACAAAAACGTTGTGGGTCTCAACAGTAGATTACCACAGATAAATTGTCGGTCACAGCAGTACAAGTTCCACTCGGATAGAGAAGGAGCTGCATGGGGTGGAGCAGTGCAAGCACCCCCACACTGAATAGATAAATGAAGGCCTCTGCATTTCAAGCTACACTCGCAAAGAACTGGAACAACATAATCCTCAGCAATCCAAATTCCTGTTACAAAGACCATGACCAGCATGTGCCTCTGCAATCCAAGCTCTACTCACATAGAATAGCTACAGCTAGCCACAGCACTGGGGGCACCATCCACATGGGGATCTTAGGCTGCACCGTCTTAGATGTAGGCAGGCTGAGCGTAAGTGGAGGAAATCTTATTGTGAGGCTGATAGCCGACTTCTGCGACAAGAAACCAATAGCTTTAATAAAGCCATCTTTGAGGCTAAACGTCACTTCTATACTCTGAAGATTCCGACAGCTGTTAATCAGCCAAGTGAATTTTTCAGTTTGTTGCATAGACTCCTATCTCCTTCGAATACACAGTCTGAGGTTATTCCTTCACAACTTCTTTGTGACTCCTTGTCTCAATTCTTCGTTCAGAAGATTGTGGATATTTTCCACCTCTAGTCTAAGATCCAGGATCAGACTACCCCCAACTGTTTCTATGGGTCCTTTGCAGTCATGGCCTGCTTTCCCCAACTTTTGTCCTGATGAAATAGTGGAGGCTATGTGGAAAATGAGGTCTGCTTCTCCTCTTGATCAGATCCGATCCCTCTGAAAATTTTGAAGAACACGATCCCTCAGACTGCTTTATGGGTCCCCAGGCAGTGAAACATTCTTGCAGCTCTGGAATCATTCCTGATCATCTAAAACACGCTTTGGTGATTCCTCTTCTTAAAAAAAAAACCTTCTCTGGATCCCTCTGTACTCTCCAAATTTCACCCTATATGTCTCCTCCCTTTTTCTACAAAACTGCTCGTGTCACTTATATCCCCTCTACTCAGTTCTTTTCTTGAAGGAACTGGCTTTTTGATCCATTCCTGCTGGGCTTCCGTCCTGGCCAGGGCACGGAAAGTGTGTTAGTCTCAGTTGTTGATGATCTCTCCCAGCTCTTACCAGGGTGGGGTGGGTGCACTGATACTTATAGGCCCTTCAGCTGCATTCGACACTGTCGACCATGCCATCCTGGTTGACCGGTTAATAGAGGCTGGGGTGCTGGCCTCTGTGAGAAACCAGAAGATGTCGCACCCTCTAGTCCCCAAAGATCTGTCATCCAGGTGGCCAGGACACAGCCATCGCTATTGGATCCAGTTCCTGGGGGTGGACCGATGGGGGAAGATCACCAGGATATGGTGGTCTTCGGGGAGTGGAAGTGGGACACTGACGGTTGAGACGCGGTACCCCTTCCTTATAACAGCATTTCCCCATCCTACCTCCCCCCCTCCACCCTGTTTCCGACACAAACGCTGTCTTACACCAATAAAGACAGAGGATTAACACCAAAGCCGTTGACCTCATGTGTCCCAACTCAAGGTCAGGCAGAGTCAGGCAATTGACGATAATTATACACACCTGATGGCCCTTTCCCTTCCCGACAGGGATAAAAGGCGGAGCACGAGAGCACACTTTGATCAAGTTCAAACGCCTGAGGAAGCAGCTATTCCAGGACGGTAGTTCAAACGGAGAAGAAAGGCGGCGAAACCAGAAATGATAACAAGGAGGGAAGTGCCTTACCCCTTTTCGACCCAAACGCGCAAAGCCTCTGTGAAAGTAATCATAAAACCGGGAACTACAGCTGACCTGTGGTGTAATAGATGTCAGCGGTGCACAGGACCCTCCCGCACTGATAACTGAGGTGGGGAGGCACGCTTGCTAACGTGGTACCGTCCTTGACTACAGAGACCAGAAACAACAAGGAGGTCAGCACCGCTGGTGAGTCGGAGGGAGAACTGATAGAAACCGGACGGTGTTGAGCGAAGGTTGCGAAGAGCAACTTGTTATGAACAAAGAACTTGTGTGATAGTGAACTTTTAAAGCCCAGGGAAAGAGCAGCTGCAGAGTGGTCCGGCACCACGTGGGGGTCCGTTTGAAAGACTCTGGCTTGTCCCCTTTTCTTGTGAAAATGATAGTAGCAGGAGGCCATAGGAAAAGCCAGCACATAGAGTTAAGGTGGTCATACAAGGGTCAAGCCAAAATCCCTTGTACAATGGAAAGTCCTTAACTCGTCGCCAAAGTTTTGGCATTGTGAAACTGGCGTGTATGCCTGGCTGAGGGAAATGCTGTACGAACGATAAATATGGAAAGCCTGACTGGGGGCTAGAAAAAGCTAAGGGAAGTGAATCCTGCAAGGTATTATGAATAAGTGAAGTATGTGAAACTGGCAAGTGTGCCAAGGTTACAAAAAGGATCGGAGCCTAGTTCAGGATGATCCACGGGTGAAAAGAAATCACTGAAGGGGAAGATTAATGAAATGAACTTTTTATTTGTTGTTTATAGTACATCAGGCCCTCTTAGGCAAGAGACTTGGTGTGAAAGAGATTTGACCACAGAAGGTCCTGATATTTTGGAAATGAACTCTAAGCTTGTGCTGGAGAAGCCCAGGAGTGTGCTGTGCTCCAGAGTCCCGCCTTGTCCCGTGCTAAAATTGCAGGGAAGGGAGACCCCAGTTATACCATCCTGATTTCTCATTTTGTGAATACTTCTTTCTTTTCTGGTGAACTTTATCCCACACTATTTTGTTATTTAGTTTTAAGGATTGGCAATAGTTTTTTTTGGTATAGGCCCTTTTTATTTGACAAGACGCCACTAGGACTGCCTTATTTGATGGTCGTCGCTTGCACCCATCTTAGATTTAGGTTTAGATTACATGTTTTTCTCACCCATTTATACAGTTTAATATAACACCCTTGAATTGTGATCACTTGTGTTTGTCTTTACTGTCTTTACTGTTGCCACCATGAGTTCCTTACACCTGGCTGAAATCTTTTCCCGCTGGGCGTACTCAATCGCTATCCCTCTCTACTTTTCGGTCTTTTATTTTCTCTCTCTCTCTCTTTCTCTCTCTAAATATTCAGCGGCACATGTGGTCTCATGGGTCCTGTTCTCCTCTCACATTTCCTTTATTCTTTGCCAGCTGCACTGACTTCCTATCGAAAAAAAACAGTGCCCTTCAAATCCCTCTGCCTGGTTTGTAAGGCTTTCTATGGACTGGGGCCTGAATACCTGCAACAAACGCTCCGCCCTTATGTTCCCAATTGTGCCCTTCCCCCTTGTGATAATGCTGTTATAGTAATCCAGAGGATTCGGCTCTCTTGTGTGGGCAGTCGCGTTTTTTGTTGCAGCTTCCAACTTTGGAACTCACTCCCTTGTGTGTTGCGGCTTACAAAGACCATCTTGTCGTTCAACATGCCGTAAAGACTTTGCTTTTTTAATGGATAGTTTGGCTCTCCTACCTGCTGGTTATAGCGCTAAGTTGCCTTAGGGTGTTCATGCACTCTGAAAATATCAAATCATATAGAACATCAAAAGTTAATTACATCAACAGTGAAAGCTCTGCACAGATGGAGCTAGATTAACATTGAGAGCAAGTAGTCCAAATACGTAGTAGGAATTCAGTAAACCAGAATTAGAAGGAATTCAACCTTGCAACAAAGAATTATTTGTGTACCAATTACTAGCAGCTCTACATCTGGTTAATTTCCTAAAGCATGTTGCAGAAGGGGATGGTAATCTAGTGCTGGGGGATAGGTCTTTCAATGGGCCTTTCATTATTCCTCTACAGTGGTCTGGACATTTGATCTATTCTGTGTATATTTTAAGTTTTAAGACGCAAACAATCCTGGCCAATTGCACAGCAACACACGCATGCCCTGTATCGTGTGTTTTGAGGTTTGATAGCAGAATTGCATTTGATGATTAATGAATGTCCAGAACTAGTACTACTTAATGGTATGCCAATGTTAAGATACAATAGTGCAAATAGGTATGGGTGCAATTCTAAATTAGATATCTAATCTCATTATATAAGGTTGGCTGCGCAGAGTTAGCTTTAGCTACTTCAGATGTTGACAAACTGACTATAGACTGATTATAATTATAACTGCAGTGCTTAGAAGTTGGAGGACCCTGCATGAAATGCTACATGAAAAGTTAAATGACTATCTGGATCAACACTGCATGGACATATTTTGTTGAGTTTCTATTTCAATGAAACCATTATATTTTTGTTTGTTTTTGGAACAATGCTTGCACTGGCTGGAGAGTCAGGTTTTGAATGTTTTATTCTATTCTTGAACATTTGAAAGAGGCTGTGACCCCTGTGATTGGTGTAGTGACAATCACTCACCCTTGAGCAAGGGCCCTGCTGTCACCGGCCATTTATAGTACCCTTTAACACAATTTGAGGTTGAATGGATGTTCATACTAGACATTGCATACTCATCCGTGCCCCAGATGAGGTTTTAATGTGGGGAGGTAAGAGTAAACATGATTTGCCTCTGTAAGAGTGTGAAAAGTATGCTATAGGCAACCAAAGCATAATGGAACTTGAACATTTATAGGAACCATTAGAAACAAGAGTTGTGTAGCAAAAATGTCTGGCTTCAAACAATTTATTACGTTTGTGGAAAACCTTCTCCTACACAATAGTGTGTATGAACTGTGATGAATCCTGCGGAGCCCTCCCAGAAACCCTGCCTAAAGTCTCCTGCCAAGTGGCCAGACGCAGGCAGTCACTGTCTGATCCTAACTAGGGGTGGTATTAGCCCAGAGGAGCACCTGTGAGGAGAAGGGCCCCAAAGGAATAGGAGGGCTCAGTTAGGAGACAGGCAGCATTTGTGAGATTTCCATGATACCAGAATATTTAATGGCGTTTTGTCAGAGTGAGTCTCCTTTTTCCAAAGCTTTTCATTTTGCTGGTAATCAAAACTGTTATCAACATGAGAATCAGAATATTAACACATTGTCGTCTGATAAATGTAATTCTCCCTTAAGACAAAACCAATCCTTAACCAATCTAAATTCCCTCCCTAAGGGTGTATTTATGCACAGAGTAAATTGAATAAGGTTGATGGCTGTATTTGTAATGTCAAAAGCAATCAGAACATTGTGGACTTCAAGTCCCACAATGCTCTAAATACTGGGATGAAGAAGGGGGGCTCAAAGGCCCAAAACTGCAAAGTGCATTTAATTGAGACTAATGACCTACATCTGAGCGGGACTTGTAGGTATTTAAGACACCGTCAGGTGCGGGCCATGAAGGTAGAGCAGTAGTAATAGTTGGCAGCGCCGCAGTTGGCAGCAGCAGAAGCCAAGGAATGAAGACGCCAGAGCTGCCGCGAATGCGGAGTTCGTTCTTAAGAGGGTCTTTGGTGGAGAAAACCTGAATTGCAGAGGTCGCGCAGTGGGAAGCAGTAAACTGAGAAGCTGTCCCGTGAAACAGAGAAGCTCTCTTTCTCCAGCATGGGGTCTGGCATGGATTCACATGCTCATGAATATTCCCCGTCGTCAGGCCGGGAATCCTTGGTAAAGAAAAAATCAGTATCAGTTTCTTTTCTGATCTGTCTTTCTTAATAGTAACCAATCACTGATCTCTGGGCCATACTGCCCCCAGCCAATAACTGCCCTCTCCCTAAGCCCCTCCCCTGGCAGCCATCTTCAGATTTTTACCGCACGCTCAAGTGTTGGGAGTCCTCGTGTTTAGCTCTCAAGCTTTTTGCTGCGTTTTTGTGCTTTTCAAAGAGATTTTCTCATTTTTCAGTCAAATAGAGCCTCAAGCTCCACTGTGTCTACATCCGATCAACGGGGACCCGTTTCGGATTTTTCTACGCCCCTGTCATGATCTCTGCTTCCAAAAGGTCAGGGTTTTCCCAACTCCCTTGGAAGCAGATTCATAACCCAGTTTCCGAGGGCCAACCAGTCCCAATTGGGACCTTTTGGACCCAGTCCTGGCGCCAGTGGCACCAGGCTCATAAATGTGCCCAGTCCCAGCGTTGGAAGCGCCGGGCTCATAATGCTTGGGTGGACTTACCTGCAGCAGACCATGCTGCTTACTTGCCTGCCAGCTGAGCCTCTGATCCTCTTCTGTTTGGAACTACCTTTCCTGTTGGGTGGGGCAGGAGCCACTCCCTAGATTCAGAACACTGGAACTCTTCTGGAAAGCAGGAACTCTTTTCTTACCTAGGCGTGGCTGTGGAAGGAGACACCTAAGCACTACAGGAGGCTATTTAAACCACACCCGGTGGATGAATCTTGCTTTGCGTTATTCTGCATCCTCTGCAGCAGAACGCTCATCGTGTCTTCTGCATCGGATCCTGGGCCTAAGGAAAAAGGCTTACCATCCTGAATCCAGTCTTCAGCAACACCTATAAAGACAAGAAAGAACAGGTTAGCATTCCGGCATCTGAAAGACAAAGGCTTACCTACTCTTCGTGCGCTCCGGAGGTCTTCACACTACATTCCGGCATCTGAAAGACAAAAGCTTACCGACTCTTCGCACGCTCCGGAGGCCTTTGGCGCTGCATCCTGCATCTGAAAGACAAAACAAGGTGCGTTTAAAGACATTGGGGAACTTTAATACTCAAGTGCCATTACTCCTTTCCACATCAACCCCAGTGGGTATTCCGGCACCCTGCAGCCGCTCCGAACTCGTACCTGCAAAATAAAAGACAGTTAGAGCGCATCGTGAAGCAGGCAACAAGCGCTTACTTACGGGCTTCCAGGCGCTTCTATTCATCATACGGACTCCATCTTCAACTCACTTCAGCCCGTCATCCGCCATCGCCGGAACCTGCAAAACAAGAGACATCATTGCTAAAGACTTTAAAGACAACAGAATTACTCGAAACTTATCGTTTGTGCAGTAAACGACGGACAGCAGTCCTCTGAAGTCAAGAGGCCTGCGCTACCGATCCAGTGAACAAACTGGTTACAGCACCCTGCCCCGAGGCAGATGGAGAGCTCGGCATTCACTTACCTAAGGTGAGAGCGTTAACCTTTGGGGGTCTACAGGAGAGCAAAAAGGGGAAGAGACAGGGACACCCCAATAACCCCAGGTCATTAATTCCATATTTTCTGTCTGCAGACATCTTACTCTTGAAGTCAGGCATACAGTGCACAGAGGTCCAGCCCAAAGAGCCAACCGGGTGCTACACATCACCTTTGAAGATACGGTAGTCGCCCAGTCAAGACCGGCGCCTCTGCGAGAATCAGGTGAGCGTTACAGAACGCAAAGCCTACCGCAAAACTCTCGCCCAGGCGCTATGGAAACCTCGGATACTGACCACCTAGCCCGGTTACTTGGGGAACTAAGGGCAGAAGTGCATGCAGCTCGTCAGAAAACGAATGCTCTAAGAAGGGAACTAATTATTTCCAAGGAGAGAACAGACGGTCTTGCTAGACAATTGCTACAGTCACAAGCCGGACAAACCCCGTTACCCGCATCAGGGGCAAATCTTCCTTCAACATCCTCTATGAATCCAGTGCAGATCAACCTACCTGGGAATGTACCTCTGGCTCCGCCCGAACGATTTTCTGGTGACCCAAAGAGGTTTGCAGTATTTATCAATCAGTGCCGGTTGCCCTTCTTATGCCGGCCAGCAGCCTTTCCAACTGATCAAGCTAAAGTAGCTTTTGTACTTTCGTACCTTAGTGGCAATGCGGCAGACTGGTCGATCCCTCTAGTTAATCAAGATGATCCGGTTCTCCATGATTTTCAAGCCTTTCAGCTTAGTATGGAAAAACTGTTAGCAAGACATTCACAGGGGCAGGCCTTGGACAATGAGCTTCTTTCATTGCGACAGGGTAATCAAGACCTTTTGGCTTATATTGCATCTTTCAATAGACTAATAGTGGAAACTCAATGGCCCGAGGACAAAAGGATTACACTGTTTTACAGAGGTCTACGTGGAGAGCTCAAAGACGTTTTAGCTCAAGTAGTGAATCCCCCACAAGACTGTTCGGATTATATAGACTTGGTCGTTCAAATAGATCATAGACTGCAGAACAGGAAGGCCGACCGTTCCAAGTTTGATGCTCGAGTATTTTCCAAACTGCCAACTCTTTCCAAAGGAGTAGACTCCGGGGAACCCATGCAAATTGGGGGTCTGAAAGGTCCTCTAACACAAAAGGAGCGGGAAAGGAGAAAACAGTTGCAATTATGCCTGTATTGCGGAAACTCAGGGCACTTTCTTCGAGACTGTCCGGTGAAACCTGCCAAGAAGGCAGTAGGAGCTGCATTTACCAAAGTTACAAACTCTGAGCAGGGAAACGACCTCGCCCGACAAGAATAGAGGTCCTCTTGCCGAGCGTGAAAACCAGTTCCGTGACCTCGCATTTCGTGATACCTATGGTCCTCATTAGCCCTGATAATCCGGATCGATTACATGCAATTGAAGCTTACGTCGACAGCGGTGCCATCGGCAATTATGTGGATCATGAAATGGTTTTGAGGATGAATCTAACTCTTTGTCCCAAGGCTGTAAAGGACGTCATTACTACAGTGGATGGTACGGAGATAGCCTCCGGGCCAGTAACGCATACCACTCAAGAGGTGACGCTAGTAAGTCAAGATGGACACCATGAGAAGATCGTGTTCGATGTGATCAAGGCCCCTCAGTTTCAGATTATTCTAGGAATACCTTGGTTAGAGAAACACAATCCTCTGATCGATTGGCGAGCAAGAACGGTCCAGTTTCCAGAATGTGTCTCTACTTGTCACTCTCTACCTGGTGTTGCACTGGCAGCAATTTCTTCAGAGACTCCCCAGTTACCTCTCGAATACCTTGAATACCAAGATGTTTTCCGGAAGGATCAGGCTAACTCTCTACCTCCTCATAGGTCTTATGACTGCCAGATAGACCTGATACCTGGATCTACTCCTCCTTGTAGTAGAATTTATGCCCTCACCGAGCCTGAGAACCTTCACCTTCGACAATACCTGGATCAATACCTGGCAAATGGGTTTATTCGTCCTTCCAAGTCCCCTGCTTCTTCAGCTTTGTTCTTCGTTCCAAAAAAGGAAGGAGACCTTAGAACTTGTATTGATTATCGCTCCCTGAACCAGATCACCGTTAAGAATAGATATCCGTTACCTTTGATCCCTGAACTCCTGGACCAAGTCAGAAAAGCATGCATATATACAAAGCTGGATCTTAGAGGAGCTTACCACTTGGTACGAGTAAAAGAGGGCGATGAATGGAAGACTGCCTTCCGCACCAAGTATGGGCTATTTGAATATCAGGTCATGCCCTTCGGACTTTGCAATGCCCCGGCCGCCTTTCAATATTTTATGAACGATGTCCTCAGAGAGCTCATAGATGTGTGTGTTGTTGTTTACATTGACGACATCCTCGTTTATTCTTCATCGGAATCTGAACATCGGAAACACGTGAAAATGGTCCTCGAAAGATTGCGTCAACACAAACTTTTCGCTAAATTGGAAAAATGTGTTTTCAACTCCTCTGAAGTTGAATTCTTGGGATTCATATTTTCACCTGGCGGAGTACGTATGGATTCAAAGAAGGTCGATGCAGTTCTCAAATGGCCATCACCATCCTCCGTAAAAGGTGTGCAAAGCATGTTAGGCTTCGCTAACTTTTACCGCAGGTTTATCCCCGAATTCTCTCGACTAGTCCAGCCCATCACTGCCTTGTTAAAGAAAAACAAACGTTTTGAATGGTCTACCGAGGCGGAACAAGCTTTCCAGGATTTGAAGACTAAATTTATCTCTGCACCAATCTTAAAACACCCTCGCCCCGAACTCCCCTACATCGTGGAAACTGATGCTTCAAGCCTTGCCATGGGGGCAGTTCTATCACAAAAGGACCCGGTAACCAATCAGTTGCATCCCGTGGCATTTTGGTCCCGCAAATTCTCACCTCCTGAAATCAATTACACGATTACTGACAAGGAACTTCTGGCTATCAAGTCTGCCTTTAAGGCTTGGCGGCATTATCTGCTGGGGGCCCGACACACCGTTACTGTGATTACGGATCACCGAAACCTGCAATATTTGAAAACCGCAAAAGCCCAATCCTCTAGACAACTCCGTTGGGCATTATTCTTTGCCGAGTTTGACTTCATAATTACCTATCGACCTGGTACAAAGAGCGGTAAAGCTGATGCCCTTTCTCGGATGGGAGTGGAAGAACACTTGATCAACCCTAAACCTGTACCAATCATTCCCGAACAAAGAATTCTGGGTGTAATCGCCACAGAATCCATAGAGGAAGTTAAGGATAAAGCCAGGCAACTTGTAACTCCAGCAGACATACAGAATTGGCATCTGCAGGGAAAGGACTTTGCAGTAAAGGACAACTTATTGTATTTCCAAGAACGACTATACCTACCCAGCACAGATTTACAGAAAAAAGTAATCTCCTGTTATCACGATTCTTTAATGGAAGGTCATCCCGGTATGGCCAAGACCTCAGAAAAGATCAAGCGCTACTTCTGGTGGCCGTCTTGGAAAAAAGATATCAGAGACTTTATAATGTCTTGTGGAGTATGCGCCCAAAACAAGAGTCAAAAGGAAAGACCAGCAGGCCTCTTACGCCCTATTGACATCCCACCTCGCCCTTGGCATACGCTTTCTATGGACTTCATCACCAATCTACCTCCATGCTCCGGATACAATACGATTCTAGTAATCGTGGACTTATTCTCCAAGATGGCGCATTTCATTCCGCTCAAAGGCTTGCCAACAGCAGCAACTCTGGCCCGAGAATTTCTCGAAAACATCGTCCGACTACACGGTTTTCCTTCGGTTCTAATTTCGGATCGAGGTAGTCAATTTATTTCTCATTTTTGGCGAAGTTGCTGTCGGTCGGCTCAAATTGATGCGAGACTATCGACCAGTCACCACCCTCAGACCGACGGACAAAGCGAGAGGACCAATCAAACTCTGGAACAGTATTTACGCTGCATGCTGCAACAAACTGAAAAAACTTGGAAAGACATCCTTTGGATAGCCGAATATGCCTACAATAACTCTGTCCATTCGGGAACTGGGAAAACACCGTTTTTTCTTTTGTACGGCAGTCACCCTCGAACCTCGGAGTTGGATCCCCTCCAAGATCTTGAAACACCAGCAGTAGACTACCTGCATTCTACAATCACCCAAGCCTTTAAGGAAGCTGTTTCTCACCTTCAAAGGGCTAAAGAACAATACAAGAAAGGAGCAGATCAACATCGGAAGGAAGCCCTTCAATATCAATTAGGGGACCAAGTCTGGTTATCCACCAAATATCTACCTCTAAAAGGGCCACGCACATTCAACCCAAGATACCTTGGTCCCTATTCCATCACTACCATAGTAAACCCAGTAGCGGTCAAGTTGGACTTGCCCCCTCACATGAAGATACATCCGGTCTTCCACGTCTCTCTATTAAAACCCGTGCAACCTCAAACCCGACTAACTAAATCTCCAAAACCCATCCTAGTTGATGGAGAACTCGAGTTTGAAGTCAAAAGCATTCTGGACTCCAAGATCTCCAAATCTAAACTATTTTACCTAATTGACTGGAAAGGCTACGGCCCCCAAGAGAGATCCTGGGAACCTGCTGAATATGTCCACGCTCCTCGCCTAATCAAAAGATTTCACCGAACATTTCCTGACAAGCCAAAACCCCCGGATAAGCCCGGTTTGGGAGGGGCCTTGAGGGGGGGTACTGTCATGATCTCTGCTTCCAAAAGGTCAGGGTTTTCCCAACTCCCTTGGAAGCAGATTCATAACCCAGGTTCCGAGGGCCAACCAGTCCCAATTGGGACCTTTTGGACCCAGTCCTGGCGCCAGTGGCACCAGGCTCATAAATGTGCCCAGTCCCAGCGCTGGAAGCGCCGGGCTCATAATGCTTGGGTGGACTTACCTGCAGCAGACCATGCTGCTTACTTGCCTGCCAGCTGAGCCTCTGATCCTCTTCTGTTTGGAACTACTTTTCCTGTTGGGTGGGGCAGGAGCCACTCCCTAGATTCAGAACACTGGAACTCTTCTGGAAAGCAGGAACTCTTTTCTTACCTAGGCGTGGCTGTGGAAGGAGACACCTAAGCACTACAGGAGGCTATTTAAACCACACCCGGTGGATGAATCTTGCTTTGCGTTATTCTGCATCCTCTGCAGCAGAACGCTCATCGTGTCTTCTGCATCGGATCCTGGGCCTAAGGAAAAAGGCTTACCATCCTGAATCCAGTCTTCAGCAACACCTATAAAGACAAGAAAGAACAGGTTAGCATTCCGGCATCTGAAAGACAAAGGCTTACCTACTCTTCGTGCGCTCCGGAGGTCTTCACACTGCATTCCGGCATCTGAAAGACAAAAGCTTACCGACTCTTTGCACGCTCCGGATGCCTTCGGCGCTGCATCCTGCATCTGAAAGACAAAACAAGGTGCGTTTAAAGACATTGGGGAACTTTAATACTCACGTGCCATTACTCCTTTCCACATCAACCCCAGTGGGTATTCCGGCACCCTGCAGCCGCTCCAAACTCGTACCTGCAAAATAAAAGACAGTTAGAGCGCATCGTGAAGCAGGCAACAAGCGCTTACTTACGTGCTTCCAGGCGCTTCTATTCATCATACGGACTCCATCTTCAACTCACTTCAGCCCGTCATCCGCCATCGCCGGAACCTGCAAAACAAGAGACATCATTGCTAAAGACTTTAAAGACAATAGAATTACTCGAAACTTACCGTTTGTGCAGTAAACGACGGACAGCAGTCCTCTGAAGTCAAGAGGCCTGCGCTACCGATCCAGTGAAGAAACTGGTTACAGCACCCTGCCCCGAGGCAGATGGAGAGCTCGGCATTCAATTACCTAAGGTGAGAGCGTTAACCTTTGGGGGTCTACAGGAGAGCAAAAAGGGGAAGAGACAGGGACACCCCAATAACCCCAGGTCATTAATTCCATATTTTCTGTCTGCAGACATCTTACTCTTGAAGTCAGGCATACAGTGCACAGAGGTCCAGCCCAAAGAGCCAACCGGGTGCTACACATCACCTTTGAAGATACGGTAGTCGCCCAGTCAAGACCGGCGCCTCTGCGAGAATCAGGTGAGCATTACAGCCCCTCAAGGGTGAAGTTTTCGTCGAGTTACGCTTCTTGGAGGAGTCCAGAAGTTTCTGTGGCCTACCCCGGACATGGCCCAGGAGAAAGGGAGCTCGACGCCCGGAAAGCTGCTCAGGGTTTGCCCTGGATGCCAGCTGCAGAATGTGTTCAAAGAGGACGAACATTCGAAGTGCCTCTACTGCCTTCATGAGGACAAAACGCACGTGGAGAAGGACTGTGCGTTTTGCGGGAACATGTTGGAACGGACCATCAAGGATCGACATCTTCGTCTCTCCAACTGGCTGGAAGGAAAGAGCCCGTCAGGTGAGAAGAAGAAGAAGAACAAGTATGAGCGGTCTTCTAAGTCTGGTGAGGGTGCCCCGGCGACAGGGGCCAAACAGAAGGCAAAGCATTGCGAGTCCGCGGGCACCGGGAGCGCCGAACGGTCTGGCTCCTCGGCTGCCAGGCAGGGCGCATCCTCTCCAGCACCATCAACCACGAGCCAACGCTCTGGCTCAGGGAAGAGGAAAGCCGAGAACCCGGCAAAGCTTCTGGAGAGGCCCCAGTCGGTCTCGAAGGATCCCCCGCCAAGGTGAAGGCCGCAGGCCCGCAGAAGGTGGTGAAGGCCTTGATTCACCCGGCTAAGGCCTCTCTCGAGGAAGTCGCGGCGGCCCTGGCGCAGCATGAGGAGGCTACACCAGTGGAAGCGACCTCGGGGTCCAGAGTTTCCCTGCCACCGCGGAGGGAAGCGTCTTTCAGGCCCATCGAGAAGACCCCCGTGAAGACCCCGGCAGAAAAAGAGGGGGGAGCCGGTGGCCGTTGTGGACACGGACACAGCCTCCGAGGAGGAACTGGTTGAAGTCTTGGAGGGCCTCGACGAGGGCGTCGAAGAGGCCCGGTCCCACGGGAAGGATCCCGACAAAGGGGGCGACGAAAGCGCCGGCGCCGCCGGGGAGGTTCCTAGTCAACCGTCGCGCCCGTCGCTTCCAGAGCCGCAGGACAACTCGCGGCCGTTTTGTTGGCAATACAATCCTTATGTTCGGAGATGAGGACGAGATTGTCCCTACCACCGACGGAGGAGCCGGAACCAGGCCCGACAGATGAGCCAGAGCCAGGCCCGTCAGGAAGTCCCCCAAACAAGAGAAGACAGACCCATCCAGCCCTGCCTTTTCAGCCCTTGCGGCATGCTCAGCCTTTGCCCACGTCCCCCGTACCTGGGGATGACACAGGATCGGACACGGCCACGACGGGTACGGATGACGACGGCGGTGACGACGGGACGGAGCTCCCATCGCCTCCAGCCCGGGCCTCCCCGCCCAACGAGATTGGGTCTTTCCACACTATGATCGCCAGGGCATCTGAGCTTGTTCAGCTCTCCCCCTAAGAGAAGAAGGAAGGTTTCCTTTACCAACGGCGCGAGGCCAAGAGGAAGACAGTCCTCGCCGTGCCTCTGTTGGATGACATCTGGGACGAGGGTCTCACCCTTCTCAAGAACCCGTCTACGCCGCCTGCCAAGAGGGATCGGTACGAGAAGAAGTACTGGGTCCCCGACGCGGCCCATTTGTGCCTTAGGGCGCAACCGACCCCTGACTCAGTCGTCTCAGCGGCAGCCAAGAAGGAAGCGGGGGGGCATCGGCCTCAACATCAACTTCCCCGCCGGACGGTGAAGGAAAACAGCCAGGACGTACAAGCCAAGGTTTTGGACATGCCGTTCGACGGGAACAACCTGTTTGGGAAAACAGTGGATGAGTCCCTCCAAGCCATCAAGGCGGACGCGGAGACAGCTAAGGCCCTAAGAGTTCTCCAGCAACGAAAGCCGCCCTTTCGGAGCTCCAGAGGCAAGCAGGGTGCCTCCAAGGGGTTCGGCGGTGGCTCCTCTACGTACCACCAAGCGGCCCGCTCCTCGTCGCAGGAAGCCTATAGAGGACGGGGCAAGTCGGGTGGATCCCGCCGTCGTCGCCATGGAGGCCAAGGCGGCAAGGCGGCCTCCAAGCAAGATTGAGCCGACCGTGGCGTCGGGCCCCCACCGAAGCACCCCGGTGGGAGGCCGGCTGGCGAAATTCATCAGCGTGTGGGAGTCCATCTCCACCGACCATTGGGTGCTTGGACGCCCTGGCCCAGGGGCACGCCCTCGAATTTCTAAAAAAGTGCCCCCGCATTCCGCCCGTGGCCAGGAAAGAAAACCACGTCCCTCAACTACTGTTGGAGGTAAGGGCGATGCTCAAGAAAGGTGCCATCGAGCTCGTCCCAAAGAGGCTCCGGAGTATATTCAAGGTACTTCCTTGTGAAAAAGAAGACAGGAGGGTGGCGACCCATCCTGGACCTGCGACGACTGAACAAGTACATCAAGGCACAGAAGTTCCGGATGGTCACCCTCCAGCACGTGCTGGGACAGCTGGAGGAGGGCGATTTCCTGTCGTCGTTGGATTTGGAGGATGCATACTTTCACATTCCCATTATAAAAGGACACCGGACCGGAAGTTCCTCAGGTTCGTGGTCCAAGGGCGGCACTACCAGTTCAAGGCCCTCCCGTTCGGATTGAAGTCGGCACCCAGGGTTTTCACCAAGTGCCTCGCTCCAGTGGTGGCGCGGCTGCGCCTGCAGGGGATCCACGTCTACCTCTACCTGGACGATTGGCTCATCTGCGCAAGCACAAGGGAGCTCGCCGTAGAACACACAGCAAAACCGTCCAACTGCTCACCGACCTGGGGTTCTCCATCAACTTCCCCAAGTCCCACCTGGCTCTCTCTCAAGTCGTTCTGTTTCTGGGAGCCAAGCTCGACACAGTGGCGCGTTTGGCCTCGCCGTCGGAGGAAAGGACAAAGGCCATCCTAGGCAAGGTGCAGCGTCTGCTGGCCACGGACGTGGCCAGGGTGAGGTCCATCAAGTCCCTCTTTGGGATGATGTCCTCTTGCATTTATCTTGTGCGCCTGTGCAGGCTTCGGATGCGCCCTCTACAGGAGTTCCTCGACGCACGCTGGATTCAAGCGACGGGCAACTTCGAGGACAGGATCCCTCTCAACAAGACCTTCCGACGAGCGATCCGGTGGTCGGGCACCCACGCTCATCTATCGGCAGGGACAGACTTTCAGAGCCCGGGCCACTAGGAGATGGTGACGACAGATGCCTCCATGGAAGGGTGGGGAGCGCACACCGGCGATCTTCACGCGAGAGGCCTTTGGCTCCCGGAGGAGAAGCTGCTCCACATCAACATCCTGGAGCTCCGGGCAGTGTTCTGGGCCCTCAGGTCCTTTCTCCCGTCCCTCAAGGGCAAGGTGGTGAGGATCTTCACCGACAACACCACCACAATGTTCTACATCCGGAAGCAGGGCGGAACCAGATCCCCGGCCCTGTCCAAGGAAGCCCAGGATCTGTGGCATTGGGCCGTTGCTCAGGGGATGTTTTTGGTGCCGTTTCATCTGGCAGGGATAAAAAACACCATCGCCAACTCACTCAGCAGAGAGCTGCGCTCGTGCCACAAGTGGGAACTACGCCAGGATCAAGTGGACCGACTCTTTCAGCGATGGGGCAGACCCCAGATCGACCTGTTCACGACGGCGACGAACTCCAAGTGCCAGAGGTTCGCCAGCAGGTTTCCCCAACCGAGGAGCATGGGCGATGCTTTCTCGTTCCCCTGGGACGGCCTGTTCCTATATGCGTTCCCTCCGTTGCCGCTCCGACTCATCAACCAGCTCAAGAGGTCCCGGTGCAGGATGATCCTCGTCGCACCGCTGTGGCCGAGGCAGATCTGGTTCCCAGACCTTCTGGACTTGTCGGCACCCCTACCGGTGAAGCTGCTGACGGACGCAGATCTTCTTTCCAGAGAAGGAGGCGCCATCCTTCATCACGACCCGGAGTCGCTGCACTTGCAGGCCTGGCTGCTGCAGCACTAGAGTTTGGAGGGTACGATATCCCGGATGACTGCAGAGAGGTTCTTGCAAAGGCCAGGGCGCCCTCAACTCTCAAGTGCTAGGGACATAAGTGGAAGAGGTTCTCTGTCTGGTGCCGTGCACAGAAGATTAACCCTCTGCGGATTACGGCCCCTCAAGTACTGTCGTACCCACTGTCGCTGGCCAAGGCTGGACTAGCTCACTCTTCCATCAAGATACATGTGGCTGCGATCTCCCGATACACCAGAACTACGGGACGGGCGTCCTTGTGGTCTCATCGCCTGGTGAAGGAATTTATGAAGGGACTGTTCCGATCGTTCCCGCCGGTGAAGGCTCCTGCCCCGGCGTGGGAACTCAACGTGGTGCTGTCTAGGCTCATGGGGGCGCCATTCGAGCCTCTGCATTCAGCGCAGAGTTCCTGAAGTTCCTGTCGTGGAAGACAGCGTTTCTTGTGGCCATCACTTCCGCACGACGAGTGGGAGAGATCCAGGCCCTATCCTGCAAGCCTCCATACTTGACTTTTCACGACACGATGGTGGTGCTGAGGACGCCAGTTTTGTTCCAGTTTCTTCCCGTCGCCTTCGTCGCCGGCCGAGAGGACTTTGCACTCGCTGGATGTGGCTGGAGCGCTGAAGTTCTACATGGACCGCACAAAGAGTTTTCGGAAGATGTCACAGCTATTTGTGAAGTTTGCACCTGTGAACCACGGGAAGGCTCTCTCGAAGGCTTCCATCTCCAGATGGCTCTCCGGCTGCATCATGCACTGTCACCGGTTGGCAAACCGACCGTTGCCCGGCCGTCCGAGAGCCCATCCGACCAGAGCGATCGCTGCTACCACGGCTGGACATCTGCAGGGCTGCTACATGGAGGTCGATGCACACCTTCACGAGATTCTACTGCGTCGACCGGGATTCCAGGGAGGAGTCCAGAGTCGGCCAAGCAGTGCTGCGCAACCTGTTCGCCTGAAGGTGGGCCTGGTGAGGAGGTAAGAGTGCTTAATGTTGAGTTTATGTAATGCTTAATGTTGAGCCTTTGCCACCTCCCGTGGTTGTGCATGTGTGTACTGCTATGTATTCTTATATTCATGAGCATGTGAATCCATGCCAGACTCAATGCTGGAGAAGGAACAAGTTACTTACCTGGAAATGTTGTTCTCCAGCATGGGTCTGGCATGGATTCATATGCAAACCCTACCTCCTAGCCCTCTGCGGCTCTTCACTTGGTCATACTGCCTCTTCACGTGCTACCAAATCTGAAGCTGGCTGCCAGGGGAGGGGCTTAGGGAGAGGGCAGTCATTGGCTGGGGGCAGTAAGACTCAGAGATCAGTGATTGGTTACTACTAAGAAAGACAGATCAGAAACAAAACTGATACTGGTTTTTTCTTTACTGAGGATTCCCAGCCTGACAACAGGGAATATTCATGAGCATGTGAATCCATGCCAGACCCATGCTGGAGAACAACAGTTACAGGTAAGTAACTTGTTCCTTAAATCGTACCTGAGCCCGGTGACTGGTGAGCACCAGAGTGCAGGAGGAGCAAGGCGGGCTCCTTTCCAAAGGGGCAGAGTCCGTGGGAATGCGACCGAAGCGTTCAGGCATTCAGAAGAAGCAGCAGCGGTTTGGTCGGGTGCGTGTGAAGCAGCCGGTGAGTTTGCCTCTCATAGGAAACCCCAGGACGCTTCATAGTCGAACGCTGCCCGCTGAAAAGGGTTTTGAATACCGAACTAATGCGAGGAAAGTAAAGGGGCAAAATACTCCCTTTGAAAGAAAGCAAGAACTTAAGAAATGTTACAATTGCTGCTATCAAGTTAACAAAAGACCACTATTGAAACAGAATAAAAACCTGTATTGCCAAAGCAAAGAGGAGTCAACATTAAAACAAGGCACTAACCGCCATTGCCAAAGTAAAGGGAGGATAATGTGTATTGAAAGACTTCTAGCTCACCTAATAACCAGAGGACCATATTGCAGAAAAACTGTAACTATCATTCCCAGAGTGATGAGTTGCAATACATAAGCCTTACACTAGTAAGTATTGCCTTAGCCAAGAAAAGACAAACATGAGACATTGTCAACAATTGTTTAATGTGTTGGGGAATGAGTGGCAGGAGATACATCTTTCTTTTAAAAAGTATTAAGGAGGGGAGGAATATAACGTGTATTATATACTCAAATAAGATATTATGAATCTTGATGTTGATACTTTTCTACCATTGAGTACTTGTAGTAGTGTTAAGAGTTTTTGTCCTGGTAGGCAAGTATACCAGGATAGGGATTGTTAGTAGTCTTGGCAGGTTAGTGAACCAGGAAGAATATATTAAAATACTGAATTGTGGTTAAAGGTTGTGAAGGAAAGAAAGGGGCAAGGCCGCTTTTATGTTTGATGAACTGTGGTAAAAGACATTCTGACAAACTATTGTTGTGAAGCCAGAAGAATTGTGGAAGTGTTTGTTTTCCAAAACGAAGTGACAATTAGACATTGCAACTTGAAGATAAAGATTTTTCTTTCGTTTTATGGGGACTTTATCAAGTTCCAAGTGAAAGACATTTGGAATAAGAAGAACTTTGTGAATAGAACTTGACTATATAAAAGGAACTTTATTAATTGGAAATCTTGCTTTGATCCTGGGGAAGGGGATACGACCCAAGCTACAAAGATGCATTGGTATCAGGTTTATGATGAGTATAAATGAACTTGAATTGACATATTTAACCTTTATGAGTTTATTGTATGTACAATTTTGAGGAACGGATTCCTTTCATTATAGCGTTTTCCTTTAGTTCTGTTTTGATAGGTATGGAAATCCTACTTAGGGTAGGGATAGCGAAGAGTTTCACTCCTTTTTGAGTTAATAAAAGGGCTACTTGTGAAAAACCTTTACCAAGTTGTCCGCCTCGCATTTCTGACCCTTCACAGAACACACCATATAGATGCTTCTTGATGATAGATTAACGCAGTGCAGGGACTCTAAAAACATGTTTGTGCAATACAGGCCGTCTTTCACTGAAAAAAACATTATTTGTTACAAAGGTTACTTCCCGATTGTAACTCACTTTTCTATGTTGTTAATGATATCCTAGACTGCTAGGAAAATAAATATGCATAATGTTTGCTCAATGGACAGCTATACACAAAATAAAAAGAAGCTGAACAGAAAGAAACCATTCCTTATCTCACTATGTGTTTCTTTTGAAAGGCTCTGTACACACAGCTCAGTGTAAAAATTGTTATATTCAGAGTCTTCTCCATGGCTTGTAGTTTCATCCATACAGACAAAAAACTCAAGAAATGTCCTGGTTTCTGTCAAGTCTCCCACCCTTTGCTCCGAACTAGTGCGTAAATGATGTGCATGAAAAGATAAAAGCTGTCCTATTTGCAAGAATTTAATGTGTGAAAAGGCCTGGCATGACGATTATCTGGAGGCTTCATTCCTGCACAGATCTATTCCTCATACCAGCTCCTGTAATTGTCCCTGACAAAATGTCTTTCCCTGAAGCTGGCAGGCTTCTCAAGATGAAAGTATGTGACATGGCTCGGTTCTATTTGTAGTGTAGATGTGAATGTAATTGTCTTGTGTGAAATTCAGTGAGGGGAACAGGAGGCATACACATCTCTCACCCTTTCGGGAACCGCTACATTGGATACCTAACAGGCCTATAGGAGATTTGCTGCCTCCACCTGACTCCCGAAGCAATGTATGCAGCTGTGGATTTCGGGCATCTTGTTTCCTTGTTGGAACCTCTCAGCATGTTCACACTTAAGTCACCCTCAGTGTATGCGTCGCTTTCCATACCCTGTTGTTGTCAGTGAAGGCTGGCCCAGCCCTCATTACACGGAGCAGTTCGCTAAACTTAGAGAGCTCACTCTCTTCTCCTGTGCAGGAGCTTGATTCACCCCTCACCGCAAAATCATAGCATTTTGTGACAGGTTTCTTGTAATATATTCACTTGTCTCCAAATTGGACATGCCCTACTTTTTCTTTGATAACTTGTGATGACTTGGTCAGCCAAGGAAGGCTTCTCGTATCACTGGGTTTCCTACCCCTCAGAAGCTTTAATGGAGCAACTCCCATGTTGTCATATCTGTGGCCCCTGTAGTCTAGCAGCATGCCCTGTATTCCTCTTTTAATCTGATAGTTGAACATTACAAGTAACTGTATGATGTCTTTAGCCAGTCTGTTGAAACTTTTTACAAGGCGGTTGGCCTGTGGTTGGTATAGGGAGGTGGTGAAGTGCTTAACATCCAAGCGTGTCAGACATTCATTCATTCATTTCACTTACCACCAGCTGTGCACAGTTATCCACGACAAGCACTTTCAGGAAAACCTCTCTATCAAAAGTCTCATCCAGTAATTCAATTTCCCTAAGGAATTTCACTTCAATGTGCCAGTGTCTCTTAAAGGGACCAGACACCTTGTTGGGGTCCTCTGACTAGTGTCAGGATCAGATCTAGTACCGCAGGAGCGGATGTTTGCCCCACAGACCAACTAAAGGGCCCTGTGTGAAAATCTTGGTACATGCTACACCCTGAAGAGAAATGGAATTGGGATAAAATGATAAACTCAGTCATTCTTTACGCAGACCAGGAGAACATTGGAATAATAACTCAAAATATTTCCCCCCTCAAACCTTCCCATCTCCTCTTTTCCACTGATGTGCCTCCACTAAGAGCCAAGAGTTAATGGATCTTCAGTATTTCAGTATACTTGAGTTTTCTCAAGGCATCCGTCACTTTGGCAGTTGTTTTTATGTTTTGTCCTCTAACTAACCCAACTAATTATTTACATCTAATGTTGAAATGATTTTCATTCTTTTCCTCCTGCGCCATATTGAAAGCTGGATCAACCTCACTTCATAGACTAGTTCTGTCTTTGTCCTTTTGTAGTTTGTTTTCCTCTTTTGTCCATTATTTCCTTAAAAATGTGGAGCAGTCTCTATGTTCACTGTGTTCTCTGTTTGTGATGCTTCCTTATTTTGAAATACTACTCCCCTTCTTTGTCTCGGAGCCACTACTGCCTCTGCTAAAAGTGCTATCCTTCGTGTTCACTGATCTCTGCCTAATCAGAGGCCTGAGACAGTCTGTCTTCTCTTCAGGCCTGTGCACCTCCATATACATGCTTTCCTAACTACTGTGTGTAGTTTGTTCTACTAGGCATGTGCTTTCTGTCAAAATCGTTGCTCCTCACCGGATCTCTAAACTATCCGAACCATGCTGTCTCTAGACACAGAATCCCCTCAGCATTCGCTGTTAAGAAAGAAACCTACTCCCACTTCACACTCGCACAAGTACTTTGAATCTGTCCTCTCCTTCAACTAATCGTTCCTCTTTATCCTATTCACCTAAGACTAAGACGGAGCGCTGACAACTAGTCTGTCATGCTCCTGGATAAAGGTTTCAGTGGATCCTACCGAGATTGTCCCCGGGTCCTGCATCATCATTGAGTTGTAGCACCAACCACCTTGGTCACCCTCCCCTCAACTTCTAGTGTCAGACAGGTCACTTCATCACACATCCTGTGGGCAAACTCTGCAAAGCATCTGAATCTAAAACCTAAAACAATCTGTAAACATACTCTTACGGTATTGTAGGGAAGACATGGTGACACAATGGATACAATTTGTAAAACCTTTATTGAAAATGTTGGGGTTGGAGAAACTCTTATTCTTCCTTATAACTAAGATGGGAGTAGTCTCGACCATCAAACGATAAACAAACCAGTCCTAGTGCAGTCTGTCAAATCAAAATGGCCTGTGCTAACAAAATCTAATGCCTGCCCTATCTCTTGTGTTAAAAGGAGAAAATGTATGCAAAAGGAAAAGTCAGTGTTCAAATGATATTGCTGAACCAGAGCTCCTCCCCACGTGAGGCCTCATGGGGTAAGGCGATCCTCGCTCCCCACGTGAGGCCTCATGGGGTAAGGCGATCCTCGTAGGCATGATGACACACTCTGGCTCGGCTTCCAACACAGTATATAGTTCAAAACCGTGGATCAAGTCCTGCCTGGTCTTCCACATTTAAAGTTCCTTTCTCTGATGACTTTCAAAATAATGTTTCAACCAAAACAATCACAAAGGTGTTCCCCCTTTGCCAGGCTCAGACCTTTCACGATACAGTTCACACAAAGTTGCAGGGGGGCCTCCCTTGCCCAATCTTAACACAGTTCGGGCTCCCTCAATCGGGCTCAGACCAATTTCGGATGTCGAAGTCTTTTGAATGTGCGTGGCTTTTGTTACAGACCACTGCAGGAGCACTTCGACTCAACGTTCACCATTTACTTTCACTCTTGCTGCTTATTCACCCTTTAGATTCAAACAATGCATCTTTCACGTAGACCTTTGAATGGGCTACTTCCTTTCAACAGACCACTCAGTTACTTGGTATCACTGATCTTGCAGCTATATTTGACTTTAAATTTCAATCACGAGCCTGCCTTCCTCCACTTGTGATATGATAATGCTACTTCATTCACTTTAAGACACACCGGTCTTTCTGGTTGCTTGCCAACTCACCGACTGTTTGCAGGCTTCTTTCTTGTTTTGCTTTTTCCGATTTTCAAGTGAAGGTAAGTACCACAGGCTTCACCTCGCCTCTGTCGTTCTCCCGGCAGGGTCGCTGGCGTCCTTGAAACACAATGCAATCTTCACTTGTGGGATCTGGCTTTCACCACGTGTCTTTCGCGGTCTGGTTACGCTGTCACCCTCTTCCTTAGCCCAGTGTTTGTGTAAAAAGGGGGGTGGAGGGGAGTTAGACTTCAGAAAATCCTAAAAAATAGGATGGGGTAGATGAACAAAAAGGGGGGAATACCGGGTCTCACCATCGACTGTCTCACCCCACTCCCCGAAGACCCCTCACCAAGGTGATCCTCCCGCACTAATCCACCCTCAGGAACTGGATCCAAAAGTGATGGCCGTGTTCTGGCCACCTGGATGACAAGTCCCTGAGGACTAGCGGGTGAGATACCCTTTGGTTTCTCACAGTATGTATAATTTCTCATATAGTGGACAAAGATCTTGTTTTAAAAAAATGACCTTAAGGTTTGTGCCCGGTTATAGATTGGTTAAGTGGCATACAAATGTATGAGTTGCTGGAACTGAGCCCAAAAGCTACTTTATTGACCTGAAGCTTTGAGGTACTTTGGCCCAAAGCTGCTATCACTGGATACTTTTTAGTACATGAGGCTGTTTTAGTGTTCTTAGATTGATAACTTTGCTGAACATTGGGCAGTGTGGTTATGAGGGGGGGTGAACCAAGCCTCTGCATTTCTGAGAGCTTGTGATATTGAATATCTTAGTTGTCATTAGGGTTGGTTGTGTCATGCATTGCCGTTCACCCTGACAGTTCCTCCCCTTTAGCCTTCTTGTGTTGAAAAGCACCTGCATGTGCATCGCAGGTAGTAAGGGTCAGACTGTATGAAGATATATTCTGGCTGATCCAAGGTTAATCTGATGTTTGTATTACTCACAGAAGTTGTAGGGTGCCACCACTGTATTAATGCACATTCTTGTTAAATATTTGGTCACACCCCCTGCTTCTTTTATTTATATAATTGGCGCTCATCTTAAGCTTTCCTTTTATCGGGTTGCTTGCAGCAATGTTGCACATGATTAATAAGTTGATGTTTTTTTCTCCACTTCCAGCCTCCCATTCCTGACCCTAATAACATGCGGGATTTCGTCAGTTACCCGACAGCTGGCAATGAAAGGCTCCACTGCACTATGAAAAGGACGGAAGACGACCCTGAGGTTGGAGGCCCGTGTTATACTCTATACCTGGAGTACCTCGGCGGACTGGTCCCGATCTTGAAAGGAAGGAGAATCAGTAAACTGCGTCCCGAATTTGTCATTATGGACCCCAAAACCGATGGAAAAACAGGTATCTGTGAAAAGGATAATGTGTAAACTGTGCATTTAGTCTTCTTTTCTGCCATGCTGTTGACCACATTTGAGAATTAAGGCCCAGCGTTCGTATTCTGAAATTACAATCGATGTTCTGTTTGATGTAACAGACAAAAAAATGAAAGGGCACAGAGGACTTGTTAATTGTACAATGCAAAAATGAGAGCCTTGATGAAAGACATAAGTAAATCGGCAAACTAACAACATATTTCCAGTCTTTTGTTAATTCGCACCTTGGAAAAATCAGCAGTTTGGTGAAGTGTCCCAATTGCCGCACTAAATATGTGCACTTCCGGGGTCTGCCTTAGATAGCTATGATCATGTGAGGGGAGTGGATGTGGCTCTTCGTAAGAAATAAAAACAGCCTTAAATCCAGAGAGAGAGATTGCTGCTAGAGTGGAGAAAGGCTGTGACAGACAGGGATTTGCCACTACAGCATAGAAGCAATCCTGGGCAGTACCACGCAGATGGGAAGAGAATTATGCTGGAACAGAGAAACTCTGATGAGCAGTCTGTGGTAAATATATAGGGGCGGCTGCTAGTGTAGAGCGACATTGACAAACCAAAAGAAGGTTGGCGAGTGGAAGCATGAGTTGAAGAGACGGGGGTGCCAACTGACAAGAGCACTTGGAGGTACCCACCACTTTGTCTGATACAGAGACACTAAACAAGATTTGAGTGCAAAAGAGTTGTCTGAAAAATTGGTTAAAAAAATAGAGAGGGAGATTCCAAGATGGCCGCCGCGGAGACGAGTCGCGACTAAGCCGCGCTCGCACCGGGCCGCCTAAAATAAGCACATATCGAAGCAGGCAGCGCAGCACAGAAGCGGATCGCACCTCCCAACGCCACCCGTGAGCAAGCCCCGGACGATAGGGAGCACGATCGCGGGGCGCCGAACGCCGAGGACGGCACCCTCGGAGGAGTCACCCCTCCCCCACCGGGAGATTCCCGCCGCCGGGCCGGCAGGTCCAACGCAGCGGAGCGGAGGGGACAGGCCGTTAGCAGCGACGCTAAGGGAGAAGGGACAGAGGCGGTGAGGGCGACTCCCTACCCCTCCCAGGAGAACCGCGGAGGCATCGCCCCCCCCGGAGGGAACAGGACCACAGGCGGCAACACAACAACAGCGGGCAACGGAGCAATCAGCCCTCCCCCCAGAGAAAGACGCCCGAGGTCCGGCACCAAGGGCACAGGGCCCCCGAGGCACGAGCGAGAGCTCCAGGACCACGAGGCTGAAGCAGAGAAAGCTGGTGAGCACCAAGGACGGGGGAGAGGAAGCGGTGACCATAAAGACCAGGCGAGGAAAGACCCCCAACCCCCAGAAGGGACCGGAGCAGCGCGAGGGAGGGGAAACAACACCCAAGCAAAGGGACCTCCCCAGGCGCAAGCACTCCTAACTGCAGCAGGGAGATATTCAATCTCCACAGACACCATAGGAAAAGAAAATACTGGAATAGGACCCCACAGACAGGGGACACTACCAGAGGGCGAGTGGATCCCGTAACAAGACATAGGAAGCCCAGCTGATAGACAGGATCATAGAAAGGAGCCCCCGAGGCCAAGACAGGAAAGCGGCACACGGAAAGGAACTCACCCCGGGAAGAAAGGACCTGCCAGAGCAGACCCAAAGCAGGCACAGGCTTACTGGAACAGGACGCCCAGGGGCGATCCAAGAAGACATCCTCTTGTGCTCCAGGGTGGCATAGCACTAATCACTCAGGGGACTCTCAGAAACCCTCGCACACCCCGGGAAACCACCAATAAACACACAGGGGACCATAAGAAGCCCTCACATATATCAAGAGCCATACATAACATGTCAAGGGCAAAAAGTAAAAATAGTGCCTCCCAGCAGACCCCGCTTCCCTCAAAGCAAGACGCAAATATCCTCCAACTGTGGTCGTCGGACTCCACGCCGCAAGCGAAGGGGAAGCCGCAAGACAACCAACAAAGGGAAGAAATGGCACAGGCGAACCCAGTACAACCCCCATCCAGGGATGACATGCAGTCATGGTTCCAGGAACTCCAGGAAAAATTCATGTCCTCCGTACAGGAACAGTTCACGACGATGAAAAACGACATGAAACAAGCGATCCAAGACCTAAGGATCGATGTGGCGAAACTGGAGGAAAGAACCGATATACTGGAAAGAACGCTCCAGGGGATAGATGAGGAAACGCAGCAGACGAGTGAAACCCAGGAACATTTGATGAGACTCACCCATAATCTTGAGATACAGTGCGAGGATCTGGAGAACCGCTCCAGACGCTCCAACATCCGCATCAAAAATATGGCGGAAACAGTACAGGACAGAGACCTCATGTCGGCAGTTAAGGAAGTGTTCAGCAATATCATAGATGCAGCAGAGCCAGATACAATTGGAGTCGACAGAGTCCACAGGGTTGGGCCAAAAAGATCGGGGGCACCAGGGGAGAGGCCAAGGGACGTCCTGGTGGCACTTACCTCCTACCCGCAAAAAGAACAAATCCTGAGGAAAGCCAGAGATATGGATCACATAAGAATGAACGGTCAAGAAATACAATTGTACCAAGATCTGGCACTGATTACACTGCAGAAGAGAAGGGCGATGGCCCCACTAGTCAAGGCCCTACAGGCGAAACAAATTAGATACAAGTGGACCTTCCCTTCGGGCTGACGTTTACATGGGAAGGGAAACAGCGGAGAGCAACCACCTGGGAAGAAGGCCTCAGCATAATGGACCTACAGGGCGATACGGAGGACGGGGAACAAGCGGCGTCCAGCGGAGAGCAAAGGAGAAGACCTAAAGGATGGGAAATGATCAAACACAATAGACCAGTCAAAGGAAGAGAAAGCCGTGGGAAGCAGACATGAAAAGAGGAAAGACACAGAGAGAACGGAGGGTGCCAAGCGACATCGCACCAAACTATGGTGAGGCGGCGAGAGGAAACACAGCAGCTGCACTAGAACTGAAGAAGGCGGTCCGGGATGGACCCTCCGGCTTGGAATCGGGTAAGATAAGACAATTATGTGGGGTTTAGGAGCCCCCACACACGTAGCCCCCGAGAGGAAGGAGGGCAGGGAGCCTCGGGTGCAACGCCTGGGCATCAGTAGGAACCCAAGCCCTACTCGGGGGCAACAAGTTTGGTTCAGTTCTAGTTACCAGTTGGGAGGGGGGTGGGTGTTAAGAGGGCGGGGAAATAGGGATCGGGACAACAGACAGTGGGCAGCGGAGAAGGAAGGGTTGTCAAATACTCTGAATTTACACCAAACAAAATGGGGAAGATACGTATAGTGACCTATAACATACGAGGGATGAATCATCCCGCAAAAAGGGTGAAGCTGGAGAAATTACTCAAAAGGGAAGGGGCGGACCTCCTTCTCCTACAAGAAACGCATATAAGAGCAAGAGACAAACAAAAGGCAAGGATAAGGGGTTATACAATATGGGCCCAAGCTAACGCCACAGACAAGAGGGCGGGAGTCATCATAGCAATGAGGACCGGGAGGGACGCCGTACTGGAGAACTCCATCTCAGATAAGGAGGGGAGGTATGCGTTCGCAAATGTGCTGCTGGAGGGGCAGAGGATCACCCTAGCGTCAGTATATGCGCCCAATGTGGGACAGGACGGCTTTCTAAGAGACACCCTAGACAAATTAGAATCCTTTGCAAGAGGGGAAGTGATCTTGGGAGGAGATTTGAATATGGCGTGGGACCCACAAAGGGACAGAAGCACAGGAGGGGCATATAACCAGGGGGCCCCATCAAAACGACTTAAGCAGCAAATGGACCAAATGGCCCTGAGTGATGTATGGAGGGAACTCAGGGGGGACCAAAATGGGTACACTTACTTCTCACATGTTCACAACTCGATGTCACGAATCGATTACCTCTGGGCATCGGTGGGCCTCATGGGCAGAATCCAGGAGGTGGAAAAGGGGGCAATCGCACTATCGGATCATGCACCCTTGTGGCTCGATATGAAACTTCAGGGGAAATCTAAAGGTCTGTGGAGGTGGAGATTGCCGGAGGACATAATCCAGGACAAGGTCACGGGGGAAACCATAAGGGGAATGATAGAAGAATACTTCAAGGACAATGACACAGGGGAAGTTTCAATCTCCACAGTCTGGGAGGCGTTCAAAGCAGTGATCAGAGGGAAACTTATGGCACTGAAAATAGCGAAGGAGAAACAGAGGGCGATGTGGGAAAAAGAACTGGAAAGTTCAATTACTGAGATACAAGGGAAAATACTGTCACAACCCTCCAGGGAACTTCAGAGGACTCTTAGACACACGCAGGGCCAGCTAGAAATGCTGCGCACAAAAGGAGCGGAAAGGAGCCTTCTATACCTAAGACAAAGGTATTACATAAAAGCAAATAGAGCAGATACGTTGCTGGCGAGACAACTACGGGCCAAACAGAAAGACATAACAATCAAAAATATCACAAATATGAAAGGAGAACACTTTACACGCACACATGACATAGGGGAAGTCTTCAGAGAATACTACCAAAAACTATATACCACAGACCAACCGGAGGCAGACGCACAGGACACATGTCTGAATTCCCTCACATTCCAGCAAATCTCACCGGCAGACAAGCAGGCCCTAGAAGTCCCCATAAGGGAAGAAGAAGTTAGAAATGCTATAAATGAACTTCCGAAAAATAAAGCCCCAGGCCCGGATGGCTATACGGCCCCATTTTATAAAAAATATGCGAACCAATTGACCCCGGTTCTAACCAAGTTATTGAACTCCTTTAAAGAAAGTGGCAATGTGACCCCCACCATGAACGAAGCGAAGGTCCTGGTATTTCACAAACTATGGAAGGACCCATCCTGCCCGGCCTCATACAGACCAATCTCACTGATAAACATAGATGCCAAAATATACACCAAGATTTTAGCAGCTAGGCTCTCCCCGCTTCTTCCAAAATTAATTCACCAAGATCAATCAGGTTTTATCCCAGGGAGACAAACACACGACAATCTCAGAAGGGTCACCCATCTGGTGGAAAAGATTGGTATAAAGAGAATCCCAGCAATTCTCCTGGCACTGGGTGCAGAAAAAGCATTCGACCGGGTGGAATGGTCCATACTATTTAAGACACTCCAATGTATGGGATTTGGGGAACATTTTATAGCCAGAATTAAAGCAAACTACAACGCCCCAACTTGCAGAGTGGCCGTCAATGGAGAGGTATCAGAAAAGGTGTACATATCCCGGGGAACAAAACAAGGGTGTCCACTCTCCCCCCTATTATATGCTATATTCCTAGAACCCCTGTTGATAAAAATTAGGGAAGCAGCGAATGTCAAGGGGATAGAGATGGCAGGCATGCAACACAAGATTACCGCCTATGCGGACGATATGCTGCTGGCATTAGAGGAGCCGGACCGGTCGCTGGCCGCAGCAATGGGAGAGCTAGAAACCTTCGGGGCCATCTCGGGGTTAAAAATCAACAAAAACAAATCAGAAATTCTAATACTGGCAGGTGACGGGGATAGAATTAAGAGAGAAGCAAGGACACACAACCTCAAAATAGCGGCGGAGGGTATCAAATACCTGGGAATCACTCTCACACACAAGGTAGACCAACTGTACAAGAAAAACTACCCGCAGCTACTTACAAACGTTCGAAGAGACATGGAAAGATGGAACCCATTGCTGATATCATGGTGGGGTAGAATTCAGGCGGTAAAAATGACCATTCTCCCAAAGCTCCTATACCACTTCCAAGCCCTGCCGGTGGGGGTCCCCCGCTCCTTCTTCAAATCACTCCTGAGGGTAGTCTCAACTTTTGTGTGGAAGGGGAAAACTCCGAGGCTCTCTAGGGCGGTCCTAACATCGTCAACTAGGGAAGGAGGGATGGCACTGCCCCACTTTCAAAAATACTACCAAGCGGCCCAACTAAAGGTGCTACGGGAATGGCTGGGAGAAGACCCACAACAGATATGGGCAGCACAAGATAGGGCGGTGGCCAGAACCCCACTAGTGGAACTACTCTGGAAGCAGAAACAACACAGAGATCCCAACATAGGGTTCAGCGCAATACTGAGCACGACCCTGGAGGCATGGGACACCCAAACAAGAAAGGGCGCAATGACCAATACATTAGGCCCATTCACACCCATATGGAGGAATCCGCAGTTTCCGCCAGGGTTGGAGCAGGGTGCATCAGACAACTGGGAGGAGGAGGGTATAACGAAATTAGGGGAAATGTTTCGCAACAATGAAATCATTCAATACGAATCATGCCTCACACTCCCAAAAAGAACCACACGGAATAGATACAGTTATGAACAACTTAAGCACTGGCTAAAACCCCCCGAAATAGCAAAGGCGGCTACGAGAACCCTAACCCCTTTTGAGAAATACATCACAACCAACTCAGGGGCAAAGAAATGGATATCGACACTATACTACTTTATAAACAAACAAGGTGAAGAGACCAAATGGGCATATATGCGCAAATGGGATAAAACGATGGGAAGGGAACTCACGAGAAAACAGTGGGAGGACATTTGGGCCCAAATCCCCAAACTGACAAGAGTGGTGCAGATGAGAGAAATGTGGATCAAAATAGTGACTCAGTGGCACTACACGCCCGAGAGACTGCATACTATGTTCCCAGGAACATCAAACCTCTGCTGGAGGGAGTGCGGAGAAGTGGGGACGTGGAGACACATCTGGTGGGACTGCAAAGGAATAGTGCCGTTCTGGGAAGAAGTTAAGGGTGAAATGGGCAAGATATTTCCAGATGTGGGACAACTAGATGAGAGCGTATGGATGTGTGGCATGGGAGATGACACTACAAGAAGATACACGAAAGCACAACGGAGAAGCTTTATGGGACTTCTCATCGTTGCTTGGACAACAATTGCCCAAAATTGGAAAAAGAAGGATACACCGCTAATATTTATGTGGCTTCAAAAAGTATGGGCGCAGCTAGCAATGGAAAAAGTCACTCACATAATCCAAGGCACTAAGAACAGGTTCACCAAAGAATGGGGCGGGGTCCAGGAACATCTGCAGTCAGACTTTATGGATCAATGGTGCCCACACAACATAAGGGTCACGGACATTTTCAATGCATAAAGAAATCCACGAATCAAGTCACATGGTCCCTGGGTGGGAGGGGGGAGGGAGAGTTGGGGGTGAAATGTTGGTACAAAGTTCCGTTTTTTTTATTGTTATGTTTATGCCAAATGAAAATAATAAAGATATGTTTAAAAAAAAAAAATAGAGAGGATTCATTGTGTAGGCTCCCAAACGCATGCAAGAAACTATTGAGCATAGCGAAGAGGAAGGCATAGCATTGTATCCCAAACTGGGAGTGAGGTTTACAATGACATACACATATTGAGCCATTGTGAAGAGGAAGGAGCACAGTGTTGCAATCAAGTTTACAAATGCCTAAAAAGTAACTATTGAGTTTTATCAAGGGGCTATTAACTCAACATTGCCCCCTGAACCTAGTGAGAGGTTCCCAAATACCTACCAGAACATTATGGAAGAGCATGACCATATAACATTGCATCCAGGACCTGGAATGATGTTCTCAAATGTGTACCACAGGATTGTGAAGAGTAAGGCAATGCAGTAATGATTGGCACCCAAAATAGAAAGTTCTGTTAGGCTCAACCAATCTGAAACGAGTATTCTGATTATATTCTGGGCACTAATACCAGATATTTGCTCTGAACCTTCATTCACAACCAGCTAAGCCAAGCTGATCTTCCTGGGAGCGTCTCTCCTGTCTCCACCGCACCTGCGTGCTCTATGCCAGATTGTGTCTCCTGCCAACCCATCTCTCACTCGCCCGCCCAGACCCAGTACACCTTCTTGACAAAAGCCCGGACTCTTCAGGCTAGTTTTCCCTTCTTTCTGCATACGCCAAGCCTGTACACACCATTGCACTCTCCACCGTGCAGCTGCAGTGTCTCTCTGTGCAGCTTTGCTGCCTCGGCTGCAGCGAGGTGTGTGAACGCTGCAGTTGACCTAAAAGCGCTTTTTCAGTTAAGGAGGGCCTAAGGGTGTAGAAGGAGTACTCTGTTACAAAGGTGGCATGTTTGGGGCTATAGACTTTTATTAACCAATAAAGCAAGAGAAAACCTGTCTTTCCCTATTCCTAAGAGGGGTTTCCCTACCTCAACTAAAGATCTATGGAGAATGTCAGGATGTCTAATGTAAAAGTGTCCACCGTCCTGTGTCAAGAAAACCTTACTTCTGTCCCTTACACCTAGAAACTAAAGAATAAAGCACACTTACACCTAGAAACTAAAGAATAAAGCAGTACTCTTCTGGTCCCAGGAGAATGCCTCCCTTCTCCTTGGTTATGGTCAAAATTTCACACAATGCTTCCTTAGTGGGCCAGTAGAATGCCTCCCTTCTCCTGGTGTTCAGTCTCAGATAACCTGGGGGAATGATTCCCTTCCCCAGGACTGTTGGACCTTACTCCCGATCCCAGTTACCAGGAGAAAGAATTCCTACTCTTGGTAATCATAGAACAGTCTCTTACAACCAGGGGCAATGACTCCCTTCCCCATGTCTTCTCTTCATTAGGTTTCACACCTACAACACCCCATTCTGAGTGTAAGGAGGGTCCCAGACCCGAGTGTCTGTTCTTCTTTAGTTCGACCCACTTGGTTCACTTCCCTGCCAAGTACTGCCACGAGGAAGCTGACTCGTATCACTCTCTTGGTTTGGGTCCCAGACCCATGTCTCTCTTAGTGGGTTTATCCCCACCACCGTTGTGTGAGGGGCTCTCCCTCTCCAGTTCTCCTTATGGTACTTGAGATCCTCAACCCCTCCCCGGTGATCAACGGGCTTTGTTTCACTATTATGAGGAGTAGAATTTCTGCCCCTGACATGCCACCCAAGCATTATGGTTGCAAAAGGGCCTAGGGCCAACTGCATGCACCCTTCTGGAAAGCCACCTGTGTCCCCTGTGCCACCCTTTACCTTGTTGAGGGCTTTGACATGTTGCTGGGGCTTCCTGGGATGGCGGGTGGTTCCATTCGGTTTCTCTGGCATCTTGCCTTCCCTCTTGCCTTTTGCTTTCTTTACCTCTCCCGATGCTGCTGAACACCGGCCTGTTCCTGCAGACCTCCAGATCACCAGATGCAGCAGACTTACAGCATCCTTGGAGTTCTCCCTCTCCGGATCAGAGAGGCAGGTTTGTATTACCCAGGTTCGGTGCGCAGCACACCTGCAGTCTTCCGTGACTGCCCGAGATTCAGTGTTTAGTCCATTGTCGATTTTCATACAACGTAGCCAGCATTGTATTGGCCCATTGTATAAGCATCTGGTCTCTTTTGCATGTTTTGTCTTCATTGCTCTGCGAGCCAACTTGTCCCATTACTTGGGATACCTCTGTTCCTGATGTTCTTCTTCGTCTCAGTACTTTCTAGAACCTTGCAGTAGTCTGCCTTATAACAGTACATAGGTCTCCTATCTACAAAGAGGTTAGCAGAAGGAGAGGCGAGAGTATATGGGGGTGTGCTGTTCTCATAAGGGCTGTACCCTAGATGATCGTTCTTCTCCCGGGGGGAGGCCTCCCCATGAGATCCTTCAGCATTATACCACCCTCAGTGGGACTGTCGCGTAGTGGCTTGCCTCATGGAAAGGGGTCCCTCCTGGGGAGAAGTGACGCCAACCAAAAAATCGTTGCATGCAATAAAGTGCTAATCCAAACAGGTGCTAAAAGCTTTACCACCATTGTTCAGTCGGGATTTCAGGACAACCAGGAATTCCAAATCCCTGTTCCCACACCTCTAATCTGCAGTGTTTTTCGGAATATCTGTCCTAAGCATCTGTGCCACATTAAGAGCCCCACTCTGCCGTAAATGCTGTGGTTTGACTCGGTAAAAGTGTACCCCATTATACCATTTAAGGGGAGCGGGGGTTGTGGGGGTGTCCCCCGCATCCTTTACATGATTGTGGCGCAAAAAACCACTGCATTTTTGCCGCAATATTTTGTGTTCACAGCCATTTTTGCTGCAATTTTAAGACATGGAACCGTCTCGACTCCGACGTTGAGTCTTCCATTAACCACTTGGCTACATATTGTAGTTGACGGACCAAATAATAGATCTCAAAGTTGGGCAGTTTTATGCCCCCTTTGTCATACATGTTCTGAAGCTTCCACATGGCTATTCTATTACTGGTATTATGCCAAATATATCCTCGGCATATGCTCTGAAGTTTAACAAAGAATCGCTTGGGTATCATGTATAGTATATTACCAAAAAAGTGTAACTGCGTCGGCAATACGACCATCTTCAACAGTGCCACCCTCCCCATCATGGCCAGAGGGAGCTTAGCCCAGAATCTCATGCTATTCTCAATATTTGCCACTGCCTTCTCTGTGTTATGTTTATATTCAGCCTCCACCGTGTGATAGATATCAATCCCCAGGTATCTAAAGGTTCTGGTCTCCCAGGGTACTTGTAGTATTGGTAGGTGTTCCCACGGAATCCCTTTATATCTCCCCAGGGGGAATATGCACGACTTCTTAGGATTTACTGCAATGCCAAAGAGCAACGCAAATCACTCCATCACTTCTAAGACGTACTGCAGGTTTTCCTCCGGATACCTCAAGTATAACAGCATATCATCTGCATACAATGATATTAAGTGTGGCCCACCTTTCGTGAAGATCCCCACCTCCTCGTATTGTTGCCTCAGGTATATCGCTAGGGGTTCCAGTGCAAGAATGTACAGCATCAGAGGGACCAAGGGCATCCCTGTCCGGTGCCCCTACTAAGTTGCCACCTCTCTGAAATGGTCACTCGCGTCTCGACTCTGGCTATTGGTGAGCTTTAAAGTAGTTTCACCCACTTCAGGTACCCGGGCCCTATTCCATATTCTTTCAGGGCTGCTATCAGCCAAGGCCATTTGACAGAATCAAAGGCCTTCACTGCATCTAATGAAATAATTGCAACTTCATGTAAGTCTCCTTCTGTTTGCTCTATGACCCAGTGCAGCCTTCTGAGATTGTCGGATATGCTTCAGTGCGGAACATATCCGGTCTGATCAGGGTGTATAAGTCTGCTTATGACCTGTCTCAGTCTATTTGCCAACACAGCCGTGAGTATCTTGCTGTCCTGGTTCAGCATGGATAGCAGTCTGTACAACCCGCAATCCATGCTCGGCTTATTAGGTTTGAGAAGCGGAATGATGATCGCCTCTCTCAGAGATTCTGGCAATATCCCTGTTTCGAATGCTTCATTTACCATTTCCAGTAATGGGGGGGGAGTACTTCCATCTTATACATTTTATAAAACTCACTGGGGAGTCCATCCGTTCCCGGGGCCTTAATAGTACGTAATTGCTCAATCAGTGCTTCTAGTTCCTCCAATGTGATTGGGGCATCCAGGTTCTCTCACTCCTCAGCACTTAATTTAGGTAAGCCAATATCTTCCAGTGTTTCAATCATCTCACTCCATTCTCCCCCTTCTACGTATCCATACAACTGTTTATCGAACTCAAGGAACCTTCCATTCATGCCCTCTTGGGTGTCAAATATTTGTCCGCCCTGCACCTGTATTGCTCTGATCGTTGGTCTGGGTGTCTCATTTTTATACAACCATGCTAGCAACCTCCCAGGCTTATCTACACCTGCGTGCTGCCTCTCTATGTATTTCTTGTAATTTAGGTTACATAATCTCTCCCAGTGCCATCCACATTCATGCTGTAATTTACTTATGCTTTCAGCATCCTCCAGGGAATTATCTCCTCTGCGCATGACTGGACTGCCTCTAGTTTTGCCTCTGCCCTCTGCAGCTCCTGCAGTAAACCTCCTTGTAGCCCTTTAGATTTGGCTATAGCTGCTCCCCTCACCACCACCTTAAATGCCTCCCATAGGATGCCGGACGATTCTACACTTCGAGTGTTATTTTCGAAATATTCTACAATTTCCTTCCTCAGGTCCCCTCTGAACACTGTGTCTTTCAATGCTTCGGCTCTGAGCCGCCACGTTGGGATTCTAGCTCTAGGAGGCAATTATTGCCATGTTAAGACCAGTGGCGAGTGGCCGAGAAGACCCTTGCTTTATATTCAGACTGCACTATCTCGCCCGTCATCTCAGGAGAAACAAACATATAGTCTAGCCTTGTATATACATTTTGTGGGGCTGAATAATGCGAATAATGTCTATCCTGTGGGTGGTGTGGCCTCCATATATCTTCCAGCTTAAAGTCTCCTAACAGGGTCCTTAAGGTTTTGGCTGCGGGGGTGGGTTTATCTAATTTCCTGTGTGACCTGTCCACCCTAGGGTCCAGCGTGCAGTTAAAGTCCCCACCCCATATAACCACACCCTCCCCCAAGTACAGGCTAATTATACTATATAAGGTCTTAAAATAAGCCAGGTGCAGGGCATATGTATTGATAATAAACACTTGTCTATTTTCTATCAATCCCTGTATCGCCACCATCCTCCCGTCAGACTCCACTGTGGACTGCAATAGCTGGAAGGGGACATGTGGTGCTACCCAGGTAATTACCCTTCTAGCATATGCCGATTACATTGCCCCTATGGTGGTCCCCTTCCATTTTTTCCTTATCACCTCTTGTTTTTCTTTAGTCAGGTGAGTTTCCTGTAATAGGGCGATATCGATTTTCTGCCTCCTTAAGTACATCATGATCTTATTCCTCTTCAAGTAACTGTTTAGCTCCCTAACATTCCAGTTTACTATCTTAAGGTTTCCCATCTTTCATCCATACCCAGTCCCACCTCTGTCCTCCCTTCTCTCCCGCATCATGCGTAGTTGCACGTGGATGTAAGCTTGTTCAAACACCCCAACTCCCTCCCTGCCCCCACCCTACCTCTACCCAATCGATGAACTCCCCCAACACCCCACCAACTCCCTTCCCACCCTTAGCCCTGCCCGACCCATCCCAACCCCCAGCTAAAACTACCTTATCTTCATATGTGACCATCATATCTCGTCTGTTCCCTCCAGCACTGCTATTTGCCCTGCTATATTCAAGTCCCAAGATCTTTATAGCAACCTATTCTGGGATCCACTGGGTCACTCGTCTGCTTTGCCCTCCGCCTGGTCGTCTGCAGTTGCCGGGCAGGTCTGGGCATCCAACCATTCCGTAGCACCCTCTGGAGTTTCAGAGAATAGGGCCTTGTTTTTATGGTATACCTTCAGCTTCGCAGGGTACATTAACATGTATCTGTATCCTGCGTCGCGTAGCCTTCTTTTAATTGTTCCGTAGTGCAGACGTCTCTTTTGTACCATAAAAGTGTAGTCATGGTATGCTGTAACGGTCGCCAACGCTCTGTGTATCGTTCTACCTTTCCGGAAGTGTTCCAAGATCTTTTCTCTGTCTCTATAATTTAGGATCTTTGCAATAATCTGTCTCAAGGGAGCTCCCGGAAGCAGTCTGCGAACTTGTGCTCTGTGTGCCCTCTCGACTGCGAACCCCTGGGTGAGCGCCCCACCTGTAATCTCTTGCAGCAACATGGTTTCAGTATAGTTGGTCGGGTCCGAGCCCTCAGGCAGTCCAATAATCCGCACATTGTTTCTGCGTGCCCGCCCTTCCACTACTTCAGCTCTGTCTTCTAAATTCTGTACTTGTTGTTTCAGTATTCGAACCTCTGCGGTCTTCGTCTTGCAGGTGCCTGTATTTGCTTTCACCTCCGTCTCTAGCACAGTTGTGCGCCTAGCCAAGGCCCTTACATCTTGACGCGATAGATTGACCTCTATCTGAACTGCGTCCATCTTCGGTTCTAGCGTAGCCTTGAGCTCTACCACCGCCGCATCGAGCTTATTCTCTTCCGAAATTTTCACATCGGCGATGGCGTCCAGGATTTGTTGGTCCATGCGCTGCGGTTGCCCTTTGTGTTTACCCTCTTCCGCTTCCTAAGGAGATTTAGCATATTCATCCGTCGTTTGCTGCTTCCCTTTGGTTTTCAGTGTTTTTTTGGCCATTTTGAGAGGTGTAGGCCTCCTTGCTTCCCACGCCGGTGTGGTGCCATTGCCGCAGCCACTGTATGGTGATGTCTCTTCGAGTGGGATGGGTTATATTTCCTTCCGCTCTTGCTCAGCTCTCCCATGCCAGTGGGCTATTTAGGCCCCGAACTGGAGCCCCACATGTTCGCCAAGGCAGGCCCCGGGGCACCCAATGATTCCTTTTAGTATCCCAGCTCACTTTTCAGGGGGGGCCTTTACTTTCGCCGCTCCAGTACTAGGTCTGCGCGCTGTGTGCCAGGGCAACCATTGCAGCGCTCCAATTCAACACCTCCGTTATGTCTATGTGGCCTGTGCCGGCTGTCCAACCAGAACCTCCACAAGTTTCGCCTCCCTGGACACTGATCCTACCATGCGTGGGGTCCGATCGTGTGTGGCGCAGTGGAGTAAGCCCTCTTTATGTCGCTCATTCCTTGACCGTAAGTCCTCGACCTCTGTCTCCACCTCTGTTCGCATTGACTATTCTGCGTGGGTCCCAGTAACCCAGATCACAGGGCTCGTGCCATCTTCAAGTGCCTAGGGGCCTCCACATGCTCGAGTTATGGCCCCCTCTTTCAGGGTTGTGGTGTATGTAGTTCCTTTTACACCTGTATTAACCCGTATATTAATGTGTGCGGTCCCACAGGCACATCTGCTGGTCGGCGTCGTGCCTCATGGGTGCATTATTTGTCTCCTTGAAGCGTGTCCATTGTACTCCTCTGCTCATACACCCTGGGTCATTGCTTCCACTGTGGGGTACTCTTGGGCCCTTGCACTGGACTGCTGTGGCATTCTCAAGTGGTTAGGCTCCATAAGCCAGGAGCGTCTGTATCTAGTGAATATAGCAGTGGGGTGTTTCATTGACGAAATGATCTGTTGAACGTAGCTTCATTTAAGCATGTGCTGGGCTTGTAAACTGCATAGGCATGTGTATATTGCCAGTTCTCCCCAGTCAGCGCAGGCCTGCAAGCCTCCTTGTGCACTTCATTCAGTAGCCGTGCCTCCTTCAGTGCACAGCTACACTGTTGCAGCGTGTACTGTTCAAGGAGAGCGCCTGCGGCTCTCCGTTTGCCGGGCCACAAGATCTCTGTGTCCTGCGCTCCCCATCAGGAGCGTCTCTAGGTGTCTGGTTCTGCTAGTGTGGAGAGATCCCCACCTAGCGAAAGCCCAGTGCGGGCGCTTGCATTACCTTTGTGGCTGCAGGCTGTCATCCGCTTCCTTGCCCCTCAAAATCTGCAAGGCAAGCTCTCTCTGGCTGCTTCCTCTTCGGTGCTCAGGCGCCCGCCTTCAACACCCCGCTCAACGCCGATCAGCTGTTCTCTGAGTCAGCCGCTGCAGCAGCCTTTGTTCGCTGCGCCAGCCATTTTGTATCTCGTAACGAATAACAGATACAAACTTGCAAACGCTGGTGCCGCCTGTACACGCCTCGTTAGTCTTCCGTATCTCGTCACAGCAGGCACCAGTGTTTCTTGTTCATGACAGTGTCTTACAAGCTGTAAACACCCTCTGCAGGCATATTGAATTTACAGGGTCATTTCATTCAGGATCGATCGGAGCAGTTCCAGAGCACACGTCCTATTAATTGGCCCTTAAGCCATGCCCCCCTGGCTAGGTCACCTTAATCCCTTTTTGCAACCTATTAATATACCATTTTGAACATTGAGGTTATTACTGCCTTTTCTTCCCCTTTCTCATTACCCAGAGTGCTGCATCTAGTATCTTCTGCATATTCTGTGTTCTCGCTACAGGAGTGTTGGTTGTTGTAGTGTTTTCTGTTCAGTTATTGTACATGGTGTGTTTTATTAAAGTGTATGTTGTGAGAAACCTGAGGGTGTTCTCACTCCTACTACCCCTGGATCCTCTTCTCAAGTGGCCAGGGAACGGCCACCGTTTTTGGATTCTGGTCCTGGGCGTGAGGAAGCGAGGGAGGATCACCTGGGTGGAGGGTTATTGGGGATTGAGAAGGAGGTGCCCCCAGGCAAGACATAGTATCCCCCTTTCCCTATGGAAGACCGACCGAAGCGTCCCCAGCCTTTGTGGGCTATTGTTAAACATCTACCCTCATTTCCCACATATTTCCCATGATAGTACTGAGACGAGGAAGAGGTGACTAGGAGTAGTGAACACCAGTTACTCCTTTCCCCATCTTGTACTGGTATGAAGGAAGATGTCCAGTTAATTACAGTTATCAAAGTCGGGCAACTACATTCAAGGGCCCACACCTGGGGTCACGTAATCAGTATGTTGCGTATAAGAAGGCGTGCCATGTAACAGAGAGAGAGTCAGGAAAACTTGCAGCAAGTAAAGCTGCGTGGCAGTAGCAGGAGCTATGGAGATCGTTGTAAGCAGAGTGCGCTAGGACTGACACCCTTGTGAAGCTGGGATTGAGTACCGTGGCTTGCATCGGAGCAGGAGCTCCATTCTGCAGTGGTCGCACAGCAGGAACTGGTGCCGAGCTGGGCTATTTCCAAAGAGGTGGAAGAAGATGCTGTTACCTCGGGTTCACCTGAGTGTCTGAGGGGCAGGAGAAGTCTCTGTAGTAACCAGTGCAGCCAGGAGTTGAACCCTGATTGGAATTCACAGCAGAGAGGTGCGCCTTGGAAGCATAGCCAAGCTGCAATCCCGATGAGTTTTTGTGGATAGGGAAATGCTGGCCCGCCCTGCACACAAATGCAAATATCCCACAAAACAGTATCAAGTGGCTCAAAAACATTGTTAAACCAATCCGTATGTGAAAACTCTATGCGCAAGTAGCGACAAAGTAGCAAGCCATTGTTAAAACCATTAAGACCTTCGGTGGGAAGAGAGCTCCTAGCGAGTACGCTTTACTAATAACAAATGACTGAATCATTATATCCCCGAATGTTGAAAACTAAACAACCCAAAATAAGGGAACCAACATCACCTGCGCATTGCCAAAGTCAAGAGATTGTTGGGAACTGTTTAAAGAACTTTTGGGGAAGTGTTGCTTGAATACTCAAGGGATTGCGCAGAGAAATGTGGGGGAAGGAATAACACCACCACGCAATGAACTTTATGCAGAAATAGTGTGCAGCAAGGCTAAAGACTGACAGAGGATATGTGACACACTGTGGCAAAGCCAAAAGGCTAACCAGCAGAAGCCAAGGGAGTGGGAGTCTACACATAGATCCAAGAGGCCTTCAAGGAGAAGCCAACAGAGTGTGAATCTCTAGGGGCAAATACAGAGAATCCTGTGTGGGCTAAAGAGCCTGAGGGACCTGGTTGCACGACCTGTCATCGGTGGACCGTATGGTCTGACAACTGCGCCCAGACCACTGAGCCCTGAAATGTGAAAGCCAAAGACATTGTGAAATAAACCCAAGAAGGAGCACTGTAGGTGAGCTGGTGACGCAAACCAGAAGGAAGGAAGGTCAGGTTGACCGAGAGTTAAGTTGAACTATGAAAGACTGAAACAACTTTGGTTGCTACATTCAAGTGTTGGGGAAGGGAACCCTGAGACTGATTGAACTGCAAATGCTGTCTTTGGAACGGGCCTCAAGACCCTTTTCATTTGAACTGTGTTGCTATGAACTTGGGGAAGGGAACTCCAGGGGTTGTGTGGAACTATATTGTTTGAATTTAGGAAAGGTAACCTGAAGACTTTTGTGGAACTTTCTTGAACTTGGGGAAGGGGAGCTGAAGAGGAAGCTAAGAGCTGGAAGAAGCGCAAACGTTGTTTATCACAATTTCTTTTAGGATTGCCATACCTGCACATTGCACTTGTGAGGGCAAGGATAGATTTTGGATACAGACCTTTATGTTGAACTCTTTGACACAGACGTGCCTTAGTTTCGTCCGGTAGGGAAATCCTACCCTAGCATAGGGCAAGTTAGGCATTCTGACATTTAATTTAATAAAGTATTTTTGTTATAAACTTTGAATCTGTTGTCTGTGTCTCGCTTCATGATTCCTTCACAATGTGTATATATATTTCTGAGGCTTGTGGATCTGCTTAGAATCACATGGTATACATAGGCAGACATCTTGTGGTAGTCGCAGAGTATTGCATGACTTGTTTTTGAAATTCAAAAAGTGACGTCGACTGGGCGTGTTTGTAATACTATCCCTTGTGTGACATCTTTTGTACCTATTGTCCTTCAGTGACATCTATTGTACCTATTGTCCTTCATGCGTCAAGGTCTCTCAGATTGATTTTTTCCTCCAACATAGTTGGTTGCGTGATGCAGAGATTCCTGGCTATACACCATTACTATTATTCTCCAGCATGGGATCTGGCATGGATTCACATGCTCCTGAATATTCCCTGCCGTCAGGCCGGGAGTCCTCGGTAAGAAAAAGATAACATTCCTGCTTTAAAAGCTTGAACACTGCCTTTCTCTCATTATCCAATCACTGGAAGCTGGGTGATACTGCACCCAACCAATGACTATTGTCTCTCTGAGTCCCGCCCCTGGCAGCCATCTTCAGATTTTTACCGCACGTTTCGGTGCAGGGTGTCCTCAGGAGTTGTTCTTTGAGCTATTTTTCATAATTGTTTTTGATGAAAAAAAACATATTTTTGTCCTAAATCTCTCCGCTCAGTGCAGGTAGTGGCGAACTGCTGATGGTGAAGATCTTCCACTACACCGTTGGACCTTCGTGAGAAGGCCTAGTGAGGCCTACTTTGCGCCTCATCATGTCAGAGGAAGGCAAGAGGAGTCTGTTCAGGCTCTGCTCCCGGTGTGGTTTGAGGAACATCTGCATGGAGGACAGGCACGTGGGGTGCCTCTATTGTCTGCATCCTGACCATGAGGAAGACCGATGCTAATCTGCCGAAGCTTCCCAGCCAAGACCAAGAGGGACCGTTACCGACGGTTGGTGGCTTGGCTGAAGAGGACACAAGGCCCCTGGCGTGGCTTCTGGGAACGCTCAAGCAGATGCCAGGTCCACTTGACCTCTGGAGTGCTCTTACTCTGGTAAGAGGTTGAGATTGGCTGAGGACGTATTCCCTCAGGGTATCTGTAAGGCCAAGCGTCATGCTTATGAACCAACTAGAGACGCTGCGAGTCCAAGTTCAGGGCACACATGCTCTCCGTCACCATGCCCGTCAATGCTAAGCTTGCCGATGGGTGGGGTATCGTCAGTGAGACCTTCAAAACAGGGCCCTTCGTTGAAGGATAAACAGAAAAAGCATTCCCGTAAGGAGATCACATCAAGGTCCGAGTCTACATCCGCGATTTAATTGCCTGCGATGCTGCACAAGTCGAGGCCCCCCTCAACGATGCTTCGGACCACAGCTCCGACAATCAAGCCTCAGTCGACGGTTCCCACGTCGACGGCTGTGGCCGGTGCATCTCCGTCAACTACCCTGTCAACGTCCCAGGCGCCGTCGGCAACCATGTCAACGGCAACCCCGTCGACAACAAGAGAGAAATCCAAGGTATCGCTGCCTCCGCGGCCCACAACCACCCCCTCGTCAACTACCACTACTTAGTTGGTAAAGGCACTGACAGTAACTTCTGCTGTGAAGGAGGCAGCAAGACCAAATGATCTGTTACCACCAATGGATTTTCTTCCCAGACCAGGTATTTGGGAGGGGTGGTCGGAAGGAGGTTGCAAGTGGCCCGGTCATGAGTCTACACAAGTTCTGAGGAGGAAACGTTACAGCAATGCCTGGACACGAGTGGCAACAGACCGATAGGCATGGAGTCACCAAGGCATATGAGTTCAGTTCTCTGGTCTCAGAGATACAACAGCGGTTACCACCAATAGCAGCCCCGTTGATGGGCAACCAGAGGTACAGCCCTCCAAGGCCTCCACACAGGCATCACTCGGCGAACCACGAGGCACTGCTCGGCTAGCCGGAGGCACCATAGACAGGTACTGTAACAGGCACTGATTACTGGCACCACAGACACAGTTGAATGAGATGACTTTATTCCTCCGGATGGGGAGCCAATAGGTGCCGATGATGCTCCCAGGGCCTCTCCCCCAGATGAGTTGGGATTGTTCCACTTCATGATGGCAAGGTCATCTACCCTTCTCAACTTGGTACCCGAGGAAAAGAAAAAGGAGGGTTTCCTTTACCAGAGGTGCACATCGACCAGGAAGACGATATTATCTGTCCCTTTACTTGACGAGGTGTGAGATGAAGGCCTCGCGCTAATGAAGATCCAGAGCTCCGCAACAGCAAAGCGGGACAGGTTGGAGAAGAAATACAGGGTGCCAGACTTAGCCCCCAAGTGTCTCAGATCACAGCCATCACCGGATTCCGTGGTGTCAGCCACAGCAAGCAAGCGGTCTGCTAACCTGTCCTCCAAGTCTATGGTTCCACCAGACCAAGAAAGAGAAAAACTGGATGCAATGGGATGCGTGTCATATACACGGCAGCATCAACGTCAAGGGCCATTCTAGCCCGGTATGATAGGGAGTTGTGGTTGAAGCTGGGCCCACTCCTAAATTTTTTGCCGGATGACAAGAAGACGGAAGCTTTTGCCCTTTTTCAGGAATGAGAGGTGACCTGCGACCACGGCATCACAGTAGCCATGGATGTTGCAGATTCAGGTTTTCGTCAGATGGGCAGTGGGTGTAGCACTCAGGCGACAAGGCTGGCTGAAAGCCACCCACTTTAGACCTGTCGTCTATGCCAAGGTGGTCAATATGCCCTTTGTCGGGGATAACCTCTTAGAAAAAGTAGTGGATGAGACGCTAAAGGCGATAAAAACAGACAATGAGGCGGCAAGATCCCAAGGGACCCTGCAACAGCGTCAGTCCTCCTCCTTTCAATCTTGATGAGGAAAGTTCAGCAGATCTTCCAGAGGATATGCCTCTACCTCCTACCATCAGCCCTCCCGTTCCACGGTGCAGGAACCATACAGAGGCCGGTCGCAGGCCTTCGGAGGAGGGTCGCAAGGCAAGATACAAACACCAAAGCAAGCCTGACTCGGCCCAATGCCAGGATCCCCAATTTCGTACTCTGGTGGGGTTCGTCTATCAGTTTCGTCAACGCGTGGAAGGACATTCCCACTGACGAATGGGTGCTGGACCTACTTTGTCAGGGACAAAGCCTGGAGTTCAAATGCAGATGCCCTCTTATTACCCCTGTAGCGAGGAAGGAACTACACATGACCCAGCTGCTCCAAGAAGTGCAAGTCATGCTGGCAAAAGGGGTAATAGAACATGTTCCCCTGTGCCTCCGGGGCTCCGGAGTGAACTCCAGATACTTTCTGGTCCTAAAGAAATCAGGAGGGTGACATCCTATCCTGGATTTGCCTCAACAAATACCCAAAATCCCAAAAGTTCAGGATGGTCACATTGCAGCAAGTACTCAGCCAACTATAGGAAGGGGATTACTTGATCGCTGGACCCAGAGGATGCCTACTTTCACTTCCGCATTCACACCCAAAGCATGGAAAGTTCCTGCGCTCCGTAGTCCTGGGACGTCACTATCCGTTGAAGGCTCTGCCCTTAGGCCTAAAATCTGCGCATGGGGTTTTCTCAAAATGCTTGCCTCCAATGACGTCTCATCTATGCCTCAAAGGCATACACGTGTACCCTTACCTGGAAGACTGGCTTATCTCGTCATGTTCTCAGGACCTGGCAATACAGCAAACAGAGGAGACCATGCGCCTACTGACAGAGCTCGGATTCTCCATCAATTATCTGAAATCATACATAGTGCCATCGCAGGATGCACTTTTTCTGGGTGCCCGCCGCAATACGGTGACATCCTTGGCATACCCCTCGGACGTGAGGTTGGTGGCCATCCTGGGGAAGGTACATCGGCTGTCCACTTTGAGATCTGCGACGAACCTGGTGATCGAATCACTACTGGGCTCATGTCCATTTACCTGTGAGCTGGCGTCCAGAGTCTCTTGAAGAGGCCTCATCTGCAGCCTGCAGAATGGGACCAGATGGATGCAACAAGACATCATTGTCTTGTTGCATCCATCTGGTCCCATTCTGCAGGCTGCAGATGAGGCCTCTTCAAGAGACTCTGGACGCCAGCTCACAGGTAAATGGACATACAAGATCACCCTTAACCTGGAATTCAGTCAGTCCATACAATGGTGCGGGGTTCGCTCACACCTTACCCAGGGTCCCCCGTTTCAGATTCCACCATCCCAGGCAACAGTCACTACGGATGCCTCTCTGGATGGTTCGGGGGCGCCCACCGGTGAGTCCCTTGCCAGGGGCCTCTAGCTGTCGGAAGAGAAGAATCTGCACATCAATGTACTGGAGCTATATCAATGTTCTGTGCCCTCAGGTCATTCCTAAAGGTCTAGTAGGGAGGATCTTCACTGACAACACCACCATGATGTTCTACATCAGGAAGCAGGGCGGGACCTGATCCCCTGCTCTTTCGTTGGAAGCTCAGGCCCTGTGGCACTGGGCAATTCTTCAAGACGTGTTCCTCGTCCTGTTTCACCTGGCGGGAGTCAAGAACACTGTAGTGGATGCCCTCAGCAGGGAGTTGTGCTCCAACCGCTAATGGGAGATGCAGCAGGAGCAGGTGCCCAGGTCCCAAGATCGATCTTTTCGCCACAGCAGCATACTTTAAATGCAAGGAATTCGCCAGCAGGTGTCCCCAAGTGGGGAGCCTGGGCGACGCCTTTTGCTCAGATGGGAGGTCGCTTTCTGTATGCCTTTCCCCCCGATTCCACTTTTGCTGCGGGCCATCATTACGATGAAGCTATGTTGCTGCGGGATGATCCTCATCGCCCCTGCATGGCTCCACCAAATCTGGTAACCGGGCCTGCTCTGCACCAGGGAGGCACCATTCTGCACCACGACTCAGCATCCCTGAACTTCACAGCTTGGCTCCTGCAGCCTTAGAGGTTGGCCACTATGCCCATCCTGCGGAATGTAGAACAGTTCTTGCCAAGGCCATGGCGTTGTCTACTCTGTTATGCTACGGTAACAAGTGGAAGCGCTTCACAGTGTGGTGCAGGTCACAGAACATTACGACTCTGCGCGTCACAGCCCCTGCTAGACTTTGTTGACCCATGCCTCCATCAACGTGCATCTGACAGCTATCTCTTGATACACCCGCTCACCGGGCAGGCCATCCTTATGGTCCCATAGTCGTGTCAAAGAATTCATGAATGGTCTCTTCAGTTCCTTCCCCCCAGTGAAGGCCCCTGTGCTAGCATGGGAGCTCAGTCATTCTCACCAGGCTGATGGGGCCACCTTTTGAGCCATTGCATCAGGCTCCGCTGAAGTTTCTTTCTTGGAAGACAGCGTTCCTGGTAGTTATCACCTCGGCCAGAGGTGTCCGGGAGATTCAAGCTCTTTCCTGCAAATGCTCTTACCTGTCATTTCATGCTACAAGGGCGGTGCTTCGTACTGATCCTTCCTTTATGCCCAAGGTCCCATCGGAATTCCACCTTAACTAACCCTTGGTGCTTCCAATCTTCTTCCCAAATCCTGCTTCAGCTGCTGAACGGTCACTGCATATGCTGGACCTTGCTTGTGCCTTAAAGTTCTATGTGGCCTGCACAAAAGTTTTTCAGAAGACTTCTCAACTTTCTGTGAACTTTGGAACTGTGAATCAGGGGAGTTCCCTGTCAAAGGCGTCCATATACAGGTGGCTCTCCGGCTGCATCATGCGCTGTCATCTTCTGGCCCACAGACCACTCCCAGGCTGGCTTAGAGCCCACTTATCCAGAGCCATTGCTGCAACTATGGCATGTTTCTCTGGGGTTCCGCTGCTGGACATTTGCAGGGCTGCTATGTGGAGGTCTACACACTGTAGGGGAGGCATGGTATCACAAGTATGACACTGACACAAAAAATACAATTTGTAAAACCTTTATTAACTTTGTGGGGTTTGGAAAAACTCCTACTTTGCCCTATATAACTAGGATGGGAGTCATCTCGACCATAAAATAATAAAGAAAACAGTCTGTCATGTCTGTCAAATCAAAATGGCCTGTGATAACTAAACCTAACTAAACCTAATGTCTGTCCTATTTCTTGTACAAAAAAGGGTGCAAAGGAGGTATGTAAATAAAAGGAAAATTGGTGTTCGACAAAGAATAAATGTAGCTGAATCTGCTCTCCTCCCCACGTTTAGACAGCACGGAATAAGACAGTCTCTATAGGCAGGATGACACACTCTCACTCGGGCTTTAACACTGAAACAGCTCTGAATGTGGATCGAGGCCTGTCTGGCCTTCCAGATTAAGGGCTCCTGTTCTAGTCTTTCCCAAATAATGAAACAAAAAGTTCACACCGGTTCCCCTCTGCCGGGCTCAGACCTTTCACAGTTCACCAACACTTGCCGGGGCTCCCTTCCCCAAGCTTTTCACACTTTGGGTCTCCCTTAATCGAGCTCAGACTGCTTTTCAGATGTCAAAGACTTTCGAATGTACAGGGTTTCTTTTACAGACCACCGCAGGACCACTTCGACTCAGGATTAAATTATCATCTTTTCCTCTCCCCTTCTCTTGGGTTTAACTTTGTTCACTTTCGCTTTTACAGTTAATTTCACTGAGACTTTCGAGTGGGCTACTCCTTTTCGCCTGACCACTCTGTTACTCAGTATTGCTGATACCACAGTTGTTATTGCTTTAAAGTTCATTTGCAGGTCTGCCTTTCCTCGCGTCTCATCCAAACGCGTGCAGCCTTCACTTGTGATATATTGTTGCAAACTTCAATCTTTCTTAGCACACCTGTCTCTCGGATCGCTTGCCAACTCTCTGGCCGTGTGCAGTTCTCTTGCTTTTTCGATTTCCAATTCGCGAGTCAAGGTTATTACCACAGGCTTGGCCTCGCCTCCCCAACTCTGTCGTTCACCCGGGATTGTCTCTGGCATCCATGAAATGCAATGCAGTCTTCAATATTGGTATCTGTCCTTCTCCACGTGTCTTTTGTGGCCTTGTAGAGGCAAGGAACTGCTGTAGTGAACTCTTGCGATTTTCAGCCTGCTGCTCTCGTCCCTTGGTCTGTCGCTCTGCTCCAGTAGGTTTGCCTTCGCCCCAGAAGTTCTGCTAATACTCATGTTCCACCTTGCTGAGAGTGTGTCTCTAGGTTCTGCCTTTTATCCGTGTGAGGAGAGCTAATTGGAATCCGGCGTATGCACTTGAAGTCAAGTGCTTGACTTTGCCTGACCCCCATTAGCGGAACATGTCCAGTACGATGTATAAGAGTTAGTCTTGTTACTCTGTCGCCCTCTTGCTCGTCCTAGTGTTTGTGCAGAAGGGAGGGGGTGTAGGAGTTGGGTCATCAGATCCTACAAAATAGGGTTGGATGTACAAAAAAGGGGGGAATACTGCGTCTTACCATCGACTGCCTCACCCGCACTCCCCTCACCCATGTGATCCTCCCGCACTCATCCACCCCCAGGAACTGGATCCAAAAGCGATGGCCATGTCCTATCCATCTTAATGACAAGTTCCTGAAGACTAGCGGGCGAGACACCTTCATGAGGTAGGGTGAGTCACTGGTTGAAGGGTTTTGTCAAAGTAACAATGGCAGGCCAATTTACAGCCGGGGTACCTCCAGCAGAGTATTCTTCCCCCATTCTTTCCAGAGCTCCCATGTCTGCTCTGTTTGTGCACACATCTGTGTTGATACTGCTGTATAATCGTATTCATGAGCATGTGAAACCATCCCAGACCCCATGCTGGAAAAGGAACAAGTTACTTACTTGTAACTGTTGTTCTCCAGCATGGGTCTGGCATGGATTCACATGCAAACTCTCCCACCTTGCCTGCTGTGGCTCTTCTGGGTTCATAGTGGCTCCTCATGTGCTTCGAATCTGAAGACACAGGGAGACGATAGTCATTGGATGGGTGCAGTATGACCCAGTCTCCAGTGATTGGATAATTAGAGAAAGGCAGTGTTCAAGCTTTTAAAGCAAGACTGCTTTCTTTTCCTTACCAAGGATTCCTGGCCTGACGGTGGGGAATGTTCATGACCATGTGTCTCCATGCCAGACGGATGTTTGAGAACAGCAGTTACAGGTAAGTAACTTGTTCCTTTCAAAGTTTGTATTCTAATAGCTGTTCCAATATTTGTTTGCCCATTGACCAGTTTTCGGCGCCACTCGAAGGACGGCTCCAGTTACCTTCATCAACGGGAGAGCCTCGACTGTCGACAAGCGCTGACTTCGGCCCACACCAGCCCATCACCAGGCTTCAGCCCATCACAGTAGGGAGAGTGGGGGGAGGCCATTTACTCTTATACTCAGAGAATGACTATTACTTTTACACCACTTCCCATTATTCGTCGTGCTGCCTTTCATATTAAATATGGAAAATACTCAATTTAAATTGTGCCCGTCCTGCAACCTCAAATACCACTGGAAAGACTTACAGTGTGTGCGCAATCATTGTCTTTCTCGAGACCACCAGAAAAGCACTGAAAATCTTGCAAACTCTTCAACTAAAACTTTAAAAGATCGTCACACTAAGCGTTGGGCCACCCATGCCATGCAGGACGAAGAGTCCATTGACGTAACAAGTGCCGAAGAGTCAGACAAGGGCAGCTATGGGCCACATAGTGTTGCTGAAGACGATTGGGGTTCCGCAGGTTCCCATGTGGTAGTCCCTGGCTCCGGTAAGCAGGCTGGCAGCCCTGTGATGGAGATGACACCCCATGACAAAAGCACATAATCCCGAGCCGTACTCCAACCATGTTGTCGGTGAAACACAGCCATGCAGTGTCGAAAGAGAAAAAAAAGACCAATCGTCTATTGTCCTCTGGGTCCTCGCACTTGCGATCACTGCAAGACAAAATTTGCAAAGAGATGCAGAGTAACCCTATTACCGACACTGCTCCTAAAAAGGCCCTTCTTTTGCACACCGAAGAACAAACGTCGAAACCCAAACACTATTCACTGTTTCAGCATGTCGAAAATGCAGCAATTAAGATTAAATCAAGTCCCGATAACGCTTCTTAAAAGCAAAACGTCAAAATCTTTATGTATTTCGAGACACGAAGAAGCCAGATAACAGGAGAAACATTACATACCCTCCAAAGATACTTTTAACCGAGGCTTTACATCATGGGAAACATGCCTCTCACCCAGAGCCCCCTCCCTCAGGGTCACAACCCCTTTTCTAAAAACCACTGAGTGGACCACAGAAAGGTTTGAAAAAGTTATGAAACAAATTTCATGCTTTGTAGATTTCATACACCCACAGGGAAGTGCAGAACTACAGGGTAGTGGGGAGCTCCCTACTAAAGTACAAAGGCTAGACACCCCTCAACCAAGTACTTCCTCAAGTCAATCTATAATTAATCATAGGGCCTGATCACGACTTTGGCGGTAACCCTTAAATCTGGCTGTAGCGCTATTACCGCCGGATTTAAGGGTCCGCCAAATCAGGACTTCGGCAGATTTCGCCCCAGCTCTGAGCTGGGGGGAAATCCGCTGAAAATTTGCGCTATTACCGCCGGCGGGAAATCCGCCGGCGGTAAGAGCGCGAAAATTCCCTATTGAGCCCAATGGGGAATGGGGCATTCCCGAATGGGCTCAATGGGGAGTGGGGATTAACATTACCGCCGAACTCATGATCCGGCGCTATTAGCGTCGGGGAGTTCGATGGTAGAGCTAATACCGCCGGCGGTATTACCGACGGCGTTACCTCCAAAGTCGTGATCAGGCCAATAGACAAGACACTTCAAATGACCTATACATTATCGATCTCACACATCAGTGTGATCAGTACTCAGAGTATGACCAATAAACCCAAGACCAATTTTATGATGACGATGACCCATATATATATATATATATACATATTACCATTGCCAGTGTACCAGCACCAGCCAATTGCTGACTCCCCAATAGATAATCAAATGCAGTATAATGAACTGTTAATTAAAGCAGCTCAACACTTTAAATTGGATACACAAGTGGCCCTGCAAGATGCAGACTTTGTGGTTGACATTCTGAGAGATAAACAAGCATTGACTTAGTTTATCCCCTTACTCCAATCTGTACAAAGACTAATCCGACCATCTGTGCCTACACCTACATTAACTAGAGCAGTTAATACTCAAATTGAAAAGATTTTCAAACCTACTCCACCCTACATTAGAGGACTTTTGAAACCAGGCTCCTTGGTGGTACCAACCACAAGGAAAAGGGCGGCCCCCCATTAGCATCCACAGAGGCGCGCCACCAGACAAGGAGAGTGAAAAGTTATATATTATGGGCAAAAAGGTAGCAACATCAGCAGTGTATCAGACACAAATGCCAATAACAGGACCCTATTAGCCAGCTACAACTGTCATATCTGCGACACTGTACAGCAACAACTCAACACTGTTCCAGAACCCTTACAATACCAAACATTGAAAACAATTTCTGCAGGAAACCAGCTTGTCAGCTGCATCTTAAAAAATAATGTGGACATAGCAGATAATGCTGGACACATTAGCAGAGGGGACACTTCTAAAAAGACATGCATGTCTGCGTCAGTCAGGCTTCAAATTAGAAACCCAGGTTAGCCTGTTAAACATGCCAATCAAACCCAATGTTCTGTTTGTTAAAGCAGTTGCTGATGCACTAAAGAGTGCAAAGGAAGAACATGAAACATTGAAGTCATTGGGTCAGGTTACCAACAAACCGTTCATACAATGGGATGTGTTGAATACACAACGCTCCTTTCGCGTGCAAAGATACCCACATTCAATGGGATACAGTCAGGGACAATACCCCTTCTGGAGTAACACCCAAAGTCAATCCACCCCTTATCAATCCAATTTTCAACGAGGATATAGGACTAGAGGAAGGGAAAGAGCCTCCACTATCTCTAAACCATGATGTCCCAGTACAGGTTCCTTCCCAGGCAACTCCAGTCGGATGTTGCATTTGCCAATTCACCCACAAATGGGACGGGAACACCTCCAATCAGTGGGTGTTAACAATAGTGGCAGGGTAGATACTGCATTGTATTTGTAGAAAAACCCCAGAATCATCCTCCAAAACAACAAGATTTATTCTAGAACAAATCAAGTCTCTACTCTAAAAACGCGCAATAGAGCTGGTCCCAGCTCACCAGGGAAACAAGGGTCTATTCAGTATACTTCCTTGTGCCTTAGGAAGACTTTAACCATGCGCCCTGTACTAGACCTGCGTCCAGCCAACATGTATGTGAAACCACAAAGGTTTTGTATGACGACACTACAAGAGGTAATTCAACTCTTAAAACAGGGGTGGGGGTTACATGGCTACATTGGACATGAAAGATGAATACTTTGATATTTCAGTGTTGCCAGTGCACAGAAAATACCTGCAATATCAAACATACATTACCAATTCAAGGTACTCCCCTTTGGGATCTCATCAGCGCCAAGGGTGTTCACAAAAGTTCTAGATGTTGTAGTGGCACACCTGCGAAGGGAATCCATCCCAGTGTATCCTTATCTCGTCAACTGGCTCATAACCGGGGCAACGCCACAAATTTGCAAAAACACCCAGACAACACTCAATCTGTTGTTCAAACTGGGGTTCTCAATCAATGAGAAAAAATCAAGTCTCATCCCCAGTCAAGTAAAACAATGTCTAGGTGCAACTATAAAAAACAGGAAGAGTTGGTTTTCCCCTCAAACGAGAGAATACAAAGCATGCTACTCCAGGTACCTCAGTACATGCCCGGTCACCTGATAACTGTGCGCAAGGTAATGTGCTTGCCTGGGATGATGGCTTCCTGCATTCATCTTGTTCCTTATACACAGCTGTGCATGCATTTGATGCAGGAGTGACTAGTGAAACAATGGTCTGGGGCAAGCGGTCAGTGGGACGATCAAGTGGTTGTTTCGCAAACCTTAGTACAAGATCTATGCTGGTGGACACAGAGAACATGTTAAAAGGGAAACCTTTTCATAACCCACCAGTGCAGGCCACTCTCTCAGTGTGGGGACAACGTTACCTTTATCACAATGCACAGGGGATTTGGACACAAACAGCAAAAAACCACATCAACTTACTAGAACTACTAGTAGTCCTCAAAACCCTAGAAGCATTTCAGCAACTTAGTCGGGCTAGACAGTTCTAATGCTCACACAGTACCACTTCCATGTTCTATCTGAACAAACAAGGCGGAATACACTCTCAAAGTCCGTCCAGGTTAGCCCAAAAGATTTAGAAGTGGTCTCTCAAATGCACCATTTACTTAGTGGCACAACACGTTCCAGGGGAACACAATTCACTAGCAGACACCCTAAGCAGAAGTCTACAGCTACCCACAGAACACGAGGTGCAAATTCACACAGATATTTTACACAATATATTTCTCCAATGGGGGCATCCAACTCTAGAACTATTTGCAACAAAGCAAAACGCACAATGCCCAGACTTCGCATCCAGGTTTCCCCATCCAGGATCCAAGGGGAACGCCCTGTGTATGAGTTGGTCAGGGAAATGTGCTTATGCTTTTCCACCAACACCATCCTCAACACAATAGTGCACAAGAGGCACAAGGAACAAGTCACTCTAATCCTGATAGCTCCAATGTGGGCTTCGACGACCATCATTTCCAAACCTATTAAAACTAGCAATGTGCAAGCCAATCAAGCTTCAATGCCCATTCAACATGCTGTTCCAGCACAAAGGGATGACATTCCATCTATACCCTCAGACTATGAACTTGGCAACTTTCCTCCTGAAGTCATAGAGTTAGGATGTTTAAACCTTCCACAAATGTGTATGGACATTCTAAATGAAGCACGGAAGCCTAACACAAAACACTGTTATTTTAACAAGTGGAAGATTTATCTTTTGGTGCAAGACACGAAACATCACTCCAATTGACTGCTCTCCGTCGCATATAGTCCACTGTATGCTTTATCTTCTAGACTCAGGTCTAGTCTTTAATTCTTTCAAACTATACTTAGCAGCACTGTCTGCTTACACTACATCTCAAAACAAAGTATCATTGTGGGAAGTTCCAGTCATTGGAGCGTTCATCGAAGGAATTAAAATACTATATCCTCCCATTTCAAATCCACCACCTGGTTGGGACCACAATGCTGTACTCTGTGAAGGCATCATGAAGTAAGACGCAAACGACAGATTCACTTTTCTAAAATAGAGCTTTTATTTTCTTAAATGTGTTAGGATGGAAATGATCCAATCCACCCCCCCCCTAACCGTGTCCGAATTGGGTGATCTCTATACGAAAACAAAAGGGGAGCAGGCCCTACCTCCAGGGTGCCTATAAAAGCCATATAGCCATAGAAATAGGTGAATAGCACTAGCTATTCCCCTGCCCCGCGACTCAATTTTGTATTAGGCCCAGAACAGACATACTGAGGGCTGTGGCGCTTTCCTCTTGTGTTCACACAGAGGTGCCAAGTCATCCGTTCAGCAGGCCAGCTCCACACAAGCCCTGTTCCACGGAAGTCCACTTCCCTTCTCTCCCTCCATTGTTGCGAATGTCTAGTATCACATTCAGGAATGGGCCCGGCACAGAGCGTTAGACAGTACCAGGCACTGCGATGGACTCATCCATCTCCACTAAATTGCCATTGGGCCTCTGACCACCCAGCCAGATCTGACCCGACTCCCAGGCCCTAACCTCCCCACGGTGCCCAACACAGATCTACAAACGCACACAACTGTACATCTTCCCAATAGCAACACACGTCTCCTGTAACATGAGGTACCTCGGAGGGTAATGTAGAGATCAATCCCCCGGGAGGAGACTTTGGGTGCAGGAACTGCAGTATTAATGAAGCCCTGAATGTGGGGGTCAACATAACTGTATTTTAGACACCTCCTTCATATGATGTTCAGGTGCCTGCCATGAAGAATGAATAACTAATTCCTGTTGTTTAGCATAGATTAGATAGAATTTTTCTAATGTTCACGCTGACCTTTACCGCGAGGATGAGCCCAGCTGACCCACGTGCACCAAGGTTGACTGGGAAGAAACAGCCAATTAGCTCCTGGCATCCCCTATGGAGCAGGCTTCGGCATATGACTGCACCATCCAGCTATGTGAATTTCTACTATATATGATTTCGTCATTGATTATACGTTTGGCCTTTATAGTGTGCTGCCCATGTAATGTTTGGCAGAGCGCTCTCGGCCAGCAGCGTTTTTCGCTGCCATTTATATTATATAAAACTTTGTTATCCTTACAAACTATCTCTTTGCTTCCTTCCCTAGCGGGTGGAGTGTGCGTTCAGAGGTCTACACCTTCAAATGTCAGGATGGAGGAAAGCCGAACTTGCCCTATGCTGATGTGGGATTTCCCTACCTAAAGAAACTAAGGTTGTGTCATAAAGTTCAACTCAAAAGTCCATATGTGTCCAAAACCTGTGCTTGCTGTCACAACTACATTTATACAATGTGTAGGGATGTCATAACCAAAGAAACAGTGTTCAAAGTGAAGTTCTATGCTTCTTCCAGCTCCTAGCTTTTTTTCAGCTTCTTCCTCAGGTTGAAAACAGTTCCACGAAAAGAGGTCTTGGAGCTCTATTCCCCTAAGTTTAACACAGTTCAAAACAACCTTAGGGTTCCCTTGCCCAAGTTCAACACAATTCACAGTTAATTCACCTTTGTCTGCTTTCTGTATGAATGGTAAATAGTTCAGGCTTTCCAACCATTCACTTGGCTTTCCTTCTCTTTAGTCGCTTTCAGACTGATGAGGCAAAGTCCAGCATTGGATCTTTCATGGATTCACATGCTGTGAATATTTCCCGTCGACAGGCTGGGAAAACCTTGGTAACCTTAACATAGCCTTTTCCTATGGAAAACTTTGACACTGAGTGTCCTATGAGCGTCTTTTTGGGTGCTTTAGGCTGCACCAATAGGACGTCTAGTATAAATAGCCTGCCCCCACAGCTTCAATTCAGATTTCAACCGTCTTCAAACTGTTGAGATCCCCTTGTGTTTTCTCTCGAGAAAATTGCTCTTCGTGTTCTACATGTGCTTTCGCTGGTTGTTTCCTTCCAGGCCCAGTATGTCATCAGTGGGCCCGAAGAAATCATTGTTTCGGCCGTGTGCGACCTGCGGCCTAAAGAACATCTACGACGGGGATGGGCATGCAGACTGTCTTTATTGCCTATATCCCAATCATTCCGCAGACAACTGTGAGGTTTGTCAAGGCTTCTCACAGAAGACGCTGAAGGACTGCAATCGGCGGTTGATTTGCTGGCTAAATGAGGGGACTTACACCGGTTCAGAGGTTGGTTCGACACGCGGGGGCAAGTTCTCTACTACGGCGGAGAAGGTGTTGTCTTCACTCCCAAGGGCGCGGTCGGTGGACCCCCACCCTCTAAGAAGCAGCGTGCGGCGTCGGAGGTGAGGAAAGGCGGGGAGTCATCTGGCACCAGGTCGGTGCATCAGAGTAGAGGGTTGGGCGGTTCCTCTCAGGACAAGGCTCCCAGGTTTGAAAAGTCAAAGGATGTGAGTTTCAGGCCGGAGAAGCCAATTCGGCGACTCTGTTGCACAAGTCCTCGACGGCTGAGAAGGATAAGGAGAAGTCTCGAGTGTCCTCCTTGTCATTGAAGTGCTCGTCGTCGAAGGACCGGCACCGTTCCTCTTCAGGTCCAGCACCGTTCCTCTTCAGGCTGTGAGTCTTCCAAACATCGAGCCAGCTCCACGTCCAAACGGTCCACTTTGCCGGAGAAAGCCAGGCCAGTGGCAGCCTTGGTTCGGTCGCCGAGGGGCTCGTCTACGGAAGTCCCTCTTTCGACTGTGGTGGTGCTGCTGCCCTCTGTTCCTTCGTCAACCGTGGTGACCACTGCTCTGTCGTCGACCGCACTGTATTCCTCGTCGACAACCACAGCGGCAGGCCTGAGCGCTGTCCTGCTGCAGTACCCATTGGTGAATCAGCACTCGTTGCTGTCCATGCAGGTGCTGACCATGCTGCATTCGCTGTTGGGGCAGTTAGATGCATACCTCCCAGTCCCGCTGAGCCCGATGGGTCCCGTGGAGAAGGAGGTGCGGGTTGTGCCTCGACAAGATGAGGGTGCCCCTCACCCAGGCCTCCCGCATAAGTCACCTACGATTCGGCCCCCGGTGCGGTCTCCGGTTGGTTTCACTCCTCCCTGGACTCATCCAGAGAAGGGGAACTGGTGGATTCTGATCCTGATATTGTTTCCACGTGACACTCTGTCAACGTCGTCGTCGTCCAGGCGGGCGGATACATGGGATACCGATCCATAAGTGGATCCCCCGAGCAGCCCGGCTCAGCCCTCTCTACTTTCTGATGAAGGCGCCTTTCATGCAATGATGATCAATGCTTGTCAAGATTTTGCCCTTACTCCAGAAGAGGAACACAAAGACTGTTTTTTGTTTGATCATATGGGGAAGAGGCGGAAGGCGGTCTTCTCTGTCCCCATTTCAGACTATGTGTGGCAGGAGGGGCTGCACGCAATGCACCATCTGTTCTCAGGGCCAGCGGTCAAGGGCCGCTTGGAGAAGAATTTTAAAGCGGCGGAGTCTTCACCCAAGTGCCTCACGTCACAACCCACACCGGAGTCGGTGGTGGCCGCGGCGGCAGCTGGACGTAAGGCGCGAAGTCAGCACAAGTGTGCGACGCCCCCGGACAATGAGGCCTGAAAGCAGAATGCGTTCCGCAAGAAGGTGCTTACGGTGGGGGCCAAACAGTCAAGGCGGTCAACTCTTTGGCCAAAATGGCTCGATATGACAAGGAGATGTGGAACCAGTTGGCTCCACTCTTGGATCATCTTCCCAAGCAACAAAGAAAGGAGGCAATGCTGCTGGTTCGAGAGTGGGAGGAAGCGTCCACAGTATTAACATTGTGGTGGACCTGGCAGAGTCGGGGTTCAAACAGATCAACAATGGTGTGGTTCTCGGTAGGCAGGCCTGGCTGCGTTGTACTGATTTCCGGCCTGAGGTGCAACACAAAGTGGTAGACATGCCATGTGAAGGGGAGCAGCTGTTTGGTGCAAAAAGTGACGCAGCGTTGAAAGGGATAAAGGAAGACTCTGATACTGCGAGGTCACTGGGCACACTGCAGGGTGGATGCTCTTTTCGCCCTTTTCATACATTTCGAGGAGCCTCTGGGAATGCCAGATTTGCAGGTTCCAGCGACAGGGCCTACGGTCGCCACAGTTATTCCTCCGAAGGGTTCTGATGTTCTTTCCAGTCCGCACAGAGGACCAAGGACTTTCAAGTGCAGCGGAAGAGGGGTCCGGAGGCCTCGGCTGGTAAAGGCCGGCAGTCCAAGCCTCAGAAATGACTGCCATACAGTGAAGGTGTTGCAGCCTCATCTGTCAATCTTACGACAGGAGGTGTGTCTGATATTGGAAAAAGGGGTGATCGAACCAGTCCCATTGTCGGAACGAGGACAAGAGATGTACTCCCGGTATTTTGTAAACAAAAAACCAAATGGAAAGTGGCGCCCGATTTTGGACCATTGGCCATTGAACAAGAATCTGCCATGCCTGAAGTTCAAGATGCTGATGTTGCAGGATGTCATACGCTCTGTCCAGCCAGAGGAATTCTTGGCGTCGTCGTACCTCGAGGACGCCTACTTCCACATCCCGATGCTTCCCAAACATCGCGAGTTCCTAAGGTTCGTGGTGTGTGACGATCATTACCAGTTTCGGGTTCTCCAGTTTGGCCACAAGTCGGCTCTGCAGGGAAGGGCATCATGTTTACCCGTACCTGGACGATTGGTTGGTCAGGGGAGTGTCTCCTCAAAGGACGTCGGAGTCTTTCCAGGCAACAATGCTCCTGTTACAGCGGCGGGGCTTTGAGGTCAACTTTGCTAAATCTTGTCTGACGCCATCCAGGGACTTGGTTTTCCTAGGGGCCCAGTTTCACATGCAGCTCAAATTGGTGAAGCCATCGGTCGACAGAATACAGAAGCTGATCTCCAGGGCTGCCACGTGGTGGCCAGGAACGTCGGTCACGGTCTGAGGGTAAATGTCTCTTCTCGGATCCATGGCATCCTGCATCCCTCTCATGCCGAACTGTCGTCTGTTCATGAGTCCAGTGCAGGAGTTTCTCATCCTCCAGGTGGTCGCAGAGCCTTGGCTTGTGTTCCGACAAGGCGGTTGTCTCCCGGGCTTTGGCAGAGGCCCTGTGGTGGTGGACTCGATTCGACAACATTGTGAGAGGCATGACCCTGGTGGAGCTGTAATTTCCATACACGATTGTGATGGACGCGTCCCAGGTGGGTTGGGGTGCGCACCTCGACCAGGTTCAGGGCGTGTGGACTCTCAAGGAGGCGTCCTTACACATCAATGTTCTGGAATTGAAGGAAGTGCACTGGGCTCTGAAATCTTTTCTTCCTCTCATTCAGGGTACAATGGTCCGCATTCTGACAGACAACACCACCACAATGTTTTACCTGCGCAAGCAGGGCAGCACGCACTCACAGTGCCTGTCTCGGGAGACTCAGGCGGTCTGGCTTTGGGCCGTTGCTTACAGGATTCCCATCACCGCTTAACATCTACCAGGAGTACAGAATGTTCAGGCGAATGCTCTCAGCAGGGACACAGGTCAGCTGCACAAATGGAAACTGAAGGAAGCCCAAGTGGTGAGAATTTTCAGGAAATTGGGGTCTCCCCCTCTGGACTTGTTCGCCAGCCCAGAAAACAAGCAGTGCCCGCTTTTTACCAGCAGGGTGGCTCATCCAGACTCGAGGGGGGACGCGTTCTCATTCCTGTCGACGACCCTGTTCGCATACGTGTTTCCTCTGATCTGGAGAAGGATCCAGATGGTCCGCAAGGTCCAGAGCCGGGTGATCCTGGTGGCCCCATTTTGGCCCCCGCATCTTGGTTCTTGGATCTACTTCACCTTGCGGTGCACGGCCCACTTCATCTGGAGTCTGAGCCGGACCTGCTATCACAGGACGACGGAAAGGTGTGGCATCATGACCCAGGTTCTCTCCGTCTTGCGGTGTGGCTGCTGGCCACTCCGAATTTGGACATCTAGAAATCCTGCAGGATTGCCGTTGGATCTTGGCTCCGGCAAGGGCGCCGTCTACCAACGTGTCGTACAGTCGAAAGTGGACCAGGTTCTGTGCCTGGTATGCAGAGTGTTAGACAGAATCACTTGCAGTACCCTTTGGGAACACTACACACAATTAAGACTACAAGTGTCAGTACGATTTCACCTTTGGTACAAGCCTGTACTACACAGTAATGTGGTAGCAGTGGCTGAGCAGCCAGACTTATATCAAGAGTAAAGTGAGCAGTACAAGGGGTTACATAAAGGACTAGCAATCACAGTGATTCAAACAAACACTTACTCAAGGTTTCTTGGTAAAAGAATATATTTTTATTTACACAGTCAGTTGGAAAACATTCCACTAGCAAGAGCAGCTCAATATCACAATCTTATATACTGCAATACACAACCAATCAGTATCTGAACAAATTCGGCTCCCCTGAAGTGGGAGCAAAATGGCACTTCAGTTATTTAAAAAGGGGTAAAGAGACAGGGTTATAAGAATTAAAAGCACAAATACTTTCAGAGGTAGGGCAAATAGTTTCAGTTCTCTATAACCATTAATTCAATTCAATTCAATAGGCCTGGCCAAAGTCAATGGTTCAGATTCTTGGATAGGATAGCACAGTTCTGGTAGTAAACGGTTAAGTCTTTGCCACGTTTTTTAGAAGTAGTTGGTCAGGCAAAAAGTTAGTTGTTGGTCTAGGGATGGACAAGCCTTCAGAGTTGGGAAAGTTTCACAAACTTTCACCGCGGCCGAACAGAGTTCTTGAACGCACTTGCACAGTAGATCTCGCTGTTCCTGGGCTTCAGTCATGGGGACAAGGAGGACGACGTCGGGAGGTTCCTGCATTGCCCAGGGAAGAGGCCACAAGCTTTGCAAAACATCGGTTTAAGGTGTGAGTGCCTTAAAGACCACAACCTGGTATCCTGCCCACTAACTATCAGGTTTTCAACAGCACTCTGAAGAAAATTCGACTAGTACAGGGACGTTGTCCACGTGACTTGCGAGTTGGTTTTCCCACCAAACTCAAGGGAAGAAGTTAACCTTGAAGGGCTTCTCTGTCGATGGAGTTTCAGGCAATTCAGACCTGCAGCAGGGCTTCACCGGTAGACCAGGCGTTGCAGCAGTCGTCTTCCTTCAGCTCATCTTTGGTTCTTTCGTTCCAGTGGTCGACTATGCTTTCCAAGCCCCAGAGGCCTGCTTTAAACAGTTTCCCCCATTAATTCCAGCCTGGCTGTCAGTCACACAGCAGAGTGGCTGTCCTTGCCAGACAGACAGCCGGCCAATCACGCCAGAGTGCATTCAGGTCTCCTAGGAGACTAAGCACAAGGAGTTTAGTGCACCTCCCTCACATCCTGTCCACCCCAGACACTCAGGCGCCAGAAGAGGGCTTCAGCACTGAAGCCCGCCAAAGGCCAATGAACAAAGGGACCAAACCTGGTTTGGCGCACAGAGTTAAATGCAAGAAGGACCTTTTCTAAAAGAAACAGCGGAAAAAGTCGACCGGAGTCTGTTTTTACAGATAGGGCTTGGGTGTCATGTTGAAAAACATGGCTCACCCGATTTTTAGCTACCGGTGTTCGTGGTCAGGAAAAATCATGGTAGTTTGTTAAAAACCACTGCCACACGCCATTTCAAGTAGAAAAGAGTAACGTTTGACTGTTACATGAGTGTTTAGACAACCCCTCCACCACTCTATAGGAAGATAGTGTGTGCTGGGTCTGTAAATTTAAAAAGACTAGTAAAGTCAATTTAACTTGACATGCTCTGGGAGACAGTAGTCGGTCCCAGAGAAGGTATTTAAACCTGGGGGAGTCTAAAAGACATCCCTGTGCCACTGCACTGAAGGTGCTGTGTGACACACAAGAAAAAGATGATGCCTATGGAGTTTGTTTAAAAACTCCATGTCCAAAGAACACAAAAGTAAAACGCATCAAAATACATGAGTGGTAAAAAAGGCTCACACTCTTTCCAGGTAAAAATTTAAATCCTAGAAATCCAGCAAAGTTGCTGGGGGTCTCAAAAGGTAAGGGAAATAAGCACATTCTTGAGAATTCAGCCGAACACAGAGCAACCGGAATTGCAGCCATTGGAGGTGTCACCAGCTCAGCTTCTGTCGTATCTGTTACTGTTGGCGAAGGGTGGGCTGTCGTTGTCTTGGATCAAGGTCCATCTGGTGGCCATCTCCAGGTTCACGAGACAGCACAACTCTATGCCTCTGTTCAGTGACAGGTTGGTCAAACACGTCCTCAAGGGTCTTTTCAGGACATTGCTCAAAGAGAAGTAGTTTGCTCCAGTATAGAGTCTCAATGTGGTTCTCTCGGCTCTCATGAAGCCGCCGTTTGAATCGATGTCGACGGCGACGATGAAGTTCCTCACGTGGAAAGTCGCTTTTCTGGTGGCTATTACATCGGTCCGGAGGGTCTCTGAACTTCAAGCTCTGGTCCTCGACCTGCCGTATCTGAGGTTCATAAGATACACGGTTTTCCTGTCTACTAATTCACACTTTATCCCTAAAGTGCTGTCTTAGTTTCACAAGAACTCTACAATTGCCTTACTAGCTTTTTTCGCTACGGCTACCACTCCTGCGGAGAAAGCTCTGCATTCCTTGGACATTAAGAGGGTGTTGAAGTTTTATCTTGACATGACTCAAGTCTTCAGGAAGTCAAGCAGCTGTTTATGGCGTTTGGCCCCTCCAACAGGGGGCAGTCGATTTCTGAGAAAGGACTTTCCCGTTGGGTCTCCTCTACGATTTCCTTTTGCCACGGGAAGGCCGGCAAGCCTTTGTAGGCAACTCTCAAGGCCCATTCTACGAGATCCCCAGTGTCGTCAGCAGCGCTGTGGCTGGGCATACCATTCAGTGACATTTGCCAGGCATCGTCTTGGTCGGTGCCTCATACCTTCACCAGACACTAATGTCTGGGGCAACAACATGTGGAAGATGTGCAGGTGGGACGTGCGGTCCGCCAATGCCTGTTCCAACAAGGTAAGCCCTGCAGCTTCCGGGGTTTGGTTTGTTCTAATGGTCTGTGTTTCCCATGCCTATTATGGGGTTGTTTCATTATGTTGCTTACTATGACTTGGGGGCATTGGGTTTTGGTTGCCTGTCATGCACCACCAAGTGGTCAAACTGCTATGTAATCTATTCACAGCATGTGAATCCATGACAGATCCAATGCTGGAGAAGGGGGTAGTTTCTTACCTGTAACTCCATTTCTCCAACGTTGGTATCTTTCTTTGATTCACATGCGCCTGCCGACCACCCCTGCAGGCAACCCTTTGTTTGGTTTTCCTGTACTTTGGGAGTTTAAAATCTGAAGGGTATCCGCGGGGCAGGGCTATTTATACTAGACGTCCTATTGGTACAGCCTTAAGCACCCAAAAGACGTTGATAGGACACTCAGTGTCAACGTTTTCCATAGGAAAAAGCTATGTTAAGGTTACAGAGGTTATCCCAGTCTGACTACGGGAAATATTCACAGCATGTGAATCCATAAACGATACCAACGCTGGAGAAATGGGGTTACAGGTAAGAAACTACTCCCTTCTATCTCTTTATTTTCCTTGTCTCACTCCAGGTAGGGTTTACTCGGTCTAGGCGCAGTTGTCAGACCACACGGTCCACCGATCACAGGTCACGCAATCGATAACCCATGGCACCTTATAATGTTCACTGATTCTCATTGGACTACTTTGCCACCATATGTTTCCTTTCTGTAATTGTGATATTAGTTCATCTGTACACTGCCAACAGGTGCCTTTCATACAGTTCCCTTTGTGGGGTTTATTCTCTGTTACCACCTTTCTTTCACACGAACTAATAGTTCTTCTTCTTTGCCTTTCACATGCTTCACCAACTCTCACTACCGGTTTTCACTTCACTTTGTGCTTTCAAACTGTTCAAACATGCTACTTCCTTATTTTCATTCTGTTAATACACTTTCTCTCCAATCGGGCAGTATTTTCATATATATTTTGTGCATAGCTTTTCTTAAGTTCGGTATTCACTATTTGTTAAGTACTTGGCAACTTTCTCAGTACCCAATGGCTATCTGGTCTCCAGATCCATTCACTATATGCATTCATTTGTTCGGCAACTTGCTGCGCCCATATTAAGCCAACCAGAGTGCCCCCCCCGTATGAGTGCTCTCTCCCTGTCACTCACCAATATCTGGCAGCTCCTCCGGGTGCTTGCGCAATCCTCTTCTGCTTTTGCTCGCTCCACTCTCACATCGGGAGCACCAGTAAGCCGCACTCAATGCTTCTGGATGTTCTTGCTGCCTCCTGCAGCGTAGTGGATGTTTGTGTCCCCCCCGGCTTGGAGATGTGCTTGGCTCTCTCCAACCTTGGTATCCTTCCTGCTCTCCTGCAGCCACTGGCGTCCTTTTCACCAGCTCCTCCTCTCCAGCCTACTTCCAGCTTCCCAGGTGGTTCTTTTCCTGCATGTAGGTCACTCCTTTATATCTGCACCTGTAGCCTCTCAAGGGGTTGTAGGTGCAAGTTCTTTGCCTGACTACAATTACCTCTATTACTAGGACATGCCCGACCTTTAGAAGGGTGTTCTCTTCCTCGTCCGAGTACCAAAGTTGTGTGAGCAGGTGGACGTGTGCATTACTCCTAGGTGCCTCTTCCTCGTTCCAGTTTTAAAGGGACCTGAACGGGATACAGTTGGAGTGTGTGACAGTGGACAAGAGTGGTAACCTATGAAGGTTGGGGGAGGGTTAGATGTATTTTGACAAGGGAAAGGGGGATACTATGCCTCACCTAAAGGCATTTTTCCTCCACTTAACAAGGTCCCTCAACCCAGGGGATCCTCCCCTCGCATATCCACCGCCATGGTCGGGATCCAAAAGCGATGGCCCTTCCCTTGCCACCTTAGAGAAAGATTCAAGGGAAGTAGATGGGAGGATCCCCTCATATCCCTCACAACAATCATGGGTCCACCTTTTGAACCACTACACATAGCCAGTTGGAAGCTTTTAATTTACTAGACTGCTTTTCTAGTGGCTATCACTTTGCAAGCACTCACAGTCCAAGATGCCTTCATTATCATTCACAAAGACAAGGCGGTTCTTTGAACACATCCTAGTTTTTCACCAAAGTTCATTTCAAAGTTCCATGTTAATCTATTGAACCTCCTACCTTTGTTCAACATCCTACAAATTCAACAGAAAAAAGTCTCCATACTCTAGATGTAATGGGGTGGTCATGTACTACCTAAATAAAGCTAAACCGCTATGGAAAACAGATAAACTCTTTCTTTCCATAGCAATTGGCAGAGAATGAGATCATGTCTCTAAAAATGCTATTGCGAGGTGGATAGTCAAATGCATCCGGCTTTGCTACTCACTGTCAAAAAAGACATTACCTTTTACACCAAGAGCCCACTCGACTCAAGGCACAGGGGCTACTTTGGCATTCATTGCAAATTGTTCCATCAAATGGAATTTGCGAAGCTGCTACTTGAAGTTCCATTCATACCTTTACACAGCATTACCGCTTAGACACACACTCTAAAGCAGATTCATGGTGGAACAAGCAGTATTAAAACATCTGTTTGCCGCTGTACGTTCACACAACCCACCTCCTTCTCCAGGTACTGCTCGCTATTCTATGCATAGCATTTGATGATTCTAAGCAGATCCACAAGCCTCAGAAGTCATACATTACTCACTGTAATCATATTTTTGATGCTTGTATCTGCTTACATTCACATTGGCCCCCCCTTCCTCCCCTCCTGGAGTTAAGTCATAGATGTTTTTCTTTTCCTTTCTACTTTCTTTCTTGTACTCATGCAAACATTTCATGCGCCCTCATGTCAGAAACAAAACAATCTGAGTGACCTCCATACGTGAAGGACCATGGATAGAGTAGATGTTGCATAATGGATAGTATTACAAACCCTCCCAGTCAACGTCCCTTTTCGAAAACAAGTCATACAATACTCAGCGACTACCACTAGATGGCCTATGCATAGAATGTGAATCCAAGCAGATACCAGCATCAGAAATACGATTACAGTGATTAATGTATGCAATATTTATATAGATCCTTGATTGGACATTCCTTTTTTTTTTAACTGTTATACTTGGCTGTTTGGGTTGCTACTGAACCACATTCACACCCCTCTTGTGAGTATAGCCTTTCCTTGGCCATCTTACCACAAAACGCAAAGGAGGTTATCTCTTAACTGGGCATGTTTTACCTTCGACTATGTTGCTTTTGGTTTGTATAAATGTTTGGGCTAAATAGGCACTGCAACACCTGTTCATCTTTGTACTCCTGAAAGGCAGAAATCAATTAGTCACACAACCCCTAAATTTAATTGACGATTTTACATTCATATTGGAAGGTGATTTTCAAATTTTGTACTGGTCATGAGTGCTTGTTATCATTCTCTAACCTCTATAAAGAAACTACAGTAGGTGACATGAAGTAGTTTCAGTGAGGATTTACTGTTTGTTTTATTGCATTAACACTGCTAACAAATACTGTTCACTTCAGTAGAAGGTAGATTTCTAGGTGTTAGAAAAAGTGGTGCCACCCTTTTAGGCTCCCAAGTATCTAATCTACACTACAACGCTTGTCTATCTCATCTCACCGTTCTCTCTAAACAAGTCGTATCTCTTGCCCCCTTCTATACACATTCGATTTCTCTCCCTTTCCATATCACTTCCCTGTGCAATCTGATGAATCTGGAGGTTTTGTCCCGTCTTCCTTCGACGAGTAGGTGCAGCCACCCCCTTTGAGGCTAGGGAAGTGAGCACGCTAAGCAAAAATCTTCATATGGGTGTGGAAAAGCGGGCCCTCACTTGGAGTGATTCCCCACCGGGGGACATGGACTCCTATTCCGGTTCGTAACTCCCTACAACTGAGACATAGTCTACATACATGGGAATACCAGAAGTGGATCTGAGTGTCAGCTGTGGAACTTGTTGCAAGTTAGAAAAAGGGTTTTATTCAAATAAAAGGATAACGCATATCTTTCCCTAACACTATGGGTGTTTCCTTCCTATTTTATTAACTGAGGTGCTCATCAGTCAGTTTTGAATGTCCAAAGGAATAAGTATGTTGTCCAAAACTTTCCTTACTGACCCCACCACTAAGAAATGCCAGCTAAGGACAAAAAAATGACTCCCTTCTCCTGAGTGTACTTCTCGTACCAGTCTTTAGCATTAACAGTCTCTCTTGACTTCTTGCCATAGAACTCTTCAGTTCCTTGCTTGTGTTTATTGGACTTTCTTTAATATATAATGCGCAACTATCCTCTTGAGACCTCTTGGATTAAGCTCTTTAGTTCCTTAATTTGTTATTGGATTTTCTCTCCACTTTAGGGATCCTTCTTGGGGATCTCGTATTCTCCTTTCTTGGTCGCAGCTTTTTGAGCTTTTTGTTGGGCTTTACTTGTGGTGCGACTCATTTTTTTAGTTTCACTAGGCTCTCTGCCATATCTGGTTTTCTCTTCACTAATATGTTGGCTTTGTAACATATGCTGAATTAGTTAATTAGTTTGCCCTTTTCCCAGGGAATTTTTGTCCAGCTTTCTCTTCTCTCATTAACTTGTTCAACAGTTCTTTCTCTAGAGTCACAATACTAGTATCTCCATTGCTTCACAGTGAACTCCATTTTGTTTTTTATACTGCGACGAGTAAGCTGTGCAGTATCATTCCTCGGAGGCCCTTTCTAGCATCACTGACTGACGACTCCTTCTCTTTACTGGTGTCGCTTCCCCTGTGGTTGCCTGTGTCTTTGTTGCAGTGTCCTGGTCCTTTGCAGTGCGACCGGACATCCTGTAGGCCTCTTTGGTTAGTAGTATCGGCGAAGTTGCCTGGACCCTTGGCCCATCACAAACTCCCTCTCGTGATTTCGCCACCACGTCTTATTGGGCTTCTGCTCTCTCGCACTTCGGGTCCACTGTGGCTTTGGCGTGCGCTTCTGTTTTGCTGAGTGAGTTTGAAACTCGCTGGTTTCCTGATTTCCTTCTCCGTCAGGACGGATGCCTCCCTCAGTTTGCGTAAGTGGTTCTCTCTCTCCTCTGTCTCATTCTCTCACATCTCTCTCTGGGTGCGCCTTTATCCACGTACTCCTCTCAGTGGATATGGGGCATTCTGATTTAAAGATACACAATCTTTTTCCATGAGATTATAGTATATTTCAGGAGTCTTTGTCTGAGTATTGATACTCTCTTATTGTGGTTTCTTCGTCCCAGTTTTGGTTAACTTACATGATTTGGTATATCAAAACATCTCATGTAGGCCACAGTGGGAGTGGCTTGAGGGAGTTTGTCATGAAAACGGGAGTCCTTGTCCCCAAATGGGGAGTCTCTCCCAGTGAGGTCCCACTTGCCTCTACCCTCATTGAGTGTACTGTAGAGCAGGCTCACTTCCCTAGCCTCACAGGAAGAGGCTCCCGGTTGGGGAGAAGGGACCAATTCCCTCGACTTGTCACAAACTCTAAATACTGTAGAAACTGCATTGGAACAGTTGGCTCAAGACAATGCTGACCTCTCAATGGGCTTGACAGTTAAACACACCCCTGTGGTGTCTGGTAACAAGAATGAAAGGACTTCCCCCTTGAACAAAGGAGGAGCAATGATTTGCAGCGGTGAGCCTCTGACGTACCGACTTCATTTGGAGGCAGTGCCACGGAGCCGGCTGTGGCGCGGAGAAGGACCCGGATGGCGGATCAAAGGGAGATCCGGAGAGAAACCAGGAAAGAAATCTAATAGAAAGAGAAACAACGCGGGTGAGGCACCGGGCGTTGTGGAGTCAGCGCAGCCTTCCCAGAGGAAAGGCGTGACCATGCAGAGGACATGGGGGGCCTGGAGCCCAGGAAACCATGTGGAATCCGGAGAGCGAGAGAGGAACCAATCCTCAGCTCGCACTACACAGAACAAGAGAGAGAACAACATGGCAGCAAGTGAAGAAACTTGCTTATCTTCAGGAGAGGATGCCTAGGAGCTGGGGAAAACGCCAGTGTCTTGAGTCGAAGCCATCTCACTGGAACAGGGCCTTCTACAGAGAAGTTAGAGGGGGCACAGATACCAAACTGTGAGAACAGGTGAAGGTATGAAGAATCTAGATCCCTATGAGGGGCACTGTGGCCTTGAGAGGGAGATGGACATAACTGACATCACTTCTACGAGTGGCTTTGGGAGCCCTACAAACCAGAGTCTTGGAATAAGCCAAACTTCTCAAAGCCACACACCGAAATGAAGAGAAAGATATATTAGGAGTCGATGCACATACCTGCACTATTCAAGAGAGAAACTATAGAGTAAAGGGATACAGAGGGTGCTATAAAGCAAGGAAGGAATCATCCCAAAGGGAATCCAGAATCAGTCAAGATTGGAATTGCGTGAACTGACCCCCACTTACTTGGAGGAAATACTTGGCTGGGACAGCCATACCCTTGCGTATCAAGTGAGAAACTGGGATGAAGAGAAAGCAGGGAGCCAAGAGAGCCCTATAAAGCAAGTAAAGAATCATCCCGAGTGGAATCCAGCATCAAGCAAGACTGGAATCTGTTGGGGAGAGACCCACGTAGTGAGGGGAGGTGGATTAAGGAAATATCCCTTCATATACGACCACTGAAAGAATGAACTTTGTTATTTACATGAGGTAAAACCTTTTCTTTACTTTGAACCTTGACAAGATGTACAAGAACTGATTAGTCAAGAGTCCTGCCAACTATTAAATCTTTGTGGACACTAAAAACAGGGAAGATTCCTGGAGACACTGGGAGATGGCAGAACAGAGAAGATTGAGGTCAATCTATACTGCCTGCTTTCCCTTTTTTGTTGTTTTTCTAAGTGGTAGGGCCAGTTTATAAGTTAGGATTTGGACAGAGGACAAGCTTTGTTATTTTGATTAATATTGATCATTAGCAATGTCTACTGCTACTTTCCTGCTGGACTAACGGGTGGTCGTCAGTTTGGTGCAAAATGTAACTTTTTGTCCTGTGACCCAATTGTTAGTCACAATGGACATTGAAGCTCTATGTACCAACATTGCACAGGACAAAGCACTGCACGCTCAAGCTAAATTGACGACCGGTCCCGCATAATGTACCAACAGAATTTTTGGTGGCCTGTGCAGAGACAGTTTTGAGAAATAGTTTTTTCATGTTTAAGGAAGATTATTTTCTCCAGCACAAGGGTACGGCGAGGGGCTGTACTTTTGCCCTGTGTCTAGCTATTCTGCATATGGCATTATTTGAGGAAATATTTGTACTCGATAATGTGAATTCTTTACTACATTAAATTTCTAAATACAATAGGTATATTGATGACATTTTCTTCATTTGCACAGGTACAACAAAGTTATGTGAATTTGTGGCCTGGATTAACAATCTGCATACTGATTTACATTTTACCTGTGACTACTCAACTTCCAATATTGCTTTTTTGGATTTAAAAATATTTTAGTACAATGGGACCCTTGAAACTGAATTGTTTTGTAATAGTGGTGAAAGGAATACTCATTACATTTTTGGAGCCACCATCCTCAAAGTTTGCTTAACAATATTACATATGGGATGCTTTTGCGCCTTCGTCACAATATTTTGCAGAAAAGTTTGGCCCCAAGAGGCTATCCAAAGACAAGGGTACAACATTGTCTCAAAAGAGGCAGGAATACTGACTGGCATGTCCTGTTAATATCTACATTGAAAGAAAGAAATGCTGACAAATTGGTTTGTGCCACCACTTTCTGTCAGCATAGGACTGCCATTCATGGCACCATTTTGAAAAACTCAAGGGTTTTGTCATCCATGGACATAACATTGGAAAAACCACTGTTTGCGTTTAAGAAAGGGCGCAGCCTGAAACAGAGCTTGACTAGGGCAAGCAGAAAAGACTGTAGACCCATAGTAAGGATTGGGGATCTATTTCAACAACCTGTGGAAAATCCAATCCTTTGATTATGCTGAAAGAACTTGGGAATTGCGGACGTTCACCACTTGTAAGACCAAAATTGTTGTGCATGGGATCTTTTGCCCATGTAAAAAAACTATATGTGGGAAAAACATCACGAGAGGTACACACACGTCGGAATAAATGAGAATCGCTCAAAAATCTGCAACAAAACCCAGAATGCACCATTGGTGTCACATTTTGTAAAACGTGGGCATGATGTTTCAGAATTTAGATGGTTCTGTATTGAGAAAATTTAAATCATTACAGAAAGTTGAATGGGTAACAAACTGAACTATAAAGAACGTCTTTGGATTTTTCTGTTAAAAACACTCCAAAATGGTCTCCATTCTGTTGAAGATTGGGACTGGGGCGGTTAGAAGTGATTTTGTCTTTTCGATTTTACCAAATATTGTTTTAGAGTAATTTGTCTTGCCCAGTTGTGTGTAGTATATTAGTTGTATACTGTTTTTTGGTTGGCACAGTTAGTGATTTGGTTTTACCCTTTGGTGTCTAAAGGTCTGTGGAGACATGGTATGGCCATCTGTCAGACCATTTCTCCCCATTTAGAACGGACACCCAGTTCTGGTTGTCTGTTAGTACACCTTTATATCCAGACAAGTGAAGAGTATAATTACTCTGAGTAGCAATATCGGGGTGCACATTTCATACCCCTGTTATTTAGCTGCAATGTTTTCCTCTATTCCTCCTGTGGTATATTTGCCAGATTTTTATCTAAGTTATATACTACTGCTGGGTATCGGTAATCCTGTGTGCTTCATCTATTCCAAGATGGCACTCAGGATAGTGTATCCCTGACTTATTCCATTTTCATTACGGAAGGTCCGTCACATGCATTTGGATGTTTTATTTACTTTCTGTATGGCCTCCGTTCTTCCAGCATGTTAAGAGAGGGACGGATGGTCGGATGTAATTCTCAGCCCTGGTGCAGAATACATTGCTAAGAAATAAGGGTAAGTGGGCCGGCATTGTATTTATGTCCCCTTTGTGTATTACATCTGGCAGACCATTCGTCTTGTTTTTCGTGTCAGGTTTTTGACTGTGCAGCTATTCACACAGCGGCTTGTTTGTGTGCAGCAGATTGACTGCCACACCTGTTGATGTGACCTGTACTATAGCAACGGCGCTGCCCTAATTTGCCGCTTGGTAGGTTGCATGATTTGAGTGGTTGTCATTCAATCAAATAGATTTGTTTATGCGTCACATTATGAATATTCCTCCATTTGTGTGTTTCTTTGTAGCTTGCAATAATGGTTGGTTTGTTTATACCAACTTCACTGGTACCCTGAGCGGTGGGGCCTCTGAGTGTGTTCTTTAGGCACTTTCTGATGTATATGAACTCCAGTGTTACGGTTTCTCCAGCTATTCCTGTTGGGGATTTTGACACTATTTGGGAAGGTATCGTACAAAAAGATTCTTCACCACACTTTAGTGATTGGTTGTTGTATTATGTACTGGTGAGGGACTGGTGTAGATTGTGGTGGTGGCAACCATGAACACATAGTTTGATGTTGAGGTGGTGGTTATTCACAATCACTTGGTGGGGTTGCATGACTAGGTTGCACCTGCAGTTGATGAACCCTGGTTTTCTTGAACCAGGTTTCCTGATGTTCTATAGGTGCCTGGTGCTTTGTTTGGCTGGCCGTATGTGAATTAGGCAGCCTAGATTGTAAGTAAATGTAGGTTTTAATTACATATATTGTGTGTTTCGATACAACCTTACACAGTTAGCTGTGCATTGTTTTGAATGTCTGTATATGTACCTGTGTTTAGATCTACTAATTCCCCTGATGACGACGCTAGAATCATTTTTCAACGTCAAAACCGGTCTGTATTTCCAAATATAGTTTTATTTTTGGCTTTATTGTTGTTTAATTCACTATTTTCCTTTATGTTGTAATTGTTTTTGTACACACTTCTATTGAGTGTATGGTTCAACTGTTTACGTGACTGTATTGAATGTGTTGTATGCGTTGAATATTTTAAATTCTTGAATAAATTCATAGTGTTATTGTTTGCTTCTTCCATGACATTTTAGAAATATAAATAAAAAATAGTTTTAGTCAATAATTGAAATGCATTGTTCATCCATTGTTCCAGGTTTCATTTTTTCAGAAAATATAATTATTACCACCAGAGTCTGGAAGACAGGGGCTCCTGCCTTTCTGTTGACCTAATATTGATGAGCACCTTCCCCCTCCTTGCTCTTCACTACTGGAGCTCAATTTCATTTGCACACCCTCACTATCCGTTTGCGCACCAGCCCGCGAACCCTCATCACTCCCTCCGACCTGCCAAAATCTCCATCATCCCCTCCTTTCAATATGCACTGAAGCTCTCCTTCTTGAGTCTGGGGTAAGTACACTCTATATACCAACACATCACTCCCACTCCTCGACTTCCTTCTCTGCATCAACTGGTCAGTTGCTCATTACTTTTCCCTCTGTTTCAAGGCACCTGCTTCAGGATTGTCCCCAAAACCTGTGTTAATTGTGTTACTAGTGGAAACACCCTTTCAATGTTCAGGTGAATGGCTCGCATGCAAAGTACTGGTCTCTGAAATGAGAACAGCTTGAACTCTGGAAGTTCGAATCCCACCACAGGCGTGACTTAGCCTTTCATCCTTCTGAGATTGTTACATCTAGTATCAATAAAAATAGGGTACTAGCATCTCTTATTGCAGGGATTAGAAGCTGTTAGAAGCTATTATGATTGTTGTTCACTAAATACAAATAAATAAAAAAAAGAGTAGAGAGAAAATGCTGGCCTTAATTAGTAGACTGTATTTTATAGCATAACATATCAGATTTTGTTTGCAGTATTTTGTCTCTATTGTGATACTACATGTTTGAGCTCCCAAAAGAAAGGATAACCCGAGTGGCCTCAGATAGCCTTGGAACCCCTGGGTGTGATAGTAGGCAGTATGAAACAAGGGATTACAGCATCAAAGTATCCTCATATACAATAAAATGTGCAAATCATATTAATCTTTTTGTGGTATTCCATTTGCCCTCAGACCTGCTATTGTATTCATCAAATCATTCAAAGCCTTCCAATACATTTGGAGAACCACATAGCATATGGTAGCCTTTTAGTTTTGCAGGTGTATTTGGTCACATTTCCTAGGACAATCTGGCTGACTACTTGACTGCATGTTTTTTGATACCTAGGCCGTGCTCAGCATTAGCGCAGGAATGAGTATGTCTGTTAGTAAAACTCACTGCCTATTCCCGAGTAGTGTGCTGATTGACTTGTCTGCTTGCTATGAACATCTACTGTGGTATGTCAGTGAAAATAGTGACAAAATCACATTCCTGGTGATTGTAACAGCCTTGCCTCTAAGTTTAATTAACATTTTATTGTGGGAATTTCCTCTTCCCTAGATGAAATCTATGGAAACGGTTTGATCTCCACAGTCATCGACAGCTGTAACTGCTCGGATTCCAGTGATATTGAATTGAGTGATGACTGGGCTGCCAAGAAGTCTCCGAAAATTTCGAGGGCTAGCAAGTCTCCTAAACTCCCCAGGTACTGGCTTCTGTATGTGTGCTTGTGGCACCACTCACTCTCCCACTCAATGAATGGGGATATAGATGTATGTTTTTGTGTTGGAATCAGTCTAGCACTGCAGACTGCTTAATTGCACAGGGCCCTGAAGACTTCCTTCGTTCGCATCAACAAGTAGCTTCCCAAAGATATCCTTCTTTTAATTCATCTTTCATTATGTTATCCATTTGCTTTAAGTCACTTTTGATGTAGTGGTCTCCTTTGGGAGTGTTTCAGTATGTTATGCACAGCCTACTGTTCCAAACGTCCTAACACATTGCATGTTCGTTTTTCCTAATTTTGAAGATTTTCTTTTCTGCTCCTTGGAGGAATTGTTATGTTACGGTAAAAGATTTGTAAAGTGCCTATGTACCTTTGAGCTCCATAAAACACCTCAGAAGCCTAGCATTAACTCCCTGCTGCTGCAGGAATAAAATGTTTTGCCAATCACAAGGTGGGTCTGAAAATCCAAGACACAGCAGTACGCTGCAAAATCCATAGTGAAACCACCAGAACTTACCAAGCTCTACCAATCTTTGAAAAACTGAGGGACAGCAATAGGATTTTCAGTACATGCTCTAAGATGGCGGGACAGGTTGTAATAATGGAACATAGAGGTCATGAATATGACACTTTTTACATAATCATTGGGAATAGCATAGCCTTGTAGCCTGCAGCTTTGGACTTGACTGGCTGCTTAATCCAAGTTACTCAAGTTAGCGGCCTGAGTGCCGCGACAGTACTCAACAAGCACTCTGGGCTTTAACATGTAGGTACAGCCCATATCTGTGGTCTATAAAGCCACTAAAACAACATGGGCTGAGTGTTTGGGTGCTAGGGTTTCTGTGTAAGAAACACAATTGTGCTACAAACACAATGCAGTCGGGTTTCAAACATGTTTCCCATAATGAACAGAACATTCTAGGTTAGCCGCCGTGGAAATAAAAAGTGAGTAATTTTTAAGTGTAAAGAGGGTTGATTCTCTATATATATATATTTATCGATAGTGGGGAAAGCCGCGGTTGGGAGGAACAAAATTTCTGGAAGATCTGCTGCCTTCTTTGTTGTATAGGTGCATTATAAATACCCAATAAATAAAAAAGCAAAAGTAAATATAAAGTAATTGATTGGCTGTGCTCTGGGCCCTCTGGTACATTGGAAGTGTGGTGCTATAACACTGGTCAATACCCACATTCAAAGCACCCCAATTGGCTGAGACAAACTGTCTGAGTGCTAATGCCCATTCTAATATTTTAATGAATCACTGTAACAGTCGGCTACTGCTTTCCTCCCAACATTTTACATTAATGCTCAGCATCTTCCATACTCCTCATTCCACCTTTTGAATGTGCAGTCCAGGGTTCCATGCTAATTCACCAGCTGTTTTTACCCAGGTGATGCTCCATAGTCCAGACATCCTTTGGCATAAATACCAAAAGCTGTGAAAAAAGAAGTTGAGAAGGCCATACTATGATGTGGCTAATTAGGGTTGCTATGCTGTAATAGATTCTCTGTGTCCTTATACTCTGGGAATGTGCACTCTACTTCAACCGTAAACCTTTGGTGTCGGATGGTAACTTGTCTGCCCCAACCCCTGCAGCGCCACCACCATCACCACCACTTCCTCACCCTCAACTACTCTTTCATGCATCAGTAAATATGAACTTGCCAGTCACCAGAAGCCAGAGTAAGAAGACCAGGCTGGCTGGTAAGGGGAGGGAGCTGTTTCAACTGGTTTAAATACTTATGGATATTAACTAGTAAACAGTGTTGTTGTCATGTTGTGTTTCTTTTCATTTTGAGATGGAATACATTTTCTTGGTTTACTGTATACATTTCTTTGCTTTTTCCTCAAACCTGTTGTTTTTCTGTACTCTCCAATACAGGTGTGTCCGTCGGTATTCAAACATGTCTATTTTCATCTGTGTCACTACTATAGTGCATACATTCAGTCCCTTGTTTCTAGAAGTGAAATCTCACGCAAAGTCTGAAAGGGCTTTTACTTTTCTACCTGTCCAAAATGATAAAACATCATTAACTTAAAACCAAAAGACGAGGCATCCCAATGAGTAGGCTGACAAGTCCAGGAAATCACCTACCTTCTTGCTCAGCTTAACACCCATAGGGTGCAGTGCAAGCAGGATCCCACTGGGGGCGTGCCCCCCCCCCCCTCTCGAGGACTGGCGGTCCCTTGAAAGGGATATTAGTTATCCTGCTTTTCCCCATGATTCCGGTACTACCTTTGTTGGCTACATGGGAGTTACAATGTCTGATAACTGGAAACTTCTTGTAAGGATGGTTGGTGTGGTTTCTGACCCTCTGGGTGCAAAGGATCAGCTAGGATTGAGAAAGCCGTGGGAAGTCCCACCCACCAACCGAGGTATACAGAGCCCAATCACTACCAGAGAGAGAACATCTGCAGAGCTGCATACACACAGAGCCCTCCCCCGGGACGTGTGGCAGGAAGAGGAGGGCGTCCCGAGCGTGGCAGACCCAACCGAGGCAATACCATGTTATGTTATGTTCGATTTTATTTATAGAGCACACAGTCGCCAATAAAGGCATCATGGCGCTATCTGAGGTAAGAAAGGGGCAGAGATATCAACATTAAAAAAGGTACGTTTTGAGTAACTAGCAAAATGTAGGGTGCTCTTTAGTGGCTCACAGTGTTTGAGTAATAGAATTCCAAAGTCGAGCGGCCGCCAACGTGAGACAGCCTAAAGCGAGATACAGAAATCCAAAAGGCCATGCTCATGGAACGCTGACAACCCTGCCAGAGAGGAATCTGTGGCGCCTGGTTAAGAGCACCAATGCAGAGCCAGAGCTGCACGACAACAGGCAGACTGTGTTACGGTTGCAGCAGGAAGCCTGCAGGAGAGAGGCACAAGCTCTTCCCAAAAGCTAAAGGGTATGCAGCGATTCCGGGGAACCAAGGAGGCAAGGCCCAATCATACCCCAGGTGGGGTGAGAGACGCAAGATCCCAGACAGACTGCAAAAAAACCATATCCTAAGATGTGGCGAACTCAACTATACCCCAGGGCTTGGTGATAGCAATCAAAACCCTAAAGTGGGGTTTGAGAAGCAAGAGCCCAAGCTGAGCTTTGAGAAACCATACCCCAAGACTGGGTGGAAGAAAGCCTAGCCCAAGGAGGGGCAAAACAAACATACTGCAGAGCGGGGTGAATGCAACCAACCATTCTCCAATTGGAGGGGGGGGGTGAGAAAAACCATTCCCCAAGGTGGGTTGAATGAAACCAGACCCCAGTGTGGGGGTGGGAGGCGCAATACCCTAAGTTGGGATAACAGAACACATATCCCAAAGCGGGATAAAAACAACCAAAGCCCAAACATCGTGAAATCCAAGAGCTGCCCCAAGGTCAGGAAGCACCTACTCTTTCTTGGTAAAGAGTACCAGAGAGATATCCTCATTAGAGGGGTCAACCACACGGACCAGATGGTCTCTAGACGAGAAAAGATAAGCATAGACACTTTTTGTGGACTTGTTGGAACTGTGTAAAGGACAAACAGACGGAAGTCATTCAGCCATAGACTGTGCAAGATGGGCAAGGAGCCCTTCTGAGAAAACTATTCCAGGGTGAGGGTCAGAAACCAGCCAACATACCGTTGCTAGGGCCCACGTGTATCTTATGTTGGGTTCTCTTTTAATAGTGTTGGGGGCAGAGATTAGACTAGGAGAGGTTTCTGGACAGAGCACTTTCTTGGTTTTGGGCAGGCATCCTGACGAGCACTGTTTTGATAATGTTTCCTTTACAGAGTAGAATTTTAGCCACAGGGACAGATTTGGTTTTGTGTAAAAATAAAAAGTTATTCACAGTGCCACCTTGTCTGTCTCCGGCTTGTGAACAACCACAGTAGACCTCTTCCACAACCTCAAGGCCCCTCAAAGGGCACCCTTTTATTAACCAGTTGATCCACAACATTTTATCAATCTTGGACTGGGACACTACCCACGTAATGGTCCATCTTTCTTTAGTGGAAAAATAAACTTTGTATTTTCCGATAACAATGGCCACTCATGAGTTCAGGAATATGCTGGTGCTCTAGGAAATAAAGTAAAATAGGCTATTAATTTCCTGCAGAAGCTTCCTCATTTAATGATTTGGTGTGCACCATAGCAAGCACTGAGCATTTGCTTATGTTTAAAAGGGCATTCAATATGACACTTCTCCGCCGGTAGATAATCGAGTCAAAAATGCAAGAAGGTGGATGATTTTTGTTCAGTATACTTGCCCCATTAATTAATTAGTGGGTAATAGTTTGACTAGGAAAGGATAAAAGCAGTGTAAAACAATTACAAGGAGTACTCCATCAATCATATTGAGCGAGACCAATATAGAGCCTAAATGTTATGATCCACTGTGTGCAAAACAAAAATACAAGCAAAGGCCAAGCACTTGTCTTTAAAATCGACCATACTTCTAGTTTTGTAATGGCAATTTATTTAGATAGGCCATGGTTATTTATTAAGACCTTAGCTATAGCGGCGTACTATTGACCCATGATGAATTCTTTACACCTCAAAAATCAATTGGGCTGTTGATCTCTAGGCTGTTCCAATCATTCTGTTAAAGCTGCAAGTGAGAGAATAGGGAAGCAGACCTTCCTAAAATTAGATGGTACTGTTAGTCACCCCATTTGTCTGGTCCACTTACCAGCAGAAAATTCAGGGGTGAACCAGATTGTCATTTAGTACACATCTTAAAGTATTGACATAACACACCTCCTTTTTTTGTGCTCCTTATTTCTTACTCATGAAGTACTAGTTATCCCAAGTCAGCACAACTACGCTGTCCCTAGGTGGGTAGTGAGCATGCTGACTATCTAGAAGAAACCCTGTTCTCATGACCTACTTAGAAAAGGTTGGGCATAGTTTCATTCACCCATAATTAGACTATTGGTTCTAGATCAATCATTTTATCGCTCATGCTGCTTTAGTACCTCTATTATAAATGCATATAGTTCTTATTTCTGGTGGTTTCCCTCTCTAAAGATTAAAATGCATAGTTATTGAAGTAATATTTTAACATATATAGTTTTACAGATGGTCCCAAGAACACAGCAACTCTTGAAGACAGTACAAACATTTTTATTATTTGAATGGTCACAGGGCTTGGTAAGGGCCATTCCTCTTGTCTAGTGCAAGCTGTAACCTTCCTAACCCCTAGCCCAGGCACCCCCCAACCCTAACTGTTTGAATGGGGAATGGTGGGTTGCGCAGATCAAAACAAGTATGACTTTTCACAATGAAAATAAAAATTCTCCAATAATCAGAGCAGGTGTAATCAGCATGCAGTTATTTAATGAGGCCATATATTGGGCTCTGGATTGCAGCCTACACGTGTTTCGACCAACAGGTCGTCCTCAAGGCTGACAATTCAACAAAAATTAAGCAAAGTACCCATGATTGTTGTAACACAACAAACAAATTCAGTTTTCAAATTAGTCCAAAAAGTCCACCACCATTTGGTGGAAGATGTGACAAATGCCAACTATACATCATATATTGCAACATTTAGCACCCATGGTAATTGGCAAATCAACATAAACATGATCGTTACATACTTTTTGTAGTAATGCGCAGTAGGGTGGGTTGAGAGGAGCAAGAAACACAAGACAGGAAACAATAAGTCAAACTATTTGCTAGAATTGGATCATTCACTGGTTGAAAATTATATTAGCAAAGTTGCACATTATTATAGTCATAGCTTCCTATTTGTAACATATTTGGTGTTTTAGTGTGCCACTACCTTGTTTAATCCGGGCTATCTTTGCACATGAAGTCACCATCACTTGTGATTGAAAAAAGAAATCATGTTTTAATCATGCTGGGTTAGATCCCATGAAGCGATTTGAGCAATTAGAGATTCACTGTGATAAGGTCACAAAAAACTTTGTTTGATACCTTAGCCATATTTGCACCATCGTGGTTGAGTGTTAGTTTAGTAACGCGTCATTTTAAAGTTGTCCACATGATTGCTTACCATAGCTTGATACGCTTTGATATTCTAATCACAAAAAGCGAAAAACAGAAAGGCTTATTAGAAATGAATACTGGGTTGGCCCCTGAAGGGCTTCTGCCCTTGGCAGCAGATAAACACACGTATTCCAACAGTTGTCTTGAAGTACATATTTAGAAGTTCAGCTGAATTTACCATAAGTATTGCGCGCCATCCCTCACACTCTCTGTATATGATTCTCAAATGTGATATTTCAAATTTCTTCAAGTCTCTCCTCATATATCACTCGGTTCCCCTGAAAGTGAATATTAGGCTACTTTTAAACCATTATTGCGAGTTAACTGTAACAATGGATCCAAAATGTAATCCCAAGTTACATTTGATTACACACACACTCTCTGAGAGCGAGTGGATCTAAGTTAGGGCCATGGTACATACTACAAAATAAGAGCTTCAAATAGCCTTACTTTATTTGGATATTTCGATATGAATGGCCAATGCCTTATTCCTTGTTTGGTTCTCTCGCACATGGGCGCTATAAGTAGAGCTTAAATGGTGTTTGCCCCCGATGCGAAGACCCTGGGTCCCCTGACAATGTGTGTTGGGTCCTCCTTGACAGCTGATAATTGTTTACATTGAAAGCTGTGTCTAAATGACTGCCTGCAGTCCTCTGCGGCATAGCTATCTTGTTGTTTTCAAGGCGAGCATCAGATAGGTGAATATCTTGTGCAAAAGTCCAACTGTCATAACATTTTTACTAATGTTAATTTTATAGAGTTAGTATTGGTGCTGGTACTCGGCAGGAATACCGGGTAATAATTCTTCAAAAAACCCGATTAGGACTATTACCCTTAAAAAAAGGACTAACAGCCGTTTTTGACAACAGTACCTGTGCTGATTGGTGCATTACGATAGATGTTTTCAGAGATTATCCTAGTCAATTGCCTAGTGAGGTTGCAGAGATCATCACGGTGTGGTCACATATCAGATGTTTACCGTGAAACATACTCATAGCAAATGTTGGATATGCTAATATCAAGTCTCTAATGATTTACTTTAATGATCTTGTGTTGGACAGGTTGGATTACGGTTGTGAGTTTATCGCATGGATGATTTCCTGTTAATGACCCAAGTAAATGTGCCATTTTGGGCAGGAGTTACATGCATAGACTAATTTGTATAATGTGGCATTTAGTTTCATCAGTATTTATTGGAACTTTGAAGCACGGTTTCATAAAAACACATGCATCTCGTGATCTGTATTGCGACCCAGAGAGATCCTTCAGAGATTACAGATATACGTTTTGCTTCCATCCGTCGTAATTTCAGTTTTAAGTCTCCGCCTCTTTTGCTTTGTTTGTCCCTCATTAAACTTATGTATCCTAGATCTTTTTTTCTTGGAGCTGGTGATGCCAATGTACAGCTAGTGGCAATTTAGAATCTTGACTACTAAGGCTCGCAAGATGCTCCCTAATCCTGATTCTGACCTGACGGATGGTGCTTCCTATGTATAATTTACTGCACACACATATAATAGCATATACCACATAGGTAGATCTGCAGTTTATAAAGTCTCTGACAGTTTGAGATCCATCTGAATGTTCAAAATTTGCAATCAGCATGTGCATATTGGCACATGCTGCATGTACCGCATTTGTGGAAACTTGAGTTCTCAGCCAGTTACTCTCACCCCCAGTGTTTCATGTGCCACCATCAAGGAAGGATGGGCACAAGATGTTCTTGATCGTTGGAGCATGTGTGTAAACACATTTTGGTTTAGTGGAGATGTACTCCTTCAAATCAGGATCTAGACAAAGAATATGCCAGTGTTTGTTCACTAGTTGGTTAAGACCTGGAATATCGTGGGATATTATCTATTGTCTTTTTTTATATCATGTTCTTAGTTGGTTTTGTCTTAATCATAGTATCGCAATCTAATTTACGTGTTATGTTAAGTGACGTCCTTAATGTTGATAGTGGGTAGACCCTTTCCCTAAATATTGCTGTGAGCAATTGCCATTCTGTTTCATAAGCTGCTTTTTGACTACAGTTGCATCGTGCCCTGTAGAATTCACCAGATAGTATGTTGGTCACTATCGATCTTCGATGACATCTGTCAGCATGGAGTGTGGAATTGACCTCTGTGGGTTTCTGATAAATCCTTGTGTGCAATTGTGCATCGTCTATATAGATATTTAGATACAGAAAATCAATTCTAGTTTCACTGCATTGATTGTCCTGTCAGTCTGATGGCATAGGTGTTGTCATTCAGATAATGCCGGTAGTTATTAAAAACTTGGACTGTGCCATTCAAATTGCAAAAACATTGTTGATATATCGCTTGCACAGACAACATTGTTCACATAATCATTATTGAGTAGTGCATGATTTTGTTCAAACTGGGCCATAAACCGATCATATGGTGCATATTTTCCCCCCGTTGCTACTCCTTTTGTTTGCACATATGTGTCATTAAAGAGAACAATATTGTTGAAATTTAGAAATTCCTTCAGCATTTGAATATGTAGATGTGAGGCTGAGAAATCCTGATAGTTTTAGTGTAGTGTTTACAAAGCCAAGTCATGTTTAATTGAGGTGTACAAAGCTGATACAGCCATAGTACCTAATAGGTAGCCTTCACGCCATGTAAAATCCATTAGGATCTGCAAAATGTGGGGTACAGTCTTTAATAGCTGATGGAAGGTTCTCTACATGTCGTTTGATAGCATTATCAATATATTGTGATAAACGCTCTGTGGCCCAGTCAATCCCACTCATTATGCGACATACTTCCGGCTCACTCTCATATGGCTTGTGAATCTTTGGTGAAAGGTACATGGTGGGAACCACAGGTTCGTTGTTGGTAAGAAAGAGTTTTTCAACTGTGAGGTGGCCTGATGTGTGCCACTTATTTAGCATCAATTGTAATTCCATAACAATTTTCTTCATTGGATTGCTGAGCAGCTTCTTGTAACATCCTGAAGTCTCTAGATGCATTTTTGCCATTATAAGGTAGTCTGCGGTATTAATTACGACGATATTTCCTCCCTTATCAGCTTCCTTATTGACAATGTCTTTGGAAAGGTTATCCAATGCCAGTTGTTAATTCCTATTCAGGCTGCACTTGGTTCTACTTTGAGTATGCCCTTTCTTGTCCAAATGTTGATGAATATCTTTGATCACTGCTTGATAGAAAGTGTTGATAAAGTTTTCAGTTGTCATTTGCGGTGTACATTTAGACTTCACTTTCATTACTTGCATTCCGGAGTTAGCAGATTGGACCCCTAGTTCTTGATAAATATCTTGTGTTCCATATTCCAACTCTGGTTCTAAGGACATGAGAAGATTTATGTTCTCTAGATCTCTCATTGTCAGTTGAATCAAGGGTTCTTGTATTGAAGGTGGTGTGTATATCTTAACTTGAGTAGCGAAAAACCTTTTTAACTTCAGTTTTCTGGTGAATTTAAATATATCAATTTGAAAGTCCTTAAAATTCAAACCTATGATCAGATCAAATGAATGACCTTTATTCAGTAAAGTTAATTCACACTTTGTCAAATGTCTGCTGTATAGGTTAATCACTAAATCTGTGCCCATCATTTTCCTGTCTGTTTCCTGAAACTTTATCGTGTCAGTATTGTACAAAAATACCAAGTATAATACTATGCATATGCATATGCATTTACTGCAGAAATTGCAGTAATGAAAATACTGCATACCCAATACTATGCCACATGGACCCGTGGTGGGCTGTGGGGGTGTCCCCCTGCTTCCGTACAACAGAGCGACAAGAAGATTTCAATAAAGTGAGCACAAAAAAAGAAGAAAAAAAAACTCTTGCAGGAGTTCATACCCGCTGGAGAGATGAGGAACAGCGGGCAGAGCCGGGCATGTGAGCAAAAGGAGGCATGCAAGCCGACCCGTACCTGTAGAGGAAAGGGGGCAAATATCCAGGGCATCTGCTGTCACAAATACATCATGTAGAAGTTTGCCGATGTTCTAAGATCCAACTATTTGATCAGTGCGCGCCACTGTTTTTCTCATTCAGTCTTTTCGGCAGCACTGTGATCACATAGGTTCCGCTGATCTAGGCTCTCCAATGTGTGTGTAACATCCAGATTTGTGGCTTCAGACACTCGGTCCTTTCCCACACGCCTTATTGTTCCTCTTGTTCCTCTCACTGCCTCGGTCACTCTCCCTTTTTTCCTCCTACTTTCCTTATTGCTACTCCTTCCACTCACTCTCTCTCACAAACCTCCTCTCCTTTCTCTCCAATGTTTCTCTCTCGACCCTCCCAGCCTACTTTACACTACTCTTTTCTCCACACTACGACTCCTCCCCTCTCCACAGTACTGCTCCTCTCCATACTAATACTACTCCCCTTTCTGCGCTATTAATACTCCCCTCTCCGCACTACTATGCCCCTCAATACACTACTTTTACTATTCCCCTCCCTACACTACCACACCCCTCTCTACCCTAGTACTACTCTTGCCGCGCTACGACTATTCCCCTCTACTATTGCTTCACTCAGTACTACTCTGCTCTCCACAATGCTACTCCCATCACACTATTTCTCGTCTCCACCCTACTGCAACTCCCCTGCCACACCTTCTATCCCATGCACTCTTCTCACATCACTAGGCACTTCACTATTCACTTCCTACTGTCCCTCTTTCATTCATACACCTTGCATGCACCTTCACATCACTGTGCCACTTTCTTTCACCACCCAATACCTCACCTTGCCCACTCTTTGATCAATGCTCCTCCACGCCCACGTACACAGTTCTTCCTCTACTTGGTCTGTTGGTGGTCCTTCTCCCTTGGCCTTATCCGAATAACCCACACCTTCCCATTTCCTGTGCCTCCCTTGATCGCTCCCGTGCCCTCTCCCCTGCCCTCTCCTTTGGCTCTTTCTCACCTTGCTCCCTTGGCCAAACACAGACTTCCCTTTCCACAGGAAAGGTGTTACAGCTGGTCAAAACCAGAAAAGGGGTCATACGCCACGCCCTCTCGAACGATATTTCACAGTCTACATGCAGTGGTGGCCCACTGAAGTCAATGGCCAAGTTCGATGGTTTCCATGAGGGCCCAATCTACGGCCCAGTCACAGGTACAGGGATTTTCTGTGTAAGCTCTGCATGGTACCAGGAGATTTCTATAATGCTGAACGGCCCGCTCTGCATATTCAGTGAGTTGGTGTACTGTCCTTCGTTCAATGCTGTGTTGTGTGGCACACTTATCTTGCTGGTTTGCTGTGCGGGATGCTCTGAAGCCTATCAGCTTCTCGCACTTCCCTCCAGGTATGGCTGTTCACTGCCTGTTCCACCTCTGAGGCTCCTGATACTGGAAGTCGTAGGGGACAAACAGAAAGAACTGGCCAGAATTGTGCAGTGCAGGCATGGCGTGATCTACAGTGGTACGAATAGCAAACATGAAGACTCATGAAGAAGGGGCAGGGACTGGGGTCCTCCCTACTCCCAGACCCCGCCTCTGGGGCAGGGCTGGATTTGGCCTTTGTCCTGGTGACCCTTCTGCCCGAAATTGGGAAGGGTTCCCTGGCCCCCCTTTGAAAGTGTCATGACCCTGTCCCAGTAGAATTGTATCTCTTGTTCTACAGTGAAGGTATAATTTCCTCCATAAATTGCCTTAAACTGTGTTAAAGCACGTATGTTAGGACATTTTCTATGTGTTAATTCACTACCAATTTGTAATTTGTAAGGTTATTGCTTGTTCTTAAACATGTATAACTATGTAAACAGGGTACAGTTTAGCGTCTATTTGTTACTTGATGAATGGCGTTTGCAAACACCATTCATCACGTAACCCACACTCCACTTCCACCGTTAATCTGTGGTCCAAGGAGTCGAGGGAAATCGTGATAAGATTAGTTTCATCATAAATCCAGCAAAATGCTATACTGCTTCTTCCTCGCATAGTAATATATGTTTAAGATTAAGAGAATCTTTCCAATGCAAAATATTTTGCAGTGATTAAAACCGAGAAAATATCTGACCTCCAAGCTTTAAAGTATTTTAAACTAACGAAATAGGTCCACTCTAGAACAAGAAATACAAGTCTTTAGCCCTAAAAGCATTTGCTCCAGACATCATGCATATTACCCTTTACAGAGGAAATACATCAGGAATCGAAACTATGGGCAATTGGAGTAGAGAGACACTGAAGCAGCACACACAATAGGCTGTACAATATTTGCATAGGAAGTGCGAAACTATTCATTTGGCTAATAATTTCTTTTTTTGTTCTGATTTCCTATACACTTGGGCATTCTTTGTTGAATAATAGATTTCTAATTTACCTTTATCTGATTGAAGTTGTAACTGTAACCAAAAAAGTAAGGAGTGTAAGGTTTTGAATAAATCGGAACCACTGGGGCATTAAACAATCCATAGGATAGGGAATCCACAACCAGGTTCGTTAACCCATATTTAGAAATTGTAACTTAGTCTAATTCGAAGACAGAACTTTTGTATTGGGACTTTTTGGTTAACCAATAGCAAATGCACAGCGGTTAAGTGTGAGGAGAGGTTGAGCGTGTGGCCAATGTTATGTATATATCAAAGGGGAGTGATGAGCAACAGCTCCATGCAGCATTATCGCCTTCGATGCCAAACAATCACTAGCAGAGTGATCCTCCAACAACACCTGGCTCAAAAATGTCTCAAAAATGTCCAAAGGCCTCATTATGAGTGTGGGGTTCCGGAAACCAGGGTGCCGGTAAGTTTCATTCAAGCCCTTGGTGAAAGTATCTAACCGATATATCCAGTTCTTTTCGAATTAATGTAATCTGTTCGTGATTGAAAAGTGATTAACATATGGACGGATGGCTTCTAAAATAAACTATTCAAAGTCATTTTCAGAATGCACCTTTTCAAGAAAATGTTTAACCAATAAAGCTTGTATTTGGGCATTCCAGATCTTCGATCTGTGCTCGCTAGTTCTGATTGTGGTGTTTCGTTTAATCATCCCCATGAACCACAATTCACAGGGGCAAATGATAGCATATATGGTGTTTCGTGTTTGGCATGTGGTGAATTGTTGTAATCTCCATGTGAACTCATTCAATCTGAATTAGATCTTTTTCTTAGTGTATGGACAAGAAGCACAATGGCCACAGGAACTGGCTGTTTGGTACGGTGGTGGTATGTCCAAGTGCCCTAGATGTATTGTGCATCATGTTGACCTTGTCGTGTGCTGCTCTCACCAGTTTATCTCTAAGGCTATAGCCTCTTTTCAGTGCAAATAACAACACTGAATCAGTTGATTTGGCAATATCGAGTGTAGTCCAATATTTAAGAATATGTTTTATTTTGGAGTAAATCTGGAAAAAGTGGTGACATAAGCATACATTGATGTGTTCGCTTTCTTTTTCTCTGAGTTCAAGAGAGAGTCCCTGTTAGTGTGCCAGACTCTCCTAATTGTTCTCTTTATCAACCGTAATGGATACCCCTTTCCAAAAATGTGCTATCAATTGATCCGATTGAATGCTGTAATCTGATTTAGTGGTGCAATTGCGACCTAGTTTGCTGTTCAAATAAGAAAAATATCTATAACTTGACGCCAACAATGGATGTTGGAGCTGTATTCTTGTGGGGTGAAAATTAATTTTTCCTCAAAAGCTTCCATGAAGAGATGCTGGGAGCAAAGGCTGCTTCCAACACAGTGCCCTTGTTCTGGAGATATCATTTGTTGTCACAAGCCAAGAAATTCCGATTAAGAGCCTTCTTAATTAAGCGGATCAGGAACTCTACCAGGATGGCGTGTGGGGTCTCACAAGTGTTAAGCGCTGCCTCGGCTACCTCAAGTGCCTCATCTTGAGGGATGTTAGTATAGAGGTCTGTGATGTCTAAGGTAGCACGAAGATCCATACCTTCCGCAAAGTCACACTTCTCAATTAGTTTAATGGGTTCTCTGGTGTCCTTAGGATAAGCACAGGTTTGGAAGGTCAACGGTTTCAGGAAATAATCAAGATATTGGCCAATCGGTTGTAGAATAGAGCCACATAATGACATGATGGGTCTGCCCGGTTGGTGATTAACATTATTATGAACTTTTGGTAGCGCATACAAACATGGTGCCCTCACACCCCAGGGTGTCAGAAACCTGGTATCCTTTTCAGTTAAAAATCTTGCCTTAGTAGCTTCCTCGCAGGTTTCTTAAAGAAATATGAGGATGTCTTTTATGGGATCTTTATCCAATGGCTTATTATTGTGATCATTGAACAAAAGCTCATTGACACTGTCTTCCTATTGGGGCCCACTTTGTAGAAAAAGCTCCCCGACTTAACGAAAGCACAGACTGCTCCAACATTCAACTATGCCACTTTTGAAACCCTCAAAATGTTTTGAATTCATGTAAAACACGAGTGCACACTACTACTGTTGCATGTGAAAAGGTTGCACAAATATCTACTCGTCTTATTTCCAAAAAACATTCTTTTCATATTTGACTATGTCTGATGAACCATTTTAAGCCTGAGCTGCTTTTAACATGCATTTCTCTCTATTGAGGCTTCAATGATTTATTTTCCAATCTATTGCATTTTCAATAAGTCAATTTCAAACTGATCATTTACACATTAGAAAACATGATCATTTAAGGTAATACTGTTTCATCACTAAACATGTGTTGCTACTTTCAGAAGTCCTCAGATACTAATTTGTGCTAAAAGGTGGTGCTTAAAGTGCCCCAAACCTAAAACGAAAAAGGTATTCTGAAAAGGCCATAAGGCAGAGCAACAGTCAGCCCTATCTAGAACTCATCAAATAAACAGCTGTTTGCCTATACGCCGTACACATGGTGTGATCTTTGTTGTGCTTGGGAAGGAGGGTGATTTTCGCCTCCTCCATGGATGCAATAAATTCTACCAGTTTCCCAAAAATTATTAAATAAGCTTGTGAGATGCGTGACCAATACTCGCGCAAATGCCTTTATAATATGACACTGTAAAGCCATCCGCTTGGATGCTTTATGTGGGGAAAAGCCCACTATAACCTTCCTTACTTTGTCCGCCGCGATCTCCTATCCTAACGCTTCCCCAACCTCTACTTCCACCAAGGGCAGTTGGATCCTGTCCAGGAAGTCTGTCTGCAGCTGACGTGGCAGACTCTGGGACAGTACAGTTCCGCATGTTAGCTGATGAAGCCTTCCTGAATTCCCTCAGTGAGGGAATGAATGGTTCCGTGATCATCCGTAATAGGCGCTATATCATTGCTACCTGCTGCCCCACTCAGGATACGTGCCAGGAGTGAGTCCGCCGCCTTGGCCTTCGCATAGTACCGCTGGCGGATGAATAACAATGACCTCTCGTCCTCTTAGTTCTAAGGACATTAAGTTGGCCCACCGCCTGGCGGTATTCCTTCATTGTCCTCCTTGAGGGGCACTCGCCCGCTCGCTTTCTGGTCTCTTCGACCCTGGCCTCCAGTTGGGACTCCAGCAGCCTCAGGCCTTTCCCTCTGTGCCTTTGCAGCCTTATTGTAGCTTTATAAACACAACCCAACGGATGCCCTCCCCTGTGTCCGTGGCTTTGTTAGTGTCGAAGAAGGCCTTGATCTTATCCTGCAGCTCCCCCCTCACGACCAGGTCCTGCAGCAGCTCTCCCGGTACCCTCCATCCCCAGATCCCTGGCCTACATCCTGGTAGGCACAGCTCCATGGTAACCACTGTGTGGTCCGCTATTCCAACTGGGCCCACCACAATGTCCTCGACCACTCGCACCAAGGGGGGCGACACCCACACATAATCGATGCAGGATTGTGTTCCATGCACATTGGAAAGTAAACCCTTCCCTGTCCCCCTTCACTCCCCTCCGCACATCCCTTATACCCAGAGCTTCAAACCTATACCGTAACGAGGCAGAGGCCACTGCCCTCCCTTCGAAGCTGCTCCCTCAACTTGTGTCCCACTCCAGAAACCAGGCCAAATTAAAGTCACCCATTAGAATGATGTGACTTTTAGCGAACCTCTCGAATATTCAGTAATTCCCTCAAGAAGGCTTCCTGCCCTGAATTAGATGCATATGTTGAGGCCAGTGTATGCATAACTTCCATATATTGCCACCACTACTATTATAAATCTGCCTACTCTATCTGCCTTTGAGTCCTTTATCCTGAGATCCATCCCGTTCCTAGTGGCCAGTGCCACCTCGCATTTCTTCGTCAACCTGGAGGAGTGAAATATTCAGGAATAGCCCTGTAATTTAAGACTTGCCTGATCTTTCTTCAAGAGGTGGGTTCCTGTACCACGAGCACATCTGGGCCTGATTTCCTTGTGAAATGCTCACATTTTTCCTCTTAAGCAGGGAGTTAAGCCCCCTTACCTTGTGTGTTGACCATTTTAATTGTTGTTCTTCTTTCATGTCTCCTCCATTATTTTCCCCCGGTATCTCATCCTGACCGGGTGCCCCTTCTGCCGCACCCTCACCCTGTTCTCCTGAGACTCCCCTTCCCAGCCCATTCCCCACCCCCTTTGACCCCTGGCCCTAACCTCCGGCCCCCTTACAACTTTTACCATCCCGTGTCCCCCAACTCCCTCTTCATCATAATTTCACTACCCCTGGGCGACTCCGCCCTAACTGAGACCAAGATAGAGCAGCATCCTACACTCCCCCAGCTCAATTTCCTACCTCATGATCCACCACCCCTTTAGCAGATCTGCGTATATACGCCACTTCCCCCTCTGCTAGCCATCATCCAGTTCTCCCCCGCTCACTACCCCATGACCCCACGCCCCTGGGTGTGCCCTGCAATGTGGCTCTCCTCCTGCATCGTTCTCCTGCTGTTGCCCATTCCCATGGTCGGGGGTCTCGTGTGATTCTCCTGCTGGGGAGGGGGCCCTTCTGAAGGCTCTGGGTTACGTCTAGCTGCAGGAGATCGGCTCCCTCCTGGGTCGATGTAATGCGCTTTTGGACCCCCTCCCATTCATACACCAGTCCGAAGAAGAATGTCCATTTGTAACGGATGCCCCTGCATGCCAATTCCCTTACCACCGGGCCCATCTGCCTTCTCTTGAGAAGGGTGCTGCCCACCAAGTCTGGAAGAGGGAAATTGAAGTGCCTTGATATAGCACCGGTTTACGGTTCGTATGACCTCCTCTTTCTGTATATAGCGCGAGAATGCCTCCAGGACATGCCTCGGTCTGCCGCTTGTGCCCCTTGCCATTCTGCCCGTTCTGTGAATCCTGTCTAGCTCGATCTCCTTCAGGCCCGTGTCACCCAGGCAAAGATCTTCCTGGCCTCCCCCTTCAAGTCCTTGTCCGTGACTGTCTCAGGCAGGTTTTTTTTTATCCTTATGTTGATCCTCCTTGATCTATTCTCCAGGTCTTCCATCTGCGGCTCTAGATTTTGTGTGTCCACATTGAGTCGCAGTATGGCCTCGCTGTGCACAGAAGTGTCCTTGTCCACCTCCTTGAGGCTCCTTTCGAGGAGGTCTGGCCTCTCCCCCAGTTTGCAGATCTGCCAAGGTCATGCAGAGGTCCGTCCTCATCAATTGGATTTGGTCCTGGAAGGCCTTCGTGAGCGATGTTTGGAGAGTCATTAGGTGAATATGGAGATCCTGCTGTGAAATGGGCACAGCCGCTCCTGGCCCCACCAAGTCCCTTTGCTCCGCCATGTCCCAGGCTGCTTTGGGTGGTCCCTTCACCTCACTCAGGACGGCCCATATGGTTGGTATGGTGCCGAGTGCATCCTCGTGGCTGATGCCTGCTTCGAGGTCTTAGACTTGACCTTTGACATCCCGCTCTCCCAGCTTCTGAGCCTCTGGTGGGCTTCTGTGAAGGGGAGTCCCTTGGGGGCCGTAACTCAAGCAGCTGCCTGTCTTCCTGCCACTGTCGTTTTTTGAGTGTGTTACCCCCCTCTACCCTGCCATTCCTGGGGGCGGCCAGGGGGTGCACCACCAGTCAGACTAGTCCTGCTCCCGACCCTCCTCTTGCCCCCTCAACCAGCTCAGGAATCATCACTGTCCAAGGGCCACTGGTTATGGATCTCCTTGTGGGGCCTTCCGGGGACGCTGCTGCACCTGTAGCAGGGAGGTATTTTATTTTGAGCTCCCTCTCCCCAGTGGCGCTCCCATTCCCCCCCCGTCCCTCAAAAGGGCTCTGCCTGGCACACTCCTTCCCCGACGCCCTTCTCCTCACCTCTGGGTTGTTGGTGGGGCCTGCTTAGAGCCCGTCCGTTCTTGCTTTCTGGTCCCGGGGGCTTGGACTCCACTCCTAGTGCCGCTGTGGCCCCAGGGCCTCCCCCTTCACTGGCAGTACAATATGCCTCATGCCAGCAGTGCCCCAGACTTTTTCTCCCTAAATCCTTCCCGGAGTCTCTTCCACTTGACTCTTGGTGGGGCCCCTACTTGCTACCTTATCTCCCTGGTGCTCTACTATGCTGGTAAATGACTGATTGGTGGGTGCCTCTTGCTGCGCTCTACCTCCTCCTCCAGTACCTTGAAATGGGACTGCCGCTTCTCCTCCCCGTGCTCATCCACTTTCGTGTAGGGAGCCAAAACCTGTCTCCCTCCGAGCCTCCGGGGCTCCCTCTGCAATGCTGTGCAAACTGCCAGCAGAGTGCCACACAGGCGGCCCCTTCTTCTTTTCCCCGCCTCAGGGGTCCAGTTTCTTCAAAGCCCCCCCAAGCTGATGTCTGCAGGGTCCCCTGCACCGCAATGTGGGTAGATGCTCACCGCTGCACCCCGTTGTGAAGTCGGGCAGCCCGCCGGGACTCCGACTCCGTCTGTGACTGCTGCCCCACAGACCGTTCGCCCACAGCCTGGTGTCCCAGCCACTGGCTGTGGCTTCCCTCTACAATCAATGGCTGACTGTGGCTTGGACGTCTCCCTCGTCTGCCCCCTGCTCCGGCCACTCTTCCAGGCTGGCAGTGTGCTTTCTTCCCCCAGCGGGCTGCTGGCTGGCGCTGGTGAGCCCTCCGTGTATCCAGCTCCTGGGGCTCTACTCCTGCTGCTCCCGCGTCCAGGCCTTGGGCCGGCCCACGCTCTCACCCGGTCCCACTTTCATTGTCTCACTACTGGGCAGTGCCGCAGGGCCGTCCAAGGTAAAGCAGGGTAACTGCTGTTACCATAAGCAGGTCAGGAGAGGGTCAGGCCCACCCCCCTGCCTGCACCTCTCCCCCTCTCTCAGCTGCAGAGACACGCAGTCTCTGCTACACAATGCTGAGGAAGGGTGGGGTGTGAACAATCGCCTCACCCTTCCTCTAAGCAACAAGGTGCTAAGCACCTAAGGAAACCAACAGTCAGGCAGGGCTCAGGTTCAAAGACCTGCCCCCCAGGGGGCCAGACAGTCGGCTACCCGGCCGGGGGCTGGAGCACAGCCCCCACTACCATACACATCAAAGACCAAGGGCTCCCGTGGGTCTTATAAATAAGAGCAGCATCCTCTGAGAAAACACAATCTGTTTGTGGACTCTGAACGGGGACCCAAACAAACAGGAGGTTCACTGTTTACTCAGTGTCTTCCAACCTTTGCTTCTTTACCACAAAACCCTCCCACTCTGCAAAATAAGGGAGAAGAACAAAGGGAAAGAGGTACAAGGCACTGTAGGGTGCCCACAACAAGTCGTGGGACATGAGAAGGCGGCACAGGCCAGAGGGGGTAACCTCAGGACCCAGTGCCCAAAAGTATGATACTATTATGATATGTGATTGATTATTGTTATCTCCATAACCATATCTGTACAATAAAATCCTACGGCCCTTTATTGCCAACACTTGACAAAATTTTGTGAGCCAAATTATTTCGGGTGAGGATAAGGGGTCGGCCAACACCAATGCATGCATATGGGTTCAGCAATTCTGCTTCAGACGCAGGCTGCAGCAGCAAGGCCCCGCTCACCGTTCCTTCCTCCGGGGATCCTGCCGGATCACTGCTCACCAGCCTGGTCGGATGAGGCATGGGGTTGCTCTCAGTATTTCTGCTCCCTCAAATGGCTTTTCTCGACATTGCGCCTTTATGGTGTCGGCTCCCGTCTTCGAATGTTGGCATGAATTCTTAAAGCCATCCTCTGAGTCCTAAACTACAAAGCCTCACTCCCAGTAAGATTGCTGCAGAGAAACACCTGACCACAGCCAATCGGGCAGTAGGCACCAAAGCCAGGCAGTATACAGCAGGCTATGTTTCCGCAGTCTTTGACAGAGAATAAGGAGTACAGGTGTTGGTTGAACTGAAAATACAGAGGGCCTGGAGTCTGGAACAACTGCAGAGGCCAGAGCACAAAATACATTTTAGTGTGAGAAAGGCATACCATCCCCAGATCTGGCTGGAGGTTATAATGGCCCACCCTGGCAAAACAACCTGAAATAAGGAGTCGAAGAGAAACCCACTACTAGAGGTTGAAAATATCCAAGCCAGAAATTAACCCTTAGTAAAGGGGCAGGGTCTGTACCTGTTAGCCTCAGAGCAAGAATGCAGAGTTTTTTCAGAGCTATATCCCAGACACTTGGTGTGACCAGGTCAAGGTGAGTGAGTAAATACAGAGCTTGCTGAGAGAAAGACAGCTCAGACAGTGGAAGAGACCAGGTTGCCAAGAAGCAGGTGGGTTCGGTAACCAGAGAGTGTGAGTAATGCAACGATGCAGTAGCGTGCTATAATCCAGAAACTGTTGTGCCTTGGAAATCCTGGGGTAAAGTACCACCCCCAGAGAAGAAACACTTGTGCCACTGCATTGTTCGACCCGTCACAACACGAGTGAGAGAGACCAAAACCAAGGAGAGAAATACCTTCATTGTAGACAAACTCGTTGGCCCTGAAGGTGCTCATCTCAACATCTTCCTATTTATGGTCTAGGACAAACGTTTGAGTCATGCGCTACACCCCAGAGACTGGTCAGTAGACACGAGAACCCGAGAGAGACCAGTATCCTTATTAGATTAGAAACCCTAACAATGCATAGTTTAATCCTTTCTAGAACTGCTTAGATTTGTATCTTGGAACAGAGGTTTGCAGCCTCTGTCTCTACAGATGTTTTTGACTACAACTCCCATCAACCGTATCCTGCATAGTGTATGGTGAAGAGACAGGGAAGGCATAGTCCAACACATCTAGAGAGCCGCAGGTTGAAGACCTTTGTCTTTAGTTGCAAAGTCCACTTTTACTTTTGAGTTTATCCCAAGCCGATCATGTCATACCATCCAGAATGTACCTTTGATACAATACCTTTGCACTTGGAACTACATTGCAATGCTGGAGGGGGATCTTCTTTGATGGAGAAATGTTGAACAGTGCAGATCAGCCAAACCGTGTGCAGCATGTGGGATAATATTGCTCTAGAATGGCATACAATGCCTTCTTTGGATGACCTGTATCATTTACTTTGGCAGTGCAAGACAAGGAACTACACCAATATGAACAGATGAATGTATATCGGGTAGAAGGAAATTAAAAGAATTAAGTATATAAACATTGATATTCATGCAATGTGACATGATCTATTCTTCCACTTGCCCTCTCTGATCCCATGTCACTTCGCCGACAGTAAGTTCTTTGTAGCATTTTACCACAAAGTAATTACTTCGAATTTGTCATTGCTTTTCTTCTTTTTTCTTTTTTTTAATGTGGCTGGGTTCCCCCATGCCTCACCTTCATTACTGCCCCTACCCCAAACCCTCCCCACTCCCTTTTTACCCCTATCCACAAAGACCTATATTTTATCAATGACATTTCAAAGTAATTACTTTGTTTTGAATTATCACAAATTAATTACTGTTGTCAGAACAGGATATCGCCCTCTCCCTAGGAGTGGGTTACATTTGGTGGGGTTGTGGGCTTTCTGGTTCCCTGACATTACTATTAGAGGCAAGTGTGTGGACTTGCATATTGGATGTGGGGCTATACCCTCTGATAGACTAGTTGCACTAGAAAGAGTCTGCCAGGGTAAAGCTGGCATTTGACACAATAGGGGTAGTTATGGTGATACAATTGAGCTCTAATCGCCCGAGTTGGAAGTAGTATTGGGAACTTCCTTTGGTCATAGATATTCCTGTATCGGAGCAGGGTACGTGCAACTTGGACACCCACCACCCTATCCAGTATGGTGGTGTCGTGGGTAGCATTGAGGGATCATCCACCCCATAATCCTTTGTTGAAGGCACCAGTTGTCCAGAATGCATTGTTCAGGCATAAGGTCCATGTTATCTCACACCTCTCATATTCTTCTGTCTTTCATAAAGTATGCCCACCTAGACCCTCTGCCAGTGCAACACTTAATCTCATTCCGTTGTACTCAGGATCTTTGATCTAATGTTGCATGCTCTTGTGGCGGTATTCAACTGTATCACCAGTGGGAGGGTTTCTGTGTGATTGGGGTGGGATTGACAGTGGTGATAAGACAGTGAGGTTGTCATGCTCCACATTGTCTAGATTTAGCTAATGGTGTAGTGCCACTAGACTCCCAGTCTTCAAAACCAGAGGCAAGGGGATCATGTCAGCATGTGAGTTATATTACAACTAGGTTGATGCTCATGCAATGCCATATGGCTCTGTGGTTAATGTGCATGTCTCTGTACAGATGTAATTTACATGTCTGGTATGTGGTGCCAGCACAGGTTTCCTGCATGGATGTGTACATCAGTCCCATTCTTGCACATCCCAAACTTTAGGTTTCAACATCATCTTTCATATAAGTTAATGACCATGAAACGTGTAACAGTATGGAAACAGTGTTTGGCTGGTCCTTCAGTTTGTATCATGGGATTGGGGCTTTGTGGGATGGAAAAGTGTTCTGTAAAGTCATTTCAACAAAAGGTTAAAGGTGCAACAGTATAGTAAATTGTAGAAGGATGGCATGATGTGGGTTGATTGGCACATATTCTGCCACATGATGACCAAAACTATGAAACTAAGCTTCCAAATGGCATAAATACCACCCTAGTGGACGAAGTTTCTGGCCTCACTTGCCGGATATTGGGTTTCTTGCCTTGCCTGTAATGCCTACAAGTATAGTGGGACGGTCGTCCTCGTCATGTTTTGTTCTGCCCTAATGGTCTCTTTGTGACTCTGGCGGTGTCATGCACTAGAGCTTTTTCCATGTTCCTTCCTTGAGATATTTTCACTGGTTTAGCCTTAAAACAATGCCCCCCACTACATGATATCATGCACAGTAAGAATGGCCTTTCCCATAGCATCAGTTGTTCTCATCATTTCAATATATTTCTTTTACTTGGAGGGCTGCACTGCTGCCAAACTGCTTGTATTAGTTACTCTTGCATCCCTAGGCAGACTATTTCGAGGTGATTGGGTCCTCTGACGTATTCCATATCTATGACAGTAATCACCACAGCTGTGCTGTTTCGGTAAATCTTTCTGCGTCCTGCGTCGATGACGTCGATACGCCGTCCTCGAGGGCCTCCGTCGAGTCGACGTCACCGAATGTTATAAGTAGGACGCACAACGCCCGTAGCCTCATTCTGTTTTTTCCGTGAAAGTGTTCGCTTCGGAGATCTCGGCGCACCTCGATTCTACTGAATCCTGTTCTTTCGGTTCTTCGAACCTGTTTCTTCATTGCTTTGTATGATGTCTTCGGCTTCTTCCACCCCGCGGTCCGGGTTTAAGAAGTGTCGGGTACGCGGGTCCAAGATGTTGCTGACGGATGCGCACGACGCTTGCCTCTGGTGCCTCGGCGAGGACCGTGATACAAACGACTGTGTCGACTGCCAATTGCTCACATCGAAGGCCTTTCGGGAGCGTAAGAAGAAGCTGTCGGTCGGTAAGGTGGCCAAGCCCTGGAAGTCGCGTTCCACTGGTCTTTTGACGGGAGATTCGAGGGGCGACTCTCCGCATCGTCGTCGTGAGTCTGGGGGCTCTCGGTCTGGGAGTCGGTCCTGTCATTCCTCTGCCTCTGCGAGGCATTCCAGGAAGCGCCATCACAGGTTGCCTTCCCCGTCCTCTTCCGAGGATTCCGCCCGTCGGCGGGTTGCTTGTCCCAACAAGCATTCCACTCCTGAGGAATGGGATTCATTCCGAAAAGAGATGTTGGCGATTTTTCAATCGCAGGGCTCCGGTCCGTCCGCGCTGTCTGAGGACGCCAGTCGTGGCTGTGCTAGAGACACCATTTTTCCGCCTTCGGGCACGAGCAGTCGTCGCGACCACCGGATCCTTCGAGGTCCCGGTCGGACAAGGATGGTCACTCTAGACTTGCCCGTTCCAGGTCCCGGTCCGCGAGACAGCGAGAACCTGTGATGTCTTCTAGGAAGACATCAACGCCGAGGTCGTCGACGGACTCTCTCGAGGCCCTGCCTCTGAGGAAGTCAACGATGCCATTAGCTGCCAGGCTGTCGAGAGACACGCTCGGTGTTCCCCCCTCGAGGCCTGTGTCGACGCCGTTGAAGCTGTCGGCGCCGCGCTCAACGTCGACGCTGATTCCTTCGACGCCCTCAACGCCTTTCGAGGTGGCTTTGTCGGAGGTGCCCCGTGGCACCCCTCAGGAAGGTGCTGGCCAAGGCTAAACATGTCTTTGTGCCTTTTTCTGTACCATCCTTCCAGCCTCTGGATTATATGTCTGAGGTGGATGAGGGGTCTGAGGAAGGTGGGGTTCCTGCAGGGGTTCCTGATGACATTGTTTCTTTTCATAGTCAACTTGAGGACCTGCGTTAGTCATAGCACGATGCCAGTGGTCTAGACGCCTCTCCGGAGGTGGAGTTTGGTAGGCCAGAGCCGGGCACGCATGCCGAATCCTCATACCGGCGCCTCATGTTGAGGGTCATGGATTACATGGGGTGGTCTGCCCCCGCTGGGGATTTTCTGCAGGATGACCTGACTGATATCCTGGACCAAGGTCCTCCAACTGACCCGGTGCTGCCATTCCATATGGCCTTGCAGAGAAGGGTGGCTGCGGCTTGGACTTCTCCGGAGAGTCTCCCGGCAGTGAGCAAGTCCTTGCCGAAGAAATATCACCCAGCCAGTGGCGACCCCTGATACTTGACCACACACCCTACTCTGGAGAGTTTGGTGAGGCAGGCGGCTACGGCCCCAGCAAAGCAGGCGTCGTACCCTACCATCCCTCCTGATAGGGACGACAAAAGTTTTGACTGATGGGCGAAGAAGGTATTTTCTTCTGGGGGTATGGCGCTTCAGGCGGCCAACTCCGTTTGTGCCTTGTCTCGTTTCACACACACTCTGTGGAACTGTATTTCCTTAGCGGCTGATCATATTCCCGAAGGGGAGGAACGGGATGGTTTCCCTGCTATTGTGCAGGATGGCAAGGATGCCATGTGTGAATCTGTTCAATTGGGTCTAGACATGGTTGATTGCGTCAGCCGGTCCATGGCGGCGAGCACCGTAACACGCAGGTTTGCGTGGTTGCGGAAGTCGGATTTTGCTCCTGATGTGCAAGCCCGGCTCCTCAACATGCCATTTGATGGTGAACATCTTTTTGGCAATAAGGCTGACGAGAGTCTTGAGAGGTTGCAGACCTCCAAAGCTGCAGCAAAGTCGTTGGGCGCTGCAGTTCGCCAACCTCCGCCTTTTCGTCCTAGGGGACAGCAATGGAGGGGAGGTTCCTTTCGATATTACTCGTCCTTTAGTAAATCGAGAGGAGCTGCAAGTCATAGGGGCAACCGTAGGAGTGCCAGAGGTGGAAAACAAGGTACTCGAGGTGCCAAGTCCACGCGAGCAGTTGCCTCTTTGCCCTCAGGCACTGCCGCAGCCGCTTCAGCTCAGTCATGAGGCCCATGCTTCTCCGGTTGAGGGAAGGCTGGCGCAGCATCTTGTAGAATGGCGTGCCATTACTTCAGATGTGTGGGTTCTGGAGATCATTGCCCATGACTACTGTCTTCCTTTCCGGCAGAGGCCTCACGACAATCCACCAGGGAATCTCTCTTTGAAGAGTCCGGATCCGCTCCTTGCACAGGAAATTCAATCCCTGCTGGAGAAAGGCGCCATAGAACTGGTGCCTGTACCGGAGAGGAACAAGGGATGGTATTCCCCTTATTTTTTGATTTCGAAGAAAGACGGGGGATTGAAACCCATCATGGACTTGCGCGGGTTGAACAAGCGCCTCAGGAAGGACAAGTTCAAGATGGTTACTCTTTCTCCAGTCCTCCAGGCCCTTCAACTTCAGGACTAGTTGGTGTCTCTCGACCTCAAGGACGCTTATATTCATGTGCCGATCCATCCCAAGCACAAGAAGTACCTGAGGTTCGCAGTTGGCGACTTGCACTTTCAGTTTTGGGTCCTGCCGTTCGGATTGACCTCTGCCCCGAGGGTTTTCACCAAGCTCATGGTGGTGCTGGCAGCGTATCTCAGGAAAGGGGGGATTCACGTCTACCCCTACCTGGACGATTGGTTGATCAGGGCGCGCTCTCATGAGCAAGTCCTGTATCATCTGTCCGTCACCTGCCACTCCCTTCACAAGCTGGGCTTCTCCCTCAACTTAAAGAAGTCCCACTTGATGCCAACATAGCGGCTCCAGTACATCGGAGCAGTGCTCAACACGTCCCTGGGGCATTGTTTTCCGCCCCAGGTGAGAGCTCAACACATTCAGCAGATGGTGCACAAATTTCAGCATGCCCAGAGTCTCCCTGCTTTCGTGTTCTTGAGGTTGCTCGGCCTCATGGCATCCTGCATTTTTCTGGTGCCAGAGGCCAGGTTGCGGATGAGATCTTTGCAATGGGCTCTCAAGCTCCAGTGGTCACAGTCCTCCGGCAGGATGTCGGTCCCCGTTCAGGTGCCACCCTTGGTCGCCCAGGACCTTCTGTGGTGGCCCATCAAAGGCAATCTGGTGAGGGGGGGCTCCTTTTGGCTACCCTGGCCGGAGGTGACGATCGTGACGGACGTGTCCCTCACGGGATGGGGAGCTCATGCCAAGGAGCTGACAGTCAGTGGTCATTGGTCTCCGTCGGACTCCAGACTCCATATCAGTCTGTTGGAGCTGAGGGCCGTCAGGCTTGCCCTGAAGGCCTTTCTGCCGACTGTGCGAGGAAAGAATGTCCTGATTCTGACAGACAACACAGTGGCCATGCACTACCTCAACAAAAAGGAGGGGGGCAGGGTCACTTCCTCTGTGCAGAGAGGCGATGCAACTCTGGTTCTGGGCCATCCCGCAGGAAATTTCGATCTTGGCAGTTCATCTGGCCGGAGATGAAAACAAGACGGCCGACGCTCTGAGCAGGCAGAGCGCGATCTCTCACGAGTGGGAGTTGACTCAGGAGATTCTCCTGGAGATCTTCACCCTTTGGGGGACCCCTCACGTGGATCTCTTCGCCTCCAGTGTCAACCGGAAGTGCGAAAGGTTCTGCTCGCGGGAATTTCCTCCAAGAGGAGCCTTAGGAGACGCGTTCGTAGTGGAGTGGTCCTTCCCACTGCTGTACCCGTTTACTCCAGTCCCCGTCATCCCGCAAGTGTTGCGGAGGTTACGGAGGTTCGGTTCCCGGAAGATCCTCATTGCTCCGGCATGGGTCCGGAGGACGTGGTACCCGGACCTTCTCGACTTGTCCATCTGTCCTCCACGTTGTCTTCCCTACCGAGACGATCTGCTCTCACGGGAGGGGAGTCGGGTTCTCCATCCAGAGGTCAGATCCCTCAACCTTCACGCTTGGCTTCTAAAAGGTTGAGGTATAAGGATTGGGACCTCCCTGAAGACGTGATGGAGGTGTTGCTTTCGGCCAGACGGCCGGCAGCAAAGTCCTTGTACCGTTGCCGTTGGAAAAAGTTCTGCGACTGGTGCAGAGTTCAGAATGTGGATCCTTTTTCATGTGACATTCCTGTGGTTCTGTCTTTTTTGCTTTCTGTAGCCCACAGGGGCTTGCAAGTGGGTACCGTTAAAGGTTACTTAGCGGCACTGTCCATTTTTAAGCGCTCGTCTGAGGAGTGTTCTTATTTTAAAATTCCTTTAATTTCTCAGTTTCTGAAAGGGCTCACTAATGTGTTCCCTCTGTCACCGGTTGGGATTTGACCCTTGTTCTCAAGTTTCTAATGGGTGCTCCATTTGAGCCTTTACATTCTTGTCCTTTGAGACTGTTAACCCTTAAAACTGTATTTTTAGCTGCGGTCACTTCCGCTCGCAGAGTGAGTGTGTTATAGGCACTTTCAGTTAAGCCACCCTTCACTGTGTTTCATAAGGACAGGGTTGTCTTTCGAGGTCGTCCTTCCTTTCTTCCGAAGGTGGTGTCGGAATTTCATTTAAGCCTGAAGGTTATTCTTCCGGCATTTTATCCTCCTCCACATCCTGGTAAGGAAGAGGAGAGGCTCCATAGGCTGGATCCTAGGAGAGCGTTAAGTTTCTACATTTCACGCATGTCCCGTGTCAGAGTGGACGATCAGCTCTTTATTGGTTACGCTGGAAGGCGTTTGGGACAAGCTGTGACTAAGCAGACTTTGCCTAGATGGATTATCTTGGCAATTTCTGAGTGTTACCGCCTGGCGGGTAAGGACCCTCCGGTAGGCTTACGGGCCCATCCAACTAGGGGTATGGCTGCCTCTACTGCTCTGCAGAGGGGTGTTACTATTCATAACATCTATGAAGCAGCCACTTGGGCTTCGGTTCATACTTTTGTACGTCACTACTCCCTAGATTCTTCCCATGGGCAGCATCTGGCCTTTGGCAAGGCGGTCCTTTACTCTGCAATTTGATTGGACATTCTAATTTTGTATATTCTAAATTCTTTTCCCACCTCCTTACGTTGGTACTGCTTTGGGAGTCTGCCATAGATAAGGAATATGTCGGAGGACCCAATCCCCTCGAAGAACAAGTTACTCTCTTACCTGGTAACGTTCTTTCGATAGGATGGTCCGACGACGTATTCCATATCGCTCCCTCCCTGCCTACCTCGCTACAGAATTTCATATGCGATTGCAGCTTACGTTTCCGCAAGGCTTTCTGTGGTCATACTGGCGGAAGATTGGTGCCACACGTTCTGGGTAAAAAACTACAACTGAGGCTACGGGCATCATGCGTCCTACTTATAACATCCAGTGACGTTGGCTCGACGCAGGCCCTCGAGGACAGCGTATCGACGTCATCGACGCAGGACGCAAACGCCAAAAGATTTTCTGAGACAGCACAGCTGTGGTGATTACTGTCATAGATATGGAATACATCGTCAGACCATCCCATTGAAAGAACGTTACCAGGTATGAGAGTAACTTGTTCTTCTTTATGCACACTTCCTGCCAAGGTATATTCTTTTGATGTGGCAGGATTGTTATGGTGTGCTATGCTATATTATGCTCTCCCATATATTTAGGCCTCAGAGCCTCCATTCATTTTCCCTTAGCCTGAGGGCCTCCCTCTGCACGCAGCTCCTCTGACATGCCCAAACCCTGCCTGGTGCTGATTAGACCAAGACCCCGTAACAAGACAAAGGGACACGTCAGACCTTCTTTTCCGGTCGCTCTACAGGTGTAGCATTAACACCATATATGCTAAATAACGGTAGTGTTTCTGTGAATGCTACTTATTAATTTTACAACACAATGTACCCGCAAGGCTTTGACACAAGTCAGATGCTGACAGTTATTGCCAAATGTCTGCAATGTCATGCCAAGTAACACCCACCCATTGTGAAAAAGATATAATACATTAGTGATTTGCTTATGATATGCTATATAAACTGTGCTCTAAGGGCGGTCCCGTTAGAGCTCCGAGTGCCAACTGCCCGCCACTTGTCCTTCTGTATATTCATGCTTATCAGCTGATAATATTCCCTGTATGCATACTTTCTATCTTAATACAAGAAGCATGCTTTGCCATCAGTCTAGTGTTGCGTCTCCTTATTGCTGCACGCTGAGGCTGAGATTACCCTTGGGAAGGGTCCAACCTTGGCTACTACACTCTTGTAGCTGTGGTGACATGCACCATGTTACGGGAATTGGTTTTTAATGTTATTAATACATTCATTCTCCATTGTGTGCACTCTTGTCAAATCACTGTTTCATGATTATGGACTTGGGTGCCCATGTTTAAGGCGTTATGGTCACTGTCCAATCTGGCAATAACCTCCAGATCTATGCCGATTTAAGAGGTGTGTATATATATATATTTCTGATGGTTGTTAATCTGTTTACGATCACATGCTGTGAATATAGTCCGGCATCTAGTGGTAATCGCGGAGTATTGCATCTTTCTTTGAAGGATCGAAAGGGGACGTTCACATGGGTGTGCTTGTAACACTATCCCTACTGTGGCGTGTAGTGTACCCAAGATCCCTCACGCGTCGAGGTTCCTCAGATTATTTTTTTCTGCCCAGCTAGCTGGTCGCCATATGCAGAGTTCGAAAGAGATGTATTGTAAAAAGTTATTAATTCTTTGCCCCTCGACCCATGGTCGCTTAGTCTTCGACGGCTATTGTGGACCCCTACGCCAGAGAAGTCTGACTTTCGGCGACTGGTGCTTCGGTCGACACTATCGACCGCATGGCCTCGCCCCTCTAGCCAGGCCTATACTGTAGGGAGAGTGGAGCCCCAGGGTTTGATTCTCTAAGAAAGCATTTCCTTTTTTCCTCTCTTTTTCCTTCTTGTCTGGCTGCCGCCCTTTACCTCTACTATGGAGAGGACTCCCTTTAAGTTCTGTCCCTCTTATAATGAAAAGTACCTGTGGGATGACACTCACCAAAAGTGTAACAAGTATCTGCCTCGTGATCACGACGAGCGATCCTGCAAGTCCTGCCAACTTAGACGATAAAGGATCGGCAGACAAAACGTGGGCGCCTCGAGTGACGAGGATTCAAGCGGCAGCCATGGCTCCGATGTGGAGGCCATAGACTTACCCGCGGAACCGTCCGGTTCCCAGTTGCCCAGCCCCGTCATGCAGGCCACCGGTACTGCTATGGGGAGACTACATCCCAACGACGGGCACACCCGCACCACAGAAGGATAAACACACAACCCCACGGGCTCCCTCGACGATATGTCGAGGAAGCAACATACGCCAACAGGCCTGTCGAAAGCTTCGGTGGTGCCTACCGATCCTTAGGATCTGCCACCCTCCCCACATCCGACGTCTCGGCATGCGTCCGGGCATTCATCCCATAAGGGTGTCTCTGCTAAAAAACACAAGAGCGCTGGCGCGCCTTCTAAGTGTGCGACCACCACAGAGGTTTTGCGGTGCCGAAGTCCTCGACGACGCCTACAGGGCTGTCAAAATCTCTACCGAACCCACCAGAGCTACGCAAGAGTCTTGCTAACATTATTTCGGTGGCGAATAAGCCAAAAAGTACATCCTCTCATAGAGAGGCGTATTCAGATGGGTCCCAGTACCTCTCCAAGACTTTGTCTGACAAGTCTACTCCCTCTAGAGACCCCTTTTCTCCTGGAGAGCCTTTCCCTCCTCCTGACCCCTCTGGTTTATCTCCATGGACCAGAGTAAGGTTTGAGAGTTGTATGGACAAAAACTTCTCTGATAAATATTTGAACCCTAATCGACCTAGGGAGGAGGATTCCTGCCCTAGTTTTCCAAAGGTACAAAAACTCTCCAGCCAGACTCTACAGGAAGAGTTTTTTGAATACTCGGAACCTGAGGATCTCTACGAGGATCCCTATGACCTACAAGACAATCCTTTTGGGTAGGATACACCTGACCCATGCCCAGTTTGGGGCCGAGATCAGCCTAAGGAGGAAACACCTTGGCTTTCCCCCACCCCAACATCTGACCCGGACGCCATTTGTCTTGAGCCTCCTTCCTCGCCTCTGCCAAGACGGGCTTCACCCATTGATGATCAAATGGCATTTAATGCAATTGTGAAGAGGGCTGCAGAACATTTCCAGATTGCCACGCAGGAAGCTGTATAAGATACTGGGCCTCATTACAAGGTTGCCGGCCTGGTAACAATGGTACCAGTAAGCTTGCTGGTACCGTTGTTACCGGACCGGTAAACTAAGAGTTCTGCTCGCGGGTGCCTTTCTGGCTGCCATACCTGACCTGGCGGGCAGAGCGGCACCCGTGAGCAGACCTACACGCTAGCACAGGCACCATTATAATGGTGCCGGTGATACCAGCCTCCCCATCCCCATTGAGTCCTATGGGAATGGGGAGTAATTTTTACCGGCGCCTGGCGAAGGGGAATTTACTGGGTCCGCCAGGGCTGGAATGACCCAGTAAATCCCCATTGCCGGGTGCTGGTAAAAAAATGACTCCGGCGGCAGCCGTGCCAGTATTTACTGGCACGGCTACCGCCAACCCTGTAATGACCTCCATTGACTTTGTGGAGGACATCCTGAAGGAAAAACCACCCAAAAGTCAGGCAATCCCCCTGCTGAACTCCGTCAAGAAGCGCATCACACCTTCTTTGCTGTCTCCTTCACTTACAAGGGCCGTCCACCCCCAGGTTGAGTAACTGTTCTGCCCCTCCCCTTCTGACCTGTTATACATCCGGGTCATGCCACTCCAGACTCCCTAGTAGTTACTGCTACCAGGAAGAGGGCTGTGGTGCCATTGTCTACTTCGGAACAGCCCCCTGACAAAGACTGTAAAAAGCTGTGTGCCCTCAGTAAACGCATCACCACCTCAGCGGCATATTCCGCAAGGATTGCTAATAACACTACACTGCTTGCAAGTTATAGTGATGTGCAGTGGAATTTCCTTCAGGAGGGTCTCCAGGAAGTCCCAGAACCGGTATGATCATGCCTGCTGGCGGTTGTCTCGGAAGGGAAACAGGTCACCCATAACATCCTAAAAAAACACGTTGGATGTAACCGAGACGGCGGGGTGGACCCTGGCCCACGGTACTCTTCTTTAAAAGGCACGCCTGGCGTAAAAACTCAGGGTTCAAACAGAAACTCAGGCCTCACTTAAAAACAAACCAGTGGAAGACGCAAATTTGTTTGGGAAAGCTGTGGACGATGCCCTAGAAACATCGTAAAAAGAGCACAAGAATCACAAGTCCCTTCATCAAATTATTGCTCGCCCTTACCAACAGCGGTGAGGTAACTCTCGCCGTTCCTTTCAGGGCAATCATTTTCCTGTTCCCCACATAAGTATTATGGAACAAGGGGTACGCCATGGTCCTCCGGACAGGGTGCAGCTGCCGCCAGTCAATACCAACAGAGGGTTCAGCGAAGAGGCAAAGGCAGGTGTAGGAACTCCACCCCTAGAGGCTCCCCGGCGTCTGCTGAGAAATGACTCGCCAGTCCGAGTATTCTCCCATGCCTCCCTGGTCGGTGGACTTTAAACATATTTTCTTCACGCATGGGAGGGGGTCACTTCAGACCTGTGGGTGCTCAAGACCATTGCCCACGGTTACTGTATCGGGTTCAACCGGCCACCTCAATACCATCCACCAATATCCAGATGCCTATCGCTAGCACACCTGCAGATTCTGCTGGAAGAGGTGCAGATCCTTCAAGAAAAAGGCACCATAGAAGTCGTCCCCATTCATCAGGTAAACAACGGTATTTTTTAATTTTTTTAAAACTCTTTATTGTTTTGCGTACAACACTTTACCAGCATACAACAAATAACATTAACATTTGATTCCGCACACTGTGCCGGGAGTATTTAACATCTTCGATTTCCTGGCGCACGGTCTTAATCTTCTGCAATCTGCTATCTTCGTTCCCATAAGCACTTGGGTATCTGTACCTTTACGGTTGCCAGGATTTAAGTCTGTTCCTTTCATACTGGCCCAGCCTTGTGCTAATGGTGTTCTCTTATTCCTTCTGCATCTCCGTCTGCATCCTTGTTCACCAGAGTTGTCCGTGCTATTTCCGTCTTTGGGTGCAAACAGTTCCTGTACCATTGAGTTCCATGCTAGTATTTTGCCACTGCTTTTACATGCCCCTCTTTGCACTTCAATGGTCCATACACCATGGCTCTACCGCCAGGTCAGTGTTGGATTTCCAAGCCATCGCTATTCAACGCTTTGCCAAAATACTCAAGTCTTTCATTTTGGCTAGGTGTGCCCTTGGGGCTTGCCTCATCTTGGGGACAGTCCCAGCAGATAAAACTTTGGTGACCATGCCTGCATTTGGATTCCACCCTCTGCTGCTCTTGCCTTGATGTCGTCCCAGAATTTCATTATTACTGGGCAGGTCCAGAACATAAGCAGCATGTCTGCGTTTGCCGTTGTGCACCTAGGGCAGTTTTGTGTTGTTCTGCTCCCCATCCCGGATATCCTGCTTGGGGTAAGGTATGCTGTTTGGGTGACGTAGAGCTGCGTCTGCCTAAATATCGCATGGATTTATGGAGACCTTCTTTATGTACCTTAAGGGTCTTGCCCATTCCTCATCTGTGAGGTTTTTTTTGGAGTTCCGTTTCCCATTTCTTTTGTGCCTGCAGTTCCTGCATGTTATGGCTCTTCAGAAGCAATTTATATAATCTAGACACCATGTTCTCCCCTTCCGCTACGTCATACCATGTATCCAATGTGTCTCCAGCTCTGGTTTTCTCGGATATCTGGCCATCTCTCTTTTATATTTTTACCATGCTGCTGTATAGCATGAATTGACCTTTTTTTTTTTTTAAACACTCTTTATTGGCATTTTATCATAACAATCTCAGAACACCCCCTTCCTTACCCTCCCTTCCCCCACCCCCCAACAATTTCCCCAGTAAACCTCTGCAGAATATCCAGTCAAACGATATCAACAATTACCCAATCACCCCCCACCCCCAAAACCCCCCCAAACCCTCCCTCCTTTCAGTGCCCATATCAGTCTGTTAATTCACACTCCTTGACTCGACCCCAGCCTGCAAATCTCCCTTGTCCATAAACAAATACCAACTAGATGGACCAACCATCAACACCCATTACCGTGTTCTCTTTACACTTCTGACCTCCCTGTTATTCCTCCCTACCACCCACCTTTTACGGAGGTCACATATCATTGTCAGTTAGACCCAGTGAATCGTTACATCTGTCCGCTCCGCCCCCGAATCTGCATTCTGTAACAGGGTTAACTCTGCCACTCCCCATCTCTGCACATCCTTCCGCCACTGGCTGGCCGCCGGGCCCTGCGGGGACTTCCACGCAATCGCCATACGGCGCCTAGCTAAAACAAACAAGAACCGGCCCATTTTATTCCGTAGTCTGTGCTTCTTTCCCCCCCGGCAGCTTACCCTACAAACAAATTTCCGTGTTTTAGTCCCAGCTGGTTCCCAGCCTCTCATTTACTCCTTTAAGAACCTCCTCCCAGTACCCAGCGATTATCAGGCACTCCCACCCCATATGCCAAAACCCTGCCTGCGCTGATCTACACCTAGGAAATGCATCTGAGCGCTCCCTATTCATAGCATTAAGCATCACCTGGGTCACATGTACCCTATGTAAGATATTAAATTGGACCAACTGAAATCGGGTATTTCTGAATGATTTTCGTACCAGTTCCCACACTTACGCCCATTCCTTGTCAGGTATTGGGCGCTCCATATCCCTCTCCCACCTCTCCTTAATCTTTAATACCTCCCCTGCCTTCTCCTCCTGGAGTGCCCTATAGACCCGTGCAATACGCGCCCTACCCCCCGTTCGGTCCAAAAGTACTAGAAGCGCCGGACAGGGCTCCGGCTCTGTAGGAATCCCATCCCATAATTCCGCCATTCTCCGGACCACTGCCCCATAGGTTAAGAAGAGACCCTGCGGTAAAGCAAACCTCTGACACCATTCCTCGCAAGTAAGCATCCTTCCCCCCTCAAAGAAATCCCCCACCGTCTCACACCCCTTCTCTCTAAGTCTCCGTATTCCCATCCTCCCAATCACCTGATAAAGCGATTGGTCCAGACCCCACGGCAGACCACCTTCATACCTCCCATTAATCCCACTGCCTTTCATGTATTTCCTCCACGTCTCCCTCACCGCTTCAAACACTACAGTCCTCCCCATCGTGCCAACTGGTCACCATAGTAGCTCCACCGGCGGCCAAGTCCCTATCAATGCTTTGAGGGCTTCCCCTCCCAGTTGATTCCATACTAACACCGACTGCAGTTGTGCCGCCACAAAGTATCGCTCGTAATGAGGGAGACCTAGGCCCCCCTCCTCCCTAGTCCTTCGCAGAATCCCCAAAGATATCCTTCTCCTCCCAACAGTAGCTCCCTAATCTTGACATCCAGCATTTTAAAGAATATATTCTTAGCCCCACCCCCCAACAATTTCCCCAGTAAACCTCTGCAGAATATCCAGTCAAACGATATCAACAATTACCCAATCACCCCCCACCCCCAAAACCCCCCCAAACCCTCCCTCCTTTCAGTGCCCATATCAGTCTGTTAATTCACACTCCTTGACTCGACCCCAGCCTGCAAATCTCCCTTGTCCATAAACAAATACCAACTAGATGGACCAACCATCAACACCCATTACCGTGTTCTCTTTACACTTCTGACCTCCCTGTTATTCCTCCCTACCACCCACCTTTTACGGAGGTCACATATCATTGTCAGTTAGACCCAGTGAATCGTTACATCTGTCCGCTCCGCCCCCGAATCTGCATTCTGTAACAGGGTTAACTCTGCCACTCCCCATCTCTGCACATCCTTCCGCCACTGGCTGGCCGCCGGGCCCTGCGGGGACTTCCACGCAATCGCCATACGGCGCCTAGCTAAAACAAACAAGAACCGGCCCATTTTATTCCGTAGTCTGTGCTTCTTTCCCCCCCGGCAGCTTACCCTACAAACAAATTTCCGGGTTTTAGTCCCAGCTGGTTCCCAGCCTCTCATTTACTCCTTTAAGAACCTCCTCCCAGTACCCAGCGATTATCAGGCACTCCCACCCCATATGCCAAAACCCTGCCTGCGCTGATCCACACCCAGGACATGCATCTGAGCGCTCCCTATTCATAGCATTAAGCATCACCTGGGTCACATGTACCCTATGTAAGATATTAAATTGGACCAACTGAAATCGGGTATTTCTGAATGATTTTCGTACCAGTTCCCACACTTACGCCCATTCCTTGTCAGGTATTGGGCGCTCCATATCCCTCTCCCACCTCTCCTTAATCTTTAATACCTCCCCTGCCTTCTCCTCCTGGAGTGCCCTATAGACCCGTGCAATACGCACCCTACCCCCGTTCGGTCCAAAAGCACTCGAAGCGCCGGACAGGGCTCCGGCTCTGTAGGAATCCCATCCCATAATTCCGCCATTCTCCGGACCACTGCCCCATAGGTTAAGAAGAGACCCTGCGGTAAAGCAAACTTCTGACACCATTCCTCGCAAGTAAGCATCCTTCCCCCCTCAAAGAAATCCCCCACCGTCTCACACCCCTTCTCTCTAAGTCTCTGTATTCCCATCCCCCCAATCACCTGATAAAGCGATTGGTCCAGACCCCACGGCAGACCACCTTCATACCTCCCATTTATCCCACTGCCTTTCATGTATTTCCTCCACGTCTCCCTCACCGCTTCAAACACTACAGTCCTCCCCATCGTGCCAACTGGTCACCATAGTAGCTCCACCGGCCTAATAGTCGGCGGCCAAGTCCCTATCAATGCTTTGAGGGCTTCCCCTCCCAGTTGATTCCATACTAACACCGACTGCAGTTGTGCCGCCACAAAGTATCGCTCGTAATGAGGGAGACCTAGGCCCCCCTCCTCCCTAGTCCTTCGCAGAATCCCCAAAGATATCCTTCTCCTCCCAACAGTAGCTCCCTAATCTTGACATCCAGCATTTTAAAGAATATATTCTTAGCCACATACGGAATATTGGTGAAGAAGTAAAGCAGGCGCGGGAGAGCCACCATTTTACAAAGTGCCACCCTACCCATCAGCGAAAGGGGCAATACTTTCCATAACTGAATGGAGTCGACTATTCTGGATAGTGCTCTCCCTGTGTTATGTACAAACGTTTCCGTAATCTCATGGACCACCCGTATCCCCAGATATTGAAACGATTCTGGGTCCCATTTTATAACTAGCTCAGGTAGGTCCTCCACCGGCCGTCCCCTCAGGTCCCCCAGTGGGAAGAGGACCGACTTCCCCGGATTGATACGGAAACCTGACATCCTTCTGAAGTTTCGGAAAATCTCTAGCATTTCTGGGCGGTAGAGTTTGGGATCCGTCACATATAACAACAAATCATCCGCATAAAGAGACACTATGGCCCTCATTACGACCCTGGCGGAAAGTGACTGACCGGAGCGCCACAGCGTAAATAGCGTTTCCGCCATTGCACGAAGGAGCAAAGTGCGGCCCATTCCGACCCATCGGGCACGAGCACCACGCCACGGCGGAAGTGCAAAGTCCGCGATGGCGGAAATGACCCCAAAACGGCCCACACCGCCGCCGTACGGCGCCCTAGGTGCAATACCGCCACCCCTCTTAGCGGTCACCGCAGTGTGCGCCTACCGGAAAGTACGGTGACCGGAAATATACGGAAACGGAAGTAAAAACATGGGCCCGGAACGGGAAACATCCCGGCGTACACCTATAAAACCACTAAAACCACACAACCACTAAAATCACTACCCTGAAACACACCCCAACCCGTCACCCACCCTAGCGAAACCAAGACAAATGGGAAAAGTAGCGAAGAAAGCGTGCGACCGCAAGCGGCAGGTCCACTTCTCCCGCGAGGAACTCACCGTGCTAACAGAGACCCTCCAGGAGAATGCTGCCGTCGTCTTCTCCACGCAAATGACCAGAACGGCACTTGCAAACAAGAAGACCATATGGGCTCTGGTGGCACAGCGGGTAAGTGCGGTGGGGACCGCACCCCGCACCCCACAGCAATGCCGCAAGCGATGGGACGACCTGCGGATACGCGTCCGCAGCATACTCTCTGCCAACCGCAACATTGCCACAGCCACCGGGGGAGGTCCTGAATCACCCATCAAGTTGACCCCCTGGGAAGAAATCTGTGCCTCCACCATCGGAATGGAGAGCATAGAGGGAGTCGGAGGGATGGAGAAAGGAGTGCAGACATCCGAAGATTCAGGTAGGTGTACCAGATAAAACAATGCCAAATCCACACAGTCCATCCATGTGAAGTACCATGCGTCCACATAGTGCAACAGAAACACATGTCCAGGAGAACGGCCACACACATCGGCCTGATAGCGCACGTTAAAACCCACAATAAATACATAAATAATTAAAAACCCCTAATACACGCACTACACGTGCAGCAGGCACACCCTAACTGCAGGCTGCCAAACAACTGCACCCTCACTCCACACACAAATCAAAGCACCTCCAAGGACCCGACCCAAATCACCCTCAGGTACCACCCCAAAGCATGTGATACAATGCCATTCCAATTCCCACAGACCCATCATTAACCCTCGCCCTCCTTTACTCCACCACAGGGTCCGATCCAAACGACGAGCTACAGGACACCCCTACCAGCACACCTGCAAAGAGGGCCAAGACCAACGGCCAGAGACCCTCCACCTCAGCTGCACGCATCAAGACACGGCAGCAGCACAAATCAGGTGGCAGCACAGAGGAGGGAACATCAACAGGCACCCCAGCAGCCAGCATGCCCACAACACCACCACCACAGGTCCCCCCAATGGATGCCACAGAAGGCACTGCCTCTGGTGGCAGCAGCACCATAGGTGACACCCCATTGATGGCAGCATGCTCCGACACAGAAAACGGGGATGTCGAAGTCAGATCCATCCATGACCTGTCCCAATCCCCCTGTCTGTCCCATCCCGTACAACATGAGGATACCACGCAGGGGCACCCACAAGACAACGACTGGCCATCCCCCACAAGCCCTGTGGCAAGGCAACATGAGGACAACAGCCCCTCTGTGACACCCCCGCAAATGGCCATGGCCCAGCAGAGGCAACAGTCCCTCGACCAGTTAATCGTGCAACAGCAGCAAATGGCCACGCTCCTCAAGGACCATGCCGATGAATGTGGGGGCACTAAGGCAGACATAGAAACATCAACTGAGACACTTAGGGCAGAAATGGAGAGAGGCACAGAGACGCTAAGGGCCCAAATGGAGAGTAGCACCGAGAGCCTGAGAGTCCAAATGGAGAGAAGCACCGAGAGCCTGAGGGGGGAACTGCATGCGACGTCCAAAGACGTATGTGCCGAACTTGCCGCAGTGCGCCGTGTGCTCACTGAGCTCTCGCAAACCCTTAGGGACATGCATGGACGTGAGCAGGCAGACACATCATCCGTTGCAAGTTCCGTCCAGGGCAGCCCCCAACGTAGATCTGGAAGGAACCTGCGCTCCACAGGCAGGGGTGCCCCTGATACCCGCAGAGGGGGCTTGCAATAGCGACAGCCCACTGACAATGAGCATCTTTGGACACTGGTGTTCGGGGGGGAGGTAGGAGGGTGGAGGGGGTGTGTTGGGCTCACTTGGGTGGCGGGTCGATAGGGTGTTCAACATGACATCACATATGCCATAAAAAGTGCACGATCAACCAATGAGATGTGTGGACATTGATTTTTGTGTACTAGGCCATCATAGGCGTACAGTCCATATTGTGCATGTCCCAGACACGCACAGTGCCACGAGTCCCGTGTCCATGTATCAGCCACCAGGCGTGAGTGCTAGAAGCATACATCAATGAGATGCTGACGAATGTCACGGGCCTCCGGTGCCTCGCAGACTCCATGAGGTGCTGCCACATCCCCACCCTCATCATGACCATCATCAGGTGCTTGCAGTTCTGCGTCAGGGGGCATGGGCACATTTCTACGTACGCACATGTTGTGGAGCATGACACATGCCATGACCATCTTTGCAACCTTCTCATGGCGGTACAGGAGTGCCCCGCCAGACCTGCTGAGGCAGCGGAAACGAGTCTTCAGTAGGCCGAATGCCTGTTCAATGACTACACGGGTACGTGAGTGGGCATGGTTGTAGTCCTCCTCATGCTGGTCCCGTGGGTTCCGGACTGGTGTGAGGAGCCATCTCTTCAGTGGATATCCAGCATCACCTGTATGTGGACGAGAAACGTATGATGTGGAATGCCATTGCTACGTACGCACACCCCCCCCCTTCCTGCCAGGTCATTGCCAAATCACATACCCCACATAATCATGCATGTAATGAGACTCACCGAGTAGCCAGGATCTGTTCCCTGCGTGTCGCTCCATGTAGCGTGGTATTGTAGAGTTCCTCAAGACCATAGAATCATGGGTTGATCCAGGGAATCGGGCACAACAATGTGTAATGATCCTGTTGGAGTCACACACCATTTGTACATTCAGGGAATGAAATTGTTTTCTGTTGCGGTACTGGGCCTCCATGGCATGTGGGACGACCAATTCCACATGGGTGCAGTCGATGGCACCAATGCAACCCGGTATGCCGGCAAGTGCATGGAATCCCACTTTTGTGTTGGTAATTTCCTGCTCCGAGCGTGGTAGAGAGATGTAGTCGTCTGCGTGCTGCAGGAGGGCATCGAGCACTTGCAATAGTGTCCGTGAGAACAGTGGCTGAGAAATGCCATGCAACTGTCCGACTGTGTGCTGGTAGGTGCCTGTGGCCAGGAAGTGAAGTACAGACACCACCTTCAGTAGGGGTGGGATGGCGGTTGGGCTATCTATCATGCTGACAAGGTCAGCCTGTGTCATGTCCTCAATGGCGGCTATGGTGTCCCGGTCCAGACGGTAGAGGGTGTGGATCTGCTCATCAGTGAGGTTGAACGGATGTGCTCGGAGGCGTGGGATTGCGGGCTGCCTGCGTGGTGGTAGTGGCTGTGCTGGCGGCCCTTGCTGGCCCTGCCTTGGCCTCCTCCTCCTCCTGCGTCTCCTTCGTGCGGCCGGTTGCAGTTGGTGTTCGTCTTCTTCTTGGAGTTGGAGTAGTTGCAGTGCTATCAGGTCCCCCAGGGCCAACATCGCGAGTCCTGCCGGTAGCATTTCGGTGTGGTTGTGGGAGGAGACTGGCTGTGCAATTTATGTGTTTTCAGGCTGTATGGCCTCCACCTGTGGTGATTAATTCCACCTGTGCAAACTGCTCTCCCCTTTGGCCGAGCACGTCCCGCGCACAACGCTGCAAATCGGGGAATGGCATCTTGCTATTGCAATCATGTATTTGTACCCGATGGCCGTGTAACATTGGTTGACATGTTCATTCTGCTGTGGTCCCATTGTTGCACATACTATCTGTGCAGTCGCGAACAGACTTGTGAAGGGTCAGTGGAACGTAGTACTCGAGTAACGGTGGGCCCTCATGCATCACTGTACCGAGTTGCAATGACGGGCGGGGCGTCCCATTTGTGGGTGAAGGCAGTTGCCATTTTCACACACAGCCGCACTCGATGGAATAATTAGTGATTTCAAACGGCCACAGATGCCTTTTCGGCGTGATGTTGCAAATGTGGAATTCGAAGGGCGGCGCTTTCGGTTTCCAGCTAGCGGCGAGGAGATGCCCACAGGTCTGACTGCAAATATAACGTTCTGTTGTTCAATGTCCTTGAGACAGGGCCCATGGCGAGGAAGCAATGATTAATATGAATAGTTTGGGATGCGCAATTGCTACGTGGGCGATGAGGCCGGCCGTTCCCAAATACATGTTACTTCACAACACTGGAATTACGGGCTGGGGCACTGTGGATTTTGCAGGCTGCATAACGCACAGACTCAATGGATGTTTCTAATGTTATGTGAGTAATTATTCAGGCGTTTTGATTCCGGGATGAGGGAATGATGAATGGATGCATGGGCAGGTGATTTGATACAGAGTTTGCCATGTACAGGGCTTCTTGGGATCTATCCGCCTCCCCTACGCTATGTGATGCAGGGCTGCCATGGTGGGACCATCGTCTATCTGGCCTTGTTGAGCCCTCCCTGTCTCGACACGCCCTCAGACACTTGTGTCCATGCACATTAACATTCCCATCTGATGGATTCTGTTTTGACAGACGCATGCACAGGTACACTCGTTTGTGATGGTGTTTGCACCTCGATATAGATGGTTAGGAGTCGCAAGTGGTTTTGGGGTGGTGATGATCCTTTGGAGTGGGCTAGCATGCATATGGCTGTGGATTTCGTGTGATCATTGAAGTGAGTTGTTGGAATGTAGTTCTGATGGCCATTCTGTTCTTTTTCTTTTCTTTTGGTTGACAGGTATCTCCTCCCCTTTTGCCACTGCCATCTGTATGCCACTCCTGCAGATGGGTTTTACTCCCGACACCTGCTGCTTCGTGTTAATCAGTGGAGCAGCATTACGATCTTATGGGACGATCGCCAATGGGCCACATGCCCTTACGCAGTACTGGTGGCTCGGAGCAACATTTCGGCCTTTCAGCTGGACTAGTGCCTCCCCATTGGGACGGCCCTGCGGTTCTGTGCGCTTCCATGTTGCCTTTTCGTACGTGAATGTGGCTCTGTGTACCATGAGGGAACAGGACGACACACAAGTAGTGGCTGGTCATTTCTTGCGGATGCAGCCCACAATGGTGATTGGTGTTTAGGAGTTCATGGCCTGATGGCTGTATGGGCTTGGTGACTTTGATGTGCATTAAATTTCTATTCTGATTTGGCCCGTGTAGCGTTTTTCTTTGCAAGTGATGTGGCATATGCCTATTTGGGGGGCGATGTATTGTGAGGAGATCTGCATTGGGTTCCAGCTTCGGAGTTTAGTTGCGTGGTACTGTACTGGGCGCGTTTGCCTACTAAGCCCGTGAGGTCAGGGATGGGGGCTGCCAATATGACAGTTTGAATGTTGTCATGCTCAGGGGCGGGGGATTGGGTTTTGTGTAACAGATGCCGGTCAGCCAGGTGGACTGGTGGAATGATGTGATTCTCGGAATATTGCTGGTCACAGGTGCCTGTGTTTGCGTGCGTTTCTTGGTGGGGGACTGTGGTCATGTCCATTGGGATGGCTTCTGTATTCGTGCCATCTGTGCCCTGCAGCTCCCATTGGCCCCTCTTGTGTTTCTTTTGTTCGTTGCCATGCATGGGTGACTTGTACATTTCAATGGTTGCATTGTGGCTTCATTGCACCTACGGGGAGTTGTACTTTGTGGGCAGGGAGCGGTGTACAGGCACTCAGTGGGGCCGTTTACGGTTGATTCGCGATGCCGTACTTCTCACCATGGCGGAATGGTACATTACGCCATGCCTGATGGCGTTAGGTACATGTCCGCTAGGGTCGGAATTGGCGTACCGTTGCGCCATGGTGGTGTTTGCGGTTTCGCATGGCGCGCGCGCGCGTGCTTGGTGCAGTTAGCGTTGGCGTTCACTACGGTGTCGCTAATGGCTTCGTACTTTGCGGTGACGGGTCATAGTCGCACCGAGCGCTATTCGATGGCGGTATTGCATTTCCGCCATCGTTTTCCGATTTCCGCAAGGGTCGTAATGAGGGCCTATGTGTTTTTGTCCCCCCACCTCGATTCCAGCTTCCCCCATTTCCTGCTGCAAAAACGCCGCCAGGGGTTCTATGGCTAGGGCAAACAAAATTGGGGAGGCTGCACACCCCTGCCTCGTCCCCCTTTCCAACTCCCATCTTTCAGACACCCAATTATTGGTCCTCACCATCGCCATCGGTTTTTTGTATAGCAGAGCCAACCACCGACGCATCTTTTCCCCAAACCCAAATTCCTGCAGCACCTGAAACAGCCACTTCCACTCCAAACAATCGAACGCCTTCATGGCATCAAACAAAGCTATCGCCCTTCGTCGCAATTTTACAGAGTCCATCACGTGGTGCAGTCGGGAAAGATTGCTCGACGTGCTCCTGCCCCCAACAAACCCACATTGGTCTGGATGGACCAAGTCCCGCGCCACCACCGCCAACCTAGCCGCCAGGATTTTCCCCAGAATTTTCCCATCTACATTCAATAAAGAAATGGGCAGATACGCCCCACAGTCTATCAGGTCTTTCCCCTCCTTCAAAATTACTGTTATCATTGCTTCTCTCATCGACTCCGGGAGGCAGCCCTTCCGGAAAGCCTCCTCATAGACTAACTGTAGTTGCGGTGCCAGTAAGTCGGCAAACGTAGAATAAAACTCCACCGGGAGCCCATCGCTACCTGGCGCTGTGTCCTTCCTCATCGTACGGATCGCCCAACGGACGTCCCCCTCCCCTATCGGGGCTTCCAGTTCTTCCTCTTGCCGATCATCCCCCAGTTTCGGTAACTACAGCAAGTCCAGAAGGTCCTCCACCTCCTCATCTACATACCCACCTTCGCTTGTATACAATTCCCTATAAAATGCTGCAAAAACACGAGTTATTACCCGGCGAGGGTTTTCCTTGTCAATCAACCACGCCAACAATTTACCTGCTCTGTCCCCCTCCCCATGCAAACGAACATCACGCCTGCCGGAATCGAAATGTGACAACTCCGCTAGAGTCTCCTGATAGGAAACCAGCTTCTGCGCCAGCACCTCCGCCACCCCCCCCACACCCCGGCACCTCCCTTTCCAACTCTGCCACCTGAGCCTCTGTCCGCTGTAGCATATCTGAAAGCCTTTTACGCATTCCTACCGTCATAGAGAGGCACTTCCCCTGCATCGCCGCCTTAAAGGCATCCCAGAGCACTCCCCTAGATGTCACTGAGCCTTCGTTCAGTTCAAAATACGATCTAATCCGTCCCTGAGTTCCTCCACAAATACCCTATCCCGCAAAGCCTCCCTCTGTAAACACCATAACCGCTGCGGACAGTTCTCACCGGCTCCAAACAGCGTTACCACCAAAGGGGAGTGGTCTGATAAAGTGCGACCGAAGTACGTCGCCTCTCCAAAGAACTGGCAATGTTCCCTTCCCATTATCACATAGTCCAGGCGCGAATGCGAGCCAGGCACCCCCGAGAAGTAGGAAAAACCTCTCTCCTCCCCGTGTTTCTCCCTCCACACCTCCACCAAATCTAATTCCCGCATTATCTCTCGAAGGGACCCCGTCATATATCTTTTAGTGACCCCCGTACTTCCCGATGTATCCAACTGGTCGTCCAGCGGGCAATTGAAATACCCTTCCCATATTATCAGCTCTCCCCTATACTCCCCCATCATTCGCAGCACCGAGGGGAAATACTCCTTATCGTCCACATTTGGTGGATACGAGTTGACCAGACAGATTATTCTACCTTCCCACAAGCACCGTGCCAATACCGTTCTGCCCATCTCATCCTTCGTCACCCCTTTCATTTCCAGTGGGACCCCCCCTCGCCACCCAGATAAGCATGCCTCGATCCTGGGTGAAGTACGTCGTACCCACTATCTGTCCCCCCCCATAATTTCCTCAGTTTCCCCAACATCTCTGCACCCGCGTGCGTCTCCTGTATCATGGCCACCTGTATCCCCTGTCGTTTCAGGAACTCCCGCACCCTCTGCCTCTTCTGATAACTCCCTAATCCCCGACATTCCAAATCCCAATTTTCAATCGTTCCCCCTTAGCAATATCCCAGGTGTTCCCCTATTCAAGTAACCCCCTCCCGCTCCTCTCCAATCCTACCCCCACCATCCAGCATCACCCTCCTACTCCCCCCTCTGCTCTTACCCAGCTGAGCCGAGTCCTTACTCCTCTCCGGACACTTCACCCCTCCGCCCCCTCACACCCACCCCCAACTTGGTGCCTTTCCCCTCATCCCTTCCCCCGTCCCTTCTAACCTCCCCCTCTCCCCCCAACTCCCACCCTCCCTCCTACCCTTTCCCATAGCCGTAAACCCCCTGATCTGCTCAGCCCTCCCCCCCCTCCATAGGGCCAGAAAACAGTGGCGTTTTATAGATCAGGGGCTCCACCTCTTCCCCCCCATCCCACCTCTCTGACATTAAACCCCCGCTTCTATCCACCCCGCACTCCTCCAGCTGTCCCCCATTCTAACACGCCATCCCTTACTCCTTCATTCTCACCCCTGTCCATTCTCCTCCGCCCCGACCTCCCTTCCTCTCCAGCTCCCCCGGATGGACCCCCACCTTCTCCAGCATGGGGTCTGGCATGGATTCACATGCTCATGAATATTCCCCGTCGTCAGGCTGGGAATCCTCGGTAAAGAAAAAATCAGTATCAGTTTCGTTTCTGATCTGTCTTTCGTAGTAGTAACCAATCACTGATCTCTGCGTCATACTGACCAAAGCCAATGACTGCCCTCTACCTAAGCCCTGCCTCTGGCAGCCATCTTCAGATTTTTACCACACGTTCAAGTGTTGGGATCCTCGTGCTATTGCTCTCGAGCGTTAGTGCTTTTTTTCACGTGTTTTCTCAGAAAAATTTCTCATTTTTCGGTCAAAAGAGCCTCAAGCTCCACCGTTTCTTCATCCGATTAACGGGGACCCGTGTCGGATTCGTCTACGCCCCTCAAGGGTGAAGATTTCGTCGAGCCACGCTTTTGGAGGACTCCAGAAGTTTCTCAGGCCCATCTCGGACATGGCCCAGGAGAAGGGAAGCTCGACGCCCGGAAAGCTGTTCAGGGTCTGCCCTGGATGCCAGCTTCAGAATGTCTTTAAGGAGGACGAACACTCCCTTTGCCTTTACTGCCTACATGAGGACAAGACGCACGTGGAGAAGGACTGTGCGTTTTGCGGCAATATGTCGGAGCAGACCATGAAGGACCGCCATCAACGTCTCGCCAAGTGGCTGGAAGGAAAGAGCCCGTCAGGCGAGAAGAAGAAGAAGAAGTCCGAGCGGTCTTCTAAGACCTTTGAGGGCGCCCCGGCGACGGGGGTCCAACAGAAGGCCAAGCACCGCGAGTCCGCTGGCACCTGGAGCGCTGAACGGTCGGGCTCTACGGGCGCCAGGCAGGGTGCATCCTCCCCAGCGCCATCAACCACAAGCCAACGCTCTGGCTCGGGTAAGAGGAAGGCCGAGCACCCGGCGAAGCTCCTGGAGAGACCCCGGTCGAGGTCGAAGGCCCCATCGGAGGGGGAGCGAGGCGGTGACCCTCCCCCCAAGTAGAAGGCGGTGAGCGCACCTAAGTGGTGTAAGCCTTAATCCACCCGGCTAAGGCCTCTATCGAGACAGTCGCGGCGGCCCTGGCTCAGCCTGTGGAGGCTACACCAGTGGTGGCGACCTCGGGGCCCAGAGTCTCCCTGCCACCGCGGAGGGAGTCCTCTTTCATGCCCATCGACAGGACCCCCGTGAAACCTCCGACAGAGAAGAAAAAGGGGGGGCAGGAGGTCGTCGTGGATTCAGCCTCAACCTCTGAGGAGGAGCTGATCGAAGTCTTAAGCCACGGCGTCGGCATGGAAGAAGACCAGCCTGTCGGGAGGGACCCCGATGTAGGAGACAACGAGAATGTCGAGTGTGCCGACGGGGCTCCTGACCGCCCGTCGGACTCCCCTCAACCAGTGCCGCAAGACAACTTGGCGGCCATTTTGTTGGCTATACAGTCCTTATGCTCGGAGATAAGGACAAGACTGCCGTTACCACCAGCGGAGGAACCGCTCCCGACGGGGGACCCGGAGCCAGGCCCTTCTGGGAGCCCTCCCCCTAAGAGAAGAAGGATTCATCCTCCACCTCCTTTACAGCCATCGCGCCCTGTTCAGTCCTCCTCCCCGTCCACGACACGTGGGGATGATACAGGGACTGACACGGCCGCGACGGGTACAGACGATGAGGTTTACGACGAGGATCTCCCGTCGTCACCTCCCACCCGGGCTTCCCCGCCCGACGAGATTGGATCGTTTCACTCCATGATCGCCAGGGCATCCGAGCTTTTCCAGCTCTGCCCGGAAGAGAAGAAGGAAGGTTTCCTTTATCAACGGCGCGAGGCCAAGAGGAAGACGGTCCTCGCTGTACCTCTACTAGACGATATTTGGGATGAAGGCCTCGCCCTCCTCAAGAACCCATCCACGACGCCGGCTAGAAGGGATCGGTACGAGAAGAAGTACCGGGTCCCGGACGCGCCCCCTTGTGCCTTCGGGCACAGCCGACCCCGGACTCGGTCGTCTCCACGGCGGCCAGGAAGAAAGCGGGGGCGGGGGGCGCGGCCTCTACGTCGACCTCCCCGCCGGACGGCGAGGGAAAGAAATTAGACACCATGGGACGCAGAGTCATCTCGTCGGCAGCAACGACGATTAAGGCGGCCAACGCCTTGGCTATCGTAGCCCGCTACGACAGGGAGTTGTGGTACAAACTGGCCCCCCTGCTGGACTTCCTACCAGACGACAAGAGGGCGGAAGCCCTAGAGATCTTGCAGGAAGGAGAGGTGACATCGGACCACGCCATTACGATTGCGACGGACATCGCTGACACTGGATTTCGCCAGTTGGGCAACGGCGTGTGCCTTAGGCGGCGTGGGTGGCTCAAGCCTACTGACTTCCGTCAGGACGTGCAGACCAGAGTCTTGGACATGCCGTTCGACGGAAACAACCTGTTTGGGAAAACAGTGGACGATTCCCTTCAAGCCATCAAGGCGGACACGGAGACGGCCCGGGCTCTTGGGGTTCTCCAGCAGCGGCGGCCGCCCTTTCGGAGCGGCAGAGGCAAACAGGGTGCCTCCAAAGGTTCCAGCGGCGGATTTTCCACCTACCGTCAAGCGGCCCGTTCGTCATCACAGGAAGCTTACAGGGAACGAGGCAAGTCAGGCGGACCCCGCCGTCGTCACCAAGGAGGACAAGGCGGCAAAGCCTCGTCGAAGCAGGACTGAACCGCCCATGGGGTCGGGCCCCCACCGAAGCACCCCGGTGGGAGGCCGGCTGGCGAGCTTCGTCAGCGTGTGGGAGTCCATCTCCACCGACCGTTGGGTGCTGGACGCCCTAGCTCAGGGTCACGCGCTCGAGTTTCTAAAGAAGTGCCCGCGCGTCCCCCCTGTGGCCAGGAAAGAACATCACGTCCCTCAACTTCTCTTGGAGGTAAAGGCGACGCTCAAGAAGGGCTCCATCGAGCTCGTCCCAAAGAGGCTTCGGGGCTCCGGAGTTTACTCAAGATACTTCCTCGTGAAGAAGAAGACGGGAGGATGGCGTCCCATCCTGGACCTACGACGACTGAACAAATTCATCAAGGCACAGAAGTTCCGGATGGTCACACTCCAACACGTCCTGGGTGAACTGGAGGAGGGCGATTTCCTGTCGTCGTTGGATTTGGAGGATGCCTACTTCCATATTCCCATCCTAAAGGGGCACGGAAAGTTTCTTAGGTTCGTGGTCCAAGGGCGTCACTACCAATTCAAAGCCCTTCCCTTCGGATTGAGGTCGGCACCCAGGGTGTTCACCAAGTGCCTCGCACCAGTGGCGGCGCAGCTGCGCCGAGAGGGGATCCACGTCTACCCCTACCTGGACGACTGGCTCATCCGAGCAAAGACGAAGGAGCTCGCCGTGGAGCACACGGCAAGGACCGCCCAACTACTCACGGACCTGGGATTCTCCATAAACTACGCCAAGTCCCACCTGGTGCCCGCGCAAGACGCACTGTTTCTGGGAGCGAAGCTCGACACAGTGTCGCTTCTGGCCTCTCCGTCGGAGGAAAGGACGAGGGCCATCTTGGGCAAGGTGCAGCGGATGCGGACGCGGCCAGGGTGAGGTCCATCAAGTCCCTTCTCGGAATGATGTCTTCTTGCATTTATCTCATCCGCCTGTGCAGGCTCCGGATGCGCCCGTTGCAGGAGTTCCTGGACGCGCGTTGGATCCAGACGACGGGCAGCTTCGAGGAGAGGATCACACTCGACGAGAGTTTCCGACGAGCGATCCGGTGGCAGGGCACCCGCGCGCATCTGACGGCGGGCATGGACTTCCAGACCCCCGGCCACCAGGAGACAGTGACCACGGATGCCTCCCTGGAAGGGTGGGGAGCGCACACCGAAAATCTGCACGCGAGAGGCCTTTGGCTTCCGACAGAGAAGTCCCTCCATATCAACGTCCTGGAGCTCCGTGCAGTGTTTTGGGCCCTCAGGTCCTTTCTTCCGTCCCTCAAGGTCAAGGTGGTGAGGATCTTCACCGACAACACCACCACCATGTTCTACATCAGGAAACAGGGCGGGACCAGATCCCCAGCCCTGTCCAAGGAGGCGCAGGATCTGGGGCATTGGGCCGTCGCCCAAGGGATGTTTCTGGTGCCGTTTAATCTGGCAGGGATAAAAAACACCATCGCCGACTCGCTCAGCAGAGAGCTGCGCTCGTGCCACGAGTGGGAACTACGACAGGATCTAGTGGACCGCCTCTTCCGATGGTGGGGCACACCCCAGATCGATCTGTTCGCGACAGCGACGAACTTCAAGTGCCGGAGGTTCGCCAGCAGGTTTCCCCAGCCGAGGAGCATGGGCGATGCTTTCTCGTTCCCCTGGGAGGGCCTGTTCCTATACGCGTTCCCTCCATTGCCCTTGCTGATCCGGCTCATCAACCAGCTCAAGAGGTCACGGTGCAGGATGATCCTCGTCGCACCTCCGTGGCCGAGGCAGATATGGTTCCCGGACCTTCTGGACTTGTCAGCGTCCCAGTCAATCAAGCTGCCAGTGGACGCGGATCTTCTCTCCAGGGAAGGAGGCGCCATCCTCCATCACGACCCGAAGTCGCTGAACTTGCAGGCCTGGCTCCTGCAGCGTTAGAGTTTGGAGGATACGACATACCGGCCGACTGCAGAGAGGTTCTTGCAAAGGCCAGGGCGTCCTCAACTCTTAAATGCTATGAACACAAATGGAAGAGGTTCTCTGTCTGGTGCCACGCACAGAAGATTAACCCTCTATGGATTACGGCTCCCCAGGTACTGCTGTACCTTCTGACGCTGGCCAAGGCTGGGCTGGCGCACGCGTCCATCAAGATTCATCTTGCTGCGATCTCCCGATACACCAGAACCACGGGGCGGACGTCTTTGTGGTCTCATCGTCTGGTGAAAGAATTCATGAAGGGACTGTTCAGATCGTTCCCGCCGGTGAAGGCTCCGGCCCCGGCGTGGGAGCTCAACGTGGTGCTGACCAAGCTCATGGGACCTCCGTTCGAGCCTCTGCACTCGGCTCCGTTGAAGTTCTTGTCGTGGAAAACAGCGTTTCTTGTGGCCATCACCTCCGCACGAAGAGTGGGAGAGATCCAGGCTTTTTCTTGCAAGCCCCTGTACTTGACTTTTCACGACACGAGGGTAGTGCTCAGGACGCACCCCTCCTTCATGCCCAAGGTGCCGTCGGACTTCCACCTCAACGAACCCTTGGTGTTGCCTGTTTTCTTCCCGTCGCCTTCGTCGCCGGCCGAAAGGACTTTGCACTCGCTGGATGTGGCTAGAGCACTGAAGTTCTACGTGGACCGCACGAAGAGTTTTCGGAAGACGTCACAACTTTTTGTGAACTTTGGACCTGTCAATCAGGGGAAGGCTCTCTCAAAGGCCTCCATTTCCAGATGGCTCTCCGGCTGTATCATGTACTGTCATCGGTTGGCAAACCGACCGCTGCCTGGCCGTCCGAGAGCCCATTCGACCAGAGCGATCGCAGCTACCTCAGCGTTCCTATCTGGTGTGCCCTTGCTGGACATCTGCAGGGCTGCTACGTGGAGGTCGACGCACACCTTCACGAAATTCTACTGCGTCGATCGGGTTTCCAGGGTCGGCCAAGCAGTGCTGCGTAACCTATTCGCCTAAGGTGAGCCTGGTGAGGAGGTAAGAATTGCTTAATGTTGAGTTTGATGTAATGCTTAATGTTGATCCTTTGCCACCTCCCGTGGTTGTGCATGTGTGTACTGCTATGTATTCTTTATTCATGAGCATGTGAATCCATGCCAGACCCCATGCTGGAGAAGGAACAAGTTACTTACCTGTAACTGTTGTTCTCCAGCATGGGTCTGGCATGGATTCACATGCGAACCCTCCCGCCTACCCCTCTGCGGCTCTTCACTTGGTCATACTGCCACTTCACGTGCTACCAAATCTGAAGATGGCTGCCAGAGGCGGGGCTTAGGTAGAGGGCAGTCATTGGCTGTGGTCAGTATGACGCAGAGATCAGTGATTGGTTACTACTACGAAAGACAGATCAGAAATGAAACTGATACTGATTTTTCCTTTACCGAGGATTCCCAGCCTGACGACGGGGAATATTCATGAGCATGTGAATCCATGCCAGACCCATGCTGGAGAACAACAGTTACAGGTAAGTAACTTGTTCCTTCTGCCCTCTTGTGTCCAGCCAGTGCCACACCTCCCTGGGGGAAGTGAAAAACCACGACTTTCCCTCCGATAACACCTTCAATTTCGCAGGAAAGAAAATAATGTACTTCAAATTAAGTTCCCGCAGGCGGCTTCTCACCGCATCAACTGACCTCCTCTGACGCTGCACCTCTAACGTAAAATCTGGAAAAATCCTCAACCTCGCCCCTCCAATCTCATAGAAGCCCGCCCTACGAGCCTCCTGTAGAATCGCATCCCGATGCCTAAAATTCATGATTTTTGCCACCATCACTCTTGGTGGGGCACCCGGAGGAGGACGCCGTCCCGGTACCCTGTGAGCCCTCTCCCCGTGAAAAGATTGGGGAGGCCCTTAATCCCTAACACTTTCAGGATCAGATTTTCCACAAAGAGCTCTGCACTAGGCCCCTCCTCCCCCTCCGGGACACCCACCAAGCGGATATTACAGCACCTAGAGCGACCTTCCGCATCCTCCGCTCTCATTTCCAGTACCCGGGTCGCCCCCACCAGGCCCGCCACCTGGTTCTGCAACTTCCAAACATCATCCTCCACCGTACTGACTCGCTGCTCCACCTCTGTCACCCTCTCACATACTTTGCGGAGGTCCGCTCAAACAAGGGAGACGTCTACCCCCACCTCCTTAATATTCTCCCAGAGGGTGTCTCTGGAGACCTGTATCGCTTCCATCAATGAGTCCAGGGTCACAGAACTGCCCCCCTCCCCCGCGGGTTTTCCCCCCACATGTCGATCCGGCTTCTCCTGCCTGTGCGTGCTATCCTTCGCCTCCGTATACTTGTCAATGCGTTGCTGGTTTTTACCCATTGTGGGAAAGGCCCTCGTAGCTCGGACCCCTGGATGTCAAATCTACCACTTCACCGTCCAGTGGTGCCCCAGTAGCTATCACTGCTTCCTTCACCTCTATCCTTCAGCAAGTGGTCCTCCACCAGTGTCCTGGCCCACTGCCGCAGATCCCAGCGGGCCCCTCACCAGGTCTATTCCTTCCTCAGCGGTCCAGCGTCCACTCTCTCTCCCCCCGCTCACCAGGTCCACTGACTGCAAAGGCTACTGTCACCACTTGCTGCTCCTATACAGATCACCCCCACAGTCCCCAGCGCCGACCCCCTCAAACATGCAGAGGGGGCTGTACTCTCCTCCAACCTGGTTGGGGGGTGCTTTCCTGCCCCTCCTTCTCCTTGCTCCCCCTGGAACCCCCCTGTCTTCCGGGGGGGGGGGGGCATCCCTCCTCTCCCCCAGGCAGCAGGGCCCCCAACAACCAGGTGCGCCCCCTATCACTCCGCCATCGGGACCACTGCTCCCAGTCCCTGCACTGCCTCCGGGTCTTCTGGGCCTTCCGGATTGTGAGCCCCCAGCCTCAGGAGCACTTCCCCGCCGCCTCTTCTGCCCCCCCCCAGGGGCTGATCGCCTTCACTCTGGGGGAAGGTTGATACTCGGCTGTCCGGCGGCACCCAGGCGGGGCCTCCCCTCCCCGGCCCGCTCTCCTTCGCGGTCCCGCGGGGTATCACCGCAGAGCTCGGCCACTTCCCGAGGTAGCTTGCCTCAGCTCACCGTCTCTGTCGGGGACCGCCTCCAGTAGTGCCTCTCCAGCACACGTTCCGCTCGTCCCGTAGCCGGTCCTTTGCCCTGTCCTGCTCACTAGCGCCGGCCTCCCCAGCCCCCCGGGGGCCGGTCGCCTCCACCTCGGGGAAAAAGCCGGGCTCCGTCACTTCCCCACTTCCAGGCAGGTCCCCTCCTCCTCTATCACCGCACTGCACCGCAGCTCCCGCCGGGGGAGGAGGGTGGTTGACACAGCGCCGCTCGCCGATACATCCAAAACAACGCCTTCACCGCCTGAGCCGCTCCCGTCACCTCCGGAGCCAGGCCGTCCTCCTCACTTCACTGCAGGGGCCCTCTTGAATGCTCCTTCCCGCCGAGGGCCACGGAATTTCGGACTGCTGTGCTAGGCGCGTCTCACCTCCTTCACGCTTCAGGGTGAGGCATCCCTGTCTCCAACCTCACAGCTTCTATCCCCTTCAGCCTAAACTGCGTCCATGGGCGTTTTTTCATGCAGGATTTTGCCCGGATTCTGTCGGCAGCATGAGAGCTCCGCGGGCTCACATGCACATCGCTCAGCGGTTAGCCACACCCCCCCATGAATTGACCTTTAAGTATGTCGTATTCTTCTATTAGGGCCTGAAATTCCACCCATCGCCCCTCCTTCCACAGGTCTCCGACCTGTGCTATCCCCTTATGGTCCCAATGTCTTCGGTACGCTATGAGGGATTCTGGTTGGGTATTTGCGAGCCCTGCTTGTGGATTCTGCGCAGAGCAGAGGTCCTGGCTTACCTGGATTTTCCATGCTTTCTTCCATAGGGTCAGACCCAGTTTGGCTTGGGTGGGGAGCGTTCGGGTTGAGGACTTTTCCATCCATATCATCTCCCTCAGATATCATTGCCATAATGCTGGCTGCAGTAGTGTTGTATCTATAGATGTCTCATCTCCCAGCCAGTGTACCACAAAGTGCAGCTGCTCCTTCAGATAGTATAGTTCAAGGTTCGGCAATTTGATCCCACCGGACTCATAGTTTCTCTGCAATATGCTTAGTGCCAGTGTTTCTTCCCCCTCCCTGCAGAAAATCCCCTGCCATTGTGTTCAATATACTGAGTAATGTCCCGGGTATGTTGTGGGGTGTGTTTGTTGAAGTAATGCAGGAGGCTGGGTTGTACAGTCATCTTCAGCAAGGCTGCTCTTCCCATCATCCCTAGTGGCAGCGACCTCCAGAACGCCATAGACTGCAATTTTCTCTAGCGCTACTTGCGTGTTAGCCTTGTGCGTCTCAGTAGTGTTGTGGTATATATCTATTCCCAGGTATCGGAAGGTGTGCTTCGCCAATATAAGGCCTAAATCTGACAGCCGGTCTGTGGCAATCTGTCTAAGTTCAGCTATGGGGAATAGGGAGGATTTCTCTTTGTTAATGGATGTGCCTGACAGCTTGGCAAATGCTTCTATTTAGTCTAACAGATACAGCAGATTATCTTGTGGGTTTGTGACATACAGGAGCATGTTGTCCGCGTACAGCAAGACTAGATGGATGATGTCATCTATTTTAATTTCTGCCTCACTGTATTCCACTCTCAGGAAGGCCGCTAACAGTTCTAAGGCTAATATGTAGAGCATTGACGACAATGGTTAGCCCTGTTTTGTGCCTCTGTATTCTCCAGGCCGCTGAAATGTGTTTAATGGTCTTTACCCTCGTCCTGGGGTCCCTGTTTAGCAGTTCGATCCACTTCAGAAAGCCTTCTCCTATCCTAAAGTGTTTAAGTGCTCCAATAGCCAGTTCCAGTTTACAGAGTCAAAGGCTTTGACTGCATCCAAAGATGCCACTGCACATTCCCCCCGTCTTTGGTTAGTTTGAGCTATGACATGGTATAGCCTCTTCAAATTCCATGTGGGGTTTCGTCCCGGGACGTATCCCGTCTGATCAGAGTGCACCAACGTGTGTATGACCTGTTTGAGCCTGTTGGCCAGGGTCGCTGTCAGGATTTTGCTGTTTTGGTTGATCACGGAGAGTGGTCTGTATGAACCACAGTCTAGAGGTGATTTCCCCGGTTTCAGGATGGGTATTATTAGAGATTCTACCATACTGTCTGGTAGTTGGCCCTGTGTGTACGCCTCTTTATAGACTTCCAGCAGTTTAGGTGCTAGCATCTGTTTGTATTTCTTATAAAACTCTCCGGGCAACCCGTCAGGTTCTGGGATCTTGGCTATTGGGAGACTATGTATTACCGCTTTTAGTTCTTCTACAGTTAACGGGGCTTCGAGTGTCTCTTTCTGTTCATCAGTTAATCTTGGTAGTTCTATTTGGATCAGGGCTTCACTTATTTCCCAGGTATCTGCCTCTTGGTTCCGAGAGTACAGAGTCTCGTAGAATTGCGAGAATACTTGGTTGATACCTTCTTTGGGCCTAACTACTTCCCCTGTCTTGTTCTTTATTGCACTAATTGTGTCTTTTTGTGTCCTGCTTGGTTAACCAGGCAAGCAGTCTTCTCAGCTTGTCGTCCTCTGTGTGTAGTTTCTGTACATATTTCCCATAGTTTCGTTTTCCCAGTTTATCCCAGATGGTGTTACACTGTAATCGTATTGCTATTAAGCCAGTTATGCCTGCCTGTCTTTCCGCCTCTCTGTCTCTCTACATTCGCTAGTTCTCTCAGGATGCTCCCTTAAAGTCCCCCGTTCTTCCCTATTGCCGCCCCCCTGATCACTACCTTAAAAGCGTCCCACAGGTTCCCAGACCAGTCCACACTGCCTATGTAATGGTGGTAGTAATCCTCTATTGTGTCTTGCATGCCTTCCTGGAATCACCATCTAGTAATGCCTCCGCTCTTAGTCGCCACGTTGTTATAGGAGCTCTCCTGTGTGTGCATTCCCATGTTTCCAATAGCGGGGCATGATCTGAGGGTGTTCTTGCTCTAAAGTTTGTCTGTGAAGTCCCCCAGGGTTTCTGTGCCAGTGAAGATATTTTATATATGTTTGTACGTACCATGTGGGGTACTGTAGTGCGAGTACCCCCTGGTTTCGTCATTGCATTTTCCTCCAGACATCGTCAGGATCGTCTGTAGGGCTTTCACCAGCAGTGCTGGTTTCCTATATTTGTTGTCTGACCTATCCAACATCGAATTGAGTGTACAGTTGAAGTCCCCTGCCCAGATGTATGTCGCCTCCCTATAAAGGGCTAGTCAAGGTGCGATCGCCTTAAAGAACTTTGTTGCATCATGATTCGGGGCATATGTATTTACTAAGTACACTTCTTTGTTTTCTAACAGTCTGTGCACTATGACTAGTCTGCCCTCCTTGTCCTGTTCCTGTGTTATAAGCTGGAAAGGAACGTTGGGGGCCACCCGCGTGAGTAGGTCGATCCATATATTTGTCCTCCCAACTTTCTTTCTATCTTGCTTGTTTTTCTTTCGTGAGGTGGGTTTCCTGCAGCATGGCCACCTTTACTTTCGATTTGTTCAACCATGCATGCACTCTGTCTCTTGACGTAGTTATTCAGGCCTTGTACATTCCATGTGGCTATGTGTTTTCCTTCAGGGCTCACTTTGGCAGCTCTTGCTGTGACCTGTCCCTTCCCATGGGCCCATTTGCTTCTCCTGTTTCAGCTTCCCGCCTTCTCCCAGTTTTTTGCTTTTGCGTCCTCCACTGTTGTTCACGCTTCCTCTCTGTGTACGTCTTTTACTTAGTGGGCCCTACTGGATTTCCTTGTCTTTCAGGTGTCTGACGATACCTCCCTTGCCTTCGTGCTTTCGTTTTTTTGTCTTGTGCGCGTTCATGTTGTCCCTTGTGTCGGTGTGTACTCCCGCTCTCGTGCCACCTTCCAACCAAAAAACTTTAACTGTAACTGTTAATAAACGCCCAGCCTCCCTCCCCTTGCTCAGGCTCTGCCGCTTTCCTTGCTCAATCCCAGTTCCCTGAGGCTGTCTCGTTGCAGCGTGATGCCTTGGAACTGGCACCTATAACTTTTTGGATTCCGTGAGGTCATTCGTTGTGGCATCCATCGGGGCAGCCGTGGTATTGCCACCTGTCTTCTGCTACTTATTCCATCTGGTCTCTTGTTTCAAATTTGGTGTCTTCTACATTCTCTCTTGTCTTTTCAGTCCCTTCCACCTGTACCTTACTGGGGTACATTTTTTATCATTGTATGCATTTCTGGCGTTCAGTTGGGCTATACCTTGTTGGTCCATCCATTCATTAACTTCTTTCGTAGTTTCAAAAAGGTGGGTTATACCATTTTGTAATACTTTGAGTTTGGCAGGATACAGTAGCATGTATCGCAGGTTTGCGTTTCTAAGGCTCTCCTTTGTTGGTCCAAATCGTGCCCTTTGTTTTTGCAATAGTGCTGTGTCGTCTGGGTAGATTGCTATCTTGAAGGAGTTTCTGGTGATCGCTCCTCCTTCTCTTGAAAACATGAGTATCTTCTCCCAGTCATAATTTTAGCTATCATGGGTCTCGAGGCAGGAGGGGGTTGCGGGTGGGGGGTCTCTGCGAGGAGGTTTTCTGGTCAGGGCTTTGTGGGCTTTTTGTACTGCAAAGCCTTGTGATAGTACCCCAACACCCACTTCTTGCAATATTGGATTTTCTACATAGTTCGTGGGGTCATTGCCTTCTTCTCCCTCTGGCAGTCAGATGATGCATATATTGTTTCATCAAGCTCTTCCTTCTGCATCTTTGACCCTCTGTTCGAGAGTTTATTCGACCAAGCATGTCTGTCACTTGGGATTGGGCAGCTGTGATGTTATTAGTGTTATTCTTCACTTGCTGATCCGCTGTGCTCACTCGTTCTGCCAGGGCCCGGACGTCTTGCCGTAGCAGGCCCACGCCCACAATTAAAGAATCTAATTTGTGCTCGAGTGTTTTCAGCGCTGCGATGGCCTCAAGGATGGGGCCGTTTTCTTAACGTCCCCCCTGTTGTTCCGGTCTTGCCGTACTCATACCGGCTTCTGTGAGGGTGTGCTGACTAGTGTCGTTCTTGCAGGCATAGGTTTCCATGCTGGTCTGCTTGCCCTTACCCCCGCATTGTTTGTCCAGCATACCTCTCCTTTGTAGCTGTGGTGTTGATCCGTTCACTACTGCCTCCTCCCAAACAGCGGGTTTGCATTGTGTTGCTGCGGTTACTTGAGTGTTGGAGGGTACCACACTTGTTTCAGGGCTTTCTTTTGCTCCTCCCTGTAGTTGAAGGGCTCCTCTGCCCAGTTCCCTGATCTAGGCCCAGGCCTCCTTCGTCCCGATTCGCTGAGCTACTCGGCCTCTATGCGCTTGTCCTCGATTCTCCATTGTTTCTCTGCTCCCCTCCCCTTCTCAGAGTTGGAGGCCTGAGTGGGGCGAGGGGCCGGCGTGCACTGTGTCCTTTCGCTTGTTAATAATTTGACTGTGTGCGCCTGGGCACCCCTTTCCTCCTTTGAGTGCAGCTAGGAGTTTGCTCAATGTCTGTTCTGGTTGTGCAAAGCATTAGCTGTGCAGTGGGGGTCGTTTTCTTGTGTTCTCGCCGTGTGTGCGGCCTACTCGCACCACTGCAAGTTAGCTGGGGGTGTTGGGTGCCTGGGAGCTGTCTTTTTCCTGTTCTGTTTTGTTCAGTAGTCCTGTGCCTGCCACTTCCCCCTCACCACTCTCTCCTGCTTTACTGTGCCAATTCAATGGGTTATGTCCTCCCATGTTAGTGGCCTTGCTGCAGATGCAGGCGGCCTCCTCTACCTTCCCAGAGCGTGAGCTACGCAGTAGGGATTGTTTTTTTGCCTTCTCACCTTATGTACGGCCTGCTCGCGCTGTTGTGGGTCAGCTAAGGGTGTTAAATGCCAGGAAGTGGCCTCTTCCTCTGCTAAGCAGCCCTCAGGAATCTTGTGTTGGCCGCTATACCTCACCACACTCTTCCTCGGTCACCAGCTCATACACCCGCTTCCCTACTTCTCAGTGCACCAACGGGCACCGTCCGCCATCTTTCTCCTCTGCACTGGTTTGTTTTGGCTGCCGTATGTCTGTTTCTTGTGCGCTGAGGCTCTCGCTTAGATGGTACTACCACCTTCTGACATCGTCTCTCATATTTTCATAATGAATCGGGCCAGTTTGAACAATTCATTCACAGGCCAGCGGACAATTGGACGTCGTAGTGGTTGTCTCGGCAGCCCTCGTTCTCTCTCTGCAGTGGTGGTTAAGGGAGAACATCTTGAAGGGGAAAACCTTCACCACCCCTGCAGTAGAAGCCACTCTCACCACAGATGCATCTCTGACGGGGTGAGGGGTCTCAGCTCCTTCATCAGACGGCGCACAGCGTTTGGTCTCCAGGGGTAGCATCCAACCAAATAAACATGTTGTAATTCCTAGCAGTGTTCAAAGCCCTTTCAAGCACACCTATGAAAGACAGTCATAGTCCTCGCGGACAGGACCACGGCCATGTATTACCTGAACAAGCATTGGGGCACGCACTCTCCAGGGATATCCAGACTGTCTCAGAACATATGGAAATGGGCTCTCAAACACAAGATGTTCCTCCTGTCACAACATATTCCAGGGGAACTCAATCTTCTGGCGGACGTGCTCAGCAGAGACTTCCCACTACCTATCGAGTAAGAGTGACGATTGCACGAAGACATTGTTCTCAACATCTTCGCAGACTGGGGCTTACCAGAGATCGACTTCTTAGCAACTCTGGAGAATGCGCAATGCCCAGATTACACCTCCAGGTAGCTGCAGAACCGCTCCAAGGGGAACAGTCTCTGGATAGACTCCCCTACTCAACAAGATAGTGCACAAGATGCACCAGGAACCAGTCACGATGATTCTGGTGGGCCTGATGTGGGCCCGCCATGCCCATACAACATGCTGTCACAGGACAAGAGGGACACACTCCATCCATCCCTGCAACGCAAACTCTCAATTTAGCAGCCTGGCTCCTGAGGTCATAGAGTTCGGACACCTCCAACGCCATCAAAAATGCATGGACATACTTAGAGAGGCACGAAAGCCTAACACCAGACATTGCTACTCCAACAAATGGAGACGCTTCGTCATTTGGTGCAATTCCAAGACTATCAATCCTGTTGACTGCTCATCAACACATTTTGTCTTGTACCTGACTCACCAACTAGACTCGGATCTGGTCTTCAATTCCCTAAAGGTCCACTTAGCTGCACTATCAGCTTACACCACCTCTCAGAAAAAGGTTTTGTGGTGGAAAATTCCAGTGATCAAAGCTTTTATGGAAGGGATTAAGAGTCTTCATCCCTCTATTTCCAACCCAGCTTCCGGATGGGACCTGAATGTTGTACTGACTAGACTAATGGGGCCTCCCTTTGAACCTATGCATAAGGCTAGCATTAAAGCACTCACTTACAAGACCGCCTTCCTGGTGGCAGTCACCTCAATAAGAAGAGTTGGTGAACTGCAGGCCCTTTCAGTTCAAGACCCATTTGTCACGATTCACAAGGATAAGGGCACTCACCCACGGTTTGTGCCTACATTTATTTCAAAGTTCCAGGTGAACCAATCAATAGGACTACCCACTTTTTTCCAGAACCCCACTTACGTGGCAGAAAGAAGCCTCCACGCGCTTGATGTGAGGAGAGCGGTGATATATTATCTGGAAAAGACTAAACCACTAAGAAAGACGAACCAGTTTTTTTTGTCTCAGTGGCGGCTGGTAAAGAAGGGGACCCTGTCTCTAAATCAGCCATCTCGAAGTGGATCGTAAACTGCATCACACTCTGCTAAACTTTTGCCAAGAGAGATCTGCCCTTCAACCCTAGAGCAGACTCTACTCGGGGCACTGGGGCTTCCATAGCATTCATTGCAAAAATTCCTCTAGAGTCCATTTGTAAATCAGCAACCTGGACTTCTGTACACACCTTTACACAATGTTACTGCCTAAATACTCACTCTAGGTCTGACTCTCGGGTGGAACAGGCGGTCCTAAGACATCGCTTTTCTACCGTTCCTTAACACATCCCACCACGATGTCTCACTAGTCTATGCACCAAAAGCAGAAAGAAGCAGGAAAACTCTATACCCTGGACCAGAGTATTATTATAAAGCAAGAATCTGAAGAAATGTCCAGAGAGCAAAACTGTGTTACTTACAAAAGTGTATCAAATTTTATTTGTCATGATACAGAAAATATTCAAAAAAGTCAATTAATGACACATTACTTTAGAAAACATCATTATATCACAAAACACAACAACATGGGTAAACATAGCACATGGCTAAAAGTAGTCCATCATCACAACCATTCATAGTGCTGCATTCAAACCATACATCATACATAGTGACATTCAACCAACCAACAGTAGCTAAAAAGTGACAAAATTGATTAACAATTGGGAATGGGATAACCATTCCTCGCGTCCCGTCTAATTATTTTAATATTTAGAAATTGATTGACATACAACAATAGAACCAATTAAAAACAATCTATCGCGAGGGTGGATCTGAGAGAGAAAAATGTTGTGTAGATCACATCCCTGGAAAATGAACTCAACCGGTTTCGACGTAGAATGTATATTGAACAATGTCTTCATCAGGAGATACAAGGCGAAAGGCTACAAGAGAAGAGCATAGCTGCATAAGTATGCGGCAGTGCCCCATCTCATAAAAAGAGCCCAACAATTAAAAATTGGGTGTGCCCACCATGCGTCACCTGTTATAGTCCAATAAAGCTTAGAATTTGTAGTGGGGGGGTCAAACGAAGTCCAAAAACGACCCCAGTGGCAGAGTTTTATTTGGGAAACCCAGAGGCAGAGAAGCCGACCCTAGAGAATGTGCAAAGGAGAAAGAGTTGGGAGCGACATGAAAGACCAAGGGAAAAACTCAATACATCCCAAGGAGAAGGACATGCTGAATCTGTTGAGCAAAACTGACCTCATATTTTGCCATTCATATGTAAAATAAAAGAGAGAGAGATGGTCAATGCGCTGGAATCCGACCACAAACAGAACTGCAACTATTCAAGAGAAGAAAAACAGTTCAACCACAAATGAGCCCAAAGGGAATACTGCATTAACCAGAGAGAACCTAATAAGACGGGCCAATGGTTACCTGCAATTGGAAAAACGCTGCTCTCGGTAGCCCCCTGCAATGATGAGTGTAATGGGGTTGCAACCTGGGTGGTAGATGCAGCAGAGAAAGTCGTGTCAACGGGAAATAGCCTGGTGTGCTGTTGGGCAAGAAATAATGTTAACCCAAACTGCAACCACAAAAATAGAAGTAGTGCTATAGTCATAAAAAGTTTTTTTTATTGAATATAAAAAGTAGAAAAGTAGAAGGAATCCTGCAACAAGAGGGAAATGCCCCTGTTATGGGCTTATAGGACCGAAAAACATACATCTGTATGCTAACCAAGCAGGTCATTAATAAACGTGAGTTCCGTGGCCGACACGCTCAATGTAGAGGCCATATGCCCAAGGGCAAAGCTCCATAGGGAATGTGTGCTGGCTGACTATTGCCACAAACCGGGCAGGAATAATGCAGCCAATAATGCACTAGAATATAAGACCTGCTGTGCTGCAAGTTAAGTAACAAATATAAGCAGCAGCTATACCGATTAATATATGTACTTACTTTAAAGTAGATCCCTGGGCGGCATGTATGGCTGTAATTCATTTAAGCAATCCACACGCGAAACGCAATGTGCGCGTAGTGTTGTAAGTAAGACGGTGATCCACTAAATGAGTCTAATCCCGCAGCGTGGGTCACATGATAGATAAAACAACGCATAGCCGTGCTTGGGCACGTAGAAACGTGTAGTGTGTGCGTGGAGAAGCCATTGATGGACAAAGAAAGGGGACTGGGTTATACCTGCAAGTGTTCCATAAGGAATTACATAAATCACCCACGCCCCAATGCCAACAAGGCAAATGACTCAAATCCGCCACGAATGGACAAAAGAGAAAACTAAATTATAAATTCAAATACGCCATGGAAAATGGCATGAAATAGCCAACGCCCACAGTGAACTAGAGGTAAAATACCTCAAGGCAAGTGAAGTATCCAAATAAAATTGAATAAATCCCATGAAAACAAGAGAGAAGACAATGCAAGTGCAATTGGCACAATTGAGGCTCAATTGTCAGATAGAATAGCATAATACCTGATGTGTGTAACCAGTAAGAGAAGGAAAATGGGCCACCTGAATCAGCAAAAACTATGACAGGTATACTCATATGGCCCCAAGTATGTATTGATGGAGACTGTATGTCTGGCAGTATTGGCCTGAAACTAAAACAGAAACAGAAGGCACAGGCTTCAGCAGATGGCATGAAACCTGATGTGTGCCACCACTGGAGGCAACTTTGGGCCAGATAAACAACCGCAAGCTGTTACTAATGCACTCATGTGGCATAAAACGACTGCCAGAAAGGGACCGTCTATCTGGCATTAAACTCCCATGTTTCCATGGAGTTCAACCCTTTGTGAAGAGTACTTAAGTTGAAGATCCACATTTGTTCTTTGTAGGCCAATTTGTTGGTGGTTTGCACATGTCCACTTGCTGATATTTTTTTCGATGCAAAACCATCTTAATGAGTCTGCATCATGCCCCATCTCAAAAAAATGAGAAACCAATAGGGCAGTGAGACAGCGCATCCTGACCTTAGAACGATGTTCATTGATGCGCACATGTATCTCCCTGGAGTTCTTGCCTATATAAAGCAAGTTGCACAGGCACTGAATGGCATACACCACATTCTTGCTTTTGCAAGTGGGGAACGTGCACAAATCCCATCTTCTGCCTTTGTTCACATAATATGTGATCTTTTTGGAAAATCTGCAGGCCATACAAGTGGTACAGGGGTATTGACCTACCACAGGTTGGAGGTTAACATCCCTGACCAAGTTACGCTGTAATGGTAATCTGTTGGCTCGTGTAAGCTACTGTGCCAAACTCTTGCCTTTTTTTAAAGCAAAAAGAGGTTTTTGTAAATTAATTTCAGCAGAGTTCAAAATACTCCAGTTCTTAAGGAGTCCTTGATAGACTCACTGAATTTGCAGAATGGGTAAACACAAACAATCTGTTCTCTTTCTGTGTTTTTAGGTTGCGCAATAAGAAGGGCATCCCGGTTAGTGTATCCCACTCCTTTTCTAGAGTGTCTAATTCGTTTTTTGGGGTAACCCCGGAGTAACAGTCTAGCTTGTAATACATCTGCATGCTTATTGAAATGAGAGATGTTGGTGCAATTACGCCGTAACCGTAAAAACATACTGTACAGCAAATGACTTAGTAAACTTTTTGGGTGTTGACTCTTGAATTGCAAAGTAGTGTTGCGTTCTGTTGGTTTTCTATACAGTTCTGTTTGTCGGCAACCTTCGTCAACAAAGATGGATAAGTCGAGAAACGCTTTACTTACCGTAATATCATTTCTGATGATTGTATCTGCTTAGTTTCACATGCGCCCACCCTTCCTCCCGTCTGGAGTAGAAGGAACATAGACATTTTACACCTTTCTCTCTCTGTGCTCACTCACGATAGTGATAAGGTTCCCTCACTTCAGAAAAAACACAATCGGAGGGACCTCGACGGATGAGCGATCTTGGGTACACTACACATCACGGTAGGGATAGTGTTACAAGCACGCCCATGTCGACGTCCCCTTTCGATCCTCAAAAGAAAGATGCAATACTCCTTGTTTACCTCTAGATGTCGGACTATATGCACAGCACAGGAATTTAAGCAGATACAATCATCAGAAATGCTATTACGGTAAGTAATGCATGTCATATTTTAAAGAATTATGCTCAATGAATGGAAATATAGTGTTTTAATGTGTGGACGGTACTGTGTATGTGTAAATTTTGTTGCATATCTCATTTGTTACCAGTGTTTAAGCTTCTGCTACAAGACATTTGTGTGCTATTAAAATGTGCCTGTCAGTAGGACCGTTTAGAAAAACAATTGAAAGGATGATACTCCGTCACTGCCCTGTTGTCCTATTCTGAGCAAAAAGGTATGTGAAACCTGCCATAGTGTGTGCAATTTTGGGAAAGAAAAGCAATCATTTATTGGGGAAAAGCACAAATTACAGGATCTAGAATAGCAAAACAAATTGTGTTGAAAATTTCATGTTGAAACACTTTTCTTGTAATTCGTACAGATATTTGGGTGTTTCTTTTAATATTTACACATGTTTTTTGCCTGCAGAATAAACATAGAAGCTCGAAAATCCCCAAAGTTGTCTCGTGCTGCCCAGGAAATTTCCAGATCTCCCCGTCTACCAATAAGGAAATCTTCCATTGGTTCGCCAAGCTTAAATCGCCGTGAATTCCCCTTAGAAGACATCACACAGGTACAGTTTAGTGTACAGATGAAGTATCACCTTGATGTCTGCTTCTTCAGAGGACAGTGCTCTGCTAGTATAGTTTAACATAACCTGCACATACATGTGTCTTTCTTACGAAAAGCTCTCAAATGGGGGGGTGATCACCTGGATGAGGGGTCTTGTGGGAGTGGGACACCGAATGGTGAGACATAATATCCCCTTCCCTGTAACACCTTTACCCCATCTTACCAGGTAGGATATTTAGGAACTCAACACCACCCCCACCCACTTTTACAACACAAACACTTTCTCACAGACAGCCCGCTATGAGAGAAAACGGACTGAGACCCGAGTCGTATACCTGATGTGCCCCAAAACAATGGTCAGGCAATTACTGGCCATCGCAAACATCTGACTTCCATTACACTTTCCATCACGGATAAAAGGCGGAGCACAAGAGTACACTTTGAGCGAGGCAAAGCACACGAGGAAACTGCAGTTACAAGATGACAGTTTTACAAGAGGAGAAAGACGGCGAAACAGAAGGGGATCGCAAGAAGGGAATTCTCTTGACCTTTTCGACAAGGAACTGTTACTTTCACAAAACCGCGAGAATAGGAAGCATAAGACCAGGAAGTCAGGCTGAGGAATCCTGCATTGTATGTCGGAAGTTGAACTGCAGATGAGTGATTGAACTTTGAAACCAAGATAACATACCTTTGACGGAGTAGTCCGGCACTGCGTGTGTGCTCAATCGAAGGTCTCTGTAAGGTATCCTGCTGAGAGTTGACAAAAGTGAAAGAGTGGCAAAGGATTGTGAATCGAAGTGGTCCTGCGACGGGTCAAGCAAAATCCTGCGCACAATCGAAAGTCTTTGATGTTGATATAGTAAAGAAAGTTTATAACAAAGTAGATAAAGTTGGTCCGAGTCCGGCAGAGGAAGATCAATTGCAAGCTTTGTGTCAAAGTGGATCCGAGCCCGGCGGATGTGGATCTGGGGTGAATAGTGAATCACTCGAGAAATTGGATACGTGAAAGTCCTGAGAACTTTGTGTTAAAGTGGATCTGAGCATGGCACTGGGGGATCCGAGGCGAATAGTAAATCGCCTAAGAAAATTGTGTGTATGTGAAATCCTAAAAGGAAAAGAACTTAATTGTTTGTTGCATCAGGCCCTCTGAAAGAGGAGACTTTGAATGGCAGAGACTTTGGCACAGAAGGCAGTAATGTTGAAGATTTGAACTGCACCCTTGTGCTAGAGAAGCCAGAGACTGTGCTAATTTTTTTTTTTATTTGTTTGTTTTTGGTGACATCACCTTTGCAAATAATATATTACAAATTTCTCAAAACATAAAAGCATCCATGACCTACTTTGCACATAAAAACACATATTGTTACAAAATGATACATCTCATCGTCCTATCAAGATGATATTTACCATACAGAATACACAGAAAAGACAAATTTAACAAACATTCAATCTCATATATAATAAAAAGAAAGTGTCTTGAGTTACTGATAATTATAATCAAACTAAAATACTAAACAGACTAAAAATAAAACCCCGATACTTTTCTCAAAACTTTAAAAATCACATCTTCCAAACTACCATAAATCAGCTCCTTTTCATAAATAAACCAGACATGACCAACAAAACTGAAAATAAAAACCAAAATGAAAAGGAAGAGGAAAGAAAAAGGAAAACTATTCAAAAACTAACAAGTGAACAAGGGTGACAGGAGCTACTGCATGCTTTATACTACTTCCTTTTTTAGATGGTTCATGACCAACACTTTTGGTCACTCTATACCTACGTAGAAGCAGCCCACCCATTTGCGATGCCACTGTATCCCTATTCATTGATGTTCAGGCTACCATTTAAGTTAACTTCGAACTCCACGCAAGTTATTAGCAGAGCTTCTGACCTTGGACGTTCGAGGGGTAACCCATCTACACCCTCCAGGTTCAAGATGTTCAATAAAACAATGCGTCAACGTGGGGCAAACAGACATACCACTTTACTCATAAAGTTATTAGCCCCTTTTATATCCACAGGTGCTAATAAATATCTATGAGGTCCATTCCTTGAGGGTTTGTTCAATAATCAATACCAAACGTACTGTGGCAAATATAATTGCATTGCTGCTGCCCCACATACATCTCATCCATGTGAGGTTCCTTGAGATTCTAGACATACCAGTTAAATGCTCATCTAAGGATCGCAGTCTGTGGTCCTCAAAACAGGGACAAAACATAGAAAGGTGTTTCAATGTCTCAAGTGCGTCAGATCTTAAACAAAACCAACATGCTTCGTCAATGGCCTCAGCCACAAAGCCATGGCAGCGTCTAATCCGCTGTCCTGTATTCATTTGATCAAGCCTAAACCTCATGTAGGAACTCTGTGTTTTATTACAAGGAAAACATGTAATATACTCTGTGTGTATTTTGTGCATGTCTAAAGTTGGCATTTTCTTTAAACAAAAAAAATAACCAGATATGACGTCAGAATTAGATGCCCATGCATTTAAGAAAAACCTCTTTTTAACCACTGAAGAACGCTCCACTAGTCCTTGTTGTCTCAGATTAAGAGAACCAAGAATGCTATTCGTACGAGTTTGGAATTGAACCACCGAGGCCGGATAACATTTAAACAACCTCTCATGTAGGTCTTCATACAATGAGTTTGCTGGTGCAGACAACATCTTTGTGTAGTTGTTTAACATTCTCCAGGCGAATTTATCAGCCAAGGTGTACAAATCCAATTCATGGATCAAGATGGAATTTGGTAAATACCTAGGTAGTCCAAGAACCTCTTTCCATATCTTTCCCTGTATTTTGTTTAGGGTAGGGCCTATCTCTAACAGACAGAGGAACAACCCATATAAGATTATGGCATCGATTCTTTAGTTGGTAAAAGTCAAGAAGTGGTTGTAAAGAAATCTTACAGTAACGGTGAGAGATTAATTTCATCTGACCTATCTGTCAGGGTCCTGCTAGACTGAATTCCACAGGAGCTGATGCTGGTCCCACAGACCCTCACCAGGAGTTCACCTCTCAACCCTAAAGTAAAAGCTGAGCTGAGAACCCCAACAAAGGGAAAGGGGAATTTGGAGAAAATAACAACGGAGACACTGCAGCCCTGCAACCTTCTGGTAGGCTCTGGTATCTGTAGTAAACAAATACACTTGGTTACTTATACATTAATATAACTTCCTTTCTCAAATTATTTTTAAACATGCTCTAATTTCTTTATCCCTTAAACCTCTGTTTAAGACTTAGAGGTTAATTATCTGTATGGAATATCTTGTAAACTATTGTGATGCTTTAGTGCATATTGTCAATAGCCATTCAAGTCTCTTTAGTATCCTAAAGTAAATCACTCTTGCAAGCACCTTACAGACTTAGATATCCTTCTTTGCTTTTAAAGTTCATTTAACTCTATAAAGTTTGAGTTTTAAATGCTTTTGAGAAATGCAGTCTTTCTTTGAAGTATAGAATTCCCATTTGCATGAAAATTACATTAAATAGAAACTCATAAACGTTCATGAATGCTGATGCACCTTCAGCGTGTGAATTTTTCCTTTTTTACACATAGGAACGTATAGTTACTTTCTTGATGCGCGTTTTGAAATCACGTACTCGCTCCCTGCATTCATGCGATTAACATGCGAAATCACAAGACGTGAAAAATTGTCCTCGTGCTTAAAAATCACACGCGCACCTTAACAAAATACACGCACGCGATTTGTACGCAGCGCTACCAAAAATGAAAACCTGTGCACGCGCTGAAAAACAACTCGCGCAAAGTTAATATGGACTTGCGCTCTATCCCAAACCGAACACGCTGTTATACGCAACGTCACCCACGTGAAAATTGTGCACGCGCTAAAAACAACTTGCGCTATTCATTAGGACACGTGCTCTATCGCTCTGCATACCCGCACGCTCCCATGACGACTCTGCTGAAGTCACGAGGACTCGCGCGCGCGTTAAACAGTATTGAAACACTTTTCACGCAGTTAACAACTTTTTAACTTGCGCGCACAGTCTTTACTCTTGTTTCCTTATAGTATTTAAACTGTAAAACGTTTTCTCTCATTAAACTTTAAAACTTCTTAACACTTTAAGTTCCTTATTAAAAAAAATGGAAGTTCACTGTGAAAGCCTTTAAGCTTTTAAAAGGAACAATCCCACCTGATGTCTTCTTGTTCACTCTGGCACAGCAATCGATTTTCTTCTTTAGTGAATCTTCTGAACTCTGAAAGGCCTTACTTAAGGAGTTTAACTAATTTACAACCAGCCACTGAATTACTATGGATGAAAGGCAGTTTAGAATCTTGCTCACCTCCCAAGAATCCAACTCATTATCCTTTCCACCAATCAGACAAACCAACCATATCATTGTTCCTTAAACCAATCAGATTAAGTGTCTTGCTCTCCATCTTGACTTGGGCAACCACAATGTTAATTCTATGTACATACACTTTCTAGTTACTAACCATCTACTCCAGCCAGCCCTGACACTATCAAATGCAATACTTTAGTATTCAAAAATACTTTCCATTTGACAACAGAGTTGTTGGATAACTGATAACCCAAGTAAGTCATCTCCGTAACCACCGGTATCGGATTGGAATCGATGTGCCATTTGAAGCTACAAATTTTTCTCTTTGACGTGAGGACTAGAATGTTCGATTTGACTGAATTTATAGTCAAGTTGTTTAGCAAACAATATTGTTGGAAGTACTTTATCTTATTTTGGAGACCATACGGAGTACGATCCTGAAATATCACATCGTCCGCAAAGGCAAGCCAATTTAGGCGGAGCGTGCCCAATTTCACAGGGAAGATGTCAAACACCTTCCATAGTGCGTCAATATCGGCGAGGTAAAGATTAAAAAGCACCCCCACAAGGTTGCATCCTTGTTTGACGCCAATCTCCGTCGGGATATTATACGACAGTAATCCAGAGTTTAATTCGCACTCTATAGGACGTATTTTTGTGTAGAAGGGCAATAAGCGCAACTAAAGAGGCTGGAATGCAATAAGACAACATTTTTTTCCAAAGACGATTTCTACGGATGCTGTCAAATGCTGAGGAAAGATCCAATGAAGCCATATAGATCGGGCCGCTAGCTGAAAGGCGTGATGAGAGTAAAAGGTGTGCTAAAATTGTCGCATTCAATTGCGTTCCCATCGCTTTACGGAAGCCTACCTGAAATCTTGAGAGAATCTGTTTCTTTACAAGACAGGCTTCAAGCCCCTTGAGAATCAGGCATGCAAAGATTTTAGCAGCAATGTCAATCGGGGCTATCGGCCTGAAATTTGCGGGGTCGCCCGGGGGCCCTTTTTGTGCACCGGAATGATGATGGCAGTTAACCACAAGGGCGGAATGGTTCCAGAATGGAAAATAGAGTTGAAGCGTGTGAGAAGAAATTTCGCCCCAAAAATGGGGTCGTCCTTGATCACACAGGGGGGTAATCCATCCGGGCCAGCCGCTTTTCGAAAATTTGAGTTGGGGAAATAGCCCAGATAATGACTTCTATTGCCCAAGGATATATAGTTGGTATAACAAGGGTTAAGGTTTCCATCTCTTCTCTCACATGGTGGTCTGGAAGAGTCTATTTCTTTTTGAAGTATTTATACCATGTGTCCCCATTAATACCTGCAACAAGGCGGTTCAACAGGGCAGAGATAGGGGTTCTCAGAATTGTCCACATGTCTCGGACATTCCGTGTACATAGCAATTGAACCATGTTCTGATTTCCCAGTAAATGCCACGGACATCAATAATGGAAATAACTCTCTAAAAAAGAGACATTAACATGCTGTCGGAGACGACACAAGTCCCAATTTACCATGGATACCAGTTTCCTGCAGGTTGCCGGGTTCCAATGCACAGAGATCACGTATCTATCAATCTGAGCCAGTGACGTTAACACCACAGTTTGAAGCGTATTGCACGTAAGATGTAACTTCACACTTAATATCTTATGGTCTCCCAAACCAGGATTGCTCATAATAATTGGGTCAGAATATGCCGACAAAAAATGCAGTGTCAAGATGTAATCGATATATGAGCAGACTGACCCTCTCTGCCATGACACCTTGGCACAATGTTCTGCGAGCAGGATTAAATATATGCCCCAGGCTTCCAGGAATTGAATCCATGTTTGACCCCTTGCAAGTGCTTGAATCGCATGAGAAGATAGGACATTACAGGATTGTAATCTCTCATTCTTCACCAGGTAGGAATTAAAGTCCCCACCTATGAGGATTTCATAATCACTATGTTGCATCATGGCATTTTCCAAAACGGCATTGAGTGCAACAAGAATACTATCTATAGATAGTGTTGGGGGATTCCAAGACAGCGAGACTAACCACAATTTAAGTAGAGACGGTCCCTCAAGAATCACTTCGACTAATAAAAATGAGTCAGAGTGATTGAGGCGTTTTGCGTTTTGCCGGGAATCTTAGGCTATTCTTAATGAAGATAGCTAGACCACCTCTGGGGCGTCCTACTCCACCCCCTGGGTAGAACAAAGACTGATGTGCAGGGAAATGTCTTCTCTGTGAAAAGAACAGTGAGCTAAAGACTTGGTTGAGACTCTCCCAGTTGCCATCCACCCAAGAACAAGTCAATGGGCTATGTTCGTGCTGGTAGAGAGTTTCCCAGACCCCCCTCTGTTTTGCATACCAAGTAACTTTGGGTCTCACCCTAAGTTACCAGGGGAATCCAGACGTAGACCCCTTGCTCACTGCTCTCAGAGAGGCAGAGCTTCACCTCACTGATGATGCCCAAGTAGGCTGAAACACGTGTATGGGGTTGCTCTGGTACTCTTGTTCAGAGGAGAATTGCCTAGCATTTCGGTGCTGGACTGCCCCTGGGCAGAACAAAGACTGATGTGCGAGGAAATTTCTTCTCTGTGAAAAGAACAGTGAGCTAAAGACTTGGTTGAGATTCTCCCAGGGGCCATCCACCCAAGAACAAGTCAATGGGCTATGTTCGTGCTGGTAGAGAGTTTCCCAGACCCCCCTCTGTTTTGCATTACAGGATTGTAATTTCTCATTCTTCACCAGGTAGGAATTAAAGTCCCCACCTATGAGGATTTCATAGTCACTATGTTGCAACATGGCATTTGCCAAAACAGCATTGAGTGCAACAAGAATACTATCTATAGATAGTGTTGGGGGATTCCAATATAGCGAGACTAACCACAATTTAAGTGGAGACGGTCCCTCAAGAATCACTTCGACTAATAAAATTGAGTCAGAGTGATAGAGGTGTTTTGCCGTGAATCTTAGGCTAGTCTTAATGAAGATAGCTATACCACCTCTGGGGCGCCCTACTCCACCTCGTCTTGCATGAACACAGTAAGAAGAATAACCCTTAAGGTAAAAGTCCACATTGGACATGGTTTCTTGCAAGAGAACTATTTCCGGGAGTTCAGCCTGCCATAACATTGTTTGCCAGGCAAAAATGTTCTTTACTCCGCAGCAATTTCAAGAACAAATCAAAAGATTAGTCAATTATGAGATATTCGAAGCCAGATTGTCATTGGATGCTGCTTTGATAAAAGGTTCAAGAGAACTTAAACCCTTTAAAACCATAGTGAACGTGGCAAGCTGAGTTAAAATTTCATTACTTATCTCAGGGGATGAAGTTGCAGCTGGACTAATAGGCCTGAGCTCTTCAGGGACAGGTGGAATATATTCAAGGAAGGGCCATGCTTCGTCCGTCCCTGGAAATACCTGAAGATGTAAACCCAACAGTTGTAAATCAACCCTGTAGTCCCAAATTAGTTTAGTAATAATTTGGGTTTGTAATCTACCCAACATTCGGTTGTTGTTATGGTTGGGAAGTTTAACCCAATCTACATCTTTCGTGGTTAGATTACGTAGTGAGGGTATTTGATAGAACGTGTTCATTAGGTATGATCTATCAATCCGGGAAGCACCATTCAATCCAGGGTCACTTGCCCATCCAAGAATGTATTTCATGTCACCATGTACCTCAAAAAATTAAGGATTGATTGTTCCGGTGACAGCAGGTAACTCAGCCAAGGGGTTGGGGACCTGTTTATCAATAGAGATGATTTTTTCTTTAGTGGAGGGTGGTCCCATCACTACCCAAGATGTTGATGGCTGCATCTTGTCGTCCATCTCGTTAAAGACGAGATCTGACGAGATACCTCTGGATGGATACTGGCTGCCTGTTTCTAGTTTAGAATTCAACGGATCTAAACTAAAAACCTGCTGCATACGAGCCTCTGAATATTCCAAAGCGAATACCTTCTTATTTTGAGCTACAGGAAAGAAGTTGTCTAAATGTGATTGGGTCGGACCAGGGAATTGCTCACTTTGCTGCATCTGTGGTTTCATTTTGTCTGTTTTGTAGATAACGCTATTGAAGGTTTGTCAGCTACTTTCACAATAACAACATGGTGTGGGAAGGTACGAACCATTTCCTCCCAAACCTTAAGTTGCACCACTTTTTTACTTTCATCATTCAATTCCATAAGATCTAAAGCAGGCTTCTTAGGAGGTTGTACACAATCCATTTTCTAGGTGGATAAATCCCTATGTTCCTTGCCTCCAGTTTCCTTTTTGTTTACAATCTGATTGATCCGAGTCTTCGTTTTCACCTGTTGAAGCTGTTTTTGGGCTCTGGAAAACGATTTTTTGGCTTTCCGGGACATAAAATGGGAACCTGACTGTCCTGTTTCCTTGTCTCCGGACTGATGGGGAACTTGCTCATTAATTTGTGCTGTCCTCAATTGTAATTCAATAATCTCTGTTAGAGCTGAGGCACTGTCGGGTGACTGTATAAGTTTCGCTGTTTCAGAGGTACCAGATGCCCCTTCAGAGCTACTTACTTCTAGTGGTTTAAGCTGAGCCTTAAAAAGAATTTGCTCAACTTGTAGAAGTCTATCATGCTGTAATTTTGCCCTCGCAAAACATGGGCATATGTTTTCACATGGTAAAAGCCCCCATTGATTTCGTCATCCGTTTGCGTGACCTGCGACACAATTTTCTTTGCGTTCACTTGGGCTTGCAAAAGGGTTTGGCAAGCCTTGAACATTCTTTCTGGACATGTTGCATGGAAAGTATGACACGATTGTTGTGCCAATATATAGCCTTCTATTTTACTTACTTTGGCGGTAATGTTCGCGAATTACTCTTTCAGCTCTCTGAGTGTACAGTGCATGAGCTCATGGCCTTTATCTAGAAGATTCAAAATTCTTGTCATCACGGGAAAATTATGGAGGTCATGTTCGTGAAGCTCAAGGAAGGAATCTTCTGCTGCCGATAAAGGCATGCCAGGTGACATCGGGTGGTAGGGAGAGGCAGACGCTGACTGATGAGGGTTTGCGGGAAAAGAGGACGACTGTGGGGATTGTATGCAATCAGGTGTTATTTTGTCTGCTTCGTTACAGTTCGGATTCACTGTAGGATCTCACTCCTGTGTCCTGTTTGCCAAGGCCACAGGAGCAGGAGCGACAAGTCCCCTGTGCGGAGACTCATCTGCTTGATGAAAGTGCACCTGTTCATGATGGGCACATTACCTAGACACCAGAGAAGAGGCACCAAAAGATAGTCTTGCTTGCCAAGCTTGTTCATAATGGCAGGAGCAAGCATAGATGTGGGCACAAAACCGTCTTGCACATCTGTGTCTGCCTCACAGGGCTCCACAGGCTCAGTTACCTCACTCTCCAACATATTGACATCGTCAATAGAAAATGAGCCTAAGTGATGCTTAGGCATCCCTTCCATGCCAGACCCTCCCAACAACTGGTTAATAGGGTTTGGATCTACCGTCAAAGACTCCTCTGCCATTGGTGGTTGAGTAAGAGCAGGGGGGTTGTTCACTGACATGGACAAAAGGGACTTTTTTAGTCGGTGATAACAAGGGAAGAGTTAAGTTATTAGATTTACTAACAATACGTTTCTGCAAGACTTTAGCGGCTTCAGACGGACGATTTCCACTTCTCAAATTTCTATTCATGATGACACCTTAACAATTATGTTGGTAGTGAGACAAAACCAAGAGAGTACAAGAAAAACAAGAAAGAAAAAGAGAAAAGGGAGAAAAAAAATCCCAAAAAGTCAAAAAGGAAAACATTCTAAGTTATACTCAATATCAAGGCTGAACCTTCCGGACTTCAGCACATCCAGGCCCAATTGCGATAGTGATGATCACAGTACAGGTCATGAGTAGAACGCTAAACATGCCCCCTTACTAGCCAATCTTTTAAAGACGCCAGGGTTTGCACGATCAGTCACAACTTTGGGGTCGGCAAACAACAGGCTACTTCTATTACCCTCTGTTCTTACAGTCCTGGCAAGGGGAAGCCCTCTTGAAACCGGGGCGAGCAGCCCTTTGAAGAGACTACCACGGTTACGTCAAGGCTACCTTGCTGCTTTACACTGGAACACCCTTCCCACCTCTCTGCGAGCTGAACCCTCCTTAACTGCTTTCCGCAAAGCCATGAAAACTACCTTGTTCACCTAACCAACTCCACATATTTAAACTCTCATGACTAACATGTATGATGTACTATGGTGTATGATGTATTATGGTGTATTATACTCCCTATCGCTTAACAAAGGATCCTGCCTTACTGTAACCCAAGGCACACCCTGTACCTGTACCTGCAACTAAGTTCCCTTACAAGTAACAGCGCCACAATGCCCCTGGGCTGCCTGCGCGCTATGTAAATCAAATAAATAAATAAATAAATAAAAAGGCTGTCAAACAAGGCTCACTTCAAAAAACATGTAGTGGTCACACATAAACACAACGGTGCACCCATATATTTCCAAGGTTCTCTTTTAGCCAAACTCCTATTGTCAGCAGCACAAACATATGTCCAACAGCATGTATTAGACGCCGCTATTGTTATCCAGAGCTTCACCCCAATGATCAAGGAAAGCCCCGTCCACACCACACTAGAACCAATCCCGTTTTAACTTGACCCACACTGATTGATCTTCTCCAAGACAAGCTATTAGAATGTTTCAAAACAGGTTGCCAAATAACACCTATTGGGTATTCCCGGTTCTCCAGCATGGGGCCTGCCATGTATTCACATGCTCATGAATATTCCCCGTCATCAGGCTAGGAATCCTCAGTAAAGAAAAAATCAGTATCAGTTTCAGTTTCGTTTCTGAACTGTCTTTCTACTAATAACCAATCACTGGTCTCTGGGTCATACTGCCCCCAGCCAATGACTGCCCTCGACCGAAGCCTCTCCTCTGGCAGCCATCTTCAGATTTTTACCACACATTCAAGTGTTGGGAGTCCTCGTGCTGTAGCTCTCGAGCTTTTACTGCATATTGTGTTTTTTTAAAGAGTTTACTCTTATTTTTTCGGTCAATTCAAGCCTCAAGCTCCACCGATTCTTCTTCTGATCAACGGGGATCCGTTTCTGAATTTTCTACGCCCCTCAAGGGTTTATTTCTGTCGAATTACACTTCTTGGAGGATTCCGGAAGACCTTTGAGGCCTACCCCGATTCAGACATGGACCAGGACAAGGGAGATTCGACACCTGCTGGATCCAAACTGTTCAGGAACTGCCCTGGATGTGGATTACAGAATGTCTTCAAGGAAGATGAGCACTCCTGGTGCCTCTACTGCCTTCACGCCGACAAGTCGCACGTGGAGGAGGACTGTGCATTCTGTAAGAACATGTCCGTCCGGACAATGAAGGACCATCGTACTCGGCTCACCAACTGGCTGGAGGGGAAGATCCCAGCAGCAGGTGAGAAGAAATCTGAGCGGTCTTCTAAGACCTTTAAGTGCGCTCCGGCGACCGACAAAAGGCAAAGCACCGCGAGTCGACGGGCACCGGCAGCGCTGTTGGTTCGGGCTCCTAAGCTGCCAGGCAGGGCGCGATCTCACCAACGCCATCATCCACGAGCCAACGCTCTGGCTCAAGGAAAAGGAAGTCGGAGAACCCGGGTAAGCTTCCGTAGAAGCCCCGGTCGATCCTGACAGAGAAAGTCAAGGGGGGGCGAGGCAGTATCCCTCCCCCTAAGGTGAAGGCCTCAGATGCTCCCATGGTCGTGAAGGCCCTGATTCACCCGGCGAAGGCCTCGATTGAAGGAGTTGTGTCGGCCCTGGCGGAGCCTGTAGAGGCTACCCTAGTCGAGACAACTTCCGGGCCTAGAGTTTCCCTGTCACCCCGCAGGGAATCATCTTTCCAGCCAATCAAGAAGACCCCTGTGAAACCCCGGGACGAGAAAGAGGGGGGGCACAGTAGCCATAATGGACGCGGATACCACCTTTGAGGATGAGCTGGCTGATGTCAAATCTATCCTGGACAAGAAGTTTGAGGCCTATGGGAGGGATCCCGACGAGGCAGACGTGGAGAGCAACAGTGGAGCCGACAAGGAGCCGCGGGCCCCCGCGCCCCAGCCGTCGCTCCCTTCACAACCGGTGCCTACGCCTCAGGACAATTCAGGAGCAATCTTGATGGCTTTGCAAACCCTGTGTACGGAGATAAAGACAAGGTTGCCCTTACCCCCAACGGACAATCCAGCGGCCCCTGGACCATCGGGGAGCCCACCGAACAAGCGGAGGCGGATCCAGCCTCCCCCTCCCTTCCAGCCTTCACCTCCATCCCCTCCACCGAGGGATGAGACGGGAACAGAGACGGCGACGATGGGGACGGACGACGACGGTGGTGACGACGGGATGGATCTCCCATCACCCCCTACGCGCCCCACCCCCCCGCCGTTGACGAAATTGTCTCTTTTCACGCCACGATCCCCAGGGCATCAGAGCTTTTCCAGCTGTGCCCCAAAGAGTAGAAGAAGGAAGGTTTCCTCTACCAACATCGGGACGCCAAGAGGAAGACCGTCCTCTCAGTCTGTTATTGGACGACATCTGGGACGAAGGACTGTCCCTGCTGAAGAACCCATCCACGGCCTGTGCGAAGAGGGACCGGTACGAGAAGAAGTACCGGGTCCCAGACTCCGCTCCTATGTGCCTCAGAGCACAGCCGTCCCCGGATTCAGTGGTCTCCGCGGCGGCCAAGAAGAAATCGGCAGGGGCGACGGCATCAACTTCCACTTCCCCACCGGACAGCGAGGGGAAGAAGCTGGACGCCATGGGACAACGGGTCATCTCGTCGCCAGCAATGACCTTCAAGGCGGCCAACACCCTCGCTATCGTGGCACGCTACGACAGGGAGCTGTGGTTGAAGATCGCTCCCCTCTTGGACTTCCTCCCAGATCACAAGAGGGCGGAGGCCCTTGAAATCCTGCGGGAAGGCGGGGTGGCTTCGGACCACACCATCACGGTGGCCTCGGACATCGCCGACACCGGCTTTCGCCAGATGGGCAACTGCGTTTGCCTGCGCTGGCGTGGTTGGCTCAAGGCCACTGATTTCCGTCAGGACGTGCAGACCAGGGTACTGGACATGCCCTCGACGGTAACAGCCTGTTCAGGAAAGCGGTGGATGAGTTGCTACAGGCCATCAAAGTGGACACCGAGACGGGCCATGCCCTAGGCACTCTTCATCAACGACGGCCGTCCTTTCGGACCTCTGGAGGCAAATCTCAAGGTGCCTCCAAAGGATTTTTCAGCAGTTCATCGTTGTACTGCCAAACTGCCCGTTCCTCGTCACAGGAAGCTTACAGAGGCCACAGCAAGACCGGTGGATACCGTCGTCGCCAAGGAGCCCAAGGTGGCCAGGCCTCGGCGAAACAGGATTGAACCGGCCGTGACGTCGGGCCCCCACCTAAGCACCCCGGTGGGAGGCTGGCTGGCGAACTTCGTCGGTGTGTGGGAGTCCATCTCCACTGACCGTTGGGTCCTGGATGCCCTGGCCCACGGCACACTCTGGAGTTTCAAAGAAAGTGCCCCCATTTCCCTCCTCTGGCCAGGACAAAAAAAACATGTTCCACAGCTGCTTCTGGAGGTACGAGCCATTCTGAGAAAGGGTGCGATAGAACTTGTCCCAAAGAGGCTCTGGGGCTCTGGAGTATGCTTGCGGTACTTCCTCGTCCGAAAGAAGACCGGTGGCTGGCGCCTGGATCTTCGGCGCCTCAACAAATACATCAAAGCCCAGACGTTCTGGATGGTTACCTTTCAGCACGTGCTGGGACAGCTGGAGTAAGGCGACTTGCTATCATCGCTGGACTTGGAGGATGCTTACTTCCACATCCCCATACACAAAGGACATCGAAAGTTCCTACGTTTTGTGGTCCAAGGGCGGCACTACCAGTTCAAGGCCCTGCCCTTCGGATTGAAGTCAGCTCCAAGGGTCTTTACCAAGTGCCTGGCACCGGTGGCGGCGCGGCTGCGCCTGCAGGGGATCCACGTTTACCCCTACCTGGATGATTGGCTCATCCGAGGAAAGTCGAGAGAACTCAGTCAACCACACAGCGAAGACTGTCCGCCTGCTCACGGAACTGGGATTTTCGATTAACTTTGCAGAGTCCCACTTGGTACCATCGCAGGACGCCCTGTTCCTGGGAGCCAGACTCGACACAGTGGTGCGGTTGGTATCACCGTCGGAGGAGAGGACGAAGGCCATACTAGGCAAGGTACAACGGCTGTTGACCATCGAAGTGGCCAGGGTGAGGTCCATTAAGTCCCTGCTCAGCATGATGTCATCTTGCATCTACCTCGTGCGCCTGTGCAGGCTGCGGATGCGACCACTGCAGGAGTTCCTCGATGCCTGTTGGATGCAAGTGGCGGGGAGCTTTGAAGACAAGATCTCCCTCAACAAGACTTTCCGTCAAACGATCCGGTGGTGGGGCAACCACCCGCATCTTGCGGCGGGCATGGACTTCCAGACCCAAACACACCAGGAAACTGTTACGACGGACGCCTCCCTGGAGGGATGGGGGCGCACACCGGAGATCTCCACGCAAGAGGCCTTTGGCTCCTGGAGAAGAGGCCCCTGCACATCAACGTCGTGGAGCTCCGAGCCGTGTTCTGAGCCCTCAGGTCTTTCCTTCCATCCCTCAAGGGCAAAGTGGTACGGATCTTCACCGACAACACCACCACGATGTTCTACATCCGGAAACAGGGGGGCATCAGATCCCCAGCCCTATCCAAGGAAGCGCAGGATCTGTGGCACTGGGCCGTCGCCTAGAGGTTGTTGCTGGTACCTTTTCATCTGGCAGGAGTGGAAAACACTGTCGCCGACTCACTCAGCAGGGTGCTGCGCTCTTGCCACGAGTGGGAGCTTCGGCAGGATCAAGTGGATCTCCTATTCCGACGATGGGGCGGTCTCCAGATCGACCTGTTTGCAACTGCAGTGAACACTAAGTGCCGGAGGTTCGGCAGCAGGTTTCCCCAGCCAGGGAGCATGGGCGATGCACTCTCCTTCCTCTGGAACGGCCTGTTCCTGTACGCGTTCCCACAGTTGCTTCTGCGACTCATCACTCAACTCAGAGGGTCCCGGTGCAGGATGATCCTCGTCGCACCGGCGTGGCTGAGGCACATATGATTCCCGAACCTTCCAGACTTGTCAGAGTTCCCCACAGTGAAACTGCCGACAGACGGGGATCTTCTCGCCAGGGAAGGAGATGCCATCCTACATCACGGGATCGCTGAACCTGCAGGCCTGCTCCTGCAGCACTAGAGTTCGGAGGCTACAATATCCCGGCGGACTGCAAGGAGGTACTTGCAAAGGCCAGGGCGTCCTCGACTCTTAAGTGCTATGGACATAAGTGGAAGAGGTTCTCTGTCTGGTGCCGTGCACAGAAGATCAACCCTCTACGGATTACAGCCCCTCAAGTGCTGCCGTACTTGTTGTCACTGGCCAAGGCGAGGCTGGTGCATGCCTCCATCAAGATCCACCTGGCGGCTATCTCCCTCTACACCAGAACTCTGGGGCAGTCGTTGCTGTGGTCTCACCGCCTAGTGAAGGAGTTCATGAAAGGACTGTTCCGCTCGTTCCCGCTGGTGAAGGCTCCGGCCCCGGCATGGGAGCTCAACGTGGTTCTGACCAGGCTCATGGTCCCCCATTCGAGCCCTTGCATTTGGCACAGCTGAAGTTCCTATCGTAGAAGACACTGGTTCTTGTGACCATCAACTTCGCACGAAGAGTGGGAGAGATCCAGGCCCTCTCCTGTAAACCTCTATACCTGACATTCCACGAGATGAGGGTAGTGCTGTGGACGCACCTCTCCTACATGCCCAAGGTGCTGTCGGACTTCCATCTCAACGAGCCATTGTTACCTGTTTTCTTCCCGTCACCTTCATAGCCGGCTGAGAGGACTTTGCACTCGCTGGATGGGGCTAGAGCGCTGAAGTTCTACGTGGACCGCACAAAGAGTTTTCGGAAGACGTCACAGCTGTTTGTGAACTTTGGACCTGTGAACCAAGGGAATGCCCTCTGGAAGGCTTCCATTTCCAGATGGCTCTCCGGCTGCATCATGCACTGTCAACGGTTGGCAAACTGACCATTGCCCGGCCGTCCGACCAGAGCGATCGTTACTACTACGGCGTTCCGGTCTGGTGTGCCCTTGCTGGACATCTGCAGGGCTGCTACGTGGAGGTCGACACACACCTTCACGAGATTCTACTGCGTCGACCGGGACTCCAGGGAGGAGTCCAGAGTCAGCCAGGCAGTGCTGCGCAACCTGTTCGCTTGAAGGTGAGCCTGGTGAGGAGGTAAGAGATGCTTAATGTTGAGTTGTTGAAATGCTTAATGTTGAGCCTTACCACCTCCCGTGGTTGTGCATGTGTGTACTGCTATGTATTCTTGTATTCATGAGCATGTGAATCCATGCGGGACCCCATGCTGGAGAAAGAACAATTTACTTACCTGTAACTGTTGTTCTCCAGCATGGGTCTGGCATGGATTCACATGTGAACCCTTCCTCCAACCCCTCTGTGGTTCTTCTCTTGGTCCTACTGCCACTTTACGTGCTACCAAATCTGAAGATGGCTGCCAGAGGAGGGGCTTAGGTAGAGGGCAGTCATTGGCTGGGGGGCAGTATGACCCAGAGACCAGTGATTGGTTATTAGTAGAAAGACAATTCAGAAACGAAACTGAAACTGATTTTTTCTTTACCAAGGATTCCCAGCCTGACGACGGGGAATATTCATGAGCATGTGAATAAATGCCAGACCCATGCTGGAGAACAACAGTTACAGGTAAGTAACTTGTAATCCCTAAGAAGATTAAGGAACAAAAGTGTACAGAGGTTCAAAAGCACAGTGGCCCGTAGTGACCTCCACACCAGCCAAATCCCAAGTTCAAAATAATAGTAATAATCAAAACAAAAAAAGAGAAAAACTCAGATCATACAATTTTGTCTTTTTAGGGTTCAAAGGCATCACTAGCCCACACTCACCCTCTTGAGGCAATTCCAGAGAAATGTCAGACACACTGCAATGTGACGAGGCTCAAGGGCACTATGGCCCGCAGTCACCCCTCAAGCGCAATCTGTCCAAAAACCCAATTCTTCCAGGCACTAAACAGTTCTCCCAGAAGTTGCAGAGAGGCTCAAAGGCCGTAGCCTGCAGTCACCCCACTGACACAGTATGTGCGCGGGTCCTGTACTCTCATACCCACAATTTCTGTTCCCCAAAGTTGCTGAGGGGCTCAAAAACTCTATGGCCTGCAGTCACCCCTTGGCGTGGTAGTGAAGTAGTAGAGTTTCAAAGCATTGAGCAGATCGGGAAATAAGAAATTGGACTACGCTCCTGCGTGAAGTTAGAGTTCAAGGTCCCCCTGTATCAAGGTGGAAGAAGTAGAATCGATAGAATCGTTGGTCATAAAGACACCAATCTTTCGTGCATTTCCAGTTACAGGCATGTCAAAAGTTACCAATTTGGCGCCAAAAAATGTAATTGTCCGAAGATCACTCACAATGCGTCTTTTGGGGACTGAAGCGACACCTTACCCTTCAATGTCGCACCAGAAGATTAACCAAGTCCTATAGTCACACTAAATGTTAGAAATGCCACCAGGTCAAATCTTCAGCGATCACGTTGAAGGACACAAAGACACGTCACCAGGCAGCCAAAACCACAATGCTTGTGCTGGCGTATGCTCGGTGGGGTCGCTTTAAATGTTTCAGTAGGCAACAATCCAATACAAAGGAGACCGTAGGAAAGCGAACACAGAGGCTCCAAGTTAAGGACACCAAGAGGCAAAGTTCTTACCCACTGGCAGGCCAAAACTTGGCAAGGTGTCCAACGCAGCCGCTGCACCGCAAACCCCAAACACAAAACACACTACTGGCGCACCGCTACGTGCCTGCGTGGTGTTTTTGAAGAAAAGATTCCTCCGGATGCAGGAGTAGAAAGGACTTATGCGTCTTCCCCAAAGCAAAATCCAAACGGAGCGTAGTTAGAGCAGGACTTCCTCACAAGCAACACAAAACACACTATTGGCACACAGAGACTGTGCTAAGCTTGAGTGTGCCACCTTGTCCCATGCTGAAAATGTGGTGAAGGGAAGGGAAGCCAACGGCTTGAATATTCTGACATTTAATTTCTTGAACACTTTTCTTTTGCATAACATTGTTTTCCACGCTATTTGTGTTTAGAGGTAAGGATTGGCAATAGGTTTATTAGTATAGGCCCTTTTATTTTGACACGACACCACTAGGACTGCATTATTATTATTTGATGGTCAAAGATTTAGGATTAGATAGGCGTTTTTCAAACCCAATTTGAAGTTCAATAAACACCCTTGAACTGTGGTAACTTGTGTCTGTCTTACTGTTGATACCATACCTTCTTTACGGAACCTGTTTCAAATTCTGTGATAAAACGACATTGCTTTTCATTACAGCACTTCAGTGTAAATAAATCAATCAATGAATAACAAGCATATTATACAAAACAACTTTACACACTTGTTGCATAAATATACAATCTAGCATCCCCCCTATGATTTATGTAAAAACTGGGTACAGAGGTGTACATTCAATCATATATCTATCTGTGACCATCTGCTCTGTCCCACTACATTCACAGAACCATTGTAACTGCTGTAGCACAAACGCCTCGATATGACAACATTGTGTCATCTTCATTATGAATGCTATGCTGTTGCCAACTTGTGTTTCGGCCTGATATTTGGATACAGCTACATACTCCGTCACTTTTACATTCAGACTACTGTCTTCATCAAGATAAAATTGACTTCCACATTGCCCAAACGGAGGGATTCATTTTCATTACTTCTCCCAAATCTTTCTCTCGTAGAGCGATGGAAACCAGCTGGTGACAGGGAGCTGTTTAGTGTTGGCCTTTTGTCTAGTTGGTTGGTATATATTGTGTTTTGGTTTGAAATGTTTGTGATCCTTTGTTTTAGTGTTTTATCAGTATGTTGATAGAGTGGTGTTTATTTTCCCATATAAAAAAGTAAGCGTTGCTCTTTCCTTCAGTGCCTTTTCTCTTTTGTCTCCTTGAAAATTTAAAAAAGCTAAGAAGTTGTTCTCTGCTCCTCATCCCATCTCTCAAAACAACCATCAAAAAATCAAAATAAGATTGTTTACCCTTTCCCAGTTTCTCCTGACATGTTTGTTGTTGTCTTGCCTTCCCAGTCCCTGCTGCTGTTCTGTTGGTTTGTCGTGTAGTGTTGTTTAAATTAGTATTGTAGTGATTTGGATTTGTTTAATTGTTATATTATATTGCGGTTGTTTTTTATTTCTCAGGGCTGGTTTGTGGTTTCAAAGTTGTGGGTTCTCTAGGTGTGCTCCCAGACAGTTCTCAGCTTTTGCCAATTTCCATGTTTGTTTCTCGTGCTGTGCATGCAATGCCGGGAGGGGAAAGAAGCAGCAGATGACGCAGAGGAGGAGGAGGGGGAGGAGGAGAGGAAAGAGGAGAGGGAAGAGGAGGAGGAGGAGGAGAAGCTCTATTTCTTCTAGCAGGAGGAGAATTTCCCCATGATGGATGAGGAGGGGTAACCTCATGCTGTTTGTAGCGGCCGGTTCACAAGCCTGGGCAATGCAAGATTGCCGGTCCTACAAGTTCACATGGGAGGCAGACGCATTAGAGTAGTCTCAGGAGGAGGAGTGGGAGTGGATGCAGGGCCATCAGACGTTTCTGGCTAGTAGCACAGAGGTAAGGTGGCTTCTGGACGCCTGCCTGAGGCAGGTCAGGCAGTGCCTCTAGTGCATGCCTCCAAAGAGTGAGGCCTCTACTGCATGTCAATATGGAGGTATGGCCACAGAAGGAACATAAGGGTATGTTCCTCTTGTGGAAGAAGCGGCAGCTGCAGCAAGCATCCTGGAAGTGTATTATGGGGCTTCTCCTATCTTGGTGGGAATCATTGAGGAGGTCTAGGGTGCTACTGAGGACAAGGTGGAGGCCTATCGGGACGGGGCTCAGGTGAAGGGCCAGACTAAGGTGGTATTGCAGCAGATGGTGAACCTAACTCAGGGGGCAAAGAAGAATCAGATAAAGGAGAACGTCGAGGAGAAGGCAGAGGACTCTTCCTGCACCTGCCACAATGGTGTGGGAAACTAGGCACTGGATGATCCCCAGGGAGCAGAGAACATTAACCCCCTTGTCTCCCATTCCCAACCCACGTGATCCATCCGGGGTGTGCAACTAGTTTGCCTTGCCACCAGGCACAATCATCATGCGGAAGCATCAGGAGGTCTTCTGCTTGAGGAGCCATGGGAAGAAGTGTTAGGCAGAAACCTGTGCAGTTCCCTTAGGGACCACTGCAAAAGGCTTAAGACTACAGGTGTTGGCAGTAAACCAAATTGGTAGCAACTGTACCACCCAGATTTACCTGGTAGCTGTGGCTGAGCAGCCAGACTTCTCTCAAGAAGAGTTAGACAGTATATAGAGTATACAAGATAGGTACCAAAATACAGTAGCACAAGCAAACACTGACCAGAGCTTTGGTATCAAGTATATAATTATTTATTTAAAGACACACTTAGAAACACTCTAGCACTATTATTGTAAGCAAGTTCAGAAACAGTCACTATTAATATATATATACATCCCTTATTCCTTATTAGACAAGTCTTAGTTAACACCACCCAAGTGGTAAGATGAGGATTTACGAGACACCCCACACAGACCGTTGCGAGGGAGGCCAGGCCGACACAGTACCTTGAAAGTGGAGAGAATCCTCCAGCGGGGGCAGTTGTTCCTGGCAGTGGATGCAAGTCATGGTGTCGTCCAGAGGAAGAGAATATCTCGACGTGGAGTAAAGCTGAAGGTCGTTGCACTGCCAGAGAAGAAACCAGCCGCAGAGTTCTCCGGTTAAAAGGTACTACCCTTTTGTTCGTGGTAGTGGAAAAATGTGTTATCCCGGTTGCCGGGGTGCTTGGCACAAGCAAGGCGGCCACGAGATGATCCGGGAAGGCGAAAGGGCGGGCAAACTGGTTATCCCCACCAGTCAAAGGAAGAAGACTCTTCGGGATGAAGATCTCCTCTGTCGTTGGAAGAAGTGCTGAGTCGGTTCTGCAGGGCTCCACCGGTGGTGTCGTCGTTGCAGGTTGGCTCAGCTTCTCCCTCTTCGGATTCTTTGGTCCTGTGGCGACGTCTGAAGTCCCAGTCCCCAAAGCCCTGCTTTTATGCAGAAAACCCCCATTCATCAGTCCTAGCTGTCACTCAAACATGCTAAGTGGTGAGCCGGGCGGCTCACCACTGGGCCAATCACACAAGAGCGCGACTTGAGTTGCCGAGGCAACTCAGTCCAGGGTGCCTAAACCCCCCTCCCACACATCCTGTAGGCCCAGACAGAGTGGCACAACTTTTGGAGGCTTCTGTGGAGAAGCCCACTAAAAAGTCGAACAAAGGTGCTCGACTTGGGTTGGAGTTACAGAGGCGAACACAAACGCCATTTTAAAACCGAGTCCTGGCGAAAAGACCCAACCGGGGAATAAATATTAAATAAATAACCCGGCGGTATCTTTAACATTGCACCAAAAAGTGGTGTGTTTAAAATTAATGGGAAAATCCCATAGTAAATATTCTTAAGGAATATTTCTCGTGGTAACCACTGCCACCAGCCAGAAACTCGACGAGGGGGGACTGCACAGTGCCCCCTCGAAAAACAGACCCAGGGGAAATCTAATTACCCCTACCAGTACTTCCACAATATGATGGTTTGCACTGGTTCTGTTCCCAATTTAATACTAGTAAAGTCAATGGTGACTTTACATGCCCTGGGAGACAGTAGTCAGTCCCAGGGTATGGAGTCCATGTTTGGGGGTCACTAGGACACCCCTGTGTTACTGCACTGAGGGTGCTGTGTAACACACTTCAAAAACCACATGAAACCCTATGGAGTAAAAGACCCCATAGCCCATAAAACACATCACAAAGTCAAAGGATATCTCAAATCATGTCTAAGAGTGGGAGAAAGAGTCTCACTCTTAGCAGGAGAAAAAAATAAACCCCATAAATCCAGCAAAGCTGCTGGGGGACTCACTAGGTTTGGGAAATTAGCCTTAACAGAGAATTCTCCCTAACAAGAAGGTCAAGCAGGACAGATATTTCCCTCTGCTAATTAGCCAGTCGGTCGCAGTATTGTAGCAGTTTCTGTATAATGCCAATGATAAGAAAGATCCACTTTTTAGTGTTAGGAAGCTTTTTTTAATGTGATGCTGTTAGGGAGAATTCTCAGAAATGTGCTAATTCCCTTCTACCTTTGAGACCCCCAGCTCTTTTTGTTGCACTTTAGGACGTTTAATTTCTAACCTTGAGAGAGTGAGACCTTTTTCCCACTCTCTCATGTATTTTTCTGTGATTTTGACTTTGGAGTCCGACTCCATAGGCATCATCTTTACATTGTGATGCACAGCACCTTCAGTGCAGTGATACAGGGAAGTCTCTTAGATTTCCCCAAAGGTTTATATACCTTCGCTTGGTAAAACTACTGATTCCAAGAGCAGTGAAGAGAAATCGACTTTACTTACATTTTGTAACTTTCTAGACGCAGCACACACTATCTTACAATAGGGTGATGGAGGGGTTACTTAGTTTCTCATGTAACACTTTTTTTTAATGTTACCCTTTCTACAGTTAATGGCTGGTGGCAGTGGTTTACTTTTTCCTACCATTGTGTGTTTCTATTGCGGGCTGCAATTGCAGCTGCAGTAAGACACCTATTTCATCAAAATGGCCCTGGTCTTCTTTTTCTTGTTGGAAAAGTCCTTCTTGAGATATACTGTGTGTACCAAACCAGGTTTGGTCCCTTTGTTCATTTTGTCTTTGGCGGGGTACACTGGTGAAGCCCGCCTCTGGCTCCAGTGTGTCTGGCGGGGCAGGAAACGAGGGAGGTGCCCGAAACTCCCTGTGCTTAGTCTCCTTGGTTTCAGCAATGCACCCAAGCATGATTGGCTGGAAGGCTGTCCTTTGTGGACAGCCACCCTGCTGTGTGATTGACAGCTAGGCTATGAATGAATGGTAGAAACCTGCATAAAAGGCAAGGCTTTTTGCTTGGAAGGCAGAGTCGACCACTGGATGAAGGAATCCGAATCCAATGAAGAACTTGGAAGAGACGCTTGCTGCAACTCCTGGACCGTTGGTTTGCCCGGTGAAGCCCTGCTGCATTGCTGAAGCTCTAAATTCGCCTCAACTAGAGAAGCCCTGCAACTGACAACTTCTCCCCTTGGGTTGGTGGGACCAATCAACCCCAAAGCAAACTCGTCTGGACATCCTCTTAGAGCTGGCTGTGCTTCCGCAGCTGCTGCAGGAACCAATTGCCAGGGAGAGGAACACCAGAATCGAGTGTCTTGTTTTTAAGTCGGACCCGAGTTCCAGGAAGTTCCTCCGGACTCCAAGGAAGCAGGACTGACGAAGCCTGAGCCACCTCAACAGAGTGCTGGACCCCAGATGCAAGGAAAGTTCATAATGGTATCCAAGAACCGCAGTGGTGCTGTTTGCGAGAGCCGCAAGAGCTGAAACCGCGAAGTGACGCAGATCTGAAGTTTGCCCGTTGCTACCACCGACCTTCCATTCGTAGTGCAGGAGTCCCCAGATGTCCTCCCTTTTGTCCCCACGACTGAGGACCAGGAACAACAGGACCTGCCGACCTACACAGGAACAGAAGCCAGCTGGAACCGATTTCTTCTAACCAAAGATACTCTAAAACTAAGGGGACTTAACTCTTGTCGTGTAGCCTTGCTAGTTCTTGGTTGCCCTTGTAGAGTTGCTTGCAGTTTTGCCCCTCACAAGCTGCCAGCTTTGTGGCCCTACAGTGATTTTAATTTTTTTAACAAAAACTTCTGAAACATTGTGCAAGATTTTTTACTTACCTGCAAGAAGTGCATTAGCTCACCTAGACGTTTGCTCAACTAACACTGGCTGTCCTGGCTCCCTGAAAGACACTTCTTATCTCTGACTTTGTGCTTTGCCTTTCCCCCAGGAAAGGGTTAATTTACTTTGCATTGGAGGGTTTGAAAAGTACTTGTCTGCTTAAGAATATTTGTTAACCATTGTTTAATTCGCTCCTCTTTTCCTTATTACACTAAAACTCAGTATTGCTCTAAATGTATCAGTGATATATTAATGTCCACAGTGTCCTAGTTATTTAAGTCACCTCAGGGCATAGGAAGAATCTGTGTGCCATCCCAAATGGGTATTTACTGATTTAAAGAAACTGAGAGTGTGTATTTTGAAGTATATTGTTGGTACATATATATTGCTCCCTTGTGAAGAAACAACAAGTTGGGCTCCTGGTATGGAACCTATTCTACCCAGGAGGGTTAACTAGAAACAAAATATACAAATGAATAGGTCCAAAGACACTATGCTCATAACAGACACTACCAAAGGGTTGCAGACCTCTGCATTTAAAAAGAAGGAATCACTCTTCAGTGTTGTATTATAGAGATAAATCTCACTTTTTTATATAACATTGTATGAATCAGAATATGAATAAACAATTCAAGAGAGACATCAAAATGGTTTGCTAAGACAGAACAACAGGCAACGAAATACATTTATCACACACAGTGCCAAAACATTTCTGGAACAAACTCCAAATAGCGTGTGTGTGACGGACCCCAAAATCTATTAGGATTTGTCAAGGGATTCACATAATTTTGTGTACATATTCACCAAGACAATATAAAAACATATAGAACCATTGTAAAGGGCACAAAAATCATTTTGCTTGTGTAAATATGCTGTAAATTAGGGGAGTGGTGAGTCTACACCAGGTGTTTCAGCCGTTTTTTCGGTGGGCTAGATGTACCTCATCGTTAACACGGCCTTCATCAGGACGGAGTTCTGTGTAGAATGACGTCTGTGCTGCAGAGAAGGGAGACTACAGTCAGGGAGGTGTCTGAGCAAAGAAATTATTTTAACTGACTAAATCAAAACGTGTGGTCAACAAGGTATTGAAAAACACACAGCTTACCTATGGGTAAATAAATTTCACAGGCAAAGTACTAGAGATGCGTACGCCGCATGGGCTCGTCTCTGTGTATTCCTGTCGCAAGAGACAGAAAAAAGACAAAGAGGACAAAGGGAAATGGAGATTAATCATGTCCCTTCGCTATCGGGTCCGTTAAGCATGGAAAAATACATGCACGCGGAGTGTCTTACCTCTCGCTGGAGGTATTTAGATCGAAAAGCCAGATCCACGGTGGCGTCACAGCGAACAAGCACGGCTATGGAAAAAATAAATAAATGAAATTCAGTGTGAGTGTTGGAACAGGGGAGAGCCTATCTCCCAGGATTCAAGGAGGGGATATACCAATGGTGGCAGGGTTACCTCTACAGGCTGCAGGGTGTACAGCCACGCTGTAGCGATGTTAGTGCTGAAACTCCTCGCGCTGTTAAGTCAGACGAGACTGCGGGGGCCTGGCTGCAGAATGTTAGCTTTGGTAACGCTGTTGCTAGGCCCTGCGGGTCTTTTATATGGTGGCTGTTTTGGAACCCTCCGGACCGAGTGGTGCACAAACACATGGAATCCACTCCATCCGGGGGAAACTATGTCAAAGCAATTTTTATCGATGCACTATGGGTCAATGTGCATCTAAAAAGTGAATTTAGACACAGTTGTTTACATATGGTTGTCATGGCCACCATCAATCGTGCTTGGCGACAATGTCTAGGGGCGTGGAAAAACAGTAGCAAAACGTGTAAATATACTATGCCACAGACAAATACGATTAAGATGCCGTTCAGACCAATAGGATGCCGTGGGCCACCATGGCGCAAAAGTTGAAACAGCTGACATCGTTTAAATGCATACCAGGATACAGTTAAGCATAAGTACAGATTGTTTTGGCAAGAAATGAATTCATGGTTGCTTCTTAACCAAACAAGCTTCAAATTTCAAAATAGACCATGCGTGCAGGGTTCCTTAACACGAGATGAATACATGGTTTCGAAGTGCACACAAGCATCAACGTTAACAGAAAATGCACATTTCCTCACAAAGGTGTTCAAAAACTAGTCCTAGAGTTCAGTTCCACCTGGCTACTGATGTATGGGTTACATAATGTGACTTGGTCTATGCAATCAAAACATCAACATATATGTAATGTACATTCATTACCTCTCACTTATGTTTCTTTTTACAGCAACATTGAGGAAGAACAGAGAAGCTACCTCATGACAATTAAAGGGGGGCTTACTAGCTAGACAGTTGATGTTACGCATTGTAGTGTTCTGCACAATTTCGAGGGATCAGTGTGACATACAATGTTACAGGAAAGACTTCCACTCAACTGAAACATTTAACCCAGCCTGCACGGTGTTGAGTCTATGAACCCATCGTTGTTCTAATTGGGTGAGAGTTTTGTTCAAATCACCCCCACGTTTAGCTGGTTTTACTTTTTGCAAGACAAACCATTTTAGGTCAGTGTCACTGTGGTTCTTATTGACGAAGTGTTCTACTAAAGGCTTAACAGCAACCTTGTTCCTGACACAGGAACGATGTTCAGAAATACGCATTTTGATGGCACGTATGGTTTTTCCCCACATAAATCAGCTTGCAAGGGCATTGTATTATGTCGATGACACCCTTCGTGTTGCAGTTTGTAAAGTCTGTCATAGTCCATTTCACTTGTTCATGTTCAAAAGATTTCTTTTGTAGGGTCAGGGGACACGCCACACAATGACCACATTTATGGTGTCCAACTATAGGGGGTAAATCCCATAGTGTGTTCTGTACTTGTGGAGGTGGCTCTATAAAAGTGTGTACAACAGCATCTCTCAGATTCCTGTTTTTCTTGAAAGCAAAACACGGCTCATGGTGTAGAGTGCCTGGACTTTTTACCAGATGCCAGTTCTTCTTGATAGTTTTCTGAATCAAAAGGGTCAGAGGTCCGAAGGTAGTGACACATACAAGTCTTCCCAAATCCTTTTTCGGTTTGTTTTCCAAGCAGATTTATCTAGGCGTGTGTCTGGCTCTTTTCTTGGCTTGGTTAATTGCCTTTTTTGATAGCCTCTCTCTGCAAGTCGTTGATGTTGGTGGAATTTATCCAAATCAGAACAATTCCTACGGATGCGCAAAGGCCTCCAGGTACGGAATATCCCGAGGGTTTTTACAGACAACCCTAAGTTTATGAAAAACTTCAGCGGGGTGGGAAATAAATGTAGTCGTGACTGGTTGATTTTGGTCATAGGCACGGCGAAAGAGGAATGTGATGAGCAAGGTGCGGAATTACTCGAGTTGGAAAAAAAGTTTCTTGAAGACAAATCGATCCAAGACGCAAAGGATAAGCTGGACAAATTGGAGTTGGAAATTACCAAATTCAAAAACCTAACACTGGACAGGAAGGTTGACAAGTTCAGAAAAGACTTGGCGAATTATTCATAAGAAAAAACGTATCCTTTCTTGAGACCCACATACTACACAGATCTACAAGCAAGCCAAAACATCAATCGGAGAAATAGATCAGTCAATTTTGCAGGGACATCTTCCAGTGCAAGTGGAAGTACCTTGTGCCTACCAGGAGCTGCAGGACAACAGCTGCCACAACCTTTTGTTCCCAGGGGCGGACGAAGAGGAAGACCCACGAGGCGCCCGACGCAATCAGGGCAGCGGATGAGAACGCGCCAGTGGTACCAAAACCAGGGACAGAACCAGGGATACCAGTCTTCGTCTTATCCTCCCGTGTTATGACCTCACCAGAGTTAAGGCTCCTCGGAAAGGGCTTATCCTTTGTCCCGGCCCAAAGGGCACGACCTTTCGAAATTGAATTAGAACTACGGAAATTCTTCAGGAATATACATTTGAAACATTTTTTTGAAAGTTACTTACCGTCGTGCAGAGAGGCTGAACAACAACTACCACCGAGCAAGTCAGACAACACCACAGGTCTAAAAGAACAATCTAAGTTGTATCCTCCACCGGGTTCTACCCCAGGGGAAATTATAACTTTCGAGAAGGTAGTTACTAAAACCATAATGGCCGGTTTCAAAAAAGAAAATTTCTACAGAGATAATCTGGACAGAGAAGAGAGGACCGCCATGAGGAGTTTCGAAACTGACAGATCGATAACAATCAAGCCCGCAGACAAAGGGGGTGGCATTGTTGTTTGGGATACCGCTGATTACAACATAGAGTGCCTACGACTATTGAGTGATCGAGAAGCTTACTTACCCTTGGAATACAACCCCACGAAAGGCCCTCCAAGACAAAATTGCAAGTCTTACCCAACACGCCCTCATACAAGGTTGGATATGTGAAGATGAGAAGATGTTCTTAAATAAGACTAATCCACGCATCCTAGCCTTTTATATCCTCCCTAAGATGCATAAAAACTCAGAAAAACCTCCCGGTAGACCAATAGTATCTGCTTGCGGATCCCTTCTGGAACGGTTGTCCATGTACACTGACTATTTTCTAAAACCTTTTGTAATCGGAATGCCTTCTTATCTAAAGGATACTACTAATACCATTAATCTGCTTGATGATATCCTCCTCACTAGTGACAGCCTCCTCGTCACAATAGATGTCGAGGCACTTTATACATCTATACCACAACAAGAAGGTTTAGTAGCTATTCGTGACATCTTGAACACCAGAGAAGACCTTGACTCCACCCCCACTAATTTCATCCTTGAGTGTACGAGACTGGTGATGGCTGAAAATGTTTTCCTTTTTCAGAATTAAATTTACAAGCAAATCAAAGGTGTGAGCATGGGCTCTACCTTTGCCCCAGACATCGCAAATTTATACATGTCCCGATATGAAGAGAACCATGTCTTCAATTCAGAGAACCCCTTCTTTGGAAACATCTCAATATGGCAGAGGTATATTGACGATGAGATTATCATATGGCAGGGAACACCCTTTGAACTACAACAGTTCCACAGCTGGATTAATTCAAGAAATACCCACATCAAGTTTACAATGCACTGGGACCACCACCAAATAGACTTCCTGGACGTACACATCTACAAGACCGGAAACCGATTAAAGACAGAGTTATTTCGTAAACCCACGGACCGCAACAGTCTGTTGCACTTCCAAAGTTATCACCCGATGGGGTTAAAATATAATTTACCCTATGGGCAATGTCTGCGCATCCGTAGGAATTGTTCTGATTTGGATAAATTCCACCAACATGCAGAGGGATTGACCCAACGACTTGCAGAGAGAGGCTACCCAAAAAAGGCAATTAACCAAGCCAAGAAAAGAGCCCGACATACGCCTAGAGAAATCTGCTTGGAAAACAAACCGAAAAAGGATTTGGGAAGACTTGTATGTGTCTCTACCTTTGGTCCCCTGAGCCTTTTGATTCAGAAAACTATCAAGAAGAACTGGCTTCTGGTAAAAAGTCCAGGCACTCTACACCATGTGCCGTGTTTTGCTTTCAAGAAAAACAGGAATCTGAGTGATGCTCTTGTACACACTTTTATAGAGCCACCTCCACAAGTACAGAACACACTATGGGATTTGCCCCCTATAGTTGGACACCATAAATGTGGTCATTGTGTGGCGTGTCCCCTGACCCTACAAAAGAAATCTTTTGAACATGAACAAGTGAAATGGACTATGACAGACTTTACAAATTGCAACACGAAGGGTGTCATCTACATAATACAATGCCCTTGCAAGCTGTATTATGTGGGAAAAACCATACGTGCCATCAAAATGCGTATTTCTGAACATCGTTCCTGTATCAGGAACAAGGTTGCTGATAAGCCTTTAGTAGAACACTTCGTCCATAAGAACCACAGTGACACTGGCCTAAGATGGTTTGTCTTGCAAAAAGTAAAACCAGCTAAACGTGGGGGTGATTTGAACAAAACTCTCACCCAATTAGAACAACGATGGGTTCATAGACTCAACACCGTGCAGGCTGGGTCAAATGTTCCAGTTGAGTGGAAGTCTTTCCTGTAACATTGTATGTCACACTGATCCCTCGAAATTGTGCTGAACACTACAATGCGTAACATCAACTGTCTAGCTAGTATAGACACATATACAACACTATTGAGTGCTGGATGAAATAGAATTGGATGTGCCTAAACGGCTCCAAAACCGAGCTTATGATATTCGGCTCTACACAGGCTAGAAAGAAGTTGAGTCCATCTTACTCCTCGTTCTCTATCAAAAACATCCAAATTCCTATTTCAGGAAAAGTGAAAACCCTAGGAGTGTACCTTCAAGCTTCACTGGGGGCTGAAGCTCACACTGCCTACCTTAAGAAAAACTGTCAATACCACCAAATTCTCCTAAAAAAAATCAGACCTTACTAGATCAAAAAAATCAGACCTTACTAGATCAAAAAAACAGCACGACCATCGCTAGAGCTACTTTACTGTCCAGACTAGATTATGGTAACTCCCTTCTTTTAGGAGCCAACAGCAAATGTCTGAAAAGATGCCAAACAATCCAAAACAATGCCGTCAGAACGATCACAGGAAGAACCTGGAGAGAACACATCACCAGTGAAAGAAAGGCTCTCCATTGGTTGGCTATGAAGGAGAGAATCTCCTTCAAATCTCTCACCATGGTTCATCGCTGTTTATATGGCAAAGCTCCGGTCTACCTCAAAAAACAATTTAAGTTGTACGAGCCATCCAGACAGCTTAGATCCTCTAACACAGGTAAATTGCTAACCACCAAAACACAAAAGAAGCACGGCCTCGGCAAGGCTTTTCGGACCTTGAGTATTGAAAAATGGAATGAACTTCCCACTTCACTGAAACTCGAACCCAACTACCTCCTTTTCAGGAAAAAACTGAAAACACTACTTTTTAAATGAATCCGGGAAACACTCCCTACTGAATTATAATGTAACACTGACCATCACACATTGTCCCATTTTAATCTCTGTTGTCTCGTCTTCTTGTAAGCGCTCTGATGCCCGCGGGCTTTCAGCGCTATATAAATAAATAAATAGTAAGCCCCCCCCCTTTAATTGTCATGAGGTAGCTTCTCTGTTCTTCCTCAATGTTGCTGTAAAAAGAAAATAAATAAATAAATAAATAGTAAGCCCCCCTTTAATTGTCATGAGGTAGCTTCTCTGTTCTTCCTCAATGTTGCTGTAAAAAGAAACATAAGTGAGAGGTAATGAATGTACATTACATATATGTTGATGTTTTGATTGCATAGACCAAGTCACATTATGTAACCCATACATCAGTAGCCAGGTGGAACTGAACTCTAGGACTAGTTTTTGAACACCTTTGTGAGGAAATGTGCATTTTCTGTTAACGTTGATGCTTGTGTGCACTACGAAACCATGTATTCATCTCGTGTTAATGAACCCTGCACGCCTGGTCTATTTTGAAATTTGAAGCTTGTTTGGTTACGAAGCAACCATGAATTCATTTCTTGCCAAAACAATCTGTACTTATGCTTAACTGTATCCTGGTATGCATTTAAACGATGTCAGCTGTTTCAACTTTTGCACCATGGTGGCCCACGGCATCCTATTGGTCTGAACGGCATCTTAATCGTATTTGTCTGTGGCATAGTATATTTACACGTTTTGCTACTGTTTTTCCACGCCCCTAGATATTGTCGCCAAGCGTGATTGACGGTTGCCATGACAACCATATGTAAACAACTGTGTCTAAATTCACTTTTTAGATGCACATTGACCCATAGTGCATCGATAAAAAATTGCTTTGGCATAGTTTCCCCTGGATGGAGTGGATTCCATGTGTTTGTGCACCACTCGGTCCGGAGGGATCCAAAATGGCCGCCATATAAAAGACCCGCGGGGCCTAGCAACAGCGTTACCAATGCTAATGTTCTGCAGCCAGGCCCCCGCAGTCTCGTCTGACTTAACAGCGCGAGGAGTTTCAGCACTAACATCGCTACAGCGTGGCTGTACACCCTGCAGCCTGTAGAGGTAACCCTGCCACCATTGGTATATCCCCTCCTTGAATCCTGGGAGATAGGCTCTCCCCTGTTCCAACACTCACACTGAATTTTATTTATTTATTTTTTCCATAGCCGTGCTAGCCGTGGTTGTTTGCTGTGACGCCACCGTGGATCTGGCTTTTCGATCTAGATACCTCCAGCGAGAGGTAAGACACTCCGTCCGCGTGCATGTATTTTTCCATGCTTAGCGGACCTGATAGCGAAGGGACATGATTAATCTCCATTTCCCTTTGTCCTCTGTCTTTTTTCTGTCTCTTGCGACAGGAATACACAGAGACGAGCCCATGCGGCGTACGCATCTCTAGTACTTTGCCTGTGAAATTTATTTACCCATAGGTAAGCTGTGTGTTTTTCAATACCTTGTTGACCACACGTTTTGATTTAGTCAGTTAAAATAATTTCTTTGCTCAGACACCTCCCTGACTGTAGTCTCCCCTCCCTGCAGCACAGACGTCATTCTACACAGAACTCCTTCCTGATGAAGGCCGTGTTAACGATGAGGCACATCTAGCCCACCGAAAAAACGGCTGAAACACCTGGTGTAGACTCACTACTGGAAGTGTATTATGGGGCTTCTCCTATCTTGGTGGGAATCATTGAGGAGGTCTAGGGTGCTACTGAGGACAAGGTGGAGGCCTATCGGGACGGGGCTCAGGTGAAGGACCAGACTAAGGTGGTATTGCAGCAGATGGTGAACCTAACTCAGGGGGCAAAGAAGAATCAGATAAAGGAGAACGTCGAGGAGAAGGCAGAGGACTCTTCCTGCACCTGCCACAATGGTGTGGGAAACTAGGCACTGGATGATCCCCAGGGAGCAGAGAACATTAACCCCCTTGTCTCCCATTCCCAACCCACGTGATCCATCCGGGGTGTGCAACTAGTTTGCCTTGCCACCAGGCACAATCATCATGCGGAAGCATCAGGAGGTCTTCTGCTTGAGGAGCCATGGGAAGAAGTGTTAGGCAGAAACCTGTGCAGTTCCCTTAGGGACCACTGCAAAAGGCTTAAGACTACAGGTGTTGGCAGTAAACCCAATTGGTAGCAACTGTACCACCCAGATTTACCTGGTAGCTGTGGCTGAGCAGCCAGACTTCTCTCAAGAAGAGTTAGACAGTATATAGAGTATACAAGATAGGTACCAAAATACAGTAGCACAAGCAAACACTGACCAGAGCTTTGGTATCAAGTATATAATTATTTATTTAAAGACAAACTTAGAAACTGTCACAGATTAGACAAATTTTATAAAGGATACAGCCGTGTAAAGGATACAGTCAGTATACACTTTCGGGGAGCCCTTCCGTTTTGGGGTATCTTGAACGTGCAGCGAACCAGATTCCTCCGGGACACCTTGCGCGTGATGCTAAACAAGACTTCCCCCCCCAAGAGCGTAGCCTGTAGGGATTTAATAATAACTAACAGGCCAGGGGCTTGGGCGAAAAGGCAGGAGCAGCGACAACAGAGCTAAGGGAACAAACAAGAAAAAACAATGGTTCAAGAGAGCAACTAATTGTACCCAAAATGCAGCGACCAGCCACCCACAATACCCTCTCTTACCTGCTTAGCTAGAGAGAGATCCCACAACCTATTGTGAGTCCAAAGCACTCTACGACAACCAGGTGGTGCAGGAAGAAGGTTCCAGTTGGTAGGAGTTAGCGTAGAGTTTCACCTAACCCGAACGGCACGAGGGCACAGCTAATGTCCAAAGGCAATCCCTTATTCCATTCAGCAAAGCGTCCTTGAAGTGAAGGTGAGTTCAGCAAAGCGTCCTTGAAGTGAAGGTGAGTTCAGCAAAGCGTCCTTGAAGTGAAGGTGAGCGATCCAATAGTGACCAGGAGAATCAGGAGAGCGTTCATATAGTCACGTCAATGCGTGGAAAAAGAAGGGGAATTAGGAAGTCCGTGAGGATAGTGTTCAGAGGGGACAAATGGAAGCTTTTATCTGGAAATTCAGTGGTGAGAAGCAAATCCGAAAACGTCACAACAAACAGGAGTAGGAGAGAGAAATCCGTTATACAAAGCCAGGAGTTCGACTGCCAAAGGGAAAACAGAAGGGGGTTTTGGCTTCAGAAATAGTAAGGGCTGAGACGTATAGAATAATCCTTTAAACACGAGCCGGGTCTAGGAGGTTCAGGAAACAGGATAACTTGAATCGGGCGCTTAAACTAACTGCTTAGTTTTAGGAGCACCTATTGCATGGACAGGCGTAGTTAAATACGATTCACTTTCCTAGGACGTGAGACGCGTTGCCGGCGTGTCACGTGATCGTAAAAAGTGGGAATGCTGGGAAATGTAGTGCGGCGCGTCCCGCAGCTTGGATTTAGTCGCCAAGGCAACTTCCACATGGAAACGGACGGCCCTAGTCGTCCGTGTGCAGGAATGCGGGGCATGACAGTACCCCTCCGCAAAGAGCGGCTACCCCGGTTGGCACGTAATCTTTCCAAAAAAAAGGCACGCAAAAGCCGGGGTGCATGCACATTTGAGGCCGGCTCCCAAGTTCTATCTTCGGGGCCGTAACCTTTCCAATCAGATAAGATCGCACTCCGTGGCGCAGACGAGTGTCCAGTATAGCATGTACTTCGTATTCGTCTTCCCCCTGCACATTGATGGGAGCAGGAGCAACAGAAAGTCGAGTGCCTGGTACAAAGGGACGGAGGAGGGAAACATGGAAAACAGGGTGAATCCGCCAATGAGATGGAATGTCCAAACGGATTGCAACAGGATTGAGACAGTGCAGTACTTTATAGGGACCTACATAGCGAGGCAATAGTTTTCGCTTACCCCGAATGTTAAGATGCTTGGTCGAGAGCCAGGCACGATCACCCGGTGCATACGAGGGGGCAGGTGAACGATGCCTATCCGCTTGTGTTTTTGTCCGGGACTGCGCAGCCAATAGATGAGACACAATCGAGTCGCGTATAGCAACCAATGTGTCTCTTGTAGATTTTGCAGCAGGGATCTGGTCCAGTGAAGGTAGGACATGTGGAAGAATCCTTGGGTGTACACCATACAATGCGTAAAACGGAGAACAACCTGTTGAAGAGTGCCGAGAGTTATTGTAAGCAAATTCCGCGGTTCCCAGAACGGACAACCAGTCGGTCTGATGTTGTAAGCACAGACAACGAAGGTACTGTTCCATGGTGCCATTGGTGCGTTCGGTTTGTCCGTCCGTTTGGGGGTGGTAGGATGACGAGAGCCGTGCATCTATGCCCAAGGAACGGGTAAGGGCTTTCCAGAACCGTGAGGTAAACTGGGTGCCGCGATCGGAAATCATGATTGTGGGAAGACCAAAAAAACGCACCACATGATCAAAGAATAGTTTAGCCAACAATGGAGCAGTAGGTTGTCCAGAACATGGTATAAACCGTGCCATTTTTGTGAAAACATCCACAACCACAAGTACAGTTGACATCCCCCTGACCGAAGGGAGTTCCACCACGAAATCGAGAGTGACCGTATGCCATGGATGTGGTGGGAGAGGCATTTTCATCAATAGACCGAAAGGTTTCCCAGGTTGTCTCTTGCATTGAATACACACCGCACACTTGGATACGTACGAATCAGAATCCTTCTTCATACCCGGCCACCAGCACCATCGGTGTAAAAGGTCATATGTTTTAAGCTGACCAGGGTGCGCAGCCAACGGGGTATCATGTGCCCATTCCAAGGCCTTCCGTCTGGTTTGGTCGTCAGGTAAATACAAAAGCCCGTGAACATAAGGAAGACCCGTAACAATTTGGGCATCTAGGGTATTGAGAAAGGAAACATGATCTTTGGTCCACTGTCGTACTTGGTCAAGGAATGAGGTGGAGACCGAACAGACACATACTACAGAACCTGGGGGCAATATAGGTGACACCGAGTCCTGGGTGTTAAAATCAGTACCGACACGGGATAAGGCATCCGCCTTCCCATGTAGAAGGCCGGGGCGATAAGTAACTGTGAAATCGAAGAGTGTGAAGAACAAATGCCAACGTATTTGACGGGCATTGGTACATTTTGCATGCGAAAGAGCTTGAAGGTTCCGATGGTCAGAGTACACCGTGATGGTGTGTCGAGCACCCAGGAGATGGTGTCTCCACTCCTTGAAAGCCGCTCGAATTGCCAGAAACTCTCTCTCCATGACGGTGTAGTTGCGTTCAGCCGGAGATAGTTTTCAGGAGAAATAGGCCACCGGATGTAACCGCTGTGTAGCAGGGCAGATCCGAGACAAGATGGCCCCCACCGCTATCGCGGAGGCATCAGCCTCCACTATGAAAGGGAGAGAGGAGTTCGGGTGTTGTAGAACAGGAGCTGTAGTGAAGGCCTTTTTTAATGTCTCAAAGGCCGACTGGGCTTCGTTGTCCCAAACAAAGGGGACCTTGGGACTAGTGAGACGGGTAAGAGGTGCCACTATTTCAGAGAAGGAGGCAATAAAACGTCTGTAGAAGTTTGAAAAACCCAGAAAAGACTGGAGCGCTTTTACTGAGTCCGGAACCGGCCAGTCCATTACAGCCTTGACTTTGGAAGTACACATGAGCACCCCTTTTGCCGAAATCTGAAACCCTAAGAATTCGACTGAGGTGGCGTGGAACACACATTTCTCTAGTTTAGCATAGAGGGAGTGAGTCCGCAAACGCCGCAATACAGAGCGGACATGTTGGATGTGTTGAGCGAGTGAATCCGAGAATATCAGGATATCGTCTAAGTAGATCACCACATAACAATCCAGCATGTCTCCAAAGATGTCATTAACGAAGTGCTGAAAAGTGGCTGGGGCGTTACAAAGCCCAAAGGGCATGACACAGTATTCGTAGAGCCCAAACTTCGTTTTAAAAGCGGTTTTCCATTCATCACCGCTTCGCATTCTGACCAAATTATATGCCCCTCTGAGATCTAATTTGGTAAAAATGGTGGAAGATGTCATCTTATCAAGTAGTTCCGTTATGAGAGGTAGCGGGTACTGGTTCTTGATCGTTATTTTGTTCAAGGCCCTGTAATCTACGCAAGGACGCAGGTCCCCCTCCTTTTTTGGCACAAAGAATATGGGAGAGGCAGCAGGGGAACGGGAAGGTCGAATATGACCCAGACGCAATGCTTTATCCACATACCCTTTTAGATGTTCTTCTTCTTTGACGGTTAAGGAATAGACACGACCGTGAGGCACCACTGCCCCAGGTACCAAGTCAATGGGGCAGTCGTAACAACGGTGTGGGGGCAATATCTCTGATAGTCCTTTGTCAAAGATATCGGAAAATTCTTTGTATACCATCGGCAGTTCGGGTGTTGGATCCTTTAGCGTGGCATTAATGTAGGGGACATTAGACAACAACGCCAAACAAGGAGAAGCAGGCGACATATCCGGGTTTTGAAGACCATGTTGGATACAAAACACGGAAGAAAAATGCACCGTCCGTTGGACCCAGTCAATTACAGGGTTGTGAGTCCGAAGCCAGGGAAGACCAAGAATGATCCCAAATTGAGGGGCCGAAATAAGGTCAAACACTATATGTTCAGTGTGGCCTTCTTGGGTGGACATGCAAAGCGGGGTTGTCTGTTTCGTTACCCATCCGGATACCAGACGAGAACCGTCTACAGCATGCACCTCCTCAGGTCTGGCTTTAGGAACTACCATTACACCATGGCATCGAGCTAACTGTATATCCATGTAGTTACCGTTAGCCCCCGAATCAATCATGACTGGTTTGGTGAAAGGCTCAACACCGGGAATCACAAAATACATTGCCAGATAGATGTGTGAGGAGGGAGGACATTGTTCCGAGCCATCCATTTGGTGACTCATCCTTAGGGCTCGGCTTAAGGACGAGTCTTGGCGTTTCCCGCCGTCTTGACAGGTCGCCTAGGGCAGACACGGATGAAGTGACCTGACTGGCCACAATAGAAACATAAATTATTAACCATACGCCGTTCACGTTCGGCTTTGGTTAATGGACCTCTGATAGCCCCTATTTGCATTGGTTCGACTTCTCCTGAAGAGGTAGAAGGGGGGCTTTCTGCCTTGGCTGAAAGACGAAGATCAGGGACACGCCGTTCGCCACGTCTCTGCCGTAACCTAGCATCGACCTGTAAAACCAAGTCTACCAGTTCCGGAAAACCGGACGGTAGAGCCGGTACCACTGATAAAGCGTCTTTTAATTCTTCCGAAAGTCCCTTATAGAAGACGGCCGCTTTCTTTTGTTCGGGCCAGGTAGTTTCCGCTGCCAACTGATTAAAGCGGGCAAGGTAGGATATAAGGTCCGATTTGCCCTGGCTGATAGCAAGGAACTCGAGATCAGAAGTCTGTGCTTTGTAACGCATATCGAATACACTATTCATGGATTGAATAAGGGTATCGAAATCATATAAGGCTGGGTCGTTGGCTTCGAGCAACGGGTTAGCCCAAGCCGCTGCCGTACCTCCCAAATGGGAAAGAAGGAACGCTGCTTTAGTAACAGCGTCAGGAAATGCCAGCGGCCGACACAGAAAATGCAGACGGCACTGATTAATGAAGGTCCGATATGTTTTTGGATCTCCAAAAAAGCGTTCCGGAGGGGCCAAAGGGAAAGGTCCCGGAAGGACAATGGGGGCTGAAGCAGGAGGTGGAACTTGGGGCGTAGGAGGGGCTGCTGCAATAGCATCACCAAACTCCTCATCGGGTGGTAGTGGCTGCACGAAACTCTGTAGCACATCCATGCGCTGATGGAGGGTCGCATGTGCTGATGCCATGTCGGTACGTAAAGCCGCAAAGGCTTGCAGCAAGGCAGCCATTTGATCGGCTCCGGTTTCCATGACCGACAGGCAAGAAAAAATAGGCTCCTAAATCTGTCACAGATTAGACAAATTTTATAAAGGATACAGCCGTGTAAAGGATACAGTCAGTATACACTTTCGGGGAGCCCTTCCGTTTTGGGGTATCTTGAACGTGCAGCAAACCAGATTCCTCCGGGACACCTTGCGCGTGATGCTAAACAAGACTTCCCCCCCCAAGAGCGTAGCCTGTAGGGATTTAATAATAACTAACAGGCCAGGGGCTTGGGCGAAAAGGCAGGAGCAGCGACAACAGAGCTAAGGGAACAAACAAGAAAAAACAATGGTTCAAGAGAGCAACTAATTGTACCCAAAATGCAGCGACCAGCCACCCACAATACCCTCTCTTACCTGCTTAGCTAGAGAGAGATCCCACAGCCTATTGTGAGTCCAAAGCACTCTACGACAACCAGGTGGTGCAGGAAGAAGGTTCCAGTTGGTAGGAGTTAGCGTAGAGTTTCACCTAACCCGAACGGCACGAGGGCGCAGCTAATGTCCAAAGGCAATCCCTTATTCCATTCAGCAAAGCGTCCTTGAAGTGAAGGTGAGTTCAGCAAAGCGTCCTTGAAGTGAAGGTGAGTTCAGCAAAGCGTCCTTGAAGTGAAGGTGAGCGATCCAATAGTGACCAGGAGAATCAGGAGAGCGTTCATATAGTCACGTCAATGCGTGGAAAAAGAAGGGGGAATTAGGAAGTCCGTGAGGATAGTGTTCAGAGGGGACAAATGGAAGCTTTTATCTGGAAATTCAGTGGTGAGAAGCAAATCCGAAAACGTCACAACAAACAGGAGTAGGAGAGAGCAATCCGTTATACAAAGCCAGGAGTTCGACTGCCAAAGGGAAAACAGAAGGGGGTTTTGGCTTCAGAAATAGTAAGGGCTGAGACGTATAGAATAATCCTTTAAACACGAGCCGGGTCTAGGAGGTTCAGGAAACAGGATAACTTGAATCGGGCGCTTAAACTAACTGCTTAGTTTTAGGAGCACCTATTGCATGGACAGGCGTAGTTAAATACGATTCACTTTCCTAGGACGTGAGACGCGTTGCCGGCGTGTCACGTGATTGAAAAAGTGGGAATGCTGGGAAATGTAGTGCGGCGCGTCCCGCGGCTTGGATTTAGTCGCCAAGGCAACTTCCACATGGAAACGGACGGCCCTAGTCGTCCGTGTGCAGGAATGCGGGGCATGACAGAAACACTCTAGCACTATTATTGTAAGCAAGTTCAGAAACAGTCACTATTAATATATATATATACATCCCTTATTCCTTATTAAACAAGTCTTAGTTAACACCACCCAAGTGGTAAGATGAGGATTTACGAGACACCCCACACAGACCGTTGCGAGGGAGGCCAGGCGGACACAGTACCTTGAAAGTGGAGAGAATCCTCCAGCGGGGGCAGTTGTTCCTGGCAGTGGATGCAAGTCATGGTGTCGTCCAGAGGAAGAGAATATCTCGACGTGGAGTAAAGCTGAAGATCGTTGCACTGCCAGAGAAGAAACCAGCCGCAGAGTTCTCCGGTTAAAAGGTAGTACCCTTTTGTTCGTGGTAGTGGAAAAATGTGTTATCCCGGTTGCCGGGGTGCTTGGCACAAGCAAGGCGGCCACGAGATGATCCGGGAAGGCGAAAGGGCGGGCAAACTGGTTATCCCCACCAGTCAAAGGAAGAAGACTCTTCGGGATGAAGATCTCCTCTGTCGTTGGAAGAAGTTGTGAGTCGGTTCAGCAGGGCTCCACCGGTGGTGTCGTCGTTGCAGGTTGGCTCAGCTTCTCCCTCTTCGGATTCTTTGGTCCTGTGGCGACGTCTGAAGTCCCAGTCCCCAAAGCCCTGCTTTTATGCAGAAAACCCCCATTCATCAGTCCTAGCTGTCACTCAAACATGCGGCTCACCACTGGGCCAATCACACAAGAGCGCGACTTGAGTTGCCGAGGCAACTCAGTCCAGGGTGCCTAAACCCCCCTCCCACACATCCTGTAGGCCCAGACAGAGTGGCACAACTTTTGGAGGCTTCTGTGGAGAAGCCCACCAAAAAGTGGAACAAAGGGCTCGACTTGGGTTGGAGTTACAGAGGCGAACACAAACGCCATTTTAAAACCGAGTCCTGGCGAAAAGACCCAACCGGGGAATAAATATTAAATAAATAACCCGGCGGTATCTTTAACATTGCACCAAAAAGTGGTGCGTTTAAAATTAATGGGAAAATCCCATAGTAAATATTCTTAAGGAATATTTCTCGTGGTAACCACTGCCACCAGCCAGAAACTCGACGAGGGGGGACTGCACAGTGCCCCCTCGAAAAACAGACCCAGGGGAAATCTAATTACCCCTACCAGTACTTCCACAATATGATGGTTTGCACTGGTTCTGTTCCCAATTTAATACTAGTAAAGTCAATGGTGACTTTACATGCCCTGGGAGACAGTAGTCAGTCCCAGGGTATGGAGTCCATGTTTGGGGGTCACTATGACACCCCTGTGTTACTGCACTGAGGGTGCTGTGTAACACACTTCAAAAACCACATGAAACCCTATGGAGTAAAAGACCCCATAGCCCATAAAACACATCACAAAGTCAAAGGATATCTCAAATCATGTCTAAGAGTGGGAGAAAGAGTCTCACTCTTAGCAGGAGAAAAAAATAAACCCCATAAATCCAGCAAAGCTGCTGGGGGACTCACTAGGTTTGGGAAATTAGCCTTAACAGAGAATTCTCCCTAACAAGAAGGTCAAGCAGGACAGATATTTCCCTCTGCTAATTAGCCAGTCGGTCGCAGTATTGTAGCAGTTTCTGTATAATGCCAATGATAAGAAAGATCCACTTTTTAGTGTTAGGAAGCTTTTTTTAATGTGATGCTGTTAGGGAGAATTCTCAGAAATGTGCTAATTCCCTTCTACCTTTGAGACCCCCAGCTCTTTTTGTTGCACTTTAGGACTTTTAATTTCTAACCTTGAGAGAGTGAGACCTTTTTCCCACTCTCTCATGTATTTTTCTGTGATTTTGACTTTGGAGCCCGACTCCATAGGCATCATCTTTACATTGTGACGCACAGCACCTTCAGTGCAGTGATACAGGGAAGTCTCTTAGATTTCCCCAAAGGTTTATATACCTTCGCTTGGTAAAACTACTGATTCCAAGAGCAGTGAAGAGAAATCGACTTTACTTACATTTTGTAACTTTCTAGACGCAGCACACACTATCTTACAATAGGGTGATGGAGGGGTTACTTAGTTTCTCATGTAACATTTTTTTTTAATGTTACCCTTTCTACAGTTAATGGCTGGTGGCAGTGGTTTACTTTTTCCTACCATTGTGTGTTTCTATTGCGGGCTGCAATTGCAGCTGCAGTAAGACACCTATTTCATCAAAATGGCCCTGGTCTTCTTTTTTTGCCATTTCTTGTTGGAAAAGTCCTTCTTGAGATTTACTGTGTGTACCAAACCAGGTTTGGTCCCTTTGTTCATTTTGTCTTTGGCGGGGTACACTGGTGAAGCCCGCCTCTGGCTCCAGTGTGTCTGGCGGGGCAGGAAACGAGGGAGGTGCCCGAAACTCCCTGTGCTTAGTCTCCTTGGTTTCAGCAATGCACCCAAGCATGATTGGCTGGAAGGCTGTCCTTTGTGGACAGCCACCCTGCTGTGTGATTGACAGCTAGGCTATGAATGAATGGTAGAAACCTGCATAAAAGGCAAGGCTTTTTGCTTGGAAGGCAGAGTCGACCACTGGATGAAGGAATCCGAATCCAATGAAGAACTTGGAAGAGACGCTTGCTGCAACTCCTGGACCGTTGGTTTGCCCGGTGAAGCCCTGCTGCATTGCTGAAGCTCTAAATTCGCCTCAACTAGAGAAGCCCTGCAACTGACAACTTCTCCCCTTGGGTTGGTGGGACCAATCAACCCCAAAGCAAACTCGTCTGGACATCCTCTTAGAGCTGGCTGTGCTTCCGCAGCTGCTGCAGGAACCAATTGCCAGGGAGAGGAACACCAGAATCGAGTGTCTTGTTTTTAAGTCGGACCCGAGTTCCAGGAAGTTCCTCCGGACTCCAAGGAAGCAGGACTGACGAAGCCTGAGCCACCTCAACAGAGTGCTGGACCCCAGATGCAAGGAAAGTTCATAATGGTATCCAAGAACCGCAGTGGTGCTGTTTGCGAGAGCCGCAAGAGCTGAAACTGCGAAGTGACGCAGATCTGAAGTTTGCCCGTTGCTACCACCGACCTTCCATTCGTAGTGCAGGAGTCCCCAGATGTCCTCCTTTTTGTCCCCACGACTGAGGACCAGGAACAACAGGACCTGCCGACCTACACAGGAACAGAAGCCAGCTGGAACCGATTTCTTCTAACCAAAGATACTCTAAAACTAAGGGGACTTAACTCTTGTCGTGTAGCCTTGCTAGTTCTTGGTTGCCCTTGTAGAGTTGCTTGCAGTTTTGCCCCTCACAAGCTGCCAGCTTTGTGGCCCTACAGTGATTTTAATTTTTTTTAACAAAAACTTCTGAAACATTGTGCAAGATTTTTTACTTACCTGCAAGAAGTGCATTAGCTCACCTAGACGTTTGCTCAACTAACACTGGCTGTCCTGGCTCCCTGAAAGACACTTCTTATCTCTGACTTTGTGCTTTGCCTTTCCCCCAGGAAAGGGTTAATTTACTTTGCATTGGAGGGTTTGAAAAGTACTTGTCTGCTTAAGAATATTTGTTAACCATTGTTTAATTCGCTCCTCTTTTCCTTATTACACTAAAACTCAGTATTGCTCTAAATGTATCAGTGATATATTAATGTCCACAGTGTCCTAGTTATTTAAGTCACCTCAGGGCATAGGAAGAATCTGTGTGCCATCCCAAATGGGCATTTACTGATTTAAAGAAACAGAGTGTGTATTTTGAAGTATATTGTTGTTACATATATATTGCTCCCTTGTGAAGAAACAACAAGTTGGGCTCCTGGTATGGAACCTATTCTACCCAGGAGGGTTAACTAGAAACAAAATATACAAATGAATAGGTCCAAAGACACTATGCTCATAACAGACACTACCAAAGGGTTGCAGACCTCTGCATTTAAAAAGAAGGAATCACTCTTCAGTGTTGTATTATAGAGATAAATCTCACTTTTTATATAACATTGTATGAATCAGAATATGAATAAACAATTCAAGAGAGACATCAAAATGGTTTGCTAAGACAGAACAACAGGCAACGAAATACATTTATCACACACAGTGCCAAAACATTTCTGGAACAAACTCCAAATAGCGTGTGTGTGACGGACCCCAAAATCTATTAGGATTTGTCAAGGGATTCACATAATTTTGTGTACATATTCACCAAGACAATATAAAAACATATAGAACCATTGTAAAGGGCACAAAAATCATTTTGCTTGTGTAAATATGCTGTAAATTAGGGGAGTGGTGAGTCTACACCAGGTGTTTCAGCCGTTTTTTCGGTGGGCTAGATGTACCTCATCGTTAACACGGCCTTCATCAGGACGGAGTTCTGTGTAGAATGACGTCTGTGCTGCAGGGAAGGGAGACTACAGTCAGGGAGGTGTCTGAGCAAAGAAATTATTTTAACTGACTAAATCAAAACGTGTGGTCAACAAGGTATTGAAAAACACACAGCTTACCTATGGGTAAATAAATTTCACAGGCAAAGTACTAGAGATGCGTACGCCGCATGGGCTCGTCTCTGTGTATTCCTGTCGCAAGAGACAGAAAAAAGACAAAGAGGACAAAGGGAAATGGAGATTAATCATGTCCCTTCGCTATCGGGTCCGCTAAGCATGGAAAAATACATGCACGCGGAGTGTCTTACCTCTCGCTGGAGGTATTTAGATCGAAAAGCCAGATCCACGGTGGCGTCACAGCGAACAAGCACGGCTATGGAAAAAATAAATAAATGAAATTCAGTGTGAGTGTTGGAACAGGGGAGAGCCTATCTCCCAGGATTCAAGGAGGGGATATACCAATGGTGGCAGGGTTACCTCTACAGGCTGCAGGGTGTACAGCCACGCTGTAGCGATGTTAGTGCTGAAACTCCTCGCGCTGTTAAGTCAGACGAGACTGCGGGGGCCTGGCTGCAGAATGTTAGCTTTGGTAACGCTGTTGCTAGGCCCTGCGGGTCTTTTATATGGTGGCTGTTTTGGAACCCTCCGGACCGAGTGGTGCACAAACACATGGAATCCACTCCATCCGGGGGAAACTATGTCAAAGCAATTTTTATCGATGCACTATGGGTCAATGTGCATCTAAAAAGTGAATTTAGACACAGTTGTTTACATATGGTTGTCATGGCCACCATCAATCGTGCTTGGCGACAATGTCTAGGGGCGTGGAAAAACAGTAGCAAAACGTGTAAATATACTATGCCACAGACAAATACGATTAAGATGCCGTTCAGACCAATAGGATGCCGTGGGCCACCATGGCGCAAAAGTTGAAACAGCTGACATTGTTTAAATGCATACCAGGATACAGTTAAGCATAAGTACAGATTGTTTTGGCAAGAAATGAATTCATGGTTGCTTCTTAACCAAACAAGCTTCAAATTTCAAAATAGACCATGCGTGCAGGGTTCCTTAACACGAGATGAATACATGGTTTCGAAGTGCACACAAGCATCAACGTTAACAGAAAATGCACATTTCCTCACAAAGGTGTTCAAAAACTAGTCCTAGAGTTCAGTTCCACCTGGCTACTGATGTATGGGTTACATAATGTGACTTGGTCTATGCAATCAAAACATCAACATATATGTAATGTACATTCATTACCTCTCACTTATGTTTCTTTTTACAGCAACATTGAGGAAGAACAGAGAAGCTACCTCATGACAATTAAAGGGGGGCTTACTAGCTAGACAGTTGATGTTACGCATTGTAGTGTTCAGCACAATTTCGAGGGATCAGTGTGACATACAATGTTACAGGAAAGACTTCCACTCAACTGAAACATTTAACCCAGCCTGCACGGTGTTGAGTCTATGAACCCATCGTTGTTCTAATTGGGTGAGAGTTTTGTTCAAATCACCCCCACGTTTAGCTGGTTTTACTTTTTGCAAGACAAACCATTTTAGGTCAGTGTCACTGTGGTTCTTATTGACGAAGTGTTCTACTAAAGGCTTAACAGCAACCTTGTTCCTGACACAGGAACGATGTTCAGAAATACGCATTTTGATGGAACGTATGGTTTTTCCCCACATAAATCAGCTTGCAAGGGCATTGTATTATGTCGATGACACCCTTCGTGTTGCAGTTTGTAAAGTCTGTCATAGTCCATTTCACTTGTTCATGTTCAAAAGATTTCTTTTGTAGGGTCAGGGGACACGCCACACAATGACCACATTTATGGTGTCCAACTATAGGGGGTAAATCCCATAGTGCGTTCTGTACTTGTGGAGGTGGCTCTATAAAAGTGTGTACAACAGCATCTCTCAGATTCCTGTTTTTCTTGAAAGCAAAACACGGCTCATGGTGTAGAGTGCCTGGACTTTTTACCAGATGCCAGTTCTTCTTGATAGTTTTCTGAATCAAAAGGGTCAGAGGTCCGAAGGTAGTGACACATACAAGTCTTCCCAAATCCTTTTTCGGTTTGTTTTCCAAGCAGATTTATCTAGGCGTGTGTCTGGCTCTTTTCTTGGCTTGGTTAATTGCCTTTTTTGATAGCCTCTCTCTGCAAGTCGTTGATGTTGGTGGAATTTATCCAAATCAGAACAATTCCTACGGATGCGCAAAGGCCTCCAGGTACGGAATATCCCGAGGGTTTTTACAGACAACCCTAAGTTTATGAAAAACTTCAGCGGGGTGGGAAATAAATGTAGTCGTGACTGGTTGATTTTGGTCATAGGCACGGCGAAAGAGGAATGTGATGAGCAAGGTGCGGAATTACTCGAGTTGGAAAAAAAGTTTCTTGAAGACAAATCGATCCAAGACGCAAAGGATAAGCTGGACAAATTGGAGTTGGAAATTACCAAATTCAAAAACCTAACACTGGACAGGAAGGTTGACAAGTTCAGAAAAGACTTGGCGAATTATTCATAAGAAAAAACGTATCCTTTCTTGAGACCCACATACTACACAGATCTACAAGCAAGCCAAAACATCAATCGGAGAAATAGATCAGTCAATTTTGCAGGGACATCTTCCAGTGCAAGTGGAAGTACCTTGTGCCTACCAGGAGCTGCAGGACAACAGCTGCCACAACCTTTTGTTCCCAGGGGCGGACGAAGAGGAAGACCCACGAGGCGCCCGACGCAATCAGGGCAGCGGATGAGAACGCGCCAGTGGTACCAAAACCAGGGACAGAACCAGGGATACCAGTCTTCGTCTTATCCTCCCGTGTTATGACCTCACCAGAGTTAAGGCTCCTCGGAAAGGGCTTATCCTTTGTCCCGGCCCAAAGGGCACGACCTTTCGAAATTGAATTAGAACTACGGAAATTCTTCAGGAATATACATTTGAAACATTTTTTTGAAAGTTACTTACCGTCGTGCAGAGAGGCTGAACAACAACTACCACCGAGCAAGTCAGACAACACCACAGGTCTAAAAGAACAATCTAAGTTGTATCCTCCACCGGGTTCTACCCCAGGGGAAATTATAACTTTCGAGAAGGTAGTTACTAAAACCATAATGGCCGGTTTCAAAAAAGAAAATTTCTACAGAGATAATCTGGACAGAGAAGAGAGGACCGCCATGAGGAGTTTCGAAACTGACAGATCGATAACAATCAAGCCCGCAGACAAAGGGGGTGGCATTGTTGTTTGGGATACCGCTGATTACAACATAGAGTGCCTACGACTATTGAGTGATCGAGAAGCTTACTTACCCTTGGAATACAACCCCACGAAAGGCCCTCCAAGACAAAATTGCAAGTCTTACCCAACACGCCCTCATACAAGGTTGGATATGTGAAGATGAGAAGATGTTCTTAAATAAGACTAATCCACGCATCCCAGCCTTTTATATCCTCCCTAAGATGCATAAAAACTCAGAAAAACCTCCCGGTAGACCAATAGTATCTGCTTGCGGATCCCTTCTGGAACGGTTGTCCATGTACACTGACTATTTTCTAAAACCTTTTGTAATCGGAATGCCTTCTTATCTAAAGGATACTACTAATACCATTAATCTGCTTGATGATATCCTCCTCACTAGTGACAGCCTCCTCGTCACAATGGATGTCGAGGCACTTTATACATCTATACCACAACAAGAAGGTTTAGTAGCTATTCGTGACATCTTGAACACCAGAGAAGACCTTGACTCCACCCCCACTAATTTCATCCTTGAGTGTACGAGACTGGTGATGGCTGAAAATGTTTTCCTTTTTCAGAATTAAATTTACAAGCAAATCAAAGGTGTGAGCATGGGCTCTACCTTTGCCCCAGACATCGCAAATTTATACATGTCCCGATATGAAGAGAACCATGTCTTCAATTCAGAGAACCCCTTCTTTGGAAACATCTCAATATGGCAGAGGTATATTGACGATGAGATTATCATATGGCAGGGAACACCCTTTGAACTACAACAGTTCCACAGCTGGATTAATTCAAGAAATACCCACATCAAGTTTACAATGCACTGGGACCACCACCAAATAGACTTCCTGGACGTACACATCTACAAGACCGGAAACCGATTAAAGACAGAGTTATTTCGTAAACCCACGGACCGCAACAGTCTGTTGCACTTCCAAAGTTATCACCCGATGGGGTTAAAATATAATTTACCCTATGGGCAATGTCTGCGCATCCGTAGGAATTGTTCTGATTTGGATAAATTCCACCAACATGCAGAGGGATTGACCCAACGACTTGCAGAGAGAGGCTACCCAAAAAAGGCAATTAACCAAGCCAAGAAAAGAGCCCGACATACGCCTAGAGAAATCTGCTTGGAAAACAAACCGAAAAAGGATTTGGGAAGACTTGTATGTGTCTCTACCTTTGGTCCCCTGAGCCTTTTGATTCAGAAAACTATCAAGAAGAACTGGCTTCTGGTAAAAAGTCCAGGCACTCTACACCATGTGCCGTGTTTTGCTTTCAAGAAAAACAGGAATCTGAGTGATGCTCTTGTACACACTTTTATAGAGCCACCTCCACAAGTACAGAACACACTATGGGATTTGCCCCCTATAGTTGGACACCATAAATGTGGTCATTGTGTGGCGTGTCCCCTGACCCTACAAAAGAAATCTTTTGAACATGAACAAGTGAAATGGACTATGACAGACTTTACAAATTGCAACACGAAGGGTGTCATCTACATAATACAATGCCCTTGCAAGCTGTATTATGTGGGAAAAACCATACGTGCCATCAAAATGCGTATTTCTGAACATCGTTCCTGTATCAGGAACAAGGTTGCTGATAAGCCTTTAGTAGAACACTTCGTCCATAAGAACCACAGTGACACTGGCCTAAGATGGTTTGTCTTGCAAAAAGTAAAACCAGCTAAACGTGGGGGTGATTTGAACAAAACTCTCACCCAATTAGAACAACGATGGGTTCATAGACTCAACACCGTGCAGGCTGGGTCAAATGTTCCAGTTGAGTGGAAGTCTTTCCTGTAACATTGTATGTCACACTGATCCCTCGAAATTGTGCTGAACACTACAATGCGTAACATCAACTGTCTAGCTAGTATAGACACATATACAACACTATTGAGTGCTGGATGAAATAGAATTGGATGTGCCTAAACGGCTCCAAAACCGAGCTTATGATATTCGGCTCTACACAGGCTAGAAAGAAGTTGAGTCCATCTTACTCCTCGTTCTCTATCAAAAACATCCAAATTCCTATTTCAGGAAAAGTGAAAACCCTAGGAGTGTACCTTCAAGCTTCACTGGGGGCTGAAGCTCACACTGCCTACCTTAAGAAAAACTGTCAATACCACCAAATTCTCCTAAAAAAAATCAGACCTTACTAGATCAAAAAAATCAGACCTTACTAGATCAAAAAAACAGCACGACCATCGCTAGAGCTACTTTACTGTCCAGACTAGATTATGGTAACTCCCTTCTTTTAGGAGCCAACAGCAAATGTCTGAAAAGATGCCAAACAATCCAAAACAATGCCGTCAGAACGATCACAGGAAGAACCTGGAGAGAACACATCACCAGTGAAAGAAAGGCTCTCCATTGGTTGGCTATGAAGGAGAGAATCTCCTTCAAATCTCTCACCATGGTTCATCGCTGTTTATATGGCAAAGCTCCGGTCTACCTCAAAAAACAATTTAAGTTGTACGAGCCATCCAGACAGCTTAGATCCTCTAACACAGGTAAATTGCTAACCACCAAAACACAAAAGAAGCACGGCCTCGGCAAGGCTTTTCGGACCTTGAGTATTGAAAAATGGAATGAACTTCCCACTTCACTGAAACTCGAACCCAACTACCTCCTTTTCAGGAAAAAACTGAAAACACTACTTTTTAAATGAATCCGGGAAACACTCCCTACTGAATTATAATGTAACACTGACCATCACACATTGTCCCGTTTTAATCTCTGTTGTCTCGTCTTCTTGTAAGCGCTCTGATGCCCGCGGGCTTTCAGCGCTATATAAATAAATAAATAGTAAGCCCCCCCCCTTTAATTGTCATGAGGTAGCTTCTCTGTTCTTCCTCAATGTTGCTGTAAAAAGAAAATAAATAAATAAATAAATAGTAAGCCCCCCTTTAATTGTCATGAGGTAGCTTCTCTGTTCTTCCTCAATGTTGCTGTAAAAAGAAACATAAGTGAGAGGTAATGAATGTACATTACATATATGTTGATGTTTTGATTGCATAGACCAAGTCACATTATGTAACCCATACATCAGTAGCCAGGTGGAACTGAACTCTAGGACTAGTTTTTGAACACCTTTGTGAGGAAATGTGCATTTTCTGTTAACGTTGATGCTTGTGTGCACTACGAAACCATGTATTCATCTCGTGTTAATGAACCCTGCACGCCTGGTCTATTTTGAAATTTGAAGCTTGTTTGGTTACGAAGCAACCATGAATTCATTTCTTGCCAAAACAATCTGTACTTATGCTTAACTGTATCCTGGTATGCATTTAAACGATGTCAGCTGTTTCAACTTTTGCACCATGGTGGCCCACGGCATCCTATTGGTCTGAACGGCATCTTAATCGTATTTGTCTGTGGCATAGTATATTTACACGTTTTGCTACTGTTTTTCCACGCCCCTAGATATTGTCGCCAAGCGTGATTGACGGTTGCCATGACAACCATATGTAAACAACTGTGTCTAAATTCACTTTTTAGATGCACATTGACCCATAGTGCATCGATAAAAAATTGCTTTGGCATAGTTTCCCCTGGATGGAGTGGATTCCATGTGTTTGTGCACCACTCGGTCCGGAGGGTTCCAAAATGGCCGCCATATAAAAGACCCGCGGGGCCTAGCAACAGCGTTACCAATGCTAATGTTCTGCAGCCAGGCCCCCGCAGTCTCGTCTGACTTAACAGCGCGAGGAGTTTCAGCACTAACATCGCTACAGCGTGGCTGTACACCCTGCAGCCTGTAGAGGTAACCCTGCCACCATTGGTATATCCCCTCCTTGAATCCTGGGAGATAGGCTCTCCCCTGTTCCAACACTCACACTGAATTTTATTTATTTATTTTTTCCATAGCCGTGCTAGCCGTGGTTGTTTGCTGTGACGCCACCGTGGATCTGGCTTTTCGATCTAGATACCTCCAGCGAGAGGTAAGACACTCCGTCCGCGTGCATGTATTTTTCCATGCTTAGCGGACCTGATAGCGAAGGGACATGATTAATCTCCATTTCCCTTTGTCCTCTGTCTTTTTTCTGTCTCTTGCGACAGGAATACACAGAGACGAGCCCATGCGGCGTACGCATCTCTAGTACTTTGCCTGTGAAATTTATTTACCCATAGGTAAGCTGTGTGTTTTTCAATACCTTGTTGACCACACGTTTTGATTTAGTCAGTTAAAATAATTTCTTTGCTCAGACACCTCCCTGACTGTAGTCTCCCCTCCCTGCAGCACAGACGTCATTCTACACAGAACTCCTTCCTGATGAAGGCCGTGTTAACGATGAGGCACATCTAGCCCACCGAAAAAACGGCTGAAACACCTGGTGTAGACTCACTACTGGAAGTGTATTATGGGGCTTCTCCTATCTTGGTGGGAATCATTGAGGAGGTCTAGGGTGCTACTGAGGACAAGGTGGAGGCCTATCGGGACGGGGCTCAGGTGAAGGACCAGACTAAGGTGGTATTGCAGCAGATGGTGAACCTAACTCAGGGGGCAAAGAAGAATCAGATAAAGGAGAACGTCGAGGAGAAGGCAGAGGACTCTTCCTGCACCTGCCACAATGGTGTGGGAAACTAGGCACTGGATGATCCCCAGGGAGCAGAGAACATTAACCCCCTTGTCTCCCATTCCCAACCCACGTGATCCATCCGGGGTGTGCAACTAGTTTGCCTTGCCACCAGGCACAATCATCATGCGGAAGCATCAGGAGGTCTTCTGCTTGAGGAGCCATGGGAAGAAGTGTTAGGCAGAAACCTGTGCAGTTCCCTTAGGGACCACTGCAAAAGGCTTAAGACTACAGGTGTTGGCAGTAAACCCAATTGGTAGCAACTGTACCACCCAGATTTACCTGGTAGCTGTGGCTGAGCAGCCAGACTTCTCTCAAGAAGAGTTAGACAGTATATAGAGTATACAAGATCGGTACCAAAATACAGTAGCACAAGCAAACACTGACCAGAGCTTTGGTATCAAGTATATAATTATTTATTTAAAGACACACTTAGAAACTGTCACAGATTAGACAAATTTTATAAAGGATACAGCCGTGTAAAGGATACAGTCAGTATACACTTTCGGGGAGCCCTTCCGTTTTGGGGTATCTTGAACGTGCAGCGAACCAGATTCCTCCGGGACACCTTGCGCGTGATGCTAAACAAGACTTCCCCCCCCAAGAGCGTAGCCTGTAGGGATTTAATAATAACTAACAGGCCAGGGGCTTGGGCGAAAAGGCAGGAGCAGCGACAACAGAGCTAAGGGAACAAACAAGAAAAAACAATGGTTCAAGAGAGCAACTAATTGTACCCAAAATGCAGCGACCAGCCACCCACAATACCCTCTCTTACCTGCTTAGCTAGAGAGAGATCCCACAACCTATTGTGAGTCCAAAGCACTCTACGACAACCAGGTGGTGCAGGAAGAAGGTTCCAGTTGGTAGGAGTTAGCGTAGAGTTTCACCTAACCCGAACGGCACGAGGGCACAGCTAATGTCCAAAGGCAATCCCTTATTCCATTCAGCAAAGCGTCCTTGAAGTGAAGGTGAGTTCAGCAAAGCGTCCTTGAAGTGAAGGTGAGTTCAGCAAAGCGTCCTTGAAGTGAAGGTGAGCGATCCAATAGTGACCAGGAGAATCAGGAGAGCGTTCATATAGTCACGTCAATGCGTGGAAAAAGAAGGGGAATTAGGAAGTCCGTGAGGATAGTGTTCAGAGGGGACAAATGGAAGCTTTTATCTGGAAATTCAGTGGTGAGAAGCAAATCCGAAAACGTCACAACAAACAGGAGTAGGAGAGAGCAATCCGTTATACAAAGCCAGGAGTTCGACTGCCAAAGGGAAAACAGAAGGGGGTTTTGGCTTCAGAAATAGTAAGGGCTGAGACGTATAGAATAATCCTTTAAACACGAGCCGGGTCTACGAGGTTCAGGAAACAGGATAACTTGAATCGGGCGCTTAAACTAACTGCTTAGTTTTAGGAGCACCTATTGCATGGACAGGCGTAGTTAAATACGATTCACTTTCCTAGGACGTGAGACGCGTTGCCGGCGTGTCACGTGATCGTAAAAAGTGGGAATGCTGGGAAATGTAGTGCGGCGCGTCCCGCAGCTTGGATTTAGTCGCCAAGGCAACTTCCACATGGAAACGGACGGCCCTAGTCGTCCGTGTGCAGGAATGCGGGGCATGACAGTACCCCTCCGCAAAGAGCGGCTACCCCGGTTGGCACGTAATCTTTCCAAAAAAAAGGCACGCAAAAGCCGGGGTGCATGCACATTTGAGGCCGGCTCCCAAGTTCTATCTTCGGGGCCGTAACCTTTCCAATCAGATAAGATCGCACTCCGTGGCGCAGACGAGTGTCCAGTATAGCATGTACTTCGTATTCGTCTTCCCCCTGCACATTGATGGGAGCAGGAGCAACAGAAAGTCGAGTGCCAGGTACAAAGGGACGGAGGAGGGAAACATGGAAAACAGGGTGAATCCGCCAATGAGATGGAATGTCCAAAGGGATTGCAACAGGATTGAGACAGTGCAGTACTTTATAGGGACCTACATAGCGAGGCAATAGTTTTCGCTTACCCCGAATGTTAAGATGCTTGGTCGAGAGCCAGGCACGATCACCCGGTGCATACGAGGGGGCAGGTGAACGATGCCTATCCGCTTGTGTTTTTGTCCGGGACTGCGCAGCCAATAGATGAGACACAATCGAGTCGCGTATAGCAACCAATGTGTCTCTTGTAGATTTTGCAGCAGGGATCTGGTCCAGTGAAGGTAGGACATGTGGAAGAATCCTTGGGTGTACACCATACAATGCGTAAAACGGAGAACAACCTGTTGAAGAGTGCCGAGAGTTATTGTAAGCAAATTCCGCGGTTCCCAGAACGGACAACCAGTCGGTCTGATGTTGTAAGCACAGACAACGAAGGTACTGTTCCATGGTGCCATTGGTGCGTTCGGTTTGTCCGTCCGTTTGGGGGTGGTAGGATGACGAGAGCCGTGCATCTATGCCCAAGGAACGGGTAAGGGCTTTCCAGAACCGTGAGGTAAACTGGGTGCCCCGATCGGAAATCATGATTGTGGGAAGATCAAAAAAACGCACCACATGATCAAAGAATAGTTTAGCCAACAATGGAGCAGTAGGTTGTCCAGAACATGGTATAAACCGTGCCATTTTTGTGAAAACATCCACAACCACAAGTACAGTTGACATCCCCCTGACCGAAGGGAGTTCCACCACGAAATCGAGAGTGACCGTATGCCATGGATGTGGTGGGAGAGGCATTTTCATCATTGACCGAAAGGTTTCCCAGGTTGTCTCTTGCATTGAATACACACCGCACACTTGGATACGTACGAATCAGAATCCTTCTTCATACCCGGCCACCAGCACCATCGGTGTAAAAGGTCATATGTTTTAAGCTGACCAGGGTGCGCAGCCAACGGGGTATCATGTGCCCATTCCAAGGCCTTCCGTCTGGTTTGGTCGTCAGGTAAATACAAAAGCCCGTGAACATAAGGAAGACCCGTAACAATTTGGGCATCTAGGGTATTGAGAAAGGAAACATGATCTTTGGTCCACTGTCGTACTTGGTCAAGGAATGAGGTGGAGACCGAACAGACACATACTACAGAACCTGGGGGCAATATAGGTGACACCGAGTCCTGGGTGTTAAAATCAGTACCGACACGGGATAAGGCATCCGCCTTCCCATGTAGAAGGCCGGGGCGATAAGTAACTGTGAAATCGAAGAGTGTGAAGAACAAATGCCAACGTATTTGACGGGCATTGGTACATTTTGCATGCGAAAGAGCTTGAAGGTTCCGATGGTCAGAGTACACCGTGATGGTGTGTCGAGCACCCAGGAGATGGTGTCTCCACTCCTTGAAAGCCGCTCGAATTGCCAGAAACTCTCTCTCCATGACGGTGTAGTTGCGTTCAGCCGGAGATAGTTTTCGGGAGAAATAGGCCACCGGATGTAACCGCTGTGTAGCAGGGCAGATCTGAGACAAGATGGCCCCCACCGCTATCGCGGAGGCATCAGCCTCCACTATGAAAGGGAGAGAGGAGTTCGGGTGTTGTAGAACAGGAGCTGTAGTGAAGGCCTTTTTTAATGTCTCAAAGGCCGACTGGGCTTCGTTGTCCCAAACAAAGGGGACCTTGGGACTAGTGAGACGGGTAAGAGGTGCCACTATTTCAGAGAAGGAGGCAATAAAACGTCTGTAGAAGTTTGAAAAACCCAGAAAAGACTGGAGCGCTTTTACTGAGTCCGGAACCGGCCAGTCCATTACAGCCTTGACTTTGGAAGTACACATGAGCACCCCTTTTGCCGAAATCTGAAACCCTAAGAATTCGACTGAGGTGGCGTGGAACACACATTTCTCTAGTTTAGCATAGAGGGAGTGAGTCCGCAAACGCCGCAATACAGAGCGGACATGTTGGATGTGTTGAGCGAGTGAATCCGAGAATATCAGGATATCGTCTAAGTAGATCACCACATAACAATCCAGCATGTCTCCAAAGATGTCATTAACGAAGTGCTGAAAAGTGGCTGGGGCGTTACAAAGCCCAAAGGGCATGACACAGTATTCGTAGAGCCCAAACTTCGTTTTAAAAGCGGTTTTCCATTCATCACCGCTTCGCATTCTGACCAAATTATATGCCCCTCTGAGATCTAATTTGGTAAAAATGGTGGAAGATGTCATCTTATCAAGTAGTTCCGTTATGAGAGGTAGCGGGTACTGGTTCTTGATCGTTATTTTGTTCAAGGCCCTGTAATCTACGCAAGGACGCAGGTCCCCCTCCTTTTTTGGCACAAAGAATATGGGAGAGGCAGCAGGGGAACGGGAAGGTCGAATATGACCCAGACGCAATGCTTTATCCACATACCCTTTTAGATGTTCTTCTTCTTTGACGGTTAAGGAATAGACACGACCGTGAGGCACCACTGCCCCAGGTACCAAGTCAATGGGGCAGTCGTAACAACGGTGTGGGGGCAATATCTCTGATAGTCCTTTGTCAAAGATATCGGAAAATTCTTTGTATACCATCGGCAGTTCGGGTGTTGGATCCTTTAGCGTGGCATTAATGTAGGGGACATTAGACAACAACGCCAAACAAGGAGAAGCAGGCGACATATCCGGGTTTTGAAGACCATGTTGGATACAAAACACGGAAGAAAAATGCACCGTCCGTTGGACCCAGTCAATTACAGGGTTGTGAGTCCGAAGCCAGGGAAGACCAAGAATGATCCCAAATTGAGGGGCCGAAATAAGGTCAAACACTATATGTTCAGTGTGGCCTTCTTGGGTGGACATGCAAAGCGGGGTTGTCTGTTTCGTTACCCATCCGGATACCAGACGAGAACCGTCTACAGCATGCACCTCCTCAGGTCTGGCTTTAGGAACTACCATTACACCATGGCATCGAGCTAACTGTATATCCATGTAGTTACCGTTAGCCCCCGAATCAATCATGACTGGTTTGGTGAAAGGCTCAACACCGGGAATCACAAAATACATTGCCAGATAGATGTGTGAGGAGGGAGGACATTGTTCCGAGCCATCCATTTGGTGACTCATCCTTAGGGCTCGGCTTAAGGACGAGTCTTGGCGTTTCCCGCCGTCTTGACAGGTCGCCTAGGGCAGACACGGATGAAGTGACCTGACTGGCCACAATAGAAACATAAATTATTAACCATACGCCGTTCACGTTCGGCTTTGGTTAATGGACCTCTCATAGCCCCTATTTGCATTGGTTCGACTTCTCCTGAAGAGGTAGAAGGGGGGCTTTCTGCCTTGGCTGAAAGACGAAGATCAGGGACACGCCGTTCGCCACGTCTCTGCCGTAACCTAGCATCGACCTGTAAAACCAAGTCTACCAGTTCCGGAAAACCGGACGGTAGAGCCGGTACCACTGATAAAGCGTCTTTTAATTCTTCCGAAAGTCCCTTATAGAAGACGGCCGCTTTCTTTTGTTCGGGCCAGGTAGTTTCCGCTGCCAACTGATTAAAGCGGGCAAGGTAGGATATAAGGTCCGATTTGCCCTGGCTGATAGCAAGGAACTCGAGATCAGAAGTCTGTGCTTTGTAACGCATATCGAATACACTATTCATGGATTGAATAAGGGTATCGAAATCATATAGGGCTGGGTCGTTGGCTTCGAGCAACGGGTTAGCCCAAGCCGCTGCCGTACCTCCCAAATGGGAAAGAAGGAACGCTGCTTTAGTAACAGCGTCAGGAAATGCCAGCGGCCGACACAGAAAATGCAGACGGCACTGATTAATGAAGGTCCGATATGTTTTTGGATCTCCAAAAAAGCGTTCCGTAGGGGCCAAAGGGAAAGGTCCCGGAAGGACAATGGGGGCTGAAGCAGGAGGTGGAACTTGGGGCGTAGGAGGGGCTGCTGCAATAGCATCACCAAACTCCTCATCGGGTGGTAGTGGCTGCACGAAACTCTGTAGCACATCCATGCGCTGATGGAGGGTCGCATGTGCTGATGCCATGTCGGTACGTAAAGCCGCAAAGGCTTGCAGCAAGGCAGCCATTTGATCGGCTCCGGTTTCCATGACCGACAGGCAAGAAAAAATAGGCTCCTAAATCTGTCACAGATTAGACAAATTTTATAAAGGATACAGCCGTGTAAAGGATACAGTCAGTATACACTTTCGGGGAGCCCTTCCGTTTTGGGGTATCTTGAACGTGCAGCGAACCAGATTCCTCCGGGACACCTTGCGCGTGATGCTAAACAAGACTTCCCCCCCCAAGAGCGTAGCCTGTAGGGATTTAATAATAACTAACAGGCCAGGGGCTTGGGCGAAAAGGCAGGAGCAGCGACAACAGAGCTAAGGGAACAAACAAGAAAAAACAATGGTTCAAGAGAGCAACTAATTGTACCCAAAATGCAGCGACCAGCCACCCACAATACCCTCTCTTACCTGCTTAGCTAGAGAGAGATCCCACAACCTATTGTGAGTCCAAAGCACTCTACGACAACCAGGTGGTGCAGGAAGAAGGTTCCAGTTGGTAGGAGTTAGCGTAGAGTTTCACCTAACCCGAACGGCACGAGGGCGCAGCTAATGTCCAAAGGCAATCCCTTATTCCATTCAGCAAAGCGTCCTTGAAGTGAAGGTGAGTTCAGCAAAGCGTCCTTGAAGTGAAGGTGAGTTCAGCAAAGCGTCCTTGAAGTGAAGGTGAGCGATCCAATAGTGACCAGGAGAATCAGGAGAGCGTTCATATAGTCACGTCAATGCGTGGAAAAAGAAGGGGAATTAGGAAGTCCGTGAGGATAGTGTTCAGAGGGGACAAATGGAAGCTTTTATCTGGAAATTCAGTGGTGAGAAGCAAATCCGAAAACGTCACAACAAACAGGAGTAGGAGAGAGCAATCCGTTATACAAAGCCAGGAGTTCGACTGCCAAAGGGAAAACAGAAGGGGGTTTTGGCTTCAGAAATAGTAAGGGCTGAGACGTATAGAATAATCCTTTAAACACGAGCCGGGTCTAGGAGGTTCAGGAAACAGGATAACTTGAATCGGGCGCTTAAACTAACTGCTTAGTTTTAGGAGCACCTATTGCATGGACAGGCGTAGTTAAATACGATTCACTTTCCTAGGACGTGAGACGCGTTGCCGGCGTGTCACGTGATCGTAAAAAGTGGGAATGCTGGGAAATGTAGTGCGGCGCGTCCCGCAGCTTGGATTTAGTCGCCAAGGCAACTTCCACATGGAAACGGACGGCCCTAGTCGTCCGTGTGCAGGAATGCGGGGCATGACAGTACCCCTCCGCAAAGAGCGGCTACCCCGGTTGGCACGTAATCTTTCCAAAAAAAAGGCACGCAAAAGCCGGGGTGCATGCACATTTGAGGCCGGCTCCCAAGTTCTATCTTCGGGGCCGTAACCTTTCCAATCAGATAAGATCGCACTCCGTGGCGCAGACGAGTGTCCAGTATAGCATGTACTTCGTATTCGTCTTCCCCCTGCACATTGATGGGAGCAGGAGCAACAGAAAGTCGAGTGCCAGGTACAAAGGGACGGAGGAGGGAAACATGGAAAACAGGGTGAATCCGCCAATGAGATGGAATGTCCAAACGGATTGCAACAGGATTGAGACAGTGCAGTACTTTATAGGGACCTACATAGCGAGGCAATAGTTTTCGCTTACCCCGAATGTTAAGATGCTTGGTTGAGAGCCAGGCACGATCACCCGGTGCATACGAGGGGGCAGGTGAACGATGCCTATCCGCTTGTGTTTTTGTCCGGGACTGCGCAGCCAATAGATGAGACACAATCGAGTCGCGTATAGCAACCAATGTGTCTCTTGTAGATTTTGCAGCAGGGATCTGGTCCAGTGAAGGTAGGACATGTGGAAGAATCCTTGGGTGTACACCATACAATGCGTAAAACGGAGAACAACCTGTTGAAGAGTGCCGAGAGTTATTGTAAGCAAATTCCGCGGTTCCCAGAACGGACAACCAGTCGGTCTGATGTTGTAAGCACAGACAACGAAGGTACTGTTCCATGGTGCCATTGGTGCGTTCGGTTTGTCCGTCCGTTTGGGGGTGGTAGGATGACGAGAGCCGTGCATCTATGCCCAAGGAACGGGTAAGGGCTTTCCAGGACCGTGAGGTAAACTGGGTGCCCCGATCGGAAATCATGATTGTGGGAAGACCAAAAAAACGCACCACATGATCAAAGAATAGTTTAGCCAACAATGGAGCAGTAGGTTGTCCAGAACATGGTATAAACCGTGCCATTTTTGTGAAAACATCCACAACCACAAGTACAGTTGACATCCCCCTGACCGAAGGGAGTTCCACCACGAAATCGAGAGTGACCGTATGCCATGGATGTGGTGGGAGAGGCATTTTCATCAATAGACCGAAAGGTTTCCCAGGTTGTCTCTTGCATTGAATACACACCGCACACTTGGATACGTACGAATCAGAATCCTTCTTCATACCCGGCCACCAGCACCATCGGTGTAAAAGGTCATATGTTTTAAGCTGACCAGGGTGCGCAGCCAACGGGGTATCATGTGCCCATTCCAAGGCCTTCTGTCTGGTTTGGTCGTCAGGTAAATACAAAAGCCCGTGAACATAAGGAAGACCCGTAACAATTTGGGCATCTAGGGTATTGAGAAAGGAAACATGATCTTTGGTCCACTGTCGTACTTGGTCAAGGAATGAGGTGGAGACCGAACAGACACATACTACAGAACCTGGGGGCAATATAGGTGACACCGAGTCCTGGGTGTTAAAATCAGTACCGACACGGGATAAGGCATCCGCCTTCCCATGTAGAAGGCCGGGGCGATAAGTAACTGTGAAATCGAAGAGTGTGAAGAACAAATGCCAACGTATTTGACGGGCATTGGTACATTTTGCATGCGAAAGAGCTTGAAGGTTCCGATGGTCAGAGTACACCGTGATGGTGTGTCGAGCACCCAGGAGATGGTGTCTCCACTCCTTGAAAGCCGCTCGAATTGCCAGAAACTCTCTCTCCATGACGGTGTAGTTGCGTTCAGCCGGAGATAGTTTTCGGGAGAAATAGGCCACCGGATGTAACCGCTGTGTAGCAGGGCAGATCTGAGACAAGATGGCCCCCACCGCTATCGCGGAGGCATCAGCCTCCACTATGAAAGGGAGAGAGGAGTTCGGGTGTTGTAGAACAGGAGCTGTAGTGAAGGCCTTTTTTAATGTCTCAAAGGCCGACTGGGCTTCGTTGTCCCAAACAAAGGGGACCTTGGGACTAGTGAGACGGGTAAGAGGTGCCACTATTTCAGAGAAGGAGGCAATAAAACGTCTGTAGAAGTTTGAAAAACCCAGAAAAGACTGGAGCGCTTTTACTGAGTCCGGAACCGGCCAGTCCATTACAGCCTTGACTTTGGAAGTACACATGAGCACCCCTTTTGCCGAAATCTGAAACCCTAAGAATTCGACTGAGGTGGCGTGGAACACACATTTCTCTAGTTTAGCATAGAGGGAGTGAATCCGCAAACGCCGCAATACAGAGCGGACATGTTGGATGTGTTGAGCGAGTGAATCCGAGAATATCAGGATATCGTCTAAGTAGATCACCACATAACAATCCAGCATGTCTCCAAAGATGTCATTAACGAAGTGCTGAAAAGTGGCTGGGGCGTTACAAAGCCCAAAGGGCATGACACAGTATTCGTAGAGCCCAAACTTCGTTTTAAAAGCGGTTTTCCATTCATCACCGCTTCGCATTCTGACCAAATTATATGCCCCTCTGAGATCTAATTTGGTAAAAATGGTGGAAGATGTCATGTTATCAAGTAGTTCCGTTATGAGAGGTAGCGGGTACTGGTTCTTGATCGTTATTTTGTTCAAGGCCCTGTAATCTACGCAAGGACGCAGGTCCCCCTCCTTTTTTGGCACAAAGAATATGGGAGAGGCAGCAGGGGAACGGGAAGGTCGAATATGACCCAGACGCAATGCTTTATCCACATACCCTTTTAGATGTTCTTCTTCTTTGACGGTTAAGGAATAGACACGACCGTGAGGCACCACTGCCCCAGGTACCAAGTCAATGGGGCAGTCGTAACAACGGTGTGGGGGCAATATCTCTGATAGTCCTTTGTCAAAGATATCGGAAAATTCTTTGTATACCATCGGCAGTTCGGGTGTTGGATCCTTTAGCGTGGCATTAATGTAGGGGACATTAGACAACAACGCCAAACAAGGAGAAGCAGGCGACATATCCGGGTTTTGAAGACCATGTTGGATACAAAACACGGAAGAAAAATGCACCGTCCGTTGGACCCAGTCAATTACAGGGTTGTGAGTCCGAAGCCAGGGAAGACCAAGAATGATCCCAAATTGAGGGGCCGAAATAAGGTCAAACACTATATGTTCAGTGTGGCCTTCTTGGGTGGACATGCAAAGCGGGGTTGTCTGTTTCGTTACCCATCCGGATACCAGACGAGAACCGTCTACAGCATGCACCTCCTCAGGTCTGGCTTTAGGAACTACCATTACACCATGGCATCGAGCTAACTGTATATCCATGTAGTTACCGTTAGCCCCCGAATCAATCATGACTGGTTTGGTGAAAGGCTCAACACCGGGAATCACAAAATACATTGCCAGATAGATGTGTGAGGAGGGAGGACATTGTTCCGAGCCATCCATTTGGTGACTCATCCTTAGGGCTCGGCTTAAGGACGAGTCTTGGCGTTTCCCGCCGTCTTGACAGGTCGCCTAGGGCAGACACGGATGAAGTGACCTGACTGGCCACAATAGAAACATAAATTATTAACCATACGCCGTTCACGTTCGGCTTTGGTTAATGGACCTCTGATAGCCCCTATTTGCATTGGTTCGACTTCTCCTTAAGAGGTAGAAGGGGGGCTTTCTGCCTTGGCTGAAAGACGAAGATCAGGGACACGCCGTTCGCCACGTCTCTGCCGTAACCTAGCATCGACCTGTAAAACCAAGTCTACCAGTTCCGGAAAACCGGACGGTAGAGCCGGTACCACTGATAAAGCGTCTTTTAATTCTTCCGAAAGTCCCTTATAGAAGACGGCCGCTTTCTTTTGTTCGGGCCAGGTAGTTTCCGCTGCCAACTGATTAAAGCGGGCAAGGTAGGATATAAGGTCCGATTTGCCCTGGCTGATAGCAAGGAACTCGAGATCAGAAGTCTGTGCTTTGTAACGCATATCGAATACACTATTCATGGATTGAATAAGGGTATCGAAATCATATAGGGCTGGGTCGTTGGCTTCGAGCAACGGGTTAGCCCAAGCCGCTGCCGTACCTCCCAAATGGGAAAGAAGGAACGCTGCTTTAGTAACAGCGTCAGGAAATGCCAGCGGCCGACACAGAAAATGCAGACGGCACTGATTAATGAAGGTCCGATATGTTTTTGGATCTCCAAAAAAGCGTTCCGTAGGGGCCAAAGGGAAAGGTCCCGGAAGGACAATGGGGGCTGAAGCAGGAGGTGGAACTTGGGGCGTAGGAGGGGCTGCTGCAATAGCATCACCAAACTCCTCATCGGGTGGTAGTGGCTGCACGAAACTCTGTAGCACATCCATGCGCTGATGGAGGGTCGCATGTGCTGATGCCATGTCGGTACGTAAAGCCGCAAAGGCTTGCAGCAAGGCAGCCATTTGATCGGCTCCGGTTTCCATGACCGACAGGCAAGAAAAAATAGGCTCCTAAATCTGTCACAGATTAGACAAATTTTATAAAGGATACAGCCGTGTAAAGGATACAGTCAGTATACACTTTCGGGGAGCCCTTCCGTTTTGGGGTCTCTTGAACGTGCAGCGAACCAGATTCCTCCGGGACACCTTGCGCGTGATGCTAAACAAGACTTCCCCCCCCAAGAGCGTAGCCTGTAGGGATTTAATAATAACTAACAGGCCAGGGGCTTGGGCGAAAAGGCAGGAGCAGCGACAACAGAGCTAAGGGAACAAACAAGAAAAAACAATGGTTCAAGAGAGCAACTAATTGTACCCAAAATGCAGCGACCAGCCACCCACAATACCCTCTCTTACCTGCTTAGCTAGAGAGAGATCCCACAACCTATTGTGAGTCCAAAGCACTCTACGACAACCAGGTGGTGCAGGAAGAAGGTTCCAGTTGGTAGGAGTTAGCGTAGAGTTTCACCTAACCCGAACGGCACGAGGGCGCAGCTAATGTCCAAAGGCAATCCCTTATTCCATTCAGCAAAGCGTCCTTGAAGTGAAGGTGAGTTCAGCAAAGCGTCCTTGAAGTGAAGGTGAGTTCAGCAAAGCGTCCTTGAAGTGAAGGTGAGCGATCCAATAGTGACCAGGAGAATCAGGAGAGCGTTCATATAGTCACGTCAATGCGTGGAAAAAGAAGGGGAATTAGGAAGTCCGTGAGGATAGTGTTCAGAGGGGACAAATGGAAGCTTTTATCTGGAAATTCAGTGGTGAGAAGCAAATCCGAAAACGTCACAACAAACAGGAGTAGGAGAGAGCAATCCGTTATACAAAGCCAGGAGTTCGACTGCCAAAGGGAAAACAGAAGGGGGTTTTGGCTTCAGAAATAGTAAGGGCTGAGACGTATAGAATAATCCTTTAAACACGAGCCGGGTCTAGGAGGTTCAGGAAACAGGATAACTTGAATCGGGCGCTTAAACTAACTGCTTAGTTTTAGGAGCACCTATTGCATGGACAGGCGTAGTTAAATACGATTCACTTTCCTAGGACGTGAGACGCGTTGCCGGCGTGTCACGTGATTGAAAAAGTGGGAATGCTGGGAAATGTAGTGCGGCGCGTCCCGCGGCTTGGATTTAGTCGCCAAGGCAACTTCCACATGGAAACGGACGGCCCTAGTCGTCCGTGTGCAGGAATGCGGGGCATGACAGAAACACTCTAGCACTATTATTGTAAGCAAGTTCAGAAACAGTCACTATTAATATATATATATACATCCCTTATTCCTTATTAAACAAGTCTTAGTTAACACCACCCAAGTGGTAAGATGAGGATTTACGAGACACCCCACACAGACCGTTGCGAGGGAGGCCAGGCGGACACAGTACCTTGAAAGTGGAGAGAATCCTCCAGCGGGGGCAGTTGTTCCTGGCAGTGGATGCAAGTCATGGTGTCGTCCAGAGGAAGAGAATATCTCGACGTGGAGTAAAGCTGAAGGTCGTTGCACTGCCAGAGAAGAAACCAGCCGCAGAGTTCTCCGGTTAAAAGGTAGTACCCTTTTGTTCGTGGTAGTGGAAAAATGTGTTATCCCGGTTGCCGGGGTGCTTGGCACAAGCAAGGCGGCCACGAGATGATCCGGGAAGGCGAAAGGGCGGGCAAACTGGTTATCCCCACCAGTCAAAGGAAGAAGACTCTTCGGGATGAAGATCTCCTCTGTCGTTGGAAGAAGTTGTGAGTCGGTTCAGCAGGTCTCCACCGGTGGTGTCGTCGTTGCAGGTTGGCTCAGCTTCTCCCTCTTCGGATTCTTTGGTCCTGTGGCGACGTCTGAAGTCCCAGTCCCCAAAGCCCTGCTTTTATGCAGAAAACCCCCATTCATCAGTCCTAGCTGTCACTCAAACATGCGGCTCACCACTGGGCCAATCACACTAGAGCGCGACTTGAGTTGCCGAGGCAACTCAGTCCAGGGTGCCTAAACCCCCCTCCCACACATCCTGTAGGCCCAGACAGAGTGGCACAACTTTTGGAGGCTTCTGTGGAGAAGCCCACCAAAAAGTGGAACAAAGGGCTCGACTTGGGTTGGAGTTACAGAGGCGAACACAAACGCCATTTTAAAACCGAGTCCTGGCGAAAAGACCCAACCGGGGAATAAATATTAAATAAATAACCCGGCGGTATCTTTAACATTGCACCAAAAAGTGGTGCGTTTAAAATTAATGGGAAAATCCCATAGTAAATATTCTTAAGGAATATTTCTCGTGGTAACCACTGCCACCAGCCAGAAACTCGACGAGGGGGGACTGCACAGTGCCCCCTCGAAAAACAGACCCAGGGGAAATCTAATTACCCCTACCAGTACTTCCACAATATGATGGTTTGCACTGGTTCTGTTCCCAATTTAATACTAGTAAAGTCAATGGTGACTTTACATGCCCTGGGAGACAGTAGTCAGTCCCAGGGTATGGAGTCCATGTTTGGGGGTCACTATGACACCCCTGTGTTACTGCACTGAGGGTGCTGTGTAACACACTTCAAAAACCACATGAAACCCTATGGAGTAAAAGACCCCATAGCCCATAAAACACATCACAAAGTCAAAGGATATCTCAAATCATGTCTAAGAGTGGGAGAAAGAGTCTCACTCTTAGCAGGAGAAAAAAATAAACCCCATAAATCCAGCAAAGCTGCTGGGGGACTCACTAGGTTTGGGAAATTAGCCTTAACAGAGAATTCTCCCTAACAAGAAGGTCAAGCAGGACAGATATTTCCCTCTGCTAATTAGCCAGTCGGTCGCAGTATTGTAGCAGTTTCTGTATAATGCCAATGATAAGAAAGATCCACTTTTTAGTGTTAGGAAGCTTTTTTTAATGTGATGCTGTTAGGGAGAATTCTAAGAAATGTGCTAATTCCCTTCTACCTTTGAGACCCCCAGCTCTTTTTGTTGCACTTTAGGACTTTTAATTTCTAACCTTGAGAGAGTGAGACCTTTTTCCCACTCTCTCATGTATTTTTCTGTGATTTTGACTTTGGAGTCCGACTCCATAGGCATCATCTTTACATTGTGACGCACAGCACCTTCAGTGCAGTGATACAGGGAAGTCTCTTAGATTTCCCCAAAGGTTTATATACCTTCGCTTGGTAAAACTACTGATTCCAAGAGCAGTGAAGAGAAATCGACTTTACTTACATTTTGTAACTTTCTAGACGCAGCACACACTATCTTACAATAGGGTGATGGAGGGGTTACTTAGTTTCTCATGTAACATTTTTTTTTAATGTTACCCTTTCTACAGTTAATGGCTGGTGGCAGTGGTTTACTTTTTCCTACCATTGTGTGTTTCTATTGCGGGCTGCAATTGCCGCTGCAGTAAGACACCTATTTCATCAAAATGGCCCTGGTCTTCTTTTTTTGCCATTTCTTGTTGGAAAAGTCCTTCTTGAGATTTACTGTGTGTACCAAACCAGGTTTGGTCCCTTTGTTCATTTTGTCTTTGGCGGGGTACACTGGTGAAGCCCGCCTCTGGCTCCAGTGTGTCTGGCGGGGCAGGAAACGAGGGAGGTGCCCGAAACTCCCTGTGCTTAGTCTCCTTGGTTTCAGCAATGCACCCAAGCATGATTGGCTGGAAGGCTGTCCTTTGTGGACAGCCACCCTGCTGTGTGATTGACAGCTAGGCTATGAATGAATGGTAGAAACCTGCATAAAAGGCAAGGCTTTTTGCTTGGAAGGCAGAGTCGACCACTAGATGAAGGAATCCGAATCCAATGAAGAACTTGGAAGAGACGCTTGCTGCAACTCCTGGACCGTTGGTTTGCCCGGTGAAGCCCTGCTGCATTGCTGAAGCTCTAAATTCGCCTCAACTAGAGAAGCCCTGCAACTGACAACTTCTCCCCTTGGGTTGGTGGGACCAATCAACCCCAAAGCAAACTCGTCTGGACATCCTCTTAGAGCTGGCTGTGCTTCCGCAGCTGCTGCAGGAACCAATTGCCAGGGAGAGGAACACCAGAATCGAGTGTCTTGTTTTTAAGTCGGACCCGAGTTCCAGGAAGTTCCTCCGGACTCCAAGGAAGCAGGACTGACGAAGCCTGAGCCACCTCAACAGAGTGCTGGACCCCAGATGCAAGGAAAGTTCATAATGGTATCCAAGAACCGCAGTGGTGCTGTTTGCGAGAGCCGCAAGAGCTGAAACCGCGAAGTGACGCAGATCTGAAGTTTGCCCGTTGCTACCACCGACCTTCCATTCGTAGTGCAGGAGTCCCCAGATGTCCTCCCTTTTGTCCCCACGACTGAGGACCAGGAACAACAGGACCTGCCGACCTACACAGGAACAGAAGCCAGCTGGAACCGATTTCTTCTAACCAAAGATACTCTAAAACTAAGGGGACTTAACTCTTGTCGTGTAGCCTTGCTAGTTCTTGGTTGCCCTTGTAGAGTTGCTTGCAGTTTTGCCCCTCACAAGCTGCCAGCTTTGTGGCCCTACAGTGATTTTAATTTTTTTAACAAAAACTTCTGAAACATTGTGCAAGATTTTTTACTTACCTGCAAGAAGTGCATTAGCTCACCTAGACGTTTGCTCAACTAACACTGGCTGTCCTGGCTCCCTGAAAGACACTTCTTATCTCTGACTTTGTGCTTTGCCTTTCCCCCAGGAAAGGGTTAATTTACTTTGCATTGGAGGGTTTGAAAAGTACTTGTCTGCTTAAGAATATTTGTTAACCATTGTTTAATTCGCTCCTCTTTTCCTTATTACACTAAAACTCAGTATTGCTCTAAATGTATCAGTGATATATTAATGTCCACAGTGTCCTAGTTATTTAAGTCACCTCAGGGCATAGGAAGAATCTGTGTGCCATCCCAAATGGGTATTTACTGATTTAAAGAAACTGAGAGTGTGTATTTTGAAGTATATTGTTGGTACATATATATTGCTCCCTTGTGAAGAAACAACAAGTTGGGCTCCTGGTATGGAACCTATTCTACCCAGGAGGGTTAACTAGAAACAAAATATACAAATGAATAGGTCCAAAGACACTATGCTCATAACAGACACTACCAAAGGGTTGCAGACCTCTGCATTTAAAAAGAAGGAATCACTCTTCAGTGTTGTATTATAGAGATAAATCTCACTTTTTTATATAACATTGTATGAATCAGAATATGAATAAACAATTCAAGAGAGACATCAAAATGGTTTGCTAAGACAGAACAACAGGCAACGAAATACATTTATCACACACAGTGCCAAAACATTTCTGGAACAAACTCCAAATAGCGTGTGTGTGACGGACCCCAAAATCTATTAGGATTTGTCAAGGGATTCACATAATTTTGTGTACATATTCACCAAGACAATATAAAAACATATAGAACCATTGTAAAGGGCACAAAAATCATTTTGCTTGTGTAAATATGCTGTAAATTAGGGGAGTGGTGAGTCTACACCAGGTGTTTCAGCCGTTTTTTCGGTGGGCTAGATGTACCTCATCGTTAACACGGCCTTCATCAGGACGGAGTTCTGTGTAGAATGACGTCTGTGCTGCAGGGAAGGGAGACTACAGTCAGGGAGGTGTCTGAGCAAAGAAATTATTTTAACTGACTAAATCAAAACGTGTGGTCAACAAGGTATTGAAAAACACACAGCTTACCTATGGGTAAATAAATTTCACAGGCAAAGTACTAGAGATGCGTACGCCGCATGGGCTCGTCTCTGTGTATTCCTGTCGCAAGAGACAGAAAAAAGACAAAGAGGACAAAGGGAAATGGAGATTAATCATGTCCCTTCGCTATCGGGTCCGCTAAGCATGGAAAAATACATGCACGCGGAGTGTCTTACCTCTCGCTGGAGGTATTTAGATCGAAAAGCCAGATCCACGGTGGCGTCACAGCGAACAAGCACGGCTATGGAAAAAATAAATAAATGAAATTCAGTGTGAGTGTTGGAACAGGGGAGAGCCTATCTCCCAGGATTCAAGGAGGGGATATACCAATGGTGGCAGGGTTACCTCTACAGGCTGCAGGGTGTACAGCCACGCTGTAGCGATGTTAGTGCTGAAACTCCTCGCGCTGTTAAGTCAGACGAGACTGCGGGGGCCTGGCTGCAGAATGTTAGCTTTGGTAACGCTGTTGCTAGGCCCTGCGGGTCTTTTATATGGTGGCTGTTTTGGAACCCTCCGGACCGAGTGGTGCACAAACACATGGAATCCACTCCATCCGGGGGAAACTATGTCAAAGCAATTTTTATCGATGCACTATGGGTCAATGTGCATCTAAAAAGTGAATTTAGACACAGTTGTTTACATATGGTTGTCATGGCCACCATCAATCGTGCTTGGCGACAATGTCTAGGGGCGTGGAAAAACAGTAGCAAAACGTGTAAATATACTATGCCACAGACAAATACGATTAAGATGCCGTTCAGACCAATAGGATGCCGTGGGCCACCATGGCGCAAAAGTTAAAACAGCTAACATCGTTTAAATGCATACCAGGATACAGTTAAGCATAAGTACAGATTGTTTTGGCAAGAAATGAATTCATGGTTGCTTCTTAACCAAACAAGCTTCAAATTTCAAAATAGACCATGCGTGCAGGGTTCCTTAACACGAGATGAATACATGGTTTCGAAGTGCACACAAGCATCAACGTTAACAGAAAATGCACATTTCCTCACAAAGGTGTTCAAAAACTAGTCCTAGAGTTCAGTTCCACCTGGCTACTGATGTATGGGTTACATAATGTGACTTGGTCTATGCAATCAAAACATCAACATATATGTAATGTACATTCATTACCTCTCACTTATGTTTCTTTTTACAGCAACATTGAGGAAGAACAGAGAAGCTACCTCATGACAATTAAAGGGGGGCTTACTAGCTAGACAGTTGATGTTACGCATTGTAGTGTTCAGCACAATTTCGAGGGATCAGTGTGACATACAATGTTACAGGAAAGACTTCCACTCAACTGAAACATTTAACCCAGCCTGCACGGTGTTGAGTCTATGAACCCATCGTTGTTCTAATTGGGTGAGAGTTTTGTTCAAATCACCCCCACGTTTAGCTGGTTTTACTTTTTGCAAGACAAACCATTTTAGGTCAGTGTCACTGTGGTTCTTATTGACGAAGTGTTCTACTAAAGGCTTAACAGCAACCTTGTTCCTGACACAGGAACGATGTTCAGAAATACGCATTTTGATGGCACGTATGGTTTTTCCCCACATAAATCAGCTTGCAAGGGCATTGTATTATGTCGATGACACCCTTCGTGTTGCAGTTTGTAAAGTCTGTCATAGTCCATTTCACTTGTTCATGTTCAAAAGATTTCTTTTGTAGGGTCATCAGGGGACACGCCACACAATGACCACATTTATGGTGTCCAACTATAGGGGGTAAATCCCATAGTGTGTTCTGTACTTGTGGAGGTGGCTCTATAAAAGTGTGTACAACAGCATCTCTCAGATTCCTGTTTTTCTTGAAAGCAAAACACGGCTCATGGTGTAGAGTGCCTGGACTTTTTACCAGATGCCAGTTCTTCTTGATAGTTTTCTGAATCAAAAGGGTCAGAGGTCCGAAGGTAGTGACACATACAAGTCTTCCCAAATCCTTTTTCGGTTTGTTTTCCAAGCAGATTTATCTAGGCGTGTGTCTGGCTCTTTTCTTGGCTTGGTTAATTGCCTTTTTTGATAGCCTCTCTCTGCAAGTCGTTGATGTTGGTGGAATTTATCCAAATCAGAACAATTCCTACGGATGCGCAAAGGCCTCCAGGTACGGAATATCCCGAGGGTTTTTACAGACAACCCTAAGTTTATGAAAAACTTCAGCGGGGTGGGAAATAAATGTAGTCGTGACTGGTTGATTTTGGTCATAGGCACGGCGAAAGAGGAATGTGATGAGCAAGGTGCGGAATTACTCGAGTTGGAAAAAAGTTTCTTGAAGACAAATCGATCCAAGACGCAAAGGATAAGCTGGACAAATTGGAGTTGGAAATTACCAAATTCAAAAACCTAACACTGGACAGGAAGGTTGACAAGTTCAGAAAAGACTTGGCGAATTATTCATAAGAAAAAACGTATCCTTTCTTGAGACCCACATACTACACAGATCTACAAGCAAGCCAAAACATCAATCGGAGAAATAGATCAGTCAATTTTGCAGGGACATCTTCCAGTGCAAGTGGAAGTACCTTGTGCCTACCAGGAGCTGCAGGACAACAGCTGCCACAACCTTTTGTTCCCAGGGGCGGACGAAGAGGAAGACCCACGAGGCGCCCGACGCAATCAGGGCAGCGGATGAGAACGCGCCAGTGGTACCAAAACCAGGGACAGAACCAGGGATACCAGTCTTCGTCTTATCCTCCCGTGTTATGACCTCACCAGAGTTAAGGCTCCTCGGAAAGGGCTTATCCTTTGTCCCGGCCCAAAGGGCACGACCTTTCGAAATTGAATTAGAACTACGGAAATTCTTCAGGAATATACATTTGAAACATTTTTTTGAAAGTTCCTTACCGTCGTGCAGAGAGGCTGAACAACAACTACCACCGAGCAAGTCAGACAACACCACAGGTCTAAAAGAACAATCTAAGTTGTATCCTCCACCGGGTTCTACCCCAGGGGAAATTATAACTTTCGAGAAGGTAGTTACTAAAACCATAATGGCCGGTTTCAAAAAAGAAAATTTCTACAGAGATAATCTGGACAGAGAAGAGAGGACCGCCATGAGGAGTTTCGAAACTGACAGATCGATAACAATCAAGCCCGCAGACAAAGGGGGTGGCATTGTTGTTTGGGATACCGCTGATTACAACATAGAGTGCCTACGACTATTGAGTGATCGAGAAGCTTACTTACCCTTGGAATACAACCCCACGAAAGGCCCTCCAAGACAAAATTGCAAGTCTTACCCAACACGCCCTCATACAAGGTTGGATATGTGAAGATGAGAAGATGTTCTTAAATAAGACTAATCCACGCATCCCAGCCTTTTATATCCTCCCTAAGATGCATAAAAACTCAGAAAAACCTCCCGGTAGACCAATAGTATCTGCTTGCGGATCCCTTCTGGAACGGTTGTCCATGTACACTGACTATTTTCTAAAACCTTTTGTAATCGGAATGCCTTCTTATCTAAAGGATACTACTAATACCATTAATCTGCTTGATGATATCCTCCTCACTAGTGACAGCCTCCTCGTCACAATGGATGTCGAGGCACTTTATACATCTATACCACAACAAGAAGGTTTAGTAGCTATTCGTGACATCTTGAACACCAGAGAAGACCTTGACTCCACCCCCACTAATTTCATCCTTGAGTGTACCAGACTGGTGATGGCTGAAAATGTTTTCCTTTTTCAGAATTAAATTTACAAGCAAATCAAAGGTGTGAGCATGGGCTCTACCTTTGCCCCAGACATCGCAAATTTATACATGTCCCGATATGAAGAGAACCATGTCTTCAATTCAGAGAACCCCTTCTTTGGAAACATCTCAATATGGCAGAGGTATATTGACGATGAGATTATCATATGGCAGGGAACACCCTTTGAACTACAACAGTTCCACAGCTGGATTAATTCAAGAAATACCCACATCAAGTTTACAATGCACTGGGACCACCACCAAATAGACTTCCTGGACGTACACATCTACAAGACCGGAAACCGATTAAAGACAGAGTTATTTCGTAAACCCACGGACCGCAACAGTCTGTTGCACTTCCAAAGTTATCACCCGATGGGGTTAAAATATAATTTACCCTATGGGCAATGTCTGCGCATCCGTAGGAATTGTTCTGATTTGGATAAATTCCACCAACATGCAGAGGGATTGACCCAACGACTTGCAGAGAGAGGCTACCCAAAAAAGGCAATTAACCAAGCCAAGAAAAGAGCCCGACATACGCCTAGAGAAATCTGCTTGGAAAACAAACCGAAAAAGGATTTGGGAAGACTTGTATGTGTCTCTACCTTTGGTCCCCTGAGCCTTTTGATTCAGAAAACTATCAAGAAGAACTGGCTTCTGGTAAAAAGTCCAGGCACTCTACACCATGTGCCGTGTTTTGCTTTCAAGAAAAACAGGAATCTGAGTGATGCTCTTGTACACACTTTTATAGAGCCACCTCCACAAGTACAGAACACACTATGGGATTTGCCCCCTATAGTTGGACACCATAAATGTGGTCATTGTGTGGCGTGTCCCCTGACCCTACAAAAGAAATCTTTTGAACATGAACAAGTGAAATGGACTATGACAGACTTTACAAATTGCAACACGAAGGGTGTCATCTACATAATACAATGCCCTTGCAAGCTGTATTATGTGGGAAAAACCATACGTGCCATCAAAATGCGTATTTCTGAACATCGTTCCTGTATCAGGAACAAGGTTGCTGATAAGCCTTTAGTAGAACACTTCGTCCATAAGAACCACAGTGACACTGGCCTAAGATGGTTTGTCTTGCAAAAAGTAAAACCAGCTAAACGTGGGGGTGATTTGAACAAAACTCTCACCCAATTAGAACAACGATGGGTTCATAGACTCAACACCGTGCAGGCTGGGTCAAATGTTCCAGTTGAGTGGAAGTCTTTCCTGTAACATTGTATGTCACACTGATCCCTCGAAATTGTGCTGAACACTACAATGCGTAACATCAACTGTCTAGCTAGTATAGACACATATACAACACTATTGAGTGCTGGATGAAATAGAATTGGATGTGCCTAAACGGCTCCAAAACCGAGCTTATGATATTCGGCTCTACACAGGCTAGAAAGAAGTTGAGTCCATCTTACTCCTCGTTCTCTATCAAAAACATCCAAATTCCTATTTCAGGAAAAGTGAAAACCCTAGGAGTGTACCTTCAAGCTTCACTGGGGGCTGAAGCTCACACTGCCTACCTTAAGAAAAACTGTCAATACCACCAAATTCTCCTAAAAAAAATCAGACCTTACTAGATCAAAAAAATCAGACCTTACTAGATCAAAAAAACAGCACGACCATCGCTAGAGCTACTTTACTGTCCAGACTAGATTATGGTAACTCCCTTCTTTTAGGAGCCAACAGCAAATGTCTGAAAGGATGCCAAACAATCCAAAACAATGCCGTCAGAACGATCACAGGAAGAACCTGGAGAGAACACATCACCAGTGAAAGAAAGGCTCTCCATTGGTTGGCTATGAAGGAGAGAATCTCCTTCAAATCTCTCACCATGGTTCATCGCTGTTTATATGGCAAAGCTCCGGTCTACCTCAAAAAACAATTTAAGTTGTACGAGCCATCCAGACAGCTTAGATCCTCTAACACAGGTAAATTGCTAACCACCAAAACACAAAAGAAGCACGGCCTCGGCAAGGCTTTTCGGACCTTGAGCATTGAAAAATGGAATGAACTTCCCACTTCACTGAAACTCGAACCCAACTACCTCCTTTTCAGGAAAAAACTGAAAACACTACTTTTTAAATGAATCCGGGAAACACTCCCTACTGAATTATAATGTAACACTGACCATCACACATTGTCCCGTTTTAATCTCTGTTGTCTCGTCTTCTTGTAAGCGCTCTGATGCCCGCGGGCTTTCAGCGCTATATAAATAAATAAATAGTAAGCCCCCCCCCTTTAATTGTCATGAGGTAGCTTCTCTGTTCTTCCTCAATGTTGCTGTAAAAAGAAAATAAATAAATAGTAAGCCCCCCTTTAATTGTCATGAGGTAGCTTCTCTGTTCTTCCTCAATGTTGCTGTAAAAAGAAACATAAGTGAGAGGTAATGAATGTACATTACATATATGTTGATGTTTTGATTGCATAGACCAAGTCACATTATGTAACCCATACATCAGTAGCCAGGTGGAACTGAACTCTAGGACTAGTTTTTGAACACCTTTGTGAGGAAATGTGCATTTTCTGTTAACGTTGATGCTTGTGTGCACTACGAAACCATGTATTCATCTCGTGTTAATGAACCCTGCACGCCTGGTCTATTTTGAAATTTGAAGCTTGTTTGGTTACGAAGCAACCATGAATTCATTTCTTGCCAAAACAATCTGTACTTATGCTTAACTGTATCCTGGTATGCATTTAAACGATGTCAGCTGTTTCAACTTTTGCACCATGGTGGCCCACGGCATCCTATTGGTCTGAACGGCATCTTAATCGTATTTGTCTGTGGCATAGTATATTTACACGTTTTGCTACTGTTTTTCCACGCCCCTAGATATTGTCGCCAAGCGTGATTGACGGTTGCCATGACAACCATATGTAAACAACTGTGTCTAAATTCACTTTTTAGATGCACATTGACCCATAGTGCATCGATAAAAAATTGCTTTGGCATAGTTTCCCCTGGATGGAGTGGATTCCATGTGTTTGTGCACCACTCGGTCCGGAGGGTTCCAAAATGGCCGCCATATAAAAGACCCGCGGGGCCTAGCAACAGCGTTACCAATGCTAATGTTCTGCAGCCAGGCCCCCGCAGTCTCGTCTGACTTAACAGCGCGAGGAGTTTCAGCACTAACATCGCTACAGCGTGGCTGTACACCCTGCAGCCTGTAGAGGTAACTCTGCCACCATTGGTATATCCCCTCCTTGAATCCTGGGAGATAGGCTCTCCCCTGTTCCAACACTCACACTGAATTTTATTTATTTATTTTTTCCATAGCCGTGCTAGCCGTGGTTGTTTGCTGTGACGCCACCGTGGATCTGGCTTTTCGATCTAGATACCTCCAGCGAGAGGTAAGACACTCCGTCCGCGTGCATGTATTTTTCCATGCTTAGCGGACCTGATAGCGAAGGGACATGATTAATCTCCATTTCCCTTTGTCCTCTGTCTTTTTTCTGTCTCTTGCGACAGGAATACACAGAGACGAGCCCATGCGGCGTACGCATCTCTAGTACTTTGCCTGTGAAATTTATTTACCCATAGGTAAGCTGTGTGTTTTTCAATACCTTGTTGACCACACGTTTTGATTTAGTCAGTTAAAATAATTTCTTTGCTCAGACACCTCCCTGACTGTAGTCTCCCCTCCCTGCAGCACAGACGTCATTCTACACAGAACTCCTTCCTGATGAAGGCCGTGTTAACGATGAGGCACATCTAGCCCACCGAAAAAACGGCTGAAACACCTGGTGTAGACTCACTACTGGAAGTGTATTATGGGGCTTCTCCTATCTTGGTGGGAATCATTGAGGAGGTCTAGGGTGCTACTGAGGACAAGGTGGAGGCCTATCGGGACGGGGCTCAGGTGAAGGACCAGACTAAGGTGGTATTGCAGCAGATGGTGAACCTAACTCAGGGGGCAAAGAAGAATCAGATAAAGGAGAACGTCGAGGAGAAGGCAGAGGACTCTTCCTGCACCTGCCACAATGGTGTGGGAAACTAGGCACTGGATGATCCCCAGGGAGCAGAGAACATTAACCCCCTTGTCTCCCATTCCCAACCCACGTGATCCATCCGGGGTGTGCAACTAGTTTGCCTTGCCACCAGGCACAATCATCATGCGGAAGCATCAGGAGGTCTTCTGCTTGAGGAGCCATGGGAAGAAGTGTTAGGCAGAAACCTGTGCAGTTCCCTTAGGGACCACTGCAAAAGGCTTAAGACTACAGGTGTTGGCAGTAAACCCAATTGGTAGCAACTGTACCACCCAGATTTACCTGGTAGCTGTGGCTGAGCAGCCAGACTTCTCTCAAGAAGAGTTAGACAGTATATAGAGTATACAAGATAGGTACCAAAATACAGTAGCACAAGCAAACACTGACCAGAGCTTTGGTATCAAGTATATAATTATTTATTTAAAGACACACTTAGAAACTGTCACAGATTAGACAAATTTTATAAAGGATACAGCCGTGTAAAGGATACAGTCAGTATACACTTTCGGGGAGCCCTTCCGTTTTGGGGTATCTTGAACGTGCAGCGAACCAGATTCCTCCGGGACACCTTGCGCGTGATGCTAAACAAGACTTCCCCCCCCAAGAGCGTAGCCTGTAGGGATTTAATAATAACTAACAGGCCAGGGGCTTGGGCGAAAAGGCAGGAGCAGCGACAACAGAGCTAAGGGAACAAACAAGAAAAAACAATGGTTCAAGAGAGCAACTAATTGTACCCAAAATGCAGCAACCAGCCACCCACAATACCCTCTCTTACCTGCTTAGCTAGAGAGAGATCCCACAACCTATTGTGAGTCCAAAGCACTCTACGACAACCAGGTGGTGCAGGAAGAAGGTTCCAGTTGGTAGGAGTTAGCGTAGAGTTTCACCTAACCCGAACGGCACGAGGGCACAGCTAATGTCCAAAGGCAATCCCTTATTCCATTCAGCAAAGCGTCCTTGAAGTGAAGGTGAGTTCAGCAAAGCGTCCTTGAAGTGAAGGTGAGTTCAGCAAAGCGTCCTTGAAGTGAAGGTGAGCGATCCAATAGTGACCAGGAGAATCAGGAGAGCGTTCATATAGTCACGTCAATGCGTGGAAAAAGAAGGGGAATTAGGAAGTCCGTGAGGATAGTGTTCAGAGGGGACAAATGGAAGCTTTTATCTGGAAATTCAGTGGTGAGAAGCAAATCCGAAAACGTCACAACAAACAGGAGTAGGAGAGAGCAATCCGTTATACAAAGCCAGGAGTTCGACTGCCAAAGGGAAAACAGAAGGGGGTTTTGGCTTCAGAAATAGTAAGGGCTGAGACGTATAGAATAATCCTTTAAACACGAGCCGGGTCTAGGAGGTTCAGGAAACAGGATAACTTGAATCGGGCGCTTAAACTAACTGCTTAGTTTTAGGAGCACCTATTGCATGGACAGGCGTAGTTAAATACGATTCACTTTCCTAGGACGGGAGACGCGTTGCCGGCGTGTCACGTGATCGTAAAAAGTGGGAATGCTGGGAAATGTAGTGCGGCGCGTCCCGCAGCTTGGATTTAGTCGCCAAGGCAACTTCCACATGGAAACGGACGGCCCTAGTCGTCCGTGTGCAGGAATGCGGGGCATGACAGTACCCCTCCGCAAAGAGCGGCTACCCCGGTTGGCACGTAATCTTTCCAAAAAAAAAGGCACGCAAAAGCCGGGGTGCATGCACATTTGAGGCCGGCTCCCAAGTTCTATCTTCGGGGCCGTAACCTTTCCAATCAGATAAGATCGCACTCCGTGGCGCAGACGAGTGTCCAGTATAGCATGTACTTCGTATTCGTCTTCCCCCTGCACATTGATGGGAGCAGGAGCAACAGAAAGTCGAGTGCCTGGTACAAAGGGACGGAGGAGGGAAACATGGAAAACAGGGTGAATCCGCCAATGAGATGGAATGTCCAAACGGATTGCAACAGGATTGAGACAGTGCAGTACTTTATAGGGACCTACATAGCGAGGCAATAGTTTTCGCTTACCCCGAATGTTAAGATGCTTGGTCGAGAGCCAGGCACGATCACCCGGTGCATACGAGGGGGCAGGTGAACGATGCCTATCCGCTTGTGTTTTTGTCCGGGACTGCGCAGCCAATAGATGAGACACAATCGAGTCGCGTATAGCAACCAATGTGTCTCTTGTAGATTTTGCAGCAGGTATCTGGTCCAGTGAAGGTAGGACATGTGGAAGAATCCTTGGGTGTACACCATACAATGCGTAAAACGGAGAACAACCTGTTGAAGAGTGCCGAGAGTTATTGTAAGCAAATTCCGCGGTTCCCAGAACGGACAACCAGTCAGTCTGATGTTGTAAGCACAGACAACGAAGGTACTGTTCCATGGTGCCATTGGTGCGTTCGGTTTGTCCGTCCGTTTGGGGGTGGTAGGATGACGAGAGCCGTGCATCTATGCCCAAGGAACGGGTAAGGGCTTTCCAGAACCGTGAGGTAAACTGGGTGCCCCGATCGGAAATCATGATTGTGGGAAGACCAAAAAAACGCACCACATGATCAAAGAATAGTTTAGCCAACAATGGAGCAGTAGGTTGTCCAAAACATGGTATAAACCGTGCCATTTTTGTGAAAACATCCACAACCACAAGTACAGTTGACATCCCCCTGACCGAAGGGAGTTCCACCACGAAATCGAGAGTGACCGTATGCCATGGATGTGGTGGGAGAGGCATTTTCATCAATAGACTGAAAGGTTTCCCAGGTTGTCTCTTGCATTGAATACACACCGCACACTTGGATACGTACGAATCAGAATCCTTCTTCATACCCGGCCACCAGCACCATCGGTGTAAAAGGTCATATGTTTTAAGCTGACCAGGGTGCGCAGCCAACGGGGTATCATGTGCCCATTCCAAGGCCTTCCGTCTGGTTTGGTCGTCAGGTAAATACAAAAGCCCGTGAACATAAGGAAGACCCGTAACAATTTGGGCATCTAGGGTATTGAGAAAGGAAACATGATCTTTGGTCCACTGTCGTACTTGGTCAAGGAATGAGGTGGAGACCGAACAGACACATACTACAGAACCTGGGGGCAATATAGGTGACACCGAGTCCTGGGTGTTAAAATCAGTACCGACACGGGATAAGGCATCCGCCTTTCCATGTAGAAGGCCGGGGCGATAAGTAACTGTGAAATCGAAGAGTGTGAAGAACAAATGCCAACGTATTTGACGGGCATTGGTACATTTTGCATGCGAAAGAGCTTGAAGGTTCCGATGGTCAGAGTACACCGTGATGGTGTGTCGAGCACCCAGGAGATGGTGTCTCCACTCCTTGAAAGCCGCTCGAATTGCCAGAAACTCTCTCTCCATGACGGTGTAGTTGCGTTCAGCCGGAGATAGTTTTCGGGAGAAATAGGCCACCGGATGTAACCGCTGTGTAGCAGGGCAGATCTGAGACAAGATGGCCCCCACCGCTATCGCGGAGGCATCAGCCTCCACTATGAAAGGGAGAGAGGAGTTCGGGTGTTGTAGAACAGGAGCTGTAGTGAAGGCCTTTTTTAATGTCTCAAAGGCCGACTGGGCTTCGTTGTCCCAAACAAAGGGGACCTTGGGACTAGTGAGACGGGTAAGAGGTGCCACTATTTCAGAGAAGGAGGCAATAAAACGTCTGTAGAAGTTTGAAAAACCCAGAAAAGACTGGAGCGCTTTTACTGAGTCCGGAACCGGCCAGTCCATTACAGCCTTGACTTTGGAAGTACACATGAGCACCCCTTTTGCCGAAATCTGAAACCCTAAGAATTCGACTGAGGTGGCGTGGAACACACATTTCTCTAGTTTAGCATAGAGGGAGTGAGTCCGCAAACGCCGCAATACAGAGCGGACATGTTGGATGTGTTGAGCGAGTGAATCCGAGAATATCAGGATATCGTCTAAGTAGATCACCACATAACAATCCAGCATGTCTCCAAAGATGTCATTAACGAAGTGCTGAAAAGTGGCTGGGGCGTTACAAAGCCCAAAGGGCATGACACAGTATTCGTAGAGCCCAAACTTCGTTTTAAAAGCGGTTTTCCATTCATCACCGCTTCGCATTCTGACCAAATTATATGCCCCTCTGAGATCTAATTTGGTAAAAATGGTGGAAGATGTCATCTTATCAAGTAGTTCCGTTATGAGAGGTAGCGGGTACTGGTTCTTGATCGTTATTTTGTTCAAGGCCCTGTAATCTACGCAAGGACGCAGGTCCCCCTCCTTTTTTGGCACAAAGAATATGGGAGAGGCAGCAGGGGAACGGGAAGGTCGAATATGACCCAGACGCAATGCTTTATCCACATACCCTTTTAGATGTTCTTCTTCTTTGACGGTTAAGGAATAGACACGACCGTGAGGCACCACTGCCCCAGGTACCAAGTCAATGGGGCAGTCGTAACAACGGTGTGGGGGCAATATCTCTGATAGTCCTTTGTCAAAGATATCGGAAAATTCTTTGTATACCATCGGCAGTTCGGGTGTTGGATCCTTTAGCGTGGCATTAATGTAGGGGACATTAGACAACAACGCCAAACAAGGAGAAGCAGGCGACATATCCGGGTTTTGAAGACCATGTTGGATACAAAACACGGAAGAAAAATGCACCGTCCGTTGGACCCAGTCAATTACAGGGTTGTGAGTCCGAAGCCAGGGAAGACCAAGAATGATCCCAAATTGAGGGGCCGAAATAAGGTCAAACACTATATGTTCAGTGTGGCCTTCTTGGGTGGACATGCAAAGCGGGGTTGTCTGTTTCGTTACCCATCCGGATACCAGACGAGAACCGTCTACAGCATGCACCTCCTCAGGTCTGGCTTTAGGAACTACCATTACACCATGGCATCGAGCTAACTGTATATCCATGTAGTTACCGTTAGCCCCCGAATCAATCATGACTGGTTTGGTGAAAGGCTCAACACCGGGAATCACAAAATACATTGCCAGATAGATGTGTGAGGAGGGAGGACATTGTTCCGAGCCATCCATTTGGTGACTCATCCTTAGGGCTCGGCTTAAGGACGAGTCTTGGCGTTTCCCGCCGTCTTGACAGGTCGCCTAGGGCAGACACGGATGAAGTGACCTGACTGGCCACAATAGAAACATAAATTATTAACCATACGCCGTTCACGTTCGGCTTTGGTTAATGGACCTCTGATAGCCCCTATTTGCATTGGTTCGACTTCTCCTGAAGAGGTAGAAGGGGGGCTTTCTGCCTTGGCTGAAAGACGAAGATCAGGGACACGCCGTTCGCCACGTCTCTGCCGTAACCTAGCATCGACCTGTAAAACCAAGTCTACCAGTTCCGGAAAACCGGACGGTAGAGCCGGTACCACTGATAAAGCGTCTTTTAATTCTTCCGAAAGTCCCTTATAGAAGACGGCCGCTTTCTTTTGTTCGGGCCAGGTAGTTTCCGCTGCCAACTGATTAAAGCGGGCAAGGTAGGATATAAGGTCCGATTTGCCCTGGCTGATAGCAAGGAACTCGAGATCAGAAGTCTGTGCTTTGTAACGCATATCGAATACACTATTCATGGATTGAATAAGGGTATCGAAATCATATAAGGCTGGGTCGTTGGCTTCGAGCAACGGGTTAGCCCAAGCCGCTGCCGTACCTCCCAAATGGGAAAGAAGGAACGCTGCTTTAGTAACAGCGTCAGGAAATGCCAGCGGCCGACACAGAAAATGCAGACGGCACTGATTAATGAAGGTCCGATATGTTTTTGGATCTCCAAAAAAGCGTTCCGGAGGGGCCAAAGGGAAAGGTCCCGGAAGGACAATGGGGGCTGAAGCAGGAGGTGGAACTTGGGGCGTAGGAGGGGCTGCTGCAATAGCATCACCAAACTCCTCATCGGGTGGTAGTGGCTGCACGAAACTCTGTAGCACATCCATGCGCTGATGGAGGGTCGCATGTGCTGATGCCATGTCGGTACGTAAAGCCGCAAAGGCTTGCAGCAAGGCAGCCATTTGATCGGCTCCGGTTTCCATGACCGACAGGCAAGAAAAAATAGGCTCCTAAATCTGTCACAGATTAGACAAATTTTATAAAGGATACAGCCGTGTAAAGGATACAGTCAGTATACACTTTCGGGGAGCCCTTCCGTTTTGGGGTATCTTGAACGTGCAGCGAACCAGATTCCTCCGGGACACCTTGCGCGTGATGCTAAACAAGACTTCCCCCCCCAAGAGCGTAGCCTGTAGGGATTTAATAATAACTAACAGGCCAGGGGCTTGGGCGAAAAGGCAGGAGCAGCGACAACAGAGCTAAGGGAACAAACAAGAAAAAACAATGGTTCAAGAGAGCAACTAATTGTACCCAAAATGCAGCGACCAGCCACCCACAATACCCTCTCTTACCTGCTTAGCTAGAGAGAGATCCCACAACCTATTGTGAGTCCAAAGCACTCTACGACAACCAGGTGGTGCAGGAAGAAGGTTCCAGTTGGTAGGAGTTAGCGTAGAGTTTCACCTAACCCGAACGGCACGAGGGCGCAGCTAATGTCCAAAGGCAATCCCTTATTCCATTCAGCAAAGCGTCCTTGAAGTGAAGGTGAGTTCAGCAAAGCGTCCTTGAAGTGAAGGTGAGTTCAGCAAAGCGTCCTTGAAGTGAAGGTGAGCGATCCAATAGTGACCAGGAGAATCAGGAGAGCGTTCATATAGTCACGTCAATGCGTGGAAAAAGAAGGGGAATTAGGAAGTCCGTGAGGATAGTGTTCAGAGGGGACAAATGGAAGCTTTTATCTGGAAATTCAGTGGTGAGAAGCAAATCCGAAAACGTCACAACAAACAGGAGTAGGAGAGAGCAATCCGTTATACAAAGCCAGGAGTTCGACTGCCAAAGGGAAAACAGAAGGGGGTTTTGGCTTCAGAAATAGTAAGGGCTGAGACGTATAGAATAATCCTTTAAACACGAGCCGGGTCTAGGAGGTTCAGGAAACAGGATAACTTGAATCGGGCGCTTAAACTAACTGCTTAGTTTTAGGAGCACCTATTGCATGGACAGGCGTAGTTAAATATGATTCACTTTCCTAGGACGTGAGACGCGTTGCCGGCGTGTCACGTGATTGAAAAAGTGGGAATGCTGGGAAATGTAGTGCGGCGCGTCCCGCGGCTTGGATTTAGTCGCCAAGGCAACTTCCACATGGAAACGGACGGCCCTAGTCGTCCGTGTGCAGGAATGCGGGGCATGACAGAAACACTCTAGCACTATTATTGTAAGCAAGTTCAGAAACAGTCACTATTAATATATATATATACATCCCTTATTCCTTATTAAACAAGTCTTAGTTAACACCACCCAAGTGGTAAGATGAGGATTTACGAGACACCCCACACAGACCGTTGCGAGGGAGGCCAGGCGGACACAGTACCTTGAAAGTGGAGAGAATCCTCCAGCGGGGGCAGTTGTTCCTGGCAGTGGATGCAAGTCATGGTGTCGTCCAGAGGAAGAGAATATCTCGACGTGGAGTAAAGCTGAAGGTCGTTGCACTGCCAGAGAAGAAACCAGCCGCAGAGTTCTCCGGTTAAAAGGTAGTACCCTTTTGTTCGTGGTAGTGGAAAAATGTGTTATCCCGGTTGCCGGGGTGCTTGGCACAAGCAAGGCGGCCACGAGATGATCCGGGAAGGCGAAAGGGCGGGCAAACTGGTTATCCCCACCAGTCAAAGGAAGAAGACTCTTCGGGATGAAGATCTCCTCTGTCGTTGGAAGAAGTTGTGAGTCGGTTCAGCAGGGCTCCACCGGTGGTGTCGTCGTTGCAGGTTGGCTCAGCTTCTCCCTCTTCGGATTCTTTGGTCCTGTGGCGACGTCTGAAGTCCCAGTCCCCAAAGCCCTGCTTTTATGCAGAAAACCCCCATTCATCAGTCCTAGCTGTCACTCAAACATGCGGCTCACCACTGGGCCAATCACACAAGAGCGCGACTTGAGTTGCCGAGGCAACTCAGTCCAGGGTGCCTAAACCCCCCTCCCACACATCCTGTAGGCCCAGACAGAGTGGCACAACTTTTGGAGGCTTCTGTGGAGAAGCCCACCAAAAAGTGGAACAAAGGGCTCGACTTGGGTTGGAGTTACAGAGGCGAACACAAACGCCATTTTAAAACCGAGTCCTGGCGAAAAGACCCAACCGGGGAATAAATATTAAATAAATAACCCGGCGGTATCTTTAACATTGCACCAAAAAGTGGTGCGTTTAAAATTAATGGGAAAATCCCATAGTAAATATTCTTAAGGAATATTTCTCGTGGTAACCACTGCCACCAGCCAGAAACTCGACGAGGGGGGACTGCACAGTGCCCCCTCGAAAAACAGACCCAGGGGAAATCTAATTACCCCTACCAGTACTTCCACAATATGATGGTTTGCACTGGTTCTGTTCCCAATTTAATACTAGTAAAGTCAATGGTGACTTTACATGCCCTGGGAGACAGTAGTCAGTCCCAGGGTATGGAGTCCATGTTTGGGGGTCACTATGACACCCCTGTGTTACTGCACTGAGGGTGCTGTGTAACACACTTCAAAAACCACATGAAACCCTATGGAGTAAAAGACCCCATAGCCCATAAAACACATCACAAAGTCAAAGGATATCTCAAATCATGTCTAAGAGTGGGAGAAAGAGTCTCACTCTTAGCAGGAGAAAAAAATAAACCCCATAAATCCAGCAAAGCTGCTGGGGGACTCACTAGGTTTGGGAAATTAGCCTTAACAGAGAATTCTCCCTAACAAGAAGGTCAAGCAGGACAGATATTTCCCTCTGCTAATTAGCCAGTCGGTCGCAGTATTGTAGCAGTTTCTGTATAATGCCAATGATAAGAAAGATCCACTTTTTAGTGTTAGGAAGCTTTTTTTAATGTGATGCTGTTAGGGAGAATTCTCAGAAATGTGCTAATTCCCTTCTACCTTTGAGACCCCCAGCTCTTTTTGTTGCACTTTAGGACTTTTAATTTCTAACCTTGAGAGAGTGAGACCTTTTTCCCACTCTCTCATGTATTTTTCTGTGATTTTGACTTTGGAGTCCGACTCCATAGGCATCATCTTTACATTGTGACGCACAGCACCTTCAGTGCAGTGATACAGGGAAGTCTCTTAGATTTCCCCAAAGGTTTATATACCTTCGCTTGGTAAAACTACTGATTCCAAGAGCAGTGAAGAGAAATCGACTTTACTTACATTTTGTAACTTTCTAGACGCAGCACACACTATCTTACAATAGGGTGATGGAGGGGTTACTTAGTTTCTCATGTAACATTTTTTTTTAATGTTACCCTTTCTACAGTTAATGGCTGGTGGCAGTGGTTTACTTTTTCCTACCATTGTGTGTTTCTATTGCGGGCTGCAATTGCAGCTGCAGTAAGACACCTATTTCATCAAAATGGCCCTGGTCTTCTTTTTTTGCCATTTCTTGTTGGAAAAGTCCTTCTTGAGATTTACTGTGTGTACCAAACCAGGTTTGGTCCCTTTGTTCATTTTGTCTTTGGCGGGGTACACTGGTGAAGCCCGCCTCTGGCTCCAGTGTGTCTGGCGGGGCAGGAAACGAGGGAGGTGCCCGAAACTCCCTGTGCTTAGTCTCCTTGGTTTCAGCAATGCACCCAAGCATGATTGGCTGGAAGGCTGTCCTTTGTGGACAGCCACCCTGCTGTGTGATTGACAGCTAGGCTATGAATGAATGGTAGAAACCTGCATAAAAGGCAAGGCTTTTTGCTTGGAAGGCAGAGTCGACCACTGGATGAAGGAATCCGAATCCAATGAAGAACTTGGAAGAGACGCTTGCTGCAACTCCTGGACCGTTGGTTTGCCCGGTGAAGCCCTGCTGCATTGCTGAAGCTCTAAATTCGCCTCAACTAGAGAAGCCCTGCAACTGACAACTTCTCCCCTTGGGTTGGTGGGACCAATCAACCCCAAAGCAAACTCGTCTGGACATCCTCTTAGAGCTGGCTGTGCTTCCGCAGCTGCTGCAGGAACCAATTGCCAGGGAGAGGAACACCAGAATCGAGTGTCTTGTTTTTAAGTCGGACCCGAGTTCCAGGAAGTTCCTCCGGACTCCAAGGAAGCAGGACTGACGAAGCCTGAGCCACCTCAACAGAGTGCTGGACCCCAGATGCAAGGAAAGTTCATAATGGTATCCAAGAACCGCAGTGGTGCTGTTTGCGAGAGCCGCAAGAGCTGAAACCGCGAAGTGACGCAGATCTGAAGTTTGCCCGTTGCTACCACCGACCTTCCATTCGTAGTGCAGGAGTCCCCAGATGTCCTCCCTTTTGTCCCCACGACTGAGGACCAGGAACAACAGGACCTGCCGACCTACACAGGAACAGAAGCCAGCTGGAACCGATTTCTTCTAACCAAAGATACTCTAAAACTAAGGGGACTTAACTCTTGTCGTGTAGCCTTGCTAGTTCTTGGTTGCCCTTGTAGAGTTGCTTGCAGTTTTGCCCCTCACAAGCTGCCAGCTTTGTGGCCCTACAGTGATTTTAATTTTTTTAACAAAAACTTCTGAAACATTGTGCAAGATTTTTTACTTACCTGCAAGAAGTGCATTAGCTCACCTAGACGTTTGCTCAACTAACACTGGCTGTCCTGGCTCCCTGAAAGACACTTCTTATCTCTGACTTTGTGCTTTGCCTTTCCCCCAGGAAAGGGTTAATTTACTTTGCATTGGAGGGTTTGAAAAGTACTTGTCTGCTTAAGAATATTTGTTAACCATTGTTTAATTCGCTCCTCTTTTCCTTATTACACTAAAACTCAGTATTGCTCTAAATGTATCAGTGATATATTAATGTCCACAGTGTCCTAGTTATTTAAGTCACCTCAGGGCATAGGAAGAATCTGTGTGCCATCCCAAATGGGTATTTACTGATTTAAAGAAACTGAGAGTGTGTATTTTGAAGTATATTGTTGGTACATATATATTGCTCCCTTGTGAAGAAACAACAAGTTGGGCTCCTGGTATGGAACCTATTCTACCCAGGAGGGTTAACTAGAAACAAAATATACAAATGAATAGGTCCAAAGACACTATGCTCATAACAGACACTACCAAAGGGTTGCAGACCTCTGCATTTAAAAAGAAGGAATCACTCTTCAGTGTTGTATTATAGAGATAAATCTCACTTTTTTATATAACATTGTATGAATCAGAATATGAATAAACAATTCAAGAGAGACATCAAAATGGTTTGCTAAGACAGAACAACAGGCAACGAAATACATTTATCACACACAGTGCCAAAACATTTCTGGAACAAACTCCAAATAGCGTGTGTGTGACGGACCCCAAAATCTATTAGGATTTGTCAAGGGATTCACATAATTTTGTGTACATATTCACCAAGACAATATAAAAACATATAGAACCATTGTAAAGGGCACAAAAATCATTTTGCTTGTGTAAATATGCTGTAAATTAGGGGAGTGGTGAGTCTACACCAGGTGTTTCAGCCGTTTTTTCGGTGGGCTAGATGTACCTCATCGTTAACACGGCCTTCATCAGGACGGAGTTCTGTGTAGAATGACGTCTGTGCTGCAGAGAAGGGAGACTACAGTCAGGGAGGTGTCTGAGCAAAGAAATTATTTTAACTGACTAAATCAAAACGTGTGGTCAACAAGGTATTGAAAAACACACAGCTTACCTATGGGTAAATAAATTTCACAGGCAAAGTACTAGAGATGCGTACGCCGCATGGGCTCGTCTCTGTGTATTCCTGTCGCAAGAGACAGAAAAAAGACAAAGAGGACAAAGGGAAATGGAGATTAATCATGTCCCTTCGCTATCGGGTCCGCTAAGCATGGAAAAATACATGCACGCGGAGTGTCTTACCTCTCGCTGGAGGTATTTAGATCGAAAAGCCAGATCCACGGTGGCGTCACAGCGAACAAGCACGGCTATGGAAAAAATAAATAAATGAAATTCAGTGTGAGTGTTGGAACAGGGGAGAGCCTATCTCCCAGGATTCAAGGAGGGGATATACCAATGGTGGCAGGGTTACCTCTACAGGCTGCAGGGTGTACAGCCACGCTGTAGCGATGTTAGTGCTGAAACTCCTCGCGCTGTTAAGTCAGACGAGACTGCGGGGGCCTGGCTGCAGAATGTTAGCTTTGGTAACGCTGTTGCTAGGCCCTGCGGGTCTTTTATATGGTGGCTGTTTTGGAACCCTCCGGACCGAGTGGTGCACAAACACATGGAATCCACTCCATCCGGGGGAAACTATGTCAAAGCAATTTTTATCGATGCACTATGGGTCAATGTGCATCTAAAAAGTGAATTTAGACACAGTTGTTTACATATGGTTGTCATGGCCACCATCAATCGTGCTTGGCGACAATGTCTAGGGGCGTGGAAAAACAGTAGCAAAACGTGTAAATATACTATGCCACAGACAAATACGATTAAGATGCCGTTCAGACCAATAGGATGCCGTGGGCCACCATGGCGCAAAAGTTGAAACAGCTGACATCGTTTAAATGCATACCAGGATACAGTTAAGCATAAGTACAGATTGTTTTGGCAAGAAATGAATTCATGGTTGCTTCTTAACCAAACAAGCTTCAAATTTCAAAATAGACCATGCGTGCAGGGTTCCTTAACACGAGATGAATACATGGTTTCGAAGTGCACACAAGCATCAGCGTTAACAGAAAATGCACATTTCCTCACAAAGGTGTTCAAAAACTAGTCCTAGAGTTCAGTTCCACCTGGCTACTGATGTATGGGTTACATAATGTGACTTGGTCTATGCAATCAAAACATCAACATATATGTAATGTACATTCATTACCTCTCACTTATGTTTCTTTTTACAGCAACATTGAGGAAGAACAGAGAAGCTACCTCATGACAATTAAAGGGGGGCTTACTAGCTAGACAGTTGATGTTACGCATTGTAGTGTTCAGCACAATTTCGAGGGATCAGTGTGACATACAATGTTACAGGAAAGACTTCCACTCAACTGAAACATTTAACCCAGCCTGCACGGTGTTGAGTCTATGAACCCATCGTTGTTCTAATTGGGTGAGAGTTTTGTTCAAATCACCCCCACGTTTAGCTGGTTTTACTTTTTGCAAGACAAACCATTTTAGGTCAGTGTCACTGTGGTTCTTATTGACGAAGTGTTCTACTAAAGGCTTAACAGCAACCTTGTTCCTAACACAGGAACGATGTTCAGAAATACGCATTTTGATGGCACGTATGGTTTTTCCCCACATAAATCAGCTTGCAAGGGCATTGTATTATGTCGATGACACCCTTCGTGTTGCAGTTTGTAAAGTCTGTCATAGTCCATTTCACTTGTTCATGTTCAAAAGATTTCTTTTGTAGGGTCAGGGGACACGCCACACAATGACCACATTTATGGTGTCCAACTATAGGGGGTAAATCCCATAGTGTGTTCTGTACTTGTGGAGGTGGCTCTATAAAAGTGTGTACAACAGCATCTCTCAGATTCCTGTTTTTCTTGAAAGCAAAACACGGCTCATGGTGTAGAGTGCCTGGACTTTTTACCAGATGCCAGTTCTTCTTGATAGTTTTCTGAATCAAAAGGGTCAGAGGTCCGAAGGTAGTGACACATACAAGTCTTCCCAAATCCTTTTTCGGTTTGTTTTCCAAGCAGATTTATCTAGGCGTGTGTCTGGCTCTTTTCTTGGCTTGGTTAATTGCCTTTTTTGATAGCCTCTCTCTGCAAGTCGTTGATGTTGGTGGAATTTATCCAAATCAGAACAATTCCTACGGATGCGCAAAGGCCTCCAGGTACGGAATATCCCGAGGGTTTTTACAGACAACCCTAAGTTTATGAAAAACTTCAGCGGGGTGGGAAATAAATGTAGTCGTGACTGGTTGATTTTGGTCATAGGCACGGCGAAAGAGGAATGTGATGAGCAAGGTGCGGAATTACTCGAGTTGGAAAAAAGTTTCTTGAAGACAAATCGATCCAAGACGCAAAGGATAAGCTGGACAAATTGGAGTTGGAAATTACCAAATTCAAAAACCTAACACTGGACAGGAAGGTTGACAAGTTCAGAAAAGACTTGGCGAATTATTCATAAGAAAAAACGTATCCTTTCTTGAGACCCACATACTACACAGATCTACAAGCAAGCCAAAACATCAATCGGAGAAATAGATCAGTCAATTTTGCAGGGACATCTTCCAGTGCAAGTGGAAGTACCTTGTGCCTACCAGGAGCTGCAGGACAACAGCTGCCACAACCTTTTGTTCCCAGGGGCGGACGAAGAGGAAGACCCACGAGGCGCCCGACGCAATCAGGGCAGCGGATGAGAACGCGCCAGTGGTACCAAAACCAGGGACAGAACCAGGGATACCAGTCTTCGTCTTATCCTCCCGTGTTATGACCTCACCAGAGTTAAGGCTCCTCGGAAAGGGCTTATCCTTTGTCCCGGCCCAAAGGGCACGACCTTTCGAAATTGAATTAGAACTACGGAAATTCTTCAGGAATATACATTTGAAACATTTTTTTGAAAGTTCCTTACCGTCGTGCAGAGAGGCTGAACAACAACTACCACCGAGCAAGTCAGACAACACCACAGGTCTAAAAGAACAATCTAAGTTGTATCCTCCACCGGGTTCTACCCCAGGGGAAATTATAACTTTCGAGAAGGTAGTTACTAAAACCATAATGGCCGGTTTCAAAAAAGAAAATTTCTACAGAGATAATCTGGACAGAGAAGAGAGGACCGCCATGAGGAGTTTCGAAACTGACAGATCGATAACAATCAAGCCCGCAGACAAAGGGGGTGGCATTGTTGTTTGGGATACCGCTGATTACAACATAGAGTGCCTACGACTATTGAGTGATCGAGAAGCTTACTTACCCTTGGAATACAACCCCACGAAAGGCCCTCCAAGACAAAATTGCAAGTCTTACCCAACACGCCCTCATACAAGGTTGGATATGTGAAGATGAGAAGATGTTCTTAAATAAGACTAATCCACGCATCCCAGCCTTTTATATCCTCCCTAAGATGCATAAAAACTCAGAAAAACCTCCCGGTAGACCAATAGTATCTGCTTGCGGATCCCTTCTGGAACGGTTGTCCATGTACACTGACTATTTTCTAAAACCTTTTGTAATCGGAATGCCTTCTTATCTAAAGGATACTACTAATACCATTAATCTGCTTGATGATATCCTCCTCACTAGTGACAGCCTCCTCGTCACAATGGATGTCGAGGCACTTTATACATCTATACCACAACAAGAAGGTTTAGTAGCTATTCGTGACATCTTGAACACCAGAGAAGACCTTGACTCCACCCCCACTAATTTCATCCTTGAGTGTACCAGACTGGTGATGGCTGAAAATGTTTTCCTTTTTCAGAATTAAATTTACAAGCAAATCAAAGGTGTGAGCATGGGCTCTACCTTTGCCCCAGACATCGCAAATTTATACATGTCCCGATATGAAGAGAACCATGTCTTCAATTCAGAGAACCCCTTCTTTGGAAACATCTCAATATGGCAGAGGTATATTGACGATGAGATTATCATATGGCAGGGAACACCCTTTGAACTACAACAGTTCCACAGCTGGATTAATTCAAGAAATACCCACATCAAGTTTACAATGCACTGGGACCACCACCAAATAGACTTCCTGGACGTACACATCTACAAGACCGGAAACCGATTAAAGACAGAGTTATTTCGTAAACCCACGGACCGCAACAGTCTGTTGCACTTCCAAAGTTATCACCCGATGGGGTTAAAATATAATTTACCCTATGGGCAATGTCTGCGCATCCGTAGGAATTGTTCTGATTTGGATAAATTCCACCAACATGCAGAGGGATTGACCCAACGACTTGCAGAGAGAGGCTACCCAAAAAAGGCAATTAACCAAGCCAAGAAAAGAGCCCGACATACGCCTAGAGAAATCTGCTTGGAAAACAAACCGAAAAAGGATTTGGGAAGACTTGTATGTGTCTCTACCTTTGGTCCCCTGAGCCTTTTGATTCAGAAAACTATCAAGAAGAACTGGCTTCTGGTAAAAAGTCCAGGCACTCTACACCATGTGCCGTGTTTTGCTTTCAAGAAAAACAGGAATCTGAGTGATGCTCTTGTACACACTTTTATAGAGCCACCTCCACAAGTACAGAACACACTATGGGATTTGCCCCCTATAGTTGGACACCATAAATGTGGTCATTGTGTGGCGTGTCCCCTGACCCTACAAAAGAAATCTTTTGAACATGAACAAGTGAAATGGACTATGACAGACTTTACAAATTGCAACACGAAGGGTGTCATCTACATAATACAATGCCCTTGCAAGCTGTATTATGTGGGAAAAACCATACGTGCCATCAAAATGCGTATTTCTGAACATCGTTCCTGTATCAGGAACAAGGTTGCTGATAAGCCTTTAGTAGAACACTTCGTCCATAAGAACCACAGTGACACTGGCCTAAGATGGTTTGTCTTGCAAAAAGTAAAACCAGCTAAACGTGGGGGTGATTTGAACAAAACTCTCACCCAATTAGAACAACGATGGGTTCATAGACTCAACACCGTGCAGGCTGGGTCAAATGTTCCAGTTGAGTGGAAGTCTTTCCTGTAACATTGTATGTCACACTGATCCCTCGAAATTGTGCTGAACACTACAATGCGTAACATCAACTGTCTAGCTAGTATAGACACATATACAACACTATTGAGTGCTGGATGAAATAGAATTGGATGTGCCTAAACGGCTCCAAAACCGAGCTTATGATATTCGGCTCTACACAGGCTAGAAAGAAGTTGAGTCCATCTTACTCCTCGTTCTCTATCAAAAACATCCAAATTCCTATTTCAGGAAAAGTGAAAACCCTAGGAGTGTACCTTCAAGCTTCACTGGGGGCTGAAGCTCACACTGCCTACCTTAAGAAAAACTGTCAATACCACCAAATTCTCCTAAAAAAAATCAGACCTTACTAGATCAAAAAAATCAGACCTTACTAGATCAAAAAAACAGCACGACCATCGCTAGAGCTACTTTACTGTCCAGACTAGATTATGGTAACTCCCTTCTTTTAGGAGCCAACAGCAAATGTCTGAAAGGATGCCAAACAATCCAAAACAATGCCGTCAGAACGATCACAGGAAGAACCTGGAGAGAACACATCACCAGTGAAAGAAAGGCTCTCCATTGGTTGGCTATGAAGGAGAGAATCTCCTTCAAATCTCTCACCATGGTTCATCGCTGTTTATATGGCAAAGCTCCGGTCTACCTCAAAAAACAATTTAAGTTGTACGAGCCATCCAGACAGCTTAGATCCTCTAACACAGGTAAATTGCTAACCACCAAAACACAAAAGAAGCACGGCCTCGGCAAGGCTTTTCGGACCTTGAGCATTGAAAAATGGAATGAACTTCCCACTTCACTGAAACTCGAACCCAACTACCTCCTTTTCAGGAAAAAACTGAAAACACTACTTTTTAAATGAATCCGGGAAACACTCCCTACTGAATTATAATGTAACACTGACCATCACACATTGTCCCGTTTTAATCTCTGTTGTCTCGTCTTCTTGTAAGCGCTCTGATGCCCGCGGGCTTTCAGCGCTATATAAATAAATAAATAGTAAGCCCCCCCCCTTTAATTGTCATGAGGTAGCTTCTCTGTTCTTCCTCAATGTTGCTGTAAAAAGAAAATAAATAAATAGTAAGCCCCCCTTTAATTGTCATGAGGTAGCTTCTCTGTTCTTCCTCAATGTTGCTGTAAAAAGAAACATAAGTGAGAGGTAATGAATGTACATTACATATATGTTGATGTTTTGATTGCATAGACCAAGTCACATTATGTAACCCATACATCAGTAGCCAGGTGGAACTGAACTCTAGGACTAGTTTTTGAACACCTTTGTGAGGAAATGTGCATTTTCTGTTAACGTTGATGCTTGTGTGCACTACGAAACCATGTATTCATCTCGTGTTAATGAACCCTGCACGCCTGGTCTATTTTGAAATTTGAAGCTTGTTTGGTTACGAAGCAACCATGAATTCATTTCTTGCCAAAACAATCTGTACTTATGCTTAACTGTATCCTGGTATGCATTTAAACGATGTCAGCTGTTTCAACTTTTGCACCATGGTGGCCCACGGCATCCTATTGGTCTGAACGGCATCTTAATCGTATTTGTCTGTGGCATAGTATATTTACACGTTTTGCTACTGTTTTTCCACGCCCCTAGATATTGTCGCCAAGCGTGATTGACGGTTGCCATGACAACCATATGTAAACAACTGTGTCTAAATTCACTTTTTAGATGCACATTGACCCATAGTGCATCGATAAAAAATTGCTTTGGCATAGTTTCCCCTGGATGGAGTGGATTCCATGTGTTTGTGCACCACTCGGTCCGGAGGGTTCCAAAATGGCCGCCATATAAAAGACCCGCGGGGCCTAGCAACAGCGTTACCAATGCTAATGTTCTGCAGCCAGGCCCCCGCAGTCTCGTCTGACTTAACAGCGCGAGGAGTTTCAGCACTAACATCGCTACAGCGTGGCTGTACACCCTGCAGCCTGTAGAGGTAACTCTGCCACCATTGGTATATCCCCTCCTTGAATCCTGGGAGATAGGCTCTCCCCTGTTCCAACACTCACACTGAATTTTATTTATTTATTTTTTCCATAGCCGTGCTAGCCGTGGTTGTTTGCTGTGACGCCACCGTGGATCTGGCTTTTCGATCTAGATACCTCCAGCGAGAGGTAAGACACTCCGTCCGCGTGCATGTATTTTTCCATGCTTAGCGGACCTGATAGCGAAGGGACATGATTAATCTCCATTTCCCTTTGTCCTCTGTCTTTTTTCTGTCTCTTGCGACAGGAATACACAGAGACGAGCCCATGCGGCGTACGCATCTCTAGTACTTTGCCTGTGAAATTTATTTACCCATAGGTAAGCTGTGTGTTTTTCAATACCTTGTTGACCACACGTTTTGATTTAGTCAGTTAAAATAATTTCTTTGCTCAGACACCTCCCTGACTGTAGTCTCCCCTCCCTGCAGCACAGACGTCATTCTACACAGAACTCCTTCCTGATGAAGGCCGTGTTAACGATGAGGCACATCTAGCCCACCGAAAAAACGGCTGAAACACCTGGTGTAGACTCACTACTGGAAGTGTATTATGGGGCTTCTCCTATCTTGGTGGGAATCATTGAGGAGGTCTAGGGTGCTACTGAGGACAAGGTGGAGGCCTATCGGGACGGGGCTCAGGTGAAGGACCAGACTAAGGTGGTATTGCAGCAGATGGTGAACCTAACTCAGGGGGCAAAGAAGAATCAGATAAAGGAGAACGTCGAGGAGAAGGCAGAGGACTCTTCCTGCACCTGCCACAATGGTGTGGGAAACTAGGCACTGGATGATCCCCAGGGAGCAGAGAACATTAACCCCCTTGTCTCCCATTCCCAACCCACGTGATCCATCCGGGGTGTGCAACTAGTTTGCCTTGCCACCAGGCACAATCATCATGCGGAAGCATCAGGAGGTCTTCTGCTTGAGGAGCCATGGGAAGAAGTGTTAGGCAGAAACCTGTGCAGTTCCCTTAGGGACCACTGCAAAAGGCTTAAGACTACAGGTGTTGGCAGTAAACCCAATTGGTAGCAACTGTACCACCCAGATTTACCTGGTAGCTGTGGCTGAGCAGCCAGACTTCTCTCAAGAAGAGTTAGACAGTATATAGAGTATACAAGATAGGTACCAAAATACAGTAGCACAAGCAAACACTGACCAGAGCTTTGGTATCAAGTATATAATTATTTATTTAAAGACACACTTAGAAACTGTCACAGATTAGACAAATTTTATAAAGGATACAGCCGTGTAAAGGATACAGTCAGTATACACTTTCGGGGAGCCCTTCCGTTTTGGGGTATCTTGAACGTGCAGCGAACCAGATTCCTCCGGGACACCTTGCGCGTGATGCTAAACAAGACTTCCCCCCCCAAGAGCGTAGCCTGTAGGGATTTAATAATAACTAACAGGCCAGGGGCTTGGGCGAAAAGGCAGGAGCAGCGACAACAGAGCTAAGGGAACAAACAAGAAAAAACAATGGTTCAAGAGAGCAACTAATTGTACCCAAAATGCAGCAACCAGCCACCCACAATACCCTCTCTTACCTGCTTAGCTAGAGAGAGATCCCACAACCTATTGTGAGTCCAAAGCACTCTACGACAACCAGGTGGTGCAGGAAGAAGGTTCCAGTTGGTAGGAGTTAGCGTAGAGTTTCACCTAACCCGAACGGCACGAGGGCACAGCTAATGTCCAAAGGCAATCCCTTATTCCATTCAGCAAAGCGTCCTTGAAGTGAAGGTGAGTTCAGCAAAGCGTCCTTGAAGTGAAGGTGAGTTCAGCAAAGCGTCCTTGAAGTGAAGGTGAGCGATCCAATAGTGACCAGGAGAATCAGGAGAGCGTTCATATAGTCACGTCAATGCGTGGAAAAAGAAGGGGAATTAGGAAGTCCGTGAGGATAGTGTTCAGAGGGGACAAATGGAAGCTTTTATCTGGAAATTCAGTGGTGAGAAGCAAATCCGAAAACGTCACAACAAACAGGAGTAGGAGAGAGCAATCCGTTATACAAAGCCAGGAGTTCGACTGCCAAAGGGAAAACAGAAGGGGGTTTTGGCTTCAGAAATAGTAAGGGCTGAGACGTATAGAATAATCCTTTAAACACGAGCCGGGTCTAGGAGGTTCAGGAAACAGGATAACTTGAATCGGGCGCTTAAACTAACTGCTTAGTTTTAGGAGCACCTATTGCATGGACAGGCGTAGTTAAATACGATTCACTTTCCTAGGACGGGAGACGCGTTGCCGGCGTGTCACGTGATCGTAAAAAGTGGGAATGCTGGGAAATGTAGTGCGGCGCGTCCCGCAGCTTGGATTTAGTCGCCAAGGCAACTTCCACATGGAAACGGACGGCCCTAGTCGTCCGTGTGCAGGAATGCGGGGCATGACAGTACCCCTCCGCAAAGAGCGGCTACCCCGGTTGGCACGTAATCTTTCCAAAAAAAAAGGCACGCAAAAGCCGGGGTGCATGCACATTTGAGGCCGGCTCCCAAGTTCTATCTTCGGGGCCGTAACCTTTCCAATCAGATAAGATCGCACTCCGTGGCGCAGACGAGTGTCCAGTATAGCATGTACTTCGTATTCGTCTTCCCCCTGCACATTGATGGGAGCAGGAGCAACAGAAAGTCGAGTGCCTGGTACAAAGGGACGGAGGAGGGAAACATGGAAAACAGGGTGAATCCGCCAATGAGATGGAATGTCCAAACGGATTGCAACAGGATTGAGACAGTGCAGTACTTTATAGGGACCTACATAGCGAGGCAATAGTTTTCGCTTACCCCGAATGTTAAGATGCTTGGTCGAGAGCCAGGCACGATCACCCGGTGCATACGAGGGGGCAGGTGAACGATGCCTATCCGCTTGTGTTTTTGTCCGGGACTGCGCAGCCAATAGATGAGACACAATCGAGTCGCGTATAGCAACCAATGTGTCTCTTGTAGATTTTGCAGCAGGTATCTGGTCCAGTGAAGGTAGGACATGTGGAAGAATCCTTGGGTGTACACCATACAATGCGTAAAACGGAGAACAACCTGTTGAAGAGTGCCGAGAGTTATTGTAAGCAAATTCCGCGGTTCCCAGAACGGACAACCAGTCGGTCTGATGTTGTAAGCACAGACAACGAAGGTACTGTTCCATGGTGCCATTGGTGCGTTCGGTTTGTCCGTCCGTTTGGGGGTGGTAGGATGACGAGAGCCGTGCATCTATGCCCAAGGAACGGGTAAGGGCTTTCCAGAACCGTGAGGTAAACTGGGTGCCCCGATCGGAAATCATGATTGTGGGAAGACCAAAAAAACGCACCACATGATCAAAGAATAGTTTAGCCAACAATGGAGCAGTAGGTTGTCCAAAACATGGTATAAACCGTGCCATTTTTGTGAAAACATCCACAACCACAAGTACAGTTGACATCCCCCTGACCGAAGGGAGTTCCACCACGAAATCGAGAGTGACCGTATGCCATGGATGTGGTGGGAGAGGCATTTTCATCAATAGACTGAAAGGTTTCCCAGGTTGTCTCTTGCATTGAATACACACCGCACACTTGGATACGTACGAATCAGAATCCTTCTTCATACCCGGCCACCAGCACCATCGGTGTAAAAGGTCATATGTTTTAAGCTGACCAGGGTGCGCAGCCAACGGGGTATCATGTGCCCATTCCAAGGCCTTCCGTCTGGTTTGGTCGTCAGGTAAATACAAAAGCCCGTGAACATAAGGAAGACCCGTAACAATTTGGGCATCTAGGGTATTGAGAAAGGAAACATGATCTTTGGTCCACTGTCGTACTTGGTCAAGGAATGAGGTGGAGACCGAACAGACACATACTACAGAACCTGGGGGCAATATAGGTGACACCGAGTCCTGGGTGTTAAAATCAGTACCGACACGGGATAAGGCATCCGCCTTTCCATGTAGAAGGCCGGGGCGATAAGTAACTGTGAAATCGAAGAGTGTGAAGAACAAATGCCAACGTATTTGACGGGCATTGGTACATTTTGCATGCGAAAGAGCTTGAAGGTTCCGATGGTCAGAGTACACCGTGATGGTGTGTCGAGCACCCAGGAGATGGTGTCTCCACTCCTTGAAAGCCGCTCGAATTGCCAGAAACTCTCTCTCCATGACGGTGTAGTTGCGTTCAGCCGGAGATAGTTTTCGGGAGAAATAGGCCACCGGATGTAACCGCTGTGTAGCAGGGCAGATCTGAGACAAGATGGCCCCCACCGCTATCGCGGAGGCATCAGCCTCCACTATGAAAGGGAGAGAGGAGTTCGGGTGTTGTAGAACAGGAGCTGTAGTGAAGGCCTTTTTTAATGTCTCAAAGGCCGACTGGGCTTCGTTGTCCCAAACAAAGGGGACCTTGGGACTAGTGAGACGGGTAAGAGGTGCCACTATTTCAGAGAAGGAGGCAATAAAACGTCTGTAGAAGTTTGAAAAACCCAGAAAAGACTGGAGCGCTTTTACTGAGTCCGGAACCGGCCAGTCCATTACAGCCTTGACTTTGGAAGTACACATGAGCACCCCTTTTGCCGAAATCTGAAACCCTAAGAATTCGACTGAGGTGGCGTGGAACACACATTTCTCTAGTTTAGCATAGAGGGAGTGAGTCCGCAAACGCCGCAATACAGAGCGGACATGTTGGATGTGTTGAGCGAGTGAATCCGAGAATATCAGGATATCGTCTAAGTAGATCACCACATAACAATCCAGCATGTCTCCAAAGATGTCATTAACGAAGTGCTGAAAAGTGGCTGGGGCGTTACAAAGCCCAAAGGGCATGACACAGTATTCGTAGAGCCCAAACTTCGTTTTAAAAGCGGTTTTCCATTCATCACCGCTTCGCATTCTGACCAAATTATATGCCCCTCTGAGATCTAATTTGGTAAAAATGGTGGAAGATGTCATCTTATCAAGTAGTTCCGTTATGAGAGGTAGCGGGTACTGGTTCTTGATCGTTATTTTGTTCAAGGCCCTGTAATCTACGCAAGGACGCAGGTCCCCCTCCTTTTTTGGCACAAAGAATATGGGAGAGGCAGCAGGGGAACGGGAAGGTCGAATATGACCCAGACGCAATGCTTTATCCACATACCCTTTTAGATGTTCTTCTTCTTTGACGGTTAAGGAATAGACACGACCGTGAGGCACCACTGCCCCAGGTACCAAGTCAATGGGGCAGTCGTAACAACGGTGTGGGGGCAATATCTCTGATAGTCCTTTGTCAAAGATATCGGAAAATTCTTTGTATACCATCGGCAGTTCGGGTGTTGGATCCTTTAGCGTGGCATTAATGTAGGGGACATTAGACAACAACGCCAAACAAGGAGAAGCAGGCGACATATCCGGGTTTTGAAGACCATGTTGGATACAAAACACGGAAGAAAAATGCACCGTCCGTTGGACCCAGTCAATTACAGGGTTGTGAGTCCGAAGCCAGGGAAGACCAAGAATGATCCCAAATTGAGGGGCCGAAATAAGGTCAAACACTATATGTTCAGTGTGGCCTTCTTGGGTGGACATGCAAAGCGGGGTTGTCTGTTTCGTTACCCATCCGGATACCAGACGAGAACCGTCTACAGCATGCACCTCCTCAGGTCTGGCTTTAGGAACTACCATTACACCATGGCATCGAGCTAACTGTATATCCATGTAGTTACCGTTAGCCCCCGAATCAATCATGACTGGTTTGGTGAAAGGCTCAACACCGGGAATCACAAAATACATTGCCAGATAGATGTGTGAGGAGGGAGGACATTGTTCCGAGCCATCCATTTGGTGACTCATCCTTAGGGCTCGGCTTAAGGACGAGTCTTGGCGTTTCCCGCCGTCTTGACAGGTCGCCTAGGGCAGACACGGATGAAGTGACCTGACTGGCCACAATAGAAACATAAATTATTAACCATACGCCGTTCACGTTCGGCTTTGGTTAATGGACCTCTGATAGCCCCTATTTGCATTGGTTCGACTTCTCCTGAAGAGGTAGAAGGGGGGCTTTCTGCCTTGGCTGAAAGACGAAGATCAGGGACACGCCGTTCGCCACGTCTCTGCCGTAACCTAGCATCGACCTGTAAAACCAAGTCTACCAGTTCCGGAAAACCGGACGGTAGAGCCGGTACCACTGATAAAGCGTCTTTTAATTCTTCCGAAAGTCCCTTATAGAAGACGGCCGCTTTCTTTTGTTCGGGCCAGGTAGTTTCCGCTGCCAACTGATTAAAGCGGGCAAGGTAGGATATAAGGTCCGATTTGCCCTGGCTGATAGCAAGGAACTCGAGATCAGAAGTCTGTGCTTTGTAACGCATATCGAATACACTATTCATGGATTGAATAAGGGTATCGAAATCATATAAGGCTGGGTCGTTGGCTTCGAGCAACGGGTTAGCCCAAGCCGCTGCCGTACCTCCCAAATGGGAAAGAAGGAACGCTGCTTTAGTAACAGCGTCAGGAAATGCCAGCGGCCGACACAGAAAATGCAGACGGCACTGATTAATGAAGGTCCGATATGTTTTTGGATCTCCAAAAAAGCGTTCCGGAGGGGCCAAAGGGAAAGGTCCCGGAAGGACAATGGGGGCTGAAGCAGGAGGTGGAACTTGGGGCGTAGGAGGGGCTGCTGCAATAGCATCACCAAACTCCTCATCGGGTGGTAGTGGCTGCACGAAACTCTGTAGCACATCCATGCGCTGATGGAGGGTCGCATGTGCTGATGCCATGTCGGTACGTAAAGCCGCAAAGGCTTGCAGCAAGGCAGCCATTTGATCGGCTCCGGTTTCCATGACCGACAGGCAAGAAAAAATAGGCTCCTAAATCTGTCACAGATTAGACAAATTTTATAAAGGATACAGCCGTGTAAAGGATACAGTCAGTATACACTTTCGGGGAGCCCTTCCGTTTTGGGGTATCTTGAACGTGCAGCGAACCAGATTCCTCCGGGACACCTTGCGCGTGATGCTAAACAAGACTTCCCCCCCCAAGAGCGTAGCCTGTAGGGATTTAATAATAACTAACAGGCCAGGGGCTTGGGCGAAAAGGCAGGAGCAGCGACAACAGAGCTAAGGGAACAAACAAGAAAAAACAATGGTTCAAGAGAGCAACTAATTGTACCCAAAATGCAGCGACCAGCCACCCACAATACCCTCTCTTACCTGCTTAGCTAGAGAGAGATCCCACAACCTATTGTGAGTCCAAAGCACTCTACGACAACCAGGTGGTGCAGGAAGAAGGTTCCAGTTGGTAGGAGTTAGCGTAGAGTTTCACCTAACCCGAACGGCACGAGGGCGCAGCTAATGTCCAAAGGCAATCCCTTATTCCATTCAGCAAAGCGTCCTTGAAGTGAAGGTGAGTTCAGCAAAGCGTCCTTGAAGTGAAGGTGAGTTCAGCAAAGCGTCCTTGAAGTGAAGGTGAGCGATCCAATAGTGACCAGGAGAATCAGGAGAGCGTTCATATAGTCACGTCAATGCGTGGAAAAAGAAGGGGAATTAGGAAGTCCGTGAGGATAGTGTTCAGAGGGGACAAATGGAAGCTTTTATCTGGAAATTCAGTGGTGAGAAGCAAATCCGAAAACGTCACAACAAACAGGAGTAGGAGAGAGCAATCCGTTATACAAAGCCAGGAGTTCGACTGCCAAAGGGAAAACAGAAGGGGGTTTTGGCTTCAGAAATAGTAAGGGCTGAGACGTATAGAATAATCCTTTAAACACGAGCCGGGTCTAGGAGGTTCAGGAAACAGGATAACTTGAATCGGGCGCTTAAACTAACTGCTTAGTTTTAGGAGCACCTATTGCATGGACAGGCGTAGTTAAATATGATTCACTTTCCTAGGACGTGAGACGCGTTGCCGGCGTGTCACGTGATTGAAAAAGTGGGAATGCTGGGAAATGTAGTGCGGCGCGTCCCGCGGCTTGGATTTAGTCGCCAAGGCAACTTCCACATGGAAACGGACGGCCCTAGTCGTCCGTGTGCAGGAATGCGGGGCATGACAGAAACACTCTAGCACTATTATTGTAAGCAAGTTCAGAAACAGTCACTATTAATATATATATATACATCCCTTATTCCTTATTAAACAAGTCTTAGTTAACACCACCCAAGTGGTAAGATGAGGATTTACGAGACACCCCACACAGACCGTTGCGAGGGAGGCCAGGCGGACACAGTACCTTGAAAGTGGAGAGAATCCTCCAGCGGGGGCAGTTGTTCCTGGCAGTGGATGCAAGTCATGGTGTCGTCCAGAGGAAGAGAATATCTCGACGTGGAGTAAAGCTGAAGGTCGTTGCACTGCCAGAGAAGAAACCAGCCGCAGAGTTCTCCGGTTAAAAGGTAGTACCCTTTTGTTCGTGGTAGTGGAAAAATGTGTTATCCCGGTTGCCGGGGTGCTTGGCACAAGCAAGGCGGCCACGAGATGATCCGGGAAGGCGAAAGGGCGGGCAAACTGGTTATCCCCACCAGTCAAAGGAAGAAGACTCTTCGGGATGAAGATCTCCTCTGTCGTTGGAAGAAGTTGTGAGTCGGTTCAGCAGGGCTCCACCGGTGGTGTCGTCGTTGCAGGTTGGCTCAGCTTCTCCCTCTTCGGATTCTTTGGTCCTGTGGCGACGTCTGAAGTCCCAGTCCCCAAAGCCCTGCTTTTATGCAGAAAACCCCCATTCATCAGTCCTAGCTGTCACTCAAACATGCGGCTCACCACTGGGCCAATCACACAAGAGCGCGACTTGAGTTGCCGAGGCAACTCAGTCCAGGGTGCCTAAACCCCCCTCCCACACATCCTGTAGGCCCAGACAGAGTGGCACAACTTTTGGAGGCTTCTGTGGAGAAGCCCACCAAAAAGTGGAACAAAGGGCTCGACTTGGGTTGGAGTTACAGAGGCGAACACAAACGCCATTTTAAAACCGAGTCCTGGCGAAAAGACCCAACCGGGGAATAAATATTAAATAAATAACCCGGCGGTATCTTTAACATTGCACCAAAAAGTGGTGCGTTTAAAATTAATGGGAAAATCCCATAGTAAATATTCTTAAGGAATATTTCTCGTGGTAACCACTGCCACCAGCCAGAAACTCGACGAGGGGGGACTGCACAGTGCCCCCTCGAAAAACAGACCCAGGGGAAATCTAATTACCCCTACCAGTACTTCCACAATATGATGGTTTGCACTGGTTCTGTTCCCAATTTAATACTAGTAAAGTCAATGGTGACTTTACATGCCCTGGGAGACAGTAGTCAGTCCCAGGGTATGGAGTCCATGTTTGGGGGTCACTATGACACCCCTGTGTTACTGCACTGAGGGTGCTGTGTAACACACTTCAAAAACCACATGAAACCCTATGGAGTAAAAGACCCCATAGCCCATAAAACACATCACAAAGTCAAAGGATATCTCAAATCATGTCTAAGAGTGGGAGAAAGAGTCTCACTCTTAGCAGGAGAAAAAAATAAACCCCATAAATCCAGCAAAGCTGCTGGGGGACTCACTAGGTTTGGGAAATTAGCCTTAACAGAGAATTCTCCCTAACAAGAAGGTCAAGCAGGACAGATATTTCCCTCTGCTAATTAGCCAGTCGGTCGCAGTATTGTAGCAGTTTCTGTATAATGCCAATGATAAGAAAGATCCACTTTTTAGTGTTAGGAAGCTTTTTTTAATGTGATGCTGTTAGGGAGAATTCTCAGAAATGTGCTAATTCCCTTCTACCTTTGAGACCCCCAGCTCTTTTTGTTGCACTTTAGGACTTTTAATTTCTAACCTTGAGAGAGTGAGACCTTTTTCCCACTCTCTCATGTATTTTTCTGTGATTTTGACTTTGGAGTCCGACTCCATAGGCATCATCTTTACATTGTGACGCACAGCACCTTCAGTGCAGTGATACAGGGAAGTCTCTTAGATTTCCCCAAAGGTTTATATACCTTCGCTTGGTAAAACTACTGATTCCAAGAGCAGTGAAGAGAAATCGACTTTACTTACATTTTGTAACTTTCTAGACGCAGCACACACTATCTTACAATAGGGTGATGGAGGGGTTACTTAGTTTCTCATGTAACATTTTTTTTTAATGTTACCCTTTCTACAGTTAATGGCTGGTGGCAGTGGTTTACTTTTTCCTACCATTGTGTGTTTCTATTGCGGGCTGCAATTGCAGCTGCAGTAAGACACCTATTTCATCAAAATGGCCCTGGTCTTCTTTTTTTGCCATTTCTTGTTGGAAAAGTCCTTCTTGAGATTTACTGTGTGTACCAAACCAGGTTTGGTCCCTTTGTTCATTTTGTCTTTGGCGGGGTACACTGGTGAAGCCCGCCTCTGGCTCCAGTGTGTCTGGCGGGGCAGGAAACGAGGGAGGTGCCCGAAACTCCCTGTGCTTAGTCTCCTTGGTTTCAGCAATGCACCCAAGCATGATTGGCTGGAAGGCTGTCCTTTGTGGACAGCCACCCTGCTGTGTGATTGACAGCTAGGCTATGAATGAATGGTAGAAACCTGCATAAAAGGCAAGGCTTTTTGCTTGGAAGGCAGAGTCGACCACTGGATGAAGGAATCCGAATCCAATGAAGAACTTGGAAGAGACGCTTGCTGCAACTCCTGGACCGTTGGTTTGCCCGGTGAAGCCCTGCTGCATTGCTGAAGCTCTAAATTCGCCTCAACTAGAGAAGCCCTGCAACTGACAACTTCTCCCCTTGGGTTGGTGGGACCAATCAACCCCAAAGCAAACTCGTCTGGACATCCTCTTAGAGCTGGCTGTGCTTCCGCAGCTGCTGCAGGAACCAATTGCCAGGGAGAGGAACACCAGAATCGAGTGTCTTGTTTTTAAGTCGGACCCGAGTTCCAGGAAGTTCCTCCGGACTCCAAGGAAGCAGGACTGACGAAGCCTGAGCCACCTCAACAGAGTGCTGGACCCCAGATGCAAGGAAAGTTCATAATGGTATCCAAGAACCGCAGTGGTGCTGTTTGCGAGAGCCGCAAGAGCTGAAACCGCGAAGTGACGCAGATCTGAAGTTTGCCCGTTGCTACCACCGACCTTCCATTCGTAGTGCAGGAGTCCCCAGATGTCCTCCCTTTTGTCCCCACGACTGAGGACCAGGAACAACAGGACCTGCCGACCTACACAGGAACAGAAGCCAGCTGGAACCGATTTCTTCTAACCAAAGATACTCTAAAACTAAGGGGACTTAACTCTTGTCGTGTAGCCTTGCTAGTTCTTGGTTGCCCTTGTAGAGTTGCTTGCAGTTTTGCCCCTCACAAGCTGCCAGCTTTGTGGCCCTACAGTGATTTTAATTTTTTTAACAAAAACTTCTGAAACATTGTGCAAGATTTTTTACTTACCTGCAAGAAGTGCATTAGCTCACCTAGACGTTTGCTCAACTAACACTGGCTGTCCTGGCTCCCTGAAAGACACTTCTTATCTCTGACTTTGTGCTTTGCCTTTCCCCCAGGAAAGGGTTAATTTACTTTGCATTGGAGGGTTTGAAAAGTACTTGTCTGCTTAAGAATATTTGTTAACCATTGTTTAATTCGCTCCTCTTTTCCTTATTACACTAAAACTCAGTATTGCTCTAAATGTATCAGTGATATATTAATGTCCACAGTGTCCTAGTTATTTAAGTCACCTCAGGGCATAGGAAGAATCTGTGTGCCATCCCAAATGGGTATTTACTGATTTAAAGAAACTGAGAGTGTGTATTTTGAAGTATATTGTTGGTACATATATATTGCTCCCTTGTGAAGAAACAACAAGTTGGGCTCCTGGTATGGAACCTATTCTACCCAGGAGGGTTAACTAGAAACAAAATATACAAATGAATAGGTCCAAAGACACTATGCTCATAACAGACACTACCAAAGGGTTGCAGACCTCTGCATTTAAAAAGAAGGAATCACTCTTCAGTGTTGTATTATAGAGATAAATCTCACTTTTTTATATAACATTGTATGAATCAGAATATGAATAAACAATTCAAGAGAGACATCAAAATGGTTTGCTAAGACAGAACAACAGGCAACGAAATACATTTATCACACACAGTGCCAAAACATTTCTGGAACAAACTCCAAATAGCGTGTGTGTGACGGACCCCAAAATCTATTAGGATTTGTCAAGGGATTCACATAATTTTGTGTACATATTCACCAAGACAATATAAAAACATATAGAACCATTGTAAAGGGCACAAAAATCATTTTGCTTGTGTAAATATGCTGTAAATTAGGGGAGTGGTGAGTCTACACCAGGTGTTTCAGCCGTTTTTTCGGTGGGCTAGATGTACCTCATCGTTAACACGGCCTTCATCAGGACGGAGTTCTGTGTAGAATGACGTCTGTGCTGCAGAGAAGGGAGACTACAGTCAGGGAGGTGTCTGAGCAAAGAAATTATTTTAACTGACTAAATCAAAACGTGTGGTCAACAAGGTATTGAAAAACACACAGCTTACCTATGGGTAAATAAATTTCACAGGCAAAGTACTAGAGATGCGTACGCCGCATGGGCTCGTCTCTGTGTATTCCTGTCGCAAGAGACAGAAAAAAGACAAAGAGGACAAAGGGAAATGGAGATTAATCATGTCCCTTCGCTATCGGGTCCGCTAAGCATGGAAAAATACATGCACGCGGAGTGTCTTACCTCTCGCTGGAGGTATTTAGATCGAAAAGCCAGATCCACGGTGGCGTCACAGCGAACAAGCACGGCTATGGAAAAAATAAATAAATGAAATTCAGTGTGAGTGTTGGAACAGGGGAGAGCCTATCTCCCAGGATTCAAGGAGGGGATATACCAATGGTGGCAGGGTTACCTCTACAGGCTGCAGGGTGTACAGCCACGCTGTAGCGATGTTAGTGCTGAAACTCCTCGCGCTGTTAAGTCAGACGAGACTGCGGGGGCCTGGCTGCAGAATGTTAGCTTTGGTAACGCTGTTGCTAGGCCCTGCGGGTCTTTTATATGGTGGCTGTTTTGGAACCCTCCGGACCGAGTGGTGCACAAACACATGGAATCCACTCCATCCGGGGGAAACTATGTCAAAGCAATTTTTATCGATGCACTATGGGTCAATGTGCATCTAAAAAGTGAATTTAGACACAGTTGTTTACATATGGTTGTCATGGCCACCATCAATCGTGCTTGGCGACAATGTCTAGGGGCGTGGAAAAACAGTAGCAAAACGTGTAAATATACTATGCCACAGACAAATACGATTAAGATGCCGTTCAGACCAATAGGATGCCGTGGGCCACCATGGCGCAAAAGTTGAAACAGCTGACATCGTTTAAATGCATACCAGGATACAGTTAAGCATAAGTACAGATTGTTTTGGCAAGAAATGAATTCATGGTTGCTTCTTAACCAAACAAGCTTCAAATTTCAAAATAGACCATGCGTGCAGGGTTCCTTAACACGAGATGAATACATGGTTTCGAAGTGCACACAAGCATCAGCGTTAACAGAAAATGCACATTTCCTCACAAAGGTGTTCAAAAACTAGTCCTAGAGTTCAGTTCCACCTGGCTACTGATGTATGGGTTACATAATGTGACTTGGTCTATGCAATCAAAACATCAACATATATGTAATGTACATTCATTACCTCTCACTTATGTTTCTTTTTACAGCAACATTGAGGAAGAACAGAGAAGCTACCTCATGACAATTAAAGGGGGGCTTACTAGCTAGACAGTTGATGTTACGCATTGTAGTGTTCAGCACAATTTCGAGGGATCAGTGTGACATACAATGTTACAGGAAAGACTTCCACTCAACTGAAACATTTAACCCAGCCTGCACGGTGTTGAGTCTATGAACCCATCGTTGTTCTAATTGGGTGAGAGTTTTGTTCAAATCACCCCCACGTTTAGCTGGTTTTACTTTTTGCAAGACAAACCATTTTAGGTCAGTGTCACTGTGGTTCTTATTGACGAAGTGTTCTACTAAAGGCTTAACAGCAACCTTGTTCCTAACACAGGAACGATGTTCAGAAATACGCATTTTGATGGCACGTATGGTTTTTCCCCACATAAATCAGCTTGCAAGGGCATTGTATTATGTCGATGACACCCTTCGTGTTGCAGTTTGTAAAGTCTGTCATAGTCCATTTCACTTGTTCATGTTCAAAAGATTTCTTTTGTAGGGTCAGGGGACACGCCACACAATGACCACATTTATGGTGTCCAACTATAGGGGGTAAATCCCATAGTGTGTTCTGTACTTGTGGAGGTGGCTCTATAAAAGTGTGTACAACAGCATCTCTCAGATTCCTGTTTTTCTTGAAAGCAAAACACGGCTCATGGTGTAGAGTGCCTGGACTTTTTACCAGATGCCAGTTCTTCTTGATAGTTTTCTGAATCAAAAGGGTCAGAGGTCCGAAGGTAGTGACACATACAAGTCTTCCCAAATCCTTTTTCGGTTTGTTTTCCAAGCAGATTTATCTAGGCGTGTGTCTGGCTCTTTTCTTGGCTTGGTTAATTGCCTTTTTTGATAGCCTCTCTCTGCAAGTCGTTGATGTTGGTGGAATTTATCCAAATCAGAACAATTCCTACGGATGCGCAAAGGCCTCCAGGTACGGAATATCCCGAGGGTTTTTACAGACAACCCTAAGTTTATGAAAAACTTCAGCGGGGTGGGAAATAAATGTAGTCGTGACTGGTTGATTTTGGTCATAGGCACGGCGAAAGAGGAATGTGATGAGCAAGGTGCGGAATTACTCGAGTTGGAAAAAAAGTTTCTTGAAGACAAATCGATCCAAGACGCAAAGGATAAGCTGGACAAATTGGAGTTGGAAATTACCAAATTCAAAAACCTAACACTGGACAGGAAGGTTGACAAGTTCAGAAAAGACTTGGCGAATTATTCATAAGAAAAAACGTATCCTTTCTTGAGACCCACATACTACACAGATCTACAAGCAAGCCAAAACATCAATCGGAGAAATAGATCAGTCAATTTTGCAGGGACATCTTCCAGTGCAAGTGGAAGTACCTTGTGCCTACCAGGAGCTGCAGGACAACAGCTGCCACAACCTTTTGTTCCCAGGGGCGGACGAAGAGGAAGACCCACGAGGCGCCCGACGCAATCAGGGCAGCGGATGAGAACGCGCCAGTGGTACCAAAACCAGGGACAGAACCAGGGATACCAGTCTTCGTCTTATCCTCCCGTGTTATGACCTCACCAGAGTTAAGGCTCCTCGGAAAGGGCTTATCCTTTGTCCCGGCCCAAAGGGCACGACCTTTCGAAATTGAATTAGAACTACGGAAATTCTTCAGGAATATACATTTGAAACATTTTTTTGAAAGTTACTTACCGTCGTGCAGAGAGGCTGAACAACAACTACCACCGAGCAAGTCAGACAACACCACAGGTCTAAAAGAACAATCTAAGTTGTATCCTCCACCGGGTTCTACCCCAGGGGAAATTATAACTTTCGAGAAGGTAGTTACTAAAACCATAATGGCCGGTTTCAAAAAAGAAAATTTCTACAGAGATAATCTGGACAGAGAAGAGAGGACCGCCATGAGGAGTTTCGAAACTGACAGATCGATAACAATCAAGCCCACAGACAAAGGGGGTGGCATTGTTGTTTGGGATACCGCTGATTACAACATAGAGTGCCTACGACTATTGAGTGATCGAGAAGCTTACTTACCCTTGGAATACAACCCCACGAAAGGCCCTCCAAGACAAAATTGCAAGTCTTACCCAACACGCCCTCATACAAGGTTGGATATGTGAAGATGAGAAGATGTTCTTAAATAAGACTAATCCACGCATCCCAGCCTTTTATATCCTCCCTAAGATGCATAAAAACTCAGAAAAACCTCCCGGTAGACCAATAGTATCTGCTTGCGGATCCCTTCTGGAACGGTTGTCCATGTACACTGACTATTTTCTAAAACCTTTTGTAATCGGAATGCCTTCTTATCTAAAGGATACTACTAATACCATTAATCTGCTTGATGATATCCTCCTCACTAGTGACAGCCTCCTCGTCACAATGGATGTCGAGGCACTTTATACATCTATACCACAACAAGAAGGTTTAGTAGCTATTCGTGACATCTTGAACACCAGAGAAGACCTTGACTCCACCCCCACTAATTTCATCCTTGAGTGTACGAGACTGGTGATGGCTGAAAATGTTTTCCTTTTTCAGAATTAAATTTACAAGCAAATCAAAGGTGTGAGCATGGGCTCTACCTTTGCCCCAGACATCGCAAATTTATACATGTCCCGATATGAAGAGAACCATGTCTTCAATTCAGAGAACCCCTTCTTTGGAAACATCTCAATATGGCAGAGGTATATTGACGATGAGATTATCATATGGCAGGGAACACCCTTTGAACTACAACAGTTCCACAGCTGGATTAATTCAAGAAATACCCACATCAAGTTTACAATGCACTGGGACCACCACCAAATAGACTTCCTGGACGTACACATCTACAAGACCGGAAACCGATTAAAGACAGAGTTATTTCGTAAACCCACGGACCGCAACAGTCTGTTGCACTTCCAAAGTTATCACCCGATGGGGTTAAAATATAATTTACCCTATGGGCAATGTCTGCGCATCCGTAGGAATTGTTCTGATTTGGATAAATTCCACCAACATGCAGAGGGATTGACCCAACGACTTGCAGAGAGAGGCTACCCAAAAAAGGCAATTAACCAAGCCAAGAAAAGAGCCCGACATACGCCTAGAGAAATCTGCTTGGAAAACAAACCGAAAAAGGATTTGGGAAGACTTGTATGTGTCTCTACCTTTGGTCCCCTGAGCCTTTTGATTCAGAAAACTATCAAGAAGAACTGGCTTCTGGTAAAAAGTCCAGGCACTCTACACCATGTGCCGTGTTTTGCTTTCAAGAAAAACAGGAATCTGAGTGATGCTCTTGTACACACTTTTATAGAGCCACCTCCACAAGTACAGAACACACTATGGGATTTGCCCCCTATAGTTGGACACCATAAATGTGGTCATTGTGTGGCGTGTCCCCTGACCCTACAAAAGAAATCTTTTGAACATGAACAAGTGAAATGGACTATGACAGACTTTACAAATTGCAACACGAAGGGTGTCATCTACATAATACAATGCCCTTGCAAGCTGTATTATGTGGGAAAAACCATACGTGCCATCAAAATGCGTATTTCTGAACATCGTTCCTGTATCAGGAACAAGGTTGCTGATAAGCCTTTAGTAGAACACTTCGTCCATAAGAACCACAGTGACACTGGCCTAAGATGGTTTGTCTTGCAAAAAGTAAAACCAGCTAAACGTGGGGGTGATTTGAACAAAACTCTCACCCAATTAGAACAACGATGGGTTCATAGACTCAACACCGTGCAGGCTGGGTCAAATGTTCCAGTTGAGTGGAAGTCTTTCCTGTAACATTGTATGTCACACTGATCCCTCGAAATTGTGCTGAACACTACAATGCGTAACATCAACTGTCTAGCTAGTATAGACACATATACAACACTATTGAGTGCTGGATGAAATAGAATTGGATGTGCCTAAACGGCTCCAAAACCGAGCTTATGATATTCGGCTCTACACAGGCTAGAAAGAAGTTGAGTCCATCTTACTCCTCGTTCTCTATCAAAAACATCCAAATTCCTATTTCAGGAAAAGTGAAAACCCTAGGAGTGTACCTTCAAGCTTCACTGGGGGCTGAAGCTCACACTGCCTACCTTAAGAAAAACTGTCAATACCACCAAATTCTCCTAAAAAAAATCAGACCTTACTAGATCAAAAAAATCAGACCTTACTAGATCAAAAAAACAGCACGACCATCGCTAGAGCTACTTTACTGTCCAGACTAGATTATGGTAACTCCCTTCTTTTAGGAGCCAACAGCAAATGTCTGAAAAGATGCCAAACAATCCAAAACAATGCCGTCAGAACGATCACAGGAAGAACCTGGAGAGAACACATCACCAGTGAAAGAAAGGCTCTCCATTGGTTGGCTATGAAGGAGAGAATCTCCTTCAAATCTCTCACCATGGTTCATCGCTGTTTATATGGCAAAGCTCCGGTCTACCTCAAAAAACAATTTAAGTTGTACGAGCCATCCAGACAGCTTAGATCCTCTAACACAGGTAAATTGCTAACCACCAAAACACAAAAGAAGCACGGCCTCGGCAAGGCTTTTCGGACCTTGAGTATTGAAAAATGGAATGAACTTCCCACTTCACTGAAACTCGAACCCAACTACCTCCTTTTCAGGAAAAAACTGAAAACACTACTTTTTAAATGAATCCGGGAAACACTCCCTACTGAATTATAATGTAACACTGACCATCACACATTGTCCCGTTTTAATCTCTGTTGTCTCGTCTTCTTGTAAGCGCTCTGATGCCCGCGGGCTTTCAGCGCTATATAAATAAATAAATAGTAAGCCCCCCCCCTTTAATTGTCATGAGGTAGCTTCTCTGTTCTTCCTCAATGTTGCTGTAAAAAGAAAATAAATAAATAAATAAATAGTAAGCCCCCCTTTAATTGTCATGAGGTAGCTTCTCTGTTCTTCCTCAATGTTGCTGTAAAAAGAAACATAAGTGAGAGGTAATGAATGTACATTACATATATGTTGATGTTTTGATTGCATAGACCAAGTCACATTATGTAACCCATACATCAGTAGCCAGGTGGAACTGAACTCTAGGACTAGTTTTTGAACACCTTTGTGAGGAAATGTGCATTTTCTGTTAACGTTGATGCTTGTGTGCACTACGAAACCATGTATTCATCTCGTGTTAATGAACCCTGCACGCCTGGTCTATTTTGAAATTTGAAGCTTGTTTGGTTACGAAGCAACCATGAATTCATTTCTTGCCAAAACAATCTGTACTTATGCTTAACTGTATCCTGGTATGCATTTAAACGATGTCAGCTGTTTCAACTTTTGCACCATGGTGGCCCAAGGCATCCTATTGGTCTGAACGGCATCTTAATCGTATTTGTCTGTGGCATAGTATATTTACACGTTTTGCTACTGTTTTTCCACGCCCCTAGATATTGTCGCCAAGCGTGATTGACGGTTGCCATGACAACCATATGTAAACAACTGTGTCTAAATTCACTTTTTAGATGCACATTGACCCATAGTGCATCGATAAAAAATTGCTTTGGCATAGTTTCCCCTGGATGGAGTGGATTCCATGTGTTTGTGCACCACTCGGTCCGGAGGGTTCCAAAATGGCCGCCATATAAAAGACCCGCGGGGCCTAGCAACAGCGTTACCAATGCTAATGTTCTGCAGCCAGGCCCCCGCAGTCTCGTCTGACTTAACAGCGCGAGGAGTTTCAGCACTAACATCGCTACAGCGTGGCTGTACACCCTGCAGCCTGTAGAGGTAACCCTGCCACCATTGGTATATCCCCTCCTTGAATCCTGGGAGATAGGCTCTCCCCTGTTCCAACACTCACACTGAATTTTATTTATTTATTTTTTCCATAGCCGTGCTAGCCGTGTTTGTTTGCTGTGACGCCACCGTGGATCTGGCTTTTCGATCTAGATACCTCCAGCGAGAGGTAAGACACTCCGTCCGCGTGCATGTATTTTTCCATGCTTAGCGGACCTGATAGCGAAGGGACATGATTAATCTCCATTTCCCTTTGTCCTCTGTCTTTTTTCTGTCTCTTGCGACAGGAATACACAGAGACGAGCCCATGCGGCGTACGCATCTCTAGTACTTTGCCTGTGAAATTTATTTACCCATAGGTAAGCTGTGTGTTTTTCAATACCTTGTTGACCACACGTTTTGATTTAGTCAGTTAAAATAATTTCTTTGCTCAGACACCTCCCTGACTGTAGTCTCCCCTCCCTGCAGCACAGACGTCATTCTACACAGAACTCCTTCCTGATGAAGGCCGTGTTAACGATGAGGCACATCTAGCCCACCGAAAAAACGGCTGAAACACCTGGTGTAGACTCACTACTGGAAGTGTATTATGGGGCTTCTCCTATCTTGGTGGGAATCATTGAGGAGGTCTAGGGTGCTACTGAGGACAAGGTGGAGGCCTATCGGGACGGGGCTCAGGTGAAGGACCAGACTAAGGTGGTATTGCAGCAGATGGTGAACCTAACTCAGGGGGCAAAGAAGAATCAGATAAAGGAGAACGTCGAGGAGAAGGCAGAGGCCTCTTCCTGCACCTGCCACAATGGTGTGGGAAACTAGGCACTGGATGATCCCCAGGGAGCAGAGAACATTAACCCCCTTGTCTCCCATTCCCAACCCACGTGATCCATCCGGGGTGTGCAACTAGTTTGCCTTGCCACCAGGCACAATCATCATGCAGAAGCATCAGGAGGTCTTCTGCTTGAGGAGCCATGGGAAGAAGTGTTAGGCAGAAACCTGTGCAGTTCCCTTAGGGACCACTGCAAAAGGCTTAAGACTACAGGTGTTGGCAGTAAACCCAATTGGTAGCAACTGTACCACCCAGATTTACCTGGTAGCTGTGGCTGAGCAGCCAGACTTCTCTCAAGAAGAGTTAGACAGTATATAGAGTATACAAGATAGGTACCAAAATACAGTAGCACAAGCAAACACTGACCAGAGCTTTGGTATCAAGTATATAATTATTTATTTAAAGACACACTTAGAAACTGTCACAGATTAGACAAATTTTATAAAGGATACAGCCGTGTAAAGGATACAGTCAGTATACACTTTCGGGGAGCCCTTCCGTTTTGGGGTATCTTGAACGTGCAGCGAACCAGATTCCTCCGGGACACCTTGCGCGTGATGCTAAACAAGACTTCCCCCCCCAAGAGCGTAGCCTGTAGGGATTTAATAATAACTAACAGGCCAGGGGCTTGGGCGAAAAGGCAGGAGCAGCGACAACAGAGCTAAGGGAACAAACAAGAAAAAACAATGGTTCAAGAGAGCAACTAATTGTACCCAAAATGCAGCGACCAGCCACCCACAATACCCTCTCTTACCTGCTTAGCTAGAGAGAGATCCCACAACCTATTGTGAGTCCAAAGCACTCTACGACAACCAGGTGGTGCAGGAAGAAGGTTCCAGTTGGTAGGAGTTAGCGTAGAGTTTCACCTAACCCGAACGGCACGAGGGCACAGCTAATGTCCAAAGGCAATCCCTTATTCCATTCAGCAAAGCGTCCTTGAAGTGAAGGTGAGTTCAGCAAAGCGTCCTTGACGTGAAGGTGAGTTCAGCAAAGCGTCCTTGAAGTGAAGGTGAGCGATCCAATAGTGACCAGGAGAATCAGGAGAGCGTTCATATAGTCACGTCAATGCGTGGAAAAAGAAGGGGAATTAGGAAGTCCGTGAGGATAGTGTTCAGAGGGGACAAATGGAAGCTTTTATCTGGAAATTCAGTGGTGAGAAGCAAATCCGAAAACGTCACAACAAACAGGAGTAGGAGAGAGCAATCCGTTATACAAAGCCAGGAGTTCGACTGCCAAAGGGAAAACAGAAGGGGGTTTTGGCTTCAGAAATAGTAAGGGCTGAGACGTATAGAATAATCCTTTAAACACGAGCCGGGTCTAGGAGGTTCAGGAAACAGGATAACTTGAATCGGGCGCTTAAACTAACTGCTTAGTTTTAGGAGCACCTATTGCATGGACAGGCGTAGTTAAATACGATTCACTTTCCTAGGACGTGAGACGCGTTGCCGGCGTGTCACGTGATCGTAAAAAGTGGGAATGCTGGGAAATGTAGTGCGGCGCGTCCCGCAGCTTGGATTTAGTCGCCAAGGCAACTTCCACATGGAAACGGACGGCCCTAGTCGTCCGTGTGCAGGAATGCGGGGCATGACAGTACCCCTCCGCAAAGAGCGGCTACCCCGGTTGGCACGTAATCTTTCCAAAAAAAAGGCACGCAAAAGCCGGGGTGCATGCACATTTGAGGCCGGTGTTAGGCAGAAACCTGTGCAGTTCCCTTGGGGAACACTGCAAAAGATTTAAGACTACAGGTAGAGCAGTAAACCCCTTTGGTAGCAGTCTGTACCACCCAGATTTACCTGGTAGCTGTGGCTGAGCAGTCAGACTTCTCTCAAGAAGAGTTAGGCAGTATGTAAAGTATACACAATATGTACCAAAACACAATAGCACAAGCAAACACTGACCAGAGCTTGGTTTCAAAGTATATAGTTATTTATTTAAAAACACACATAAGTAAAAACACTCTAGCAAAGTATAGTAAACACTTCAAACACAGTTATAATGAAAGTAGATTCAATCCTTTCTCCTATCTAGACAACTCTAGGTTAACACCACTTAATTAAAACAGAGGTGAGTGCTTAACGTTAGATGACACTCTAGTAGTTTCCAAGAAAGGGGGAGAAAAAGCAGAAATGGGTTAAACACACCACTCTAAGGTCCAGAACACTTGCAATAGGCTCAAAGAAGCACGAAGTCACAGGTGAGCAGAAGTCACTAGGCAGGGCCCACTCTTAGAGTAGCCGGAGCGAAAATGTGCCCAAGATCACACTGTTAGTTAGAGATTCAAAGTCTTGCAAAGAGTCAAAAAGAGTTTAGAGTGGCTCAGAAAGTTTAGCCAAAGTGTCCCAGGCACTCCCAGGTTCGAAAGCCGGGGACTAAATCTACCCCGTACAGTCGGTAGCAAGGGAAGCCAGGCGGAACACAGTACCTTAAGCGGAAAGGATCCTCCAGCGGTGGCAGTTGTTCCAGGCAGTGGCAGCAGGGCTCGACGTCGGTCAGGGGAGAAGAAGTTCTCGCTGAAGAGCAGAAGAAGAGGGTCGTTGCACTGCCCGGGAAGAAACCAGCCGCGGAGTCCTCCGGTTAAAGGGTTGGTACCGACTTTCGCGGTATGGGGGTAAAGTGTGGTATTCCGGTTGCCGGGGTGCTTGGCACAGGCAAGGCGGCCACGAGATACCTCAAAGAACGGAAAGAAGGCGAAAACTGGTTGTCCCCACCAGTCAAGGGAAGGAGCCACTCCGTTAAGAGTTCTCCTCGGTCGTCGGGAAAAAGTGGTGAGACGGTTCAGCAGGGCTCCACCGGGTGGTGTCGTCGAAGCAGGTCGGCTCAGCTCTTCCCTCGTCGGATTCTTGGTCCTGTGGCGACTTCTGAAGTCCCAGTCCCCAAAGCCCTGCTTTTATGCAGCAAACCCCCATTCACCCAGCCTAGCTGTCACTCAAACATGCTAAGTGGTGAGCCGGGCGGCTCACCACTTGGGCCAATCAGGACGGAGTGCGACTTGAGTTACCAAGGTAACTCAGTCCAGGGTGCCTAAATCCCCCTCCACCCCTCCTAAGTACCCCAGACAGAGTGGCACCACTTTGGAGGGCTTCTGTGGAGAAGCCCGCCAAAAGTGGAACAAAGGGCTCCACTTTGGGTCAGAGTTACAGAGGCGAACACCAACGCCATTTTAGAATCAAGTTTTGGCAAAAAGTCCCAACCGGAGTTATAAAAATAAATATATAAACCGGCGGTATGTTTAAGGCTACCGTAAATAAATAATTAAATGTGTTAGCCTAAAACAATGGGAAATCCCATAGGGAAATATTCGCGGTCGAATATAAAAAGTAGTTTCCACTGCCACCAGCCAAAACTCGATCAGGGGGGACGGAGACGTGCCCCCTCGACTAACAGACCCTGGGGCAATCGAATTGCCCCAGCCAGTACGTCCACAATATGATGGTTTGTACTGGTTCTGTTCAGGATTCAAGACTAGCAAAGTCTTTGGTGACTTTACATGCCCTGGGAGACAGTAGTCAGTCCCAGGGTATGGAGTCTATGTTGGGGAGTCCCTAGGACACCCCTGGGTCACGGCACAGAGGGTGCTGTGTGACCCACATCACAAAAATACATGAGGCCCTATGGAGTAAAAGACCCCATAGCCCATTCAACACAAGGTTTAACCAAGAAAACATACTTCAACATGTCCAAGAGTGAGGGTAAAAGAGTCTCACTCTTGGCAGGAGAAAAAAATTAAACCCCAGAAATCCAGCAAAGCTGCTGGGGGACTCACTAGGTAGGGAAATTCAGCCTAAACAGAGAATTCTCCCTAACACTCGCCCCCCCCAGACTAAGGGACAGGAGGATTTAATCCACTCCTGGATGAACCTCATACCTCTAGTCGATGATAGACATCCTAGAGAGTCCATCAGCATTTTGATGGTGACACCTTGACCTATGTTCAATGGAGAACTCAAAGGCTTTCTTTTGCAAGCTAACGGACCTACAGACCCTTTGAGGAACATCAGTCTTTTTGTTATAGGGGATCTGGTTGACCAGTCCCTCAGAAGTTGGTACAACTTCTGAACCTATGTTAGGCTTTTTCAAGGGGTCCTTATAAAGGATTCCCTTAGATCTAGAGGGGCCTCCAAGGTTCCTCACCACCTCTCTTGTGGGAGCAGGTTGGGTCTTAGGCCTCTTGGTTGGAGGGGTTGGGGTTAGGCAATGTACCTGCTTCCCCTTCCTCTTAGATCTACCCTTACCTATTTTAGGAGTTTCCCCCCTAATATTAGGATTTGAGTTGGGGTCTTCAGTAGAAGGTCCAACAGTCTGAAGGTTTTTGGCCTTAGACTTTTCTTTTCTGGTTTTCCACCAGCACTGAGAATTACCAGTTCTCTCAGGTCTAGATAGGGGCCTAGTTGGTCTATCCACCTCTTCCTCAGAAGCAGGGGGAGTCAGAGACTCTGAGACTAGGGGAACAATGATGGAGCTTGGTTGGGGCGCCCATGTTCCTAGCATACTATCCTGAAATGTGCCTGGGTTAGAGGTCAACTTACTAACACCAGGGCTTGTAGTGGGGTTCTCAGTAGAGGGTCCCACAGGCTTAGAAGGGTCCTTCAAGGTAGCCTGTCTAGCCAATCTGGTTAAGTTCTGCTTCTCCATACTGGGAGGCCTGGGGGTATGTGACACTACTCCTAGAGTTCTTAGGTCATTCCCTAACAGGACCTTCCCAGGTACCTCAGCCTGAACACTGACAGGGATCCTTACTGTCATGTTGTTACATTGAATGAGGGCTGGTAGAATAGGAACCATTTGGACAGGGCCTCCAGACATCTTAGTGGGACCTTTGGGTGCTTTGGCCACATCCTCAGGTTGAAAGAAGCTTTCATCCACTACTGTTCTGCTGGCCCCAGTGTCTCTCCTGGCAGGAGTATCCTGGCCATTGACAAGAACACTGTCCACATAATACACCTTAGAGTTAACAGGTAGGGAGTTATACACAACCCTATTCTGGGGGCTAACCAGACCCATAGGCTCTAAGTTTACAGTTGCTTGAAGACCCAAGGGTTCTTCAGCAAAGAGTTCAAAGTGGGCACTAGCCATCTGTACTTCATCCTCAGGAGTGAAGGCTAAGGAGACTGTGCTGATCCCTGCAGGTTTACCCTTGCACTTGGGATCTCCTTTGATATGATCAGTACCCTGACAGACATAGCATTGTCCAAATGCTCTCTGGAAGGGTGGCTTGTTCTGACCTCCTTCTGGCTTGTGGCCAGAAGGTACAGTAGCCTGACTAGGTTTCCCATGTGGCTTACCCTGGTTATTTTGTGGTTTGGGGCCCTCTTTGGGATAGGAATTATTAGAATTCTCTTTGGAGTCCTTCTTAGACTGTTTTTCCCCATCCTTCTTCTGAGTTACCCCAGAATCCTTGTGAGTGGCCCTGTTGGCAACCCACAAGTCAGCAGCCTTAGCTAGTTTCCGGGAATCCAATTCCCTGGAATCAGCCAAGTGTTGTCTGAGCTCAGGAGAGCAGGCATCATAAATAGTCTCCAACATAAACAAATTCTTCATACCTTCATAAGTGTTCACCTTGTAACCCTTAATCCATCCCTCTAAGTTTTTCAAACATTCACTCACCCAGGTAGCCCAAGGGGTACCATCATGCTTTTTGAGGTTCCTAAACCTCTTAAGATACTGGGAAGGGGTCTTCCCAAACCTAGCTATCAAAGCTAGTTTCACACATTCATAGTCCTTCCTATCCTCCTCCCCCATCTCCATTACCACATCAGTTGCGACAGGGGGAAGCCTAGAGAACAACCAGGTGAGTAAGTCATTTCCTGTGATGTTCTGGAGCCCATGATTATATTCAAACAGAGACAACCAATCCAACACATCCAACTTAGGCTCATACATACCAACCAATTCTTTAGGCATCCGGGGTCTTTTAGGACTGGAACTTCTAGAGGAGCCAGAGAGAGAAACATTCTCAACAGATAATTTCTTCATTTCTAAGTCATACTTGAGCTCCATTTCCCTTAGCCTTAGTTCTTTGTCAGTTTGAGCATTAAGTTTCTTATACTCCAATTCTAGCTTCATTTTCTCCAGTTCAAAGTACTGAGGACTAAATGTGGGACCTGGTAAAGGTCCAGTAGGCACAGCAGGTAGAGCAGGCAGAGGCCTAGGGGGGACAGTTACAACAGCCTCACCCTCCTCTTCTGACTCTTCCTCAGAAACATCAACATTTTGCTCCATGTTAACTTCAACACTGTCATCTACAGTTGCTGGAGTGGTAGGTTCCTCTGAACCATCACCCAGACTTTGGTTAGCTAACAATCTTTCAATCAGCTCCATTTTCTTGCCCTTAGTCAGGAGATCCTTATGTTTACAGAGCACTCTTAAACAATCAGCAGTTTTGGCTGCAAGGGACTCTTGACTATAGCTTTCTATAACTGACATGTTAGAGGTTTTACTTTTTCAGTGCTAAGCTTTGTGGTTAGTTGCACTAAGGTATCTAAAGCACAATAAAATGTATACTCAATACAAATCCCACCGCTGTACACCAGTGTTAGGCAGAAACCTGTGCAGTTCCCTTGGGGAACACTGCAAAAGATTTAAGACTACAGGTAGAGCAGTAAACCCCTTTGGTAGCAGTCTGTACCACCCAGATTTACCTGGTAGCTGTGGCTGAGCAGTCAGACTTCTCTCAAGAAGAGTTAGGCAGTATGTAAAGTATACACAATATGTACCAAAACACAATAGCACAAGCAAACACTGACCAGAGCTTGGTTTCAAAGTATATAGTTATTTATTTAAAAACACACATAAGTAAAAACACTCTAGCAAAGTATAGTAAACACTTCAAACACAGTTATAATGAAAGTAGATTCAATCCTTTCTCCTATCTAGACAACTCTAGGTTAACACCACTTAATTAAAACAGAGGTGAGTGCTTAACGTTAGATGACACTCTAGTAGTTTCCAAGAAAGGGGGAGAAAAAGCAGAAATGGGTTAAACACACCACTCTAAGGTCCAGAACACTTGCAATAGGCTCAAAGAAGCACGAAGTCACAGGTGAGCAGAAGTCACTAGGCAGGGCCCACTCTTAGAGTAGCCGGAGCGAAAATGTGCCCAAGATCACACTGTTAGTTAGAGATTCAAAGTCTTGCAAAGAGTCAAAAAGAGTTTAGAGTGGCTCAGAAAGTTTAGCCAAAGTGTCCCAGGCACTCCCAGGTTCGAAAGCCGGGGACTAAATCTACCCCGTACAGTCGGTAGCAAGGGAAGCCAGGCGGAACACAGTACCTTAAGCGGAAAGGATCCTCCAGCGGTGGCAGTTGTTCCAGGCAGTGGCAGCAGGGCTCGACGTCGGTCAGGGGAGAAGAAGTTCTCGCTGAAGAGCAGAAGAAGAGGGTCGTTGCACTGCCCGGGAAGAAACCAGCCGCGGAGTCCTCCGGTTAAAGGGTTGGTACCGACTTTCGCGGTATGGGGGTAAAGTGTGGTATTCCGGTTGCCGGGTTGCTTGGCACAGGCAAGGCGGCCACGAGATACCTCAAAGAACGGAAAGAAGGCGAAAACTGGTTGTCCCCACCAGTCAAGGGAAGGAGCCACTCCGTTAAGAGTTCTCCTCGGTCGTCGGGAAAAAGTGGTGAGACGGTTCAGCAGGGCTCCACCGGGTGGTGTCGTCGAAGCAGGTCGGCTCAGCTCTTCCCTCGTCGGATTCTTGGTCCTGTGGCGACTTCTGAAGTCCCAGTCCCCAAAGCCCTGCTTTTATGCAGCAAACCCCCATTCACCCAGCCTAGCTGTCACTCAAACATGCTAAGTGGTGAGCCGGGCGGCTCACCACTTGGGCCAATCAGGACGGAGTGCGACTTGAGTTACCAAGGTAACTCAGTCCAGGGTGCCTAAATCCCCCTCCACCCCTCCTAAGTACCCCAGACAGAGTGGCACCACTTTGGAGGGCTTCTGTGGAGAAGCCCGCCAAAAGTGGAACAAAGGGCTCCACTTTGGGTCAGAGTTACAGAGGCGAACACCCAACGCCATTTTAGAATCAAGTTTTGGCAAAAAGTCCCAACCGGAGTTATAAAAATAAATATATAAACCGGCGGTATGTTTAAGGCTACCGTAAATAAATAATTAAATGTGTTAGCCTAAAACAATGGGAAATCCCATAGGGAAATATTCGCGGTCGAATATAAAAAGTAGTTTCCACTGCCACCAGCCAAAACTCGATCAGGGGGGACGGAGACGTGCCCCCTCGACTAACAGACCCTGGGGCAATCGAATTGCCCCAGCCAGTACGTCCACAATATGATGGTTTGTACTGGTTCTGTTCAGGATTCAAGACTAGCAAAGTCTTTGGTGACTTTACATGCCCTGGGAGACAGTAGTCAGTCCCAGGGTATGGAGTCTATGTTGGGGAGTCCCTAGGACACCCCTGGGTCACGGCACAGAGGGTGCTGTGTGACCCACATCACAAAAATACATGAGGCCCTATGGAGTAAAAGACCCCATAGCCCATTCAACACAAGGTTTAACCAAGAAAACATACTTCAACATGTCCAAGAGTGAGGGTAAAAGAGTCTCACTCTTGGCAGGAGAAAAAAATTAAACCCCAGAAATCCAGCAAAGCTGCTGGGGGACTCACTAGGTAGGGAAATTCAGCCTAAACAGAGAATTCTCCCTAACAGCCGGCTCCCAAGTTCTATCTTCGGGGCCGTAACCTTTCCAATCAGATAAGATCGCACTCCGTGGCGCAGACGAGTGTCCAGGATAGCATGTACTTCGTATTCGTCTTCCCCCTGCACATTGATGGGAGCAGGAGCAACAGAAAGTCGAGTGCCAGGTACAAAGGGACGGAGGAGGGAAACATGGAAAACAGGGTGAATCCGCCAATGAGATGGAATGTCCAAACGGATTGCAACAGGATTGAGACAGTGCAGTACTTTATAGGGACCTACATAGCGAGGCAATAGTTTTCGCTTACCCCGAATGTTAAGATGCTTGGTCGAGAGCCAGGCACGATCACCCGGTGCATACGAGGGGGCAGGTGAACGATGCCTATCCGCTTGTGTTTTTGTCCGGGACTGCGCAGCCAATAGATGAGACACAATCGAGTCGCGTATAGCAACCAATGTGTCTCTTGTAGATTTTGCAGCAGGGATCTGGTCCAGTGAAGGTAGGACATGTGGAAGAATCCTTGGGTGTACACCATACAATGCGTAAAACGGAGAACAACCTGTTGAAGAGTGCCGAGAGTTATTGTAAGCAAATTCCGCGGTTCCCAGAACGGACAACCAGTCGGTCTGATGTTGTAAGCACAGACAACGAAGGTACTGTTCCATGGTGCCATTGGTGCGTTCGGTTTGTCCGTCCGTTTGGGGGTGGTAGGATGACGAGAGCCGTGCATCTATGCCCAAGGAACGGGTAAGGGCTTTCCAGAACCGTGAGGTAAACTGGGTGCCCCGATCGGAAATCATGATTGTGGGAAGACCAAAAAAAACGCACCACATGATCAAAGAATAGTTTAGCCAACAATGGAGCAGTAGGTTGTCCAGAACATGGTATAAACCGTGCCATTTTTGTGAAAACATCCACAACCACAAGTACAGTTGACATCCCCCTGACCGAAGGGAGTTCCACCACGAAATCGAGAGTGACCGTATGCCATGGATGTGGTGGGAGAGGCATTTTCATCATTGACCGAAAGGTTTCCCAGGTTGTCTCTTGCATTGAATACACACCGCACACTTGGATACGTACGAATCAGAATCCTTCTTCATACCCGGCCACCAGCACCATCGGTGTAAAAGGTCATATGTTTTAAGCTGACCAGGGTGCGCAGCCAACGGGGTATCATGTGCCCATTCCAAGGCCTTCCGTCTGGTTTGGTCGTCAGGTAAATACAAAAGCCCGTGAACATAAGGAAGACCCGTAACAATTTGGGCATCTAGGGTATTGAGAAAGGAAACATGATCTTTGGTCCACTGTCGTACTTGGTCAAGGAATGAGGTGGAGACCGAACAGACACATACTACAGAACCTGGGGGCAATATAGGTGACACCGAGTCCTGGGTGTTAAAATCAGTACCGACACGGGATAAGGCATCCGCCTTCCCATGTAGAAGGCCGGGGCGATAAGTAACTGTGAAATCGAAGAGTGTGAAGAACAAATGCCAACGTATTTGACAGGCATTGGTACATTTTGCATGCGAAAGAGCTTGAAGGTTCCGATGGTCAGAGTACACCGTGATGGTGTGTCGAGCACCCAGGAGATGGTGTCTCCACTCCTTGAAAGCCGCTCGAATTGCCAGAAACTCTCTCTCCATGACGGTGTAGTTGCGTTCAGCCGGAGATAGTTTTCGGGAGAAATAGGCCACCGGATGTAACCGCTGTGTAGCAGGGCAGATCTGAGACAAGATGGCCCCCACCGCTATCGCGGAGGCATCAGCCTCCACTATGAAAGGGAGAGAGGAGTTCGGGTGTTGTAGAACAGGAGCTGTAGTGAAGGCCTTTTTTAATGTCTCAAAGGCCGACTGGGCTTCGTTGTCCCAAACAAAGGGGACCTTGGGACTAGTGAGACGGGTAAGAGGTGCCACTATTTCAGAGAAGGAGGCAATAAAACGTCTGTAGAAGTTTGAAAAACCCAGAAAAGACTGGAGCGCTTTTACTGAGTCCGGAACCGGCCAGTCCATTACAGCCTTGACTTTGGAAGTACACATGAGCACCCCTTTTGCCGAAATCTGAAACCCTAAGAATTCGACTGAGGTGGCGTGGAACACACATTTCTCTAGTTTAGCATAGAGGGAGTGAGTCCGCAAACGCCGCAATACAGAGCGGACATGTTGGATGTGTTGAGCGAGTGAATCCGAGAATATCAGGATATCGTCTAAGTAGATCACCACATAACAATCCAGCATGTCTCCAAAGATGTCATTAACGAAGTGCTGAAAAGTGGCTGGGGCGTTACAAAGCCCAAAGGGCATGACACAGTATTCGTAGAGCCCAAACTTCGTTTTAAAAGCGGTTTTCCATTCATCACCGCTTCGCATTCTGACCAAATTATATGCCCCTCTGAGATCTAATTTGGTAAAAATGGTGGAAGATGTCATCTTATCAAGTAGTTCCGTTATGAGAGGTAGCGGGTACTGGTTCTTGATCGTTATTTTGTTCAAGGCCCTGTAATCTACGCAAGGACGCAGGTCCCCCTCCTTTTTTGGCACAAAGAATATGGGAGAGGCAGCAGGGGAACGGGAAGGTCGAATATGACCCAGACGCAATGCTTTATCCACATACCCTTTTAGATGTTCTTCTTCTTTGACGGTTAAGGAATAGACACGACCGTGAGGCACCACTGCCCCAGGTACCAAGTCAATGGGGCAGTCGTAACAACGGTGTGGGGGCAATATCTCTGATAGTCCTTTGTCAAAGATATCGGAAAATTCTTTGTATACCATCGGCAGTTCGGGTGTTGGATCCTTTAGCGTGGCATTAATGTAGGGGACATTAGACAACAACGCCAAACAAGGAGAAGCAGGCGACATATCCGGGTTTTGAAGACCATGTTGGATACAAAACACGGAAGAAAAATGCACCGTCCGTTGGACCCAGTCAATTACAGGGTTGTGAGTCCGAAGCCAGGGAAGACCAAGAATGATCCCAAATTGAGGGGCCGAAATAAGGTCAAACACTATATGTTCAGTGTGGCCTTCTTGGGTGGACATGCAAAGCGGGGTTGTCTGTTTCGTTACCCATCCGGATACCAGACAAGAACCGTCTACAGCATGCACCTCCTCAGGTCTGGCTTTAGGAACTACCATTACACCATGGCATCGAGCTAACTGTATATCCATGTAGTTACCGTTAGCCCCCGAATCAATCATGACTGGTTTGGTGAAAGGCTCAACACCGGGAATCACAAAATACATTGCCAGATAGATGTGTGAGGAGGGAGGACATTGTTCCGAGCCATCCATTTGGTGACTCATCCTTAGGGCTCGGCTTAAGGACGAGTCTTGGCGTTTCCCGCCGTCTTGACAGGTCGCCTAGGGCAGACACGGATGAAGTGACCTGACTGGCCACAATAGAAACATAAATTATTAACCATACGCCGTTCACGTTCGGCTTTGGTTAATGGACCTCTGATAGCCCCTATTTGCATTGGTTCGACTTCTCCTGAAGAGGTAGAAGGGGGGCTTTCTGCCTTGGCTGAAAGACGAAGATCAGGGACACGCCGTTCGCCACGTCTCTGCCGTAACCTAGCATCGACCTGTAAAACCAAGTCTACCAGTTCCGGAAAACCGGACGGTAGAGCCGGTACCACTGATAAAGCGTCTTTTAATTCTTCCGAAAGTCCCTTATAGAAGACGGCCGCTTTCTTTTGTTCGGGCCAGGTAGTTTCCGCTGCCAACTGATTAAAGCGGGCAAGGTAGGATATAAGGTCCGATTTGCCCTGGCTGATAGCAAGGAACTCGAGATCAGAAGTCTGTGCTTTGTAACGCATATCGAATACACTATTCATGGATTGAATAAGGGTATCGAAATCATATAAGGCTGGGTCGTTGGCTTCGAGCAACGGGTTAGCCCAAGCCGCTGCCGTACCTCCCAAATGGGAAAGAAGGAACGCTGCTTTAGTAACAGCGTCAGGAAATGCCAGCGGCCGACACAGAAAATGCAGACGGCACTGATTAATGAAGGTCCGATATGTTTTTGGATCTCCAAAAAAGCGTTCCGGAGGGGCCAAAGGGAAAGGTCCCGGAAGGACAATGGGGGCTGAAGCAGGAGGTGGAACTTGGGGCGTAGGAGGGGCTGCTGCAATAGCATCACCAAACTCCTCATCGGGTGGTAGTGGCTGCACGAAACTCTGTAGCACATCCATGCGCTGATGGAGGGTCGCATGTGCTGATGCCATGTCGGTACGTAAAGCCGCAAAGGCTTGCAGCAAGGCAGCCATTTGATCGGCTCCGGTTTCCATGACCGACAGGCAAGAAAAAATAGGCTCCTAAATCTGTCACAGATTAGACAAATTTTATAAAGGATACAGCCGTGTAAAGGATACAGTCAGTATACACTTTCGGGGAGCCCTTCCGTTTTGGGGTATCTTGAACGTGCAGCGAACCAGATTCCTCCGGGACACCTTGCGCGTGATGCTAAACAAGACTTCCCCCCCCAAGAGCGTAGCCTGTAGGGATTTAATAATAACTAACAGGCCAGGGGCTTGGGCGAAAAGGCAGGAGCAGCGACAACAGAGCTAAGGGAACAAACAAGAAAAAACAATGGTTCAAGAGAGCAACTAATTGTACCCAAAATGCAGCGACCAGCCACCCACAATACCCTCTCTTACCTGCTTAGCTAGAGAGAGATCCCACAACCTATTGTGAGTCCAAAGCACTCTACGACAACCAGGTGGTGCAGGAAGAAGGTTCCAGTTGGTAGGAGTTAGCGTAGAGTTTCACCTAACCCGAACGGCACGAGGGCGCAGCTAATGTCCAAAGGCAATCCCTTATTCCATTCAGCAAAGCGTCCTTGAAGTGAAGGTGAGTTCAGCAAAGCGTCCTTGAAGTGAAGGTGAGTTCAGCAAAGCGTCCTTGAAGTGAAGGTGAGCGATCCAATAGTGACCAGGAGAATCAGGAGAGCGTTCATATAGTCACGTCAATGCGTGGAAAAAGAAGGGGGAATTAGGAAGTCCGTGAGGATAGTGTTCAGAGGGGACAAATGGAAGCTTTTATCTGGAAATTCAGTGGTGAGAAGCAAATCCGAAAACGTCACAACAAACAGGAGTAGGAGAGAGCAATCCGTTATACAAAGCCAGGAGTTCGACTGCCAAAGGGAAAACAGAAGGGGGTTTTGGCTTCAGAAATAGTAAGGGCTGAGACGTATAGAATAATCCTTTAAACACGAGCCGGGTCTAGGAGGTTCAGGAAACAGGATAACTTGAATCGGGCGCTTAAACTAACTGCTTAGTTTTAGGAGCACCTATTGCATGGACAGGCGTAGTTAAATACGATTCACTTTCCTAGGACGTGAGACGCGTTGCCGGCGTGTCACGTGATTGAAAAAGTGGGAATGCTGGGAAATGTAGTGCGGCGCGTCCCGCGGCTTGGATTTAGTCGCCAAGGCAACTTCCACATGGAAACGGACGGCCCTAGTCGTCCGTGTGCAGGAATGCGGGGCATGACAGAAACACTCTAGCACTATTATTGTAAGCAAGTTCAGAAACAGTCACTATTAATATATATATATACATCCCTTATTCCTTATTAAACAAGTCTTAGTTAACACCACCCAAGTGGTAAGATGAGGATTTACGAGACACCCCACACAGACCGTTGCGAGGGAGGCCAGGCGGACACAGTACCTTGAAAGTGGAGAGAATCCTCCAGCGGGGGCAGTTGTTCCTGGCAGTGGATGCAAGTCATGGTGTCGTCCAGAGGAAGAGAATATCTCGACGTGGAGTAAAGCTGAAGGTCGTTGCACTGCCAGAGAAGAAACCAGCCGCAGAGTTCTCCGGTTAAAAGGTAGTACCCTTTTGTTCGTGGTAGTGGAAAAATGTGTTATCCCGGTTGCCGGGGTGCTTGGCACAAGCAAGGCGGCCACGAGATGATCCGGGAAGGCGAAAGGGCGGGCAAACTGGTTATCCCCACCAGTCAAAGGAAGAAGACTCTTCGGGATGAAGATCTCCTCTGTCGTTGGAAGAAGTTGTGAGTCGGTTCAGCAGGTCTCCACCGGTGGTGTCGTCGTTGCAGGTTGGCTCAGCTTCTCCCTCTTCGGATTCTTTGGTCCTGTGGCGACATCTGAAGTCCCAGTCCCCAAAGCCCTGCTTTTATGCAGAAAACCCCCATTCATCAGTCCTAGCTGTCACTCAAACATGCGGCTCACCACTGGGCCAATCACACAAGAGCGCGACTTGAGTTGCCGAGGCAACTCAGTCCAGGGTGCCTAAACCCCCCTCCCACACATCCTGTAGGCCCAGACAGAGTGGCACAACTTTTGGAGGCTTCTGTGGAGAAGCCCACCAAAAAGTGGAACAAAGGGCTCGACTTGGGTTGGAGTTACAGAGGCGAACACAAACGCCATTTTAAAACCGAGTCCTGGCGAAAAGACCCAACCGGGGAATAAATATTAAATAAATAACCCGGCGGTATCTTTAACATTGCACCAAAAAGTGGTGCGTTTAAAATTAATGGGAAAATCCCATAGTAAATATTCTTAAGGAATATTTCTCGTGGTAACCACTGCCACCAGCCAGAAACTCGACGAGGGGGGACTGCACAGTGCCCCCTCGAAAAACAGACCCAGGGGAAATCTAATTACCCCTACCAGTACTTCCACAATATGATGGTTTGCACTGGTTCTGTTCCCAATTTAATACTAGTAAAGTCAATGGTGACTTTACATGCCCTGGGAGACAGTAGCCAGTCCCAGGGTATGGAGTCCATGTTTGGGGGTCACTATGACACCCCTGTGTTACTGCACTGAGGGTGCTGTGTAACACACTTCAAAAACCACATGAAACCCTATGGAGTAAAAGACCCCATAGCCCATAAAACACATCACAAAGTCAAAGGATATCTCAAATCATGTCTAAGAGTGGGAGAAAGAGTCTCACTCTTAGCAGGAGAAAAAAATAAACCCCATAAATCCAGCAAAGCTGCTGGGGGACTCACTAGGTTTGGGAAATTAGCCTTAACAGAGAATTCTCCCTAACAAGAAGGTCAAGCAGGACAGATATTTCCCTCTGCTAATTAGCCAGTCGGTCGCAGTATTGTAGCAGTTTCTGTATAATGCCAATGATAAGAAAGATCCACTTTTTAAAGTTAGGAAGCTTTTTTTAATGTGATGCTGTTAGGGAGAATTCTCAGAAATGTGCTAATTCCCTTCTACCTTTGAGACCCCCAGCTCTTTTTGTTGCACTTTAGGACTTTTAATTTCTAACCTTGAGAGAGTGAGACCTTTTTCCCACTCTCTCATGTATTTTTCTGTGATTTTGACTTTGGAGTCCGACTCCATAGGCATCATCTTTACATTGTGACGCACAGCACCTTCAGTGCAGTGATACAGGGAAGTCTCTTAGATTTCCCCAAAGGTTTATATACCTTCGCTTGGTAAAACTACTGATTCCAAGAGCAGTGAAGAGAAATCGACTTTACTTACATTTTGTAACTTTCTAGACGCAGCACACACTATCTTACAATAGGGTGATGGAGGGGTTACTTAGTTTCTCATGTAACATTTTTTTTTAATGTTACCCTTTCTACAGTTAATGGCTGGTGGCAGTGGTTTACTTTTTCCTACCATTGTGTGTTTCTATTGCGGGCTGCAATTGCAACTGCAGTAAGACACCTATTTCATCAAAATGGCCCTGGTCTTCTTTTTTTGCCATTTCTTGTTGGAAAAGTCCTTCTTGAGATTTACTGTGTGTACCAAACCAGGTTTGGTCCCTTTGTTCATTTTGTCTTTGGCGGGGTACACTGGTGAAGCCCGCCTCTGGCTCCAGTGTGTCTGGCGGGGCAGGAAGCGAGGGAGGTGCCCGAAACTCCCTGTGCTTAGTCTCCTTGGTTTCAGCAATGCACCCAAGCATGATTGGCTGGAAGGCTGTCCTTTGTGGACAGCCACCCTGCTGTGTGATTGACAGCTAGGCTATGAATGAATGGTAGAAACCTGCATAAAAGGCAAGGCTTTTTGCTTGGAAGGCAGAGTCGACCACTGGATGAAGGAATCCGAATCCAATGAAGAACTTGGAAGAGACGCTTGCTGCAACTCCTGGACCGTTGGTTTGCCCGGTGAAGCCCTGCTGCATTGCTGAAGCTCTAAATTCGCCTCAACTAGAGAAGCCCTGCAACTGACAACTTCTCCCCTTGGGTTGGTGGGACCAATCAACCCCAAAGCAAACTCGTCTGGACATCCTCTTAGAGCTGGCTGTGCTTCCGCAGCTGCTGCAGGAACCAATTGCCAGGGAGAGGAACACCAGAATCGAGTGTCTTGTTTTTAAGTCGGACCCGAGTTCCAGGAAGTTCCTCCGGACTCCAAGGAAGCAGGACTGACGAAGCCTGAGCCACCTCAACAGAGTGCTGGACCCCAGATGCAAGGAAAGTTCATAATGGTATCCAAGAACCGCAGTGGTGCTGTTTGCGAGAGCCGCAAGAGCTGAAACCGCGAAGTGACGCAGATCTGAAGTTTGCCCGTTGCTACCACCGACCTTCCATTCGTAGTGCAGGAGTCCCCAGATGTCCTCCCTTTTGTCCCCACGACTGAGGACCAGGAACAACAGGACCTGCCGACCTACACAGGAACAGAAGCCAGCTGGAACCGATTTCTTCTAACCAAAGATACTCTAAAACTAAGGGGACTTAACTCTTGTCGTGTAGCCTTGCTAGTTCTTGGTTGCCCTTGTAGAGTTGCTTGCAGTTTTGCCCCTCACAAGCTGCCAGCTTTGTGGCCCTACAGTGATTTTAATTTTTTTAACAAAAACTTCTGAAACATTGTGCAAGATTTTTTACTTACCTGCAAGAAGTGCATTAGCTCACCTAGACGTTTGCTCAACTAACACTGGCTGTCCTGGCTCCCTGAAAGACACTTCTTATCTCTGACTTTGTGCTTTGCCTTTCCCCCAGGAAAGGGTTAATTTACTTTGCATTGGAGGGTTTGAAAAGTACTTGTCTGCTTAAGAATATTTGTTAACCATTGTTTAATTCGCTCCTCTTTTCCTTATTACACTAAAACTCAGTATTGCTCTAAATGTATCAGTGATATATTAATGTCCACAGTGTCCTAGTTATTTAAGTCACCTCAGGGCATAGGAAGAATCTGTGTGCCATCCCAAATGGGCATTTACTGATTTAAAGAAACTGAGAGTGTGTATTTTGAAGTATATTGTTGTTACATATATATTGCTCCCTTGTGAAGAAACAACAAGTTGGGCTCCTGGTATGGAACCTATTCTACCCAGGAGGGTTAACTAGAAACAAAATATACAAATGAATAGGTCCAAAGACACTATGCTCATAACAGACACTACCAAAGGGTTGCAGACCTCTGCATTTAAAAAGAAGGAATCACTCTTCAGTGTTGTATTATAGAGATAAATCTCACTTTTTATATAACATTGTATGAATCAGAATATGAATAAACAATTCAAGAGAGACATCAAAATGGTTTGCTAAGACAGAACAACAGGCAACGAAATACATTTATCACACACAGTGCCAAAACATTTCTGGAACAAACTCCAAATAGCGTGTGTGTGACGGACCCCAAAATCTATTAGGATTTGTCAAGGGATTCACATAATTTTGTGTACATATTCACCAAGACAATATAAAAACATATAGAACCATTGTAAAGGGCACAAAAATCATTTTGCTTGTGTAAATATGCTGTAAATTAGGGGAGTGGTGAGTCTACACCAGGTGTTTCAGCCGTTTTTTCGGTGGGCTAGATGTACCTCATCGTTAACACGGCCTTCATCAGGACGGAGTTCTGTGTAGAATGACGTCTGTGCTGCAGGGAAGGGAGACTACAGTCAGGGAGGTGTCTGAGCAAAGAAATTATTTTAACTGACTAAATCAAAACGTGTGGTCAACAAGGTATTGAAAAACACACAGCTTACCTATGGGTAAATAAATTTCACAGGCAAAGTACTAGAGATGCGTACGCCGCATGGGCTCGTCTCTGTGTATTCCTGTCGCAAGAGACAGAAAAAAGACAAAGAGGACAAAGGGAAATGGAGATTAATCATGTCCCTTCGCTATCAGGTCCGCTAAGCATGGAAAAATACATGCACGCGGAGTGTCTTACCTCTCGCTGGAGGTATTTAGATCGAAAAGCCAGATCCACGGTGGCGTCACAGCGAACAAGCACGGCTATGGAAAAAATAAATAAATGAAATTCAGTGTGAGTGTTGGAACAGGGGAGAGCCTATCTCCCAGGATTCAATGAGGGGATATACCAATGGTGGCAGGGTTACCTCTACAGGCTGCAGGGTGTACAGCCACGCTGTAGCGATGTTAGTGCTGAAACTCCTCGCGCTGTTAAGTCAGACGAGACTGCGGGGGCCTGGCTGCAGAACGTTAGCTTTGGTAACGCTGTTGCTAGGCCCCGCGGGTCTTTTATATGGTGGCTGTTTTGGAACCCTCCGGACCGAGTGGTGCACAAACACATGGAATCCACTCCATCCGGGGGAAACTATGTCAAAGCAATTTTTATCGATGCACTATGGGTCAATGTGCATCTAAAAAGTGAATTTAGACACAGTTGTTTACATATGGTTGTCATGGCCACCATCAATCGTGCTTGGCGACAATGTCTAGGGGCGTGGAAAAACAGTAGCAAAACGTGTAAATATACTATGCCACAGACAAATACGATTAAGATGCCGTTCAGACCAATAGGATGCCGTGGGCCACCATGGCGCAAAAGTTGAAACAGCTGACATCGTTTAAATGCATACCAGGATACAGTTAAGCATAAGTACAGATTGTTTTGGCAAGAAATGAATTCATGGTTGCTTCTTAACCAAACAAGCTTCAAATTTCAAAATAGACCATGCGTGCAGGGTTCCTTAACACGAGATGAATACATGGTTTCGAAGTGCACACAAGCATCAACGTTAACGGAAAATGCACATTTCCTCACAAAGGTGTTCAAAAACTAGTCCTAGAGTTCAGTTCCACCTGGCTACTGATGTATGGGTTACATGATGTGACGTGGTCTATGCAATCAAAACATCAACATATATGTAATGTACATTCATTACCTCTCACTTATGTTTCTTTTTACAGCAACATTGAGGAAGAACAGAGAAGCTACCTCATGACAATTAAAGGGGGGCTTACTAGCTAGACAGTTGATGTTACGCATTGTAGTGTTCAGCACAATTTCGAGGGATCAGTGTGACATACAATGTTACAGGAAAGACTTCCACTCAACTGAAACATTTAACCCAGCCTGCACGGTGTTGAGTCTATGAACCCATCGTTGTTCTAATTGGGTGAGAGTTTTGTTCAAATCACCCCCACGTTTAGCTGGTTTTACTTTTTGCAAGACAAACCATTTTAGGTCAGTGTCACTGTGGTTCTTATTGACGAAGTGTTCTACTAAAGGCGTATCAGCAACCTTGTTCCTGACACAGGAACGATGTTCAGAAATACGCATTTTGATGGCACGTATGGTTTTTCCCCACATAAATCAGCTTGCAAGGGCATTGTATTATGTCGATGACACCCTTCGTGTTGCAGTTTGTAAAGTCTGTCATAGTCCATTTCACTTGTTCATGTTCAAAAGATTTCTTTTGTAGGGTCAGGGGACACGCCACATAATGACCACATTTATGGTGTCCAACTATAGGGGGTAAATCCCATAGTGTGTTCTGTACTTGTGGAGGTGGCTCTATAAAAGTGTGTACAACAGCATCTCTCAGATTCCTGTTTTTCTTGAAAGCAAAACACGGCTCATGGTGTAGAGTGCCTGGACTTTTTACCAGATGCCAGTTCTTCTTGATAGTTTTCTGAATCAAAAGGGTCAAAGGTCCGAAGGTAGTGACACATACAAGTCTTCCCAAATCCTTTTTCGGTTTGTTTTCCAAGCAGATTTCTCTAGGCGTGTGTCTGGCTCTTTTCTTGGCTTGGTTAATTGCCTTTTTTGATAGCCTCTCTCTGCAAGTCGTTGGGTCAATCCCTCTGCATGTTGGTGGAATTTATCCAAATCAGAACAATTCCTACGGATGCGCAAAGGCCTCCAGGTACGGAATATCCCGAGGGTTTTTACAGACAACCCTAAGTTTATGAAAAACTTCAGCGGGGTGGGAAATAAATGTAGTCGTGACTGGTTGATTTTGGTCATAGGCACGGCGAAAGAGGAATGTGATGAGCAAGGTGCGGAATTACTCGAGTTGGAAAAAAAGTTTCTTGAAGACAAATCGATCCAAGACGCAAAGGATAAGCTGGACAAATTGGAGTTGGAAATTACCAAATTCAAAAACCTAACACTGGACAGGAAAGACTTGGCGAATTATTCATAAGAAAAAACGTATCCTTTCTTGAGACCCACATACTACACAGATCTACAAGCAAGCCAAAACATCAATCGGAGAAATAGATCAGTCAATTTTGCAGGGACATCTTCCAGTGCAAGTGGAAGTACCTTGTGCCTACCAGGAGCTGCAGGACAACAGCTGCCACAACCTTTTGTTCCCAGGGGCGGACGAAGAGGAAGACCCACGAGGCGCCCGACGCAATCAGGGCAGCGGATGAGAACGCGCCAGTGGTACCAAAACCAGGGACAGAACCAGGGATACCAGTCTTCGTCTTATCCTCCCGTGTTATGACCTCACCAGAGTTAAGGCTCCTCGGAAAGGGCTTATCCTTTGTCCCGGCCCAAAGGGCACGACCTTTCGAAATTGAATTAGAACTACAGAAATTCTTCAGGAATATACATTTGAAACATTTTTTTGAAAGTTACTTACCGTCGTGCAGAGAGGCTGAACAACAACTACCACCAAGCAAGTCAGACAACACCACAGGTCTAAAAGAACAATCTAAGTTGTATCCTCCACCGGGTTCTACCCCAGGGGAAATTATAACTTTCGAGAAGGTAGTTACTAAAACCATAATGGCCGGTTTCAAAAAAGAAAATTTCTACAGAGATAATCTGGACAGAGAAGAGAGGACCGCCATGAGGAGTTTCGAAACTGACAGATCGATAACAATCAAGCCCGCAGACAAAGGGGGTGGCATTGTTGTTTGGGATACCGCTGATTACAACATAGAGTGCCTACGACTATTGAGTGATCGAGAAGCTTACTTACCCTTGGAATACAACCCCACGAAAGGCCCTCCAAGACAAAATTGCAAGTCTTACCCAACACGCCCTCATACAAGGTTGGATATGTGAAGATGAGAAGATGTTCTTAAATAAGACTAATCCACGCATCCCAGCCTTTTATATCCTCCCTAAGATGCATAAAAACTCAGAAAAACCTCCCGGTAGACCAATAGTATCTGCTTGCGGATCCCTTCTGGAACGGTTGTCCATGTACACTGACTATTTTCTGAAACCTTTTGTAATCGGAATGCCTTCCTATCTAAAGGATACTACTAATGCCATTAATCTGCTTGATGATATCCTCCTCACTAGTGACAGCCTCCTCGTCACAATGGATGTCGAGGCACTTTATACATCTATACCACAACAAGAAGGTTTAGTAGCTATTCGTGACATCTTGAACACCAGAGAAGACCTTGACTCCACCCCCACTAATTTCATCCTTGAGTGTACGAGACTGGTGATGGCTGAAAATGTTTTCCTTTTTCAGAATTAAATTTACAAGCAAATCAAAGGTGTGAGCATGGGCTCTACCTTTGCCCCAGACATCGCAAATTTATACATGTCCCGATATGAAGAGAACCATGTCTTCAATTCAGAGAACCCCTTCTTTGGAAACATCTCAATATGGCAGAGGTATATTGACGATGAGATTATCATATGGCAGGGAACACCCTTTGAACTACAACAGTTCCACAGCTGGATTAATTCAAGAAATACCCACATCAAGTTTACAATGCACTGGGACCACCACCAAATAGACTTCCTGGACGTACACATCTACAAGACCGGAAACCGATTAAAGACAGAGTTATTTCGTAAACCCACGGACCGCAACAGTCTGTTGCACTTCCAAAGTTATCACCCGATGGGGTTAAAATATAATTTACCCTATGGGCAATGTCTGCGCATCCGTAGGAATTGTTCTGATTTGGATAAATTCCACCAACATGCAGAGGGATTGACCCAACGACTTGCAGAGAGAGGCTACCCAAAAAAGGCAATTAACCAAGCCAAGAAAAGAGCCCGACATACGCCTAGAGAAATCTGCTTGGAAAACAAACCGAAAAAGGATTTGGGAAGACTTGTATGTGTCTCTACCTTTGGTCCCCTGAGCCTTTTGATTCAGAAAACTATCAAGAAGAACTGGCTTCTGGTAAAAAGTCCAGGCACTCTACACCATGTGCCGTGTTTTGCTTTCAAGAAAAACAGGAATCTGAGAGATGCTCTTGTACACACTTTTATAGAGCCACCTCCACAAGTACAGAACACACTATGGGATTTGCCCCCTATAGTTGGACACCATAAATGTGGTCATTGTGTGGCGTGTCCCCTGACCCTACAAAAGAAATCTTTTGAACATGAACAAGTGAAATGGACTATGACAGACTTTACAAATTGCAACACGAAGGGTGTCATCTACATAATACAATGCCCTTGCAAGCTGTATTATGTGGGAAAAACCATATGTGCCATCAAAATGCGTATTTCTGAACATCGTTCCTGTATCAGGAACAAGGTTGCTGATAAGCCTTTAGTAGAACACTTCGTCCATAAGAACCACAGTGACACTGGCCTAAGATGGTTTGTCTTGCAAAAAGTAAAACCAGCTAAATGTGGGGGTGATTTGAACAAAACTCTCACCCAATTAGAACAACGATGGGTTCATAGACTCAACACCGTGCAGGCTGGGTCAAATGTTCCAGTTGAGTGGAAGTCTTTCCTGTAACATTGTATGTCACACTGATCCCTCGAAATTGTGCTGAACACTACAATGCGTAACATCAACTGTCTAGCTAGTATAGACACATATACAACACTATTGAGTGCTGGATGAAATAGAATTGGATGTGCCTAAACGGCTCCAAAACCGAGCTTATGATATTCGGCTCTACACAGGCTAGAAAGAAGTTGAGTCCATCTTACTCCTCGTTCTCTATCAAAAACATCCAAATTCCTATTTCAGGAAAAGTGAAAACCCTAGGAGTGTACCTTCAAGCTTCACTGGGGGCTGAAGCTCACACTGCCTACCTTAAGAAAAACTGTCAATACCACCAAATTCTCCTAAAAAAAATCAGACCCTTACTAGATCAAAAAAACAGCACGACCATCGCTAGAGCTACTTTACTGTCCAGACTAGATTATGGTAACTCCCTTCTTTTAGGAGCCAACAGCAAATGTCTGAAAAGATGCCAAACAATCCAAAACAATGCCGTCAGAACGATCACAGGAAGAACCTGGAGAGAACACATCACCGGTGAAAGAAAGGCTCTCCATTGGTTGGCTATGAAGGAGAGAATCTCCTTCAAATCTCTCACCATGGTTCATCGCTGTTTATATGGCAAAGCTCCGGTCTACCTCAAAAAACAATTTAAGTTGTACGAGCCATCCAGACAGCTTAGATCCTCTAACACAGGTAAATTGCTAACCACCAAAACACAAAAGAAGCACGGCCTCGGCAAGGCTTTTCCGACCTTGAGTATTGAAAAATGGAATGAACTTCCCACTTCACTGAAACTCAAACCCAACTACCTCCTTTTCAGGAAAAAACTGAAAACACTACTTTTTAAATGAATCCGGGAAACACTCCCTACTGAATTATAATGTAACACTGACCATCACACATTGTCCCGTTTTAATCTCTGTTGTCTCGTCTTCTTGTAAGCGCTCTGATGCCCGCGGGCTTTCAGCGCTATATAAATAAATAAATAAATAAATAGTAAGCCCCCCCTTTAATTGTCATGAGGTAGCTTCTCTGTTCTTCCTCAATGTTGCTGTAAAAAGAAAATAAATAAATAAATAAATAGTAAGCCCCCCTTTAATTGTCATGAGGTAGCTTCTCTGTTCTTCCTCAATGTTGCTGTAAAAAGAAACATAAGTGAGAGGTAATGAATGTACATTACATATATGTTGATGTTTTGATTGCATAGACCAAGTCACATTATGTAACCCATACATCAGTAGCCAGGTGGAACTGAACTCTAGGACTAGTTTTTTAACACCTTTGTGAGGAAATGTGCATTTTCTGTTAACGTTGATGCTTGTGTGCACTACGAAACCATGTATTCATCTCGTGTTAATGAACCCTGCACGCATGGTCTATTTTGAAATTTGAAGCTTGTTTGGTTACGAAGCAACCATGAATTCATTTCTTGCCAAAACAATCTGTACTTATGCTTAACTGTATCCTGGTATGCATTTAAACGATGTCAGCTTTTTCAACTTTTGCACCATGGTGGCCCACGGCATCCTATTGGTCTGAACGGCATCTTAATCGTATTTGTCTGTGGCATAGTATATTTACACGTTTTGCTACTGTTTTTCCACGCCCCTAGATATTGTCGCCAAGCGTGATTGACAGTTGCCATGACAACCATATGTAAACAACTGTGTCTAAATTCACTTTTTAGATGCACATTGACCCATAGTGCATCGATAAAAAATTGCTTTGGCATAGTTTCCCCTGGATGGAGTGGATTCCATGTGTTTGTGCACCACTCGGTCCGGAGGGTTCCAAAATGGCCGCCATATAAAAGACCCGCGGGGCCTAGCAACAGCGTTACCAATGCTAATGTTCTGCAGCCAGGCCCCCGCAGTCTCGTCTGACTTATCAGCGCAAGGAGTTTCAGCACTAACATCGCTACAGCGTGGCTGTACACCCTGCAGCCTGTAGAGGTAACCCTGCCACCATTGGTATATCCCCTCCTTGAATCCTGGGAGATAGGCTCTCCCCTGTTCCAACACTCACACTGAATTTTATTTATTTATTTTTTCCATAGCCGTGCTAGCCGTGGTTGTTTGCTGTGACGCCACCGTGGATCTGGCTTTTCGATCTAGATACCTCCAGCGAGAGGTAAGACACTCCGTCCGCGTGCATGTATTTTTCCATGCTTAGCGGACCTGATAGCGAAGGGACATGATTAATCTCCATTTCCCTTTGTCCTCTGTCTTTTTTCTGTCTCTTGCGACAGGAATACACAGAGACGAGCCCATGCGGCGTACGCATCTCTAGTACTTTGCCTGTGAAATTTATTTACCCATAGGTAAGCTGTGTGTTTTTCAATACCTTGTTGACCACACGTTTTGATTTAGTCAGTTAAAATAATTTCTTTGCTCAGACACCTCCCTGACTGTAGTCTCCCCTCCCTGCAGCACAGACGTCATTCTACACAGAACTCCTTCCTGATGAAGGCCGTGTTAACGATGAGGCACATCTAGCCCACCGAAAAAACGGCTGAAACACCTGGTGTAGACTCACTACTCCCCTAATTTACAGCATATTTACGCTGTTTACACAAGCAAAATGATTTGTGTGCCCTTTACAATGGTTATATATGTTTTTATATTGTCTTGTTGAATATGTACACGAAATTATGTGAATCCCTTGACAAATCCTAATAGATTTTGGGGTCTGTCACACACACGCTATTTGGAGTTTGTTCCAGAAATGTTTTGGCACTGTGTGTGATAAATGTATTTTGTTGCCTGTTGTTCTGTTTTAGCAAACCATTTTGATGTTTTTCTTGAATTGTTTATTCATATTCTGATTCATACAACGTTATATAAAAAAGTGAGATGTATCTCTATAATACAACACTGAAGAGTGATTCCTTCTTTTTAAATGCAGAGGACTGCAACCCTTTGGGAGTGTCTGTTATGAGCATAGTGTCTTTGGACCTATTCATTTGTATATTTTGTTTCTAGTTAACCCTCCCTGTGAAGAAGGCTTGTTCAACTGACTGTTAAATAATTGTTTAATCAAGAAACCTTAAGTATAAGTGTTTATTTGAATACTTGTCACTGTGAATTTCTGTGTGATAAACCTATAGCTCACATTTACCCGACCTTGAGATAAGCCTGGCTGCTCAGTCACTCTACCAACTTGTGTAGTACATGCTTGTACCTAAGGTTGGGTTAACTATTGCTATGAGGACAGGGGGCTGGTGCAGTCTCCCACAGAGTATTGCATACAATCTTGCCTAACAGATGCGAAAATAGCCAATACTTATTTCAAGGCATGGGCCCTTAACGCTGCAAAATAAACAATTTGAATTTAATTGAATGCTACTTTCAATAGGAAATAAACAATTGAGTTGTCAAAAATGCATAAAAGGCTTCACATAGTGTTTGCAGTGACTCATGAGAGTATGTCAAAGTGGTTGGCAACGGTATAAGAAAATAAATGGGTTTTGAGTGAAGACATGAAGGCCAAAAGGGGAGGTGCTACTGTCATAACGACTTTTCACATTCTTGTAAAAATTAAGTGGTTGCACAAGTTATGACACTTTAAAAGTATGAGACTTTAAAAGTATGGGACTTGGTGGAAGTGACATTTATTCCAAAGGTGTTATCTGATCTAGCTTTAAAAGAAGGATGGTAAGCACTTAGCTATTAAAACATTTATAGATGCACGAATGGATGATTTGCATAACAACGTTTCAGGCTTCCTTGGCCCATAGTGACCCAAAGCCAGCTATTAAAGCGGTGCTGCTTAAATTAAAAGCCTACATAGCCTCTCTCAACACCAAGAGTGATGCCCTCACATAAAAAGGGGGTTAACTGCAGTCTCACAGTGATAATGATGGGCCAGGCTTGATGCTGCGGAAAAGAGGATATCAAGGGTGGATGCTTCTGATTCAGAATGGCTAACGATATTGAGGACATTCAGGCTCTCCTGAAGGTGAATACTGTCAGAGATGAGGACTTGGAAGCCTGTTCTCACGGAAATAACAGGCCGATCATAGGTCTGGGTGGGGCCAATACTTCATCTACTATCAGGATCTTCAAGCACCCATTTGACGCCTCTCAGTTCTCTGTGTTCATGGTTAAATGGGCCTGCAGCATTCTTGCTCTTGAGCCGATGCCTGGTGCCCCACCTCGCCCATTATTGCCACACTTTTCAACTAAAGGGATCAATGTTTCTTTACGTATTTTCAGACCTCGCAGCATCAGTGCAGTCCTCCAGGAGATCGTTTGCCAAAGTAAAACATAAACTGAGCACACTTTATGTAATATATATATAAAGTCAAAAGTGTGGGTTTGTGGCAAAGCGTTGTTCCCTATACAATTCCATACCGTTACACCAATCTGCACCAAATGTTGCCCAGTTACCTGTTAAGACCCTCTGGACAATACTGGCTACATGACATTTGGACACTCCACTCCGTTCCCTGGATTTTAGCAGAAGTCGAACTTTGTATGTGGGATTGAGGCTTGGCAAAGCATTCTTCCTTATACAACTCCACACCGTTTCACCAATATGCACCATCAAATATTGCAGTTACCTGTTAGGACCCCCCCGACATGACTGACCACATAACATTTGGACACACCACCCCTTTCCCTGGATTTCAGCACCTTCACACATGAGACTGTTTCCTGAAATCGGTGAAACGTCAACGTGGTCATAGAAGGACCAGTCTCGACACGAGGAACAAAACTAAAGGTCTCTATGGGACCTCGAAAACTGTGTTTCAAGGCCCTAGGATGCACGGTTTCTGAGATATTTGCACCGCAATTCACCACAACTAATTGCATCACGCCAGGGTGAGTTGACAAGTGGGGAGAGAGCGCACAGAAGGTCCCTGTATGCAGCAGCACACCATCTCTGGTTTCTGCCACCCCCCCCAACATCTGCTCTAGGGTATGTCAGCCAGCCACACACACCCATTCTCAGTGCAGTTTACTACAGGGTGCCAAGCACATCAAGCAATAAGCGAATCGGAACTGCAACCTACATGAGCATTGATTTTCAACAATTGATGAGTGTTATCATGTCTGTCTACAGAACCCTTTCAGAGAACAGGTACTTTTGGTAGTATCAAATATTTCTTTTTGTATCCAGTGAAGCTTTGTGTGAAATAGAACGACACAACGATTGTTTTTCTTCTCCTGAAGAGTCTGGTGACTTTGTTCCCATTTTGCGTTCTGGGTTTCCTATCGGGGGCGGGCTGGACAGCCGATTGGACCTCCTCAATGGAACTTGATCTATTTTGATGAATCCACTTACCTTGATTGCTGTAGAGATGGTGGTTTTCAGTCCTCTTCTTTCAAGATGTTCGAATTGAAAAACTGCTTATCATGTATGGGCAGAACTAAACGCAAGACGTTTGGCCTGAATGGTATATCCTAACCTACTCTCTGTGAATATCATATTATTTTGGTCATTCCATGACCGAGGTTAACATTGGTTTACATAGCCTTATTTCTGTCACTTATTGGGCTTTTCTCAAGATCGTGCATGATTGTTTATCATACCCATGTGCCAGGTGTTAAGTAGTTATGCTCCAGGTTCCTTTGAGTGTGTACCATCTTCATTGTTGGTCTTTCGAGGCCACACTATTCAAGAAGGGGAAGAGGGATTTTCTTTGTCTATGTAAATGATGTGACTATACTACACTCAAAGGTCTGGGTTGTGTTGGTGAGCGAGGGAGTTGGTTGCATGGGTTTATTTGTTGTCTTAATATTGTTTCACGAGAGTTTAACAAGGCATGCATTCATAAGGGACACTTTTCCAGTAGGTTGATATGGCCTTCAACTGAAATTGTTCTTCCTGCCAAATGATCTTGATGACGTGAAGTACAGAATTTGTTTTTCCAAAAAAAGAATAAAAGAATAAACCTATTTTTCGATAATCTTTTGCATGTTATCAAAATATTAAATTGAATGAAGTGCATGATGATTTCATCTAGCAATTAGTATTTTAGTATACATTTTAATATTCCAATCTTGATCAACGTGCATCCAGATGGAAAAAACAATGTCGTAGCCTGTTTGCATCAGGCCCTCTTCAGGTTGCTAGGTGGTTGGCCAAAAAACAAGCTTTAATTCCATGCCTACAAAACAGAGGTTATGATTATATGTGCCACTACTCGGCTGAACTATGGTCACCCGCAATCTGGCCTCCGTACATCCTGTAGCGAAGGTTTGAAATCTGGAAATCATTTTTGAAACTGTTTTATCTATGGCACTTAAGGTAGCATTTGCAAGTAAGTGTTTTTTATGCTCCTCTTATGTGAAGGATTTTCCCCTTTTTATTTAAATTTTGATCATCAGGTACAAGTAGCCATGGCATTGGTCATTTCAGTAATAGAGCATGCCAATAGCATCCATTTAGGTGTCTCAGTTGTTAAAACAAAAAACAGCTGTGACTGCAAAATGCAGCTGCTCGTCAGCTTTTTCGTCTTGGCCGATGGAAGTCTACTTCTCTGGTTCTCGGTTCCTGGCACTGGTTACCTGTACTGTAGAGGTTGGAATTCTGTACCCTATGTATGTAAGACTAAACTGCCTTGAGTAGAGGCCCTGCCTTTCTGTGGTGCAAGCTCCTTTTTTAACAGTCCTCCTCGCAAGCTTTGCTCCTCTTGCAAGAGACTATTGCACACTCCTTCTTTCAGAAGGAGCTCAGTTGATCTGCAATGTTTCACTGTCTTGATAGATAAGCTCTGCAATAAACTATTCCCAAATCTGCCTCGAATTGAAGACAATTTAAGCTTCATAAAGACTCTGTAAACGCATTTACCAGATTATGCTAACACCTTCCCTACTTTCACTGCTCTGAATCACAAGCATTTGAGATTAAGTTCAGTACCAAGAAGTCAGTCATGACTGCTGTTGTGTTCTAGAAAAGTATTTTACCATGAGTTACTCTCAGAAAAAAATCTTACATATTTTTTTGACAGGAGTTCCCACAGGGAAATTAACAAACATTCATATGTATACATACTCTGCTTCCACAGGCTTTTTAAAGATTAGCAAACACTAGAAACCCAGATGTTCTATTAGTAAAGTCCAGTTATTTGCAAAATTGCAGGAGTAGCTTTGTTTTAACTGTTAGTTATCCACTCTGATTTTACTCGGCCCTCCCTATGTTGCCCACGTATGTTCTTTTGTGCCACTCAAATCTTTATACAGACTACTAAATGCATGGTACCATTTTTGTATTCTTTTATGCCCAAGGGGTATATAATGTACTGGACGCTTTCCACGGGAAGTTACATATGCTGTCTATTTTCAGTGAGGTTTGCCCGTATACACGGGTTTATAAACAGAGCACAAACATTTAAAAAATCTTTAAAAAAATAGAAACATTTAATAATCTTGTTTTTGCTTTGCAGCACAACTATCTGGCTCAGGTCACGTCTAACATCTGGGGAACCAAATTTAAGATTGTAGGATTGGCTGCTTTCCTTCCAGCGAACCTTGGTGCAGGTACAATTAAAATGACAATTTATTTCTAAGACGTGCTTCAAGAGTATTAATGTGAGTTGTTTGACAATTGCAATTCTGCAGTCCAGTTGTATTCCATTGTTTGATTTCATAATGCTTATTCATGTTTTTACTGGCTTGGATGCAAGATTCTCTAATTCGAGGGGATTGGGTCCTCCGACGTATTCCATATCTATGACAGGTAATGTCCACAGCTGTGCTGCTTCGGAAAATCTTTGGCGTCTGCGTCCTGCGTCGATGCGCCGTCCCCGAGGACCTCCTCCGACGGCCGACGTCACCCGATGTGATAAGTAGGACGCACGACGCCCATAGCCTCAGTTACGTTTTTTGCGCGAACGTGTTCGCTTCCTGAATCTCGGTACGCCTCGACTCGTTGGAGTTTGCTGTTTTCTATTCTCGGTTCGTTGAACCTGTTCGGTTTGTTTTGAAGACCTGTTCGTGGCGATGTCTTTCTCATCTTCGACCCCGCGTCCGGGCTTCAAGAACTGCGGGGACTGTGGGTCCAAGATGTCAGTCACAGACTCGCACGGCGCCTGCCTCTGGTGCCTCGGGGAGGCCCACGATACGGACGACTGTGTCGACTGCCAGTCGCTCACTGCAAAGGCCTTGCGAGAATGCAAGAAGAAGCTGTCGGTAGGCAGGGTGTCTAAGCCCCGGAAGTCGAGGTCCGCGGTGCTTTCGACCGATGACTCGAGGGGTGACTCTCCGCGTCATCGTCGGAAATCCGGTGGATCTCCTTCAAGGAGTCGGTCTCGCCACTCCTCCGCCTCTTCTAGGCATTCGAGGAAGCGCCGGCATAGATCGCCTTCCCCGTCCTCTTCCGAGGACTCCGCCCGTCGGCGGGTCGCTTATCCCTCCATGCAAGTGACACCGGAGGAATGTGCTTCCTTCGGTAAGCAGATGCTAGCGATTCTGGAATTGCAGGGCACTGGTCCGTCCACGCCTCTGAGTGGGGTCGGTCGGCACCGGTCGAGAGACACCGCCCGTACGCCTTCAGGCTCGGGTGGTCGGCACGGCTCGCGGGAGAGGACCCGCTCGGACAAGGGTAGCCGTTCTCGCCATGCCCGTTCCAGGTCCCGGTCCTCGATGCGCTCGAGACCGCGTGATCCCGTGCCGTCTTCGAAGAAGACGTCGACGCCTGTGGCGCCGAGGTCGTCGACGATTTCTCTCGAGGCTCTGCCTCCAAGGGGGTCGTTGATGCCGTCGGCGACCAGGTTGTCAAGAGACACGCTCGGAGCTCCGGCTTCGAGGACTGTGTCGACGCCGCAGATGCTGGAGGCGTTGCAGCTGACGCCGATTTGCTCGACGTCGACGCCTTTTCTGTCGACACTGGCGCCGACTCGTTCGGCGCCCTCGACGCCTTTCGAGGCGGTGGTGTCGGAGGGGCACCGTGGCACGGGGTTTGCCCCTAGAAAGGCTATGGCTAAGGTCCGGCATTGCTTTGGTCCGCAGAGGTCTTCCTCTCCCCACCTGGAGTACATTTCAGAGGGTGATGAAGGCTCTGATGGCGGCCTGTTTCCGGTTACGGTTCCAGGTGACCTTATCTCGGGCCATAGCCAGTTTGATGACCTGAGGCAGTCGCTGCATGATGCCAGTGGACTGGACACCTCTCTGGAGGCGGAGTTTTGTCAGCCGGAGCCTGGCACCCATGCCGATTCGTCATATCGGCGCCTTATGTCTCGGGTTACCGAATACTTGGGTTGGTCAGCTGCCACGGGGGAGTTTGTTCAGGATGATCTCACGGACATCCTTGATCTCGGTCCACCCACTGACCCGGTCTTGCCTTTTCATATGGCTCTGCAGAGAAGGGTGGCGGCGGCTTGGACTGCTCCGGAGAGTCTCCCGACAGTGGGCAAGTCTTTGTCATGAAAATACCGTCCAGCCAGTAGCGACCCCTGCTACTTGTCTAGGCACCCCACCCCGGAGAGTTTGGTGGTGCAGGCGGCTACGGCCCCGGCAAAGCAGGCGTCGTATCCTACCATCCCTCCGGATAGGGACGACAAACGTTTTGACGGCTGGGCGAAGAAAGTGTTTTCTTCGGGGGGTATGGCGCTTCAGGCGGCCAACTCCATTTGTGCCTTGTCTCGTTTCACACACACTCTGTGGAACTGTGTTGCATTAGCGGCTGATCATATTCCCGAAGGGGACGAACGGGATGGTTTCCTTGCTATGGTTCAGGATGGCAAGGATGCTATGTGTGAGGCCGTTCAGTCGGGTTTGGACTTGGTGGATTGTGTCAGCTGGTCCATGGCGGCGAGCACCGTAATGCGCAGGTTTGCGTGGTTGCGGAAGTCTGGGTTCGCTCCTGATGTGCAGTCCCGGCTCCTCAACATGCCTTTTGACGGTGAACACCTTTTTGGCAGCAAGGCTAACGAGAGCCTTGAGAGGTTGCAGACCTCCAAAGCTGCAGTGAAATCGTTGGGCGCTGCAGTTCGCCAACCTCCGCCTTTTCGTCCTAGGGGACAGCAATGGAGTGGAGGTTCCTTTCGCTATTACTCGTCCTTCAGTAAAGCGAGAGGAGCTAGCAGTCAAAGAGGCCATCGTAAGAGTGCCAGAGGCAGAAAACAAGGTACTCGAGGTGCCAAGGCCGCTCGGGCAGTTGCCTCTTTGCCCTCAGGCAACACCGCAGCCGCTACCACTCAGTCATGAGGCCAGGTCCCATGGTTCGCGGGTTGGGGGAAGGCTGGCGCAGCATCTTGTAGAGTGGCAAGCCATTACTTCGGATGTGTGGGTTCTGGAGATCATAACCCACGGCTACTGTCTTCTTTTCGGCAGAGGCCTCACGACAATCCACCAGGGAACCTCTCTTTGACGAGTCCGGATCCGCTCCTTGCGCAGGAAATTCAAGCCCTGCTGGAGAAAAGCTCCATAGAACTGGTGCCTGTGGCGGGGAGGAACAAGGGATGGTATTCCCCTTATTTTTTTATTTCAAAGAAAGACGGGGGATTGAGACCCATCATGGACTTGCGCGGTTTGAACAAACTCCTCAGGAAGGACAAGTTCAAGATGGTGACTCTTTCTCAAGTCCTCCAGGCCCTTCAACTTCAGGACTGGTTGGTGTCTCTCGACCTCAAGGATGCTTACTTCCACGTGCCGATCCATCCCAAGCACAAGAAGTACCTGAGGTTCGCAGTTGGCGACTCGCACTTTCAGTTTCGGGTCCTGCCGTTCGGATTGACCTCCGCCCGAGGGTTTTCACCAAGCTCATGGTGGTGGTGGCAGCGCATCTCAGGAAAGGGGGGATTCACGTCTACCCCTACCTGGACGATTGGTTGATCAGGGGGAGCTCTCCCGAGCAAGTCCTGGATCATCTGTCCATCACCTGCCACTCCCTTCACAGGCTGGGATTCTCCCTCAATTTAAAGAAGTCCCATTTGACACCAACGCAGCGGCTCCAGTACATCGGAGCAGTGCTCGACACGTCCCTGGGGCAGTGTTTTCCTCCTCAGCTGAGGGGTCTTCACATTCAGCAGATGGTGCACAAGTTTCAGTTTGCCGAGAATCTCCCAGCGTCCGAGTTCTTGAGACTGCTCGGCCTCATGGCATCCTGCATTCTTCTGGTGCCAGCGGATGAGATCTTTGCAGTGGGCACTCAAGCTCCAGTGGTCTCAGTCCTCCGGCAGGCTGTCGGACCCTGTTCAGGTGCCGCCCTCGGTAGCCCGGGACCTTCTGTGGTGGGCCGTCGAGGGCAATCTGATGAAGGGGGCCCCATTTTGGCTGCCCTGGCCGGAGGTGATGATCGTGACGGACGCATCCCTCACGGGATGGGGAGCTCATGCCAACGAGTTGACAGTCAGCGGTCGTTGGTCTCCGTCGGAGTCCAGACTCCATATCAATCTGTTGGAGCTGAGGGCCGTCGGCTAGCCCTGAAGGCTTTTCTGCCGACTGTGCGAGGAAAGAGTGTCCTGATTCTGATGGACAACACGGTGGCCATGCACTACCTCAACAAAAAGGGGGGGGCAGGGTCACTTCTGCTGTGCAGGGAGGCGATGCAGCTCGAGTTCTGGGCCATCCAGCAGGAAGTTTCGATCTCGGCGGTTCATCTGGCTGGAGACGACAACAAGACGGCGGATGCTCTGAGCAGGCAGAGCACGATCTCTCACAAGTGGGAGCTGTCTCAGGAGATTCTCCTGGAGATCTTCGCCCTTTGGGGGACCCCTCAAGTGGATCTCTTTGCCTCCAGTGTCAACCGGAAGTGCGAAAGGTTTTGCTCGTGGGAATTTCCTCCAAAAAGAGCCTTAGGAGACGCGTTCGTGGTGGAGTGGTCATTCCCACTGCTGTACGCGCTTCCTCCAGTCCCCTTCATCCCGCAAGTGCTACGGAGGTTCGGTTCCCGGATGATCCTCATTGCTCCGGTGTGGGCCCGGAGGACATGGTACCCGGAACCTTCTAGACTTGTCCATCTGCCCTCCACGTCGTCTTCCCTACCGAGGCGATCTGCTCTCACGGGAGGGGGGTCAAGTTCTCCATCCAGAGGTCAGTTCCCTCAATCTTCACGCTTGGCTTCTGAAAGGTTGAGGTATAAGGATTGGGACCTCCCTGAAGACGTGATGGAGGTGTTGCTCTCGGCCAGGCGGCCGGCAACAAAGTCTCTGTACCGTTGCCGTTGGAGAAAGTTCTGCGACTGGTGCAGAGTTCAGAATGTGGATCCTTTTGAATGTGACATTCCCACGGTTTTGTCTTTTTTGCTTTCTTTGGCCCACAGGGGCTTGCAAGTGGGGACCATTAAAGGTTACCTGGCGGCGCTGTCCATATTTAAGCGCTCATCTGAAGAGTGTTCCTATTTCAAAATTCCTTTAATTTCGCAGTTTCTGAAAGGGCTCACTAATGTGTTCCCTCCGTCACCTTTTCTGGTGCCAGGCTGGGATTTGAAGCATGTTCTTAAGTTTCTTATGGGTGCTCCGTTTGAGCCTTTACATTCTTGCCCCTTGAGGCTGTTAACTCTGAAGACTGTGTTTTTGGTTGCGGTTGCTTCCACTCGCAGAGTGAGTGAGTTACAGGCACTTTCAGTTAAGCCACCCTTCACTGTGTTTCACAAGGACAGGGTTGTCCTTAGAGTTCGTCCTTCTTTTCTTCCGAAGGTGGTTTCGGAATTTCATTTGTGCCAGAAGGTTGTTCTTCCGGCTTTCTATCCTCTTCCACATCCTGGTAAGGAAGAGGAGAGGCTCCATAGGCTTGATCCTCGGAGAGCGTTGAGCTTTTATATTTCGTGCATGTCCCTGGTCAGAGTGGACGATCAACTTTTCGTTGGTTACGCTGGAAAGCGTTTGGGACAAGCTGTGACGAAACAGACTTTGTCTTGTTGGATTATTTTAGCTATCTCCGAGTGTTACCGCTTGGCGGGTAAGGACCCTCCGGCTGGCTTGCGGGCCCATTCTACCAGAGGAGTGGCTGCGTCTACTGCCCTGCAGAGGGGAGTTCCTATTCGTCACATCTGTGATGCAGCCACCTGGGCTTCAGTACATACTTTTGTACGTCACTATTCCCTTGATTCCATCAGAGGGCAAGATCTGGCCTTTGGCAAGGCAGTTCTCTGTTCCGCAATTTGATTGGGCATGCTAAATTTGTATTCTAAATTCTTTCCCAACTCCTTGCTTGGTACTGCTTTGGGAGTCTGTCATAGATATGGAATACGTCGGAGGACCCAATCCCCTCGAAGAACAAGTTACTTTCTTACCTGGTAACGTTCTTTAGATGGGATGGTCCGGCGACGTATTCCATATCGCTCCCTCCCTGCCTTTCCCGCTGCAAAATTTCTTTTGCGATTGCAGTTTGCGTTCCGCAAGGCCTTGATCCAAAATAAATCAATATTTCCCTTCCAAATTACCTGTATGCAGGTAAAAAAACTATAACTGAGGCTATGGGCGTCGTGCGTCCTACTTATCACATCGGGTGATGTCGGCCGTCGGAGGAGGTCCTCGGGGACGGCGCATCGACGTCATCGACGCAGGACGCAGACGCCAAAGATTTTCCGAAGCAGCACAGCTGTGGACATTACCTGTCATAGATATGGAATACGTTGTCGGACCATCCCATCGAAAGAACGTTACCAGGTAAGAAAGTAACTTGTTCACTTGCTGCAAGTTGCCCCTACGATCGATTCTTAAAGGCATTTGCTGCAGTGCTCTTCAATCTTTTTTTTTATGTCGACCTACTTCTCTTGTCCACCCTCCTCCCCCTTTGAGTACAGGTTTTGTAAGTTGGGCAACTCAGCCCCCCGAATGGCTGGTAGGCTGGGGCTAGAGATCAGGTGCCTCTAGTCATGGGGCGGCTGTGTGTGTGCTACCACTCTCACCCACAGCTCTCAACCAAGAATGGATTAAGTCACACGTTTTACAGATTATCCCACTGAAGTCAGTCAGGGGCATTTGGCTTGTTGGGAGGGCAGTAATAGAAGTTTTTGTCAGTCGGACAACTCTATAGCCAAAGAGTACAAGTTAAAGTGTTTTATTTTAAGAGATGCAGTTTAGGGGTTTGGAATAGACTGAAACAAAGCATGTAGGATATTAATCAAAATCAACAAATTCTGGCTTGCTTAAGAAGCCATGTCTGACAGTCTGTTCTTGTTTCCCTTTTGGCTCCGCCATCTGGTGGTAAAGTGGATGACCCTCAAAGTCCTTGGGGCGTTGTTGCCCCCAGCATTTCTTTCTTGGCTTGGCTGATGTTTTCTCTTTGGTAGTGTTCATCCGGATATCCTCAGTGGGAAGCTCCACTAGTGAAAGTCAAAGATCCACTTCTGTAGGCAGTTGCTACAGACCTCTGTAGACCTAAGAATGGCAAGGCACATACCCTGGGTAGCGGTTGACAGACTCTTCCATAGTCCCCAAAACACTGGGTTGGTAGGTGCACTGTCTGTGTTGGCTCTGACACTCCTTCGTTCTTCTGTTCTCCTATACTTTTTCCCCTCTCCAGCTTTTCCCCTCAATACCGCCAACAATCAGGCCCTATTCTCCTCTGCTCTCCTTTTAGATTTGTGTTAAGAAAGGAAGAAGGCCTTGCCTATGGCAAGAGGTAAAGTGCACAGAATTGCACAGGGAACAACTTAGGATCTAACAACGTGCATAAAATACCCAAGGCTTGTGTATGTATAACCCAGGAGTGCAAATAAAGTATTACCAATATACAATAAAGGAATGTAGGGTAAACACTTAAGACCTCCTTATAACCGAAAGGAAAGTCTGCAAACTCTTTACCCACTATGCTCTTACAGATACTGACAGCGCTAAACCCACGTAGCGGGCAAGCAAGTACAGATTCTGTGAACTGACACTCTGTAAAATACTGAATAAGGAACATTCAAACAGTACTCACGAGGACCGGAAAGACCACTAGAATGTCAGTAATATCACGAACCCTGTAGATCAAACAGGAACCCAGAAGGCTGTAAAAGCAAAGGGTTAAAGATAACAAAATACATAAAACCGTAGTCAGGGGAAAGTATGAATTGTGATGTTAACTTGTGAGGAAAACAAAAGGGGATACACGCTGGAACATGTTACAACAACACCCACACCTAATATACGATGGAAAGTAAATGCAGAGGTGCAATGGAAAATGGCATAGGGTTCGAAGGAAATGTCCAGTAGGGAATAAACCCCAAAACATGCCCCCAAGTGGCGGGAACGGGAGCGAAGGGAGCGAGCCGTGACAATTTGTTTTATTCCTTTCTTTCTCTGGACCTCCTTCCCTCCTCTCCACATGTTTCCTTGCCCCTTCATCTTGCTGCTCCGCCTCATCTTCCTTCAGTACCTCCTGTCCACCCTCCTTCAGTCTTGTTGTTCTAAAACTCTTAATTAGGTGAGCACAGGAATTGGCTCTTACAATTCAAATTTAATTCCCTGGCTGTTCTCTCTCAATGTCCTTGGTTTTGTGTGGGACTGTGGACCGAGCCTTTTAATGGGCGTCCACCATCTTGGTCTCTGTGCCTTCACCCTTTCCCTCTATTGCTCTGCTGTCTGTAGGATTTCGTGTTGGGTTGCCCTCCCTAAGGCTGCAGTGCCTATGGGATAACCATCTACCTTCTCCTGGTCCTACTTCAATCAGCAGATGGTGGCACCGCACCCCCAATGTGTGCTTCTTTCCTACGCATTAGCCTTAAATCTGGACTTCATCGCAAGTGCCCCAATATGAATGAAAGGGTTGAGAAGTTTGTTTATGTGCTTGGACAATTGAGGACAGGGTCCAACTTGGACAGCATCCTATGAAAGATAGTTGAATGGAGCATGGACCCTAACCTAACAACATCCATTGTCTTTTCATTAAGGATGCAATCTACCTATTAAAGACGTCCACAGAGTTTATCTCAGCATACTCTTGTTTTTGTTTGTTTTGATTGGTTAATGTCACAGCCTGCTTCCCACTCAGCCCAACTTTATCGTCCCAGTAGATCTGTATTCTTCATACTCCTACCTATCCCCTTTCCTCCATCCTTGTAGGTGTCCCCCAACATGGGGACAGTACCGGAGCCTATGGCAGTGAAAAATTGAGCTTCATCTTTAAATTTAGTATAGCGTGCAGGCGTGTGGCCTAGGGTGTGGGAATGCCCTGTGGAGGCTCTGCCCTATAGTGCCTCACCTCAGTCCCTTTTTCCGCACGGACGGTGTCCTATCTGGCAGCCTGCGCAGAGACTTTTTTAACTTTCCGCTTGCTCCCCATTTTAATCTTTTCAATCTTATTTAACCTCCCTTCGGTGCCTTGCCTCCCCCGGTGTTTGTCGGCTGCAGGAGGATTCACAAGATGTGCTCATGTGACCGCTCATTCCCACCCTTGTACCCCCATGCACACTGTCTTGAGTGCCTGGGGCCTGACCACCGCTGGGGCGCGTGTTCAGCTTGCAGCGCTCTCAGTCACAGGGTATTGAAAATTGGTTTTCGTGGTGGAGGGAGATCTTTCACACTTCTCCGCCCCACCTTAAGGACTTTGTCTCCTGGACCTCTCATCAAGACAAGGTACGCCCTCTGTTCAGCACAGCGAATCCTTACCCGGGGTTCCCACGGAGAAGTTGCTTGGATTCAGGTTCCGGCAGGCCTGATGCCTCTAAGGCTACCGGCTCCGGAGCCAAGGGACCCGGGGGCTCTTCTGGGCACTCCGGGGGCAGGCCTGAGGCCGGCCAGGGTACTGTGAGAAAACAGGGGGTGTCTCACCCAATAGTCCCAGAGCATCTCTCTCTCTCTCAGGTGGCCAGGGCACGGCCATCCCCTTTGGATCCAGATCCTGGGGGTGGAGCAGTCTGGGAGGATCACCTCAGTAGGGGCCCTTGGGGGAGTGGCGGTGAGGCAGCCGACAGTGAGATGCAGTATTCTCCCCTTTTTTGTTAATCTACCCCATCCTATTTTGTAGGATTTTACACAGTCCGGACTCAATCCCGCCCCCCACCACCCCTTTTTTACACAAAACTGGTCCGAGGAAGAAGTTGACTGAGAGTAACCAAACTAACTCTCTCACATTGTACTGGACATGTCTTGTTAATCGGGCCAGGCAAAATCAGGCACTTTACACTAAGTGCATACACCTGATACCAGTTAGCTCTCACACGAATAAAAGGCAACACCTAAATACACACTCTGAGCAAGGTGCAACACGAGTAAGAGCAGAACTTCCGGGACAAAGGCACAGCTACTGGAGCAGAGCAATGGACCAAGGGACAAGAGCAGCGAGCTGAAAACCCCATGGGTTCCCTACTGGAAATCGTTGCCCCTGACAGACCGCCAAAGACACGTGGAGAAGGCCAGATCCCACAAGTGAAGATTGCATTGTGTTTCAAGGACGCCAGCGACCCTCTCGGGTGAACGGCAGAGTTACGAAGACAAGGCGAAGCCTGCGGGACTAGCTTTGACTCAGGAATTGGAAATAGCAAAACAAGAAAGAATCTCACAGAGCTGGTGAGTTGGCAAGTGACCTGAGAGACAGGTGTGTGTTAAAGCAAATGAAGTTGCGACATTATATCACAAGTGTAGGCTGCACACGTGTATATGAGACCCATAGAAAGGCAGACCTGTGAATGAAACTTGAAATAAAAGGCAGCTGTGAGATCAGCGATACGAAGTGGTCCTATGAAAGGAAGTAGCTCATTCGAAAGTCTCTGTGAAAGGGACATTGTTTGAAGCTAACAGGCAAACAAGCAGCAAGAGTGAATTAAGCAAGAGCAAACTTGAACATTGAGTCGAAGTAGTCCTGTGGTGGTCTGTAAAGAGAGCCACATACATTCGAAAGTCTTTGACAGCCGAAAGGGGTCAGAGCCCAATTGAGGGAGACCCAAAGTACAATAAGCTTGGGGAAGGGAGCCCCAGCAAGTTTGTGTTGAACTGTAACGTGAGAGTTCTGAGCCCGACAGAGGGGACCTACGTGAACTGTATGCTATAAGGTCTGAGCTCAGCAGAGGGGGATGTTTGTGAACTTTACTTTGGAAACAATTTTGAAAGTCAAGAAAGACTTATCGTGGAAGGCCAGGCAGGCCTCAATCCACGGTTTGGAACTGCTCAGTGTGTTAGAAACCGAGCCAGAGTGTATCATCCTGCCTACAGGGATATCTTTATTCCGTTAGGTTGAACGTGAGGCGGAGAGCTGGTTCAACTACCTTTTATTCTTTTGAATACTGATTTTTCCATTGCATACATTTCTCCTTTTACACTTTGTGTACAAGAGATAGGGCAGGCATTATGTTTTTGTTAGCATGGGCCATTTTGATTTGACGGACTCCGCTAGGACTGTTTTGTTTATTGTTTGATGGTCGAGACTACTCGCATCTTAGTTATAGGGCAAAATAGGAGTTTCTCCGACCCCAACATACTCTTATGTCCCGTCCCCTTCGTTCCATACTGCATGAGCGACCCTCGCGAGGTACGGGAGACAGAACCTTTTTCACCAGAAACATCTTCTTCCCCTCTAAATTTAGAGGCTTATGGAGGGGCGGCCCCGGGAGCATGCACTGCCCTGAATCCACCCTCCTGTGCCACACCTCAGTCTCCTTTTCCATGCCGATGTAAACGGGCTGAATTCATGAGCGCTCCTGGGTTTGGCTTCGGCCATGTAATTCTACACGCGGATTCTTCCTCTATCTCTTCTTTCGTCTTTTTTCAATAGGTACTCGGTCCTCAGACACCACAGCTCCTCCCCGGTGCATGTGGACTTCGACTGGGTTCAGCAGGTGTCCATCCTGCAACGGGCCGTTTCCAACTTCAGACCCCCACGCCCTCTGCCTACATTGCCTTGGCCCAGACCACTGTTGGCCAGCCTGTTTGGCGGGCGGCTCGCTGTCCTCGAAAGCGCTGAAAAACAGACTAGCCAGGTGGAGGGAGCTCTTTCAGCGGTCTCCTTCTGAGGATCTCAAGAGTTTTGTGAAACGTTCCAGGCCAGAGGTAGGGCCTATATTTTCATCTGCACCTCGCAAGTGAGACTCCTTCCCAGGGACTCTCCTACACGTGAGGGACCGGTCAGGTCCTTATACCAACTCGCGCACAGAGGCTGTCACAGCTACCGGCCTTTGGGCTGAGGGGTCCTCGGATCCTCCCAGTGCCAGGGTTGAGGGGCTACTAGGCTCTATTACCGGGCTTGCGCCCGAAAGGCTCCGCCCTTGTACCGGCATCATGGCTGAGGGGCTATACCCTGTTACTGGCAGCACGTACGAGGGGATGCCTGAACGCAGCTCCAACGACCCCCTGTGTTGAGGTGGATACACCTACCGGGCACGGGCCCGAGGAGCGGGGCAAGTCGCACGCCGCTCACATAAGAGACTTGGCAGAGGCTTGCATCAACAGAGGGCACTAGCGACTTGCCAAGATGGCGGCTCTTCTTTGAGCTCCCGGTGGAGCTCCCATTAATCCTGCAAAATTTGCTGTTTTGAAGACGCGAGGAGGAGGGTGACCATCGGTGAGAGCCGCTCACCGTTCTACAGATCCTTGTGGCACCGGTGATTCACGGTGGTGTCTGGCTGTTGGCGTGTGGAGATGGGTCTGGGGCCGGGTCGCCCGGCCTTTCCGCTGCGTCCCTACACTGCGCAGACTTTTCAGCGGCTTCCGTCCCTTGGCGCCGAGAGAGTCCTGGTGGGGCAAGATCCTGGTAGGAGCGGCCACGGACCTGTGCTGCTTTGGAGCGCTGACCCCGGGCGCTCGGCGAGGAGGAGCAGTTTTGGTCTCTGGCTGCCCCTGGGTTGTTGCGTCCTCTGAGCGCCGTGTGCCCGCGGGGAGTGTGGACCCGCTCCCCGGCGGGACGAAGTCTCCTGTAGTCGAGGTCAGTTGCTGCACTCATCCGTGGGCCGCTGGGGGCTGCGCGGGTGTGTGGTTCCCGCGGCTGTCGCCCCCAGCCTCAATCAAACGCCGGCTGAGGCTACATACATACACCTATCGCCGGGGCGGAGCTGCGCCGGCGGGGGGGGGGCCGCCGCGGGTGGGCCAGGGAGCGGGCCGCGCTGGTGGAGCTAGTGGTGCGTGGCCCGCTGTACCTGCTCTGTGGGCCCTGTCTGTGGCCAATGGCTCTGGACTGAGGGGTCAGGCTGGCACTGGCGGGACAGAAGACCTGAGAAGAGTGGCAACTGTCTGTGGACCCTGCAGGCCCGTGTTCCCTTCCTTCAACTGGGGAAATTTGGACTGTGGCTGCAGTGGGGGTGTGGAGGGCAGAGGCGATCGAGGCCCACTGTGATTCCGTCTGTGGGGGGGACACTTGCCCCGGCCCCCGGCATCAGTGGAACCCTTTCGGGGGAGTGCATGCCGGCCAGGGTGTAAACGCAGGCCATCTGCCATAACAAGCTCCTGATACACTCCCGCCCAGACTGCTCCTTTGTATCTGTACAGCTGTGTTTCGCCATTGTTGCTACAAAACGGTCAGCGCGGCCAAGAATGGGTAAGGCTGATAAGGCTCAACGAAAATTGATGTTTGCGCCTGGAGCCGGGACGAGAACTCCTAAACACAGTCTACATTCAGAGTCCCCTGCAGCAGAGATGCCCCCTGCCACTGATGCTGCCCATCCCTCGGGTCCCGATATTAAGGAGATCCTGTGAGAACTCAAGGCGGGAATTGGTGGTCTAGATTGCAAATTGGACTGGCCAAATTGGGTGCCATCCGCTCGCCTGGCGCCTTGCTCAGCAGCCCGCCCAATAATTGCCAGGATTCTCAACTTTAAAGACCGGGATCAAATCCTGAAGCTGGCGAGAGACAGAGAAGAACTACAGTTTGACAGAGATACCATCCACATCTACCCTGACTTCTCTCAAGCTGTCCAAATGTCGCAGAGATCCTTCGTAGGTGTGAAACGCAGACTACGTGAAAATGGACTGCAATACTCCATGTTGTTCCCGGCCAAATTGAGGGTCCTCCATGCTGGCACAACTAAGTCCTTCACGGCACCAGAAGAAGCATCCGCATTCCTTGATCGTATCGGCTGCCGGCCCATAAGCGGCAACTCTCCGAGGCCTCCGCGCGGTGAACAAGCTGGGGAGCGCCCTCCCTGAGCTCCAAGATTGGCATGTTATCCTCTTGTCGCTCCTTAAATGCACAAGGCATAAGTGGCTATCCTTTTTTGCGGGAGCCAGAACTCTTGGTTAAGCACTAGCGCCCCTTGCACTGCTTCAAGTTCAATTTTGCTTGGTTGCTGTAATAAGGTGGGGGGTCTTTCGACGGGCAAGTTGGGGGTTGCCTGTGCTTGGGTGGGGGGGGGGGTCCAGTTTATGTTGGGGGTTTGTTTTTGGACGGGGGAACGTGCTGTGTATGATATCATGGCTGCAGTAGCCCACTTTGCAGAGGCCAATCGGCATAGCTTACAGGGAGACTATGGATGCAGGGGTTCTGACCTGAGCTCCTCCCCTCTGTGGCCCCACTTGGGCCCAAAACACGCTTACCCACTGGATCATTCAGGGTAGCAACTTGGAACGTCCGGGGTGGTAATAACCCCATCAAGGCTCGTAGGATTGTCCAGTATCCTAAAAGACACAATGTGGATGTCGCGTTCAATTAAGAAACCCCCTTTATCCGAGAGCAAATGGTTGGCGTGCTGGGGTTGTCATAGATATTTTTCCTCCTATTCGACTTATGCACGTGGGGTTGCCACCCTCATTAGTCGTAGGGTATCATTTAAGTTGCAGTCAGTGAAGCGCGACGAAGTGGGCAGGTCCCTCCTGGTACATGGGGTGCTAGATGGAGTTGAAGTGACCCTTGCGAATACTTATGGTCCGAATGTAGATGGTACTAACAACTTCGATTGGGTCATGACTAACGTAGCTGATGTTGTATACACCACAATTATCTGGGGGGGAGATTTGAACACTACACTCAACCCGAACATTGACAAATCCCATACCATAAGCACCGCATATTCTAAAGCTGACTTGCAGATACAAGACATTTGTAGGGCCTATAACCTGGTGGATGCTTGGCGCGCCAGGCACCTGTCGACGCGTGATTACACCTTTCACTCGTGGGTACACGGCACCAGCTCTAGGCTGGACTGCCTTTTGGTATCAAGACACACGTCGATACTGTGGGGCGATTGCCACATTCTCCCTCGGATGCTATCCGATCATTCCCCAGTGGTCCTTGAGGGGAGCCCGGTCGGACATGTCGGTAGCAGACCACCATGGAGGTTCAAGCGTGGGGCTCTTCAGGATCAGGTGTTTGCCCAGGAACTTCGGTCCGACATAATGGCCTTCCTGGACATAAATCGTGACTCGGTTGAATCGGCCGGGACCCTGTGGGAAACCCTCAAGTGCTTTGTGCGGGGGGTGTATAGCTAAAGAGCAGGTGGTACTGAAGTTGATAAGAGCGGAGTTGGCAGCTAGTGAAGCTCGACTGAAGAATCTGGAGCAGTCATACGATACCCAGAATGACAATCGTACCCTTGCCTCGCTTAGAAAGGAGCTTGAAAATTTCAGAACCTGTGCCGAAAGGGAAACTAAGTTTTTGTCTCAATCACATAGAATACGACAGTGTGGAGAGGGCCAGAGGCCGGGAGCTCTGCTTGCTAGGTTGATAGCGTCAGACAGGAGATCTCCCCCAATAGACTGTATACCGGCACCTGACGGTTCTGTCGCTCTCACCGAAGACGGTATCACCGAGTCGTTCCGGGCCTTCTATCAAGACCTATACAATACGAGAGGCGACTCCGCACCGGGGCCCCTTCTCCAATATTAAGACCAGATTGGACTCTTCTGGGCTGATCAAGTGCTAAGAGAGCCATTAAACGCCCCCATATCGCTGGATGAGATATTGGAGGCCATAAAAGCGCTCCCAAGCTCCAAGGCCCCTGGCCCGGATGGTCCAACGGTCGAATTTTATGAAGCCTTTGCCGCAATCGTGGCACCCCTTCTACTACAAGTTTACCTTGAGGCGACTGAAAAAGGAAGTCTGCCCGCGACGCTTCGGTATGCTAATATTGTTCTCATTCACAAGAATGGTAAACCCCCTGATCAATGCGGGTCATATAGGCCAATTTCTTTAATTAATTTAGATAATAAAATATTGGCCAAAATTCTTGCCGCAAGATTGCTCCCCCAGATGCCGACCAAGAAGGGTTGATTCCTGGTCGCAACACGACCTTTGGGCTGAGATGCATGTTCGGCGTCATTGAGGCTATTGACCCTACCGTCCAGGCGGTGGCGGTGCTTCTTGATGCTGAAAAAGCGTTTGATTCTGTGGAATGGCCCTACCTCTTTACAATACTTGATAGGATGGGTCTGGGGAAGCACTTTCTGAAGCTAGTAGCACTTCTATATGGGAACCCGGTGTCCAGAGTCCTTGTGGGGAGGGCGAGGTTGGCTAATATAACGCTTCAGAGGGGGACCAGACAGGGGTATCCCCTATCGGCTCTCCTGTTTGCTTTGGCGATGGAACCTCTTGTTGAGAGCCTACGTTCGCGGCACCTGCACAGGGGTCTTTAGTTTTGCCCGCACAAAATAATAATTTCGCACTACACAGACGATGTGGCTCTTTTCATTCGGGATCCGGTTGAAAATTTGAATCCAATAATGCATGAGGTGACTAGATTTGGAGAGCTCTCTGGCCTAAAAATTAATAGCTCTAAATCGATAGTTTTCCCTCAGACCGATGTCACGCAAGAATTTCTCGATGACTACGGGCTTAAATGGGAGCGGTCCGGAGTACGGTATCTTGGTATTTGCCTGTCCGAGATTTCCCCACCCTTCTGCAAGATAATTATGGGAAACTGATTGACACACTGCGGGGCCAGATTACAAGATGGAAGAGTCTCCCGCGCACTTTCTGGGGTTGGGTGTCCATGGTGAAGATGGTAGTCTTGCCCAAGCTCCTTTACCTGTTTGCAAACATTCCCATCACACTCCCGCAGAAAATCCTTGCCCTACTGCGTAGCATGATCCTTGATTTGGTCTGGCCCGGTAAACCTGCAAGGGTGGCCTACACAACTCTGATTCAACCAGTTGCGAGGGGGGCTTGGCACTCCCGGATCCAGAGCGGTATCACTGGGCAGCCCAAGCCCAGTTCCTAAGTCATTGGTATGCCACACAGATTGTTCGACCCCATGTTCATGTCGAACGGGCTCTAATGTCCCCTCACATGCTGCGCGTGACCATAATCAGTGCACTTCAGACTCACCCCAATTCCTTAAACATAGTCCATTCTACAAACGCTGCATGGGTGAAAATAGCACGGAAAAGCAAGATTAGACGTGCACTATTCCCTGCTTCTTCCTGCCAAATTTATCCCTGGGGTCCCGCTTACTAACGAACAGGTCTATCTTCGATGGATACGTAAGTTGCAAATCAACAAGCTGGGTGACCTGTTGGTTGATGGGTGCTTTATATCACTACAGCAGGCTAGAGAGCGTGGGGCAAGCAATGCCCTAGATATATTTATATATTTTAGGCTCCACCAGGTGGCACAGAGGCTTTTCCCTACTTTTCCCATGCAACCACAGACTTGGCAGCTGCTACATGACACAATTCAGGCCCAGGGTGAGGGCAAGTTGGTATCCGGGTTATATAAGAACAGCCTTGTGCACTCTGATTCTGCAAAGCTCACATGGGAGAGGTCCCTGGGGAGGAGTATCCCAGAGGTGGACTGGTCATTTATCCTTTCTCAAACTCAGAAGGTGGCGCTGAATTCACGATTCAAACAAATACATTTTAACTTTGTCCACCAAACCTACCATACCCCGGCCAGGCTTCGCAAGCATCGGACCGAAGTCGCGGGGACTTGTGATCGATGTGGGGCCCAGGACGCAGATTTTTTGCACTTGGCTTGTAACTGTTCGGCTGTAAATAGATTTTGGGGGGAGGTTTGGGAGGCGCTTACTGCCATTGTGGGTGAACGTATTGATCTGGACCCTGTGATTGCTTTGCTTGGTCTTACCAGGGGGATAGCTCTACATTCCCGAAAATTGGTTGGGCTCCTGCTGGTCCTAGCAAAAAGAAGAGTGGCAATGACCTGGGGAAGAGGCCAGCCCCCGAACTCTCGAATGTGGTTGCGTGACGTTGCGTATTGCCAAGATACTGATACAATGTAGATTAGGACATTGCCACTTAATGCAAGACCACCTGATATATGGGGTCCCTATGTGAACTACTTAGTTGCTAATCCCACTGATGCACCCTCTTCCGCGTATCCACCTTAGTGGTTGTGTTCTGGGTCGACCTATGGGGCCCTGGTGCTATTGTGATCAATACGAATTTCCCAGGTTATGTATTATTGTATGCTTTGTATGGACTGCGTTGGGAGCTGTAGGTGGCGGGAGGAGGGAAGTTTTCTGGGTACACAGCTCGTTCCTTTGTTTGTTTATTTCCCTGTATGTTCATGAAAATTTGAAAATAAAGTTATTAAAAAAAAAAGAGGCTTGCATCAACAAGCCGAGCAACACAGCGCAGCCACGTGGTAGGCAGCTCAACAAAATGGCAGACGGGCCAGAAAAGGACACCCCTTCGACACCTCTGCAAGACTTCGGCGAAGAACGAGTATCGAGGTGGGACTGGCATCAACCAGGTACGTGGCCTACGGCCTACTCGTCTTATGTGCAAGGCTGTTTTCCCTTGCATCCGTATGTACAGGGTCGGCAGCGGCCTCAGTTGTCTCCATGTCTCTAGTAACCCCTTCAGTGCCCTCCTCCTCCCCCCCCCTTCGGCCAGCGAGTACCGGATCTTTGAGAGGTCCCTCGGCCTCATGAAGTCTCTAGATATGGGGGCTATCATCAAGGACGCAGTCAGGGAAGTCCTTCCCGCTATGCTAGCGGCACCACAGACGCCTCTGCAGATGCCTCTGGCACTGGTGCAGCCGCCTCCTCCTGCTCCTCAGCCTACTCCACAGGCGGTTCCATACCAGCCTCCTCCTCTTCCTCAGCCTCCGCCTGTGTTCCCTGTGCCCCAGCCTCCGGATACTCCTCCTCCACAGGATCCCCCAGACCCTCAGGATACTGATGAGAAGGATCCTGACAAGCGATCATCGGCCAAGGCCTTCCACGAACGTATCTCGGGTGTGGCGGAATTCCTTGGCCTCCCACAGCCCCAGGTTGAACAGCCAGAAGAGGGTGTCCTCGATGAAGTCCTCACGAGGCGCCCTTCTGCCAGAACGGGGTTCCCACTGCAGACCGGCATAGTATCTCTCGCCAAGAAGGGGTGGCTCAAACCCCACTCTGTCCAGCCAGTCAACCGCCGCCTGACGCCAAGTACAGGTAGATGGAGGGGGAAACACTCTTGCTCGCCTCCCGCCCTCAGCCACATTCCTCAGTGATCGCTGCGGCATCACTGTACTCCAAGCCTCAGCTGTCCTCGTCTTCGTCTTCCAAGGTGCTGTTAGGCAAGGAGGAGAAAACCTTGGAGACATACGGTAAGGAGCTGTATTGCAATGATTCCTTGTACCTGCGACAGGCCAACGCAGACGTCATGCTGGCAGCCGCTAACCAGAGATTATGGCGGGAAATTGACGACTTCCTCTCAGAACTACCCACCCACAATCAATTACGTTTCAATATGGGGCTAGCCGAAGCCAAGCTCATGACTCAGGATATCATGGTGTCCACTCTGACACATATGATACCTCTGGACGTGCCATCTGTATTGATACGGACATAAGGATGGCCTGGCTCTGGGCAACCAAGTTCAACCCAGATGTCCAGGAATGTATTCTAGACCTGCCCTTCGAGGGCAGTGACCTCTTTCACTCCAGCACAGACGAAGAGCTAGACAAGAAGAAGAATAGCTCTCAGGCAGCTAAGTCTTTATCCATTCTGGCAAAGATCACGCCCAAAGCGTACTCCGAGTCTCAGCAAGGCTCGGATAAGGGTCGCTCATCTGGAGGCTTCCGCGGCTTCCAGGAACGGAGGTCTAGGAAGCCGGAACGCTTGCGACCCCCAGTCGGCGCAAGCATCAAAATGAGAGGGGTGGCAAGGGCTTTTTCCAGTCCCCCTCCTCTGCCTCTGAGGGTAAGAAGTCATGACAGACCCACTCAGGTCCACGTGTAGCCAGTGGGGGGCAGGCTTGCTCTTCACGCATACTTTTGGCGACAGAACTTCGCAGACCCATGGATCGTGTCAGTAGTATCCTCGGGGTACCGTCTACCTATTCCTGCCTATTCCCCCTCCTCTCCCTCACTTCCGCAAGTTGGGACAGCAACTCTTTTGGCGGAGATTCGGTCGCTCGTCCTGAGCCAGGTCGTGGAGGAAGTCCCAGCCTCCGAGCGGGGATCGGGCTTCTACTCCAGGATCTTCGCCATTCAGAAAAAGAACCAGGCTGGCCTGAGAGTTGTACTGGACCTTTCCACCCTCAACCTCTCCTTACCTCTCCAGAGGTTCAAAATGTTGAGGCCAGCTTTTATTGCGGCGACATTATGCAGGGGAGACTGGATGTGCTCCCTGGATCTGAAGGACGCCTATCTGCAAGTCCCGATCTGGCAACCCCATCGGTCTTTCCTCCGGTTCAGGATCATGGGCTGCCATTTTCAGTACAAGGTCCTCCCTTTTGGCCTCAACCCGGCCCCCAGGGTCTTTACCAGACTCATGTATGTGACGGCAGCCCTCCTCCTGGCTCAGGGCCTCCATATATACACCTACCTGGATGACTGGCTTGTCAGGGCTACATCTCAATAAGCAGTTCACCACTCCCCCCCATGCACTGATGAACACGCTACACGACCTGGGCTTTTCGCTCAATCTCAAGAAGTCACAAATGCAACCCACAAAGTCGTTGACCTTCCTGGGCCTCATCTGGGACACGCGCTCCGAGAGGGTCTACTGCTAGGCTTTTTTGCAGCGGTACTGTTGGCCGTCCCCCACACAAGACTCATGATGAGGAGGATTCAGCTACACTTCGCAACATCGTGGAACCAGGAGAGTGGCTCTCAGGCCAAAATTATCAGGATCCCCATCTCTCTCCACCTGGACCTCACATGGTGGTCCAGGGACTGCAACCTGCGGATGGGCAAGCCCTTCCGGCCCCCTGTTCCTCAGGTGACGATTACCACAGACTCCTCACTAGAGGGCTGGGGAGCCACCCTGGAGGACCTCTGGGTCCAAGACACGTGTACCCATCAAGAACAAGAATACCACATCAATTGGCTGGAACTGAACGCCATCTGGTTAGCGCTCAGAGCCTTCCTCCCACGTATCAAGGGATGAGTGGTCCTCATCCAAACAGACAACTCGACCAGTATGTACTACATCAACAAGCAAGGGGGGACCAGGTCCCCTTCCCTGTGCAGACTGGCGATCAGCATGTGGGAATGGGCCTTGGAGAACGACATCTACCTCACGGCAGTGCACCTTCCTGGGGAATCCAACCTGGAAGCGGACAGGCTCAGCAGGTTGGGAGAAGACAACTAAGAGTGGCAGCTGAACGACCTCGTTGCACAGGAGATCTTCCACTGTTGGGCCTCCCCCAGGTGGATCTCTTTGCCACCAGGCAGAACAAGAAGTGCCCCCAGTTCGCCTCCTGGCAGGCAGGGGCAGGGCCTAGGCTCCCTCGGCGACGCCTTGTGGATCCAGTGGAACGGCATGTCAGCATATGCCTTCCCGCCCACTCAATTGATTCACAGAGTTCTTTGCCAGTTCAAGATGTCTCGCCAGCTCAACCTCATTCTGATAGCCCCGTGGTGGCCAGCCAGGCTATGGTTCTCAGAGCTGCTCAGCCTCTCGGCGGTCTCTCCAATCCACCTCCCGACGGGCCCAGCACACCTTATGACACAGCAGGGGGGCAGGGTCGTCCAGGGGGCTAGGAGCAAGGCTACCAGAGCCCAGTATAAGAGTAAATGGACCAGGTTCTGCCACTGGGCTCACTCCAAGGATATTGATCCGCTGGCTTGCTCATTGGACGACGTGCTGTCATTCTCAGCTCACCTCGCCAACACTGGCGTGCAGGTGGACACCTGCCGCACATACCTCTCAGCCTTTGGGGCCTACAGGAACTCGGAGGAAGGGGTCTTCTCCTCCTCCAACCCGATTGTCAGGAGACATTTGGCCGGGCTCGCTAGGCTCCACCCGCCCATCAGGAAGCCACACCCCGTGTGGGATTTGAGTCTGGTCTTGTGCGCCCTCGCTCACAAGCCTTTTGAGTCCATGGCCACTGCAGGCATCAGGCTGGTCACCATCAAGACGGCTCTGTTAGTCGGCCTCATATCGGATCGCAGGGTCAGTGAGATCCAGGCCCTAGTCGCCTCAGAGCCGTACACGACCTTCCACAAGGACAAGGTGGTCCTGCGGACCCATCTGGCATTTTTATCTAAGGTGCCATCAGTCTTTCACTTAAACAAGGAAATCATCCTTCCTACATTCTTTGCGGACCCGAAGGACGAGCCTCAGAGAGTTCTGCACTGCCTGGATGTCAGACATGCCCTGAAATTCTACCTGGACAGGACCAAGGGCTTCCGCAAGTCAGGTGCCCTATTCATCACCTTTGGAGGCACCAGGCCGGACTATCAGGCCTCCAAAGCCTCCATCTCCCGCTGGATGGTCTCGGCCATCAAGGAAGCGTATGAGGCCCAGCATAGAACCCTTCCGGGGAACATGCATCCCCACGCGTCAGGGCCAAGGCAACGGCCATCACCTTTCAACGGCATGTCCCTTGGCAGGTCATTAGCAGGGCGGCCACATGGGCCACTCCCTCGGCTTTCTGCAAGCATTACTGTTTGGATGCCGGCCCCAGATCAGATGCGGCTTTCGGACAGATGGTTCTCCGGAACCTGTTTGCTTAAGGAGGGTCTCCTTTCCACCCTGGGGCTACAGTCCGTTGTAATCGCCCATGCAGTATGGAGGAAAGGGGATGCGACGTAAGAGTAATTTTAAGTTAGTCACTGTAGCGACTTACGTACTCTTAGTCCATAGTTCCCTTTCCTCCATACATCCCACCATCCTATCCCCTAATAATCTGGTGTCATTAGGCAATGGTATTTCTATTGTCGGCATTTCTTTGGGGTCAGAGGTGTGGCGCCAGAGGGCGGAATCAGGACAGTGAATGCTCCCAGGGCCGCGCCTCCGCGTCCCTTTAAATTTAGAAGGGAAGAAGATTTTTCTGGTGAAAAGGTTCTGTCTGTCGTCCCTCGCGAGGGACGTCCATGCAGTATGAAGGACTTGGGACTAATAATATGTTAGTCAAAATGGTGAGTAACTTATCATTTTTCAATAAAGGTTTTACAAATTGTATCCATTATGTCAGTATCATACTTGTGATACCGTGCCTTCCCTACAGTACTGACTCCCATGCTGAGGGGCTCAGGGACACTAACGGGCTGTCCTCTTCTTCGACCCTAAGGGGTAAGGCATTGTGGGGGCCACCTCCAAGAGTTAGTTCTCTACACGATCCAGCATGGCTACTGGCACAGGTGCTGAGGGTGTCTAGCCTACTGGAGCTCGCTCTGAGGTCATGAGTCAGGGCGTTAGGACTACCGGCCAGCCGGCCGAGGGCTCAGCCCCTACCAGAGTGATCTCTGAGATCAACGCTTCTGTTTCAAGTGCAAGTCCCAAGCTGTATCCTCCCATGTCTGAGGCCTCTCGTGGCTCACGGCCTTTGCGCCCTCCCATCCAGGGCGTGGCGCAAGGCTTCAAAATGGCAGAGAGGCACGTGGCGGAGCCTGCCAGACCGGCAGCCATCTTGGATTCAACTCTGGGCCCGCACATGCTCTCGCCCATTGTACGGTCTTTGCAGGAAGATCCCAGCCCCCATCCCTCTGGACGCTGCAGCCGATTGTATGGCACAGGCATCTGGTCTCCTCAGGGGTACATCTTCCCATCGCAGCCTTATGACTACACGCCTCAGGCACTTCATCGCTTTGACCAGGAGCGGAGACCCAGCGCCTCGGAGGCTGTGCCCCTAGAGACCCGGTGGCTAGCGAGGACCGCTTCAAGCGTTTCCTCCTCTTCTTCGTGCGATTCCCCTCAGATGACGAGGCGCCTAAAGGATATAGTGAAGAAGGTGATCCCGTAGTTGGTGCCTCCCCCGGATCCCTCCTCTGGGTCCTCCTCCCGTTCCTCCAGCGCTGCCGGTTCCAGTGCCAGTCCCTCCCCCGGTCCAGGCCCTACCGGTTGTTCAGACACCATCACCTCCTCTTGTATCACAAACACCTCTCCCTCAACAGCCGTTGGACCTGCCTTTGGCTACAGATTTAGGGGGGGGGGCCCTGTCGGCACTTGTGTCCCAGGGCCCGGACCCCCCTCGGTCTGTAAACAAAGGGGGGGGGAACCATGACGGCGATGACCCCCAGGACGATGAACCCTCAGCATCCATTAAGGCCTTTCATGACCGCCTTCAGGTCCTGGTGGAGTTCTTGGGGGGGGGGGGGTCCTTCAGCCCGAGGAAGCCCCCCAGGAGTGCTAACAGAGGTTTTGGGCAAACGCACCACAATCCGGTCTGGCATCCCTCTTCAGAAGAATGTCCTGCCGGTGGTGAGAAAGGTCTGGGAGAAGCCCAGGGTCAACGGCCAGATGCGCAAGAAGCTGAACAGCAGGTTCATGCTGACAGACCGGTAGCCAATCCACCTGGCCTCCCATCTGCAGCCGCAATTCTTCATTGGTGGCTGCGGCCTCATTATATTCTAAATTATCGTCCTCATAGTCTTCCTCCACAGGCGCTCGCTCCAGCTGTCTTTCCAAGGAGAACAAGGTCCTCGAGTCTTTGGGCAAACACTGTTATGCCATTTCGGGACTGCATCTACAGCAAGCCAATGCTGACGTCCTCTTGGCCACAGCTAACCAGAAGCTGTGGTGGGAGCTCAGGGAATTTCTGCCTGCCCACCCTTTGGAAAGGCAAGCCACCTTCAAGGCCAGTCTGGCGGATGCTCGGGCCGTTGCACAGGACCTCATGGAGTCTTCGGTCTCCCATATTGACACAGCCAGTAGAGGGCTGTGCCCTGGTGTCGAGATGAGAAGGATGGTGTGGATGCATGCCACTAAGTTTAAATCTGACGTGCAAGAGCGGATCCTGCATCAAGCCCTTCAAGGGCCTGGACCTCTTTCATTCGTCAACCGGTGACGAGTTGACAAAGAAGAAAACCTCCACTCAAACCGCCAAGTCCTTGGTCATCCTGACAAAGCCAAGGCTGAAGTCCTTCCCTCAGTCTCAGGTCAGGACCAAATTCAAACCCTGCGCTTTCACCGGCTTCAATGGGTTCGGAGACTGCAGTATGCAGAAGCCTTACAGGTCACCCAGCGACAACAGGAAGAAGCAGCAGAGGACTCTGGTTTTTCTGCTAGCCCTCCTCTGCCACTGCCTCCGATGCCAGGAAACAGTGGTGTCAAGGTCAGGGAACACAGCTGTCCAGTGGGGGCCATCTAGCTCTTTTCCAGGATACCTGGCAGCGTCTTTTCAACAACATGTGGATCCTATCCGTAGTCTCCACGGGCTTCAGTTTTCCTCTTAGTTTCCCTCTGTCATCTTCTTATCCTCTTCATCAGATCAGGTCCCCGACTGTTTTACAGGAGATCCTTTCACTTTTAGAGATGCAGGTAATAGAACCGGTTCCTCAATCAGACAGGCTCTCTGGGTCCTACTCCAGGATTTTTGCAGTACCCATGAACAGCCAGGCTGGCCTAATGGTTGCCCTGGACTTGTCATTTCTCAATCTGTCTTTACCTCTAGAACGCTTCAAGATAATTACTCCCGCCCACATAGTAGAGTCTCTGTGTGAAGGGGACTGGATTTGTTCCCTGGACCTCAAGGTTGCTAACCTGCATGCCCCCATCAGAAATGTCTGCGGTTCACAATGTTGTCCTACCATTTTCAGTACAAGGTACTGCCTTTTGACATGAATTCGGCCCCTCTTGTCTTCGCGAGTTGATGAACGCAGTGGCGGGTCTCCTTCGCTTGGAGGGCCTTCATCTCTGCCCATATCTGGACAACTGGCTGGTGAGGGCGAGACCAACCGAAGGGGTGGTGCACTCCTGCCAGAGATTGGTGGATTTTCTCCATCAGCTGTTCTCACTCAAGCAGAGGAAGTCACAGTTGTGCCCATCTCAGGATCTTGTCTTCCTAGGGTTGCGTTGGAACATGGCCGTTCAGTGGGTGTTCCCCACACTCGAGAGGATCCTCTCCCTTCGCAAGGCGATAGGGTACTTTCTGATGACCTCCTGCATCCTCACTGTACAGCACACTCGCCTCAAGATGAGGCACCCCCAGCTCCACCTGGCTGTCAATTGGGATCAGGAGACGGGGTCTCAGTTGGACAGGATCCTAATATCCTCGCTCCCTCTTCCCGATCTTCGCTGGTGGATGATGGACGGCAGTGTTTCAGTGGGAGCGTACTTTGGTGCTGATGACAGACTCCTCTCTTTCGGGCTCGTGGGCTACTCTGGAGGGCTACGTAATTCATGGCGCATGATCCAGGACGGAAGCCCTCCTGCATATCAATCTGCTTGAGCTGAGGGCAGCGAGCCTGGCCCTCAAGGCGTTTCTGTCCCCTCATCAAGGACAGTTCTGTTCTGGTCAGGACCGACAACTCTACTATAATGTTTTACCTGAACAAGCAGGGTGGCACCCGTTCCTCCCCCCTACCTCCTCCTCTGTCTGAAGGCAGTATCAATCTGGGAATGGGCCCTGACAGAAAGGGTTTGGATTTCTGCGATCCGCCTTCAGGGGGACAGAAATGCAGAAGCGGACCAACTGAGCCGCTTGGGGTTCAACACCTTCGAGTGGGAGTGTACACTGACTCCTTTTTGCCCCTGTTCCAGCATTGGGGGTTCGTGGACCTGGACTTGTTCGCATCTCCCGAGAATTCCAAGTGCCTCCAGTTTTCTTCATGGGCAGGACGGTGTTGGGGGGCCACTGGGAGACGCCTTCCAGATCTGTTGGCAAGGCTGCAGGTGTTATGCATTCTCGCCCAACCCTCTGCTCCAACGGACCTTCTGCAGGTTATGGGCTTCGATGGGATGCAACCTCATCCTGATTGCCCCCCCATTGGCCTTCGAGACCCTGGTTTTCAGATCTGCTGCAGTTGTGCTCCTAGGGTCCCTTCCGATCTCCAGCAGGTGCTTCCTGATGCAGCAGGGCGGGGCAGTGGAACATCCGGATCCGGCCAAGCTTGCCTTTGCGGCCTGGTTCCTGACCAGCTGAGGCTTCAGCATGCACAATTTTCGGATGACAACTGGAACATCACTCAACAGGCCAGGAGGCCCTCGACTCAGTATATGAGCAAATGGACTAGTTTCTGCCGTTGGGCTTGTGACAGGGGTCTGGACCCTGTCACCTGTCCACTCGATGTTCTGGCTTTTTCAGCACTCCTGGCTCATTCTGGAGTTCAGGTGGATACCTGACGCACTTATTTGGTGGCCATTAGGGCTTTCAAGAATTCCCCTGAGCATGTGTTTTCGGCAGCCAACCCAGTGGTTAAGGCCCACCTTAAGGGCTTGTCTAGAATTATTCCTCTGGTAAATAGGCCGCACACGGTGTGGCACCTCAATGTGGTTCCGTCACCTTTGCAGCGGAAGCCTATCGAGCCAATGGCCTCTCTGGACATCGCTTAGTAACACTAAAAAGACAGTTTTACTGGTAGCTCTGCCCTGTGTGCGCAGGGTTAGTGAGTTGCAGGCGTTGTCTTCGTGAAAACCCTTCACCACATTTCACAACGACAAGGTCATCTTGCCACTCACCCAAACTTCTTCCCCAAGGTGGTCTCTCCATTTCATTTGAATCAAGAGATCTGCCTGCCTGTGTTCTTCCGGGAACCCACAGTCAGAGGCAGAGAGGCCCCTATTTTGCTTGGACCTCAAGAGGGTCCTCAAGTTTTACCCCTCTTGGATGAAATCCTTCAGGAAGTCCGAGACATTGTTTGTGACTTTTGGGGGCTCCTCCCCTGGCTCTGCCCCAAGTATTACATCGCCCATTGGATGATTCAGGCCATTTCGTAGGAGTATACGGCCATGGGCAAACAAGTCCCTTAGGGGATTATACGGCCATAAGGTTAAAGGTTAAAGTGAAGGCCACGGCTGTCACATTTTCAGAGACATGCTTCTTGGGATGTCATCAGCAAGATGACTACTTGGGCCACTCAGCTGGCCTTTTGAAAGCATTGTTCCCTGGACACCAGCTCCAGGCACGATGCGGAGTTCGGTCATGCGGTTCTGAAGAACCTTTTTGCTTCATCCTCGATCTGAGGCAGGTTGTCACAGCTCCACCCTATCCTATGGTCTTGTTCGGTGGAATCATCCACAAGGATGGAGGAAAGGGGACGGGACATATGAGTGATTAAATTTAGTCACCGTAGTGACTAGAGTGTCCATAGTCCCCTTTCCTCCATCTGTCTCACCCACCTTCCCCCGCTGGTATGCCAAAGGCTAATCTGTGATAGGTGTAGCCAGGTATCCAAGCGTTCAATGTGTTCAAAGCGGACTAAAATGAGCAACCGGAGGGTGGGCCCTCAGCGGGGCGCTCCGACGCCCGAAGCCACACCCCCTATACTAAATATAAAGGGGAAGCTCAATGTTACGCTGCCAATGGTTCGGTACCATGCCCATGTTGGGGGATGCCCACAAGGATGGAGGAAAGGGGACTATGGACTTGAAGTACTCTAGTCACTACGGTGAGTAATTTAATGGGCCTCATTACGAGGTGGGCGCAAAGGGATACCAGGCACCGGTAAGGACACCGGTGCCGGTAATCCCTTTGCGCCCTATTCCGATTTCCCTTAGCGGGTCCCTTCCTTAACGCCTGGTTTTACCAGGCGTTATGGACGGGACCCGTTAAGGGACTTTAGAGCTAATAACGGTACCACAATTTGCGGTACCGTTATTAGCGCCTTCCCATTGAGCCCTATGGGGGCTCAAATGGGAATGGGGAATGGCTTTTTCAATGGGGACTTAACGGTCGCGCAAAGGTCGGAATAGACCGGTAAGTCCCCATTGAACCAGGGCGGACTCGGTACCGGTATTGTAGGTAGTCATGGCGAAATTGCGCCATGATTACCTCCATACTCGGAATGAGGCCCAATGTCTCTTTCCACTGTCATTTTCTGCCCTTCTACACTCCTTCACCTCTGGTCTGACTCCTCTCTTTTTTCCCTCCCACTTTATCGTGTCATAACCTTCCCACTTGCATTCGGCATTTCTTCTCTACTTCATCATCCTTCTTCCTAATCTGTCTCTTCTCCCTCTCTCTCTCCCCCCCACTTGCCATTCCCATCTAATATCTCTCTCTTCCCTATAATTATCAGTTAGGCTATTTTAGATTTAAAGTTCTCTTTGCAAGATTGGTTTGTTCTTCTTTTCTTCCTTTTTGGGATGGGGGCATGTGTCCATTTCCATAGTCTTTGCAAATTCATACAATCCTTTCTTTTCTTTCTTTATGCCTTGTTGTGCTTTCCTAGCATACATCTAGTATTTACTGATGTTTTTCTTAATTGTATGTTTTTTACACATTGTCATGTCTTGTCCTCTGTACAGTTTCTACAGTGTCTTAATCCTTTTACAGTGATGTATGTCATCCCTTATTCTTCCATGCATGTACTCTAACTTGATGTTCTTTTAATGACATAATCCAAAGGTTAATGATGGGCTGCAGCCTACCACATACCCTCCCGGCCCTGGATTCTGGCATTAATACTTGACGTAAACAGGCTGATGGGAAATAAATGTTTGGGGCATTTTGTTTTGTTATTTTAGCACAAGCCTAACTTCCTAGCAAAGGAATACTGTAAAGAAGTAGGAGTACAACATTCCAAGCCCAGAAGGGGATCATTAAAGATTTCTTAATAGGCGGGTTTGGGAGGAGGAATGACATAGCACAGTCGGCAGACAGTTTTGTTCACTATATTTTCTCTTGGACACCAGATTTGTTTCAAGGCTATTGTTTAACTGGCAAGTTGTTGTCTTGTCTCTGTCTCCCTGCACCTTACTGAACACCATTGTTTATCAGTAATCTACAAGACCAGCTTGCTGCATCTCCAGCCACGGCAGATGACCATTTATCTCCCTGAAGTGCGCAAAATTTCCATGGACTACATCAACTTGCCGGTCTTTAACCCTAATGTGTTCAGCGAAGATGAAGACGATTTACCTGGTAAGACCTACGGTTACGTTATCATTGTTTTATGAAGCGCTTCATGTCGAAATCCTCCTGATTTTAGTCTGTTTTGCTCGTGTTCAAACCTGCAAGATCTGGTTCTACATAGATATTCAAAGCAAGTGTTTAGCTCATTGGGCTATCTTACTGCCATATTTAGTGCAGTGTAATGGGCCTAGAAAGATTTTGCTCCGTACCTATAAGAAAAATATACTCGAGTGTGAACACATAGAAATTAAGCACATTTACAAAGACAGTAAGAATTTCACTTCACATCTGTCCTTTTTATCTTGTGGTTTTTCTGAAAAATGAGCCTTACCCATTTAACCAAGTTAAATCCATACTTCACAAAGCCACTACAAATAAGGTTTGTTTTCTTTACCTTCTGGACATTTTCATGGAAAATGGAATGTAGTGTCTTTTCCAGACACTAAGTGCAGTACGCGGTAAATCCTGATTAATTATATTCTCACTTCATATTTGTTTCTAATATCTCCCCCTCCCCCCCTCTGTTACGTCAGCTTGGTCTGTTACGTCAGCATGGTCATCTTGGTGGATAATTTTCTTCCGGTCAGTCTGATGGGTTGTCAGAAATGTCCTCATTGCACCGGAAGGGGACAACTACTAATTGACCCATTTGAATAGGAGACATGGGGGGTCATTACGACCCTGCTGGTATGGGGTTAACAGCATTGGTAGAGCTGCCGGTGCCTTTAACCCCCTACCAAACTCATTACGAGGTGCGCTCGCAGGAACCGCTAAGGACGCCTGCAGGCGTCCTTAGCGAGTCCCACGAGCGGTCCAGCATGCTAACAACGAGCCCGTCATTAATGGGCCCGTTGTTAGCATGCTCCCCATTCCCATTGAGCCCTATGGGGGCTCGAGTGGGAATGGAGATGCGCACAGGGTCTGGGTTCCCTGAAAGGGGAAATACCGGGCCCTCCAAGGTCGGAATGGCCCGGTATTTCTCCATTCAGGGAACCCGGACTCGGTACCTGGTATGGGGGGTAGCCATGCCGCTAAAAGCGGCATGGCTACCGCCATACTCTGAATGACCCCCATGATGTTTATAAATTGTTCTACTGTGCCTTTCAAACTACCTTTTTGGTGATGCAGATTACTAGTTTAGCAGAGCTAGAAGTCAATAGCCCTTTCAAGGGACTCTCTATCATTGCACATTGTTTTCCACACCCCACATATCAGACCTACATATTTGCCTCTTCTGAACCTTCTGTTCCAATTCCTTAAAGTGTCCTTTGGTGGAAATTGTCTGTAGCGTTCCACAGACGCTAGGGTCCAAGTAGGCTTCTGATGAAGGTAGGATAGGTGTGCCCTAAGCATCTCTGGACTCGCCTATCGGTATCAGTGTTCAAACATTCAAGGCCAAGCTCAGAAGAGGAGAGCAAGCTGGAAAGTATAAAGCATAAGACACTTATCACTTTCTCACAAAGAGGTATATTTAATATACTTTCTATCTTGTTGGGGTAGTATGTGAAGTCACAAAGAGGAGGTATGGGGATGGAACTAGGGTGGATGACCCTCAGGTTGCACTAAGCCCTGGGGGAGGAATAGAGCCTATATACCTGATCCCAAGTCCATCCCTTGGCCTTTAGCCCAGGGACTGCATCTCTCCAGCCCTAAAATCTCTTCACTGGCACCCAGTTGTTGCTAGGATCACGTTCAATACCCTCTGCATTATCCACAAGGCTTTGTGGGGCATGGGACACTGCTACATCCAACTGTCTCTCCCTAAATACCTCCCTGCAAGAGCCCTTCGGTCCTCTAGCTCCAACTCTCTGCAGAACAGAAGCTTCTCTAAGCAGAGAGTGGGGGTATATCTCTCTCCTCTGTAGGAGCCTCCCTCTGGAATGGTCTCCCAGCCCATCTCAGGCTTGAGCCGGATCTCCTTAAGTTCCAGAAGCTCCCCAAGACCCTCATTTTCTCTTTTTCCTTCCCCTGCTAACTCCCCTGTCTGCTGCAGTGGCTAGCTGCCTGGTTTCCGCAGTTCTATTGGGCACCAGACCCCCTGCCCAGTTGACTCCCCCTTGCACTTAGCATGGGGACCCTCACCCCCTGTACCTCATGCAATCCCTGGCACTTGCCCTCCTGACCTCCCCATAGCACTCGCTTAGCCCCTGTCACCCTCTCCCCCTCTCCTCCACCCACTATCACTTGTACACTCCCCTCTTTACCCTGCACTTCACTTCCCACCCTAACACTTTGCATTTCGCATTGACCGGAACCCCTTCCCACTCTCCCTCACACTTCTTGTTACTGCACTTTAACGATGCGAATGTCACAAGGCCTAGTATGACCGTTATTGTTATCTTTCTCCCTTGTTCCCCCCCGGACCTCTTTTTTGTCTTATGGTGCTTGAAACACCATTTGTTGTATAGGCGCCTTACAAATGTCCAATAAATAAAATATAATAATGCCTAGCCTACCACTTTGGGGCCTTACCCTTTGGGGAACAGCAGGAAGACATCACACTATGTAGAACACATCAGTTTCAGGGCAATAGACAAAGCAGTCTGCAGAGCTGCTACCACAGGCCTGCGCAAACCACCTAATACAAATCAAGACACCTGGTTGTAGAAAACATCAACAGTCCATGAGCACGATTTGCCAGATGGCCTGCCAACAATAACTGATCCTGCTTGCACGGACCTAGACGTACTGGAAATATTAACACTTACTGTATTACACAAAAAGGTCTAGGAGTCTACCGACAACAAACGCGCCCAAATAACCTGTTCTATTGGAAGGTGCCCTCTCGGGAGAGTATGCAACCACGTTTTAGCTCACTGTACCTTTCACAGAGGAAAAATTTCCATTTACATATCAGTCTTTGTCCCATCCTACAAGGGCAGTCCACTACCGAAATGCTAGGCAATTCTCCTCTGAACAAGAGTACCACAGCAACCCCAGACACGTGTTTCGGCCTAGTCAGGCCTCATCAGTGAGGTGAAGCCTTGCCTCTCTAAGCACGGTGAGCAACGGGTCCATGTCTGGATTACCCTGGGTAACTTAGGGTAAAACCCCAAGTTCCTAAACATTTCACAAGAAGGTCTGTGACCCCCTCTAATGAACACAGCCAAATAACCTGTTCTATGGGAAGGTGCCCACTCAGGAGGGTCCACGTTTTAGCTCACTGTACTGTATTAGTAAAGGTGGAATTCTCCTCTCCTTGCAATTCACAGAATCACTGGCTTTTGAGAGAACAAAGGGAAGAGGATTGCATGATATAAAGTATTAGTACCCGGCGAGAGTCAAGCAGAATGCAACACGCATTCTGATTGGCTCTCGTCGGGTCCTTACCCGGCCGAGAATCCTTCGTTTCTCGGCCGGGATTCCAGCGGCCTTGTCCTCGGCGGGGGGCGTGGCAGCCCCTCAGCCAATGAGGAGGCTCAAAGCGGGGCCATCCCCGCTCCAAGCCTAACCACGGCTGAGAGGCTGCCTACGCCCCCCGCTGGGGACTCGGGTAGGCTTTTTTTTTCTTTTTTCCCTTCCCTCCCTCCTCCCTACCCCACCCGACTTACCTTCTTGCTCCTGCGTCCCTGGTGGGGGACGATGGCAGCCTCCAGCTGTGTGGAGACTCCACGTCTCCACACAGCTGGAGGCTGCCATCGTCCCCTGGCGGGGACGCAGGTACGTTTTTTTTTTTTTTTATTTATTTTTTTCTCTAACCCCTTCCCCGCCCCCCCCAACCCCACTTACCTTCTGCTGCTTTTTTTTTTCGGGAGCGGAAGCGCTGGGAACAGTTTCCCAGTGCGTCCGCTCCCAAAGGCCGCCATGGAAAGAGAAAACGGACTCCCGTTTTCCCTTTCCCGGTGGCCATTTTCTTGGTCGGTTTTTTTTTTCTGTCCCAAAACTCACAGCTTTTTGGGACAGAAAAACATGCTTTTAGTGCCCTGGTCACGCATTTATTACGGGCCGGGGTACTAATAGCAATATGAACCTCGCGGCGGGGGCATTACCGACTCAGGTAATGCCCCAGGGCCTTCGTTAAGGCCCTCGCTTCGCTTGGGCCTGTAACTATGGGCTCTGGGGCATTACCTGAGTGGGTAATGCCCCCGCCGCTCGGCTCATATTGCTTAAATATCGGCTTGCGGAGTAGACCGTTCACCAGCTGAGTAGTTTCACCTGCCAGATTTCGAGTTCACATGAAAGGTGGCCCATCAACTTGAACATTCACATGGCACTCGCACCTATACACATTTGAGCAGTTAGGCTCCCTGGGTTTGATCCGGCCCCACATGACAATAAAAAGTGAGTTAGAATGTTGAGAGGTGTGGGAGTCAGGACTATGAAGAGCGAGGTATAGTTTACAGCATGGCATTGCGGTGAAGAGGGAAGGCAGGGAGAGAAAAATGGATGGGGGGAGCAAAGGTGGACAGAGAAGACTTAAGGGAGACAGAAAGCAATGTGGTGGAGAGAGAGCGAGTCAAGGCCCGAGAAGGGAACAAGGGAGGGAGAAAGAAAAACAGAGGTTATGAAACGTGAGAGAAGGCCTGAGGCAGGAGAGAGAAAAGAACAGAGAAGTGGTGATGGGGTGAGGTGCTTGGTAAATGGAGAGCGAAGGGGGGAGAGGGAAGGAAACAGGAAAGGTGGGAGTCAAAGGAGAGGAAGTAGTGAAGTTGAGCGCAAAGGAGAATGGATGCTGAGGCAATGGAGATGGAAGAGCAGACGTGAAGGAGAGTCAAAATTGGAGGAAATGGAAGGGAAGAGAGTAAGAAGGAGGGTACAGATGGAAGGAGGTGGGTGTCGAGACTCTGTCCTTGGAAGATATGGGGCAGATGGAGGAGGAAGACATTCTGTTTTCACGTCTGCCTTCCAAGAACACACAACCAAGATGGCCACCAAATAGAGACAAGGGAGGAACCCCTGTTATTGGGTCTGGTGTTGCAGCAGCCTGATTATACACACACAGGAAATGCTCTATTTTAAGGACCGACACTGACCGCTCTTGGTGTCGCTACACCAACACTGACGTTCCTCATTGAGATAGCTGCACGGTCCGCTCCCTGAACCCACCTTCAGGTATCTAGCTTGTGATTCACTGAACACGCTCCTAGTGTTCCCATCTGCAGTCGTTTGACTGCAGCAGCCTTTTCCCCTGTCTGCCTTCCTTGGCTCCTTTCTCTTCACTTTCTTTCCTTTCCATGTCTTTCTTCTGGTGACCGGCTCTGGTCCTGTCTGGTTTCCTTTGGCACTTTGCCCGTTTGCTCGCTCAGCTCCTCCGAGCCTTCCTCTTCTATCTTGCCTCCGGCTCCCTTTGCAAACTGCCAGCAGCATTCGTTATCATTCTTGAGCGCTCCTCGCTGTTGAATTCACAGCACGCGTCATGCTCCGTGCTGAATCTGGACTTTGCTTCTCTACCTGCACATACCTTGCAGCACACTCCACACATACCTTCAATAAATGCCTTTATCTACCCAGCCTGCTTACTACCTCGCTCTGGACTTTGACTTTATTCCCTGTGCACTCCTTGCATGTTCTCCATTGACTTTGCTATCCAATGCGCTTCTTGTCTCCACTTGGCTTGACATCACGCACTCCTCGCACCCTTCTGCATCATCCTTCACTGTCTTGGTATCTTATAAGCACCTCCATGCTGGTTTCAGTCCTCTTCCCTTTGTGGAGAAAGACACAGCCTTTACTATCATCCTGCTGCTGGAATTCTCTGTAGCTGGACAGTCTTCCAGGCTGCATTTCCGAACTCTTGCTGCTCCTGGATTATAGCCGACTCAGCCATTCCTTTCTATACTACAAGCAGATCTCCCATACTTCAAGGTCTGCCTACAAGGGTGTTTTTCTTACATCTGAGGGCTTGACAGGGTGGGGGAATTCCCCTTTTATCTTCAAACCCGCCTCGAATTTCAACTGCAGGTCAGTGCACCATTTCCTATTTGTGATAGAGGGGGAGACACAAGAAGATCACAGGACAGAGAGAGAGAGCTAGAGGGACACAGAGAGAGAGAGAGAAGGAGAGAGAGAGAGAGAGAGAGAGAGAGAGAGAGATGGTGATGGCAGAGGAGAAAGCCAAGTGAGAGAATGGCGTGGAGCAAGGGAAAATGAATAATCGTGATCTGAAAGGAGAGATACATGCAAAGGTAAAGAGGGGGAAATTGCTACATGGTGGAGTGACCAGGTTAGAGGGCAGAGAGCAATAATTGATAAGAAAGAAGGACCAGAGGAAGGACAAGAAAGAAAGAAAAAATATTGACCCCGATCAAAACTGTAGACCCTGAATCATGGGCTATGGCTGAAGTCCTGGACGAGTAATCCACTGGCAGTATACACAGGGGGCTGCTTGATTTGTGATGTCACGTAATCCCAGCAAATCCCCAGAGACTGTGAGTGGCTGATCACCTTCGAGATGGTGGAATTTTTTCGGGTGAGAGTGTGAAGGAGTGAAGGCTACAGCCCTAAGGGAAGCTGAACCAGATTCCTATTACAGCACCCATCCCATGGGCTTGGGTAAATCTTTTTTTTGTTTTTGTTTTTTGTTTTTTTTTAAACAATTTTTATTATCTTATAAACAACACACCAAACTTTACCAACATTTAGGACATACACATATATGCTACAGGTCATTGTATACACATGTTATGCATCACAGTCCTCCTCCCTCCCGCCCCCTTAACTCGAGCCCTTACTTCAATACCACCAGTTTCCATCCGAAAGGTTTATCTCCCTCATTGTTCCCAAGCATGTAATCTTCACTACGTTCAGCATGGGATGGTCCCACCATCGTGGCCACCAGTTGTCTCCACGCTATCAGGGGTCCTGCTTCCTCCTCCCCTCCCCTACTGATTGCTTCATACCAGGCTGCCATATACACTTCTGCCCACTTCAGGAGGTCAGCCCACCACATCTCTATTTTGGGCCTTTGGGCTGCTTTCCAGCCCATTGCAATTCTCAGTTTGGCCAAGATGTAGGCCAGATCTTTCATTTTACTAATGTGCTTCAGGTTGCGTGGTCTGGCAAAACCCCCCAGCATGCATGCCCATACTGACTCCACCTCCATCTTAATCCCTCTTTGGGCCAGACGTAGCCCACCTCCGGACATGCCCAGGACATGTGTATCATCCCGGTATCCACCTCCCCACACCTGGGGCATTTCAGTATCTCTGGGCCTCCAAACCTGCCAATTTTGCTAGCGGTCATGTATGCCCTGTGGGTGACATATAACTGAATCTGCTGTAGCTTCGCATTACGGGACACCTTCTTACGATACCTTTGAGCCCTGTCCCATTGTCCATCTTGCATAGGTTCTCCCATCTCCTCCTCCCAGTCACGCCTCAATTGGAGCACCTCCTTGCCCACCCTAGACATCAGTAGTTCATAAATGCGGGATATTTCGAGATATCATACATCGTCTCAATGACTGTATCGGGTTGTTCTGCTAGCTCTATCTCATGCTACCTTTCATGCGCTCATTTGATGATTCTCGTGTATGTGATATATTGACCTCTATGAACCCCGCTGTCCTCCATTATCCTCTGGAAATCTAGTGCCTCCCCCTCTTGCCATATATCTCCGACGGTCGCGAGGCCCATCGACTCCCAGTATTTGCGAATCCCTTTTATCATTTGCATGTCCTCACTGCATAGCGCCACTAGCAGCACCTGCAGGGAGCATGGGGTCGGGTTTCCCACTATCTGGCATGCCCTACTCCATATTTTCCAGCCCAATTCCAACAATCTCGCACTTCCTTGTATCTCTGGTTTAGGTAGCGATAGCGTCTCTCTTAGAAAGAAGGGGGCCGTGTCCCTGCTCGATAGCCTGGCTTCGGCCGTCTCTTCCTCTGACAACCATCTAGCCATATACTGGAGCTGTCCTGCCAGGTAGTATATTTCGAAGTTCGGCAGGTTTATGCCCTCTTTATCACACAAGTTTTGCAGCTTCCAAAGGGCTACCCTGTTCCTAGAATTATGCCAAATGAAGCCCCTGCCTAAGCTGTGGAGTTTCATTAAGAAGCGTTTGGGGAGCATGTATGGGATGTTCGTGAAGAAATGTAGCAGCCTCGGCAGAACCACCTTCTTAATCAGAGCCGCCCTTCCCACCATGGCCAGAGGGAGCGTGGACCAGAACCTCATGCTATTCTTAATACTTTCCACTGCCCTTTCCTTGTTGTATGGGCTTGGGTAAATCTAATTCCCCTTTTTCCCTTTTATATCCAATAATGAGAGTGAACCTGACTTCAAATTCACTCTTGATCCCTTGGTTGTTAAATGGAAAGGTAAAATCATTATGTTAGATTGCAAGCTAACAAGCAGTTGTAGGGCTTGTCATGGCTCTTTATAGTGTGTGTGTTAATCGTCACAGTAGTGGCTGCCCTGAGGCAGAGCTGCCTGCTCTGCCATGTGCAGCTTAATCCACATGAGCACATCCTGCACATGCATATTGCACATTTGTGGCGAGTTGCAGTTGACACCCAGCCACACATGTAGATGTGACCATGTGTCTCTTCATGAACCAGCAGTGAAGCTGATCATGGGCGGACAACCCATCAATAGATTTTCAAGACCAGAAGAAAGAACCTGGGGGCACTGGTGCTGCCTAGAGGACCAGGCCTTGCTGAGGTGACAAGGGGAGATGGCAGTGGAGTGAGTGAGTGGGTAAGTGAGGTTTTAGAGTGTACCGTTTGAATGCATTGTGAAGTGGAAAAAGGAGTATGGGGAAGTCAGACTAAGGGCTAGAGCAGTAGTCCAGCCTCCTGAAGAACAGAGTGGAGATTAGCGTTCAGGCAATGGGAAAAGGGAGCTATTGGGGTAGATTTTGCAGATGTTTAGTAGGTTGAGCCTGACTTTAATGGTTGTGGAGGTGAAAGACTGCCAGAAAACTATCAAAGGGAACCCCAGGAGGTGAACCCTTGAGGATGTGACATGGAGGTGGGGTGGATGGTACTCCTTCCACCTCCCCTTGCTGACCCCCTATTTTTCTCCTCCCCTTTCTTCCTCTTCTCTCCTCCTGCACCAGCACCACTTCATCTTCATTCTAAATCTCCTCCTTAAGCCCTCCCACTTACTTGCTGCAGCTTTAGGCAATCGCCAACTGCAGATGCCTCCTAATTTTAACCCCCACACTTAACTTTGTTTTTGGGTCCCTGCAAACTTGAGGCCCTCTGGGATGTCTCTCACATGGGGTTGCTAGAGGTTCTCTTGCTGTCTTTAACTCTAATCTGGTGATGAACTGGGTGGCCCAGGGGATCCCCAATGCCGCCCCGCCACCCCGGGCCTGCATCATAGAGGTGGTGGTGACATCCGTCCCCCAGATACACCCCAGTCACATCACCCATCCCCCAACATGGGACTTCAACATAGTGCATGGGACACAGCAGGTAATGGGGTCTTATGGTTCTGATATGATATATTTTATTTATCGCGCTCATATACAAGTGTTTCAGAGCGCAACCAAGCAAGGGGAGGCGAACAAGGAAGAACAAAAACAATGATCTTACTAGGCCCTGTGACATTAAGAACGCGCAAGTGCATGGAAAAGGGTGGGGGGGTGCGTGGAGGGTGGAGAAGTGGAACGTGCGGAACAGAGGAGAGAATAGAATAAATAATAAGTGCACAAAATAAATAAATACAGGCAGTGAAAAAGTGGTAGTGCAGTCAGCTAGTGGCAAGAGCATGATTAGTCAAATAGGGTATATCTGATAAGTGCAGAAGAACAATGGGGGACTGACAAACAACTTTGATTCAGACAATGTGAGTGGGAGAGAATGTTCTGAATGCTCTGCCAAGGAGAGACCACAAGAGAGGACAGGAGTGGCTGAGAGAGTTCAGCGATAAGTTATGGAGGTTGCCCAGAAATCAAAATGTGGGATACAGGGAACATACCGTGGTAAAACCTGGAAAGGAAATACATTGTGGGAGTTGTGGTTCACTCACTCCAAGAAAACTAGTGTAGTGGTGGTGACAAACTTGAGCCAGAGAGCTATTACCTTGTGGAAGTTGTATTTCATATATTCCAATGACCAAGCAGCAGAGGCTCTGACCACGTAGAGCAAACAATAGAAGCACTGCCTGTTGGCACTTGTGATTCCAATTTTCTAAATACCTAGAGGTGTGACACTAATACCAGTAAACTAGAGAAGAGTAGAAGTAATTGATATTCTTCTCTCCACCAGCTCAGTGGAGAGCTGAGCACTGAAAGCTTTTCTTTTTAATTCCATGGAGACTGAGAGGAATCCCCTAGAAACTCCAAGATCACTGACTTAATGCAATTTAAAAATAACTTGCGCAGTGGCATAAAACATTGAGATTGGCAGTATTTTAGCAGTAATTCTTCCTAAATGCCGCCAGAATTAGTTACTGTTACTGCCACTTGGTCCTGTGGGTTTACCACAGGATTGCAAGTGGTGGTAAGGCAGTGGAGTTTTTGACCCCAAGCAGTAATTCTGCCGCTTTTTGGAGGAAAAGTGGAGGATTTACATCCAGCTCTTTGCTGGGGGCAAATCCTCCACTTTTCCTCCAAACTCGGAATTTGGCGGTACATAAAAAATGCCGGTAAATCCCGCTCACCGTGATGAACTCTTATGATCTAAGATGTTTGCCAATGAATGAATGTGCAAAGAGACTGATCCTGACCGAAACCGAAGGAAAACTGAAACTAGAAGTCAACCCAATCCACAAAACTCTGTTATGACGATTCTTATTAAGACCTTCAGGTATAGCTTCCTGACTCAGGTGCTGCTAATGATTCTCTCAAGCTCCCCAGGCTCTCCAAGTTTCAGTAGTGACAGAGGAGCCCAGGTCTAACTCTCAGGATGTTGAATGGGGTGGTTCACGGGTATAGTACACACATTGTTTTTCCAACTTGATTTTTATTAACATTTTATATAAACATAAACAAGAACAACTCAATTAGGAAAATAAGATCAAACAAAACCCATAACCCAACGCCCCCCTTCCCTTTTTACCCCCCTCCCCCACCCAGGTGCCGTAAATCCAGCTTTGTCCCCTTCCGGGATTCAACGTAAGGTTTTTGTCCACAAATAAGCAGATCAGAAGAGCCCATAGTCATTTCAGGTTTCCTCAGATGCCAGGATCAGAGTCCTCCTGGCGGGGTATAATGCCGAGTAGTGTCGTGCTCTTGGGGCACCAGGCTCTACGGGACCCTCCCTTCAAGAACACTAGCAGAGCTGCCCAATCCGTAACAAACTTCATGTGATGACCCTGGATGGAGTATGTAAGCCATTCCACTGCAATGACTGACCAGATTTTCTCAACCCACTCACAGTCAAAGGGGGGTTCCTTCGACTTCCACTTGAGCGACAGGACCATTGCTGCAGACATCATGATGATGACATAGATCTTGCAGGCCGATTTTGTAGGGAGGTCCGCCAATTCCCGGTTTAAGCTTAACATATTGAGTCCCCTGTTCCCCCTCTCCTTGAGCCCCAGAACTTGATCCACGGCCTGTTGAATATAGTCCCAGAAGGTGATCAATTACGGGCATTCCCACCATATATGCGCCCAAGATCCTCTCCCCCCACACTCCCTCCAGCATAGTTGCGAGGGGCGCACAAACATCTTGTTTAGTCTAACCGGTGTTAGGTGCCATTGATACATTAACTTAAGACACATCTCCCGGATCTGGAGGGATCTAGTGAGTTTCGGTATCCGAGCCCATAAGTCTTGCCACTTACTCTCCGCTATTTCCGTGCCCGTGTCTTCCTCCCATTTCCTCATATACCAACTAGTCGGAGGGTTCTCCCCTTCCTTGATATACTTATATATGGAAGCCATGAGACCCTTCTCACCCTCATTTGTATCTAGGTATTTTTCAAACGGGGTTAAAGGGCGTGTACCTGCCAGCCGTTGTTCAGGGTGGGATAACCAATTCCGCAGTTGCACGTAAACGTATCTGTAAATCTCCCTCAGCCCAAACTCTGCTTTACACTGTTCGAAGTCTTTTACCCTGCCATCTCCATACATATCTCGCAACATTCTACATCCTCCCTCCCACCAGTCATTAAATGCTGGATTTTTATATCCAGGGGAAAACTGCAGATTCCCGAACAGAGGTGTGTAGGGGGATGGGAAGCTAGTGATGTGGGCTCTCCTGACTTCCGCATCCCAGGCTTCCCCAGTGGCCGAGGTGATGCGGCTCAAGTACATCTGTGATGGCCTATCCGCCTTCGGGAGCCAGAGCGCTGCCTCTAACGGCCCAGCCACTACCGCTGTGTCCATAGATCTCCAGGGTTTATGCTGATCATTTCTCTGCCAATCTCTAAGCACCCTTATCCAGGCCGCGATATAGTAGGCTTTAAAGTCAGGCTCACCCATGCCCCCTCGCAGAGTTGGGGTCTTCATAAGAGTTGAAGCTATTCTGGGGCGCTTGCGGTTCCAGACAAAGGGAGTAGTAGCTTTATGCAGGGCCCTAAAAACGGAGCTCGGGACTTCTACTGGGAGAGCCGCAAATTAATATAGGAGTTGTGGAAGCACCACCATCTTGAGGGCATTGATGCGTCCCACCCAGGAGATATACAGGGGACCCCAGTCTACAAGCTTAGACTTAATTCTTTCCAGAAGAGGGATATAGTTTGCCCTATATAGGTCTCCCATTGTGTTGGTGAGGTGGACCCCCAAATACTTGATTCCCTTACTTGCCCATTTGAATGCGAATTCTCGCTGAACAAATTGTACGGCGTCTGGCTGTAGGTTAAGATTAAGTATCTCAGACTTATTTGTGTTTACTGTCAGACCGGCTACCCCCCGAATTTGAAAAGCCCCTCCCTTAGCGCTGCTAATGAAGTCTCAGGGTCAGTCAGTGTGATAAACATATCGTCCGCAAAGGCCACAACTTTGTGTACCTGACCCCCAAACATGATGCCCCTTATGTCCTCACCCATTCTTACCGCCTCCAGAAAAGGCTCCAGGTGGAGAGCATAGAGCAGCGGGGAGAGAGGGCACCCCTGTTTCGTGCCTCTCTCTACTCTACCGCTTCTGAAATCTGACCATTAATAGCCAGACGAAGGGACGGGTTTTGATAGCTGGCGTGTACTTGATCAGCGTCTCTAGATCCAAAGCCCATTTTAGTCATTGTGGCAAAAAGGAAGCCCCACTCAACGCGATCAAAAGCCTTTTCGGCATCGATCGCTAAGAGGAGGGCGGAAAGCCCCTTTATCTGTGTCTTCTCAATCAGGTGGACTACCCTGCGCACATTGTCAGCTGCCTGACGCCCTCTGATGAAACCCGTCTGATCATGACGAACCAGTTTAGGCATGAAGGGATCCAGCCTGGCCGCCAAGATCTTGGTGCGGATCTTCACATCTACATTTATGAGTGCTATTGGGCGATAAGACCCACACTCCTCCGGGTCTTTACCCCGTTTATGTATGAGAACTACCTTGGCCTCATCCATGGACCCAGGGAGGGCTCCGGGAGAGCCTAGTCTATTGAAAAGTCTGGTGAGCAGGGGAACTAGGGAGTCTTTGTGTATCTTATAGAACTCGGCCGCAAACCCATCCGGGCCCGGGGCCTTGTTCGGGGAGAGGGTAAGGATCGCCCTTCTGACCTCATCGGTTGTTAGGTCTGCCTCAAGCTGTTCCCGCTCCTCCTTGGAGAGGGTCGGCAAATCAAGCCTATTGAGGTACTCTTTTTGCGCAGCCGGGTCGGGGTGGTTTGATGAATACAGGGTAGTGTAGAACTGATGGAATTCTCTCACAATCTCCTGAATGTCAGTGAACCTCTGCCCCTCCAACCCCTGATTCTAAGAAAAGTTTTGTCCCTCTCCTCCTTTCGCAGCATCTGAGCGAACAATCTGTCAGATTTGTTCGCCCTGATGTATTGCGATTGGCGCAGGTGCAACAGAGAGCGCTCTGCCGCTCTGGTCTGGATGAGACTCAGCTGGCCCCTTAGCGTCCAGACCTTCCTTGTTGTGGTCAGTGTGTGTCATCGCCAATTCCTCCATTGCCTCCTGGAGCTTTCTACCCAGATTTACTTCTTCTAATCTTATCTCCCTATCCCTTCTGGCCTTAATGGCTATAATCTTCCCCCTAATTGTGGCTTTAAGGGCGTCCCACCATGTTTGTGGTCTAGAGTCTTTCCAATCATTCTTCTCCACATATTCCTCTAGTTCCCTTTCCACCTCCTGGGTCAGAACCGGGTCCTTAAAGAGCTGGGTCGGGTATCGCCACTTCCATAACCCTGGGGGACCCCGCGGCCTACGCAGTGTCAACTCGATATGGGCATGATCCGAAACTGCAAGAGGCCCTAGATGGATCCCAAGCCATGTTAAAGTCCCCTGTAAGGATAATGCGGCCCCTAGCAATAACGCTAAGCCTCACCAGTGACTTCTGCAGAAAGGCGTCTTGCCCAGTGTTAGGTGCATAAAGAGTGGCAATTGTGTATACCTCCCCTCTGCCCTCTAGTGTCACCGCCAGGAATCTCCCCTGGTCGCCTTTATGTATTGACTTAACCAAGAGATCCAGGCCATCCCTCAAAGCAATAGCCACCCCACCCTTCTTGCTCGCCTAGGTGGCCTGAAATAGCCTGGCATATCCCCAAATTATAAATCTCCAGGTGTCTTGTGTTTGAATGTGGGTCTCCTGCAATGTGACTATATGTGGCTTTTCTTTGCGGATGTACAATTCAATCTTTTTCCTTTTAACTGGCAAGTTTAGCTAATTAACATTCAGTGACAGTCTTCAGGTATTCCATGAGATCAGGAAATGTGATTATTTAGATATGGTCAGGCCTTTTGAGCCCCAGGCCTAATTGAAGTAGTCTCATCCTCCCAACTGCACCTGAGTCAACCCCCGCCCTCCCCCCACCCATCCCCCCCTGGGTAGACTCAACTGGCTTCTCGCCCCCCTCGTGGCTACTAAACGAGAGTTGAGCCTCATCCTTACTCCAGGTCTTACCAACGCAGGATCTCCCAATCCCATCCCAAGTGACTCTTCCCCTCCCTTCCCCGCAATAAACCTTTGTAGCTTCTTTCGCCACCCTGAACCAATGCCACCGGCCTATGTAGTGAGTGCCCTCCCCGGTCTCACCATGTTGGTCCCCTTAATGGCGAAAGAGGGGTGGTGGCTACTGATGCCCCAGGCGAGCCATGTTGGGTGTTGGAGTGGCTCCCCCCGGATGAGTCACTGCCCGCCCTCCGAGGGGCCTCCTTCCTAGATCGTTTGGGCCCGACTGTGGTCCATTCCCACGACTTACGCGGTCCCCGCCGGCTCGGGGGTCCCCCTGGGTCCACCAGTGTTTGGTCGTCAATGCCCAACAAGTCCAAGCCTTGTTCACACGTCGTGATCTTGTGCTGACTACCTTGCCACATGAAGATAAGCCAAATGGATGGGACCATCTATATTTTTTTTTTTTCACGCAGTTGTTTCAGCACCGGGAGCATCCGTCTCCTTTTGTTCAGAGTCATCTGGGATAAATCCTGATACAAGAATATCTCTGCACCATTGCAAGATATAATGCCAGCCTTTCTCACCTTTCCTAGGATCTTCTCTTTTGCTGCGTAGTTGTGGAAGGCCACCAGCACATCTCTAGGCCTGGCTCCCGACTCCGGACGATCAGTGTCGGTGCCTGCTTCTAGAAGGTCCCTGAAGACCGCCGTGAGGGACTGTGCGAGATCCTGGGGCTGTACGGTCTCCGGGAGAGCTTTAACCCAGATGTTACCTCTTCTGGACCGGTTTTCAAGGTCCTCCGCTTTAGCTCCAGGTTCTGAGTGGCCTGTGGCAGGGTCTCCAGCAGGTTATCGGCCTTTCTTGCATCGTCGGTCAACTCTTGGATGGTCCGCTCATTGGTATCCACCCTTTCCTCAATGTTACGGATATCTCGTTTAATATCCTTCAGCCCCTCTGCCAATTCTTCTCTGAGGGTGTCTATCTGCTTCTGGCTCACCGACGTGATCTTGTCTACCATTTCACCAAGGACTTGTTGAAGTGCTGCATGCGTGACTGGCCCGTCGCGAGGCCCCGAATGGAGATCCGCACACCGACCCCTGTCACGCCATCCTCTTGATAATCACTCTGGGTATCTACATCCTGTTCTTGCTCTTTGGCCCAGAGCTTGGAGAGGGAGCCCCCCTGGGCGCTCCCAGCGCTTTTGAGGGCCGGTGGGGTGTCCCTAGATCTGTTTCTGGACATGATGGACTCCGGATCCCAGGCCCAGTGTTCTGTTTGTCACTGCAAATCCCTGGATGGAGTGATCAAGCGGTGCAGAGAGGGCGAGAGGCCCCCACCCTGGGGTGCAGCCAGATGTCGCCAACAGGGCCACAAGACCCCCCCCCTCCCGGTCCCTCGCAGCAGGCTGCAGATCCCCGCACAGAGCAAGTGTCTGAAGTATTGAGACCCACCTGCGAAGGCACAGAGCTAAGTCTATATTAGTCCAGGGGGTCTCCGCCTTGGCAAAGGGACCAGGCCAGATGAACGCAGCGCCGGCTCCCTCAATGTCGAGAAAGTCCTCAGGGGGAGGAGGGTCTTCCCAGCTTCTCCCCGCGTGTTCCGATTCCAGGGAGAGACACTCAAGGGATTCCAGCCCAGCAGTCACAGCTTCCTGTCTGATGTTTCGTGGCAGGCACCCGAGGGGGGCGCATGGGGGGGGGAGGGGTGCGGGCCTGCGGTCAACAACAGCTCAGAGCACCACAGCAGTTAGCCCCTGCAGCTCCCTACTCACTGTCCATGCTTCTGGCGCTGCGCCATATTCCTGAACCAGGTGTCCCAGTCCCTGATGCTCGCCCACTCCTCCGCATTAGGCGCTCCGTGGGGGGGGGCACAAGTCCGCGGTCAAAAATGCCCAACCAAACGGCTCTCAAAATCACACACTTACTGCAGTACACTCCGATGCCACTTCTGGGCACAGATTCCGATGACCAGGCTCCGGGATGGCCCCGTTGGGTCCCGCGCGTCCCGTGTTTGGTGAGTCCCCGTCTGCCAGGAGGCACCTAGGGTAGCGCTGTGTCCTGCGCCGCCGCGCTTTCGCCAGGCCTCCCTCTCACAGGCGGTCGCAAGGGGCCAACGCCGAACTCAACTCAACTCAGACCAGCCCGCCGGAGCTGCACGGTCCGCTTCGTGCAAAGCAGGACCACTGGCGATCCACCCAGACCGTCTCTCCTCACTCCGCAGGCCGGCGACGAGGGGACACACCAAGCCCCCGCCCGCTATCTCAGGGGGAGCGAGCACCAGAGGGCCCCGACTGTGACAGCGCGACTGGAGGTGCCGGGGAGGGCAAAGGTAGCAAACAAATGTGGCTTGGGTTGGTCAGAGCTCGCGTGGGTTCGGGAGCTCAGGAGCCGCAATGTCCTTTACTCGGCGGCCATCTTGGACCCCCCAGACATTTTTTCATCACCAAATAAGAGAAGGTCCACACACTATATGTGTATAAGAAATATAATCTTTATATTAAGAAAAGGCAAAGATAAAAGCGATACACAAACTAGTAAGTAAAACCTTTTAAGACTGAGAGGTTGCGATGTATCAGGTAAATATCAGTTTCAAATTAGAGTTGTTTCAGTGTCTAAAGCCTTCCTGAAAGGAACAGTAAGAGGTATGTAAAATGCTTCAGTTCAGCTAGTTTACAAGAGACCCAGATAGACCAGTATTGTGAATAAGGGCAGTCTTTGGGGAGAGAGGGCTTTTTACATATTTAAAGCCTGTTTAGGTGCAGGCCATTAGAAGACCGCTGCAGTGGGTGCAGAAGCAAGAAGATGTGCCGAGATAGTCGTAGCAGTCGGGAATTGGAGGTGCAGAGATTGTGCAGCGAGAAGCGGCGCTGATACTAGCTGTCCCATAGTAGGAGAGAGGAGCTCTCCTAATTCTGTGCCTTGCTGTGGTGACTGGCGTACACCAGAGTATGCGAGGAGTTAAGCAGGCTCCCTGCTCAGAAAGCGCGAGAACCAGGAGTGTGACCAGAGCTGTCAGCCGCCCAAGTCCCGACGAGGGAAGAAGACGAGGAGAAGTCAGCAGCGGGTTAAACAGAAGCGCAGGGAACGACCAGTGAGTTGACCTTTGCTAGGTAAACCTTGGGCACTCCGCAATAGACCGCTGACTGGAAATAAGTCTTTTGGATACCGAACTAATGAATCAAAGTATTTTTGGAGCAACACTTATATTGAGACAGAATGAAGAAAGATAGTAATCATGTAACAAAAGATGTCCTTACAGACTAATATATATGCACCTCTCTGTGCATTAATCTCTTGACCATACATGGCATTTAATGTCCAATTTTTAGAGTAGTCTAAGCAACAAAGATTATAACTTTTTCTGTTTATTTCAAAAGAGTTGGGCCTATACTTCACCCACAAATGTTCTTATTATTTTTCTCATATATTCATTCTGTATTGACCATGTTGTACGTTATTTTCAGTGGTACTGAAAATATTCAGTAAACCATTTACAAAAACATGAACAATTTCAGGAATTATAGTGAACAACGTGCTTAATCGATTACTGGTATATAAATGACAGTCCTATTACAGAAAGTAGTGTGTTGGGAACTCTTCATATAAAATCTTGCCTATAGGTAATGGATATGTTTCTGTCCCATGTGGACCTATGGGTGTCATGACCACTATTAAGGGCCACAAGTTGTGCCACAAGCAAGAACCCACAATAGCCCTAAGGGCCTTAAAACATCCACAAAAGGGCTCCTGCAGCCAGGAGCCAGGCTCATATGCTGTAAGGAAGACACATAGCAGGTTTGCTTTCAATTATAAACATGGAAACTTTAAATCCAACATGGAGGCCACTGCATAGCTCAGTTCTTAAGAACCAAGCCATGCGGTCTAGTGCTTTAGGTGTGGCTGGGCCTGGACCTACTTTTCCTGGAACTACTTTACCTGGGCTATTTAAACCACACCCAAACAGCAGAACACGCTTCACGTTATTCTGCATCTAGCAGTGTGACGCTCACCGTGTTCAGCTCCTGGTCTTCAGCAGCTCCCTGCAGTCCTGCAAGAACAAGATTACTCTGCCTTACCTGTTATTACACGATCCAGCATCTCAACCATCCCTCGCTGGAAGACCGCAACCTGTGGAAATAAAGAGAGAAGAAAAGCATCAACATTACTCACCTGTGAGTACTAGCTTGAGGAATTCCTGCAATCCGCTGTCGCAGCCTCCGCTCGAACATCGCAACCTGAAATAACAAGAAAGGGAATAATATTAAAATGCGCGCGGTATCAGAACATCAAATTTCATTATTTTTACCTGAATTCTCTCATGCTACATTGCGCTTCCATCCAGAACACCGCAGCAGCATCCTGCAAGGGAAAGGGAGAAATATTCAAGTTTGCTTTCAACATTTAACAAACGCGCTGCGCTCTATGCATTTCTTACCTGAATGGATGCCTGGGCCCAGGTTTCAAAGTTCTCTCGTCCACTCATAGCTCCACAGTGGCCTGTGAGGAGAAGAAGAGAACACAGGTTAGCTTTAAATAGACAATAAAAGAACACTGCGCTTCCTCTTACCTAAAGCGTGCATCTCCACCCGGTACGCCAGCACCAAAAGACTTTCACACCTGTAAAGAAGGAAATAAAGACATTAACAAACCTTCTGCAAACCACCATATAAGAGCAGACCTTTCTACAGCAGACTTGGGGTCACAGCAGGCCAGGACCCAAAGGAAGGCGCACTGCACGAGTGAAGTAACTCGGTCAGAGCGCCAGCAACCGCTAAGCGCCCCTGCACAAGAAATGCAGGACGGATAGCTCACCATTCTCAAAAATAAGGTGAGAAAGACTCGGTGGGAGGGGGATCAATTTGAGGGAGGTGGAAGATTCACCCACTAAAGACAGTTTTTTTGTTTTTTTTTAATTTGTTTTTATTTTATGACAACTTGTCAAACATTACAACTTTGAGGACGTTCATGATCAATGACAAACCAACACGTTATACATTTCCCGTCCTCCCCCATCCTTCCCCCCAAACTCGAGCCGTAACATCAAGGGTCATCTTCATGAGCATTTTCGGGAATCTCAGTGCTTATTGACTCATCCGAGTCTTCTGTTTCATGACTGACCTGGTGAGGTGTAGCCAACGAGGTCACCAATTGCCTCCAGGCCATCAGGGGGCCCACTTCCTCTTCTCCCCCTCTGGTGGCAGCTTCAAACCAAACCGCAGTTTCAGGTTCTGCCCATCTCAAGAGGTCCGCCCACCATATCTCCACTCTAGGCCTATGGGCTGCCTTCCAACTCATTGCAATCCTGCGCTTGGCCAGGACACATGCCAGGTCCTTCATTTTGTTAATATGCTTCGAGTTACGTGGCCTGGGGAAATTCCCAAGCATGCATGCCCCTGCAGAGCCCACGTCCAGCCCCACACCCCCACTGGCCATTTTCGTCTTTATTTCTTCCCAGAATCTATGCACCTCTGGGCAGGCCCAGAACATGTGCAGCAACCCTGCTTCCACCTCTCCACACCTAGGGCATTTCTGTGTAGCTGAGCCTCCAAACCTGGCTATTCTTCCAGGGGTAGGTGGGCCCTATGGGTGACATACAGCTGGATCTGCTGGAGTCTCGCGTTCCGAGACACCTTTTTGTGGTACCTCTGTACTGTGTCCCATTGTCCGTCGGTCATGGATTCTCCGATATCCACCTCCCAATCATGCCTCAGCTGGAATAGCTCCCGCTCTACCTTTGCTCTTAAGAGCTCATATATCCTAGATATTTTGTGTCCTCCCTCTGAGACATTGTACATCATTTCCAGAGTGGCATCAGGTTCTTCCGCCAGCGCCGTCTCAGGCCACCTCCCCCTTACCCGTTTCAAGAGCCTGATGTATGTAATATATTGGCCGCTATGCACCCCTGTCTCCTCATGCAGCCTCTGAAATTCCAGTACCCCCCCCTGCAATATATCTCCGAGGGGGTGGCTAGACCCACTGGTTCCCAGTATCTGCAGACTGCTTCGAACAATTGGGGGTCATCATCACATAGGGCCACCAGCGGGACCTGCAAAGAGAGCGGGTCCGTGTCGCCCACCGTTTTCCATGCTCTGCGCCAAACTTCCCAGCCCAACTCCAATAGTCACCCCCTCTCCACCATCTTAGTTTTATGCATCCACACTGTCTCTCTAAGGAAATATGGGACTGAGTCGCCCCGCAAAAGCCTAGCTTCCGCCGAGTCCTCCGCAGACAGCCACCTGGCCACATACAACTGTCCCGCCAAATAATACAATTCAAAGTTTGGAAGGTTTATGCCCCCCTTATCGCAAGTGTTCTGCAGCTTCCACAGGGCCACCCTATTCCTGGAGTTGCCCCATATGAAGCCCCTGCACATGCTGTGGAGTCTCACAAAAAAGTGTCTGTGGTATGGGACATTTACAAAAAAGTGCAAGAGTCTGGGCAAAACAACCATTTTGAGCAGGGCTGCTCTCCCCATCATGGCCAGGGGTAACCTGGACCAGAACACCATGTTATTCTTAATAACCTCAATCACTTTCACTGTGTTATGTCTGTGTTCCATCTCTAACTCATCATAAATACTCACACCCAGATACTTGAATGTCGTGGTCTGCCAGGGTATCTGCAGGACAGGTAGCCCCGCCGATGGGGTGCCCCTGTACCTTCCCAAGGGGAACATGCTAGACTTCCCGGGGTTCGTGCGAATCCCAATCTCCCCGTATTGTTGCTGCAGGCATATTGCTAGCGGTTCTAATGCCAAGATGTATAACATGGGTGACCAGGGGCAACCCTGTCTGGTCCCCCTGCTGAGTTGCCATTTGTCTGAAATTGTGGGACCGGTTTTGACTCTCGCCAACGGGGAGCTGTATAGCAGCTGGACCCATCTAGTATATACAGGTCCCATTCCGTAACCTTTCAGGGTCGCCTTTAACCACGGCCACCTCACTGAATCAAAGGCTTTCACCACGTCCAGCGACACGATGGCCATCTCTCCTGAGTCTTCCCTAGTTTGATCAATAATGTGGTGCAGCCTCCTGTGGTTATCTGTGATGTGTCTACCTGGGACATAACCCGTTTGGTCTGAGTGTATCAGCTTGCCGATAACCCTCTTAAGTCTATTAGCTAGCACTGCCGCGAGTATTTTGCTATCCTGATTAAGCATGGACAAGGACCTATACGACCCACATTCCGTGTCCGGCTTACCTGGTTTCAAGAGCGGGATGATCACCGCCTCGCGGGGGGACGCCGGCAGTTCCCCCTGCTCATAGGCTTAGTTAAACATAGCCAGCAGCGGCTGGAGTAACTGCTGCTTGTATGCTTTATAAAATTCACTGGGTAACCCATCCGACCCGGGCACCTTACACGTGGGAAGGTGTTGGATCACCACCTCTAGTTCGTCTGCGGTGATGGGGGCGTCCAGATCTGCACGTTCTAGGTCATCCAAGGTGGGTAGCCCCACATTCTCGATTGTTTCCAGTATTTCCTGGCTCATATCCTCTCCTGTGTCCTCATATAAATGTCTGTAGTACTTGAGGAACTCCCCACTAACCCCTTCTTGAGTGTTATAAGTTCGACCTTCTGCGTCCCTAATCTCTCTAATCACTGAGCGGGGGGTCTAATTCTTGTATAGCCAGGCCAGCAATCTACCCGGCTTATCCCCCCCAGCATGTAACCTCTCCGTGTATTTCCTATAATTTTACTTACATAATCTATCCCAGAGTTCCATACACACTAATTGTAAGTCTTTTATCTTAGCGCTGTCCTCACGGGCGGTCCCCATACTGCGAGTAAGGCCCTCCAGCTCTCTTTCAGTTTCCAGCAATTCCCGCTCAATACCCCCTTGGAGCCCTTTAGATTTTGATATGGCTGCCCCACCCACCACCACCTTAAATGCCTCCCATACTGTTCGCACAGAACATACACTGCCCATATTAATTTCAAAGTATTCCTCGATAGCCACCCTCGGGTCCTCTCGAAATTCTGCATCCTGTAGGGCCTCAGTTCTGAGCCTCCATGTCGGGATACGCGCTCTGCGGGGTTGATGCTGCCACTCCACAACTAAAGGCGAGTGGTCGGAAAGTACCTTGGCCTTGTATTCGGCCCCCACCATTTCTCCTACTATCTCCGCTGCAGCAAACACTTAATCCAACCTTGTGTGCAGGCCGTGCTGCGCTGCATAGTGTGAATACTGCCTATCCATTGGATGTAACCTTCTCCACACGTCCTCCAGACCAAGGTCTATCAATAGGTTCCTCAGTGCTGCATAGTGCGAATACTGCCTATCCATTGGATGTAACCTTCTCCACACGTCCTCCAGACCAAGGTCTATCAATAGGGTCCTCAGTGCTTTAGCAGCTGGCGCTGGCTTCCCTGATTTGTCCTATCAATCCTGGGGTTCAGGGTGCAATTGAAATCCCCTCCCCAAACCATTGCGCCACCCACCAGGGGGCTAATTTTCCTATATAGGGACCTAAAATATGCAGCTGTATCGTGGTTAGGGGCATACAAATTTACAATGTTCACCTCCCTATTTTCCAGAATCCCCGCCACCACCACCATCCTGCCTTCTGGATCTATTGTCGAGCTGAGCAAACGAAACGGCACATGCGGTGCCACCCAGGTGATCACCCCCCTTGCAAATGCCGAGTATGTGGCACCTATGACATTCCCTTTCCATTTCCTCCTAACCACCTCCAGCTTCTCCTTGGTGAGGTGGGTCTCCTGCAGCAAGTCTATGTCAATGCGCATCCTCCTTAAATACATCATCACTTTGTTACGTTTCAAATAGCTATTGAGGCCCCGCACATTCCAGGTCACCACTCTGAGATTACCCGACGCCATCTACTCAGTGTACTCCCCTTCCATCTTCCCCTCCTCTCCAGAATCTTCCTTGGTGACCCATTGTCCGACTCTTAACTCTCCCTCCCTCAACAATCACCCCTTCCCCCTTTCCCAAAACCTCCCTCTCTACCCTTTCCCAAGCTCCTCCCCACCACACACAACCCGTTCCCTCCCCCCACCCTACCCAGCCCCAACAAATGCCCAGCTCCATCCCTGGATCTCAGGCCCACCCACGTCTGGTCCTGTCTCGCAACCTAAGACTAGGACCCCGCGGGGCTTCACCGATCTAACAGTGACCTAACTAAATGTACTACTAAGGGGTTTAAGGATTGTCTCCCGGAGCTCCCATTCAACTGAACGGATAGTTGCATCCTACTGATCCTGCTAGCACATGTTTTGCTGCAACCCATTCCCAACACACTTTATTTAACACTATATTCAAGTCCCAATGTCTTCATCCGATTAGGATTGTAGTTTATAACGGATCTTGCCAGCTTATATTGCTGCAACGCATTCCCCATCAGTATCATATAATGCCAAATTCTAGTCCCATTGTCTTTTATTATGTCGCCAGGGGTATCCCAGCTATGTGCTACTTATCTTCTGCTGCTCCCGACTGGATATCCGGTTCCTGAGGGCGACCCTGCATGTCCAGTCAGTCCATGGCGTCCTCCGGCGTCTCGAAGAACAGAGTTTTATTCTTATAGAACACTTTCAGTTTGGCCAGGTAAAGCAACATATATCGGTGGCCGGCTTCTCTCAACCTCCTTTTCACTGCCCCAAAGTTCATCCTGCTATGCTGCACGTGCAAAGTATGGTCCGGGTACGCCGTGATTTTCACCGGCCCCCTTTCTATCGTTCCTCCCTTCAGGAAGAATTTGAATATCCTCTCCCGATCCCGATAATTCAAGATCTTTGCGATCATCGGCCGCGGGGGGCACCCGCTGGAGGCCTTCTTGTCAAGGCCCTATGTGCCCTCTCCACTGCAAACCCCTGGGACAGAACTCTGACAGTTATTTCTTGCAAGAGCATGGATTCCACATATTCTGTTGGATTAGGCCCTTCCATTCCTTCTGGCAGTCCAACAATGCAAATTTTATTGCGTCTAGCGTGCCCTTCCGCCTCCTCCGGCCTGTTCTCCAGATTACCCACACGCTGCATGAGGGCATGGAGCTCCGATCCATGGGTGGCGCATGCTGCCGTGTTCGGGGCCATCTCCTTTTCCAGGTTTCCAGTGCACTCCGCCAGCGACCGCACATCCTGTCTCAACAAATTAACTTCCTCCTGGACCGCTCCGATCTTGAGGTCCAGACCCACTTTCAGTTCATCCATTGCCAAGCCCAGTTTAGTCTCCCAAGCGACTTTCAAGTCTGCAGTCGCTGCCAGCATTTCCTGGATTGTGCCCGGTGTATCCGCTACTGCTGCAGTAGTGTCTTGGCTCTTGCCCCCTTCTGCACTCTGGGGCGATTTGGCATAAACCTCCAACGTGGGCTGTTTGTTCTTGGGTCCGACGATTCTGTTAGACATCCTGATATGCAATCCGGGTGTGTGCCAGCGGCGCCTCCCCTTATGCGAAGATCCGCGTGGCGCCAGGCCACTCTTAGTGTATCAGGGGCCGTTTCACCGGCGTTTAGGTGTGTCCTTAGTGCTCTCCCCACACCTGGAGTGGGCTGTGTTCTCCCACGTATTTGTGCTCTCGCAGTATCGCTCCACTGGCCCCCACTGTATTTCTTCCAGTGGCCCGCACATTCGCTGTCCCGGCACTCTCCCGCTCCGGTGCTCCGTTAGCCTCGGGGCCTTCTAGCCCCTGGTCTGGCCTCAAGTGTTCTCCTCGCGCCCCTCGGTTGAAGGGGCCGCCCGATGCCGTGTCTGGGGATCCGCAAGTTCCCCCAAGGGTCTCTGCCTTCATTGTTTCGTTTCTATAATCCGTTGTGGGATCCCACCAGGCTCATGCCTTACACGCACTACATGGCGCATACTTACGCCCAGTCTGGGTGCTTTATGTCCTAGCGAGGTTGCAGCCCTTCTCCTTCTGCAAGCCCGGGTGCGCTATCTAAGCCCTTTGCCAGCTCCTTCGTTTATAGGCACCAACACACGTGCAGCGAGAGTCTCCCGGCCCTTATTAGCTACCCCCAGGGCCTCATGTTTGCTGCCTCGGGATCCGAGCACCCTGCTCAGGGAGGCAACCTAGCACCCTCCTCGGGCCGCGTGCTGTTCCTCTGCAGTTCCAAGGCTTGTGACTCGCACTCCGATGTTTCATCTGGTCGGTCAGACCTCACCCTTCTCTCGGGCCAGGGCCCCTTTATATATAGTCACAGGCTGGGTCTCCACCCCTCGTGCATCGTGTCCTGTCTTGGGCTACCTTGTGGCTGCGGAAACGTCCCAACTGCAGTCCCGGAGTCTGTGCATACACAGGCTGTGTACCGTGGGACGCTGATTTAACTGGCAGGCACGAAATCAGTCTCGGCGCCCGCAGCCCTCGCCTTACCCTAACTCAGGCACCCCCGTTATGGAGAGCCGCAGAGGGTTGCGGCCGGGCAATCGGATGGTCAGCGCCCTTTGTCCTTCCTAGGCTACTGGGCTACAGCCATCTTGTTCGCGGATATCGACAGGCTGTGGGATCATACACGGCCTCACCTCAAAGTTAACCAATGGGTAGATACCACTATATGGCTTCGCATGCCCAGAAGTTTCCATACGTACACTGCACCGTTGAACATTGTGGGCGCTTTCCGCCCGTTCGTTTCCAGCATTCTCCGTTCCACCAGACCGCTCCTCACTCGAAGCCGCTCCAACCCCGCTCTCATATACACGGGAGGCGGACTCTGATGCTTTGTATCACTGCCAGTGTGGAGCTCGCCCTTCAGCTTGTAACCCAAGCGGTCTGTCCCCTTTCTTGCAGTCTGGGCCACTATGTTACTTTGCCGGCTGGGTCACATCTCAATCCAATTCTGCGGGGGCGTCCCAGCCGCAGTCCCAGGGCCAGTGCTCGCACGGACTGTGCGTCGCAGCATGCCGACTCCCGTCCCGGTGCCCGCGGCCGACGCCATGCACTGTTCCGGCACCACAACTCCGCTGTGACAGCTGCAGAGGGTGCCGCGGCCGGGCGCTCGGATGGTCTGCGCCCTTTGTTCTTCGAGGCTAACAGGCGGCGGCCATCTTTTAAGTGTTCACCGGCAGACTGCAGGATCTTCCGCGGCCTCAAACTCCTTAATTATTCCATGAGTGGACGCCACCATGCAGCTCCGTGTGCCTGGACGCTTCCCATACGAGGACCTTGTATTTTGGGGACGGTCGCAGCAGTTTCTCACACGATTTTCTTCAGGGTGTTTAAAGGATCAGGAGGAGCTCCAGTGAAAACGCGTCCCTCTACATGGCTGTTTAGCCACACCCCCCCCACTAAAGACAGTTATTACAAATCCAACCTCCAGTATTGCAGATTCATTATTTCCACGTTGGGCAACTACTTATCCAGGGTTCCAGACCTCAGAGCTTTCCAGACGCCCCCTGGGATATCAGGTGAGCGTAACAATGGGCCTATGTTCCTAGGGGTAAATAAGTGTTGGAGCTTGTTGATTTTACAGAAATCAGATGGCCAATTCATGTTCATTTATTCATTTACTATAATTCCTGAAATTGTTTGTGTTTTAGTATATGGTTTAGTGTGTGTTATTGAGTATGTTATTCAAACACCGGTAATCAAGGCCAGCACTGTATCAATTTGTGTTTCAAGTTTCGACACCTCATGTCCATGTATGTTTTTTATACAATATATTAGCCCAGAATAGAACAGGCAGAATAGCAAAAACATGTATAAAAAGGTGTATATAAATAAGACCGGTATCACTGAAAGTAACATACAATACGTTCAATACTGAACAAATATATGAGAAAAACTATTGAAAAATGTGTGGGTGAAGTATAGGCCCACCTCTTTTGAAGTGAACAGACATCATTTTTTTAATTTTTGTTGCTTAGACTACCCTAAATAATAGGACATTAAATGTCATGTATGGTTATGAGATTAATGCACAGAGAAGTGCATTTACATTAGTATGTTAGGACATCTTTTGTTATATTATCCTTACCCTAGGTCCTAACATAGAAGGGTTTTCCCTCCCATTAAACACGAAGAAAGATTGTAAAGATACTTGCCAAAGTAAAGAGGGTGCAATGTTTGAACAAGGTAACCACGATTGCCTAAACCAAAGAAGGGCAATTATGAATAAAAAGGAAAACCACTTTCCTAAAGAGAGAAACCTGAACAAGAGGCATTACCAGCAGTTAACTGGTGTGGTAGAAAGAACCCAAAGGTGGCAGGAGAGAAGCCCTGCTTGTAGAAATCAAGGGGGAGAGTAAGATAACCTGCACTGCCTTTGGCAATAAAATCAGTGGAACAAACAGTATCAAGGTGTATTGTACCCTTATGAAAGAAGTTGTGAATCTTAATGTTGTTGAAAGTCAAAGACTTTAGAAAAAGTTTGAAGCAAGCCTCACCACAGTGTACTGGTAGTAGTGGTAGGAGATTTATCTTGACAGGTGAGTGTAACAGGAAAGGGACTTTTAGTGGTTAGTCCTAGCAGGTTAGTGGACCAGGAAGAAGATATTGAACTAATGCATTGTGGTGGAAGGTTGTGGTGGAACGAAAGTGGCAAGTCCACTAATGTGCTATGATGAACTGTGGTAAAACCATCCTGACAAAACATTATTCATGAAGAACAAATGTGAACGTGGTTATTGTTCAAAGAAGAGAAGCTATATTGAATACTGACTAAAATTGTGAAGACAACCGGCCTCGTCACAGCCTTGGCGGTGTCCCAGTGGTAATTGCGCCGGGATACCACCAACGCAAATAGCATTACTGAAACTCAGTCCAACGCTATTAGGGCCAGATCCTGAGTTGTGGTAAGGCTGTACTTCCCCATTTTGTTAAGAGTGCATATGATTCTATGGGGCTTTTCGGCACCATTACCGCCAGCAGTAATGGCGCTGAAAGTGGGCAGAAAACTGGAGATTTACCTCCTGCTGAAAGCTGGAGGTAAATCTCCAGTTGTCCGCCCGAACTCTGGATTGGGCCGAGCAGTAATGCGGCAGTAATAGCGTTACCGCCACATTTCTGCTGCTTCGGCCAACCGCTGATGAGGCCCATAGTCATTTTAATTTATTAAGCAAGAGCTTGTGGAAACTTTGGGCAATCATTTTTGAAGAGTGTTAAATCTTGGTTGGTAATAAGAAAATCCAAGTGCCAAGTGAAAGACTTATGGAGTGAGCTGAACTTTGTATTGCATTTGGAGCAGAACCCAGCTATTGAAAAGAACTTTCTTGATTGTAACTTTGGTTTGAAAAATCCTGCATTAATCCTGGGGAGGGGGATCTGACCCAGGTTACAAGGATGCATGTTTACAAAGTTTTGTTTGAGTATAACTGTTATTTTGTTGAGTTTGTATGACCATATGACACCTGTATGATGTTGTTGTATGTATAAGTGAGGAACGGATACCTTTTGATATTAGAGTGTTTTCCTTTAGTCTTAATTTGACAGGCAGGGAAATCCTTGTTAGTTTGGTGTTTTTCTCACCCTTATTATTTAATAAAATGGCTACTTTTGAGAAAGCTCCATCTTATTGTCTGCCTCACATTTGTGACCCCTCACAGTACCACTCTCTCACACACAACATCTTACTTACTACTGTCACAATCTCTGCAACTCTTCTCTCCACTGTTTGCCCCTTTGGCCCGCCTTCACTCCACCCTTGACCTCACCCAAACAGCTTTCATACTTGTTCTGTCTGGCAGGGCTTTTATAGCCCAGCCTGCCCTAGTTCGGTCCTTCCCCAGGTTCCCACTGATTGCGGCTGTCACCTGTCTCCAGGGGCCAATCAATCCTACCTTTCCCACAGGGGTTTGAATATTCAAAATACAGTTTTTAAAAATGCTGTTAAGCGCCACCCCTTTTCGGTCCTTGGCACAGTCTCCCAGCAGGAAGGCTACAGTTTGTTCTCCATGTACGTGTTTTCCCCCACTGTGCAGGTTTGTTAAAGTTCTTTTTCCTTCTGCCTCTGTTAGGGTACTGGATGGAAGCCTCAACTTGACTGGGAATATTTTTCTGCAAGATTAACTTTCCAAAGTGTACTCAACGATTATCTGCAAAAATGTGACAGATTAATAATAATCCTGGGATCAGTGAGGTCATCCATCCAAACATCAATCACCTGCAAGGGCACATGGAGAGCATAAACATCTAGAAGCTGCTTTTTTACTTTGAGGCAGATGTTTCAACTGAGTAACGTTGGCCCTATCCTACATTTCCATAATGAATGTAAAATGTCCATGCTTGTTTTATTTTAATGAATGTATAACAAATGAGATAGGAAGCTAAGAGGCATTCTGTCTAGAACTAGATGTCTTAGGGTTATTTAATGAATTGAGAGAACAGTTTTGGGTTCTTGTTCCCCGTTGACAGGGTCAATACCCTGACCTTGTCACAAATATAATATTTTATAATGTACCGATGTGTAAGGTTTATTTTAAACCACCAGATGGCGAGACACGGTATCCCCTTCCCTGTAACACTTTTACCCCATCCCACTAGGTAGGATACGTAGGAACTCTCCCCCCGCCACCCTTTCCTACACGAACACATTCACACGGACAGCCCACTCTCGTAGAAAACAGACTAACACCCGAGAAGTTTTCCTGACGTGTCCCAATACAATGGTCAGGCAATTACTGACCAATACTCACACCTGACTTCCATTAAGCGTCCCCACGCGGATAAAAGGCGGAGCATGAAAGCAAACTCGGAGCGAGGCAAAGCACACAAGTAAACATTCGTTTCGAGATGGCAGCTAAATGAGAGAAGACAGACGGCAAAACAGGAGGGGATCGCAAAGTGGGAAGTTCCCTTGACCTTTCCGACACAAAACCGTTACTTTGAAGAACCCTTGAGATTGGAAAGCATAAGACCAGGAAACCAGGCTAAAGAATCCTGTATTGTGTGTCGGAGATAACCGGGTCCCTCCCACATCACTAATCAAGGCGGGTGAAGCAGTAGCCACCATGGTACCATCCTTGGCTCCAAGAACAAAGCAGCGTCCGTGAAATTAACACAGCCGGTGAGTTGGGGAGACCGATACAAGACTGGTCTGTGTTGAAACCAAGGTTGCAAGCATACGGCGAGTGCTGGAATGAACATTGTTAACACGCGTGTGATAAGATGCAAGTAAAGTTGAACTGCTGATGAGCGTTTGAACTTTGAAGAGACTTTGATACAATACCTTTGACAGGGGTAAGGCACCGTCTGTGTGCTCAATCGAAAGTCTCGGTAAGGTGTCCAGCTGAGAAGTGTCAGAAATGAAAGTTAAAAGGGACATATTAAGAATTGTGAATCGAAGTGGTCCTGCGACGGGTCAAGCAAAATCCTGCGCACAGTCAAAAGTCTTTGATTTTGAAATAGTAAAGAAAGTTTGAAAAATGAGAATTTGGTCCGAGCCCGTCAGTGGGGGAGACCAATTGAAGATTTTGTATTAAAGTGGGTCTGAGCCCGGCGCAGGGGATCCGCGGTGAACAGTGAATCACCAGAGAATTTGTGTATATGAGAATCCTGAGAAGAAAGGAACTTTGAATGTTTGTTTGTCACATCAGGCCCTCTGAAATAAGCGACTTTGAATGGCAAAGAGACTTTGGCACAGAAGGTCCTGATACTGAGATTTTGAACTGCATCCTTGTGCTAGAAAGCCAGAGTGTATGCAAAGCACGAGTGTGCCGCCTTGTCCCGTGCTGAAAACGTCGGGAAGGGAAGCTAACGACTCAAATATCCTGACATATAATTTCTTGAACACTTTTCTTTTGTATGACATTGTTTCCCACACCATTTGTATTTAGAAGTAAGGATTGGCAAAAGGTTTTATTAGTATAGGCCCTTTTATTTTGTCCCGACTCTTCTAGCACTGTGTTCTATATTATTTGATGGTCGTAGCTTGCTCCCATCTTTGGATTTAGGATTAGATAGGTGTTATTCAAAGCCAATTGAAGTTCAATAAACACCCTTGAACTGTGGTCACTTGTGACTGTCTTGCAGTTTGATACCATGCCTTCCTTACAGATACAACATAGCACTTTGCCATAATGCTGGTGCCTTGACAAAAACCTGTCTCATCTAGGACCAGCAGACTGAGATGTTCATGGTTTGAGTAACACAGGCAATCGCTGTGAATGAAATGGGTTGAATGGCAATTGTTTTAAGTCAAGACGATCCCCATGATTGATTCAGCAAAGCTATAAACATTTGTTACGTTTGTGTTAATGATGTTAGGTACCTGATCCCGTCTCAAAACCCAGAGGAGACTCTGCAGCCCAGGGAAGCAAGCTACAAGAGCTATGAGCTACCTGGAGGCAGTTCAGGGTGGGCACTGCAGAGGCCTCCTCCTGTTCCAACACCCTTGCCAAGCCCAACTGCAAAGACTCTGACTCTGGGGTGATACAGTAACCCTGTTTGTATGTCATGTCAGAGATAAGAGTGTCTTAACTTCAGCCTTACGCACCTAGAGACCCAGCAGAATAGCTACCTAAAGAAGGAAAACCAGGATTCGCTCCTAGAAGAAGCCCCTTTTCCCTGGTGCTTCCATGGACACATTTTCCAAAATTTGGAATTTGGACAAATAGACATTTACGTCACCTGCAACCTGACTGAGGTCCACAGAGTCCAGTGGCCGAGGAGGGACATGAGCAGTTTGCAGCAGAACAGGCATACAACAAGGAATTAAGTCAGGGAGAGGAAACGCACCTCTAGCTCCTGGATCCCATAGGACAATTGCGAGACCCACCAGCACTCACTCACAAGATGAGGAAAGCCCAGGGATCTTGGAAGCCCAGGAACGCTTTTGGAGGTTCATATGAAAAAAGCCATTGAGAGACCACAACAGCTGGCGCACAGTCAGAAGTGGAAGACAGGACTTCCACAGTTTTAAAGGCCTTGCCAGCCATCCAGGTTATGGTTTTAAAGGCCTTGCCAGCCATCCAGGTTATGGTCGATTACCATAGATTGTTGCAGCTGGATGCAACGTGAAGGATTCAAGAGGTTCCACAAAAAAGAATACCACAGCAAGCTATAAGAATCGGGAAGTGTACATGACCTGGTGAGGTGGGGGAGCCAGGAACACACAGAGCCAGGAGCAGTCAGAACAGCCAGGATCACTAGGGAGGGTGCACAAATGCTGAGAAGCTGGCGAAGTCTAGGAGTTGAGGCAGCTAGGGTATCTGGAAAAGCAGAGACCTTGACACCCTGGGAGGTGATTAGACCTAATTTAGCACCTGACCCTTGTCACAGATGACATAGAAATCACTCTGAGACTCTGGGACAGTTGAAGGGTTTTTATTTGTCTTACGGTTGTCCCTCTCTTTCCTCTGGCCACGACCCTCTTCCCTAACTCACGCATCAATAACACCTGGTTATTACCATCAAATGGTATGCTATACTGTTTTATTGCTGTCTTTGACTACTGATGTTTCCCTATGTACAGGCTAACTAAATTCACTCAGGGACTTCCTAGGTTTTCCTACTCTTAACAGAAGTGTAATTGAGATAGTGCCTTACACGTACTCAGTTGGACTTAGCTGGGCTAGGTTGCGCACAGTCACCTCTTCATTTCTATTCTGGAATCTAAGCCCCACCACCTTACTTGTCCCACCACTCTGTCCTTCCAATGTTTTACTCCTCCTACTTCTTGCCTCCACCCTTCAATGTCCATTCTCCTCCCTCTTCTCTTCTTCACTACTACTTTCCTCCTTTACATTCTTCGTCCCCTTAGTAGTCTCTTTCCGCCTACTACTACTCTCCTCTAACTAGTACTCTCCAACTACTGCTCTCCTCTTCCGGCTGCTATTCTCCCATTCCCACTACTACTCTCCTCCCTCAACATCCGTGGAGGATCAGGAGGAGGACACTGACGCGGTGAAGACATTTTAAGCATGATATGTATTATAAAGTAAAAATAAGGCCTAATTCTCCGTATATCAGTGGGGTGTTCCCTACCTATCTTACTAAGGTGCTCGTCAGTCAGGATGAATGTCCAAAAACAAGCGCTTCCACTGTTAGAAATTTATAAAATCTCTTTTTTTTACCCTGTTGTATAGATTGTTGCTCCCTCTCCACACTCATTCCGCTGGTCTTGGTGTTTTCTCAGGTTTCTCTTATCTCCACCCTCCAACTATTCTCTCCTGCCTCCCTATACTCTGCTTCCTGCTCTTCTCTCTCTCTCGCTTCACACTCCTTCCCTGCTCTTTGCCGCTCTCTCTCTATCGCCACTTTATCCGCCCGTCAAACTTCCTCCTGGTCTTCCCTCTCTCCAACACTCTACTCTTCCACCGCTATACCTGCACTATGCTCCTGTCTCTCACTTCCCTCTTTCCTGCACACACACTCACACCCATAGCCACTCCCAAACCTGCTTTCAAACCCCCCTGTTTCTATCTATCTCGCTCCAAAACTCTTCTTTTACTGCCTTTTCTCTGCCCTCCGAAATTATCTCCCTCCTCCTACCGGCGTGCTCTATCCCTCCTATTCACTTCCAACCCCTCACCTTACTTCCCTCACAAGAATACAAAAGTGGATGCCTCTCTATCAACACTTTATCTCACTTTCTCCAAACAGGCCAATCTCCTCTGCAAATTCTTCTCCAACCGCTTAGCACTCCTCCCTGTTCCCTTGGTCTACTGCCTCCTCCGACCTCTCCCATGCACCTTTCATCTCCCACTGAAACTGTAGGCTTTTTAGAACTCTGCCTTTCCTGTTGTGGAGCTCCTCTTGGTTTCCAATGGCTCAGCTAGCTGCTTTCCTTTGTCCACTTTTTCTGTGCAATTGAGGAGGGTTTCTCTGTCTTCGCTGTTACCCTGCAGTCTCTTGGCAGTTTCAGTTCTTGGGTTGCTTCCCCACTACTTCCCAGGAGTGACATTTGTGGCACAGAGGTTTGTCGTGGTCAGCTTGGGCGAGTTTATTTTTTTATGGATCGTGTTCTGCAATTGTAACTTTGTCTCTGTGGGACTTTCATGGACCAGATCTGTGCATTTAATGTAGTTTTTTCCGACATCCATACAGAGTGAGGAGATGTATTAAAACACTCACTGGTGACCTCCAAAGAACGGAAACTCTTAAAGGAGAATTTATCATTTCCTGTGCTGAGTGTTTGGGTCTGGCTAGGATTCAGCAGAAGTAATGTTTCAGTTAAGTTGCAGTGAGTAATGCTTCCAGTGCCAAGCTATCCTGGTGGTTTATTGTATTGGGCAGGGTTCCAAGCCCCAGGGCTGGCCGAGGCTATGTCAATCTAACTGTCCTCTGCTAAAAAGCGCAATCGCGGGGAATGATCACAGGGATCCTCTCAATTTCACCACCAAGCCCATCGTCCACTGCCTCATGGTGCTGCTCTCTCTCTCTCCGCGCTGCAAAACCAGCCAGGGAACGTTTTCACAAATCTTATAGCCGTACTCCAACCTCTGTTTCATACACCTAAAATAGTTATACCATATTAATTCAATCTCAAGTCTTCCATTGAGATCTTCTCCTGTGGTATATGAAAGTGGGATCAACCGGTCTAGACCCAGGAGTCAGTCTTAGATGAGTGTCACCTCCCTTTGAAATAGCCCTCATGTCAGAGAAGGCCATGTACCTATCGATAGTCAAACTGAAGCAGTCATATTTGACCTTCATAGTCCTGTGGATATGGTCGTACAATTCTTGGATAGAACTCTGGTTTCTATGGACTTAAAAATAAGGGTACCCCAAGGTACTTAGGTGAGGTTACTCATCAGGCCTGGCCACAAACCATTACATAGTTGTAGAGGCAGAAGTTGTAGACTGTGACTACCGGGGTTTGTAAAGGCGCTCCGCATTAACAGTTTGACTCAAATATACACTGTCCCGAGAGAGATGCCATTGCCCAGCCTATGTACAAACTGATCTGCATATCACACCTGGAGGTTGGAGCTATTCTTGACTATACAAGGTGATAGGGCCGGATCGACCCACCACACAATTAGACAATCCCTTTATGGGAAAGCTAGAAAACTCACATTGGAGTGACCCATCCTTGGCTTTTCTGCAGGTAATCCTCCTAGAAAATGGAGCAGAGAAACAGGCACTTATTTTTGTAGTGAAATGAGGATTAGTGGGTTCTATGTGTTAATATCCCCGCAAAAATATCGCCATATTTTTGTGGCGATATTGACCCATGGACCCTGCGGGGGGCACCCCCGCACCCATAGAATATCCTCCCCAAAAATATTGCCTATGGCGAGACTAACGGCCATATGTACGGCAATATTTTTGATGGGGATATTTTGTAGGGATACCGATTAGTGTACGTAGGGGAGAATAATGTGAAGGGAGGCATGACCACCTGGTACCAAGTGCTAGAGCCATCTCTCTTCTAACCCATGGTACTAGAAATGGTTCACATATAATTAACCACCGGATAGCTTTGAACCTCTGCGTTAGTTTATTTATTTACTTATTAAGCACACTTTCACCAACGGGACCATCATGGCACTACTGGGAGATAGGCATATATATCGAGACATAGACCTGTTTTGTTAGTGTTTTCCTGTTCAGTCTTACATGCCTTACTCCAACTCTGTTTTCTTGTCAAGGGAAAAGTAGTTACACCACATTGACTTTTGTCTTGCGTCTTCCATTGATCCTTCGGTCTCTGACAGGGGTGTTTCATGTTTCACCTTTTTACATGTCTAATATTACTGACAACTAATTTACATCGATTATCTTTCCTTTAATTTGCAAATTTACTGCTTCATAAATGAAAAATATGTTTCAATCATCACTAGCAAATCAAAATTGTAACCTCTTTTGGAAGCTGTGGAGTATTAGTTGTTGTTTTCGAAACTCGAAAAGGGACATCGACAGTGCGTGCCAGTAATACTATCCCTAGTGTGACGTCTACTGTACCTATGGTGCTTAACGCGTCGAGGTCCCTCAGATCGTTTTTTTCTGCCATCATAGTCTGTCGCATATCACAGAGTTCCTTCTTGGCTATCACCATTGCTTAGAAAAATTCAACTTAGAATATTCTTTCTGTCCTTTGATATCCGTCTACTGCAAGATCTTCGGCATCAAGTATGAATTACTATTGTCGAAAACTACAACAACTCGTCTCGATGAACCTTTCCCACAGCCTTGGAAGGCCTCAACTGGCCTTGGCCCTCCCAGTAGGGAGAGTGGGGGGTAGTTCATTCTTTAGTCTCATTAAGAGAATGCATATTCCCTTCTCTACCCACTTATCGCTCCTGGCTGCCTTCCCCATGCAGAATGGAGAATACACTCTTGAAGTTTTGCCGGGTGTGCAATCTGTCTCCCAAGAGATCACGCTGAAGGACAGTGCAAGTCGTACAAACGAGTCCGGCCCAAAACACTCAAGGACTGCAAAACAAAACGATGGGCTCACCATGCCATGCAGGCCGAGGCCGCCATGGATGTCGAGGGAGCCTCCATCGATGGCAGCATCTACGCCTACAGTGATGCCGAGGGTACTCTGGATCTGTTCATACCCGCGTGCAACCCCCCCGACCCAAACAGGCAGGCCGGCGGTTCGGCTACGGGGACGACACCCGGCGGCACTAGCACGATGAAGTCGCACTAGAGAAAACACACCTCACATGGCCGATAATCGATCACAACGCCGACCGGAAGGCCACACGCAGCGTCAAGGGGGACGTCCGAAAGTTCCTTGTCCTCTGGGCCATTGCAGTCGCCACACGACAAGCCCCCGAAACAGACAATCAAGTATGTTTCCGACACCGTGTCTAAAACCACAAAGTCCTCCCACACCGACCAGGCGTCGAAAGACTCATCGACAGCCCCCTCGCATGCCAACCACCGAATGTCGAAGGCCGAGCCGAAGGCCTCTTCGAAGACTAAACCGAGCTTGAAGATGAGCGAGCTCATTAAAAAACACATCCCAGACACACTGTTAAAGAGCCGAATGTTGAAAAATAAGTCTTCTAAAACACAGGGAGAGGGCTCTATTTCTGGGACTATGAACCAGGGGGAGGGTACCATTTTGCGGGCTTAGCACCAGAAGACCTCCTGCACCAGAACCAATATCTTGAAACACTTGTGTATAGGCGTGTTATAATTGCTGTGTCATAGCATATATCATATAAACCCCCCACCCCCATGCCTCTTTTCCCCCAGCAATCCCAAGTTCATCTCAATGGACTGCAGAACAAATTCATAAGGTCATGAGGCATATGTCCTACCTAGCTAATTTCTTTGATGACCACCCTGAGCTCTTGCAAAACCTTCAGGGTGCCCCACACAGTGGGCCAGTAACTACTCAGACCTCGTACAAGCTTCCACCTCGCAGCAGGGCTTAGGGCAGCATGCTTATTGTTAAACCATTCAAGACTCCCAGGACCCTGGAATTTACACCGACCAAGGGGACATGGGTGATGTCGACCAATTTTTATGATGATGACGAGGACGTCTACGTCATCCAGTCGCCAGATCACTCAGACCAGCCAGTGGCAGACTCACCAGTGGATAACCAAATACAGTATAATGACCTGCTCCTAAAGATGGTAGAGCATTTAAAAATTAATACACAAGAAACACAAGTGGATAAGGATTTTGTTGAGGACATACTAGCAGATAAGAAGTCAGCTACCCAATTTATCCTCCTACTTCAATCAGTACAGAGACTCATTCAACCCTCTCTTATTACTCCTAATTTAACACAGGCAGTCAACCCGCGCATGGAGAAAGTATTCCGGCCAGCACCCTGAGACCCCTTTTACATCAGGGGACAGTTAAAACCTGACTCCTTAGTGGTAACAAGTACTAGAAAAAGAGCAGGAACAACTCTGGCCTCTTCCGAAGCCCCTCCTGATAAGGAGAGTAAACAGAGTTACACTTTTGGAAGAAAGGTAGCCTCTTCGCCAGTTTACCAGACTAGAATTGCTAATAACACCACCTTATTAGCTAGTTACAACTGTCACAAGTGGGATGAGATGGCCGAGCAAATAGCATCAATTCCAGAGTCCCTTAAAACACAACTGTCGCTCTCCATTGCAGAGGGTTAACAAATAGCAAACTGCATCCTCAAGAGCAACTTGGATGTAGCAGACAATGCAGGAAGACTAATAGCAGAGGGCACTTTGGTCAAACGCCACCCGTGGCTACGCCGGTCTGGCTTCAAGCTCAGTAATATGGGCGTAAAAACCAACGTGTTGTTTGGAAAAGCAGTGGAATACGCTCTACAGAGCACGAAAGAAGAATAGGACACCATAAAACCATTGGGTCAGCTCACCAATAAACCCTCAGGACAAAGAGGGGGCTATAACTGTTGCCATTTTAGAGGGCAAAACTCTCAATGAGCATCTGGTTACAACCAGGGTCAAAGCACGTCCTCTGGTTCATCACAGGGACAGTCCTCTCAACAGGGGTTTCAAAGAGGCCAAAGAAGGTCTCACAGTAGGGTCATATCCTCCTCCTCCAGAGGCGCGGCTCAACAGCCCCCAAGCAATGACCACCCGCTACAGGATCCCTCCCAGGCTACTCCAGTAGGAGGCCACAATTCATTCTTTACCCACGTATGGGAGGGAATCACCTTGGACAAGTGGGTACTTTTAACCGTGGCAGCCAGTTATTGCATAGAACTGATAAAGCAACCAACCACCCACCAAGACAAAGGAAAACCTCCCATGAAGAACATCATATCCAGTTGGAAGTGGTGAAAGCGCTCTTAAAGGACGCCGTAGAATTCGTCCCGGCGAACCAGGTAAATAAGGGTATTTATTCAGTGGACCTTATGATGCGCCCTGCAAACAGGGGGACTACATGGCAACCTTGGGTATGAAAGATGCATACTTTCATATTTCAGTGTTCCTGCGTACAGAAGATTCTTGCTTTTCAAAATAGCGAACTGGCACTACCAATTCAAGGCGCTACCCTTCAGCATAGCCTCTGCTCTAAGGGTATTCACCAAGGTACTGGCGGTAGTGGCAGCACATCTACGCAAGGAGTCAAAAATCCCAGTGTACCCGTACCTGGACGACTGGCTGAGAACCCCCAAATTAGCAAGCAAAATACCCAAAGAACAATCTACTTTTTCAATTGGGTTTCTCAATCAACCAAGACTTTCAAGCACACCTGTCACATCAGACAGTACAAATACTCAGACAGCACCACTGCTATTCTTTACATAAACAAACAGTGGAGCGCACACTCTCCAAGTCTGTCCAGGCTAGCACAAAAAATCTGGCAGTGGGCACTCGAGCAGGGCATGTTCCTAACATTGCAACATGTTCAATGGGAACTCAATTCTCTAGCAGACCCACTAGGCAGAGATCCTCTACCAGAAGAACATGAGTGGTAGCTCGACAAAGATATCGTAGACTGCATCTTCACACAATGGGGCTACCCCCTCTAGACTTGTTTGCAACAAGACAAAACAAACAATGCCCAGACTTCGCACCCAGGTTTTCCCAACATGACTCCAAGGGGAACGCCCTGTGGATGAACTGGTCAGGGAAATGTTCCTACGCTGTTCTCCCAACTCCTCTGATGAGCAAAGTGGTGAACAAAATGCACAAAGAACAAGTGACATTAATCCTAGTTGCTCCTATGTGGACGAGACAGCCTTGGTACCCAAATCTGCGCAAAATGACTTTGTGCGACCTGATCAAACTCCTGTGCCCTTTCAACATGCTCACACAGCACGGGAGGACAACATTACACCCTCGACCTCAGTCTATGAACTTGGCAGCTTGGCTCCTGAGGTCATAGAGTTTGGACATTTAAATCTACCTCAAAGATGTACGGCGATCCTCAAGGAGGCACGTAAACCTAACACTAGACACTGTTGCTTTAACAAGTGGAAAATATTTGTTTTGTGGTTCCAGATAAAACAAATAAGCCCAATGGAATGTACTCCATATGACATTCTTCATTATATGCTTCACTTACTAGACTCAGGGCTAGTGTTTAATTCAATCAGGGTTCACCTAGCGGCTCTACTTCTCAAAGTAAGGTTTCCTGGTGGAAAATCTCAGTCATTAGGCGTTCATGGAGGGAGTAAAGAGACTCCACCTCCCTCCCACCTATTTCAAACCTCCCGCCAGGGTGGGACCTAAATGTCGTACTTGCAAAACTCATGGGACAACCTTTGAGCCTATGCATAAGTGCAGCCCTTAAACACTTCTCATGTATATCAGCTTTTCTGGTGGCTATCACCTTCATAAGGAGAGTCAGTGAATTGCAAGCTTTGTCAGTGCAAGACCCTTTCTTTGTTATCCACAAAGACAAATTGGTATTAAGAAAACACCCTAGGTTTTCACCCAAGTTCATTTCAAAGTTCCATGTCAATCAGGCCATCGAACTACCAGCTTTCTTCTGAAATCCATCAAGCTAAGCTGAGAAAAAACTCCATACACTAGATGCAATGAGGGCGGTCCTTTACTATGTAGACAAGACCAGACCGTTAAGGAAAACCGACCAGCTGTTTGTCTCCATAGCTCCACGTCTCCAAGAACGCCACCTCCAGATGGATAGTCCGATGCATACAGCTCTGCTACTCTGCAAATAAAATACTGTCTTTCACACCAAGGGCTCAGTCCACCAGAGGTACAGGAGCTACCTTGGCCTTTATTCAAAACATCCAGCTGGATGCCTTTTGAAAAGCAGCTACATGGAGCTCCTTCCACACTTTTACTTGACACTACTGCATTGACACTCACTCTAAAGCAGATTCCCAGGTGGGCCAAGCGGTACTAAAACATCTATTTGCCGCTGTACCTTCTCATAACCCACCACCTTCTCCAAACACTGCTCGCTAATCTAATCATAGCATGTGATCTAAGCAGATTCCACGAGCCTCAGAAGGGATACATTACTCACTGTAATCGTATTTCTGATACGTGTATCTGCTTGTATTCACATGCACCCACCCTTTCTCCCCTTGGAGTAGAAGGTGCATAGATATTTTCTGGGCTTTCTTTGATACATAATCTGCTTTACTACACCTGTACTCACGCTAGACTTCATGCAACCTCATGTCAGAAACAAAACAACAACTGTAATACTATGCAGCTTCCACTAGATGTCGGCCTATGCATAGCATGTGAATCTAAGCAGATCCATGCATCAGAAATAAGATTAGGGTGAGTATTGTATCCCATATATAGGTAGGAAAGTCCATTTAAGCCAAGTCACACATTACACAATGCACCTAGTAACCATAACTGGAAGTTCATCTCCAGTTCTGAGCCACAACAGCAAGGCATTTTGGGTATGCAAATTGGCTCAAATGCGAACCCTTTTCTCCAGGAAATTGTCTTTGACTACGAGGGCAGTGCTACTTTATACATAGCTTAATCAACCCAAGGAAGACATTTGCAAGGCTGTCTGGACAACTACATACCTAGTTCCACCCTTATTAAGGATCATCAATGCAGTATAGTTCTGAAAGCCTTGTGGTTGGAGCATTTGGACATGTTTTCACAACCCCAAGAAAGTTACAGTGGGTTTAAAAATGTTTGAATAGATAATGTCTCCCCTAAACACCCGCATGATTCTTTAAGTGCATTTTGAATGGTTACCAAAATCATTTGAAATCTCAGGTTGTTTCCAGTTCCTTATTTCAACCTTGAGTTATTGTAGTTGCCGGTTGATGGTTTCAAACAGGGTTTGGCACTGTACAAATGACCAGTTACTTTCATTTGTAAGCAGCTATATTTTGGATGCTAATTGTTTTATTGAATAGTGTTTTCAAACCAACTTTTCGATTTCCTCTACCTTAATTATAATATTTTGTTTTCTTTGTGTTACAGTGAGTGGAGCATCTGGCATTCCTGAGAACAATCCACCATGCACGGTGAACATCCCCATTGCCCCAATCCACAGTTCTGCTCAAGCTATGTCCCCTACTCAAAGTATTGGACTGGTCCAGTCATTGTTAGCCAATCAAAATGTGCAGTTGGACGTGTTGACCAATCAAACCATTTCTTCGGGCCCTCCTGAGCATGCAGGGGATGCTAATCTGCAGTATGCTGTACCAAACCGCTACTCCAACCCAGGACAAGTAATATTTGGCAGTGTGGAGATTGGACGTATGATTCAAGCACCTCATCAGCACCCCTTCCAAGCGCCCCCTCAACAGCATGTCCTCCAAGCACCCCCTCAACAGCATCCCTTCCAACTACCCCCCCAACAGCAGAACTTTCAGGCACCACATCAACAGCCCCCATTCCAGATGCCCCCTCAACAACACCCCTTCCAGCTATCCTCTCATCCGCATTCTTTCCAGGCACCCTCTCATCAACATTCCCCCACCGTATCATCTCAACTGCACCCTCTTCAGATGCAATCTCAACAGCACCCCCATCAGGCCCTTCCTCAGCAGCATGCTCACCAGGCACCATCCCAACTGCACCCTCTACAGGTACCCCCTCAGCAGCATGCACATCAGGGACCTTCTCAGCAGCACACCCACTATACACCCTCTCAACAACACACCCACCAGGCACCCTTTCATCACAATCTCCAAGCACACACTCAACAGCAGACTCTTCAGGCGGCTTCTCATCAACAGCATCCTCATCCAGCACCCCCTCAACAACACCCTCTCCACGCATCCTCTCATCAACCGCACCCTCTCCAGGCCCCTTCTCATCAACCACACCCTCTCCCGGTACTCTCTCAACAGCACCCGATTCAGGGACCCACTCAACAGCACCCTTTACAGGCATCTTCTCAGCACCACTCTCTTCAAGGGCCCCCTCAGCAGCAACCTCTTCAAGCGCCCACCCTTCAACATTCCTACCAATCTCTCCCTCATCAGCACCACCTCCAAACACCACCTCATCAGCACCAGGGAGCAATGCAGATGTCAATAGCAGATCATGGGGAAAGGGACCATGAACACTTGCAAAAAGCTAAAATGGTACGACCAATTCAACAATATGCGGAAGCAGATGCTCTTGTTTTCAGCTCAGCACCAGAAATTCAAATGACCAAGATGAATCCTCCTCCTCCATATCCAGGAACTATTCCAGCCCCGCCAACTGCGGCTCCACCTCCCCCTCCAATTCTACAGTCCACTTTGGATCTTTGCCTCAAAAGGGGTGACTTTTCAGTCTTTTCACCAGGAAATTACCAGACCCCAGTCGGCTATGAGAGGATAACAACATTTGATAGCAGTGGGAATGTAGAAGAGGTTTGTCGCCCTCGAACACGGATGCTGTGTGCACAGAGCAACAACTTCACATTGCCAGGGCCTGGGAGTTCCGCTACTTTAAGAGTTTCTGCGACAGAGAAAAAAGTTAAGCAGCCATGCACTAGCGCTACCTTGAACAGGCTCACTGTACCTCGTTATTCAATACCTTCCGGGGATCCGCCACCATATCCTGAAATTGCCAGCCAGTTGGCACAGGGAAGGAGTGTTGGTCAAAGACTAGACAGTAGTATTATACATGCCACCCTACGGAGAAATAGCAGAGAGGCTGCCTTGAAAATGGCTCAACTAGCTGATAATCAGCGAGCTACTTTGCCTCATCCTTCAGATTCCCAGAGACCTTCTTTGCCATATCCTTCAGATAGCCAGAGATCTACATTGCCACATCCCTCAGATATTCAGCGAGCTACTTTGCCGCATCCCTTAGATAATCAGCGAGCTACTTTGCCTCATCCCTCAGATAGTCAGCGAGCTACTTTGCCACATCCTTCAGATAGTCACAGAGCCTCTTTGCCACATCCTTCAGATAGCCAGAGAGGTACATTGCCATATCCCTCAGATATTCAGCGAGGTACTTTGGCTCATCCCTCCGATAGTCACAGAGCTACTTTGCCTCATCCTTCAGATAGTCAGCGAGCTACTTTGCCACATCCTTCAGATAGTCACAGAGCCTCTTTTTCGCATCCTTCAGATAGTCACAGAGCCACTTTGCCGCATCCCTCAGATAGTCACCGAGCTACTTTGCCTCATCCTTCAGATAGTCAGCGAGCTACTTTGCCGCATCCCTCAGATAATCACCGAGCTACTTTGCCACATCCTTCAGATAGCCAGCGAGCTACTATGCAGCAAACGTCAGAAAGCCAGCGAGCTACCTTGCAGTACCCCTCAGATAGCCAGCGAGCTACCTTGCAGCACCCTTCAGATATCCAGCGATCTACCTTGCATCACTCATCAGATAGCCAGCGAGCTACTATGCATCATCCTCCAAAATTGAAAAGCAATGTTGTGACATCACAGTACCAGCAGAGGGTACCTTCATCTTCATTTACCTGCAGTCAGTGCAGCAGCAGTAACAACAACAGTACAAACACTAATAGCAGCACTGCAGTTAGTAATATTAGATCTGATTTACCTTCTGGGAGTGTTGCGCATCACAGTACAGTCATTGTGCACTCATCCAGTACTTCACCTTTGACCTCCCAGTCTTCATACAACCTTTTAAGTCCAGTGGAGACATGCCGAGATCGAACAGAGTATATCAACTCTGCCTTCACAGAAGATGAGGCACTTTCACAGCATTGCCAAATGGAAAAAGCACTGAGGCATACAGCACTGACTGAAGCTGCCATGGGAGTGAAGCGCCCTCCCCCATACCAGTGGGACCCGGTCGTTAGCGAGGACATTTGGGTTCCTCAGGAAAGGACAGCTCAAACATCAATGCCAAACCATCACACGCCTCCCCTTTTGACAATTGGGCAGTCACAACATGTGGATATGTCTCGTGTGCCGTTCGTGTCCCCAAAATCCCCGACTAGTCCACTTGCCACGTTCCAGCTTAACTATGGAGTTAACCTTCCATATCCGGGAAACTACAGTACCCCTCCCCTTCAGGGAATGCAAGCTCCTTGCTCCCCAAAGGAAGCATCAGCCCCAGCACAGTTTGCACAGCATGAATCGAGCTTAGTGCTTCAGCCAGGTTATCAATCTAACCTCTCTTCTTGCCCCATGCCACCTATGTACCCCGGAAGCAGCACTTGTTCTAGTTTACAGCTTCCAGCAATAGCTTTGCACCCCTGGAATTCCTTCAATTCATGCCCCCCTATGCAGGCCTCAACAGGCACCCTTTCTCCTAAACAGCATTCGGCAGTGGAGAAACCGGTCATATCTTCTCCACCAGCGGATCCACAGAGCCGCGTAGGCACAGAGGTCATGGTGGAAACGTCAGACACTTTTCAAGAGGTGCTTTCGCTGACTGAGAGCCCTGTGCCACAACGGGCGGACAAGTTTGGTAAGAAAATCCGGAAGCGCTTGGACAGCCGAGCTGAGGAAGGAAATGTACCAGCAATTGCAGAAGGTAAGGTGAAAAAGGAGGCAAGAACGTTGAGTGACTTCAACTCCCTAATCTCCAGCCCCAGACTAGGGAGGGAGAAAAAGAAGGTGAAGAGTCAGAAGGACCAGCTTAAGTCCAAGAAGTTGAATAAGACTAACGAGTTTCAGGACAGCTCGGAAAGTGAGCCAGAGCTTTTCATTAGTGGAGACGAGTTGATGAACCAGAACCAGAGCAATAAGAAGGGTTGGAAAACTAAAAGAAACCTAAGGACAGGCAGTGAGTTGGATGAATTCAAGTGCCGAAAAGCCAATGAGAAAGAAGATGGAAGGTTTGGAAGTCAAGGGTTTGTGTATGTGATGGCAAATAAGCAGCCTTTGTGGAATGAAGCAACGCAAGTATACCAGTTGGACTTTGGAGGACGCGTTACTCAAGAGTCGGCAAAAAACTTCCAGATTGAGCTGGAAGGACGACAGGTAAGGCAGACCAATATTTCTTCTTCCATGTTTTAGTGCCAACAGAACTGATATGTTTCCATTCTCACAGAAACCGCATACTAGCTCATACAGACAACGTAGTTGTGACCTTATTTTTATTCTGTCAAACTAAGGGTACATTACCAAGCATAATCATCCCTATGCACTGTAGCGCCAGAAAGCTTGGTGGAACTAGATGCGTTATGCTATATTTTCAGGATGAAAGCAACAAGTTCACTGATGTACGTTTGCTATTGTTATTTGTTGTTGATCAGAAATTGACCCTAATTTGAGGGACGGAAGTTCACAAATACTGTTTTCAATCAAAATATTACTATCCTTTCTCTATTACAAGCAGTTTCGAAGTACGTATTATTCTTAGGGTTATTTCTCTTATGTACCATCCACCTTTTGTCCGTACACTTGAGGACAACCCACGGATCAGGGACGAGACCGGAGCCTGTGGCAAAGCAGCATCTCTTAGAACTGTCTGGCAAGCACAGGTACGTTCCAGTTATGCCCCTGCAGGCTGCCACACCCACACACCTCTTCCAACCCCCAATCTCTTTGTGTCAGACGGGACGGTGCAAAGCACTATTGCTTTGCCTCATTGTGCCCATATTTTATCATTCCTTTGCATCCCATACCCAGTAGGTTCAAGCGTGGTACGGTTTATCCAAGGAGGTTTTCCTCAGCTGACCTGCACAGTTTCTGCCTCACCTGTTTGGGTCAGTCACACGTGTGACGCACCCGAGATGCACGTGGATCCCTATTGGGATGCTCTCTCCTTCGCAGAGTCTATGCCAGGGAGGAGACCTTCGAAGAACCTCCACCAGGGCGCATCGAGGGGTTTGTCACGTCGAAGACCAAGTTACAGGTAAATAAATTCATATTTACAAGGACACCTTGCTTTTCGGTACACACTTGTGGGTTTCAACACACATGACCGGAATCAAACCGACCCCTCTAACACCCCTGCTTAAGCAGGACACACTGGGCACACATTCAAGGTCACTCAGGGGACTTGTGATAAACTCCACCCAGGTGCACCTGCTAATCACTCGCGCACACCCCGGGCCAATACTCAACAGCATGAACACAAGAGGGAGCTCGCTCGTCTCTGTGCAAGTGCAACAGCCAGACCCCAGGACCGTTAAAAAGAACATCGGAGGGAGCGCTAGCCTTGCTCCTCAGGCCACACACTGTTCATCGAGCCTGATAACATGAGCCACGATGCGAGGGAGACAAAGACCGTCCTTGCAGACTCAATGTCATGTATTGGAAGGGGAGAAAGAAAAAGGAGCACAGGAGGACTGGGACAGAATCCTGCGCTGGTAAGCTTAGATCATATGTGCCACATCACTACCTCCCTGGTCTTCTACCGTTGGTGAAATTGCATGGCATGGACAAGCATGGGTATGCATGTGTCAGTTGACACATGGAGGATCTTCGCAGGAGACCTATTTTGGGCACAGAGCGCAGGGCATCCGATGCGGATGTGGGGGAGGGGGTGGTACCCCTTCTCCACCTTAGGGGATGACCATGGCCGCACCACCAACAGTGCCTTTAACACTGGTACCAATGCTGGGCACGTGTACACTGGACAACCCCAGTTCAAGAGCTGTATTTCGGTGCACCCTTCTGGCCCCTAGTCCATGCACTCTGGTAAGTGGCTGGACAGAGCACTCAAGCACTACGCTAGAAGCTGATTTACAAGAAAGGAGCCGGTCGGGGGTTGCTGCCTGGCCTGACTGATGAGCTTCTGATGAGCAGGTAAACACATTTAATGGCCAGCCCTGACACATGACATCATTCATTTTAAGACATTATGAGGGAACTGCCGCCACTACCTGTCCCTCTGGAGAGATTCAAGTCTCTCTGGTTGGGGAACGGCCATGGACTGGTGAGAAGTCCACGACCTCTGAAGTTCACAACAGCCTCACCAAATAAATCTTCTGCAATTGAGGAGAAGGGCACTCCGTTGGTGAGATTGATTTCTTCCATCCACCGCTACAGGTCCGGGTGTAGTGACACTGGAATATGATTGTTATTCTTGTGGGGCCCCTGGATAGGACCCACCTAGAACACCCCAAAGAAAGTCATGTCGAAAAGGCATTTGCCTTTAGGCTATCTCGATTAGCCAATCTGACAATAGCAGTAGGTCTTATCGATCTCTAGTGACCATTGCGGGCATTAGGGAAGCCTGTGCTAAGGAGGGAAAAGCCCATGGGAGAGGAGTGAGAGAGGGATGGCCATTAGTGAAGCCCTTATGAAAGATTTTAATTTTTTTAAAAAAACTTGAACCATCTTAGAGAGTTGGTGTGTTCTTGAAGCCATCTGTGTCAGAGTAATAATGACTGCACAAAAGACTGTCACTTAACACTTTCATTTCTGCAGGCATGTTTCTGCTGCACTAACGTCATGAGAGTTAAATGCAGAAAGGAGTTAGAGGTTACAGCATGCCTACTTGAGTCCCCTTTCTCTCTTCATGAACAGGTGAGCAAGCCCAGAGACAGAGAAAAGGGGAATCTAAGGAATAAGTGGTGGAGGAGTAGAACCGGAGTAAGTGGGCACATTCCTAGGAGCACTGGAATAGAGGAGAATAAGCTGAGACATGGAGGCCCGAAACACTGTGTAATGTCAGTCTAATGTTGTAAAGATAGTGAACAGGAGTGAAAGTGCACAATTTGCCTGCCATGAGCATGCAAAGGAAGGCTGGCCATGAGAGACCTCTAGATGATCTAAAGAAGCAAAATTGGGGCGCGAAACCACCAAACAGATGAGGCGCCGATCAGAGAGTGGTGCAATTAGAGTCACAAACCCAGAAAGATTTGATTCTCTGTTCTGTGAAGCACACAAGCATTCCCTGTTCTAGGTGTAGAATTAGGAGTAGGGGATCAACAATAACCAGCTAAGTTAGGAGATCCTCTTGGCTGAGGAAATACTGTAGAGACTGGGAGACAGAACAAAGCCTGTGAGTATGAACTTTTGGGGGAACATCGAGACAGGAGCAGGCAGAAGCTGATCAAGTATGGCAGTCCAAGGATAGAAATTAAGATTGAGGAAACATTCTGGAAAGAGTAAATTAACAAGCCTTAAGGTTCAAGAGGTTCACAAAGGAAAACTGAGAGAAAAGTGTAGATGCAAGTGTGAAACCCTGTAGCAAGGGAGTGCATACCATTTTATAATCTGTTAGGAAGAGGGTCAGGAAGACTGTTAGTATAAATGCCATGTGAACTTTTGTTAACCATTGAGGACGGCAGTTACAAGAAAAGGATTATTGCCCAAGAACCAGGAGGTAACAATAAATCTTAACAAAGGAAGGATTGCGAAGAGAAAGAGATACACAGAATTATCCATTTAAGTGCCCTGGTAAGACTCAAAAGCTAGAAAACAAAAGTGTGTCAGAAAGCAAAACAATGATTGCACATGGTGCATGTCAGCATAGAAATAAACTCACAAAACTAATAACAAGAAAGAATTTCAAACTGTCAGGATGTAAGATATGGACTTTATGGGAATTGTAGTTTCAGGCACATTGCAAGAGACTGAGCAAGTTTACATTGGGAATTGTAGTCCTGACTAACTCCCAAAATACTTTTGGGAAAGCAAGTGCATGTTGTAAATAATATTTAAGTATAAGCACAAGGGACTGTGGGCCCTGCCATTGCAGCTTTGCTTCCTATAATGTGGACCAGCGAAATTAGTCCCGCCCCAGCTTCTGTAACAAAAAAATAAATCTAGGAGTGATCTTAGGTCAAATGTATCCTTTGTTCAAATTGCCTCTATTGTAAGAAAATGCCACTACATGCTTTTCTTTTTCTTCAATGACTTCCTAGCTTCAGAACTAAATCACAAAGTCCAAGTAATTGTTAGTGTCTCTCTCTAAGGGATAAACCGCCTTCAACTCATAGGAAAATAGTGCTGCACAACTCCTTTTTGGCCTTTTTAAGAAATGTGACCATGTCTCTCTGGTGCCCTGCAAACTATGCCCTGGCTTCCGATCCGGACTGGTACTGCCATTTAAAGATATGCATCTCACAAGAGGAGTAGTATGCGACTCTGGCCCCAAATGCATCTTTCGCTACTTTAGAAATATGCACCAAATAGACCCCTACAGTCCAGTACCTCCAGCATGCTGGCCCCGTCCACCTACAGATTGAAGACAGTGGGCAAGAGATGTCTAACTGTTGCATTTTTGGAGCTTTCCCCAACTCAACCAGGTCTCCTGAAAATTAGGAAAAGGTTAAAAAACTCTTATTAAAGTAGATTTTTACAAACATGGTCCGTCTTGCCCCGACACTGTCCATATACTCATATGTCCTATTAATGCACTTCCGTTTAGCTTAAGAACAAAAATAAAAAGCAACGTTTACTTTCCCAAGTTGAGAGTATATTTTTTATGCAACGTTTTGATATCCTTGATTATCTGCTCCTTGGCATTCATCTTCCATATCACAAATTTAATCCCCACTCCCTGTTATCCCATCACCCGTCTACACCTATTCCTTTGCGCCCTGAAATGTTGTGCGTGCGTGTTGGCATATTCCAATACACCAAATGGATCAAAATCAGAATGGTTGCATCTTGAGCCTTGTAGTCCCAATAAAAAGACTACAATACAGAGGAATTACAGTCTAATGCATTGCAGGTACCCCAAGAAAGGAAGAGATTGGAATCAAGAGTGTAACGTCTTAAGAATTGCTCTGGAAATTGATTACAGAAACTTTTAAATTAAGTAATTAAGAAGCAAGAATTTAACATCCTAACAATGAGATCCAGAGCCTTTTGAACCTATACAACAGATTAACTGCAGAGACCTTAAAGCATATTTCACCCCAAGGCAAACATGATGACTTGAGAGAAAAATTATCAAACAACCCGTGAATCTTTAATAAGACGTGGTGTTATTCATTAAGTTTTCGCTACAGGACGCGCATGTCAAGTTCTTAACAGTGGAAATATAGTACCAGTGATGTTATCACTGGAGAGGTCAACAGCTGATTTACTAGCAACATTCATTCCTAAAATGGAAAAGAGGGTGAATGCTCTTTACCAATTAACAAGGAACCCCTCACACAATCATTTCCTCCTTCCTCTGCAGGGAAGGGTCTGTGGGGATTCAGTTTGCTCGGATGATGATTGACATAGCAAAGCATCATGCTCCTCCATTTGAGATTAAGCATGAAAAAGTGAGTGGGATAATCTGTGCTGATTTGTGGATTAAGATGACTGACCTGCATCAAGAACCCCTATGCTGATTGACAGTTGCATGCATGTTGTGTTTGAGCAACTGTACATGTTGAAATTCCCTATCCCTTTGGCAATTAACACTGTCATACAAGCAATGTAAACCGTGTACTCGCTCATCTGGCAATTATTCCTAAAAATATAAGACGGACAAAGTTATAAAGTGAATTTAGAAGTATTTTATTGAAAAACGGTATATCCAAGAAGGCAATATTTTTGTATGGCATCCCAGAGTCTTCAAGCCTCACTTTCCTGCTCACCACACTTGTGCAACAACTGATTTCCCCTCTTTATTATTTGTGTTTCTCAGTCAGTCTTATAAATGTATGATTTTATGCATTATTCCCTGTCCCTAGATTCACAATGTAAATGGATAATTGACTCACAACTCCGATATTGGTTTTTTAAAAATATTTATTTATAAATGTTTAACAACATCATAACAAGCAATAATTATAAAATGAATTAAGATCCATACTCTGCAAAATTAAATACAACCACACTATTGAACAATATGAACCCACAGTAAGATAATCCAATAAATACGAGTCAGAAAAATAAAAACCGAAAAGAGAACAAAAGAGAAGAAAAGAAAGTTAAAAATAAGCCCCAAAAAAAACATGTATAGAATAATTATGCACCATCACATATCCCACCTAGAGTTTAGTAGCAGGCAAATTTAGAAATCACACATAAATATTGTTAAAGGTTGACCACACTTCTTCATACATATCCGAGCGGTCCTTATCTTTATAGAACACTTTCTCAAATGTAGACAACGACACCATGTAATTTATCCACCCATTCACTCACAGCTATTTCCTAAATTTCTACACCTTTAAAATTGTTTTTTGCGCAACCACCAGTGCTCTGACTCACCACATTCGCAAACAATAAGCAGCCCCCTTACTACAGCCACTCAACCACAATATTGTATGTTTCTGGCATCCTGAAACATTTGCACCTACAACCAGCTCCAATGTGATCCAAAACCTCCTTCCAAAACACCTCCACTCTAGTGCAATTCCACAACATGTGCAAAAATGTTCCACTCAGTCTGCCACACAACCCCAACAATTATCATCCTCCTGAAGCCTTTACAAACACATGTTACCCAAAGTCCGATATAACCTCCCCAAAATCTTCTGCTTCACAAGTTGCAAATTCAGATCTATTTTAAGTATAACAGATTCTTTAATTTCTCCTTCCCATTCAATATCCGACAAAACACATCCTAATTCTGTAGACCACTTAGAACGCAAATGATACCATCCAACAGAAAACTTTGCCTCAACAGTCTAAGGCTACACCTGCTTTAAATCAGACCCCTGCCTCCTTTTTATTAGGCAGTCTTTGGGTTCTTGGATTGGACAAGACACGGTAGGTGTCCCTTTGTATTCTTTCTGTGACTGGTAGAATTGGAACTGGCTAACCATAGACTTGGAGTAGCGTGTCCCCAGCAGAGTAGCCTTGCCCACCAGACCTCTGCATCTTTCCTTTTTGTCCTGCAGCGCCAACACATTGCGTTCCTGCTTCCCACTCATCTCTGTTTCGCTCCCTCTGCTCCCAACACCCGCCCATCCCCCATGTAATTGGCTAAGGCCTCCAGGAAGCTCGGCAGTATCACTACGCTTGAAGGAAATCTCTTCCCATTCAGCGTGGGTCAGGACGACCCTCCAATTTACCTGGTAAGGCCAGTAGAGTAGGCTTGCCTACCAGACCTCTGCATCTTTCCTTTTCAGCCCGCAGTGCCATCTGGGTGCCTTCCTGCTTCCCCTCCCCTCCCCTCCGTTCCACTCCCTCTTCCCGCCCACGCCTACCCAAATCTGCCCACCCACTATGTGATTGGCCAAGTTCTCCAGGAAGCCCCCTTAGCAGCAAGCGCAAGCCCCTGCGAAGCCTAACCCCGGGCAGCCGGCTTAGGGACACAGCAAAAGGCACCTCCCTTAGACACCTCCTGTTTGCCTATTGGCTGTGTATTGCATTTAGCTAACATATTTGAGTTTAGCCACTGTATTGCATTTAGCTACATTTTGGGTGTAGCCACGGTATTACATTTTGTGGAATTTTGTATGTAGCCTCGGTATTGCATTTAGCAACATTTGTAGTGTAGCCCACTGTATTGCATTTTTCTGCATTTTGAGAGTAACCACTGTATTGCAAATCTGTGTTGAAAGCGTACTACACTCTGAAGTTTGCCACTGTGCTAACCATCTCTGCTCCGGCTACTCTCCTGCATACCTCCCAAGTACCACACATGCCCCAAAGGGTCAGTCGCACTACACATAAAACACAAACCACACATCCACCACAACAAACATCCGCCAACCACAAACAACCCAGACGCTGGGACTTACCCTTCTGGACAGAACAAGCCAGTGCACACAATCAAAGCACGCTCAGAAAGTAGACACACACAGACGTCAGTTTCTCCTGGTTCTACCAGCACCAACGGAAGAGCACAGCCTATCCTATCCCTCTTCCCTCACTAACTTACCCCACCCTTTTTCTTACAGAGCCAAGTGAGTGCCTGGAGACCATGCAAATGGTAGCAGTTTGCGATAAGTCTACATAACATAGCAAACTTCCATTCCATGTGTAATGAAGATTTCTTACAAATCTTATATTAAGGGACATAAATCCTATAAACGAACAATATGCAAAGCATTGGCTCTAATTATTACCTTTTATTTTACTACCTGATGGTAATGCAGCTGAAAGCCAATGCTGACCTCTCACAGAATGGAAAATGGACTTTGTACTTTTCACCAGCACACAGGTTTTATAGATAAGGCATACGCAGATTATTTATAAAGTACATAATGTTTATTTATAGCTTGCTTTGCAACTAGCAAGCTTCGGAGGTTTAGTAGTTATGAGTAACGCCGATATCAGGAGCATTGCATATTATTTCAGAGAAGTGTTTATACATTTCTGCACAGTTCCATACACATTATCATGGAAACTTGTACTTCGCAATAGTTAGACACTGCAACAGTCGGGTCAAACTTAACTAGCCTATGTATCCTCACTGTACAAAGAAATAAGGCAATCTTCATTTGTACGATGATGCTGGACTCCTCTCGAATCTGCATTTTGACAAGATGCAATGTGGTCTACCTTAGTTTCCCACGTTGACCCATTAAGAACCGTTCTGAACCACCCAGCTGTTTACCTTTAGCATTTAACATGAATCTCCTTAACCAGCCCTTATCAGGAATGCCACAAGATTACAATCAATAGTCAATGAACAATCTGGGACAAAGTTCACTTCTGCTACAGGCTATGACATACAGACTATGCAAACCCGCCAGTCCTCTGACATCAATGCAGGGACGACAGCGGGCTGACAAAGTCTGTGTGAGTCAAGCAGGACCAACTCAAGAGGTACTTGGCCTCAGCAGAGGACCCTTCAGAGAAAATGGTACACGGGTTTTGGCTAGTTCACATAAGTTTACACTACCCTTAGTGTGCACGGGATCAATCGCTGAGGACAATACCTGAGCTGGACCGACATAAAATATGAAGAACATGGGTAACTCCAGCAACCCTCCATGATGTGTCCCCTTTAAGATCCGGGGGGAGCCATCAAAGCAAGCTCATGGATCTCAAGCATTGATGAAGCAAAACGGTAAAGGCTTTCCCCATCCCACAAGAAGGGTAGTACCTCTCTTCGACAGAGCCGCTCTGTCTTCAGTTTTACAGTTGACCCAGCATGCACAGACATGTTCACAATGGTTTCCGTTTGAGGCGTGTCTCTCTGGGGACACAGGCAGTCATGCAGAAGACAGCCACTCTACCCTCTAAACGGAACTCTAGGTCTTTCTCTTGGGCCAGGGATCTGCAACCTTTAGCTTTGTCATTTTTTTTGTACTACAAATCGCATCAGTCCCAGCCAGCAAACTCATTGTAAGGGGTCATGGGACTTGTCGTCCAAAACATCTGGAGAGCCACAGGTTGCAGACCTCCTGCCTTAGGAAGTCTGCTCAGGGACTCTTAAACTATGAAGGTTAGGGGCCAGTGGTCTACAGTCTTTTCAGGGTCCTCGGAATAACTACACCCCCACGATATGCATAAGGTGCAGATTAATGCAACTCCAAAGCAAATGAGTAGCCTGATTCGCTACTCATCAGAGAACTGCAGTTCTGTATAACAGGGGTTCCTTAGACTGCATGCACACCATTCCAGGTGTCTCTGTGGCTAATTTAGTCACCAAAGGTTCTAGGGCCCAAGCCCTATTTTCAGAACAGTAGTTGTCTGACTAGGTACTCTTCAGCACTGATCCTCAATTCTGTATCACAGGGATTGCTTTAAATGCCCTCACACCAGCTAGGGTGTCTGCAGCAATTGCAACCACCAAAGGTTCTAGTAACCCCAAGACTCATTTGGGTAGACCAGGAATAGTGTGACTGGTTAATCCACAGCACTGCCTGTCCTGGAGCACAGAGATTTCCCGGAACACCCAGTGTGTGTCTGTGCATAGCCACCAAAGGTTAGAGTGTCGGGGTTTTATCAGCGGAACAGGAATAGCCCAACCTCACCAGTGCGCCCTAATTTGGAACCATGAGGGACAGATGCGCTCCTCTCAAGGAACGGGGCCCCTTTAGCAGAGACTCCCATCTCTCTTTTTTTTACTGAACTCCTTACCACCAGAATCATCCAATACTTCTCGGTGGCTAGCTAGAGAAGATGGGCCAATAAAACATACACGGCTTTTGCCATACATTGGCAGTGATATGCCACTGTATCATCAGTCCTAGGCTAGAAGGAATGTCCTGCTCTCGGATGGGTAGTGCAAAATGTCTTCAACTACCATATAATGTCAACCCCTCAGTAAAGTCCAATTGTTTAGCAGTGACAACCTACATCCACTGTCCCCATGTTGAACCCGAGGGACATGCCATTGCGTGGAAGAAATTGAAAGAAATAACACGGCACACAATCTCTAAATCGGGAAGCACGCCTAAAGGAGTCCAGTTCGCAACACCCCTGAATAAGTAGAGGCCTGAAGGAATTGCACACCTTCCTGTACAAACGCACCAATGTTCGCATGCATGCCATGCCCAGTCATCCCCCCCACCCATAGGGCCTCCCAGAAGGTTTTCCCCCATTTTTTATTTTCCTACCCGCTTCATTAGCCTATGCCTACAACCTACCTCTGCAGAGGAGGCAGGCGGGAGGGGTGGTGTTACTGATGCATGTTGACGGCGCCCACCAAAGTATGCTGGTTAGTCAGTGCGGGCACCAGCATTTTCCTTGCTAGAGTTTTCCTGTGGCTTTGCTGCCTTAAAGTTCCTGGCAGGGATTCCATCGTTTCCTCTTTCTGCATCTCGAAAGAGATGCCAGCAGCTGCCACCAGGTCATGTACATTTTGCAATCTTGGGTCATTTCAGGTATATTGCGTCTAAGAAGGATTAGAATATCCCTAATGCTTCACTTCACCCAAGACATGAGTTAACCTGTCATTCGCTGCCACAATTTGATGCAGAAGCACTGCATTATTCGTGTACTCTACCCATGTGCCAATGCAACTAGTACTTTCCAAATCCCCCAAAGTCGATCTTTGCAGCCATCTAGTACATTAAATAAACTAGATTACTTCCTCTGGATCTTTGAAGCAATCATCCAACCTAAGTCTTTGGAGGGCATGTTGTACAACTTACATGACACCCATATGCAGAGAGCATACACCTCTCCCTGTTCAATGCCTGGGTTAACCCATGCTGGACACTGACATGGGTTTCCACATTTCAGGGTCACTAAAAATGAAAACACGTGTGGCAGGCCTGGGGACCAAAATCTGTGTAACACAGATGGCACGCAGGTTATAACTGAACAGTGATGGGTCAGAATGTTCACAGCACTACAGAAATGTGTAGGTCACTCAGCCCTTGAAATTGAATGTTGGGGCCCAGTGTTTTAAGTGGAATATGAAATTAAGGAGTGGGGGAGACTCTGGAAAGGGGCCTTGGCCAAATTCTACTGTGTGGCCTAAAGGAGGGGCAGGTGACGAGCAAGGGCCATCTGACCGTAACGGACAATACATCAGGAAGCACTGCAAACATGTAGTTTGGCCCGGTTTTATACGATCAGACCGAAAAAAAGGTTCGACCGTGCAAAATGACCAAAAAATGCTACCACCAAAGGTTCGAACACCAAAAGTTCGAACCTTTGGTGGTAGCATTGCAGGTAAGTTAAAAAAAAAAAAGACTGCGGGGGTGTCCCCCGCAACACCCCGCTCACTATGCTGTGTGGAATAGTGAGCAGGGTGTTGCAGGGGACACCCCCGCAGCACACCCGCAAAAAAAAAATGTAAAAAGTAGTATGGAAGTGTGTTTGCATGAGAAAGGTGCAGACTTTTGGTAGTTCGCACCTTTCTCATACGAACATTCTGGCCGCGGCAAAATCAGCGGTGGTCGGACCACTTAGAATCGTTTGGCCCACCCAGCATGGTCTTGGGTGGGCTTGTCTGCTTCCAGTCTGTACACTATGAATACAACTCCCTCTGGTTCAGTTTCCAAATAAACTGCTGTCTCTAAATAAATCCCTTTCTGACTCTGGATGCAAGCAATTCAATCATTGAGTAAATCACCTTCATGCTGTGAATTATTGGCCCAGCCCCAGAGTGCTTAATAATTCTTAAGTGTTCATTTAGGCTTTCAGCTCCCCTGTTGTCTGCCTCTCCCATGATAATCTATAGCTTTTGCCCCCATGCAAGGAAGGGTTAATAATATGGCCATATTCCCCAAGGAGGCATGTGTCCAATCTACCCGTCCCCCCCATGCTTTACTTGCAGACTGTTTGTTGTCTCCAGCTTTACACTTGCTTCCTTCACACCCTTTCGGAAGATGCCTTAAGTCCTAGTCCCCACTTTTCCATCCCAATGCTGCTGCTGCGCACCCTATGAGAGGAAAGTACCAATGTGGACACTTCAGGTAAAGATAGCAGTTCTGGCAACTGAGGGCAGGAAAGGATCAGCTTTGCACAAAGGAGGCCACAAAATACCTGCTAGGTACCTTCAGATACTCAATTACATTGTAACTCACAGTGGAGATGGGAGCCACTTTTATTAAAAAATTTAACAAATAGACTACCACTAGATACATCTCCCAAGGAAAGGGCAACTGTCCCTAAGTGTGGTGCATTACCCTAGTCAACGGCAGTGCGCCGGTTATCTAGGAAAGAGATAGAAAAGAAGCTAAATCTAGCTATTTTGCTCCACAGCCAAACACACAGTTATAGTGATTTTCAAGAGTCAAATATACATAAACTAGAGAAAAGGTATGGTATTAGTAAGGGAGTAGTATAGGGAACATTTTTTTTTTTTAATTTAAAAAAAGGTTATTTTAGAAAGAGTTAAAAAAACAGATGGGAGGTAAATGCCAACTTTATTGCCTGCGTCCTTTGTTTCTGATGGAGGAAAACTTTAGTTATAAAAGAAGAGAGAGGTAGACACTTTTCTAATCCTGACAAAGTGGGGCATCTATACATGTGGCGAAGTCCCCTTTTGTGGTCATCCAGTTTCAGCGACAACTAACAATTCTTTTTTGGTCGCATTCATCAGGACAAAACTGAAATATTGTGTATTTTCTATCTATACTCCCTTGGTATTGTGGTACGTCGGAGTGCAATTCTGTTCATTCAGTTAGTGAATAATTTCAGTTTGTATTTGGTTTACTTTATTTTCTTTCTATATGGGAGACATAAGAACATATATTGCACCTGCGTAATCAGGAAAATTGGTAATCCGCCTGTGTATTCAGTACCTATTTAGTTCATTTACTTACATCATTTGTTTCTTAACTTAGTGTAATTTCTTCCTTCTTTTTCACCTTCCGTGTTAGTACCATGTCTAGTGTGTTCTATGTCCCTCTCTATGGGTAGTGTTCTAAATGTAAACCATCTTTATCACCATCTTACCTCTTCATGGCGCTTATGTCTGGATCGCATCAGCATATCGTCCGCGGTTGCCCTACATTATCTATTTATTGCTGGAACATCTGGCATTTTGTTTAGTGCCTTTTCTCTTTGCCCAAGCACTTCTTTATTATTCACTGTGAGTCCACTAGTGAGCACATATTCACGTATTGTGGGTGGAGATACCCGAATGTTGTTGACACAACAGGTTTCAACATAACATTTATACCGGGTGCCGGCTGATCTTGCACACCTGGGCACCGAGTGTGGGAGATACATGCATGATAGTGTTGCAAGATGTTGCCAGTTAATCATTTCGTTCAATCCGATTATATCTGTTTTCAGACAAAGAATCCATTGTTATTCTCTTTTTGTCAAAATAGTACCTATGTACCCTCCTCGTGCCGTTTCTTTCAGTTTGTCCAAAACAATCCATGCGAGTCAATTTTTCAGTGTGATAGAATTTGATAAAGCGGTCAACCATTGGTGCTGTTAATTTTCTTGTGTGTATGCAAGTTTTATGTCATATGATTCATTTTTTTTCACAGGTCTATTGGAGCACACTCGCTGTCTATCAGCACAGTCTGTGTTTTGGGGAAGTAAGGAGGACAAAGCCGTGCCGGGCCCTCTGTGAGAACTAAAACTCAATGTCAAAAGGCTCCCCTCCATCTCACCCACACAGTGCTTTCATCTCCCCACTGGTTATAGGTGCTGAGGATCATGGGCAATACAGCACCCCTCTACCCCCTCCCCTCCCCTCCATTTAATTTGCATTTTTTTTCTGCAATACCTATTTTCCTATATTTAGGTATGACTGACTGTATTTTTACCAGGCAGAGATGGCTTCCCTGCATGCATTTATTTTCATGGCGTCCCATTCGCACTAAATCTCTTGACTGAAATTGTGCCGGGTGCTACCCATGGGGAATTTAGGGAGCCCTGGCAGTGCCCTGGCTCAAGGATGGTTTTTGGAGATCCGGACCACTGAAATTCCTGCGGGGCCTGTAATTATATTTGGCTGTTCTTTACTTACACAGATTGGGATGGAGCAGAATGCACCTAGGCCTGCCCACGGATTCCTCAGACTGGCAACATGCATGTTAAGAGCCTGTGTCCCCATAATGGCGCAGGCACATTGGGACTGCACATGCACAGCGGCTTGGATAAATGTTAGCGTAGAAGTCCAACATGTTTTCTATCACCATTTCTCTTATGTGCATGCATTGCAAGAGAGCGAGCAACAGTGTTTCATACCCATAATACTGTTTTCTGACGTTCCCTCCACCACCTCCTTTCTACTTTTGGGGCTCTATATGGATTGCTTTCACTGCTGGTCATTGGGCTGGATTTTCACAGAACCGAGATCCCGCAAAATATGTCTCCCAAGATCTCGGATCCACTGTTCAAGAGTTTTGTTTTTAATGGACATTTGCTGGCGAAGCCGGAATTCAAACACACGTTCTCAGTTTGAAAGTCGAGAGACCCACTAGACTATTTGAAAGTCTGTTCTGACTACATGTGAATATGCGTGTTAGGAGGCACTCTACAGAAAAATGTAAGCAAGCTTTGTAGGTTTAGAAGTTGGTGCTTACAGAATCATTCCAAACACTCCACTCCTCCTCTCTTGGGCTAGTTGTTAATAACTCATATTCTGAAATGGAAATATTTATTTCTGGGAAGCTTAGATTTATTTATTTATATTTATTTGTATTACACATGAGGGTAGGCCCGTAAGGCATAGTTACACAGACATGACAAACACAACATAAACTAACATAGCAGTATCAAGTCAGGAGTTGAAGGAAAAACCAGTGAATCAGAAAAATAATGATGTCTTCAGGGTTTGTTTAAACTTAGAGAGGGAGCAGCATAGTCTCAAGTCAGGGTGGGGAGGGCATTCCAACATTTTGAAGCTTCATAGCTGAAAGACCCCTGTGCTACCATTTCAAGCTTATCCTTGGCAATCTGTAGAAGACCAACGTTATTAGATCTCGGTGTCTTGCATGTCGGCAGCCATGCCAGCCGGTTTGAGAGGTATCCTGGGCTGATGCTGTACAAACACGTGTGCGTCAAGCACAACATGCGAAAGGAGATCCTGCTAGCTATAAGGAGCCAATGCAGAGCACGCCGTTCCTCGGAGGAATGGTCCTTTCTTCAAAGGCCTTCCACTCCTCTGACAGTGTTGTGTTGGACAATTTGAAGGCACATATTTCTCCTTTGTTAATGCGTTTTAGCAGGCTGGTGCCATAGTCCAGTTTTGCACCCATAACTTCCCTAACGATGGTAGCACTGTTCTCTCGTGACAGAAGCGCCCTTGGCTGTACCAGGAGCATGAGGTAGTATGATGTGGATGCCACTAGGCTACTCAAGTGAGCCCTCATGCTCAACTCCTGGTCTATAACTACCCCAGTGTCTTGACTTTAGGGAGGGTTGTAATACTACAGCCTGCTATTTGAAACATATGATACTCTGGGCTGAGTTTCTTCAGTCGTGCTGCTATGCCGACGATCATCAACTCCGTTTTAGCGTCGTCAAGCTCCAGATCGTTCTCCATCATCCAGGTTATCGTTCTCCATCATCCAGGTTTGAATGATGGAGTAGACTGAGTTGATGGCCTCAGTGTCCCTGATGTCTCCTGAGAGCGGGATGAGACACTGCGTATCATCAGCATAGTTTGTGTATAGCACTCCTTTAGCATCTAACAGTTTGAAAAGTGTCATGATAAATATGTTGAACCATATTGGCGATAGACAGGAGCCCTGTGGGAGTCTGCAGGTCACCACAAAATCATCTGCCTTGTGGGCATCAGCAAACACTCTGGCTGTGCGATCTGTCAGGAAGGATTTCACCCAGTTTGCTACTGAACATGAGAAATGAGCAGATTGTACGATCAACTTAGAGATCCACCTGGTTGAAAGCTGCTGAGAGATCTACCAGCATCAGGAGAGCTGTACCGCCTTTTTCCAGGATGTCTAGCCTATTCGCCTTAAGGTCCAGCAGGGTGGATTCTGTACTGTGAGCTTGGCGAGAGCCAGATTGCCTCTGTCCCAGGATCTGATGACTATCCAGAAAGCTTTGTACCTGTAAATACTCTGCTCGGTCTAGCATTTGAAGCCGAAATGACGCGTTAGAAATTGGCCTATAGTTAGATGGCACATTGGGGTCAAGGGAAGGTTTGTTTATTAGTGGGGATATCCAAGTATGCTTTATGCAGGTTGGGACCACACTTTCCTGGCAGCAAGAGTTGATCAGTTTTGTGACCATCTGGGTCACCTTCGTAGCGCATGCCTTAACTGCTTAGAGGAGCACGCATTGCCTTTACAGAATTTTGGCTTCAGTCTGTCCAGCAAGATAAGCACCTCACGTTCTATTAGTGGAGACAATTCAAATCGTGGCAATTCAGCCAGAGGGGTATTTTTATTAACATCAAACTCAGCCAGGATGTGTTATCCTACCCCGAGTTTCTCGTTTCACTTTAATATTTTCCTGTATATTTTTGATTATTTTGTTCATAACGTCCTGAACAGAGGTACACTATTTGTTTGTCTTTGGTGATAGCCGTCTTCGGGGACCTGGAGTCTCAAGTTCTATCGAGACCTTGAAAAGCTCCTTGATGTCGGATTCAGCACTTTTTGTTCTCTGCTCATAGGCAGATTTGTTTGCCTCTAAGGCAACGTCTCTTTGTTCTTTAGCTGCCGCCGTGTATCTCGCTCTATTTACTCCTGAAAGATCGCACACGTTCGCAATAGCGTGCCCCCACTAGGAATATCCATTTCCAGCACTGATTACTTTTACTGCAGAGGCTGCCTGGGAAGTGCTAGGTCATGCTGGTATTATAACTTATTTGATCATTTCATTCTGGTATTCAGGACTTGCGAATACATCTCGTAGAATGCAATTGGTCTACATGTTTTCTTATGTGGGGGCCAGGCCTGCTTGATGGCTTGGCGGCGTTGGGGCATGTTACAAGGTCACAAGCTGCGTGTATACAATTGTGAGACATCAACATGAAGGATTTGCATTTGTACCCCGTGGGATCCAGGACGGGCCTTCTCATCCACAGAGGCGGAGCGCCAGCAATGGGACACTGCTTCGCCAGCCCCTCTCGGGAATTGCACTGCCCATAGTGTTCTGTCGTGGGAGTCCGCAACCCCAGCTTGAGACTGTTCCCTCTCTTCTTAATATTGGTGCTGCGAGGAGGGGCTGATGCCCAAACACCTCTGATGCCATTTAGCCATCTCATCTGCCAGGACATGAGCTCCTGCTCCGACAACTTTACTTGGCGCATCGCCCATCGCATCCCTTTCCATCTGCTCTGTGCCGTAAGTGGGGCTGGCAGCAGCAAGTGTGTGAAATCAAGTGGTTTGTGCTCTCTGCGCCTTCTCATTTCCCATGCATGTGATAACTGCATTGGGGTGGTATTCCTTTGCTATTTCTGCAGCTGCATGCAGAATGTTTAAAATTTAGCAGGTGAAAGATTGCTGAAAGATCACTCAGGCAGCCACGTGGGACCTATGTGATCCGACCGCAGCTGATTTTGCCACGGCCGGAAAATTTGCATGAGAAATGTACGAACCACAAAAGGTTCTTACATTTCTCTTGCGAACACACGTACAAAACACCTACATACCCACACCCCCAACATAAACATACCCTGCTTACCTTCTCTTCACGCTGGGTCCCTGTGGTGCCAGTGCCCTTTCACTTCTGTGATCGGGAACCGGCGCTGCAAGGTCCTTTTCTTTTATTTATTTATTTATTCGGGAGCTCCAGGGGTTTCCCCCGCAACCCCTGCTCAGTATACCACACCCGCAGTCTTTTTCTTTTTATACTTACCTACAATGCTACCACCAAAGGTTCAAACTTTTGGTGTTCGAACCTTTGGTGGTAGCATTTTTCGGACTTTTTGTACGGTTGGACCTTTTTTTCAGTCCGATCGTACAATTTCTCAAAATCTGCCCAGCAGTCCAAACAAATGGTGTATAAAGTAGACCCCCCCCCCTCCCGCCCCGGGAGACGTAGCTTCCCTATAATGGGTGTCCATGAGTATAATGGTATGAGAGGTGCCACACCCCAGGTGGTAGCCCATCTGAGCACAACTTTAGCTTCATGCAAGGCCCCTAACACAAAAGTAGCAAAAGGTTTTCCAGTAGAGTCTAAGAGGGATAGCAAACTATAATTAGCAGGCATTGCACGGTCCCCTTTTTTATAGACGATTATTAACACAGCCTGTTGCCATGATGTCGGTATCACCTGGGAGAAACACGCTTTATCAATTTTCAAAATAGCTGCCCACATCTTGGGGTACTGCTTCAGGGCTACGTTTGCCAGGCTATTAGGTCCCGGGGCTCTGGAATTATTAAATTTCATGATTTTATTTTCAATTTCTTCCTCACTAATGAGCAGGGGCCAACACCCAATCCGAAATTCGTAGGGTGGGGGTTGGCAGGGGGGGTGAGACCCTGGGAGGGATCCCACTATCCTCCTTTAATGATGTTAAGTCACTCAGACTCCTGGATGGGGTTCAGGATATTTTCCCTACTGTCTCCTTTAGCTTTGTTCAGCAGGGACCAAATATCCTTAGTTACCTTTCCCCAGTACCATAATGATATTTTGCCAGTGCATATTTTTTATAGAACACTTAAAACGCTTATGCCAGCCCCTATAATTATTATTAAGTTTCACCCGTCGGTGCTTCTCCTCAATAGTCCCATTTGACAATTGCACAGCTCTGATTTCTCTGCGCATAATATGCACGACGTCCCGAATATCCCAGTCATATTTATTGTTGCCTTTGTTACTGGTCGACAATCGCTTCTTAGGGCATTTGCCTGTTTTGGTGGCAAGTTGCTTTAGCCAAACTTCATTACAATTCAGGACACCAAGGGAATCTAAATATACCCACCTTAATGCATTAACTAATGTCCCAACCTTTTGTAAATTCCTGCTGGTACAACATATATGGCTCCCAGCATGGTTAGGCTGCAGTCCAGAACACCCACGGGTGTCACCCTGTTTCCGGTTTATATCCCCCGGATTGATGATGAGGGTGAGCATATCATGATCGCAGGCAATAACTCTGAGCTCTCGTACAGCCAAGATGCATGCGTTGTTTCCAAAAAAGTAATCTAGGGTGGGCTGGCAATTATTCCCCACCCAGGTATATTGTCCTGGGTTGTCCCCAGTGGGTCTGCTATTCAACAAAGTTAAGTCCCACTGCCTCTGATGATTTGCCAGTGTTTTCCCCATGTTGTTGCTATCCCCTTGTAACATTACACAGTATTTAGCCACATTACGGTACCCCGCACACTGAAGATCATCACGGCATCTAGCATTCAAATCCCCCCCTAATTATGCAAGTCCCTCATCTCCATAGTGAGAGGCATTTACAACTAGGATTTCTTCCAGGATGGTAAAGATTACTTCCATATTTTTTTTTCACTGGGGGGGAATATAAAGTTTAATAGGCAACAACCTCCAAGTGTCATGCTCTGTGCCAGAACAAATTTCCACACCTTGTATGTACCCACCATCCAATGACTTGCACACTTCTTGTGAGTTTAGACTCCAGCTTATTCCCGTAACTATCCCACCAAAGTGCCTTCCCTTTGGGCCTTTATTGGCCAAGATTTGATAGAGATGGAAGTAATCTTTCGAGGGGATTGGGTCCTCCGACGTATTCCATATCTATGACAGTAATCACCACAGCTGTGCTGCTTCGGAAAATCTTCGGCGTCTGCGTCCTGAGTCGATTGATACGCCGCCCTCGAGGACTTCCTCCGACGGCCGACGTCACTGGATGTTATAAGTAGGACGCATGACGCCCGTATCCTCAGTTCTTTTTTTCCGCGAACGTGTTCGCTTCGGAGATCTCCCGGCGCCTCGACTCTTTGGAGTTTCTGTTCTTTCTCGGTTCTTCGAACCTGTTCGTATTGTGTAGTATATTCTTCATGAAGATGTCTACCTCGTCTTCCACCCCGCGTCCGGGCTTTGAGAAGGGCGGGGACTGTGGGTCCAAGATGTCGGTGACGGACTTGCACAACGCCTGCCTCTGGTGCCTCGGGGAGGCCCATGACACGGATGACTGTGTCGACTGCCAGTCACTCATGTCCAAAGCCTTGCGGGAGCGCAAGAAGAAGTTGTCGGTAGTTAAGGTGTCCAAGCCACGGAAGTCGAGGTCTGCGGGGCTTTTGACGGACGATTCGAGGGGCGACTCTCCGCATCGTCGTCGGAAGTCCAGTGGGTCTCGGTCCCAGAGTTGGCCCTGCCACTCCTCTGCCTCTTCGAGTCAATCCCGGAAGCGCTGTCATCGGTCACCTTCCCCGTCCTCATCCGAGGACTCCGCCCATCGGTGGGTCGCTTATCCCACCAAGCATGCGACGCCGGAGGAATGAGCTTCCTTCGGGAAGAAAATGTTAGCGATTCGCGAATCGCAGGGCACTGGTCCGTCCGCGCCTCCGAGTGGGGTCAGTCGTGATCGGTCGAGAGACACCGCTCACACGCCTTCGGGCTCGGTGGTCAGCACGATTCGCGGGAGAGGTCCCGCTCGGACAAGGGGAATCGTTCTCGTCATGCCCGGTCCAGGTCCCGGTCCTCGACGCACTTGAGACCGTGTGCACCTGTGGTGTCTTCGAGGAAGACGTCGACGCCGGTGGCGCCGAGGTCGCCGACGGATACTTTCGAGGCCCCGCCTCCGAAGAAGTCGTCGTTGCCCAGGCTGTCGAGGGACACTCCCGGGGCTCCGGCCTCGAGGCCTGTGTCGACGCCATCGATGCTGTCGGCGCCACGTTCGGCGTCGACACCGATCCACTCGACGCCTTTCAAGGCTGTTTCGACAGGGGTACCCCGGGGCTCGTTGGAACCCCCTAGAAAGGCTCTGGCCAAGGTCAAGCATGGCTTTGTTCCACATTCTGTGCCTTCTTACCGCCATCTTGAGTTTATTTCAGAGGTGGATGAGGGCTCTGATGATGGCATGGTTCCTGATACGGTGCCAGACGAGATTCTCTCGGGCCATAGCCAAATTGAGGACCTGCGGCAGTCCCTGCACGATGCCAGTGGGCTGGACACCTCTCCGGAGGGGGAGTTTTGTAGGCCTGAGCCTGGCTCTCATGCCGACTACTCGTACCGGCATCTTATATCTAGGGTCACCGAGTACTTGGGATGGTCTGCTCCCCCAGGGGATTTTCTTCAGGATGACCTTACGGATATCCTCGACCAAGGTCCACCAACTGACCCGGTACTGCCGTTCCATATGGCTCTACAGAGGAGGGTGGCGGTGGCTTGGACTTTCTTCCAGAGAGTCTCCCGACAGTGGGCAAGTCTTTGCAGTGAAAATACTGCCCAGCCAGTAGCGACCCCTGCTACTTGACCAAGCACCCCACTCCGGAGAGTTTGGTGGTGCAGGTGGCTACGGCCCCGGCAAAGCAGGCGTCGTATCCTACCATCCTTCCTGATGGGGACGACAAGCGTTTTGACGGCTGGGCGAAGAAAGTGTTTTCTTCAGGGGGTATGGCATTTCAGGCGGCCAACTCCGTATATGCCTTGTCACGTTTCACGCACACTCTGTGGAACTGTGTTTCCTTAGCGGCTGAACATATTCCCGAAGGGGACGAACGGGATTGTTTCCTTGCCATGGTTCAGGATGGCAAGGATGCCATGTGTGAGGCCATTCAGTCGGGTTTTGACATGGCAGATTGCGTCAGCCGTTCCATGGCGGCGAGCAGCGTGATACGCAGGTTTGCGTGGTTGCGGAAGTCGGGGTTTGCTCCTGATGTGCAGGCCCGGCTCCTCAACATGCCCTTTGACGGGGAACATCTTTTTGGCAGCAAGGCCGACGAGAGCCTTGAGAGGTTGCAGACCTCCAAAGCTGCAGCGAAGTCATTGGGCGCTGCAGTTCGCCAACCTTCGCCTTTTCGTCCTAGGGGACAGCAATGGAGGGGAGGTTCCTTTTGTTATTACTCATCCTTTGGTAAAGTGAGAGGAGCTGCCAGTCAGAGGGGCCACCGTAGGTGGAAAACAAGGTACTCGAGGTGCAAAGGCCGCTCGGGCTGTTGCCTCTTTGCCCTCATGCAATGCTGCAGCCGCTTCAGCTCAGTCATGAGGCCATGTCCCATGGTTCGCCGGTTGGGGGAAGGCTGGCAAAGCATCTTGCAGAGTGGCGCGCCTTTACTTCAGATGTGTGGGTTCTGGAGATCATAACCCACGGCTACTGACTTCCTTTCCGGCAGAGGCCTCAAGACAATCCACCTGGGAATCTCTCTTTGAAGAGTCCGGATCCGCTCCTTGCGCAGGAAATTAAATACCTGCTGGAGAAAGGCGCCATAGAACTGGTGCCTGTAGCGGAGAGGAACAAGGGATGGTATTCCCCTTATTTTTTGATTTCGAAGAAAGACGGGGGATTGAGACCCATCATGGACTTGTGCGGTTTGAACAAACTCCTCAGGAAGGACAAGTTCAAGATGGTTACTCTCTCTCAAGTCCTCCAGGCCCTTCAACTTCAGGACTGGTTGGTGTCTCTCGAACTCAAGGACGCTTATTTTCATGTGCCGATACATCCAAAGCACAAGATGTACCTGAGGTTCGCGGTTGGCGACTCACACTTTCAGTTTCGGGTCCTGCCATTCGGATTGACCTCCGCCCAAGGGTCTTCACCAAGCTCATGGTAGTGGTGGCAGCGCACCTCAGAAAAGGGGGGATTCATGTCTACCCCTACCTGGACGATTGGTTGATCATGGCGCGCTCTCCCGAGCAAGTCCTGGATCATCTGTTTGTCACTTGCCACTCGATCCACAAGCTGGCTTCTCCCTCAACTTAAAGAAGTCCCATTTGACACCAACTCAGAGGCTCCAGTACATTGGAGAATTGCTCAACACGTCCCTGGGGCAGTGTTTTCCTCCCCAGGTGAGGGCTCGTCACATTCAGCAAATGGTGCACAAGTTTCAGCTTGCCCAGAGTCTCCCAACGTTCGAGTTCTTGAGATTGCTCGACCTCATGACATCCTGCATTCTTCTGGTGCCAGAGGCCAGGTTGCGGATGAGATCTTTGCAATGGGCACTCAAGCTCCAGTGGTCTGTCCTCCGGCAGGATGTCGGACCCTGTTCAGGTGCCGTCCTCGGTTGCCCAGGACCTTCTGTGGTGGGCCGTCGAAGACAATCTGATGAAGGGGGCTCCATTTTGGCTACCCTGGCCAGAGGTGACGATCGTGACGGACGCATCCCTCACGGGATGGGGAGCTCATGCCAACGAGTTGACAGTCAGCGGTCGTTGGTCTCCGTCGGAGTCCAGACTCCATATCAATTTGTTTGAGCTGAGGGCCATCAGGCTAGCCCTGAAGGCTTTTCTGCCGACTGTGCGAGGGAAGAATGTCCTGATCCTGACGGACAACACGGTTGCCATGCACTACCTCAACAAAAGGGGGGGGGTCAGGGTCACTTCCTCTGTGCAGGGAGGCGATGCAGCTCTGGTTCTGGGCAATCCAGCAGGAAGTTTCGATCTCGGCAGTTCATCTGGCCGGAGAAGAATACGAGACGGCGGACGCTCTGAGCAGGCAGAGCGCGATCTCTCACGAGTGGGAGTTGGCTCAGGAGATTCTCCTGGAGATCTTCGCCCTTTGGGGGACCCCTCAAGTGGATCTCTTTGCCTCCAGTGTCAAACGGAAGTGCGAGAGGTTCTGCTCGCGGTAATTTCCTCCAAAAGGAGCCTTAGGAGATGCGTTTGTGGTGGAGTGGTCATTCCCACTGCTGTACGCGTTTCCTCCAGTCCCAGTCATCCCGCAAGTACTGCAGAGGTTACAGAGGTTCGGTTCCCGGATGATCCTCATTGCTCCGGCGTGGGCCCGGAGGACGTGTTACCCGGACCTTCTCGACTTGTCCATCTGCCCTCCACGTCGTCTTCCCTACCGAGACGAAATGCTCTCACGGGAGGGGGGGTCACTTTCTCCATCCAGAGGTCAGATCCCTCAACCTTCACGCTTGGTTTCTGAAAGGTTGAGGTATAAGGATTGGGACCTCCCTGAAGACGTGATGGAGGTGTTGCCCTCGCCAGACAACCAGCAACAAAGTCCCTGTACCGTTGCCGTTGGCGTAAGTTCTGCGACTAGTGCAGGGTTAAGAATGTGGATCCTTTTGCATGTGACATTCCCATGGTTCTGTCTTTTTTGCTTTCTTTGGCCCACTGGGGCTTGCCATGTGGGTACCGTTAAAGATTACCTGGCGGCGCTGTCCATATTTAAGCGCTCGTCTGAAGAGTGTTCCTATTTTAAAATTCCTTTAATTTCTCAGTTTCTGAAAGGGCTCACTAATGTGTTCCCTCCGTCACCTTTCCCGGTGCCCAGTTGGGATTTGAACCTTGTTATCAAGTTTCTGATGGGTGCTCCGTTTGGGCCTTTGCATTCATGCCCTTTGAGACTGTTAACTCTTAAACCTGTATTTTTGGTTGCGGTCACTTCCGCTCGCAGAGTGAGTGAGTTACAGGCACTTTCAGTTAAGCCACCCTTCACTGTGTTTCATAAGGACAGGGTTGTCCTTAGAGTTAGTCCTTCCTTTCTTCCGAAGGTGGTGTCGGAATTTCATTTAGGCCAGAAGGTTGTTCTTCCGGCGTTTTATCCTTCACTTAAGTGCATACACCTGATACAAACACTTCACATACATACCCTACTCTTTCTTACTTGATCTGACTCTTTAATCTCTGACGCTCACTCACAACAAACTAGGCCTGCTCCTGTGTACCAATATATTACCTTCTCCAGAAATAGCCTTCATATTCTGCATCTCCTTCCTTTGTCCTGCTGGTCCGGTGCTCTGCTACCTCTTCCTTCTCTGACCTCACTTTAACACCCCACACCTTCCTGTCACCCTCTTTGTGCTTCCCCTCCTCCTGCCATTGGCCCCCTATCCCTAACCATTCTGATACTGTCTTACCAACTCGAGAGAGGTTATAATCAGACAAAATGTTAAATAGTGGGCTAGGCCCTGCACCTCCCCCCCCACACTCTCCCGCAGGCATGCTGCAGTGTAGAGATGGTGGTCCGGATACTCTAGCGCTCAAGTACGTTTTAGGGGGGCTCAGTCTAAGTTCCATTGAGATAAGAGCAGTCTGTGTCAGGGTCTGCGCCCCTTTGTTTGGTACACTGTGATTGTACCTAGGGAGCCTAGTTTGATTGGCCTCACCACGTAGGTGGGTTACTTTCCTTACATGCCTCTCTTCCCACTTGCTCTCTGCTACAGGCATTGTAGGGCAGTCGGTGGGCGCTGCCAGATGGGTTGCTCTCACTTGGTCACGTCTTGGTCAATGGCTTCTTCGTTCGGTCAGCATGTGCCACTGGATGACTGCTATCTCTCTGCTGGTTCTCACTGCTGCCCAGGTCTTGTATGTTGTTCCTAGAATAAAGACACACTGGTGAGCATCTTGGGTAAGAAGCATAGCATGAGACAAAGGTGTACTACCCATAAACAAATTGGCACATGGGGAGGGACAGTAATTGGGACACTCACCAGCCACCATCCCCTTCAGGGATAGGAATGGCCCCGGATTTCACCCTGGTAGGCTTCCCACCTCCGGCTGAGTGGGGTTTAATTATGTATTGAACATTTGTTAGGCGCCTATGCAACAAAATGGTGTTTCCAGGTGCCACAATGCAGGGTGGGGAGGGAACAAAGGGAGTAAGTAACAATGGGGACATAGTGTAAATATACAAGCATGGTCCCACTAGGCCTTGGGGCATTTGGACATGCAAGTGCAGTGGATAGAAGGAGGGGGGAGCAAAGTATGGGCAAGTGCTGGTGAGATCCTGGTAGGGAAGTGCCAGGAGGTGCCAGGGGAGGAGGCCACTAGCTAAGTGATAGGGTGCAGGAATCCCAAGGTGGGATGCACAGCCATTAGGTTGGGGGCCCATAAAGGCAGTGTTTTTGCTGATGTCGGTTGGGCAGAGAGCCTGGTAACCTGTGAGATTCATGATGGACCAGGCCGCCAGTCTCAGCAGCAGTGGGGCGATTAGCAGGGAAGGGAAAGTGGGAAAGAGGCAGAGAAAAGCTGAGTTTTGAGACATTTCTGGAACTTAAAGAGGTCCGGCTCAAGTCTGAGAGGGGCAGGGAGGCTGTTCCAAAGAGACACACCAGCCGAGGAGGGAGACGTATCGTCCACTCTCTGCTTGGAGAAGCATTTGACAAGCAGAGAATTAAGAGTTAAAGGAGGAAGTATTTAGGGATCCAAATTTGGAGATAGAGTGGTCCCAGGCCCCACACAGCCTTCTGGATGATGCAGAGGGTCTTGAATTTGATCCTTGCAGCCGCCGGGAGCCAATGGGGAGATTTTAGGGCTGAAGAGATACAGTCCCTGGCTTGAGACAAAGGATAAGTTCAGCAGCCATGTTCTGGATTAGCTGATGGGAGCGTAGAGAGGAAAGGGGGAGATTGAGTAAGAGGCTGTTGTAGTAGTCCAGCCTAAAGAGGACCAGAGGTCTGCCACTTCCGTTCCGCAACTCTGCACTTACGTTTCAGAGGCTAGATTGGAATCATACCAGCTGTTGAACTTGGATGCAAGCTTCAGGCAGATCCTCATGACAGGGGCATGGATGTCAAGGTGTTACAGATGGAGAGCTGAAGGTTAGGAAGGACAGAGTCCGAGGGAGAGTCAGAAGCAGGGGTGGGGTGTGGAAGCAAAAGCAGCAACTGACACTCGCTTCATCGATCGAATCACTGCGAAGGAGACTGGCAGTGCTGGAGGCAGCTCAGACAGAGTGCCGAGGAGCCCCAAGCGGGAGAAGAGAGCGGTCGGACGAGGAGAGGGGGGTTGTGACCGGGATTAGAGATAGGGATGTCTTCAGAGATTAAGGCATCAAGAGTGTGTCAGGCTGAGTGAGTCGGACCGGAAGGAAGAATAGTAAGAGAGAGGGAGTCACAGAGGTCACGGAATTGTGAAGTGGCTGATAGAGGAAAGTCGAGGTGGATATTGAAGTCACTGAGGAGTTTGGAAGTAGAGGTGAAGAGGGAGGAGGTGAGGTCAGCCCATTCAGAGAGGAAGAGAGAGAGGGGTTGGGGGACCTGTAGATGGTAGCGAGGGTGAGTGAGCAAGTAGGAGAGACCTCAAGGCTACCGAGGAGGCATTCAAAAGAGTAGTAAGAATAATAGAAGCATGGACCCACTCAGGGAAAATCAGGGCCACTCCACTTCTGGGCCGGTTTGTCCTGGGTTTGGAGAGTAGTTTGTAGCCCTCAGGAAGGAGAGTGTCAAGAGCAGTGATAGAGCTGGCATTGAACTACGTTTCGGTAATGGTGAGGGCGTTGAGGTCAAAGTCTTCAAGAAGGAGACAGATGTCAGAGGAGTGTTTGGCAGCAGAACGAGCATTCAGAGAAGCTAAGTGACGCTGATTACTACCTTTGAAAGTTTTCTGAGGGCGGTTAGAGGGGTGTGGTACTCCCATCAGTGAAGGTTGGGTGGCTACAGGAGAGGAGGAAGGAGGAGTGACGGGAGAAGGGAGGAAGTTCATGAGAGAGGGCAGGTGCCGGTCGAGAAGAAGAAGAGTAGGTTGAGAACCTTAGGCCATGATAGTGCCTTTGTGATAGGCTTTAATGATGCACCTAGAGGATGCGAAGTAGGCCAATATTACTTCCCACCTAGCAACACCATTAATGGGAGAAGAGGAGAAAGGGGAGAAATTAGAGACCAAGTCTGGAGTCCATAGGTCAGGGGAGGGGACAGAAAAGACGACGTCGGTGAAGGTCTGCCTGGAAGTAGCATTAAGGTAGGTATCAGCAATAGCTACGCCTGGATTGGAGGCCAGAAGAGCTTTTTAAAGCTTTTTCTTCCAGACTTTGTGAGAGATACGATAAGTGATCTAATAGTAGTTAGAGTAGATATGGGAGATGGGGAGCCCCATGTGGCTGGAGGAGAGGAACAGACAAGCCATCAAGAACTTGGGTATTATAAGGTCTCCAGGAGGAAGAGGAGAATAACGCATCTCGTCTGATGGAGTCATCACCTCCCCCCGAGAGCCGTCTCCTCCCATGTGATCCTCCCTCATATATCCACCCCCAGGGTCAAGATCAGATAGCGACTACTGTCCCCTGTCCACATGGGGGGGGGGGTCACTGCCGGGGAATCGGTGATGACTCCACCGGATTCATCAGTGATCGTGTCGTTCCCCTTCATATTAACAACCACTCATGGGGTAAAAGTAAAGGATTAACAAGAGAACATTTACAAACCAATGGTCAAGAACATAATGATACGTCGAAACGGAGCTCCCTACATAAGCTGAATAGAAAGAGAAGACGGCAGCGAAGGAGAAGACAACGAGAGGAAGTCATAGTAGCAGGAGCAGCAGAGACACATGGAAAGATCGAAAGGTCCAATACCAATGTCTGGCAGGCGAGCCAATACCCACTGACGGCTACAGCGAGACTGGCAACAGGGAAATACAACTAGTAGACCCCTGCCTGGTAAGGCCAGCGAAGGTGTGAAAACGATCCGGCAGGGATATGTGGGTCCAGGTAGCTGACCGACAAGAAAGGATGGAGAGCGAGACAGCCCTCCCTTCTCTATCGCAAAGCTGAAGACCGGACCTGCAACTCAAGCAGCAGGATGTCACAGAACCGCTACTGCGCCGAACCGTGGTATTACCCAAGGCAGGAGGTGACAGCTGGGAGACGGAGGTCCAGCGAACGACCCAACCGACCCTGCGGGTGAACAGTTGTAATATGAGAGCACTTTGGTCTAATTGGGACCTCAGAAGAGAGGCCTACGACAACTAAAGGGAGAAGTAACCCAAAAGAAAAGAAGAACCTCTACAGAGCCACCGAACACTAACCGATTGTGAAGTCCAAGGTAACAGCAACGCTGTTTGGTTGCCTCTCTCCACAACACCGTAGAGTTGTTATCTTCTCCCTTTTTCCTTTGAGAAGCCTGGATCAGAAAGGGGTACCTCAAAAGAGGTACCTCAAAAGAGTAACAACCTTTTCTGGACCAGTGTCTTTGAAAATTGTCAACAAAGAACTGCCCATTTCCCATCTGATAGAGAAATCCATGCGAAGGGACCCTGAGAGTTGGAAGCATCGCCACGTTCCTAGACAGGATAGCCCCTGTATGGGAGCGAGGGGTCCTCAGGCCCCCTCGCGTCGTAAGCTCCTCAGTACAATGCATGGACCACGTGCCTGTGGTAGTGGAATTGCCCCTTGCCCTTATGTAAAGTTAACTACGGTTGACTACTGCATAGATGGGACTACTGAGCAGGACACGGGGCATCCATCTTTTGTGCCCCTTTTCGACTCCATCTTGGGTAAACAGGCCTCACTGCGATAGTGCAGCAATGGTCAGCTCCCCTTTCCACCGCAGCAGCCAAGGACAGAGACACACACACAAGGCGCGCAGGCAGCTGGCTGGCCCCCACCCTTGCACTCCCCCTGCGAAGGAAAGCTCTGCGCTTCCATTCTCACGCTAAAGCTGGAGAAAGTTGCAACAATTAATATGCTACAGTTTTCTTCCTCTGAGATCACTGTTCGCTTGAGAACCGGCATGTGAACCAAGATGAGCTAAGCACTTTCTGCTCGATTCATCCTCATAAACGTGCAAGCCACCCACCCCCATTAGAACAATTTATTGCTATCTTGACCCTGCACCCCCTGTAAGGTATTTCTTTCAAGTGCCAGACCCTCGCGTGTGCTGCGAAACCCACCCAACACACCCACTACTAACCTTAAGCATTTTTATTATTATATATGCTTTTACTTGCACTAATGAATTTGAAACCTAGAAAGAGATGCGAAACATAGCCTGATTCTTTTACATGCACAATAAAGGTCAAGGCCTTCAATTAAAGCCACAAATGACCCAATTGTACTGACAATAATCATTGTGTGTAACTCATGTAGAGATGTGACAAGTAGCATAAAATGTTTTAAATAATTTGTCATTTAGTATGAAACAATTCTAGCTTAGGTAGTGACCACAGTGACCGGACCCTGGCCTGCATGGAGCACAAGATGTTTGACGTCCATCAGCTACTAAGCAAACCAGGAGGAAGAGATGCTACCCACACCTCCAGCACCACACCGTCTGGCTAGTCGCATCCATTTAGTATTTTTTGTTAGAGTTACTTTAACTAATATAAATGTTGGCACTGATGTAAAGGGGTTAGAGTTTTTTGGGTTATTTCCTAGCTGGAGAAATAAACCATCCTTTGAACTCTTGCAGCCGGGTCTCAGTGCCTCTTTCCCCGACAAGGGGTTTTGTCTGCCATTTTATTTTTTCTCTCACACGTAGTAAGACGGGGAAAGGCACCTACACCCCTCCCAAAATGATACACAAGGTGGAAGCATGGTGATACCAACATCCTGTTCACATAATAACAATGCACGTGCCCCAGACACATCCGGTTACAACCAAACCAACTAAGAAGCTGGAGAGCCGCCCCTTCCAGGTACCTTGAGTGAATTTCAGATAAACTGGAACTCAAAGGTATTCCTGCACTCTTCTTTGTCTCAGTACAGCCTCGCATGCCAGAAAACAAGAGTCAAGTAGGTGAAGACGGAGAAGAACAACATCAACAAGTCCTACGGTTCTGAGACCCGAGGAAGAACCGGTAAAGAACTCCCAGGATCAAGGTACTTGGGAGACGCTAAAGTCTGAGTGGGGTCGGGAACCTAACCAACAAATACCCTGCAGTGTAGATCACTTTCGTTCTCAAGTACCTGGCCAATATCACAAAAAGGTCATACTTGAGGGACTGGAGGTAGATCCATTATTACTGAAATCCGTACTGTCCCAGGCAGGACCAGATAGACTTTTGAGTTTGTTTGCATTGGTACATTTTCATTGAACTTTGATTTTTAAACAAGAACACTTTGAGCCTTTTTGTTGGAACCTTTTTTTCATCACAAGGAGCTCCATTTGTCTCTGTGAGGGGTCCACTGGTAGGACGGAGTCGTCCTCCCAGGTTTATCAGAACTTTGTTTTGACACTTTTCATTTATCCTGATTAAAGGTATGGTCTAGTAAAAAATTTTATTGTCCCTACGGGTCGGCCATGTTTTTTTAAGCCTAAATGGCTCGATTTTAGAAAACTTTTCTATGGTCCTTACCCGAGTTTTCGTCCATTAAACGCACGCGAAAACAAGCACCATGGAGCCACCATTTTCTGATAATCCTATCTTTTCCCCCATCGTCCTGGCTGACCTGCTTTTGCGGCACTAAATCAAATCCCCCGCCCCTGAGCCTGACATTATCAAAACATTCATATTCCCCGCCTCTCTCCGTGACGTTACTGTGCTGCGTAGGCAAACGCGCCCAGTCGTCTTCAACGTGACTCCACACAGAACCTGGAAACCAACACAGACCATCTCATAACACAGCGCGCCGCAATTCGGAATATGAAACTGTACTTTAAAATCAAACAGCAACACGGTACATTTGGTAAAGTACATTTATTTTACATTAAATGTTTAGAGAATATTCAGCAATTGCCATATGAACTCCGAAAGCCATTTATTTTCTTCTATCTGTAACCGCCATGGTACACAGGGTGTTGCTTTTCGTTAAAAGAAGCACTTTGGAAGCACGGTGAACTGCAAGGCTGTTCCATCAACTAGGCACTAGTCCATCGTAAAGGTTGATATGTTGCTTCTAGCCACTAGTACAGCGTAAGGACATGTGGGCCTTTGGCGATCGTCCCATAAAATTGTCAGTGTGCTCCAGTTGTTCACACGAAGCTGCAGGTGTCTACTGTAAAAGCCATCTGCTGGTGTCTCAAACCGATGGCAGTAGCAGAAGGGGAGCAAATACCTGTTATGAAAACAAAAAAATTATAATTAGTCTCGCCAGCCGATCTGCATTAATATTACTTATTTTATTTATTACAGCCGATCAGAAACTATTTGCTTGCAAGGATAGTTCAATGGAGTATGTTCGGCTCTAAAATCAATGCGAAAAGTAACGAAATAAATCAAGGCCAACACACAATGATAAACGACAGTCTACATGCGTGAGGAATGATATGATATATGATATGGCATTTGTAACGCGCCTATACTCAAGTGTTTCTAGGCGCGACGAGGCAGGTGGGGAACAAGGGCAGACAGACAACGATCCTACTAGGCCAGGTGTCTTTCTGATCGCGCATGGGGAAGGGCTGTACATGGTTAGTTGAATACAAATTAAATAATAGGGCCGGCTGGTGGCAAGTGCAAGGTAAATGCCGGGAGAAGGGGATGAAGGATACAGACAGTCCCGTAGTGCAGGTAGGCAGTGCAGGGAAAAGTGGTTGGGCCAAGGACCGAGGTCGGCGAGACCAGTGGACCTGCATGCCCATGTGCCCACTACGAACACGTTTTACTTGCTTTTCCTAGCTCTTCAATCATTCATTTATTCATGCATCCATTCATTAAATCTTCATTCCGGTATAAAAGCGTGTAAAGATTTACTTACATTATATTTGAAATTTACATTGTGTCTCTTCATAATGCAGTCTGTAAAACGGACCCTGCTCTTGACAACGATTTTTCGTATACTGAACTAAAATGAAACTCGGTCTAGTTTCTGAATTTTCTGCCTTATCGTCTCTTACGTTATTGCGCACCCCCTTCAAATGTAGTTCTTTCGGCATGGTCCCTGTCTCAAGGTCAAAAAACAATAGACCCTTATACTTCCAGTGCGACTTGTGGGCCTCATCTGGGCGCGAGCTGCAAATCAAAGCCGCTGTCCTTCGCATTCTTTATTTGCAACATCACGTAGTATAGGTATCTGTGAGAACTTGAAGTTTAGAATCCGTCTATGTAGTGCGCCTCAATGTGCAAATGCGAACTGGCTTCTCTCCCAAATGCCACGGCCCGCTTGGCTGGCGCGTTCTAAGTGCCCCAATTTTGTCCCCGTTGTCTGCGAGCTTTGCAGCCCAAATTGAGACATTTAATTTTTGGCGGAAGGTCAGGGAAAGTATAAAGTACCACATGAGTTGAGTTAAAAGTGAGATTTATTGTGTGTTTGTTTGTTTTATTATTTGCAATACGCTAGCCTCCCCTCCGTTAACAGTGCGCAGCATTTACATTTACATGAGATGAGACATGAGAAAAATATATACATACACATATATGAGGTGAATAGAGAGAATTCAAAGATGACACCCAGCTTGTTCGCCACCCATGATGGTGAAGGTAGGGGTTAGGTTAACAGGTACACTGTACAATAACATTTATTTACAAAAAGACAATCGTATTGCAATTATTTAAACCGGGATTTGTACTTCACAATCAGCTGTGCTTCGGGTGGGCATGGCACAGTCGCAATGTTCGGTGGCAATGGATCACTGCTCTGCACAGAAACGTCCAAAATTCCATATCTGTGCTTCTCTAACACAGCAACTATAAGGCCTTTCACAAAGTCGAAGTGCATTTCATCATAGAATGGTTTGATCACCCATTGCTTACTTCGTTTTGAAAACACCTTAGTGTAGCGAGTCATCCTTACTTTACCCCTAGTCCTAGATTGTTCACGTCCGACATTGCTGTTATGGGCCAAGACCGCTAGTAGAGTGCGATGTTTCATGCCCCGAAAGCTAAAATGCAAGCGCTTTGGCCTGTACTTTAGGCACATATTGTGGAACACCTCCAAATCTCCTGTGTGACAGAATTCTGTCAGTCCTCTCAAATCTCTTGATAGAGTTTTGTCGAAAACAATCTTCTCAATGGCTTTGTGTGTCGGTGAAGATGGAATCAACCACTTCTTCTTCCGTGCCTCCTCTAGGGACAAAGGGCCATGTTCACATTGGTGGAAATGTTGATTTGCTGTCCAGCGGTGAACGTTGGTACAGTGGTGCATCAGTGACCACCATTTTTCAAGTAGTATTTCCACTGACCCTTCACAAGTTTTTGAGCTCCACCAAAGATGGTTGGTGATAGAATGTGACCACTGCAAAATACTTTCAAAACCTTTTTTTTCCCTGCAGCCGATTTTCTTATTGATTGGTTTAGCAAGATGCCATACGTCAAATTGATGTTTAATGTGTGGGAACTGCTCTCTCATTGTCTTGCAAATTGAAACATGTCTATCCGTGGCTATGAGGTCGATGTGCATTCCCCTTGATTGTAGATATTCCACTGATTTTATAAATCCTAGTTTCCCCATGGCCACTGACGATGTACATTGTGTTACCTGCACGACCACCAAACTCACAATTCTCTTACTATCCATGTCCTGAAAGTGGTAGGTGCAGTACTTGGCAGAAAATCCAGGGCTGTCGCACTGTCCATCGCTGGCTAGCCTGAATCGTTTGCCTTCGAATGTACTTGCTAGAGACAATTGTTCAATTTTCCAAGCATCACTAATGGCCGGAAACAGATATTCACGTTGGTATATTTAGTACAGCGCTTTAGAAATGAAATGTAGTCCCACAAACCGAAAGAAAGCCTCTAACTTTTTAAAACTGGAGCCACTAAAAAGTGATGCAGCTGCACACAGTAGATTGCCTGCTGGCAGTTTCCCCAGCATCGGTTGTGCAGACCATGAGAACCTATGATTTAATCTACAGGCGGCATTTATTTTGACGTTACTGCCTTTTATTTGACGAGTCACATTAATCAATGGCTTCCTACATACTTTCCCTCTAATGGAATGCACACATTTCAGCATACTTATAATTTCCATCAAACAACTGTCGAATAGAATGTATTTGCTCTCTTTCATTAGACTGTCATCCTGCGACAACGTTGTTTCGGCCTGTGACGTTGTGGAGATTTCAACACATTGGAAGGTAATATCGCTGATATCAAGTTCTGATGCGTCTATGGATGCTGCGGCTGGTTCATTCTCTGTATTTCGACATCTATTACTTCAACATTGATGGGAGAACACAACAATGTCGACAGGTTTTTTGGTGGCAAATTTTTGGCGGGTGTAGATTGTGTGAATTGATCTGCAACTACTTCAGAGTTATCTTCAATACATTCAATAACATCTTCTTGTGGTGGTACGGTCGCACTGTAGCTATGGTCCAATGCAACGTTGCTGTAGTCTCCAAACACAGTTAATTCATGTTCTGGCCATTGGATATGAGCATCTCGAGCCTGAACACGCCTCGCCTCAATTAATAGTTCCTCCATAGTGTACACGGTCTGGCAAGCCACATCTCTCATTCGCTTCACTGTCTGTGTATGTATAGTTCTGACACCCACGGGTAACTGGAGGAGAGATTGGAAAAGGGATGTTCAGTTTAAACACAAGATGGAGTGTAGTAGAATTGACTGGAAAAAAACATAAAATAGTCCCCAGCACAAACATTTTTTTAAAGTTATGAAATGTTTGTAACTAAACTTTTTTTGGGTTTTTTTCTTTGCAACTTTTTTGACTTGACCTTCAACATCTGCACGCTGTAGCTCTGATTAGTTTCCGCATGTCCTCCCTTCCTCTTGCGCTGCAACGACTATATTTTCTGTATCTGCATAGACAGCACGGAATGAGGCTCCATCGTCTCCCTGAAACATAGTACTTTCATTACTATGTATCAAAATATTGTTAGCATAAAACAGACGTGAGGACGAACACACAGGTACATCTCAATAGCCAAACACGATTTAAACATTGTGTGCAACAATCAAACGACAAGTATTCGACCAGTGATGATCTATTTCGATGGAACTGTCAGTATCCATACCGCTGGCTCTGCATGGACTGCCATGAATGGTTGTATTGGAGAGGAGGCATCCGCATCTCCCTGAAACACAGTACTTGCATTAGTATGCTTTTCAATATTGGAAACACAACACACACTTGGGGTCGACGGCACAGGTACATATAAAGAGATAACCAGAAATGATGCATTGTCCAAAAGAATCAAGGAACATCTAAATATGATCACATTTCATCGACTTATTTCTCCGATTCCTTTACATCTGCATCATCTAAATGAGATGTTGTGATTGTGGTGGAAGCTCCGTCGTCTCCCTGAAACACAGTACTTGGATTAGTATGGTTTTCAAAATTGGAAACATAACACACACTTGGGGTCGAACGCACAGGTACATATAAAGAGATAACCGCAAATGATGCATTGTCCAAAAGAATCAAGGAAAATCTAAATATGATCACATTTCATCGACTTATTTCTCCGATTTATTTACATCTGCATCATCTAAATTGGATTTTGTGATTGTAGTGGAAGCTTTGTCGTCTTTCTGAAACACAGCACTTGCGTTAATAGGGAAGAAAGTATAGCAAATGGAATCACGTTATATGATCACGCATGATGGAGCTGTCATTATCCATACCTCGTGCTGCTGAAGAATATCTATGGATGTTGCAAATGTAGTGCGCACTTCCGAAAGCTGTTGCGCCGATTCGTATACGCATGGTCCCGCTTCCACTTCCCCTGGAATTACTTGAATGTCAGGCTCTGCATCAAGTGCAGGGGTTGACGCTCCATCAACTGCCTGAAACATAGTACTTGCATTAGTGAGGATTACAATAGTGAAAACATAACACACACCTGGGGTCGACAGCACAGGTACATATCAATGGCTAACCACGAATGAAACATTGTGTAGAACAATCAAACGACAAGAATTCCAGCTCTGATGATGACGCTCGATGGAGCTGTCCGTATCCATACCTCCTGCTGGTGAAGAACATCTAGAAATGTTGTAGATGTGGCGGAAGCTTCAGCATCTCCCTGAAAGACAGTACTTGCATTAGTATGGATAACACGAATTATAACTGAAAACAAACACCAATGGACGATAACTAAGGTGTATATCAATTGGAAAGCACTAACCAAACATTCGGTAAAATAATTACACGATAAAATAAAACTATTACTTGACATGCATAAAACAAGTCTGTAGCGGATTAGCCTAGTAAGATTACCTGATACGCGCTAGAAGTGGTTGATAACTGCGACCACGTCAAGAATGTAGAATGTTCTTGCTTCAGATTCAAGCGATAGTCAAGAAGTTGTAAAGGTAAATTAATGATTGATAATGAAATGCCAATATTAAAAATAGCCATGTAAGGCGACAGAATACTTGAAAAATGCTCAATACAGCACAGTTCCCTGTTCCCATATATATACATTGCGTTTGTGGGTTATGAAATCGAAAAAGAATATATTGATAAATGTCATTATTCAAAAAACTATACACTCATATCAATATCGAAATTATTACAAGGGATATAACACCTACAATATCAATTAATCCGTTCGGCTACCTACACACTACCCCAAGTCCTAAAGCTAAATCCGGACACTTGACCCACCGGTGGCGGAATGTGGACGAATAGAGTGGGAATAGCGTTTTCGAGCAATTTCCGTGTCGTTCGCCGTTTATTCTTCTTTGTTACCCAAGATGTTGTGTACATGTCCAAGGAAAAGTGCCGGCTGCAGATGCGGTATCGATCACCCCTCTTGTCCTGTAAGACTTGTTGGACTCTACTTTCCAACTCATCCAGTGGATATCCGCAATGTCTGACCCATTCTCTTATTCGATCAACAGTTTTCGGGAATACATGCATTGTAGTGCCTTCAGATTTCGCATGGGTCTTCGAAGGGCAACCGCTAATCGAACAGGCAGGCATTGTTGATAAATCTGAAAAGTAAATATCGACATTATTATACAATCTTCAAGAATAAAGATTTGATACAAAAGTAAATGAATCATACAGTGATCAATGCAAGGTTTGTTTTGGTCGCAGGAACTATACCAGTTCATTATGTGCGGCTTAGTATTTGCATAAATTGCAGAAATGTATAAATGATGTGTCTAAAATCTGAACATGTGACTCGTCCCTTGGAGGTTCTGTCTTGCTCGAGAAGGAAACATGCTTACATTATAGACTGGACCCCCGAAGGATGCAGTTCGATGACAATAGACACAGATGAAAATAAATAGATCTATTGATAGCCTAGCAATGGAAACTCAAGTCAATAGCAACGAGACCAATGAACATAGCACTATTGTGTACTCTACTCGCAAATAGAAATTTAAAAATCTGCGAAATATGACTAGGATACATGGCCTTACCTTGACCAACAAACAGTTGGATTCAGCAAGCAGAGCAGTATGTTGCAGGAAAATAGGTGGGTGGCCACAGGTAGCACACTGATGGGTTTGCTCTAAGCGGTCACAGAAGTTCACGGATAGCACGACGACGAGCAGATTAGCGTAGATCTCAGTGGTTGCCAGGTAACACATTCAGGAGTTGACTTGCAAAGCACAAAGATGTTCTCATGAGACATATCAAGTGGTTTATAAAGTATTAGAAACAGGGGTGTGTTTGTGAATGAATGATGTATGTATGTCGTGGTTTTAGGGGGGCGGCCTGCTTGAAGGGGAGGCCTGGCTGGAGACACGGGGTCTGAGGAGGCCATGTGACCGATGGCCCCTTGGCGTAGGATACCTTTTGAAGTGTACATGTAGTTTGGCACCTTGGCCTTTCGCGCCCCTGACAGCCCCCCATGCCAGCGCGCATCCACTGGCGCGAACCGCCTTTATATCAATATTTAGAATATCGTTGCTTATCAATAACAAATGCCACATACTGGAGATTCTTGTGAGCACAGACCCACACTTCAACCGGTGTATTATAGTGGTCAAGACCCTAAGGCCTGTATAATCCAATGGTAATTGTTAGTATAGATATATGTGTGACTTTTATAGAGACATAACCTACTGAAAGACTTTGAACAAGTGTTATTTACTGCATGCATTATCGAGAATATGTTATGTTAGCTTAGATAGATAGTGACCACCCTGCTTCACAGCGACCAGACCTTCACCCATTCGGAGCACAGATGTCTGACGTCCATCCTTGAATGGAGACACACTTGATTCATTTAAAAAATCGAAACAACCGTTGTTAAAATATATGTGGTGTTCTATTTTGTATCTTATTTTCATGACACAAAAATACAAGACTTTAAAGATTATACAGGTCAGGTTGCAGCACAGCGAGAGAAAATCCCCTGTACTGACCGCTGTCACTCGTGAACGTTTCTCTAATGGCACGAACGGCACAGGCGGGTATCACTCTTCGAACGCGGTGTCCAAGCCTCCCGTGGAGCCACCATGTAAAGGAACAATGGGCCACCAGCCTGTACCACCTGTGAAAAGGAATGAAACAAACTGTTTTTAAATGACCAAGATAAGTTTAATAAACGATTGTTGTCAATGACAATTCTTGTAACTAATGGCATTCTGCACGGACAAATGCTATCTAGACAATGCACACTATTGAACGACTTACATGTGTTACAATGATATGTAGATGTAATTTTGGATATAGTAGAAGAACATGAAATAGGAGTGGCATGACAAGCAGAGTATACTTACTCGTTACTCGGATTACGAGGACGAACAGTTGCGCGAAGTTCGTGCATAAGCACCATCATTATTCTCAACACAGCCCGTGTGAGGCAGGCTGCCCTGAAGTCTGGCAGCTCGGTGATGCATTGCGGTCGTGGCTCGCCTTCCGAAATGTAGGCCAGGCATCCCGAGTTTTCTCGGCAACAGCAGTTCTCGTCCTCAGTTGGCATGAGCTCGCACCGATTGCATGTGCACCAGGTGGAGACGCCGTCCATTCAACTAGGCCCAGGCTCTTCATCTGTTGATTCATCCTGCCAACTGCCGTCCGAATCCCCATCGTTTTCGCGTGCTTCCCTTTCCATTACTTCCTCCTCGGTATACTCGGGCTCGTACATGTAGGGCATTATTGTAGCCATTGTGTGTTAAACAAACTAAAATAATTTATAGTGGTGGTACTGGTATCTGTTCACACGGGCTACAAGCGGCGAAGGTAGCTGACCAGAGCACTGAAACGAGTCACAGAATACTCAAAGTAACACAGAGAGAGGAATGGAATCGAAAATCTACTGCTGTGTGTTGTGAAACGGTCTGTTTATACTTATTGAGGAAAGAGGCGTCCTGCCATTTCCATGGCGACACGTCATTAGCTGAAGCGCAGCGAATGTTGACACAAGACGTGCTTTGGCATTGGGAAATGGGCGGTACGAGTCTGCTGATGACAGGCTCAGGAGCGGGGGATTTGATTTAGTGCCGCAAAAGCAGGTCAGCCAGGGCGATGGGGGAAAAGATAGGATTATCAGAAAATGGCGGCTCCCTGGTGCTTGTTTTCGCGTGCGTTTAATGGATGAAAACTCGGGTAAGGTCCATAGCAAAGTTTTCTAAAATCGAGCCACCTAGGCTTAAAAAAACATGGCCAACCCGTAGGGACAATACAAATTTTGACTAGACCATGCCTTTAACTGTCCATTTTGCTAAGGGAGAGGGAGTCATCCCGCTTGGAGCACAGGGGATCTTATATTTGTTAGGTTTTGTTGTAGCATTAGGAATAGCAGGGTTTTGACCAGGACTGTTTATTTTTAGAACTCGACTGACCTGAACGGGCCAGTTTGTCTTTTGTTGAATAGGGATAGATAGGCGTTTTATTTTTGTGTAACAATAAAGTATTGAAGAACATACCTTCTCTTTGTCAGTCTCCTGCTTCCTTGAATGCCAAAATACCTAAGAGCACCTTCTTCCCCAACTGGGAGCCCCTGGGTGCTGTAACTCACCTTCCCTCCTACAGTGGTTCCTACACACTGTCATCACTAAATTGAATGTCAGAATCTCTGTAATTCCTGCAGATTTATTTAAAGTCTGTCTTGTACTCTTTCAATGTATTGTTTCTATCTACTTCTCCAACACCATTCGTCTTTATTAACTATTATATCAAGACTTTCTTAAGTTGTGTAAAGCAGTGGGACTGCTTGAGTCATCAATATATATAATCCTTATAATTTGTGCTCTTACACAGCACATTATACTGGGTTTCTCCTGCTTCTAAGGGCTGTATCAACTGTTGTCATTTAATGGCAAAGGATGAAAGCTGAGTTGGCTGTGTTCCTGTAGTTGAACTTGAGACGTGCAGTCTGACCCCTGTGAGAGGCGGCCATTTAATTAGTGATCTATCCTCTGCCATTTGTACAGTGCTGCACTATTCATTTCCAATATATAGATTAAAGAAATGTTCATGTTTTACCTAATTCGTCTTGGGTGAATTGTATTTATTTAGATCAGAAACCCGTTATTTGTACAGCACCAAGTTGATTCGCTAGAATAAATTACTATTAATCAAAAAATAAGTCTGGGGAATAAAAGTATCATAGAAATGTTTGGTGCCAGCGTGAGAAAACATTGGGTGTGTGAACAGGGACATTTTTCTTTGTTGAAAATCAAGCTTATTATCATTTTGTAACACATCAAATCACCAGTATTCTACTGCACATCAAGAAACTTTTGGCTCATATCAGTGTTTGAAATTTCCCCTCTTCTCCCTCCTGCCCGTGCATAGTCTAAAATAGAGGGGAAAAAAAGGAACAAAAATTGCAGTCGCAGCCGCCTCCCACCTCTCCTGACCTTTAGCCCTTCCCCAACATTTCAACGCCTGTTTTAAGTAAAGAAGGGGAGCCACTTGCCCTCTATGTTCGTGCGAGTCTCATCAAGCAGATGTGTGAGATATTCCATGTTGTATATTGTCCGTGCTTTCTGCACCCACTCCTGCTCCAAGGGAGCACCCCCCTTTCCCAGTGCTGAGCCACACAACTTCGCGCTGCCACCAGCAGAGTACGCACCATGTGACACTCTGCCCCGCATCCTCATTTTCTACCTCTACCCCAAACAGTAAACTCTGCTATCACCCCTGTTGTATCCCATACAGGCCCTTAAGCCAAGGCAGCACTTCGGTCCAATATGTTTGTATGAGGGAACACCCCCACCACATATGGTAATAGTCGGCCTGCGACTGTCTACATCGCAAGCATCTTGAATCTGCCCCTGCATACATTTTAGCAAGCCTTGCCGGCGGGTATTGCCAACAGTGAATTATCTTTTAGGCCTGCATTCTGTATTGAAAGGACCGTGTGGATTTTCTAGCCCCCTACAAATGGCTACCCACTTCTGATGATTGATGTCTATTGCCATGTCCTTGGACCACCTCTCCCTCCCCGGTACATGATCAGCGAAGTCCTCATCCATAATTCGGCCTATAACCTTAATATTCGGCCCTTGGTCCCTCTGTCCCGCAGTAGAATCCCTTCGAAGGGAGTTAGTTCCCTCCGAACGTTCTCTCCCCATCTAGGACTCGTCATCACCCCCTTGAGTTGCAGATAGCGGAAGACCAAAAGTTTTCCTATGCACAAGCATTCCTCCAATCTGGCTAGAGGGAAGAATGTACCACCCTCCCACAGCTGCCCCGCCCTTGACAGTCCTGCCTCATACCAAGCCTGATAGCATGCAGGTTCCTCGATCCAATCCTGTGGGGATGGTGCCCATATGCAGCTGAGTGGAGGTGGCCATGTCGACAGACAATGAGTAGCTCCCCTCTCCCGCCACACCAACCAGAAAACCGCTAAGATTGGGTACATCATCACTCTTCGGGGGATATCTTTTTATGGGACCCAAAACCACTCACCTAGCGTAACCGGTGCTAGGACCTAATTATCCATATGGACCCAATGCTTCCCCACACTCGGGTCCAAGTGGTCCACCATAATCCACAATTCTGCTTCCCAATAGTATGCTACCAGGTCGGGGAAACCCACCCCTCCTTCGTCCCTCGGCAGAACAAGTGTTCTATAAGCCACCCTGGTTTCACCACTGCCCACAGGAAACGTAGCAAAGTCTTCTGAATTTAGCCAAGAAGGGGGCCGGGACCACTATCGGAGCATCTGGAACAGAAACAAAAACTTAGAGAGGACTGTCATCTTAATACAGTTGAGGCGGGACACCCATGAAAGAGCAAGCCGCCCCCAACAATGTAGATCAAGCTGTGCCTTATCCAGAGTGGGGTGTAATTCCTGTCAAACCGATCCGCCATCTGTCTTGTGATTCTGATCCCCAGGTATCGGAATCCCTTCTTTTCTATCTTAAACCCCATGTCCCTCAGGAATTCTCCATCCTCTTCCTTCTTCTTTCCCACCCGAAATACCAATGACTTCAAGATTGACTTTATGCCCTAATAGCTTCCCGTATGTTAGGAGACCCTGGAAAAGCGCTGGGACTGAAGTCCTTGGTTCAGTGATGTAAAGGAGTGTGTCATCTGCAAACAGACTTACTTTATACTCCCTTCCTCCTAGGTGGACTCCCTTTATCTCCAGATTTCTCCGCAGCTGAATTACCCAGGATTCCACCAGTAATGCATATAACGGGGGGTAGGGGTAGCCCTGCTTAGTACCCCTATGCAGGTTTATCCTCCTTGACACTCCTCCATTGACTATCACTCTGGCCAGTGGAGTGGAGTACAGGGCAGCGACCCACCCCATCCAGCGGGCCCCCATACCAATCCTTCCTAAGACTCCCATCAAAAATGACCAGTTCAATCTGTCAAAAGCCTTTTCGGCATCTAGGGAGAGGAGCACGGCCCCTTCTCTCCTCACTTCCGAGGCATGTAGTGTAGGGTCTTGCATAGATTGTCTGAACCCTGTCTATTCTGAATAAATTCTGTCTGGTCGGTGTGCCCCAAACGCGCCAGGAACACCTCCAGTCGCGATGGCAATACCCTGGTGAATATTTTGGCATCAATGTTTAATAAAGAAATGGGACGGTATGAAACACAGTGTTTGGGGTCCTTAATCTGTTTAGATGTAACCGCTATAAGTGTATCCAGGAAGGAGGGATATCAACTGCACCCCAGATCGAGTTAGAGACTAGCCATAGGGCCGCTAGCAGTTCCTGAAACTGTTTGTAAAAGGCTGAGGTATAGCCGTCCTCCCCCGGCACCTTACCCGGCTTAAGGCGGGCTATGGCTTCCAGCACTTCCTTTCCTGTAATTTCTGCCTCTAGCGTGGCCCTTTCACCCTCCTTCAGTCTCGGTATCGGGAGCCTCCACAGGTATCCTTGTATGGCCCTGCCCTTTCTTCCGGAGGACGCTCGTACAGGGTTTCATAGAACTGTGCCAAACATTCAGCAATGTCACCCTGGCTTCTCAGAAGGTCCCCTTCCTTCCCTCGTATGTGTGCCACTCTCCTCTCCACCCTTCGTTCCTTTATTCTATTGGTCAGTAGGATCCCCACCTGGTCCCCCTTTTCATAATACCTGTTTGGCATAGTGTAATTTCTTCAGCACTTCCCAATCAAGAGTGAATGTAACTCTTGTCTCTTATCCCGCATCTCGGCCAACAGCCTCTCCCTGTCTACCCCTGATTGTGTGAGCTGCGCCCGCATCCCTCTTAGTTCCCCCTCAACCTCTCCTCAATCAGTCCTCTCTCCCGTTTCTTCCGGGCACCTTCCTTTATGAGGAGTCCCCTGAACGTGGCCTTGACTGCCTCCCATACCATTTCCCACTGCATCTTCCCCGTAGCATTGGTTTCAAAGAAGTGACCAATCTCTTTTTTGTAAGTAGTCCCGGAAGACCATGTCTCTAAGGAGTCCATCGTTACACCGCCACCTTGGGGTCCCACGCCGTCATTCCTCCACCCACCAATTCACTACTACCAACTCATGATCTGACCAGGTCACCAATTCCACCTTCTGAGACTCTACCATGGCCAACTGCTCCCTGGGCACCAACAGAAAGTCCATTCTCATATAAGTTTGATGTGGGGGAGAGAAGAAAGTGTAACCACCCGCTTGAGGATATCTAGACGTCCACACATCCTCCCAAAAAATGATCCTGAAACAGCTGTGCGGGTGCCCTATGTCCCCTTCCCAGCGGTTTGACTCGATCCCCCTGTGCCGACCACCAGTCTACTGTCGGGTGTACAATGGCATTGAAATCACCTCCCACCAATGTAGACCCCTCTCCCCATTCCTCCAACACCAAGAACATTTTTCTGTGGGAGGCCTATTGGTGCATGTTGGGGGCGTACAGGGATGCCAGTGTGATCATTGTCCCATTCAAACAACTCTTAACCACCAAAAAACTTCCTCCAAAGCCCCCACGCACCTGTCCCTCCGTCAACCTTACAGAGCGAGCCAGGATAATACCCACACACTCCTCCTTACTGGCTCTATGCGAGACCCAGTATGCCTGTCCGATGTGCGCCTCCTTCAATGCCCGCTCCGCCCTTTGCCTGTAGTGTGTTTCCTGTAGGAAGAGAACCTCTAGCTGGACCTTGTGAAACAACCTTGCCGTTAATGACCGCTTGTTTGGGGAGTTAAGCCCCTTTACATTGAGTGTGGCCGCCTTCCAATTAACCATGATCAGGATTCATTTGAATCCTCTGTAACTCCACCATGATAAAACCAACAACTAACCGCAGCTGCAACTAAGCTATGCATGTAACTCCCCCCTCTTGCTTCCCCGCCAATTGGTAAAATCTACCCAACTTGTTTGGGCAACAATGCCCATCCAGGATGTTCAACCCCACTCCTCCGAGACACCTGGGAATCCCCCAATCACTAGGGTGACGACAAGCCTGCAGACCCCGCTGCCCCAACATCAACTTCATAAACCACACAAAAACCCCATTCCCCCACCCACATATTATAAGGTATTCAACAGTTCCATCACGAGCCCCCTCTTCAACTTTGGCCCCTTGACTGGGTTTCTTAGATTTTCTTCGATTTTTGTTTATTTATTTATTATATTTTTCCCATCAGTTTTTGGGTTGCGCGAAGGCACTGTTAAACCGCTCTTGCAACCTGTGCTGGCCATCCTTCTCCTGAAAAGTCCCCTCCTTTCGTAGTTCTGTCGGCATCTGGGTTGCTTCCTCGCCATGCTTGAGCTCATAGTGCTCCCCCCATATTCAAAAGAGAGCAAAGGGAAAGCACCAACGGTAGCGTACACATTCTTCCTGCAACCATTGTGTTTGGGTTCTGCACTTTCTCCTTTGCTCCAGTGTGTGATTTGACAGGTCTTGGTAAATTCTCACTTCGAGATCACCCACCACTCGGACCGTCTGCAGGATGTCCCCCTTGTCCATATAGCTGTGGCACTTTGCCACCACCGAGCGGGGCCACTTAGCTCCCCTCTTTCAATCCGATAGCATGGGGTGGCGTTGTTCAGACACTTATGTGTGAGTGAGGCTATTTTTAGCAGGATTTTGTCATTAGTGGTGAGCCAAATATTCATTCTCCTTGTTTCTGAGAAATGAGCTTTTTTTGCCATGCCCAGCGTTGCTCTAAGGGCGTTACTTTGTAGAATCTGGATTTTATTGATGATATACTTGTTGGACCCCAAATTATAGGGCATTACAATAGTCCAGTCTTGATAGAATTAGGGCTCTGGCCAGCGTAGTGCAACTGTGCGTGGAGAGGAAAGGTTTGGCAGCTCTGATTAGCTTACAGGTGTAAGCAGTGGCAGAGGCCATGGAGTTGACCCGTTTTGTGAAGGAGAGGGTGGCATCTAGGTAGAAACATAGTGTTTTGACTTATTTGGCAACTTTGATGGTGTTACCATCTATGGTAAAGCTGGTGTATTTGTGGCCAAGTTTCTTGAGGTTGTGGGAGGAGCCGAGGATTATGAGCTCAGTTTTGTCATCATTCAGGTATAGGCTGTGAGTGACATCCATGACTGGATGATGAGGTACACCCTATTTACCAGGGCCAAATCCTTGTCATAGTCTCCCGTCAACGGTATGAGGGTATGGGTATCATCTGCATAGTTATTGTAGGTGATACCAAGACCATCAAGATCATCGAAAAGGGGTTTGGTGAATATGTTGTACATGGTAGGCGAGACACATGAGCCCTGTGGTACCCAGCAGGTGATGGGAATGGGGTCGGCTGAAGCTGAGGGAGAAAAGACATGCATGGTCCTATTATTCAGGAAGGAGTGTATCCAGCCTATGGCTTCATGCGATAAGTGCACGGCCGAGTCCAAGTGGTTGAAGAATACTTTGTGGTCTACCAAGTCGATGCCGCTGATAGGTCAAGTAATAGTTACAGGGCAGTTTTTACCATTGTCTCTGAGTGAGTCGATTTGTGCCTTGAGGTCTATCAGTGCAGTTTCAGTCCCGTGTTGGGGCCTGAAGCCTGACTGACAGACTCCCAAAAGATGGTTTTGTTCCAAGTATTGCTGTATTTGGAGGTGTGCTACCCTGTCTAGGAATTTGAGCAAGAAGGGAACTGTGGTGATGGGTCTGTAGTTTTTAGGTATGGTGGGGTCCAGAGATTGCTTTTTGAGGAGAGGGAGTACCCAGGACTCTTTGAGGTTACTCAGGGTGGTGCCAGTGAAAAAGGATGCGTTCATTAGTTTAGAGATAAAGGGTGCTAGGTCTCTGGGCGCATCTTTAATAATTTGGGCTGGACATGGGTCTCCTTGGCAGTTGGGTGGCTTAAGGGTGAGGATGACTTTTTCGACCTCTACGATGGTCACTTTGGAGAAGTTGAAACGATGTATGGGTTTGTGTGAGTGCGGGGCATGCTAGGTTGTGGAGTGCTCGGTTGGGGGGGTAGAGTTGTGGAGGTTTTCTTTTTTGTTGGCTATCTTGTCCTGGAGGGGTGTTACTTTATTAGATGGGGCGTTTTGAATGCTAGTGCACCAGTTTGTCCTTCACGCAGTTGTCTGGTGCAAGGATAGGGGTTTCGAGTATTTTAAGGATTATGAATAGTTCTTTTATGCTAGAGTTGGCTTGCAGAATTCTCTTGTTGTAAGAGTCTTGTTTGGCTAGGAGTATTGCTCTCTTGTAGTGGGAGGAAATATTGTTCAGGTTGGACTTGTTGTCGTCTGATGGAGAATGTATTCATATAGCTTTGCTTTTTCTTTTTTCCAGTCTCAGTGACTTGAGATGTGGAGAGAACCAAGTATTCGGATGCATTTTGGGTTTGCTCTTTCTCGATTTTAATGGTGCAATGGAGTGTAGGGCTTTGGACATTATTTTATTGTAGTCCTGAACTAGGATGGAGGGGCCGGTGGATTCCGGTAGGCAGTTCAGTGTAGGTAGTATTAGAGGTACACGTTTGTTGGCTGTGATGTTTTTCTTATTCCTGGTGGGTATGGAGGGGGCCATGGGGTTATTTTTGGTAGTCAGAGTTGTGGCTTCTAGCTAGAATGCTAGGAGGTGGTGGTCTGTCCATGACTGTGGAGAGATGGATGTGATGGAAATGCTACAGTTGTAATCTGCCACCTAATCAAGAGTTCTTCCTTTGATGTGGGTGGGTAGAGTCACTCTTTGACTGAAGCATAGTTCAGCGAGAGTGCTAGCAATTAGTGTTCACTGGTGATCTTTATGGTCTTTGAACCCAAGGTTGAAATCACCTAACAGAAGGACTTGCGAGGTGTTTTTTTAGGTTGTCGGAGAGGATGGTTGGTAGGTCCTCCTCAAACGATCCAATGGATCTGGGTTACCTGTACATTAAGTTAATGGTAAGAGTTTGCGATCTGGGAGTCGGTAGTTTGGCGATCAGGGATTCACATGATTTAACATCAGCTGATGGGGATAGTCTCATGTCTAAGTTGGTTTTGGCTATTATAGCTAAGCTTCCACTGCGGGCCTCAGTTCTGTCTGTATTGTGTAACCTTCTGGGACTGCCAATGTGAGGGCAGGGCAAGCTGCAGTATGGAGCCAAGATTCAGTAATGGAAAGGAAGTTGTATTTTTCTAACTGTAAAAGCTTAGCTATCTCTGTGGCGTGGAGGGAGCAGGCATTTATTAAGGCTCCTTTGAGGTGTGGGGCATTACTCACGGTTAGTAATTTTGATGGGATCTGATTTGGTTTCATTCTGTGGGGCTTCATTATATGGTTTGATCTGTTGCCATTTCTTAGGTGATGGATGAGTGGGTGGTTTGGTTAGTGGGCATGTTTTCCTATTATTTGCTATATTTGTAATGACAGTTGACCTGGAGGGTGGTTCAAATAATTTAGGTAGCCTGGAGCGGAGTCTAAGGTTTCTGATAGGAGGACTACATGGTCTATTAGTGTTGGGTGCGTTGGGGTTTAGTGGGCGTACAAGACTCGGGTTACTGGGTGACAGTAGTGTCAATGGGATGTCCACAAGTGTTGATAGTTGATCTGTCATAGATGAGTGGGAGGAGTAGACTTGTGTTGCTGGTTAGAGATGAGGTTTAGAATGGCCCTTAGTAGGATTGTATATAGGCCCGTCACAAACATAGTGAAGCTGCGCCGTCTGTGAGAGATGGCTATTTCGTGTTACTACCAATCAGCTGTAGTATCAGTGTGGGTTTGGTAGGCTAGTTTAGGAGTTACCACTAGGATAAAGGGCACACTTTGGCATTGGCAGCTAGTTCGAGGTTGCTACAAGTAGGGTACAGAACACACTATAGTAAAGTGGGCTAATTCAAGATTGCTACAGGTGAGGTGAGAAGTGCACTTTGTCATAGTAGGCTAATTCGAAATTACTATCAAAGAGTAGAGCAACACGTTCTGGCATGAGCTTGTTACATGGAATAACACCCTTGGTGTGATAGGCTACTTCAAAATGTCTACAGATGGGATAAAAAGCAGACCATGGAATGTACGACAGATTCGAAATGGCTACAAATAAGGTAGTGTAACACACATTAGCCTAATAGTCTGGTTTGAAATTGCTACAAGTGGGTAAGAGGCACTATGGTATAGTAGGCGGATTCGGAATGGCTACAAGCGGGCTAGTGCATCAGACATTGGCATGATAGGTTGGTTCATAATCACTACAAGTGGGGTAAAAAGGACACTGGAATAGTGGGTAGATTTGAAATGGCTACAAGTGTGGTAGTGCAACATACATTGCTGCAAATGTGGTAAAAAGCTCATATTGGCGGGGTGGGCTAGTTCGCAATTACTACCACGGGGTAGGCAAACACATTTGCAAGTGGGGTCTGTTTGGCGGTACTGATGGGTAGGCATAGGCGGGTAGCAGTTTTTGTTAGTTACTTAGCAGGCTTTAAAAAAGGACAAAAGTAGGGGGCATAACTGTGCAAACATATTGCGGGTAGGTCTTGACGATGGTTTGTATATGCAAGATAGAGACATTTATAGTACCTTGCAGAAGCAATGGCGGCTGCTTATAGTGGTGAAGTGGCAGATCGAGTCGTTCACGGTGTGATCGGAGGACGCAGCATCGTAGAGGCACCGCTTATTGGAGTAAACGATGGCCAGTAGGCGAGAAACAGTAACAGCTGGTCTGCCCGACGGTCGATGAAATGTCGCAGACAAGAGCACACAGGCCCTTTTGGTAGGCCCTTCTGCGCAGGGCTTCCGGAGTGCGGCTTCCGCCTATCGGTTGGCGTGAAGGTCAGATGTGGTAGTGCCCAGCCAATCCACGGCTGAGGCACAAGCGCTTAGAAAGCTGGTATAGCGCAGTTACGAATTGTAATGATAATATTCAGGAAAATAGTCGGCGGCTTCGCGTCTCGTGTTGCTGTGATAAAGGGGTTCTTACCCTTGCTGATGCAATTGTAGGGCAGGGGAGAAGGGCTCCTGCCCTCTCCTCTCGAAAATAAGGCTGCTACAAAGGAATCCAGGGCGCAGACGGGCCCTTTTGTGCAGGGCTTCCCAGTGCCGCTTCCACCTATCGGTTGGCGTGAAGGTCGGATGTGGTGGTGCCCAGCCAGTCCACGGCTGAGGCACAAGATCAGGCAAAATAGCATAGTGAATCTGCGGAGAGCATGGCGGCCATTCACTGCGTTGTCGGTAATGGCGGACAATGGAAGTTTATTTAAAAGCTGGAGTCTGCAGGTCGTGTCTATACCAGAAAAGCGCTCAGAAAGCTGGTATAGCACAGTTACAAATTGTAATGATAATATTCAGGAAAATAGCTGGCGGCGTCGCGATTCGTGTTACTGTGATAAAGGGTGTGGTGACCTGGGTAAACCCTGTGATGGCGTGCGGGCCCCACAGGGTCTGAGCATTAGCGCGCGCGGGCGGGCGCGCAAGAACGTACGCCGGAGACGTCTGGTTGTTCCGGTGCTACGGCGCGAACTGCCCGGGCACCGCCTTTATTATTTCAGCGCGCATGCGCCGTCCTGCTGGGCCGCGCATGCGCACCTCGTGTACTACGTACACAACATCCCTCCTTTTCCCCCCAAACAACGAACACATTGAACAGTGGAGCCAACGTGGCTCAAATCAAACTGTACTTAACAGGGCTTGTTACTCATGCCGCTGAGTCCATGATGAAATCCTGGAATCTTTGCGGCGGACGACGTCCTTCCCTGCGCGGGTACCTGGGTAACCTCCCTCGGGGTTCTCTGGTCCCCCGGGGTCCTCTGGCGGTTCACCGCCTCCCTGCGGCGCCTCCGCTGTTTGTCCTTGGTTAGGATTAGTTTCTTCTTCCGCTGCCACAGGTCCTATGCGCTTGAAGAAGGATACGTTTCTGGTTACTGTACCCCGCGCATCCGCAGCTGTGACCATTGACCCTTTGACATGAGTGACTCCCATTGGTTGAGTTTCGTAAGTCATCGAGAGTTTCCCTTCCGGTTTCCTGTTCCGGACTAGGACGGTGTCTCCTACCGCTATCTCTTTCTGGCAGCCTCCGCCTTGTTGTTTCGTTCTCGTTTCTCGCTGCTCTTTCTGCTGTCACCCGTGCGCTATCGATCACTCCTGGGTGTCTGTCTCCCGCTTCGGGTATCAGCCCTCTGGGTATTCGCCTGAACAGCGCCTCGGCGGGTGCGATTCCGGTGGATCTATGTGGGGTGGACCGGTATTCACGAAGAAAGTCAATTAGATTGTGTCGTAGGTCCTCCCCTCCATTGACAGAAATTCGAAAATTCTTGTTCAGTGTCCGCATGAATCGCTCAACCTCTCCATTGGCCCTTGGCCATAGTGAGGTTACCTTCCGGTGCTTTATACCTCGCTCTTCGCAATACCTAGCAAAACGCTGTCCTTGGAACGGCGCTCCGTTGTCTGAGCAGATCTCAAAGGGGAACCCATGGGTGGCGAACATTTTGTCCATTGCTAGGATGGTGTGATCACTGGCGGTGGATTCTACGAGCTTCACTTCCGGATACCTCGACCACTGGTCCGTGATCACCAGGAAATATAGGCCCCTTCCGGTCGAGCCGAAGTCTGCGTGCACCGTTCCCCATGGTACGTCACTCCGCTCCATGGCCTGAATGGGTGGGCCCCTTTCCACAGGACTCGTAGCTTGGCAGGGAATGCAGGTCCTCACAAACTCGGTCACCCTGTGCTCCAGATCGGGAAACCAGACCTTCAGCCTGAGGCGTGCCTTCATCTTGGCCATGCCTTGGTGCCCTGTGTGGGCAAAATGGAGGACCCTCATGACCAGTGACCTGGGGATCACGATCTGGTGCCCTCGCAGTAACAGACCGTCCCTGGACACCGAGAGCTCGTGTCGAGCTTTCCACAGCAGTTGCAGGTCCCTTTGCACATCCGGGTTCCTCCTGGTGTTGTTCAAAAGGATGTCCCGCCACTCTCCTGTGGCCACCGCCCTTTTCACCCTCAGGAACGCCTCGTCTGAGTTCGAGTCGTCCGCAATGTCCTGTCTCGATAAGGCCACGGGCAGGGCCGATTCAATGACGAGGTGTACGGCGTCCCCAGTGTCGGTCATCTCCACGGGACTCTGGGTATCCCTCGTGCCTGGGTGACGAGAAAGATAATCGGCTGGGTTATGTGTACCTGGGCGGTATACTAGCTTGGCGCCGTATTCCATGAGGGATAGCATCCATCTCTCGATGCGGGGTGGCGGCTTGGATGATGTTCCTGACAAAATAGGAATCAGGGGTTTATGGTCCGTTATCACGACGACAGGTTTGCCGAGGATGTAAATTCTGAAGTGTTTGCACCCCCACAGGATGGCAAGGGCCTCCCTTTCTATCTGGGAATATCTCCTCTCCGTGTCGGTGAGGGCTTTGCTGGCATATGCTATGGGCCTCATGACTCCTAGTTCGTCTGCCTGCATGAGGACTGCCCCCACTCCCACCGGGCTGGCATCGACCACAATCTCCGATTCCCGGCTGGGATTGAAATAGGCCATTGTTTCCTGCTCTGACAGGGCTTCTTTGATGGTCCTGAAGGATCGTTGTTCATTCTCAGTCCACTGCCAGGCTACGTCGTTCCTGGTGAGTGCCCTCAGTGGTTCCGACAGAGAGGCCAGGTCTTTGATAAAACGGCCGCAGTAGTTGGCCATCCCTAAGAAGCTCCGTACTTCGGCCGGTGATGTGGGTGGAGGTGCATCTCTAATGTCCTTGACTTTTCCAGGATCCGGGGATATGCCCCCAGCATGGAAGGTGAACCCAAAGAATTCCAGTCGGTCCTTTAGGAATTCGCACTTTTCTTGGTGCAGGGTTAAACCCACCGCCTGTAGTCTCTCAAAAGTGTTCTCTAGCCGTTTAAGATGTTCTATTTCCGACCTGGCAAAGACCAAGATGTCGTCGGACATGTTTATGACTCCTTTCAGTCCGGACAGGGCTCCTCTGATGGCGTTTTGGAAAACCTCCGCTGCGGACGAGATTCCAAAGTTTAGTCTTTTGTACTGATACAGCCCCTCGTGAGTAGTAAATGTCATAATGTACCTCGACTCGGGGTGTAACTCTAACTGGTGATACTCAGACCTGAGGTCCAGTTTAGAGAAGACTCTGGCACCTTGGAGTTCTCCGACGATGTCATCTAGAGTGGGTGTGAGGTGACGCTCCCTTTTGATGGCGGCATTTGGGAGCCTCATGTCCACGCAAATGCGTACTGCCCCCGGTTGCTTCGGCTTTGGGGCCACTACGATAGGCGAAACCCAAGGGGTGGGGCCTTCCACTCTTTCAATGATGTCTCGGTCGACCAGCTGCTGCAATTCCTCCTCCACTTGGGCTCTTAAGTGAAAAGGAATCCGGCGATGTTTGAGGGCCGTCGGCCTCACGGACTTGTCGATATGTAAGTGTATGGGCTCTGCTTTCAGTTTTCCAATGCCCTTGAAGAGAGTTTCAAATCTGTGTAGCATGCAGATCGGCATGGTATACTCCAAACGAGAAGTGGACAATGTCGAGTGCTTCTGATGCCGCACAGCTCAACAGGGAATGTGGGCTGACGCTGGTGACAAAGAACCTTGCTTTGATAGTGTTCTGTCCATGAGAAACTGGGGCTACAAACACACCTTGGATGGGTAGAGGTGTTTCCCCTCCGAAAGCATATATTCGCGCTATGGACGCAGACAGCTCCGGTGGGCTTGGCAGGGCCTCGTAATGTTTGGTGGCCAGCACACAGACCGACGCCCCAGTGTCTATGAGAATGGGGGTGGGGACGTCATTGATGTTAACAGTGCATGTGGGTTGGCGTCTCGTGCCAGGACCTTTCACAATGCTGGAAATGAAGAAAATCTCTTCCTCCTACTCCTCCTCTTCTGCGATGTCCAGGTCCTGCAGACCCTGATCGATCAATGAGATGCCTCTCACTCTGCGAGCGCCTCCACGTCCAACTCTCTCCGGTCCTCTTCCTGCCTCTACAGGGGCGGCAGCCCGGCACATCCTTGCATAGTGCCCCGGTGTGCCACACCGGACGCACGTTCTAGACTTAGCAGGGCATTCACCTCCGTGGGGGAGATCATATCCACAATAGGAGCAAGATGAGGCGTTGCCTGGTGTGGGGGGGGGGCATCAGGCCTTCTCGGCACCCATTTCAACCTTCCCGCTGCTGAACGTCCCACAGCAAATGCGTCTTCATCATTCTTCGGTCTCGTGGCAGCGTCCATTCTCGCACCTCTGGCTTCTGCCAGCTCATGTGCCCTTCCCAGGTCCAAAATCTGCTGGAGGGTCAGACCAGGTTCTCTCAGTACTTGCCTTCTAAGCTTGCCGGAGCTGCGCCACTGCAATAGCTGGTTGCGGACCATTTCTTCCTCATCGACCCATCTGCAGGAGGTCGCCAGCTGCCTCAAACGGGCACAGAATTTGTCTAGAGGCTCGTCGTCTAGTTGTCTTTCGGCGCCCATGACAAATCTATCAAAATCCACATTTGCCATGGGGAGAAAATGGTCTTTGAGTGCCTGCTTGACTGCGTCATACGTGACCACGGGGATGACAAGGGAATCGTAGAACTTGTGGACTTCCGCGCCTGCCGAGTAGATCATAGTCGCGATTTGGTGTCATCATCGTCCACCCCAGATGCCCTGAAGAACATATCTAGCCTCTTGACCCACAGCAGCCACTTCGGGCCCAGTTTGGAAGGGGGGCCAGTTGTATCGAATTCAGGCATGGGGGCCAGGGAGCTGCGAGATCTGCGCGGAATTGGGGCTATGGCACCCTCATCAGCAGTCTCTTCGCCCATTTCTGCGTCACGTACTCACAGTTGTCTTTTCCTAGAATGATGGGTGGCTTGTCCTGGGCTAGTAGTAGTGCTGGGGTGTAGAAACCCACTTCTTTCTTCTTTGATGCCACAGCCCTACGCCTGCAGGACTGTGGGAGTTCCAAAAATTGAGTAGTTTTCCCAAAACACAGCTGGCAGGTGGCGCACGAGCACCCACTCGGGCCGCAACCACTGCAGCTGTGTGTGAGGAGAGGAGCGAGCGAAAATAAAATGGCCGCCGGCACTCAGCGGGTCCGTAATACGGAAGAGCTTTCCGTCTCTCCGAGGCTGTCGGAGCAGGGAAGTCGTCCGTACCTCCTCGTCGCCAGTGTGGTGACCTGGGTAAGCCCTGTGATGGCGTGCGGGCCCCCCAGGGTCTGAGCATTAGCGCGCGTGGGCGGGCGCGCAAGAACGTACGCCGGAGACGTCTGGTTGTTCCGGTGCTCCGGCGCGAACTGCCCGGGAACCGCCTTTATTATTTCAGCGCGCATGCGCCGGCCTGCTGGGCCGCGCATGCGCACCTCGTGTACTATGTACACAACAAAGGGATTCTTATCCTTGTTGATGCATTTGTAGGGCAGAGGAGAAGGGCATCTGCACCGCTCCTCTCGAAAATAAGGCTGCTTGTCAAATGTCTCACCCACGAGGTTCTTGAAGTCTATAATAAGTTTTTCCTAACTGTTAATTCTTACTGCAATGTCTACAATTTCAGAAGATTAAAACATATTTCATGAATTATGGGCACCTATAGAAGGACTGGTAAAAACAATCTCGCTTGATTGGCCTTAATGGTGTAATCTCCTGTATTCTATTGTTCTGAGAAATTGTGATAATGTTTCACTCTTTAGGTAGCATGTATATACTTAATCAGGCCTTCACAGTCTTCATCTGTATGTGTTCAGCTTTTTTTCTGTCTGGCTTCTTGGTTGTTAGACACGTTTCTAACTCTTTTCCTTGTACTTCTCCAGGTGATGCAGTTTGGAAGGATCGATGGCAACGCATACATTCTGGATTTCCAGTACCCGTTCTCAGCTGTGCAGGCCTTTGCTGTTGCCCTTGCTAATGTGACGCAGCGCCTGAAGTGAACTGTGCAGTAACTAATGGGCGTAGCCCCATTTACCCAGCTCCTCACGTGACATTGCAGCCAGGACAACTGAAAAATCCAGCATCTGCTATTGTAGGTGTGCATATGATGACGGAGAAAGGAGAGGCGGAAGTGCTGGTCGTAAAACTGGAAACTTACCTGGTGTCTAGAAGAGGGCAACAAAACAATTTTTTATATGCACTAGTCCTGATATTTGACAGCAAGCACGCACAAAGGTTGGGCCTTTCATTCAGTGTTATGGTGGGAGTGTGGCTTTTTGCTTGTACTGGTGGTTCTGCTGTGTTTGCTGCAATAGTTTGGAGAGAAAAAAATAAAAAAAGAAGGCTGCCGTTTTCAAATAGACTACCTTATATAATGTAATAACAATTTTTTTCATTTTGTTGAATCAGTGAAAGCAATTTTTTTCTGATCCTGTTTGTATCACCACAAAGTCAGTAGCAGCAGCAGATATGTTATACTTGAAGACAATAAATGTTTTATGCTGGAGTTGGACTGGATGCTGCAGGCAACAAGGTGTGTCTTCAGGCCGGCACCTAATTCATGACAAGAAAATGGATATCCGCATGGTTCTGAAACGTTTTGCATTGGAGAAGAAAATGTTTTTGTGCTCTTCTGTTGGATACGTGCTTGGGAAAATGTCATTGGTTTGTGGAGCATGGAAGAGATGATGCAGGGGCTGTGTGATTTTGCAGTGTTTGTGCACGCCTGGTTCGAGTATCTGTCCTATTTTTGTTGTGTGCCAGGGAACCCTTAACACAACCCAGGACCGGTTTATCAAAGAACTGCCTCGCCTTCAATATACTGTGCAAGATGTCAATAAATTATTTGGAGTGCTTTGAAGGGAATGTACTTTCATTGTGTAGAAGAGCATGCAAAGAAGCCGGATTTGCACAAAGGGTTATGTGGTGCATTTTAGAGCCAAGCGTTGGCATGGTTAAGAAGGATATGCCCATGTTTTACAGGCTATCATGTGCAGTTTGGTCGACTACTTTTGGTTTGGTTGATATGCATGTATACGTGTGTAAGGGATTGGGAGGTGGGGTTGGGGGGCAGATGGTAGGGGAGAATTGTTAACAAGGGAAATTCGCATTTCGGTTCACCAAATTGTAGGCTATCAAACAATAGTCTATGTAACATTCTCCAGCATGGGGTCTGGCATGGATTCACATGCTCATGAATATTCCCCGTCGTCAGGCCGGGAATCTTCGGTATAGAAAAAAATCAGTATCAGTTTCGTTTCTGATCTGTCTGTCTTAGAAGTAACCAATCACTGCTCTCTGGGTCATACTGCCCCCAGCCAATGACTGCCCTCTCCCTAAGCCCAGCCTCCGGCAGCCATCCTCAGATTTTTACCGCACGTTCAAGTGTTGGGAGTCCTCGTGCTGTAGCTCTCAAGCTTTTGCTGCGTTTTCGCACTTTTACAGGAGATTTTTCTCATTTTTCGGTTAAATAGAGCCTCAAGCTCCACCGTTTCTACATCTGATCAACGGGGATTCGTTTCGGAGTTTTCTACGCCCCTCAAGGGTGAAGATTTCATTGAGTTACGCTTTTGGAGGATTCCAGAAGTTCTGAGGCCTACCCCGCACATGGCCCAGGAGAAAGGAAGCTCGACGCCCGGGAAGCTGTTCAGGACCTGCCCTGGATGCCAGCTTCAGAATGTTTTCAAGGAGGACGAGCATTTGTTATGCCTCTACTGTCTCCATGAGGACAAGACGCACAAGGAGAAGGACTGTGCGTTTTGTGGGAACATGTCGGAGCGGACCATGAAGGATCGCCACCTCCGTCTCGCCAACTGGCTGGAAGGGAAGAGCCCGTCAGGCGAGAAGAAGAAAAAGAAGTCTGAGCGGTCTTCTAAGTCCTGTGAGGGTGCCCCGGCGACGGGGGCCCAACAAAAGGCTAAGCACCGCGAGTCCGCGGGCACCGGGAGCGCCGAACGGTCGGGCTCCTTGGCTGCCAGGCAGGGCGCATCCTCCCCGGCGCCATCAACCACGACCCAACGCTCTTGCTCGGGTAAGAGGAAGTCCGAGAACTCTGCGAAGCTTCTGGAGAGGCCCCGGTTGATCTCGAAGATTCCGGCAGAGGGGGAGCGAGGCTCGGACCCTCCCCCCAAGGTGAAGGCCCCAGGCGTCCAGAAGGTGACGATGGCCTTAATTCACCCTGCTAAGACCTCGATTGAGGATGTCGCTGCGGCCCTGGCTCAGCCTGTGGAGGCTACACCAGTGGAGGCGCCCTCAGGACCCAGAGTCTCCCTGCCACCGCGGAGGGAGTCATCTTTCAGGCCCATTGAGAAGACCCCCACGAAGTCCTCATTGGAAAAGGTGGGGGAGGGGCTGGTGGCCATCATGGATACGGACACGACCTCTGAAGAAGAGCTCATCGAAGTCGTGGAAGTGGCCCAGCCCATCGGGAGGGATCCCAACGAGGGCGATGACGAGAGCGACGGTGTCGCCGACAAGGCTCCTCAAGAGCCCTCGCGCCCGTCGTTTCCAGCGCCGCGGGACACCTCGGTGGCCATTTTGTCAGCGATTCAGTCCTTATGCTCGGAGATAAGGACAAGGTTGCCCCTTCCCCCGACGGAGGTACCTGAGCCAGACGCGATGGGGGAACCGGAGCCAGGACCTTCGGAGAGTCCACCGCATAAGAGGAGGAGGACGCATCCTACGCCACCTCTCCCACCTCTGCGGCCTGCTCTGCCTTCCCCCCCGGTCTACTACCCACGGGGATGATACAGGCACGGACACGGCTACGACAGGTACAGATGACGACGGAGGCGACAACGGGACGTGTCCCCCGTCGCCCCCTGCTTGGGCGTCCCCGCCCGACGAGATTGGATCCTTTCATGCCATGATTTCCAGGGCATCCGAGCTTTTTCAGCTCTGCCCAGAAGAAAAGAAGAAAGAAGGGTTCCTGTACCAACGGCGCAAGGCTAAAAGGAAGACGGTCCTCGCTGTACCGCTTCTTGATGACATCTGGGATGAGGGGCTCGCCCTCCTCAAAAACCCTGCCACGGCGCCGGCAAAGAGGGACCGGTACGAGAAGAAGTACCGGGTCCCCGATGCTGCCCCCTTGTGCCTTTGGGCACAACCTACCCCGGATTCGGTCGTCTCGGCGGCGGCAAAGAAGAAAGCTGGGGGGGCATCGGCCTCGACATCAACTTCCCCGCCGGACGGCGAGGGCAGGAAGTTGGACACGATGGGACGACGGATCATCTCATCCGCAGCGACGACTATCAAGGCGGCCAACGCCCTGGCTATCGTAGCCCGCTACGACATGGAGTTGTGGTTCAAAATCGCCCCTCTGTTGGACTTCCCTCCGGACGCCAAAAGGGCAGAGGCCCTTGAAATCATACAGGAGGCGGAGATTGCTTCGGACCACCCCATCACGGTGGCAACGGACATCGCCGACACCGGTTTCCGTCAGTTGGGCAACAGCGTTTGCTTGAGACAACGAGGATGGCTCAAGGCCACGGATTTCCACCAGGACGTACAAACCAAGGTTTTGGACATGCCCTTCGACGGGAACAACCTGTTTCGGAAGGCGGTTGATGAGTCCCTTCAGGCCATCAAGACAGACACAGAGACTGCCAGGGCACTGGGAGTGCTTCAACAAAGACGGCCGTCCTTTCGGAGCTCCGGAGGCAGACAGGGTGCCTCCAAGGGATCCGGCAGTGGCTCCTCCACTTACCGCCAAGCGGCAAGATCTTCGTCCCAGGAAGCCTACAGGGGACGCGGCAAGTCAGGTGGTGCCCGTCGTCGTCGACAAGGAGGCAAGGCGGCCTCCAAACAAGATTGAACCGACCGTGGGGTCGGGCCCCCGCCGAAGCACCCCGGTGGGAGATCGGCTGGCGAGATTCGTCAGCGTGTGGGAGTCCATCTCCACCGACCGTTGGGTGCTGGACGCACGCCCTCGAGTTTCAGAAGAAGTGCCCTCGCGTTCCAACCGTGGCCAGGAAGGAAAATCACGTCCCTCAACTACTGTTGGAAGTAAGGGCGATGCTCAAGAAGGGTGCCATCGAGCTCGTCCCAAAGAGGCTTCGGGGCTCCGGAGTTTACTCAAGGTACTTCCTCGTAAAAAAGAAGACAGGAGGATGGCGCCCCATCCTGGACCTACGACGACTGAACAAGTACATCAAGGCACAGAAGTTCCGTATGGTCACCCTCCAGCATGTGCTGGGACAGGTGGAGGAGGGCGATTTCCTGTCGTCATTGGACTTGGAGGATGCCTACTTCCACATCCCCATTCTAAAAAGACACCGAAAGTTCCTCAGGTTCGTGGTCCAAGGGCGGCACTACCAGTTCAAGGCCCTCCCGTTCGGATTGAAGTCGACACCCAGGGTGTTCACCAAATGCCTCGCACCGGTGGCGGCGCGGCTGCGCCTACAGGGGATCCACGTCTACCCCTACCTGGACGACTGGCTCATCCGGGCAAGGACAAACGAGCTTGCCGTGGAGCACACGGCGAAGACTGTCCAGCTGCTCACGGACCTGGGATTCTCCATCAACTTTCCAAAATCCCACCTGGTTCCGTCGCAAGTCGCCCTGTTTCTGGGAGCCAAGCTCGACACAGTGGCGCGGCTGGTCTCGCCGTCGGAGGAAAGGACCAGGACCATTCTGGGCAAGGTCAGCGTCTGCTGGCCACGGACATGGCCAGGGTAAGATCTATCAAGTCCCTCCTCGGGATGATGTCATCCTGCATTTATCTGGTGCGCCTTTGCAGGCTTCGGATGAGACCCTTACAGGAGTTCATCGACGCCCGCTGGATCCAGTCAACGGGCAGCTTTGAGGACAGGATCCCTCTCAACGAGACGTTCCGTCGGGCGATCCGGTGGTGGGGTACCTGCTCCCATCTGTCGGGGGGCACGGACTTTCAGACCCCAGCTCACCAGGTGACGGTGACGACGGACGCCTTCCTGGAAGGTTGGGTGGCACACTCCGGAGATCTTCACGCGAGAGGCCTTTGGCTCCCGGAGGAGAAGTCTCTCCACATCAACATCTTGGAGCTCCGCGCGGTGTTCTGGGCCCTCAGGTCTTTTCTTTCGTCCCTCAAGGGCAAGGTGGTGAGGATCTTCACCGACAACACCACCACGATGTTCTACATCCGGAAGCTGGGCGGAACCAGTTCCCCGGCCCTATCCAAGGAAGCCCAAGATCTGTGGCATTGGGCCGTCGCCCAAGGGATGTTTCTGGTACCTCTTCATCTGGCAGGAATAAAAAACACGATCGCCGACTCACTCAGCAGGGAGCTGCGCTCGTGCCACGAGTGGGAACTACGCCAGGATCAAGTGGATCGACTCTTCCGACGATGAGCTGAACCCCAAATCGATCTCTTCGCGACGGCGACAAATTCCAAGTGCCGGAGGTTCGCCAGCAGGTTCCCCCAGCCGAGGAGCATGGGCGATGCTTTCTCGTTCCCCTGGGACGGCCTATTTCTTTAAGCGTTCCCTCCACTGCCGTTGCTGCTCCGGCTCATCAACCAGCTCAAGAGGTCCCGGTGCAGGATGATCCTCGTCGCACCGGCGTGGTCGAGACAGATCTGGTTCCCGGACCTTCTGGACATGTCAACGTCCCCACCAGTCAAGCTGCCGACGGACGCAGACCTTCTCTCCAGAGAAGGAGGCGCCATTCTTCACCACAACCCGGAGTCGCTGAACTTGCAGGCCTGGCTCCTGCAGCACTAGAGTTTGGAGGGTAGGACATCCCGGCCGACTGCACAGAGGTTCTTGCAAAGGCCAGGGCGTCCTCAACTCTCAAGTGCTACGGACATAAATGGAAGGGGTTCTCTGTCTGGTGCCGTGCACAGAAGATTAACCCTCTGCGGATTACGGCCCCATAAGTACTGCTGTACCTACTGTCGCTGGCGTGGGAGCTTAATGTGGTGCTGACCAAGCTCATGGGGGCACCATTCGAGCCTATGCATTCGGCGCCTTTGAAGTTCCTGTCCATGGAAGACAGCTTTCCTCGTGGCCATCACCTCCGCACGACGAGTGGGAGAGATCCAGGCCCTATCTTGCAAGCCTCCATACTTGACTTTTCATGACACAAGGGTGGTGCTGAGGACACACCCATCCTTTATGCCCAAGGTGCCGTCGGACTTCCACCTCAACGAGCCCTTGGTGTTGCCAGTTTTCTTCCCTTCGTCGCCGGCCGAGAGGACTTTGCACTCGCTGGATGTAGCTAGAGCGCTGAAGTTCTATGTGGACCGCATGAAGAGTTTTCGGAAGACGTCACAGCTGTTTGTGAACTTTGGGACTGTGAATCAAGGGAAGGCTCTCTGGAAGACTTCCATTTCCAGATGGCTCTCAGGCTGCATCATGCACTGTCACCGGTTTGCAAACCGACAGCTGCCCGGCCGTCCGAGAGCCCATTCGACCAGAGCGATCGCTGCTACCACGGCGTTCCTGTCTGGTGTGCCCCTGCTGGACATCTGCAGGGCTGCGACGTGGAGGTCGACGCACACCTTCACAAGATTCTTCTACGTCGATCGGGACTCCAGGGAGGAGTCCAGGGTCGGCCAAGCAGTGCTCCGCAACCTGTTCGCCTAAGGTGAGCCTGGTGAGGAGGTAAGAGTTGCTTAATGTTGAGTTGTTGTATTGCTTAATGTTGAGCCTGTTGCCACCTCCCGTGGTTGTGCATGTGTGTACTGCTATGTATTCTCTTATTCATGAGCATGTGAATCCATGCCAGACCCCATGCTGGAGAAGGAACAAGTTACTTACCTGTAACTGCTGTTCTCCAGCATGGGTCTGGCATGGATTCACATGCGAACCCTCCCGCCTACCCCTCTGCGGCTCTTCACTGGGTCATACTGCCACTTTACGTACTACCAAATCTGAGGATGGCTGCCGGAGGCGGGGCTTAGGGAGAGGGCAGTCATTGGCTGGGGGCAGTATGACGCAGAGACCAGTGATTGGTTACTACTAAGAAAGACAGATCAGAAACGAAACTGATACTGATTTTTTTCTATACCGAGGATTCCCGGCCTGACGACGGGGAATATTCATGAGCATGTGAATCCATGCCAGACCCATGCTGGAGAACAACAGTTACAGGTAAGTAACTTGTTCCACGTCACACCATTGAGAAGTCAGTATCATCTACTAAGTACGCGTGTTTGTTTACATCTTCTGCCTTTGCTTGCACAGTGGTGTGGTGGTTTGGTTTGGCAGCTTACCTTTAGTCCTTGCGGAGGACCACTCTTTCTTAATGCTCAAGCTGCTGTATTTCAATCTTTAGCTGAGGCCAAAGATTCTTTTGCCCATTGCTTACCACAAACAGATTCCTCTCTTGGTGTTTAAAACAGATTGGAGGAACCAGAAATCTGTGCCGGACCTTATTCTCTGTAGGAAGGTTTAAGTATTAGCCAGAAGAAACGGGATCAGAGTTGTATTTCTACTTCAACTGGAAGGTCACATGATACATAAGGGGTAATCGCAGAAAAGCAACTGTAGTTCTCCTCAGACTCTTAGTTGTTGGCACCACAAATAAGTTGGCACCACAAGTAAATTGGTATCACAGGAACAAAAAGATTTCACATGGTGGCCTCACCACATTTGTTATGTTAGTCTGTGTTTTCTGGAGTTGGAGGATACGAGGGGACCACCCTACAAGAAAGCATCTGGCAATGCACCATAGCTGACTGGGCGCAAGCTAGGCCGGCCGGGCTTTCGACAGTGGTTCTCATCCATGGGGTAAGAAATGATTTCAGAGACCATAATTTGTGAAATGTCACTTGTTCGTTCTTACTGCCTGTGGGATGCCTGGTCAACTTTGTTCCATTGTTCAAAGGATAATCTGGTACCACTGGTGAGAGGTCGGCGGCAGTAATTGAGTTACAGGGTTGAGCAGGGTGTAGGAGTGAAGTGCCTGCTTGCTTGGGGCTATGGTAACAATGAAGTTATTGTGTGTGACACAGGTGCTGATCCTGTGGTATGCAGCTCATGATTTAGGAGGATTGTTACTTATGCCTGCTGCAACACTGTTACCTATACTCCTGTCTTTTGTGATCACAATGTGATATGTAAGAAGAAGAGGGAGGCGGACAAAGAGGTGGCATTTCTACCTGAAATTGGATTCAGATAATAAACAAAAGGCCTATCTATCCCTACCAAACAGGGTTTTTTCACTACCTAACAGAATCTAACTAGAGTGCTCATCATCATCACTTAGGTCGTCCAAATCAAAGTAGTCCTTCCTCCATCCAAAAACTACCCTACTCTGAACCTACCACTAATTATCAACTAACAAAACCAAAGGGGGTTCCAGGAGAACGACTCCCTTCTCCTATACAGGCCTTCTTAGCCTTAATAGTCTATCTTGAGATAGTTCCTTGTAACGTAGTTAATCAGTTCCTTTAATTCCTCAGAGGGATTCGGGTATCCCCTGTCTTGACTTATTTACAGTTCCTTGTTGCCTTTTTCGAGGCTCTTAACTTTTATTCCTCTGGATATCCTTTACATTAATATCTCTCTTGCACTTGTTTCACAGTCTCTCACTCCCTAGAGACTAGTGTCCCCTGTTTCTTTGACCAATTTGTTGTCTTGTAAGTACTTCCCTTTTTGGGAACCACCATGTAGGTTCTTCTGTTCCTCTTTGCTATTGTCTTCCCAACAACTGAGGCCAGGATTACCAGTCTTTTGATTTTTTCCCCTATCTTGACTGCTTTTGTGAATCACTGGGACGAATGTGTGGAGTCCCTCTTGATTCGGCATGTACTCTGCTGCTTTCCCACTTACTGGGATGAGTATGATGAACCCCTTGGTATTCTTGATACTCTCTGCCGTTTAGTGTCTGCCTGTGTCACCTCCCTGGTCTCCTGCCATTCCTGTTACCTATGACTTGTGTTGGCGTCACCAGTTCTTCCTGTGGGGTCAGGATCATGCCATCACGAGGGATGCTTTCAACGTCTTCCTTTTCTTTTCTACTTCGGTCTCTGCAGAGTATCTCCCTGGATGATCTCTGGGTCATTGTCCAACCATGCGGTCCACCTCCTTGAGGTCACACCATCACCTGGCAATGGTTGCCACACAAAAGAGTCATCCCACTGCCGGCTCCTGCACTGCTTTCCTTCTTTGTTCGCCATATCCTCTCAACGGAGGACCTCTCAGAATGCCCTGGCTGCTCTCTCACAGGTTTGAACTTGTTGGGCTTCACCTTCTCGGTGAACACGACTCCCTGATACAAGTCCTTCTTTGGTTTTTATGCATCTTAGTTGGGCCCTCCCCAACGGAGGATTGTTGCTATTCTTCTCTTTCTCTGGAGTATTCTTTCTTACGACATAGTTCCCACTCTTTACAGTAGGTTGTCCATGATTTGACCGAAGCTCAACATTTTGGATTCAAAATTGCTGAATGCGCCAATGCTGAATTCGGAATTGTGCGCCTGGTTAAAATAACGATCCCCCACCTCCCCCCCTACATACCTGATTGCAGCACACCTCAATGTGTGCTGCCAACATCTCCATCCTTCTGCGACATGGTTCCCTTCACTTACGTGGATGTGAACCGGTGCCGCAGGGTCCTTTTTCTTTTGTTTCTTCTCACCTAACTTTATTCTGTCGGGAGCTGCCATTATAGTGAATAAAGGTGCAGGGGGCACCCCTGCAACCCCCTCTCCCCTTGTTCACTATAATGGAACTGAATGGGAGATTTACGGCTGTATGAAATTTTCGTACAGCCGAAATTCGAACAAATCTCCAATTCAATTTATTTTTATTCAAACATTTATAGGGATACCTTTACAGTATTTCCCATTTGCCATAGAGGAGCGATCAGCATTACTCCTCCAGTCTTCTTCTCCTCAGTGGATTTGTGTTGGCCTCTAATATTGGAAGTGGTATCACAATAGGATACAATAGTCTGTTCAGGTTGTGTCTTCCGAGGCAGTGATGGTATGAGGGATTCATAGGAAAGTGGGGCAGAGAGTTCCTTCACGGAACGGGATTCCTTTTTCCCAAGAGGGGAGTATCTCCCTGTGAGGTCCTGCAGACCGCCACCCTAAAGGGAAATGCTGCATAGTGGGCTCATCTCCCTAGCCTCACACGGAAGGGCTCCAGTCTGTGGAGAAGTGACGAGATCATGAATCATCATAATGGCAATAAAAACTGCTGCTGCCACCACCACAAAAACGTTCTGCTCAATGGAATGTATTTTCAAGCCAGAGGAATGTTCAGCCTTTTCTACTTTTTAGATTTGGCTGGCTGTTCATTCTGATCCAAGGTCGTCCTGTCCCCCAAGAAATAATAGATGTTCACCCGCAACAGTGATAGAGCTCAGGAAGCCAGCCCAAAAGGGGGGTACCCAAAGCCCAACCTGGTTCAAAGCACTATTACTTCTCCTAATGGAGGTTACTACCCTCTTCCCACATAGAAGCCGCTACCATGAGCCATACACAGAAGCAACTCTGGAGAAAGTCAACGCATGCGGCTTGATAACCATCTTTGCCCTAAAGCCCAGTGATTTGTTCCATACGGATACAGTCTTGTTCCAGAAAGTAGGCAATCAGCTGGTATATTAGAGGCTTTCAAACTCTCAGGAAATGTTGCATCACTATCTCAGCCCCCCTTTTGAGCATGACAAATGTTGATACATGTTGAATTATAGGTTGAAGTTCACCATCTCTCTCTCTCCACTCCTATTGTGGCATTGAACCTCAATCCCGAGACCTAGGTGGTTCGAGCCAGTAGCACCATCGGGGCAGAACAAGCACCACTGTTGGGTGCCTTTCTAAATCCTTTTAGGCAATAACACCCGCCTGTCAACCTCAAAGAAATAGACAGAAGTACCTGACTCATCAACGGGCTTGAGACACAATGAGAACAATTCTTAAGTGGCCCAATTTCCTTAGGAAATGGCAAATCATCCTTGGACTCCTTAAGACACAAAAAAGCATGGGCCACCTGTCTATAATCAACTCACTGGGGGTACTGCAACAGATCTAAATGCAGTTGAGTCGCAGTGGTTTAATCCTCAAACAGCCCTTTTTGAATCAGCGCTGGCCTGTAGAAAGGAGCTGTCAAATGCAAGATGGGATCTGGTACTGAACTTTGTGATCCAGCCCCCGCTCTCCTCTCCCCGCAAGCTCAGGCCCAGAGCCCACTGGCAGCAGAGCAACCCATGGGTGGGCCTTCAGTGGGCTTTCTCTCTTAAGAATTCACCTATCTTAGACTGCCTTTTTCACAGAAGACTTCTAGCTCAGGACCTAGATAACACATGAGGTGACATGACCAGCATGTCTTTCCATCCTCATTCCATCTATGGTTAGCCTTAATTTCTAAGATTAAGGCTTGGATGCAGACACATCTGAAAGTGACCCTTTGGTACCAGACCTCTGGTTACAAGCTACTGATCTCTGATGGGTCACATATGGCCAGAGCCACCAAATTAGGGTATCACTACATATTATCCTTACCAAACATATCACCATAGATATGGTCGCCAGTAACGGCATAGGCGATATTTTTTGGGGTGGGGGTCATTTTTGGGAGCAGGACTTGCAGGGGAGTCCCCCGCTCCTCTAAAAATAATGCAGGGGTTGCGGGGGTGTCCCCCGCAGGTTCCATGCCTTAATATTGCAGCAAAAATATGGCGATATTGTTGTATGGCGATATTTTTGCGGGGATATTAACAAATGGAGCCCAAATTAGAGGCCTGAAATTTGTCATAAAACAGCAATAAGAGTACAAAACCTTCCTCTTTTGGTTGGATATTACATATTTTTTTATTTTAAGTACCAATAAACAAAGGTAAAATAAATGTAGCAAAAGTAATACAATAAAACCATAACCAGCGGAAACGGTGCAAACAAATGACAGAGCAATCCATTGACAGCAAGTAGGATATCCATGAAGCCAAGATGAGAAAAAAAAGAAAGAGAAAAGGCATCATCATATATCATGAAAACACACATTTAATCCATACACATTTAATCTATTACAATACCAGCAGAGCAACCAAAATCACATTGATGAAAACTTCCTGTGTAGTTTCAATGCAGCCCTATGGGTTTATTCCAAGGGATTACCTCCAGTGCCTAAATGCTTCTCCTCCAGAAAGTACACTGCTGTCCTTTCTCAACCAATACCGTTAAGTACTCCATCCTAAGAAAAGCCTTGTACCAACATCTTTTTAACTGAGGGTTCTTGACAAGCAGGAATATCTGCCAGTCCGCTTTCTCTTACAAACAGCACAGTGGTTCAAGATAATTGTCTCTAAAGTCCTCCTCCTCCATCATCTGTGCCTCCAAAATGAGGCCTATTCAACTTTAACTAGTGTAACAAGGGGATGGGATTTTGGGCTACACTACACACAATTCGCCCAGCCCCTGAGTTTCTCCTATCCTGGCATTTAGGACTTCATCTCACCCAAACATGTTCTTTTCAGCACTCCAACGTTGTTTGGCCACATACTCTGAATGCTGCACTATAGGCAGAAAAAGCCATTTTCCTTATCTTTAATCTTCCTTCCCAGACATCAGTGCTAAGGCCGTCCTGATTCACAGAGAAAACAGGTCTGTTGTTAGCTTCATCAGAGACAGGGTTGCATAATCTTCCCCTCATTTGTATGGGACTAGACCGTAACACAGCACATTTTTCTTGTGAAAGTTCGCATTGCACATGTGTGCCATCAACAGGTAGACAAGCTCACTAGACACCATAATGTCCTAGGATGGGAACTTGAGCTTTGATTCTGAAAACCATTTTCGAGGGGATTGGGTCCTCTGACGTATTCCATATCTATGACAGGTAATCACCACAGCTGTGCTGCTTCGGAAACTTTTTTCTGCGTCGATGACGTCGATGCGCCGTCGTCGAGGACCTTGTCCGATGTCATCCGATGTGATAAGTAGGACGCACGACGCCCGTAGCCTCAGTTCCGTTTTTTCCGCGAATGTGTTGCTTCGTGAATCTCGGTTACGCCTCGACTCTTTGGAGTTCTGTCCTTCTCGGTTCTTCAAACCTGTTCGTTTTTGTGAGAAAATCCTTCGTAAGAAGATGTCTTCTACTTCGTCTTCGACCCTGCGTCCGGGCTTCAAGAAGTGCGGGGGTGTTGGGTCCAAGATGTCAGTGACGGACTCGCACAACGCCTGCCTCTGGTGCCTCGGGGAGGCCCACGACACGAATGACTGTATCGACTGCCAGTCGCTCACGTCCAATGCCTTACGGGAACGTAAGAAGAAGTTGTCGGTAGGTCGGGTGTCCAAGCCCCGGAAGTCGAAGTCTGCGGGGCTTTCGACGGATGATTCGAGAGGTGCCTCTCTGCGTCATCGTCAGAAGTCTTGTGGGTCTCCTTCTAGGAGTCGGTCTCGCCACTCCTCGGCCTCTTCGAGGCATTCTCGGAAGCGCCGACAGCGGCCGTCTTCCAGGTCCTCTTCTGAGGACTCTGCCCGGCACGTCGCTTACCCCACCAGCCGTGCGACGCCGGCGGAATGGGCTTCCTTCGGGAAGAAAATGCTGGCAATTCTCGAGTCGCAGGGTACTAAGCCGTCCGCGCCCCTGAGTGGGGTCAGCCGTGAGACGTCGAGAGACACAGCTTGCAAGAGTGGTCGGCACGAGTCACAGGAGAGGTCCCGTTCGGACAAGGGGACTCGTTCTCGACGTACCCGTTCCAGGTCCCAGTCCTCGACGCGTTCGAGACCGTGTGCACCTGTGATGTCTTCGAGGAAGACATCGACGCCTGAGGCGTCGACAGGCTTTCTCGAGGCTCCGGCTCCGAGGAAGTCGTCAAAGCCGTCGACGCTCATGTCGCCAAAGGACACGCTCGGAGCTCCGTCTTCGAGGACTGTGTCGACGCCGTCGATGCTGGCATCGCTGCATCTGACGTCGACGCCGATCCTCTCGGCGCCGATGCCTGTTCTCTCGACGCCGGCGCGATTCACTCGACGCCCTCGATGCCTTTCGGGGCCGGGGTGTCGGAGCTACCCCGTGGCACGGGTGAACCCCCTAGAAAGGCTCTGGTTAAGAGCAAGCACTCTCGGGTGCCTTCTTTTCACCACCTGGAATATATTTCGGAGGTGGATGAGGATTCTGATGGCCTGGTTCCTAGTCAGGTTCCAGATGAGATGGTCTCGGGCCATAGCCAATTTGACGATTTGAGGCAGTCACTGCATGATGCCAGTGGACTGGATACCTCTCCGGAGGTGGAGTTTTGTAGGCCTGAGCCTGGCTCTCATGCCGATTCCTCGTACCGACGCCTTATGGCTAGGGTCTCCGAGTACTTGGGATGGTCTGCTCCCCCAGGGGAGTTTGTGCAGGATGATCTCACGGACATCCTTGATGTTGGTCCCCCAACTGACCCTGTACTGCCGTTTCATATGGCTCTACAGAGAAGGGTGGCGGCGGCTTGGACTGCTCCGGAGAGTCTCCTGGCGGTGGGCAGGTCCTTGTCGCAAAAATACCGTCCAGCCAGTAGCGACCCCTGCTACTTGACCAGGCACCCCACTCCGGAGAGTTTGGTGGTGCAGGCAGCCACGGCCCCGGCAAAGCAGGCATCGTACCCTACCATCCCTCCTGATAGGGACGACAAACGTTTTGATGGCTGGGCGAAGAAAGTATTTTCTTCGGGTGGTATGGCGCTTCAGTCGGCCAACTCCATATGTGCCCTGTCTCGTTTCACACACACTCTGTGGAACTGTGTTGCGTTAGCGGCTGAACATATTCCCGAAGGGGACGAACGGGATGGTTTCCTTGCTATGGTCCAGGATGGTAAGGATGCCATGTGTGAGTCCGTTCAGTCGGGTTTGGACATGGCTGAATGCGTCAGCAGGTCCATGGCGGCGAGCACCGTGATACGCAGGTTTGCGTGGTTGCGGAAGTCGGGGTTTGCTCCTGATGTGCAGTCCCGGCTCCTCAACATGCCCTTTGACGGTGAACACCTTTTTGGCAGCAAGGCTGACGAGAGTCTTGAGAGGTTGCAGACCTCCAAAGCTGCAGCGAAGTCGTTGGGCGCTGCAGTTCGCCAACCTCCGCCTTTTCGTCCTAGGGGACAGCAATGGAGGGGTGGTTCCTTTCGCTATTTCTCGTCCTTCAGTAAAGCGAGAGGAGCTAGCAGTCAAAGAGGCCAACGCAGGGGTACCAGAGGTGGACGACAGGGTACCCGTGGTGCCAAGGCCGCTCGGGCAGTTGCCTCTTTGTCCTCAGGTAACGCCGCACCCGCTACCACTATGAGGCCATGTCCCATGGTTCGCCGGTTGGGGGAAGGCTGGCGCAGCATCTTGTAGAGTGGCGTGCCATTACTTCAGATGTGTGGGTTCTGGAGATCATAACCCACGGCTACTGTCTTCCCTTTCGGCAGAGGCCTCACGACAATCCACCAGGGAACCTCTCTTTGAAGAGTCCGGATCTGCTCCTTGCGCAGGAAATTCAAGCCCTGCTGCAAAAAGGCGCCATAGAACTGGTGCCTGTAGCGGAGAGGAACAAGGGATGGTATTCCCCTTATTTTTTTATTTTGAAGAAAGACAGGGGATTGAGACCCATCATGGACTTGCGCGGTTTGAACAAACTCCTCAGGAAGGACAAGTTCAAGATGGTTACTCTCTCTCAAGTCCTCCAGGCCCTTCAGTTTCAGGACTGGTTGGTGTCTCTCGACCTCAAGGATGCTTACTTCCATGTGCCGATCCATCCCAAGCACAAGAAGTACCTGAGGTTCGCGGTTGGCGACACGCACTTTCAGTTTCGGGTCCTGCCGTTCGGATTGACCTCCGCCCCTAGGGTTTTCACCAAGCTCATGGTGGTGGTGGCAGCGCATCTCAGGCAAGGGGGGATTCACGTCTACCCCTACCTGGACGATTGGTTGATCAGGGCGCGCTCTCCCGAGCAGGTCCTGGATCATCTGTCAGTCACCTGCCACTCCCTTCACAGGCTGGGCTTCTCCCTCAATTTAAAGAAGTCCCATTTGACGCCAACACAGCGGCTCCAGTACATCGGAGCAGTGCTCGACACGTCCCTGGGGTAGTGTTTTCCTCCCCAGGTGAGGGCTCTTCACATTCAGCAGATGGTGCACAAGTTTCAGCATGCCCAGACGCTCCCAGGGTTCGAGTTCTTGAGGTTGCTCGGCCTCATGGCATCCTGCATTCTTCTGGTGCCAGAGGCTCGCCTGTGGGTGAGATCCTTGCAGTGGGCACTCAAGATGCAATGGTCGCAGTCCTCCGGCAGGATGTCGGACCCGGTTCAGGACCTCGGTCACCCAGGACCTTCTGTGGTGGGCCGTCGAAGGCAACTTGATAAAGGGGGCTCCGTTTTGGCTTCCCTGGCCGGAGGTGACGATCGTGACCGATACATCCCTCACGGGATGGGGAGCTCATGCCAACAAGCTGACAGTCAGCGGTCGTTGGTCTCCGTCGGAGTCCAGACTCCATATCAATATGTTGGAGCTGAGGGCCGTCAGGCTAGCCCTGAAGGCTTTTCTGCCGACTGTGCGAGGAAAGAATGTCCTGATCCCGACGGACAACACAGTGGCCATGCACTACCTCAACAAAAAGGGGGGGGCAGGGTCACTTCCTCTGTGCAGGGAGGCGATGCAGCTCGAGTTCTGGGCCATCCAGCAGGAAGTTTCGATCTCGGCAGTTCATCTGGCCGGAGACGAAAACGTGACGGCGGACGCTCTGAGCAGGCAGAGCACGATCTCTCACGAGTGGGAGTTGGCTCAGGAGATTCTCCTGGAGATCTTCACCCTTTGGGGGACCCCTCAAGTGGATCTCTTCGCCTCCAGTGTCAACCGGAAGTGCGAGAGGTTCTGCTCGCGGGAATTTCCTCCAAAAGGAGCCTTAGGAGACGCGTTCGTGGTGGAGTGGTCATTCCCACTGCTGTATGCGTTTCCTCCAGTCCCCGTCATCCCGCAAGTGCTGCAGAGGTTACGGAAGTTCGGTTCCCGGATGATCCTCATTGCTCCGGCGTTGGCTCGGAGGACGTGGTACCCGGACCTTCTCGATTTGTCAATCTGTCCTCCACGTCGTCTTCCCTACTGAGACGATCTGCTCTCATGGGAGGGGGGTCAGGTTCTCCATCCAGAGGTCAGATCCCTCAACCTTCACGCTTGGCTTCTGAAAGGTTGAGGTATAAGGATTGGGACCTCCCTGAAGACGTTATGGAGGTGTTGCTCTTGGCCCGACGGCCAGCAACAAAGTCTGTGTACCGTTGCCGTTGGCGTAAGTTCTGCGACTGGTGCAGAGTTCAGAATGTGGATCCTTTTGCATGTGACATCCCCATGGTTCTGTCCTTTTTACTTTCTTTGGCCCACAAGGGCTTGCAAGTGGGTACCATTAAAGGTTACCTGGCGGCGCTGTCCATCTTTAAGCGCTCGTCTGAAGAGTGTTCCTACTTTAAAATCCCTTTAATTTCACAGTTTCTGAAAGGGCTCACTAATGTGTTCCCTCCGTCACCTTTCCTGGTGCCCGGTTGGGATTTAAACCTTGTTAAGTTTCTTATGGGTGCTCCGTTTGAGCCTTTACATTCTTGCCCTGTTAACTCTGAAAACTGTGTTTTTAGTTGCGGTTACTTCCGCTCGCAGAGTGAGTGAGTTACAGGCACTTTCAGTTAAGCCACCCTTCACTGTATTTCACAAGGACAGGGTTGTCCTTAGAGTTCGTCCTTCTTTTCTTCCGAAGGTGGTTTCGGAATTTCATTTGAGCCATAAGGTTGTTCTTCCGGCGTTCTATCCTCTTCCACATCCTGGTAAGGAAGAGGAAAGGTTCCATAGGCTTGATCCTAGGAGAGCTTTAAGCTTTTATGTTTCACGCATCTCCCGGGTCAGAGTGGACGATCAACTCTTTATTGGTTAAGCTGGAAAGCGTTTGGGACAAGCTGTGACGAAACAGACTTTGTCTCGCTGGATTGTTTTGGCCATCTCGGAGTGTTACCGTTTGGCGGGTAAGGACCCACCGGCTGGCTTGCGGGCTCATTCTACCAGCGGTATGGCTGCATCTACTGCCCTGCAGAGGGGTGTTCCTATTCGCAACATCTGTGATGCAGCCACCTGGGCTTCAGTACATACATTTGTACGTCCCTATTCCCTCGATTCCATCCGAGGACAAGATCTGGCCTTTGGCAAGGCGGTCCTTTGCTCTGCTATTTGATTGGCAATTCTAAATTTTGATTCTAAATTCTTTCCCTCCTCCTTGCTCTGGTACTGCTTTGGGAGTCTGTCATAGATATGGAATACGTCGGAGGACCCAATCCCCTCGAAGAACAAGTTACTTTCTTACCTGGTAACGTTCTTTCGATGGGATGGTCCGACGATGTATTCCATATCGCTCCCTCCCTACCTTCCCCGCTGCAGAATTTCTTTTGCGATTGCAGCTTACGTTCCGCAAGGCTTTGTGTCTGACTGGCAGTAGACTAATGTCACACGTTCTGGGGGAAAAAACTACAACTGAGGCTACGGGCGTCGTGCGTCCTACTTATCTCATCGGATGACGTCGGACGTCGGAGGAGGTCCTCGACGACGGCGCATTGACGCAGGACGCAGACGCCGAAAAAAGTTTCCGAAGCAGCTCAGCTGTGGTGATTACCTGTCATAGATATGGAATACGTCGTCAGACCATCCCATCGAAAGAACGTTACCAGGTAAGAAAGTAACTTGTTCTTCTAAAGGTCTGGGTTTTATAGATGGATAAGACTATTTAAATCCAGTTTTCACTGCAAATGCCAGGATTCGCCTTAGAAATGGTAACCATATGCAAATCACTCTTGACCCAACCTACAAAGGCGGTAAAGGAATACAGTCTTTTTTTGACTGAAGCTTATTATGTTGGACTGGTACACCCAGCAGTGGAGCCAGAGATTGCAGGGCCTTGGAATGTAGGTTGAGGCATCTGGAGCTGCTTCTATTCCCATTCAGAGGGTACATGGCTTAGCAGTTTGGACTTGTTGAACACCATGTCCGGGAAATGTCAAAATGGATGTGCATGCAGTTGGTCCTTTTCTGTAACAACAATTATAAAGATATTGCATTATTATATAATGCTTCATGCCAAATTCCCCCCTCCTTTTGGGCTTTGTAATAATAAAAATTACCCAATTTAATGATAATCAACATCATAAGGAAAAAGGGCTGGGGTCCAATACTGAGATTCCACCCTGTCATTGCATTTTCCACAGACTTTTGAAAGGTAGCCCATACTTACAGGGGGACCCCGTAAATATATTGGGGTACCCCTAATCACGCTTACACCAGATTAATAGTTCACCCCTCTAGGGAATTAAGGCCAAGAGTCTATCTTGCAAGGACAACAACTTTAATCTGTACAAAGATGAGGATGGGCGGGGCAAAGGACTCTGCCCCCCACCAAGCAGCATTCTGTCCTTCTTCCGTGGCCGGCTTATCCAGACTGATGCCAAGCAGGCGCCTTATATACTGTTCAACCTGGTTACTGGATACTGGCATAGCTCATCCAAAACCGTCCTTCCCATATAAGGGATTCTGCAGTTTTCCTTCGTGCATGGCCGGGTTTCCATTTAGCACAAAACTACTTAGCATACTGCTACCTAGGCAAGAATACATTGTAGCTCCTGTTAATCATCATTTGCTATATATTAACATTTATATATAAACACACCTTCCCGCCATACTCTCCACACTTCACTCAATAAACTTATATTTTATCTGGTCCAGTAATTCCACATAAAACCCTGTTTTCCATAGTACTCTGTATGTCATGTATTGTGTTTTTTAGTCTGCATGGGTTTTTGATGGACAGGAACAGCTGCTCAGCCACTTCGTGTGCTCTGCCAGAGCTAGCCGAGCCCAGGCAATGCCTGTAGTCTTACTCTATTTTTTGCACAGGCTGCATTCACTGTGCTTTGAGATTTTAAAACTACATAAAATTATAGAATAACATTTACAAGTGTATTCAACTAATGGTTATTTGCACCTTATATTTAAATACTAACTATCTTGATTTAGTGCCTGGCCATGCTTGTGTGCGATTATTTCTGCATGAAAAAATCTTTCTCAGTCCTATAGTGCTTAGAGAAGTCTTGCGTAATTGTAAAGCACTTGTGGGTGCAGGAAGGCGCTAGCTCCTACCCAATAGTCCCCCCTTTTGTTACTTCTACAGTGACAAACTCATCCCACCCGACATTTCTACAACCCCAGAAATATTAGTTTGAATTTCGCTGTTTATTGTATGGCAAGGTGCTTTAGATCCCACAATTGTTACCATCATCTTTGCACTATTAGGGATTATATGAACACAACATTGGAGACCCAATTGGCAAGTGCAGAAGAGAACCAAGAAGAACACAATCACAGTGTCATGGCCATTGGGCGAGGGCCCAGGCCTTCCTCACCCTCAGGGTCCAAATGGACCCAGTCCTGGCGCCTCTGGCGCCAGGCTCATAGAAAAGTGTGCTTTGCACACTCTGTGCCTAAGGCACCTGTATCAGGGCCGGGCGTGGCCATAGAACATCATTGGGAGGCAGCCGGAACCAGAACTTATCGAAGGAGAACCTGAGTACGAGGTCAAAGACATCCTGGATTCGAAGATGGTACGATGAAAGCTGTACTACTTAATCGATTGAGAGGGTTATGGACCTCAAGATCGTACTTGGGAACCTGTGGAATTTGTCCATGCACCTCGACTAATCAGGCAGTTTCACCGTAACAATCCCACCAAACCTGGAGCAGGGAGAGAGACTCCCAAGAGAGGGGCCTTGCGGGGGATGTCATGGCCATTGGGCGAGGGCCCAGGCTTTCCTCACCCTCAGGGTTCAAATGGACCCAGTCTTGGCGCCTCTGGCGCCAGGCTCATAGAAAAGTGTGCTTTGCACACTCTGTGCCTAAGGCACGTGCATCAGGGCTGGGCGTGGCCAAAGAACATCATTGGGAGGCACGTGCAAGAATCCCTGGGAGGGGCAAGGTGGAGCCACAAGGCGGGGCCAAAGGGAGGGGCCAGAGCCAGCCTATTTAAGGCCAGCCCAGCCACATGCCCCCACTTCGTGTTATTCTGCTTTGCAGCGTGATGCTTACTGCTGTTCCTCAGCTCGGTTCCTGTTACTCCACCTCTGAAGATCAGCTTACCTGAAGCCTGCAGGCTTCAGGTAAGATGAAGCCTGCAACTCCATCGCTGAAGGTGCACCTTACCTGAGTTCAGCCGCTCCATTGCTGAAGGCGCATCTTACCTTATCCCAGCCGCTCCATCGCTGTGCACGCACCCTACCTGCTTTCCATTGCCATCAGAGTCGGGGGACTTTCCTCGCCCGATCCGGATGTCCAGTGACGCAGGAGCTCCTCTTCTTTTCTTCATCTTCGTGGTATCTTTTTCCGGGGCCACAGATCGGCTTTTGAGCCTCCAGACTCTGCTCCACGCCGCCAGACCGCTCCTGCAAGGAAAAAACAACAAAACAGGTTAGCAATCTTATAAATAATTAACACTTGGCTGCTCCATACCTGAGTTTAGAACTTCATTATAACGGCCAACTTACCTGCTGATTTGAGAGCTCCACCATCCTAGGGAATCCCCGGAACCACTCCACGATTCCGATCTACCATCTTCACACCTATTGGGAAGAGAAGAGACATTGCAAGAATTATTTTATTATTTTACAATCAAGGTAAAAGACTCACTGGCAAAGACATTATAATAAACAAACAATAATCACAACAAAAGACTTACCTTCCAAGTGGATTGGTCGCAGCTGGTCTGGATCGCCACTTCCGCGGGTCAGTGAAGCAACTAGGTCCACTCTACACGCCCCTGCTGAAGGAAGCAGGACGCAGAACTCAGCATTACAAAACAACAGGTGAGCTTGCATGGGAAAACTCTTGCGCATTACATTTTGGCACAAAAGGGTCGAGGGAATTTGCGACATGCCCAAGCCATTCTCATTGCCTCTCATCTTCTCCCAGGGGCAAGACCAGCATCCAGAACAGCCTACACCGCAGCAGCTGGGGAAGATAGCCGACGCAGGGAAGCCAAGTCGAGGGAGGGCTCCAACCGTGCCCCAACGCCCCCGCAGAGACCAGGTGAGCGTAACAGAACGTGAAGCCTCTCTGAATCTCTGCCTGGGCATAATGGAAACCTCTGGAACTAACCAGTTAGCCCAATTACTGGGGGAGCTGCGGGCTGAAGTGCATGCCTCAAGACAAGAGACTAATTCCTTGAGAAGAGACCTAATAGTAGCCTGAGATCGGACGGATGAGTTGGCAAGGCAAATGCTCCAGGCACATGCCAGACAGGTTCCATTACCCGGGGTTACACCAACTCCTTTGCCACCACCTTCAGTGCAAGTGGTACTTCCGGGGGCAGTCCCACTGGCTCCTCCCAGATCGCTTCTTCGGCGACCCAAACAAATACACTGTATTCATGAACCAGTGCTGTCTCCACTTCTTGTGCCGACCAGGATCCTTCACCAACGACAGCACAAGGGTGGCTTTTGTACTTTTCTATTTGGGAGGCTGTGCAGCTGACTGGTCCATCCCATTAGTAACCCAGGATGATCCCATACTTCGGAACTTTGGGGAATTCCAACGGGAACTGGAAAAACTGTTTGCCAGGCACACCCAAGGACAAGCATTAGACAACAAATTACTATCTCTTAGACAAGGGAGCAATGCTTTGTCTTATATTGCCACCTTCAACCGCCTCATAACACAGACTAATTGGCCAGAGGAGAAAAGGAGCACACTTTTTTATCAGGGGCTACGGGGTGAGTTAAAAGATGTACTAGCTCAAGTGGTCAATCCGCCCGAGTGTTGTGCGGAATATATCAACCTGACGGTGCAATTGGACCATCGCTTACAAGACCGAAAAATGGACCGCACAAGGGCAGAAGGGAGGTCGGTTTACAGGTGACCTCGGGACAATCAAACCAAGGCTCAAGAAACTACCGAACCTATGCAAATTGGGGGATTGCGAGCTCCCATTTCCAAGGCTGAGAGGGAAAAAAGGAGACAACAACTTTGTTTATATTGCAGAAAATCTGGACATTTTTTGCAAGATTGCCTTATTAAACCCACCAAGAAAATGGTAGGTGCCACGGAGAATGGTAACAAAGAAAAGGAACAGAAGTCGGAAACCTCGGACGCCCGGCAAGTGTAGGGGTCCACTTGTCGAGCGGAATTAAGAAAGTTGTACAGACCTCCCACCTGGTCATCCCAGTACTAATAACCCACCACCAACAACCGTCAAGAGTCCATGCTCTAGAAGCCTACATAGATAGTGGAGCAGTGGGAAACTACATCAATCAGGATTTGGCCACACGGATAGGCCTTCCACTTCAGCAAAAACCACACTCGGAAAACGTCACTACTGTAGATGGCTCGCAGCTGTCTTCTGGGCCAGTAACTCAACACACCGATAAGGTAATGCTGACATGTCAGGATGGTCATCGGGAAAGCATTTTGTTTGATCTTATAGGGGCCCCCAGTTGCAAATGATCCTTGGAATGCTGTGGCTCGAAACCCATAACCCAAGGATTGACTGACACACAAGGAAGCTGACCTTTCCTCAAGAATGTGCAAAAAGCTGCTACCACAGGAATGGGAGAAAACTACAACTCTAGGGGAAACCCATCGTAGGAATTGTTGGTTCATTGCCTTCCGAATATCAAGATTTTCTGGACGTGTTGCAAAAGGAACAAGCTAATACCCTGCCTCCCCATAGAATTTATGACTGCCAAATCGATCTGGTCCCAGGAGCACAAATTCCCTGCAGAAGAATCTACGCTCTGACTGAACAAGAAAATCAGCACCTAAAAACATACCTAGATCAGTACTTAGCTAATGGGGTCATCGGCCCATCCAAGTCCCCAGCTTCTTCAGCGCTCTTCTTCGTGCCAAAGAAGGAAGAGGACCTCAGAACTTGTATAGATTATAGGGCATTAAACCAGGTTACCGTGAAGAATAGGTACCCTCTGCCGCTCATTCCCAAACTACTTGACCAAGTAAAGAATGCTCAAATCTATACAAAATTGGACCTACGGGAAGCTTACCATTTGGTAAGAGTGAAAAAAGGCGACGAATGGAAGGCGGCATTCCAAACCAAATACAGACTTTTCGAGTACCAGGTCATGCCCTTTGGGTTATGCAATGCACCAGCAGTATTCCAGTTCTTTATGAACGATGTACTCCGCAAATTGTTGGACGTCTGTGTCCTAGTTGGCATTGACGACATCCTCATCTATTCAGCATCCAAGGAAGATCACGTGGGCCATGTAAAGAGCCGTGCTGGAGAAACTCTGCAAACATCGATTCTTTGCTAAATTGGAAAAATGCTCCTTCCATGTTACAGAAGTAGAATTATTGGGCTTTATGCTTATCCCACGAGGGGTGCACAATTGACACTCGTAAGGTGGAAGCTATTCATCAGTGGCCATCCCCGACATCGATCAAGGGAGTGCACAGTGTACTCGGATTTGCCAATTTCTATCGGCGATTCATCCCAGGATTTTCCCAAATCATTCATCCTATCACTTCTTTATTAAAAAAGAATAAGCAGTTTTATTGGTCTCCTCATGCCGAAAAAGCCTTCCTGGAATTGAACTTGGCTTTCACCACCTCACCCGTCCTTCGGCATCCCCAACCCGATCTACCCTATGTAGTAGAGACCGATGCCTCCAGTGTGGCCATGGGGGCGGTGTTATCGTAAAAAGATCCGGACACGGGACAGTTACATCCCATAGCATTTTGGTCCCGTAAGTTTACAGCACCAGAAAAGAACTATGCCACAGCCGATAAAGAATTACTGACGATCAAAGGAGCTTTTAAAACTTGGAGACACTACCGTCTAGGAGCTAGACATATTGTCGCCGTTATCATGGATCACCGTAATCTGCAATATTTGAAAACTGCCAAGGTCCAATCTTCTCGTCAGCTTCGCTGGGCTCTTTTCTTTGCGGAGTACGATTTTGTGATCACATACCGACCTGGCGTGCGTAACGGAAAGGCAGACGCTCTGTCGCGAATGGGAGAGGATAAAGACGCATTTATATCAGAACCAGTACCCATCATTCCAGAAGAGCGAATTCAAAATCAGTAACCGCCTGCTGGGAAGATTTGAAGATCGACCCCCAGTCTCAAATGGACCAAACCGCCCAACAAGAATGGTTAAACAAGGGGAGCCAGTACTCCATCAAGGACAACTTACCTTATTTCCAGGGGAGACTGTACATCAAAGACAAAGAAACTCAAAACAAGATTATTGCAAATTACCAAGAGTCATTAGTGGAAGGACATCCCGGGATTACTAACACACAAGCCAAAATCAGGAAGAATTATTGGTGGCCAACCTGGAGAAAGGACGTGGTCCAGTTTATTACAACCTGTGGAGTTTGTGCTCAACATAAATCCCAAAAGTCAAGTCCCGCAGGATTATTACGTCCACTGGCTATACCACCAGTCCCTTGGCATACATTATCCATGGACTTTATTACAGATTTATCTCCCTGCGACGGCTTTAACACAATCTTAGTGGTGGTAGATTTATTCTCCAAGATGGCACACTTCATTTCCCTCAGGGGACTTCCTACTGTTGGAACTCTGGCTACTGTGTTCCTAGAACAAATCAAACTACATGGTTTCCCTTTGGTATTGATTTCTGACTGAGGATCGCAATTTGTCTCAGCATTCTGGAGGAGTTGTTGCAAGATAGCGCAGATCGATCTTCGTCCTCTCCAGCAGTCACCATCCCCAAACCGATGGTCAAACTGAGAGGACTAATCAGATGCTAGAGCAATACCTGAGATGCATGCTGCAGCAGACCGAAGGATCCTGGAAAGACATTCTCTGGTTAACTGAATTTGCATACAATAACTCGGTCCACACTAGTACTGGGCAAACCCCATTCTATCATGAATGGTCGGCATCCCCGGACATCCTCCTTTGACCCGCTTGATGAACTAGAAATGCGGGCAATCACCTCTCTACATAACACCATTACTCAAACTCTAAAAGAAGCAACCAAGAATTTAACTAAAGCCAAGGAACAACAAAAGAAGTTTGCCGACAGGCATAGAAGGGAAGCTCCACATTACCAAATTGGGGATAGAGTATGGTTGGCTGCCAGAAATATACCATTAAAAGGACCTTGAGTCTTTTGTCCCAGATATCTCGGACCTTATCCTATCAATGCCATCATCAACACGGCTGCGGTAAAACTAGATCTACCCGCCAACATGCAAAGTCATCAAGTGTTTCACGTTTCTGAAGCCTGTGAAGCCCGAGACTAGGATCAAAAGGCAGCCGGAACCAGAACTTATCGAAGGAGAACCGGAGTACGAGGTCAAAGACATCCTGGATTCGAAGATGGTACGATGAAAGCTGTACTACTTAATCGATTGAGAGGGTTATGGACCTCAAGATCGTACTTGGGAACCTGTGGAATTTGTCCATGCACCTCGACTAATCGGGCAGTTTCACCGTAACAATCCCACCAAACCTGGAGCAGGGAGAGAGACTCCCAAGAGAGGGGCCTTGCGGGGGATGTCATGGCCATTGGGCGAGGGCCCAGGCTTTCCTCACCCTCAGGGTTCAAATGGACCCAGTCTTGGCGCCTCTGGCGCCAGGCTCATAGAAAAGTGTGCTTTGCACACTCTGTGCCTAAGGCACGTGCATCAGGGCTGGGCGTGGCCAAAGAACATCATTGGGAGGCACGTGCAAGAATCCCTGGGAGGGGCAAGGTGGAGCCACAAGGCGGGGCCAAAGGGAGGGGCCAGAGCCAGCATATTTAAGGCCATCCCAACCACATGCCCCTGCTTCACGTTATTCTGCTTTACAGCATGACGCTTACCGCTGTTCCTCAGCTCGGTTCCTGTTAGTCCACCTGCAACTCCATCGCGGAAGGCGCAACCTACCTGAGTTCAGCCGCTCCATCGCTGAAGGCGCATCTTACCTTATCCCAGCTTCTCCATCGCTGAAGGCGCACCTTACCTGATTCCAGCCACTCCATCACTGTGTGTGCACCCTACCTGCTTTACATCGCCATTGGAGTCGAAGCCTTTCCTCACCCGATCCGGATGTCCAGCGACGCGGGAGCTCCTCTTCTTTTCTTCTTCTTCACGGTATCTTCATCTTGGGCTGCAGATCGGCCTTAAAGCCTCCAGACTCTGTTCCACGCCACCAGACCGCTCCTGCAAGGGAAAAAGAACACAACAGGTTAGCAATCTTATAAATAACGAACACTTGGCTGTTCCATACCTGAGATTAGAACTCCATTATAATGGCCAACTTACCTGCTGATTTGAGAGCTCCATCATCCTAGGGAATCCACGGAACCACTCCATGATCCCGATCTACCATCTTCACACCTATTGGGAAGAGAAGAGACATTGTAAGAATTATTTTATTATTTTACAATCAAGGCAAAATACTGCCAAAGACATTATAATAAACAAACAATAATCACAACAAAAGACTTACCTTCTGAGTGGATTGGTCACAGTCAGTCTGGATTGCTGCTTCCTCGGGCCAGTGAAGCAACTAGGTACACTCTAAGCACCCCTGCTGAAGGAAGCAGGACAGAGAGCTCAGCATTACAAAACAGGTGAGCTTGCATGGGAAAACTCTTGTGCACTACATTTTGGCACGAAAGGGTCGAGGGAATTCGCGATACGCCCACGCCATTCTCATTGCCTCTCATCTTCTCCCAGGGGCAAGACCAGCATCCAGAACAGCCTACAACGCAGCAGCTGGGGAAGATAGCTGACACAGGGGAGCCAAGTCAAGGGAGGGCTCCAACCTTGCCCCAATGCCCCCACAGAGACCAGGTGAGCGTAACACACAGGCACCAGTAGTTTTACTGCTGCCCCCAGCCATGACGGTACCCAATCAAAGGCAAGCGATAGCCAACCTGTGTTCTGAACTCCACCTTCTTTCTTTATTTGAACACCTAGATTGTGCACCACCTTGATGACCTGGGATAGTGACCCATTCTAAGCATCCTCTTGGGGTATAAAAGTGCAGTAGCTGCTTGTACCCCAGGAGCTAAAAAAGATGAAAAAGAATGTCTCTGCTGAGCTAAAATGCCGATACTCGTCAGGTATTCCTCTGAGCAGTGCGGAACAGTCTTTTGAGACAGTTTGATCTCTTCTTTCTTCCCCACCGTTGAAATCGTCCTTTTTCTAACAGCATACCAAATTCTTGTGTGATCTGCTTCTTTAGGTGCTAGAGTGGTTGTTGGCACCTCGACAGGCATTTCTTCTCCTTTCAGGTGTTGTACCAGGATTGCTAGTAGCACTGAGTGCAGAGTGGCCAGTGAACAATTGCCCCTTCATGAGAGTGGGAGGTGCAAGTAGGCTTGTTGGCCACAAACCAAGTAGTAATCCATCACTGCTGCCTTACCTTTCGTCATAAATACACTGAAGGGGAATTCCCTACTCTGTCCGTCATATCAGGGATCACAAGAGTGTGGTTGCACTGTGTGTTTGCACCAACAGGAACTGTTCCTTCATTGCATACTCTATGGCTCTATGTATTCTCACTGGCTTCTTCATTGTTACAATCTGTGTTGGCACCATATTTGCGCCCCCATAGTCTCAACTTGGGCTATTGCTTCTCCGCTGTACTTAATCAGTCCATCTGCCGGGCATGCCACTGTGGTGCCCTGCAATTTGTCGTTGGCATTTGAATAACCTTCCAAGGAGAAATATCGTACTTGTAGACACTGGCGGTATTTCGTGTTGCCATTGTAGCTTGGTCTAGATCAATGCTCCTCAACTGCACGCTGTGTGCTTGGAATGACCCCTTTATACATCATAGTGCATGATGTACCAGGCATTGTGCCTCTGTAATTGGGACTGTATGTGGAACTAAAATCTTAGGAGCCCCTAATGCGTGCGGGATAAGTGCACACCCATAACAACTTTCATTGATTATATTCCTTCCTGCACTGCGCATATCAGAGTACCAGCTATTGCATGTTTCTAAATGCTGGATGTCAGAAATAGTGTCAAAGCCAAACCCCTTATATAAATCATACATCATTCATACTTCCCGTTTCATTCGTCTAAGAAAACTTGTAGGGGTGGACGGCAAAAAGGGAGCCATTTTGTATTTGTTTTTTGTATAGACATCAATTTTAGCATTTTATTTCCCAACTGTCCACCCCCCCCCTTATAAGGCCACCCCATATAACAGACATACCTTCATCCACTCCAACAACCAGTGTCATACAAAACAACATAGTACTTTATATAATACATAGTTCCTAGAACAAATTACCTTTTCCTTAATCTTATCCCTACATAACAGAGAGGTCGGTCAGCCATCCTTGCTTATTCCTGGAGAGGAGAAAAAAGGTTAGCGAGAGAGAAAGAAGGAAAGAAATAGAGAGAGAGAGAGCGAGAGAGAAGGGAGAGGGGAAAGGGGGGGGAGAGAGGGAGAGAGACCTTTTTTCCACCAGGGCCAACCGGGTTCTGGACCTTCAAAAAATCAGGCATGTGCCACTGCACACCACCCTGGCATGGATCCTTTATCGTACTCTGTTGTTTGAGCTTTTCCTCATCTCAAGTGCTCTTCAGACATCCGAGAGATGCACCCAATATCTAACTCCTTCATACGGACGGCGAAAGGAGTACAGAACACCACCTCATTTGGACCTAATATGGGCAATGCTGTGTATGGAACTGTGGTCTCACTTTCTACAGGGATGGTCACTATTTCTCCCCCCTGTTACTGAACCCCACTACCGCCCGTGTGCTTCCGTCCCCTGGTCAATTATTTATGACCCATCAACATATAATGTCTCCTTCCATCAATGCATGAGCCGTTCATCAGAGTGGGAAAATGAATAAAACTCATGTATATAATCTGGAGTTGCTAAAATAGGGGCTGGGCAAATAGCTTAAATCCTCAAAATGTCTAGTCATTTTGTCAGTCCATTCAAATGTACTTTTAAGTCATCTGTCTTTCCCTGAGACTTTGTAACAGTGGCCTTGTGTAGACTGTGTAGTCTAGGATCCATGCACTACAATAATTACATAAGCCCAAAAAACGGCAATGGTTCCTTCACAGTACTAGGCCTAGGGGCAGCGCGTACTGCCACCGCCCTATCTGGTAATATTTTTTCCCCATTGCAAAAATGAGTTGTCCCAAGTATAGTCCCTCCTATTGGCAGTATCGTGGCTTCTTTGTATCTGCATTGTAGCCTTTGTGAGCCAGCAATTGCAATAATGCAACATAATTACTCCTGCACTGATGTTCATTTTCACTACATACCAACCGATCATCCACATACTGGATGATTGTGCTAAGCACCTGACTTCAATGTAATCTGTACTGGGGTCACTTCGCTCAGTAACCCATCATCATGTGGATTAACAGTCCCTTCTTGTGCTGGCACATATCACATGGCCTCCTCAAAAAATAAAAATGACTGGGTCACCACTGCCATCAGGTGGCACTGTACCTCCTTGCTATACTGCACCATGATATCACAGGGGATGCAGATTTCCAAAATAATCTTCCCATTTTGTTCATTATGCTCAACTCATCATCTGCCATTTTCTTTAATTGTACTGTCGGGTCTACACATAGGACTGTGCGCCACTCGCACCCGTCCTGGTCTGTTCCAGTCAGGACTACTCTTTTGTATTTTACTACTAGTCCTTATAAATCTAATGACAATATTGTCCCTGCAACCCTCTCGGGTGGCACCATGGGTTGGAAAATAAAATCTGTAGGCACTTGCCAACACTTTGTCGCAATTGGAGGCACTGTTTTTACTAATACCATAGAAAAATATATCTGGGACCACAGGAACCCCATATACTACTGACTCCCTTGCTATTGCATTGATTAGTACCATTGCTCGAGCTACACACATCCCTGAAGTGGAACACACTACCCCTTGATCTGTAAATGATATAGTTCTATTTAGTTTACTGAGCAGATCCCCACCCAACAAATTCACAGGGGAACTCTCCGAAAATAACAAGGGGGTTTGTACTACCTCCCCTCCCACTATTATATCCAGCTCCTCAGTTTATGGAACTGTAGAAATAGCCACAGAGAATCTCTGCATGTAAACAGTTTTACCTGATAATGGAAAGTTCTCCTCCATAATGCATGATTTAGTTGCACCTGAATCTACCATAAATATAAATGGCCTGTTTCCTATTTCTTCTTCCACCAAGGTCTCCTCTTCAGGGTTTGCGGTTATCAATAGGATTGGACATGCGAGTGCTCTCTGTGAGCTGTCCTAATCAGAATATGTATTTGTCTCGTGAAATGAAAAAGGGCCGCCCCCACCATTGTAACTCCTCGAAATGGGGCGCCCATTCCTGCTGCCATCCTGTTAAACCGTGTTCCATCAACTGCTGTAGTAGTTGCCCACATTGCCCTTGCCTGTCAGTCCCATAAGGGAACTGATTTTGACCCCCTCGCCCAAATTGCTGTTGTCCCATTCCTTGATGGTCTTCGAATCTCTGCCATGGAGGTGATGGCCCATAATTAAATCCCATCCCAGGCCTGTTCCTGCCTTCCCTTGCGAAATGTCCCCATTTCCTGCAATACCAGCACTGTGATGTTCCCCAATCCTCCTTCCCGGGGCCCTATACACCCAAAGCCTCCTGCTCTTGCTCATTGCAATCCTCCTCTTCCCCTTGGTGCTCCTTCATACTGCCACTGTGGGTCGGGGTACTGTCCCTCTCACCCCATTGCCTCTGTCCTCCTGCTCCCCAGAGAAACGCATTTGTGGCATTCCCATTTTGTTGAGTGGCTCCTGTCCTTTACCTCTGAGCCGGTGCCGTCACTAGTGCTTGGACGACAACCTTATTCTTATTAAGTTTCTTTTTGATTCTCTTACAATTGTGGACTATTCTATTTTTCATCTCTGCCCACCCTTTGGCTTCAATTCCCACAATTTGATCTATTGCTTTCTGGACCTCTTTTGGTGATACCCTCTTTACAATAAAATAGAAAAATGCTACTGTCTCAACTCTCCACATTTCCTGTATCTCAAGAATAAACCTAACTGGATCCTCATCATCACCCATTGTGCACTGCATTAAGGAATGTAAGTCAGGGCTATCTGGGTACATACTTCGTAGGGCGCTTAACTCATTAAAGGCTGCACCATCATGTTCATTAACTGAAACATTTACCCCAGAGTTCCCCGCCCTTGCCCATATGTCCCCATCTCGGTCCCTAGCTATGGTGACCAGTAGACTCTTAAAATCTCCTAGTGCTAAGGCTACCCCTACTGTTGGTTTTTCATATTCATAGATCCATTTACTAGCTCCGGCTATTAGCTGGGGGAGAGCTTTAATAAAATGATGTTTGTCCACGTGAGGCCATGGCACATACTGCGTTATCCCTACTCCTTTATATACAAGTGGCATCTGCATATCTATTTTGTCTTCTACCCCTTTTTTCTTCTGATCTTATACTACCACCATTAAATCGGGTCTATTTCCTGGTCTGTCCCTCCTCACTGCCTCTTGTGGCAGGGTCGGGTTTCTCACCACCTTCTCTCCTTGATCTCCTCCTTGCCCTGTCTCCATTATTTCTACCACCTTGATCTTCCCCTCCATTTTCCCTTGCTTGTTCTACTTCTTGTCCCAGGACAGTCAATACCCTCTGCCCATCATTTTTTTTCAGCTCAAACATTTCTTATTGCCCCAGGGTTGAATCTAAACAAAAATCTCCTGACTTCCAGTCCCCTATTTTCTGCACCGGTACCCTTATTTCTGGTGATACTTCTTCAGGTTTTTGTAACCTGACCAACCTTTCCCGCAATGCTCTTAACTTGTCAACTATGTCTACTCTACTTGTGGTCCCTCTGGGTACACCAATGCTACGGGCATATCAGTGCTTGTTTGATGGGCTATATGGAGGTGCAAAAGCTCTCGAGTCCCCCCCCCAGTTGCTAATCCTGTTGACACTCGCTCTACCTCTGGATACTTATAGACTGGGTTTGTATATCCTACTGCAGGTTTAGGTGTAACGGTGTATATCCCCTTGCATTGGATCTCTTTTCACCTTCCCGACCTTCCATATCCTTTAATAATTCCCAGAGATCTAAAATCTCTTTTATTTTTTGGGACTTGTTCCCTTTATAGTTTGCTGCTTAAAAGATGTAAATTTTTTCTAGCATGTTTCTGGTATGGGAGCTCTGCTCTGGCCAGGAGCAGGACGTCCCCCCTTCCTTTGTTTCTGGTATCCATTGTTATTTTATTCTGTCACAATACAGTGGCAGAACCTATGCATGTGTTTTATTGGAGTTTCTTCCTCTCTCTCTCTCTCTCTCTACCTCACTCTATCTCACTCTATCTCACTCTATCTCACTCTATCTCACTCTATCTCACTCTATCTCACTCTATCTCACTCTATCTCACTCTCTCTCACACTCTCTCTCACTCTCAGACACTCACACACTCACACACACACCCTACACACACCTCCTCTTCCCTTTTTACCACAAAAGACAGCTCAATATACATGGGTTTTTTATTCTGGGGCCTGATCTCTGTAGATGGGCGTGCCTCCTTCCTGGTGACTAGGGCTGCCCTTCGCAAAGTATGGGGGAACCACTGAAAGGTAGCTCATAATTACAGGGGTACCCCTTAAATATATTGGGGTACCCCTAATCACACTTTTGAGGTAAGCGTCTCACTCTATGGACTATCTTACAAGCTTAAAAGGCACAAATGAGCTCAAATATTTTGGAACACTACCCATAGCAACTCTGCAATGTAAAGGAAGCATTACACATACAATGTCCAGCCATTTCTTTTCTTTTTATTTTTGCATTCAGAGACTGATCAATGCTGTTCTTTGTTTCCTAATAAGGTCTTGAGGCACAACCTTCTTAGCCACCTCCAACATGTCTTGCTTTCAGGAGGCTACCTCCACTGCCCCTCAGACCTTAATGTAGCCCTTTCGTGCCCCGAGCACAAATACTTTGGGCCCATGGCTTCTTGATGCCCTGTTATGAAGACATTGGGAACACACCAGCAGAAACTGAAATAGCTTCTTTGTTTAGAGTTCACAAGACATGAGGGTGGGAATAATAGAGAAAATAAATTCTCATCGAGGCGAAGACACAAACATACTGGAATAACCCCAATGGATATATCTGCCTGTCAGTACTCCTTTCCCCCAATACATAGCTTTCTACTGAGCTGTCCCCTATTAGGTCTCTGGTCAGGTGGATCTATTAGTCCCCTTTTGGGCAGCTCGAAGCTCACATATTAAGCTCTTGTACAGTGTCCAAAGACCCTTTTTATTTTTAGACCTTCCCACTCGCAGTAGGTTCCTTGGGTCGTCACTTGGGACCTCTCCATCCATCATCAATGAGTATTACAGAAAATGGATTCACAGGTAGAAGCAGTTTCCAAATCTATTCTTTCCCCTTCTCTACTAAGGAGATGTGGACTAAGACTAGTCATATCCGAGACTTCTCCCAGAGTCCCTCGGGCGTTGGCAGAGGCTCCTTCACCAAAAGAAATCCTGCAGGGGGGCCTCTCCAGATGGGCAACTGGTGTGGAGTGCTCGTCAAGATATCTCAGGCCCTCTTGTTGAAGATACTGGGTTTTTGTGAGCTAGTTGCACAGAGTCTCTCTAAGGTGATGTAGGTCAGGAGAGCTTTGGGGTGCACGGTGAAGCCTGGTTGTCCTCCCTGTGTCAGACTCCAGAATCTATCACCAAAGCCTGACTTACTACCCTCATCCCCAAACCAATGTGTGTTGCCACTAGCCCTTGAGCTGACTGGCTGTCTAACCTCCTAGTCCTTCAGCCACATGCTTCATCGTTCTCTATCATGATGAACAGACTAATGCTGTCTTGCTTTTTGACTAGCACTCTCCTTGTTCCTCTATGGGACCGCCCACCATCGTCCTCTTTTCCTTCTTACTCCCTCTCCAACTATCTTTCTTTGCTCTAATGTCTATGCCTTCCTCTCTTCAGATGGGTTACGTCCCTCCACCTCTTCCTCCCACCTCGCTCTCTCCTCTACACAGTGATGTTTACCTTACCCAACCTTCCTTGGTCCCTCCTTCTCATTGATATTTGCCTACTCCAACCTTTTTCTCTCTCCCTTTCTCCAACCTCTCTTGCTCTCCCCTCCTCCAACTTCTCATGTTTTCTCCCCTTATCCTGTCCCTTCAAATCCCTCTGCTCCTCCACCTCCTTCTGGACCTTCAACTCCTCAATTTTCTCATGTGCCTTCCACTTCTGCACCACCACCTGCTCCTTCCACTCCTTCTCTCCACCTCTTGCTGCTCTGCTACGCCCAAAGCCCAGACCCTCAAGCTCTGTGCCAAGACTACTCCTACGTCCCATCCCTTTTCCTCCATACGGTATGGGCGTCCCTCGCTAGGTACAGGAGAATAAACCTTTTTCACCAGAAAAATCATCTTACCCTTTAAATTAAGATGTGCGCGGGGGCGCGGCCCTGGGAGCGTGCGCTCCCTTGACTCTGTCCATGGGCGCCACTCCCCAGTCCTCTTTTCCGCATCGACGGGAATGGACCACTTTCACCAGCACTCCTGGATTAGGCCTCTGGGCTAGTAATTCCATACTCTCTTCCGGGAGAAGTACCTTGTGTTCTTTTTCTCTTTCAATTGTCATGTACTGCTTTGTCCTCTGGTGCTATGCTCCTCCCTGGCGCATGTCGAGGTCGGCGTGCTTTAGCAGGTGTCTAGACTGTGAGGGTCCCTTCCCAATGTCCAACCCGCTGCCTTGCCTCTGACCACGGCTGGGAAGGCTATACTGCATGCAACACTCTGACACTGCGTGCCCTTAAGAACAGACTAGCCAGGGAAGGGACCTAAAAGCATTCATGAAGCAGAAGACCAGGCCCTCCTCACCCCACAAAGGCGACTCCTTTCCTAGGAAGCGTACAACCAGGAGCGACTTAACAGGTCTTATGACCAGCACAAGCACCGAGGCTGCTCCAGCTACTGGCCAACAGGCCGAGGGCGTCGCACGATCCTACTGGTGATTCTGTTGAGGGACTGCAAGGTTCTAGTACCGGGTCTCAACCTGAGGGGTTACACCCAAACACTGCACTGATGTCTGAGGGGGCACTCCACCTTCCAGGTCCTGACCTAAGGTGTACGGTAGGCCTCAACCTCCACCGCTCCGCATACTGGAGGATGCAGGGCCCAGCGCAGCAAGTACCACAACGCAGGCACGTGGCATGCAGCAAAACAAAATTGCCACAGGGCCACACAAAATGGCTGCACACCCGACACCATCTCCTTTGGGGACCAGTTAGGGAAGCGAGTTTCCAAGTGGGACTGGTCAACGCCTGTCACTTGGCCCACAGCATACCCAGCAGATGCCACTCGCCCCATACAGCAAGACAGGGCGCGCCTAGGTCTCAGCAACCTCAGGGCCCCTCACCTATGCCTATTCCATCAAGCACTCCTCCAGCCTGTGAAGACAGGTTCTTTGAGAAGTTCCTTACTCTTATGAGGGTCCCACAGATGGCTACCATCCTTAGGGATGTGATCAGGGACATGCTCCCTCCGGTACAACCACTTGCGCCGATGGCCACGCCTCCTTTGGGTCCAGCTTTTCTGGGTCCAACGCAGCCCCAGGCGTCCACGCCTGTCCCTATGACACCGGCTCCCATGCCTCTCCGAGTCACGGCAGCCCCTTCGACACTGCTGCAGTAGCCTCCGGCACTGATAATCAGTACGTCCTGCTTCCTGCGCCAAGCACTCCTCCACACTGGACCAGCAAGACACAATGGTGGAAACAGATGAGGAGGAGGACCCAGACCCTCCTTCATCTGCCAAGGCCTTTCATGAACGTCTGGTGGGCCTGGCTGAGTATTTGTGCCACCTGTATTGCGACCCACATGAGAAGGACGGCTTCGCTAAGGGGGAGTAAGTTCAACCCTGATGGCCAGGAATGTATACTGGACCTTCCTTTCGAGGGGGGCGATCTGTTCCATACAACAATGGACGAGGAACTCGAGAAGAAAAACCATAGCTTGCAGACTGCCACGTCTTTGTCGATCCTCAGCAAGTCCACCCCTAACACATAGAGCCAAGCGCACCAGCGCTTAGACAAGGGCTGCTCCTTCGGAGGCATCAGGGTCTTCCAGGAGAGAGTCCAGACAACCGGACAGATCCCCGAGCCAGCACAGGTGCAAGCAGCACAAGGCGGCTCACAAGGGCTTTTTCCAGTCTCCCTCCTCAGCCCCACCCTCAAAGTTCAAGAAATCATGACACACCCATCCGGATCCATGAGACTCCGGTGGGGGGCAGGCTTGCCCTTCAGGCCCACCACTGGCAGACAAGATTCACAGACCCATGGACCTCTCCGTAGTATCCACAGGCTTCCGGCTCCCTATCCCTCCTTCTCTCTCCTCCCATCCGCTCCCACAGATTGGTCCAGCAACTCTGTTGGCATAAATATGCCTGCTTGTAGAGAGTCAGGCAGTGGAGGAAGTACCAGCCTCTCAGCGGGGTCTGGGTTTCTATTCACAAATGTTTGCCATAAACCAAAAGAACCAGGCTAGCCTGAGAGTTGTGTTGGACCTGTCCACAATGAACCTTTCCCTTCCTCTCCAAAAGTTCAAGATGGTTACCCAAGCGATAATAGCAGAGATATAGTGCAGGAGACTGGATGTGCTCCCTGAATCTGTATACACGTCACGATCTGGCAACCGCATCGGTCCTTTCTGAGGTTCAGGATCATGGGTTTTCACTTCCAATACAAGGTTCTACCATTTGGCCTCAATTCAGCCCCCAGGGTCCTAACAATACTTATGAACGCTGTTGCAGCCCTACTCAGGGCGTAGGGGCCTCATATCTCCCCATATCTAGACAACTGGCTAGTCAGGGCAAGGTCTCTGGAGGCAGTCCAGCACACTGCCTCCGCCGTCATGGATACACTACACAAACTGGGATTTTCCATCAATTTCAAGAAGTCACAGTTGGCGCCCATGCAGAGTCTAACCATTGTGGGCCATATCTGGAGTACGAGCTCCGACAGGGTTTTCCGAATAGCGGACAAGATCGCAGCCATCAAGAGGGCCACGGAGCATTTTCTCATCACTGCTCTGCTGAGAAAATGCCCCGTGGCCCTCTCGGCATGGTGGTACCAATAGCTCTTGGGCATCATGGCGGCATGTCTTCTGGCTGTGCCGTATATGATGCTCAACATGAGGTGACTGCAGTTGCACTTCGCAGCCTCCTGGCGTCAGGAGAGGGGTTCCCAGGCGGAGCAGGTCAGCATCCCACATCATCTCCACCAGGACCTAGTCTGGTGGAGCACGGACAGCAAACTACGGACAGGCAGGCCCTTCCTTCAGTGGCTCTGGTAACAACATGCACCTGGCATAATCCACCTCCCGGGGGAGTCCAATCTAGAGGCAGACAGTCTCAGCAGGCTGGGTGCGGATAACTACGAATGGTAGTTGGACGAACAGGTTCTGCAGGGGATCTTCAACAAGTGGGGTCATCCTCAGGTGGATCTCTTTGTCACCTGGTCCAACAAGAGATGTCCCCAGTTTTTGCATCCTTGCAGGGACAAGGCAGGGGCTCTGTGGGCGAGGCAATGCATATCAAGTGGAAAAACATGAACGTGTATGCCTTCACTGCCATTACCAAAGATCAGGGAGGTCCGGCACCTCCGTATCATCCTGATAGCTCTGTGGTGGCCAGCAAGGCCATGGTTCTCGGAACTACTGTCGGATCAGGCCTCTGTGCACCTTCCGCTGGGCCCACCACACCTATACTCTCAGCAGGGAGCCACGATCATTCACTCCTCCCTCCAGAAGTTAGCCCTCGCAGTGTGGATCCTGAACAAGTGACACTGAGGCATCTGCATCAGCCAAAGGCTAACCTAGACATTATACACGGGACTAGGAGCAATGCTACCAGGAGCCAGTACAAAAGCGCCCAGGTTTTGTCACTGGGCGGAATCAAAGGAGGTTGATCTGTTGACCTGTACATTGGACAACATGCTATCCTTCTCTGCGCACCTCGCACATTCGGTGATACAGGTAGACACATGCCACACCTATCTGGTGGCCATTGGAGCCTACAGGAACTTGTCGGAAGAGGAATTTTCATCCTCTAATCCGGTGGTTAAAAAACATTTGGTAGGCCTGACTAGGCTCTATCCGCTTATCAAGAAGCCACACATGGTGTGGGACCTCATGCATAATCTCGGCTATAGCCGCCCAATGGGGTTGAATCCTAGGACAGGACCACGCCACATGATAAAAGTCAGCTGAGGCCTGTTGACATCTCTTGCCATTCGAAGACCTAAGTGGAAACAGTTTATGCAAATAAAGAGGAGAGTAGTACAACTGATGCATAAATTTAAAGTGGATCAAGCGGAATCTGTTGTTAATGGAGACACTTTTAGTCTGAGCGAGAATAAAACCCCATTGGGACTCCGACAATGACCTCACCAAGCAACCTTCCCATATAGCCTTATACTGGGGTGGCAGAGGTGGTCCGAGTGACAGGGCTAGACCATACAAAGTCGAAATCACCTTTCTAGGGGATGTTGGAGCTATAGCATACTCCATCACTCGGGATATCTGGGGTGCGATCGGGAAATCGGGCCATTGTGACCTCAATACCTCCCGGAGGCGGAAGTATAGCAACATGGTAATTGGGGACCATTCGCCCCTGCCCCTGAGATCTTCCCATGTTATGAAATTGCCTCCCTGTGCCACATCACCTAACGTGCAGATCTGCAGGTTATGAAAATGCTGAATAAAAATATGTTCATGCGTAAGGGGAATACCACAAACTCTTTATATGGCCATCGACGGAGAGTACCAAGGTCCCAGCCCCGCCCACTTTGCTAATTGATCCCACGCTCTAATGGTAATCTCCAGGGGTTGTACTTCAGCCCTCAAGTGATGTTCACGGACGGACCACAGGAGACCCCTAAGGTCATCGGGTTGGGTAATAGCTCTCTTGAGGCGTGAGTGGGGGAAGTTGCTCGTGGGGAACCACCACCAAATGGAGTATTGAATCTGAGCTACCAGATAGTATAAGAAGATATTGGGCACATCCAGACCCCCCCTGGGAGTACGGGGGAACACATTGTACTTGGAGATACGGGGTTGATTCCCAGCCCAGATCAGCTTGGTCATCAAGGACTTTATGCGATTCCAAAAGGCCACGGGTGGCCATATCGGGATATTATTGAAAATATATAATCATTTCGGCAGGATAACCATTTTGGATAAGGAAATGCGGGCTGCTTGGGAGATAGGAAGACGTACCCATGTGTCAACTCTGTTCTCCAGGTTTTGCAGGGTTGTAGCAATTTTCTCCTCGTATAGCTTAATTGGGGAAGTAGATACCCGTATACCCAGGTAATGAATACCCCCTGGGGAAAATGCATATGCTTTCCCAATGTCCTGCGGAGACACCCGCTCTGTAAGCGGGAGCATCTCAGATTTGGACCAGTTTATTTGAAGGCCAGATAGGGCACCGAAAGTGGAGATCTCTTCCATCATGGGGCGCAAATTGATGTGAGTTTTTTTTTTACGTATAACAACATGTCATCCGCATAGAGAGAGACAGTGGATGTGTAAGAACAAATAGTTACCCCACAGTGCGAGTGAAATTCCCTCAGGGCACAGGCCACCGGCTCAATGGCCAGTGCAAACAAAAGAGGGGAGAAGGGGCATCCCTGCCTAGTACCATGGCTTGGATGAATAGGAGCGGATTGAATTCCGTTCGTGTAAACCAGTGCCCGTGGGGCTGTATAGAGGAGCTGGATCCAGTATAGGAACAAGGTACCGACTCCTGAGCGGCGGAGGACCTTGAACAGAAAGGGCCACTTGACAGAATCAAACGCCTTCTCCGCGTCCAAGGCCACCACCGCAATAGGGATCTCAGGGTTCACATTATGCATTAGGGTAAATAATCTCCACGGATTGTTTTGAGTGGATCATCCTGGTATAAACTCTGCTTGATCTGGGAGGACCAGGTCGAGCATATGGGGGAGGAGTCGATCGGCCAGCAATTTCGCCAAAATCTTATCAGTATTCATCAGCGATAACGGCTGATAGGAGGAGCATTTTCTAGGGTCTTTATTAGGCTTTAGTAGTACCGTAACCAGGGCTGTCCTGATGGATTCCGGTAGGACCCCTGAGGAGGCCGCTTCCTCGAACATTCTGCGTAGATGGGGGATGAGGAGGTCCGGGAAGGCTTTATATAGCTCGGCCGTAATACCGTCCATACCCGGAGCCTTACTGTTCAGAAGCGAGTTTATTACCTTAAGGAGTTCCTCCTCCGAGGGGAAATCATTGAGAAGCACCCCAATCTCCGGGTTCAACCATCCCAGGGCAATCCTATCAAGATATTGGGTGATATCGTCATGTCCCGCGGCACATTGAGTAGTATACAGCCTCTCATAATATTGATGGAACACTTTGTTTATCCCCTCTGCATCCCTAATTGTCAACCCGCACGGGATTCTATTTTTATTATAGGGTCCAGGTGATGGTCCTGTCTAATGGCCCGGGCCAGGATTCTGCTCGGACGGTCCCCCTCCCCATACCTTGCCGCCGCGATAAGGTCCCCCAGGAATCTTTCCTCACTATCCATCAACAAGCGGACTTCTCGTATTTTAGCAAACAAGTCAGCCTGGAGCGTGGGGGAGTCCCCTCCGGCCTGTTGGAGCTCCATGTTTTAATTTCTTTTTCTCTGGACGCTATGGACCTGCGAATACTTTTCAGGACACCGCCCTCCTGTGACATACACCAGCCCCGCAGATACACCTTAAATGTCACCCACACAACCCCCGAGCTTGGGACTGATGCCTCATTTAGCTGAAAGAACTCTGAGACAGCTTGGTGCAAATCCTCCCGGAACGCCACATCCTCCAATGCCCAAGCCCAAAACCTCCATCTGAGTTGCTTAGGGGGAGAAGATGGACCAGTGAATTGTACTAGGACCGGGGAATGGTCCGACAAGGTTCGGGGGAGAATCTCCACCCCACCAGACACCTGAGCCAATACTGGGGCCATGTGTATGTAATCTATCCTGGAGGAACTACCATGTACACTGGAGTGAAATGTGAATTCACAATCATTAGGGTGGTGTAATAGCCAAATATCAACCAGGGTGTAATCCACTGCTATAAACTGCCATGTTGGGGCCGCCCGGGGGAGAGGCCTCTGAGCCGATGTGGACCAGTCTAATGTCGCCGAAAGGGCCAAATTGAAGTCCCCCACCCAGACCACCTCATTCCCCGGAAATAACCGCAATTGTTCAGCGCATGTTTGTAAAAAATTGGGGGAATCATAATAAGGGCCGTATATATTTATAAATAGGACAGACCAGGCCGCGATTTCTCCAGCCACCAGGATAAACCGGCCCTCGTCATCAGAAACCTGCTTATGCAATTTAAAATCCAGTGAGCGGTGTATATAAATTGCAACACCTCGAGAGTGGGTAGAATGGGAAGACTCATACCTGTGAATACCCCAACCCGCCGGGCGATGGGGGAGATTTTGTGCTCCTTCCCAAGGTGAGTCTCCTGTATGCACAGAACATTAACGTGGTGATTCTTCACGTAATTTGAGATGAGGTGTGTCTTTTTCCCCATTAGTGAGACCGCGAATGTTCCATGTAAGCAAAGTGATGTTAGATTTTACGGGAGCGGAAAGCTTCTGAGGGAGAGTCACGTTATGTCTGGGCTGAAGGTAATGGACCAATATGATGCTGCATATACATCCTTTAATGTATGACAGTTGAGACACTTTACCCGGGTATTTTGTGCATGGGGTTCCATAATCCCAGAAGAAGGTACCCTCCCACCCCACCCAAACTAAACACCCCATCACATTCACAACAAACTCCACCCGCCCACGCCAGAAAATCCAACCTACTGGCCATCGTATCACACCCCCCACCCTCATAACATTAGCCATAAAACTTTAACCCAATCAGATGCCGCTGGGCATGGGGGGTGCCGGCAGCCGCTGTGCCCTGTATGAAGGGAGACCCAAGCCCATTGAGGCAAGCTAGAAGGAGTGACAGGGTGAGGCCCCAGGATCCGGAATTTCAGAAGCAAATCTCTCCACTGACTCAGGGGACGTGAAGAACAATATTTTCCCCTCATGCACCAACCCTGAGTTTGGCGGGGTACAACGTTGAGTAGCAAATGTTTTTCTTTTTTAAGGTATTTTTCACTGTTTGGAAGGGTTTCCTTAGGTCTTGAACTTGCTGACTGAAATCCGGAAACAGTCTAATTGTTGCAGAACCCCATCGTAGGATCCCCTTGTCCCGAGCAGCTCGTAGCACAGTGTCCCGATCCCGACAGTTGAAAATGTGGGCAATTATAGCTCTCTCTGGGGCCCCCGGAGGAGGCCTGGAGGCAAGAGAGCGATGGGCCCGCTCGACCATGAACATTTCTGTCACTGGGGGATTGTCAAGAACCTCCCTTAACAGCTTCCCAACGAAGAGTTCCATATTATCAATAGGGGTGGACTCTGCAACCCTGATGATCCTAATATTGTTTCTTCTTGATCGCCCCTCAAGGTCATCGTTATTAGCAACCACCTTCTTAACTGTCTGCTGAAGCGAGGCCACTTCGCGTTGAAGCTCCGCAATCTTGTCCTCCCCCTCCCCGATGCGTCGTTCAGCCTCCGACATTCTGCCACACAGTTTTTCAATTTGGGCCGCAGCGACGTCCACTTTGCATGTAAGTGCATCAATTTTGGCGCCCAGACAGCCTGTGCTATTTTTCAGAGCTAGCAGGGTTTGGGTAAGGGCCGAGATATCCAATTGAGAGGGACCCGGTTTGTCCCCCTGCTGCAGTGGATCTGATCTAGCATACTAGTCCATCGTAGCTTGTTTCTTTGGAATACCTATCCCCTGATATCTGCCCAACCCCACCTGATGGGCATCAATTTTAGTGCCCAGGCAGTCTGTGCTATTTTTCAGAGCTAGCAGGGTTTGGGTAAGGGCCGAGATGTCCAATTGAGAGGGGCCAGGTTCGACCCCCTGCTGCGGTGGATCTGATCTAGCATACTGGTCCATCGTAGCTTGTTTCTTCTGATGACCCATCTCCTGAAATCTGCCCAACCCCACCTGAGAGCGGGTCCTGCCCGCTCTCAGGACCCCTCAGGCTGAGGATAAGCTGATGTGAAGAGCCTAAGCGGGCCACAGAGAAATGGACTGGACCGGGGGGGGCTCAGGTGTGACAGCAAGTTGGCAGCACAGTTGTGCAAGGAGGAGCTCAGCACCGTCCCAGGTGGGAGAACAAACAGGGTGGTGCACTGCCAGCTTTGATTAGGGTAACAGGCCTTAGAGTAGATCCTGGAAGAACCCCCCCCCATACCTCCTTGGAGGCGGAGGATGCAAAGTCAAACAAGTCCCTTCCAAGTGGTACGGCAGGAGCCGTATTCAGCTGAGCGTAAGATGTGTACACAACAAGAGCCGGATTGTAATGAAGACATCGCCCCGGGGCCACATTAGGAGTCCTGATTTGTGTCCCCGCAGAGGGGAGGCGACTGCAAGACAGGGGCTCACTCCAGGGAAATCCACCAGGAACTGGGATCACAGGGAGGTGACCTTTAGGGAAACAGAAGGACATGGGCGAGGACCGAGTCAGCCCTCATTGAAGAGCAACAGCGCCCCCCGCCCCAGGAACTTGTTTTCTTAAGAGAGCACCTCTGCACCCTGGGGCTACATTCAGTTGTACTCGCCCATACAGTATAGAGCAAAGGGGACGGGACATAGGAGTAAGTTACTCACCGTAGTGAGTAACGTACTCCTAGTCCATAGTCCCCTTTCCTCCATACATCCAAATATCCTCCCCCCTAATAAAACGGGTGTCATTAGGCAATGTTAATGTTTTTGACGCATCAAAGGGGACTGAGGAGTGGAACAGTGGGCGGAATCATGGCAGCACATTCTCCCATGGCCTTGCCCCTGTGCGCATCTTAATTTGAAGGGGAAGATGATTTTTCTGGTGAAAAAGGTTCCGTCTCCCGTCCATAGTGAGATACGCCCATACAGTATGGAGGAAAGGAGACTATGGACTAGGAGTAGGTTAGTCACTACAGTGAGTAACTTATAATTTTTTAAGGTGGTGTGTTGCTCTCCCCATGGGCCAGGTTTCTTCCTATGAGTTGCACCTGGTTTTGATAATTATTCTGTGTCATTGGCTTGGCCATAAGGAATTCGGGCTATCATGTGTGCTTGACAACTCCCCTTCTTTGGGCTTTGCTACGTCAACCGAGACTTCAAAATGCTGGTCCGCCATCTTGGCATTCTCACTTCACCAATGTGCATAGATACACGTTCGTAGAGTTTATTGAGGCCAGCGGGACTGGCAACTATTCTGCATCCCACTGACAGTGAATGGGGCATACGGGGGGCATTGTCTGGTGGGAGATTAAGGCTGGCAAACTCTATTTAATCCTTCTCCATCCTTCTCCATAAGTAAGCCCTGTGGGTCTGCGTGAAAAGAAGCTTTGACCTTTATTACCTGCATCTTTGCCAGTAGTGTTGATAGTAGTCAACAATATGCAGTCCCCTACCCCATGCGGCCAATGCTGTGGGTGGAGCGGAGAGGCGAGGAGAACCTCTCCAGACCTCAGCTGGCCTCACATCAATTAGTGGGTGGTTGATTCCCTGAGTAACCCCACACACATCCTAAGTGCCAGGCTTGGGGGTTTGGAGGGACACATTATCACACACCTAAACTGAATCCCGAAAATCTGAGCAGATTTGAGTACCATACTAGGTGGTGCCTGAGTGTTTACAACACAAACCCAACACTGATTCAGAACTGTGGAGGAATTGGACTTCAGGAGTGGGATAAAGCTACCTTTATGGTGACGCTGGTACTCCTAGCCCTCCTACCAACCCATCCCCTATTTGCATGAACATTTTGTCACCTATTGTCTTCAAATTTGTGGAACCGGCATGGGTGCCCAGCAGCACTGGAGAAAGAACACTTGTTTGCTGGGCTGCACATAGCTTTGGTTTATAATGGCTTTGTTGAATAGTTGTCACTCCTGCCACTGAGTGGCAGACTGTGCCAGTGGTTCGAAACAGATGAGCGCTCAAAGCTATAAGTAACCATACACTTAACTTAATCTGATTCCCCCATGTTTCAACTCCTTTCTCCAATACACCAAAGTTCACTGCAAAGCCTTAACTCTTCACCTCTCTGGTCGTCCATCGTCTGCGTTGTCTCTGTATCCTCGTTAGTTTATTTTGGTGTTACTCGTCTCCAAACCACTCCTATATCTGTTCGCTGCTGGCTCTTGTAGAAGAGAGCACTACAGTTCTTGCTGATGCTGGGTGCTGCTCGTTGCTATGCTGATGAGGGTACATCCCCAGTCACAAATTGTTTGTGGCCTGTGGCCAAGGGGAACCATCAATTGCCACCGAGAAAGGAGTGTGCTTCTAGACATGGGAGAGGGGACTTGGAGAAGCTTTTTCAGGTACAGTGTTTGGCTGGTAGAGAAAGCACTGTAAAGATTTTAGCAAAACTATGTTGCATTTTCAGCGAACTTACCCATTACGGTGGTGTTTTACCAAGCGTGCCACCATCAAATCCACACATGGGCAAAAATTAAACACACCCTCTCCAAACCTGCACCACCTTTTATGCAAAACGTACAAAATGTTCAGCCCGGATCTCATGACCTCGTAGGTCCTAATGGTTAGCGCAAACAAGGATCACCTGCACCCAGGGGGCTTGTCCTTTGGGTGAACAGTAGCCAAGTGTTAATCTCTTTTCTGGTCATCTTGTGGAAAGCCAATAGCTTGGTCCTTCGAAAGAAAGAATTGCAGCGCGACTGTTCACCAATGTACCTCCACGGAAAGTTCACCAATGTACCTCCATGGAAACATCATCTTGTTTGTGATCAGGACCATGGGCGGCTCAGTGAAAAGATCTCTTCAGCATTTATAGGGTGCCTTCAGCATAACGGTTACAGTTCTGCTAGTGGGATTCAGTACTTGTCACAGTCGCCCATCATGTAGCCAAGGGGCTAGATGTCACCAGGGCCCTCTTCAAAACTCCCACCCGGCTCAGTCGCCAGAATGGGTCTTCCTCTACAAGTGGTCAGGCTGTGTGGCTGGTACCCCCCTACACCCTGTTGGCTAACCACATCACTGCTCTTACCTTTGTTATACTCCACTAGCTTCGATGAACTAACCAGCTCCCTGATTGATCAGGCTTCTCTGTTCTCAGGTCAGTGGAGAAGGAAAGACCCTCTGCAGTAACTGTCCAAAGTGTGAACATGCTGACTTGTTATATGGGGATTTCGCCACCCGCTCCCCCTGTTCCCTCGTGGTAATTGGGCATCGCAGCACGACTCTTAAGCTCTGATGTTCTGCCGCGGTCCAGCTGACGTTGCACGCCTTGAGCTCTCGGAACCACAGGGTTCAACGCCAGAAGCCGACACCGACGTGGAAACTCGGGATGCCGAAGAGGATTGGTTTTTGGGTTGGCAGCTTCCAGTAACAAAAACAAGTATTCCGAAAAAAACACCTGGGGGAACTTGAAAACTGTGAGATGTGTTGTTCTGTACGTCAACAGTAGACAAAGTCTTGTGTCTTTAAGTGTACCAAATGTCTGCATAAAATCAAACTCGGAAAGCGGATTGCTGCTCGTTTTAGATTACTCTTTTTCTTTTGTTTGTATCCATGTCCAGGCGGGAAATGTTACTCGTTATCCGTGTGCGGACACTGTAGAAATAGGCCTTTAAAGTGAAAACACATAAACGTGGTTTTGGAGCAATGTTGTTTAATTAGATTGAGAGAATTCACACTTCACCAAAAGAAGAATATTATTTGAGGGAAAATATTGCACTGGATTTTTGTAGCACAATACGCGTGTAGTAATGACCCTTGAACTCAGTAAGTGTGGTGATGTGGCTCAAATCGCCCGTCTTCTGAGTCACATGAGAACATGTCCCAAAGGACATTGGCAAACGATCTTTCTTTTGTTTCTAAATAAAGTTTGAAGGGATATATAAAATGGTCTTAACTGCACATCCCATTACAGGTTTTCTGCAAAGGTAGACGAGGCTATTGGTCTTGGTTTGTCGCACCTGGGAAATGAATGGAATTCCAGCATGGAACCAAGTTAAACTTGAGCCTTTATTTTAGCATGCGGGCGTCCCCTGAGTTTCTTCCTGCTCCTGTGTGTGTCCTCGTGGATAATTTGTTTGGTCGAGCTGGTTATTTAATGTAGAATGTGTTGTGGGATAGCATGGGGATGCGTTTGACTGAAAACAAGCCACTGTGATCTTTATTGAAAAGGGGCTAAAGAATGTATTTGCATTTGTTTGCAAAAGCATTACTTTGGTACTGTCCCTTTTGCCATTTTTTGGACTTTATTATTGCAGATTTGGATTTTCTTCTTGATGTGCCATGGTTCGTGCTTTCTGTCAGGGATGGCACTCTATTAAGAGTGGCACAGGACACCCAGAAAGGGTTTGGGTGGTTGTGCCAAATAAAGTGGACAGATAAGAACACACACAGCGGAAAGTAAAGAGAACGAAGAGTAGGCAAGAGTAGCAAGGGAAAAGATACAGAATGAATACCCTCTTGGGGTGTATGCAGATATAGGAAAAGAGTATTCCACGAACCTTGGAAATACTCTAGCCTTCTGCACAGTTTGCTATAACAGAGGCCCACGCTGTATGCTCATGACTTGGAACAGCAGCTATGGGTGTCTGTAATGTAGAAACGAGACAAGGGAAGGGGCAGAGGTTGACTGATGGGAACCAACAGACAAGCTCTGTACAAAAGGGTCTACAAACAGTACAAGAGAAGATACTACAGACAAATCCAGGAAAGGAGGTGATAGCAAACTAGCAGAAGGAAATGAAGGGAAAGTCGTGTAACAGGATAGGATAGCAGAGGACAGTAAGGAACGAGGTTGAGAGCTCAGAGGAGCAGGAAAGCAATGAGTAAGCCCACAGGAGTAGGACTGTAAGGTAGAAAGCCCAGAGGAAAAGGGCTTAGGGCAGCAGAGTAAAGCAGACTGCTTGGCAAGGATCCCATAAGGGCCGGGCAGTAAGGAGTGAACCCTGAGGGACAGGGCCGCTGAACGTAGAAGGTAGCAGAGGACTGCAGAGGGCTGCTAGGCCGAGAACCCAGCGGAAAAGGTAGGTAGTAGGCAGCGGGGCGTGATAACCCAGCGGAAAAGGTAGGTAGTAGGCAGCGGGGCGTGATAAGCTGCAAAGTAGGAAGGCCCAGAGGACAAGGGCTGTAGGTAGCCAGAGTGAGGTAGGCTGCAGAGCAGGGAGCCCAGAGGACAAGGTCTAAGGCAGCCGGAGTGAGGCAGCTGCAGAGCAGGGAGCCCAGAGGACAAGGGCTGAGGCTGGAAAGCAGCAGAGCGTGATCAGCTGCAATGTAGAGAGCCCGCAGGGCAAGGGCGGAGGCTGGAAGGCAGCAGAGCGTGATCGGCTGCAATGTGGAGAGCCCGGCAGGGCAAGGGCGGAGGCTGGAAGGCAGCAGAGGCGGATCGGCTGCAATGTGGAGAGCCCGGCAGGGCAAGGGCGGAGGCTGGAAGGCAGCAGAGCGTGATCGGCTGCAATGTGGAGAGCCCGGCAGGGCAAGGGCGGAGGCTGGAAGGCAGCAGAGCGTGATCGGCTGCAATGTGGAGAGCCCGGCAGGGCAAGGGCGGAGGCTGGAAGGCAGCAGAGCGTGATCGGCTGCAATGTGGAGAGCCCGGCAGGGCAAGGGCGGAGGCTGGAAGGCAGCAGAGCGTGATCAGCTGCAGTGTGGAGAGCCCAGAGGAGCAGGGCTGTGAGGCAGGGAGCCTGGAAGGCTATGGCTGGAGGCAGCAGGGTGGAGCAAGCAACAAGGCAGGGTCCCAGCAGGAGTGAAGGTAAACAGCATACAAGATCCGTAGGAAGACGCAAAAGGTGGAGGAAGGACTCTCAGATGCAAGAGCTGAGCCACTGCAGGCAGCAGCCTTTATACTGCCTAGCCCAGCACAGGGGCAGGCTAATTGGTTGCACCTGGCGAAGCACACCTGCAGGCAATCGGCCACCTCCCTTTATGTTCCTGGGCTGGTGGAAGCAGGGCAAGTCCCTAGGGCTTCTGGGGGGTGTAGTTCCTTTGATAACCAATAGGAACAGCCAGGAATCAATGCTTGTAGCCAGGTGCATTATGGTATGCGTAGTTTGTTGGAAATAATAATAAAGCACCAAAGTCTCGCAAATGGGAAATAAAGTTCCCAAAGTAAATATAGATGGATCCAAGAGTCTGTTGTAACTAAATGATAAACATATAGTCCAAATTGAGCGTAAATGGATGCGCCCATGGCGCAGGCATGACAGTATGCCCCTCTCCAGGCTCCCTGAAGACCGACCTGTAGGAAGAATGTCTGTCACACCGTACAAGAGTCTTACTCCAAAAAGGCACATCATGAAGCACCAGAAACGGGTTGCAAGGTAAGAGTCTTGAATGACGGAGATAGTACCAAAGTTCTGAACTTTTGATGTAGAAATCAGAATAGACGAAGTCTTTGGAACACAGACCCCAACTGTGTGTGCATGAAGAGAGGAACTGCGAAAAACTGCTGCAGGCTCCATGATAGATTTTGCTTTGACGGGCAACAATATGGTGCTGGAAAGTGGAGCCATAGGTACAGCAGAGTTGGTAGCTTTAGGAAGGCTTTCCAAGACATCCGGAGCAGCAATGACAACGTTAGGATTAGCCGCAGAGAGTTCAGGAGTCACAGCTGCGGTTTTCCGATGATTAGTAGACAGTTCAGAGGTAACAGCAGCAGGGAGATCTTGAATGGCTGTAGAGAGTATCAAGGCTGTAGCAACTGGGTGTGTGGGTGTCATGAGAGAGCCAGCGGGCTGGAACGCACCTGAGACTGGTAGAGTAGAGTCTGGCAGTCTCAGTGCTATAGATACACCAGCAGGAACAACTGGAGCAGTAGTCTTAACAGAAAAACCCTTCGCTGACTTTGCAACAGTTAGCATGGCGGATGTAGGATCAGGAAGAGAAGGTGCTGAGGGATCAGGTTGTGTAGCAGAGGATTCTGCTGCAGCGAGCACAGCTGCGAAGGAAGTAGAAATCTGGGCATCGGGAGCATCAGAATTAGCAGTAGCTTCAGGAATCACAGTAGCTATAGCAACCTCAAGATATGCAGCAGAGACTTGAGGAGTCTCAAATGTGGCAGGGAGTTTAGAAACCACAGCAGCAGAAAGATCATGAATTGCAGTTGGAAGTTCGGGTGCTGTAGCAGCTACAGACAGTTCAGGTGTTGCAACTACTGGTAGATCGGGTACCACAACCACTGGCGATTCAGGGGGTATCAAAGAAACTGAAGATGTTGATTGCTCAAGAGTGTTGTCTGATAGCACAGCCACACTTTGGCAAGCCCCGCTTGCCACTTCAGCATGCTCGATGTGAACTGCGCCAGTCTCTTCAGCTGCCATTGTCATTTCAGAAGAGGTTGTAAGTGTGAGTACTGGACAATAGGCAAGGGTGAGGGCGGAACCATCCTTTGACTCAGAGGGATTTCCAATCAGAAGACCACCCTTGTTTTGTGGTGTAATGGCTGTGTGCGTGATTTGACCCACCGGAGGAGTTAATTCTTTTCTGTCAGTACAACAACCTGAGTTTCTGTGGCTGGAAGGTGAAAGAGCTGTGTCAGTCTTTAGAAGGGATACATATGCTGTATTAAGGTCTTCCATCTGCTTGGTATAAGTCTGTATACTTTTCTGTATGGCAATTCCAGGCCTTATCATGTCGATCTCTAAAGATAAGATGTCAGGTGTTGGACATAGTGTCAGATGGTCAGGTGACTTGTGTCCCTTCATAAGATTCTTATAATACAAATAAACAAAGTCATCATAGAGGTCTTCGGTCTTTCTTTTAAGGCGTAGGAGTTGTTCGTGTAGCAGGTAAGTATCATTAGTTTGATCTAAAGCTTCAGAAGCTGGTGTGGCAGAGAATTCGGTTGTAGCAATGGGAAGACTGACCTTAGGGTTATTGTGGTTAGTAGATACTGTGGAAGCATTAAGACAACCGATGGTTAGTATAGGTCTTTTGTACCCAGGACCAGATGCACAAACCTCAGGATAATGACTGCCTTGTCCTGTCAAATAAGGGTTTCCAGCATTCTGGGGAGCTTGCCAAGCTGATCTTGCGCATATCACTCTGGCAACAGCGTATTCTGGTTTAGAGTCTCCCACAATGAGTGCTATATCCTTGTCTGTTGCGGTGTTAGAAGGCTTGTCAGAAGACGCAGGAGTGTTTTTCACTGTTTGGTTTAACAAGATCTGTAAGAATTCATTATCTTGCTGTAGCTCTGCAACAGATAAGGACTGCGGGTCATAGTCGCAAATGTCATAATAATTGTACATGGAAGAAGGGTCAGCTAGCCAGTGAGTATAATACCGTGCTTGTAAATCTTTGTTTACTAAGGCGAGACTGTCCTTTAGACTAAGGTTCTTGTTTGCTGTCTTTAGGGAAACCATAGGTTTGTGCAAAGGTTTCTTAACCCGAAAGGAAAGCATCTTTGTTCTGTGTGTGCCTTTCCGGCCTATGGAACAAGACATTTTTGGCTCTTGCATTCTGTCAGGGATGGCACTCTATTAAGAGTGGCACAGGACACCCAGAAAGGGTTTGGGTGGTTGTGCCAAATAAAGTGGACAGATAAGAACACACACAGCGGAAAGGAAAGAGAACGAAGAGTAGGCAAGAGTAGCAAGGGAAAAGATACAGAATGAATACCCTCTTGGGGTGTATGCAGATATAGGAAAAGAGTATTCCAGATACCTTGGAAATACTCTAGCCTTCTGCACAGTTTGCTATAACAGAGGCCCACGCTGTATGCTCATGACTTGGAACAGCAGCTATGGGTGTCTGTAATGTAGAAACGAGACAAGGGAAGGGGCAGAGGTTGACTGATGGGAACCAACAGACAAGCTCTGTACAAAAGGGTCTACAAACAGTACAAGAGAAGATACTACAGACAAATCCAGGAAAGGAGGTGATAGCAAACTAGCAGAAGGAAATGAAGGGAAAGTCGTGTAACAGGATAGGATAGCAGAGGACAGTAAGGAACGAGGTTGAGAGCTCAGAGGAGCAGGAAAGCAATGAGTAAGCCCACAGGAGTAGGACTGTAAGGTAGAAAGCCCAGAGGAAAAGGGCTTAGGGCAGCAGAGTAAAGCAGACTGCTTGGCAAGGATCCCATAAGGGCCGGGCAGTAAGGAGTGAACCCTGAGGGACAGGGCCGCTGAACGTAGAAGGTAGCAGAGGACTGTAGAGGGCTGCTAGGCCGAGAACCCAGCGGAAAAGGTAGGTAGTAGGCAGCGGGGCGTGATAAGCTGCAAAGTAGGAAGGCCCAGAGGACAAGGGCTGTAGGTAGCCAGAGTGAGGTAGGCTGCAGAGCAGGGAGCCCAGAGGACAAGGGCTAAGGCAGCCGGAGTGAGGCCGGCTGCAGAGCAGGGAGCCCAGAAGACAAGGGCTGAAGGCAGCCGGAGTGAGGCAGGCTGCAGAGCAGGGAGCCCAGAGGACAAGGGCTGAGGCTGGAAAGCAGCAGAGCGTGATCAGCTGCAATGTAGAGAGCCCGCAGGGCAAGGGCGGAGGCTGGAAGGCAGCAGAGCGTGATCGGCTGCAATGTGGAGAGCCCGGCAGGGCAAGGGCGGAGGCTGGAAGGCAGCAGAGCGTGATCGGCTGCAATGTGGAGAGCCCGGCAGGGCAAGGGCGGAGGCTGGAAGGCAGCAGAGCGTGATCGGCTGCAATGTGGAGAGCCCGGCAGGGCAAGGGCGGAGGCTGGAAGGCAGCAGAGCGTGATCGGCTGCAATGTGGAGAGCCCGGCAGGGCAAGGGCGGAGGCTGGAAGGCAGCAGAGCGTGATCGGCTGCAATGTGGAGAGCCCGGCAGGGCAAGGGCGGAGGTTGGAAGGCCGCAGAGTGTGATCAGCTGCAGTGTGGAGAGCCCAGAGGAGCAGGGCTGTGAGGCAGGGAGCCTGGAAGGCTATGGCTGGAGGCAGCAGGGTGGAGCTAGCAACAAGGCAGGGTCCCAGCAGGAGTGAAGGTAAACAGCATACAAGATCCGTAGGAAGACGCAAAAGGTGGAGGAAGGACTCTCAGATGCAAGAGCTGAGCCACTGCAGGCAGCAGCCTTTATACTGCCTAGCCCAGCACAGGGGCAGGCTAATTGGTTGCACCTGGCGAAGCACACCTGCAGGCAATCGGCCACCTCCCTTTCTGTTCATGGGCTGGTGGAAGCAGGTCAAGTCCCTAGGGCTTCTGGGGGGTGTAGTTCCTTTGATAACCAATAAGAACAGCCAGGAATCAATGCTTGTAGCCAGGTGCATTATGGTATGCGTAGTTTGTTGGAAATAATAATAAAGCACCAAAGTCTCGCAAATGGGAAATAAAGTTCCCAAAGTAAATATAGATGGATCCAAGAGTCTGTTGTAACTAAATGATAAACATATAGTCCAAATTGAGCGTAAATGGATGCGCCCATGGCGCAGGCATGACACTTTCCTGGACTGAAGAGGAGTGCCCACCTCAAGCCCTTGAGACTCCAGGCGCACAGTCCTGTGCTCCGAATCACAGACGATAGCCCTATGAGGAGTTTGCCTTTTTTTACTGGACAGGGTACTTCTGGCCTGGATTTGCATTGTGAAGTTGTGCTTGTTGGCCTCCTATGTGCTCTGTATGGGGTGGCCAGCAGAAGACCCCTCTACCTTTCTTTGGGGTCTGTCCACGCACTTTGAGGACTACAGTACATGATTCAAGATTGAATGCCCATTTTTTTTCCCTGATGGTATGGAGTTGTGAAAGTTGTCCTACTGTTGGTAAATACATTTTGCAGTTTAGAAAATTGGTTCTTTCTGCGGTTTCTTCTTGGCAGCTATTTAGGGTGGTGGGGTGGCATTTTTGTAAATAATCTGATGATGGTTGAAGTCTAAAGAAATGCCTGTTGTCAACATCCATCTTGACTCAGTTTTTAAAGAAAACCTAGCTGCGTTTGGCGACTCCAATGTAGCAATAAGTCCATTGGGAAGTAAAATGTTATTCGTGGGTACCTATGAATATTTGCACACTACATGACATCAAGCCAAGCTCATAATCTTTTGTTCAAGAGGGTGTGCGTGTGACAACATTTCCATCTTGGGCAACAGAGAAGGACCTTACTGCACAAAGCCGCCAACATTCTTGCCGTAATGCTCAACCCCCATAATTAAAATTCACAATCGTATCTCTCCTCTGCAGAAAGCTCTCTCACCAAATCTCCAAGACATCTAACCAGCCAACCTAGCCCTCCTTACCATCCCTACCACCAAACCCGGTGCAGAGACCAATACTTTGCCGCCCAAACCTCCAGATTGCTGCAAAACACCATTGTTTTGGTGCCTTAAAACACTATCCATTTGTTGTATAGGCGCATTACAAATATCCAATAAATAAATAAAGTCTTCCCCCTCCAAATAAGAGTCCTGTCCATTGTCATGGCCATGGGATCAACAGACCACTCCAAGCCAGGTGTGAGCCACAGGTCCTACCAGGGTGTCACGGTTCCGGGCTCACCTGCCCTCTACAAACCCTAGTCTCCACCTGTAAACGATTGCGTCCCTCGTGCCGTTTGGGTTTAGTCCCTAACTAACTTTCCCTCCTTCGTTTGCCCCTCTCCAACACTTCAAGCAACCCAACACTCTGGACTACCTCTTGTTGGACACCTCAAGCAGTTTGTATGGTAAGGACCAGTCTATAGTCAATACACTAGGGTTATTGGGGAGGGGGAAGCATTACGCTGGTTGGTCAAACCCGCTAAATATTCTTATTGTGTTTTCCCAGCGACGACCCCAGGCAGAGGTTCATCTGAGACGTCCTTTGAATATCTTTTTACACTGTCATCCAGGTCAGTGATTCTTGTTGCAGAGTTTATGGTCATTGTATCAAATCCCTTGCATCGAGGTGCATTTGCATCAAATTTTTTCCATCTGAAAAATTTGCATCAAATGCATTTTTCTTTTTTCTTTTTTTTTTTTAGGGTGGGGGGGGTCCCCCACCAAACCCCCATTTTTTACCCTTAGAAATCCACCTGAACAAAAATTAACCCTTTACCCCCCAAACACATGCCTTCGATGTACATTTTTTTAGATGTAAACATTTTGATGCAAATGCATTCAATGGTATGGCTTTTGATGCAATGGCCAGATACCTTCTTGCGGTGATGATGGTAATCTATTCCTTAAAGGTATACTGATCTGTATCTGTACTCCTCTTCTATTTGTTCCCGCCTGCTGTTCCCTTGTGGTTTGTCTGGATCCCTTGCTCTTTTAAGTGATCTGCTCCCCTAGCTCTCTCATATGTACCAGCTAGTGAGGTGTATCATTGGAAAGGTCTCCCTCTGATGAGGAGGCCTGGACCTGTCATGGTCCAGGTTTGTCTCCGCAACAAAGAGCAGTCTGAAGTATCCTTCACTATTTCCTGGTGAGTTCCTATTGATACCTTGTTCTCCACTGTAGCAAACCTACATGGAGACTTCAGACACATTGGCTGCTTTGATGCAGCTAGTTACGGACCTCAGGAATGACATGACCACTGCTCTTGACCCTATGCGCCATCGCATTGACGTTCTACAGGATTTGGAATGTTCACCGTCTCAGGGCGACAGCCAGGGAGGCAGAGCAGCTTCCGGTTCAGGTTATCCAGAGACAGGATCCGGTGCCTGGGTTAATGTCCACTCAGTTCCCACTGGCCCCTCCTGAGAGGTTTAACAGTGATCCGAAGTTATATTGCACGTTTATTAACCAATGCAGGCTCCACTTCCTTTGTCGTCTGGCGTCCTTTCCAGATTCAACCGCTAAGGCAGCCTTTGTTCTCTCATATCTGGGGGGGTACAGCGGCTGCTTGGGCCAATCCGTTGTTAGTCTAACAGTTACGTACTGTACGACTGTGATGCCCTAATCACAGCCTTGAACAGGTTGTTTAATACACGTTATAAAACACAGGCCACAGACCTTGAATTCCTGAATCTACAACAAGAGACCCTGACGCTTCCGACATATCTAGCTAAGTTCAACCAACTAGCTGCTGAAACAGATTGGCCTGAAGACAAAAAAGCAGCAATATTCTATAAAGGCCTTTCGGAGGATCTGAAGGACACCCTAGCCACTGTTACTGTTGTACTCACAGGGTTCGCAGAGCTGTTGGACTTGGTCCTTCAGCTAGATGCTAGAAGGGCAGAAAGGAGAGGCGAAAAGGAGGCTCTCGTCCGCCATGACCTTGTGCCCCGATTCTTTGGCCGCTTCACAGTCAGACACTGAACCAATGCAGGACTGGGGAAGTGAGGGGTCCCTTGTCAAACACCAAAAGAGAAAACCAGAGAAAAAACAACTTTGTGTATGTTTTGTGGGTCATACGAGCATTTCTTGAGGGACTGCCCACAGAAACCCCCTCGAAGGTTGGGAAACTACAGGGCCCGCCAATTGATGGGGTCCCTTTGCAGGGCATATGTTCGGACCCCTGTACTCCCATAACCTCCTCACCTGTCGTAATGCTGGTCTCCTCCTTGCTTGCCAGTGGCATTACTATTAATTCCAGGGTTTTCATTGATTCTGGAGCCACTTGCAACTATATGGACATACAGGACACTCATTAGGCAGGAATCCCTGTTGTAGCCAAAGCAGTGCCTGAATCAGTCATGGCAGTTGATGGTACTGCTCTGGTCTCGGCATGGTCACCTAGCAGACTCTACCTTTTGTTTATGACAACCGAGGAAGGACATTCAGAGGAGGTCACCTTTGATCTTATAGCCGCACCAGGTTTGCCTTTTTTTAAACAGAGCTTATCCCTCACAGGAGAGAATGCATGCACTATTAGCCCAGATTCCATAAAGATCAGAATAGTCATGAAGATGTTAGGAATGATAGCTTCTTGTATATACATTTTTACGCACGCATGCCTGAATATCTGCCCTCAACAACAGTGGTTCTCGAACCACTGGTTACAGGTGTCTGGCGGGTGGGATGATCTAGTTGTGGGGTTGTAAAGGATGGTAAACGCTCTTCAGTGGTGGACCGAGTCATGCTTACCAAAGAGCAGACCTTTCAACAATCTGCCACCACAGATGACCTTAACCACCAACTCCTCTGAGGTCGGATGGGGAGCCTGTTGTCAAGAGCTCACTGTGCATGGTTCATGGATACAGCAACAGGCAAGTCAACACATAAATATGTTAAAACTCCTGACAATCAAATTGGCCCAATCACAACTGCCGAATGGCAGTGTGCTAATTGACAGACATTACCACAGCCATGTTTTATATAAACAAATAAAGTGGCATGCACTTAAGATCGCTGTCATCCAGGTGGCCAGGACACGGTCATCACTTTTGGATCCAGTTCCTGGGGGTAGACCAGTGCAGGAGGATAACCTAAGTGAGGGGTCTTGTGGGATTGGGACACCGGATTGTGAGGCACGGTATCCCCTTCGCTGTAACACCTTCAGTCCATCCTAACTGGTTGGATATTTAGGAATTCTACCCCACCACCCCCCTTACATCACAAACACTATCTCACGGACAGCCCGCTATAAGAGAAAACAGACTAACACCTGAACCGTGTACCTGACATGTCCCAATACTATGGTCAGGCAATTATCGACAATCATTCAAACCTGACTTCCATTTCACTCCCCCACACAGATAAAAGGCGGAGCACAAGAGCACACTGAGTGAGGCAAAACACACGAGGAAACAGCAGTTTCGAGACTGCAACTGAGCAAGAGGGGAAAGATGGCAAAACCGAAGGGGATCGCAAGGAGAGAGATTCCCTTGACCTTTTCGACAAGGAACAATTTCTTTCCAGAGACCTCGAGAATAGAAAGTGTAAGACCTGGAAACCAGGCTGCAGAATCCTGCATTGTGTGTCGGAGATACCCGGGGCCCTCCTGCGTCAGTAATCAAGGCAGGGAGAATCACCAGCTGCCGTGGTACTGTCCTTTGCTCCAAGAACAGCGCATCATCAGTGAAGTCAACACAGCTGGTCACTTGGGGAGATAGATACAGCACCGGTCTGTGTTGAAGCCAAGGTTGCAAGCAGAAAAACTGCGCTGTTTAAAAACCCCCACCCACCTCCACACACCCCCCCACCCACTCCCTAATGACCTTTTCACCGTCTGGGCCTTTACTGACCCTGCGGCGCCGGACCCGTCCCTCCTACAAGGGTCGGATCTGACGCCGCAGGTTCTGCTTTTTTTTGTCCTCTGCCTCCATACCTCTGGAATTGGGGGACACACCCGCTACCCCAAAGGCAATCACTACCAAACACGGGGAGCAGGGAACACCCCAGCAGCCCCTACTCCCCATGTTTGGTAGTGATTACCCAAATTGGTAGTTTCGAAATGACCAAATGGTACTGGCCGAATTCGTCCAATTGTACCATTTGGTCAATTAGAAATTACCAATTTGGGAAATTCCCGATAATAGACGTGAGTGAAGTTAAACTGCTGGTGAGTCAGTGATTGAACATTAAAGCAAGCTACAGTACCTTTGACAGATTGGTCCTGCTCTGCGTGCATTCTCAATTGAAGGTCTCTTTAAGGTATCCAGCTGAGAAGTAATAACAGTAGATAAATTTGGTCCGAGCGGCGAAGGGAGATCAATTGAAAGAGAACGAATACATGTGAATTGAAGTGGTCCTGCGGTGGGTCATGCCGAATCCTGTGCACAATTGAACGTATTCTATTTTGGTGAAATAGAGAAAGTTTGGGAAAGTACGTGAATTTGGTCTGAGCCCGGCAGAGGGAGACTAATTGAATGCTTTGTGTTATAGTGGGTCGGAGCCCGGCAAAGGGGGGACCCAGGGTGAACAGAACATCACCCAAGAATTTATACATGTGAAATCCTACGAAGAAAGGAAGTTTGATGTTGTGTTGCATCAGGCCCTCAGACTTTGAATGGCAGAGAGACTTTGGCAGAGAAGGCCCTGATGTTGAAATTCTGAACTGCATCCTCGTGCTAGAGAAGCCAGAGGCTGTGCTAAGCTCGAGTGTGCTGCCTTGTCCCATGCTGAAAACTTTGTGAAGGAAAGCCAATGGCTTGAATATCCTAATATATCATTTCTTGAACACTTTGCTTTTGCATAAACATTGTTTCCCCACACTATTTGTATTGAGAAGTAAGGATTGGCAATAGGTTTATTAGTATAAGCCCTTTTATTTTGACAAGGCACCACTAGGACTGCGTTATTATTTGATGGTCGTAGCTTTCTCCGATCCTTAGATTTAGGATTAGATGTGCGTTTTTCAAACCCAATTGAGGTTCAATAAACACCCTTGAACTGTGGTCACTTGTGTCTGTTTTACTGTTTGATACCATGCCTTCCTTACAACACCTTACGTCGAAGTCAATTAACAATCTATCCTATTCAGGGATCAGAAATTACTCACAGGAATAATGTAAGATTCAGCCAAGTTTTAAGCAAATGTCAAGTAGAAATAACCAACATGCATGCAGTGCAGCAAGGTAGCAAAAAAATAAAGGAAAAAAAAGAGATATATATATATATAACAGGTCATGAGGTAGTGGTTAAGTTTCCCAACACATATGAAGAGCACTTTTTGGGCAGCTTATACCTCTCCCCCTTGGTCCCCCTCCCCCCCAGGTGAATCCTCACCAAGCTTTTCAAGGAAAGTATATGGTCCCCTCGGATTGAATCTGCGAAGTTTGGCAAGATTTTATACAGGGGAGCAAAATTATGGGGGGGGATCCCAAACTTTGTGGTTTTCCTCAGATGTAATGGAAGCACATTTTTGCTCACGCCTACAGCCCAAACCGCTGGATGGATTTTCAGCAGATTTGCACCAGGAGCGGCTGATTGGTCCCAAAAGCGTACTTAAATTAAATTTGGTGTAAATCCATCCAGTAGTTTTTTTTTAAAATGGCCAAAAAGTAGCTAAAATAAATTATGGAAATTTGGGTTCAGTCCGCAGACTCACTTCCCTGTTCGGTTCGCGGACAGGCCCCTGATTAGTCTAGGGGCCGTTGTGATGTCCGCGGACATCAAATGTGCCTGCAGATTGGTTCATAAAAAACATGAGGTGCATTAAAACTTTTGAAACGCTCACCATGTTGGATTTGCGGACATCCACTGTAAAAACATAATAAAAAACAACATTGCACTTTTCAAACGAATGAAACAATCTCTGGGGAGGTGAGGGTTGAGTATGGGATGGGATATGGCCATAAAAAGCCAAAAAACAGTTGTTTTTCATCTCCGAAGTCTGCAACCAGTTTGGATGTTCGGGGACAGCCATGTGATGCTCGCGAACATCTTAGATGTTTGGGGACAGACATACATATTTTTGCATTAGAGGGTTGGTGAAAATCAGTTTTTGGATGGCTTTTAACTTTGGAGTCACTCAATGAAACTTTTTGCAATACCATGTTGGACCTGACCCTGAATGGTTCTGCAGAGTTTGGTGCTGTTTCGCCAAGAGGGAGCAAAATTACAGGGGTCAGGGGGTGGGGGCAAAATATTTGAAAGGCTTATAAATGTGCCATTTGACAAATGTGCACAAAGGTTTGGGGAAAGGCTTAAGACCCAGATTTGAATGTTTCTGCAAAGTGTGGTGGGATTTTGTCAAGAGGTGTCAAAATGAGAGGGGGTGTCTCAACATTTTTGGATGATTTATAACTTTGTTACCGTTTGACAAATGTGCACAAAAGATTTCAGAAAGATTATAGACCCAACCTTGAATGTTTGTGCAAAGTCTGAATGTATTTTGTCAAGTGGGGGCTAAGTTATATGACTATTTTATGTACTGTGAGAAACCTGAAGGTGTCTCACTTACTAGTCCCCAGGGATCTGTCATCCAGGTGGCCAGGACACGGCCATCGCTATTGGATCCAGTTCCTGGGGGTAGACCTGTGGGGGAGGATCACCTGGATAAGGGGTCTTTGAGGAGTGGAGGTGGGGCGCCTAAGGGTGAGATGCGGTAACCCCTTCCCTAAAACACCTTTTCCCCGTCCTACCCTGTAGGATATTCATAAGTTCTACCCCTCACCCCCTTTTCCAACACAAACACTTTCCTACACTGTGACAGACAACGGATTAACACCCAAACCATTTACCTGACCTGTTCCATAACTAGGATCAGGCAGAATCAGACAATTGATGATCACTACGCACACCTGAAGGCCCTTCCCCACAGAGATAAAAGGTGCAGCATGAAAGAGCACTTCGAACAAGGCTAAGCACACGAGGAAGCAGCTATTCTGGACCGGCAGTTCAAACGGAGAAGAAAGGCAACGAGACCTGATAGGACGACAACGAGGGAAGTGCCCTTGCCCTTTTCACCCCAGACCTGCAAAGCCTCTGTGAAATGAATCATAAGACCGGTATTTACAGCAGGCGTGTGGTCTAGCAGATGTCAACAGTGCACAGTGGCTTCCCGCATTGATAACCCAGGCAGGAAGGCACGCTGACTACTTTGATAACGCCCTTGACTCCAGAGACAAGACAAGCCAACGGGTTCAGCACAGCTGGTGAGTCAGAGAGAGCTGATAGCAGACCGGACTGTGTTGAGCACAAGGTTGCGAACGGCAACATAGTATTATCTTGTGAACAAAGAACGTATGTGTGTTTGAGCTTGGAAGAAAGTACAGTGAAGGACCAGCTGCAGAGTGGTTAGGCGCCACCTTAACACTCATTCAAAGGATTCTGGCTGCTCCCCTTTGTTGAAACTACAAGTACCAGGAGGTCCTCAGAGAGGCCGGCGTGAGGAGTCAGAGAGGTCATACAAGGGTTGAGTCAAACCCCTTGTACAATCGAAAGTCTCTGACGCATTGACAAGAAGGAATGTAAAGGGAAGCCTGGCTGAGGGCTTAAAGGAAAGCCTGACTGGGGGCTGAGATCCGGACTTGGGTAAAAGGAAGAACCTGAGGGGTCTAAAGGAACTGTTTATGTGAATTGTGGAAAGTGTGAACCGGACAGAGGGATGCCAAGAGAAAGCTAGGGGAAGGGAACCCCGCTTTCTGATGAGATTATGAATATTGTGAACTAAGGTAAGTGTGAATGCAATGGAGGGATGCCGAAAGAAAGCTACGGGAAGGGAACCCACGCTTTCTGATGAGAATGAGCAAATCATGAACTGTGTTAGAATGACTATGTGAACCCGACAGAGGTATGTCAAGGGGAATAAGGAGAGTGAATCCTGCATATTGATAAAGCAAAGTGAACTGTGTGTTTGGCAAATGTAACCCAGCTGAGGGATGCCTGCGAATTGTGGTGAACAGTAATACATCTGTGAACATTTTGTCGACAAGAGTGAACCCGGCTGGGGGTTGTCCACAGTGAATGGCTGTTTAAAAAGACATTGAGATTCTTGAATGGTGATATTGTGAAGGGAAGATGGTAGTGAACCCGACTAAGAGAGGCCCACGTTGTACAAGGGATCGGAGCCCGGCACAGGGGGATCCTAAGGCGAAGGGTAATCGCCCCATAAAGATTTATTGAAGGAACTTTTGTTTTTGTTGATTGTAACACATCAGGTCCTCTGAGGCAAGAGACTTCGTGTGAAAGAGACTTGGCCACAGAAGTCTCTGATATTTTGGAAATGAACTGTAACCTTGTTCCGTGCGAGACCTACGAGTATGCTGTGCTCAGGAGTTCCGCCCTGTCCCGTGCTAAAAACGTGGGGAAGGGACACCCCAGCCATACCATCCTGACTTATCATTTTGAGAACACTTCTTTCTTATCTGATGAACATTATCCCACACTATTTTGTAACTTGGCGGTGTAGCTTGCTCCCATCTTAGATTTGGGTTTAGATAAGGCTTTTTTCTTGCTCATTTATACAGTTTAATAAACACCCTTGAACTGTGATCACTTGTGTCTGTTTTTACTTTGTCACTATGAGTTCCTTACAGTATGTACATTTTGACACTTTCAAAAAATAAAACATGGACGCATTTGCAGCAAACTCATGCACGGAGCATTGGCAAGGACCTGAAAACATGGTTTTGAAAATGTATCTGCGTCTTATTTTTTTTAAAGTGTCATAATGTAGGTACAAAAAATAGTGATATACTTTTGGTGACTGGTGTATAGCCTGTGGCCATGGGCAGTGGGCATATTTTCCGAGTCATGGCAGCTACTGGCCATGACCACAAGGGACCAGCAATGGGGTCAAAATGGGTCTGGCCACTAGGGACCAGTTATGTGGTAACATTTTTTGAAATTGGGATAGGCTTGAAATAGAAAAACAATTCTGCTCGTGGTTACAGCCCGAAATGCTGAGCAGGATTGCATCAACAGATCGCTCTGACTACCGTTGCATACACTACAAGCCTTGGTGGGCTCCAAGACAGTGCTAATCAGCAGATAATTACAGAGCAGGCCGAACAGAATGTACATACATTTGTGATGTCATCTTTGATGTACTGGGTGCTAGTCTTAGCAGTGCACGGTGGTGGTGCGAGTTATGGCTGCTTATCTTACCATAACTAGCGAATTTCTGGGCGTTTTCAGTTTTACTTGTAACCATAACTTACGTCCCTTTAACAAAGTTTTTTCACTAAATTTCATAGATTTTTATTAGTGCAACTTAACCTTAACCATGACATCTCTTTAACAACTTTTCTTTTCACCGATATATTACATGGCCTGCGGTAGCGGCCATGTAGTTATGGTTAAGTTGCTAAACCCATAGGAAGAGCACTTTTTGGGTGGCTTATAACTTTGCTCGCCCTGGACAAATCCTCACCAAACTTTGCAAAGAAAGTATATGGCCCGCTCTGAATTCTTCTACAACGTTTGGTGACGTTTGGTCAAGGGGGGACAGAGTTATAGGGGCGGGGGGCCCTAACATTTCTTTTTTTCCCATAGACACAGTGGGAAAAGACTTTGGTCACGCCTACAGTCCAAACCGCTGGATGGATTTTCACCAAATTAAAGGCAGGAGCGGCGGCTTGGTCCTAAAAGCGTGCTTTTGTTAATTTGGTGTAAATCCATCCAGTAGTTTTTTTTTGAAACCACCAAAACGTAAGGCAACAAATTTAGTGATATCTGTGTCCGCTCCGCACTTCCCTGTTCGGTCCGCGGACTGGCCCCCGATTGAGCAGAAGAATTCGAGGACTTTTGCTTGGTCCGCGGACATCGGGACGCGCCCAATGATTGGGTGGTGGGAAATGTGAAATGCGTCGGTTTACCTGAAACGCCCGCCATCTTGGATTCGCTGACTTTTAGCACGGACGGCGCGGTGATGACAAAAAAGAAAGCAACATTGCACTTGTCAAACTCGATAAACGATCTCTGGGGATGTGGGAGGGATGAGGATGGGATAGGATATGGCCATAAGAAGCCAAAACACGGGTGACCCCCTCCCCCCCAACAGTCCGCGAACACTCCAGATGTCCTGGGGCAGTCCTGTGGTGTTCACAGACCCTTCCGATGTTCTAGGACATTCGGACCTATTTCTGCATTACAGGGTTGGGGGAAAAGCAGTTTTGGATGGCTTATAACTTATATCGATCTTCGTCCTCTCCAGCAGTCACCATCCCCAAACCGATGGTCAAACTGAGAGGACTAATCAGATGCTAGAGCAATACCTGAGATGCATGCTGCAGCAGACCGAAGGATCCTGGAAAGACATTCTCTGGTTAACTGAATTTGCATACAATAACTCGGTCCACACTAGTACTGGGCAAACCCCATTCTATCATGAATGGTCGGCATCCCCGGACATCCTCCTTTGACCCGCTTGATGAACTAGAAATGCCGGCAATCACCTCTCTACATAACACTATTACTCAAACTCTAAAAGAAGCAACCAAGAATTTAACTAAAGCCAAGGAACAACAAAAGAAGTTTGCCGACAGGCATAGAAGGGAAGCTCCACATTACCAAATTGGGGATAGAGTATGGTTGGCTGCCAGAAATATACCATTAAAAGGACCTTGAGTCTTTTGTCCCAGATATCTCGGACCTTATCCTATCAATCCCATCATCAACACGGCTGCGGTAAAACTAGATCTACCCGCCAACATGCAAAGTCATCAAGTGTTTCACGTTTCTGAAGCCTGTGAAGCCCGAGACTAGGATCAAAAGGCAGCCGGAACCAGAACTTATCGAAGGAGAACCTGAGTACGAGGTCAAAGACATGCTGGATTCGAAGATGGTACGATGAAAGCTGTACTACTTAATCGATAGAGAGGGTTATGGACCTCAAGATCGTACTTGGGAACCTGTGGAATTTGTCCATGCACCTCGACTAATCAGGCAGTTTCACCGTAACAATCCCACCAAACCTGGAGCAGGGAGAGAGACTCCCAAGAGAGGGGCCTTGCGGGGGATGTCATGGCCATTGGGCGAGGGCCCAGGCTTTCCTCACCCTCAGGGTTCAAATGGACCCAGTCTTGGCGCCTCTGGCGCCAGGCTCATAGAAAAGTGTGCTTTGCACACTCTGTGCCTAAGGCACGTGCATCAGGGCTGGGCGTGGCCATAGAACATCATTGGGAGGCACGTGCAAGAATCCCTGGGAGGGGCAAGGTGGAGCCACAAGGCGGGGCCAAAGGGAGGGGCCAGAGCCAGCCTATTTAAGGCCATTCCAACCACATGCCCCTGCTTCACGTTATTCTGCTTTGCAGCATGACGCTTACCGCTGTTCCTCAGCTCGGTTCCTGTTACTCCACCTGCAACTCCATCGCGGAAGGCGCACCCTACCTGAGTTCAGCCGCTCCATCGCTGAAGGCGCATCTTACCTTATCCCAGCTTCTCCATTGCTGAAGGTGCACCTTACCTGATTCCAGCCACTCCATCACTGTGTGTGCACCCTACCTGCTTTCCATTGCCATTGGAGTCGAAGCCTTTCCTCACCCGATCCGGATGTCCAGCGACGCGGGAGCTCCTCTTCTTTTCTTCATCTTCACGGTATCTTCATCTTGGGCTGCAGATCGGCCTTCAAGCCTCCAGACTCTGCTCCACGCCGCCAGACCGCTCCTGCAAGGGAAAAAGAACACAACAGGTTAGCAATCTTATAAATAACGAACACTTGGCTGCTCCATACCTGAGATTAGAACTCCATTATAATGGCCAACTTACCTGCTGATTTGAGAGCTCCATCATCCTAGGGAATCCACGGAACCACTCCATGATCCCGATCTACCATCTTCACACCTATTGGGAAGAGAAGAGACATTGTAAGAATTATTTTATTATTTTACAATCAAGGCAAAATACTCACTGCCAAAGACATTATAATAAACAAACAATAATCACAACAAAAGACTTACCTTCTGAGTGGATTGGTCACAGTTAGTCTGGATTGCTACTTCCTCAGGCCAGTGAAGCAACTAGGTACACTCTACGCACCCCTGCTGAAGGAAGCAGGACAGAGAGCTCAGCATTACAAAACAGGTGAGCTTGCATGGGAAAACTCTTGCGCACTACATTTTGGCACGAAAGGGTCAAGGGAATTCGCGACACGCCCACGCCATTCTCATTGCCTCTCATCTTCTCCCAGGGGCAAGACCAGCATCCAGAACAGCCTACAACGCAGCAGCTGGGGAAGATAGCTGACACAGGGGAGCCAAGTCGAGGGAGGGCTCCAACCTTGCCCCAATGCCCCCACAGAGACCAGGTGAGCGTAACACACAGGCACCAGTAGTTTTACTGCTGCCCCCAGCCATGACGGTACCCAATCAAAGGCAAGCGATAGCCAATCTGTGTTCTGAACTCCACCTTCTTTCTTTATTTGAACACCTAGATTGTGCACCACCTTGATGACCTGGGATAGTGACCCATTCTAAGCATCCTCTTGGGGTATAAAAGTGCAGCAGCTGCTTGTACCCCAGGAGCCAAAAAAGATGAAAAAGAATGTCTCTGCTGAGCTAAAATGCCGATACTCGTCAGGTATTTCTCTGAGCAGTGTGAAACAGTCTTTTGAGACAGTTTGATCTCTTCTTTCTTCCCCACCGTTGAAATCGTCCTTTTTCTAACAGCATACCAAATTCTTGTGTGATCTGCTTCTTTAGGTGCTAGAGTGGTTGTTGGCACCTCGACAGGCATTTCTTCTCCTTTCAGGTGTTGTACCAGGATTGCTAGTAGCACTGAGTGTAGGGTGGCCAGTGAACAATTGCCCCTTCATGAGAGTGGGAGGTGCAAGTAGGCTTGTTGGCCACAAACCAAGTAGTAATCCATCACTGCTGCCTTACCTTTCGTCATAAATACACTGAAGGGGAATTCCCTACTCTGTCCGTCATATCAGGGATCACAAGAGTGTGGTTGCACTGTGTGTTTGCACCAACAGGAACTGTTCCTTCATTGCATACTCTATGGCTCTATGTATTCTCACTGGCTTCTTCATTGTTACAATCTGTGTTGGCACCATATTTGCGCCCCCATAGTCTCAACTTGGGCTATTGCTTCTCCGCTGTACTCAATCAGTCCATCTGCCGGGCACGCCACTGTGGTGCCCTGCAATTTGTCGTTGGCATTTGAATAACCTTCCAAGGAGAAATATCGTACTTGTAGACACTGGCGGTATTTCGTGTTGCCATTGTAGCTTGGTCTAGATCAATGCTCCTCAACTGCACGCTGTGTGCTTGGAATGTGCCCTTTATACCTCATAGTGCATGATGTACCAGGCATTGTGCCTCTGTAATTGGGACTGTATGTGGAACTAAAATCTTAGGAGCCCCTAATGCGTGCGGGATAAGTGCACACCCATAACAACTTTCATTGATTATATTCCTTCCTGCACTGCGCATATCAGAGTACCAGCTATTGCATGTTTCTAAATGCTGGATGTCAGAAATAGTGTCAAAGCCAAACCCCTTATATAAATCATACATCATTCATACTTCCCGTTTCATTCGTCTAAGAAAACTTGTAGGGGTGGACGGCAAAAAGGGAGCCATTTTGTATTTCTTTTTTGTATAGACATCAATTTTAGCATTTTATTTCCCAACTGTCCACCCCCCCCCCTTTATAAGGCCACCCCATATAACAGACATACCTTCATCCACTCCAACAACCAGTGTCATACAAAACAACATAGTACTTTATATAATACATAGTTCCTAGAACAAATTACCTTTTCCTTAATCTTATCCCTACATAACAGAGAGGTCGGTCAGCCATCCTTGCTTATTCCTGGAGAGGAGAAAAAAGGTTAGCGAGAGAGAAAGAAGGAAAGAAATAGAGAGAGAGAGAGCGAGAGAGAAGGGAGAGGGGAAAGGGGGAGGGAGAGAGGGAGAGAGACCCTTTTTCCACCAGGGCCAACCGGGTTCTAGACCTTCAAAAAATCAGGCGTGTGCCACTGCACACCACCCTGGCATGGATCCTTTATCGTACTCTGTTGTTTGAGCTTTTCCTCATCTCAAGTGCTCTTCAGACATCCGAGAGATGCACCCAATATCTAACTCCTTCATACGGACGGCGAAAGGAGTACAGAACACCACCTCATTTGGACCTAATATGGGCAATGCTGTGTATGGAACTGTGGTCTCACTTTCTACAGGGATGGTCACTATTTCTCCCCCCTGTTACTGAACCCCACTACCGCCCGTGTGCTTCCGTCCCCTGGTCAATTATTTATGACCCATCAACATATAATGTCTCCTTCCATCAATGCATGAGCGGTTCATCAGAGTGGGAAAATGAATAAAACTCATGTATATAATCTGGAGTTGCTAAAATAGGGGCTGGGCAAATAGCTTAAATCCTCAAAATGTCTAGTCATTTTGTCAGTCCATTCAAATGTACTTTTAAGTCATCTGTCTTTCCCTGAGACTTTGTAACAGTGGCCTTGTGTAGACTGTGTAGTCTAGGATCCATGCACTACAATAATTACATAAGCCCAAAAAACTGCTATGGTTCCTTCACAGTACTAGGCCTAGGGGCAGCGCGTACTGCCACCGCCCTATCTGGTAATATTTTTTCCCCGGTGCAAAAATGAGTTGTCCCAAGTATAGTCCCTCCTATTGGCAGTATCGTGGCTTCTTTGTATCTGCATTGTAGCCTTTGTGAGCCAGCAATTGCAATAATGCAACATAATTACTCCTGCACTGATGTTCATTTTCACTACATACCAACCGATCATCCACATACTGGATGATTGTGCTAAACACCTGACTTCAATGTAATCTGTACTGGGGTCACATCGCTCAGTAACCCATCATCATGTGGATTAACAGTCCCTTCTTGTGCTGGCACATATCACATGGCCTCCTCAAAAAATAAAAATGACTGGGTCACCACTGCCATCAGGTGGCACTGTACCTCCTTGCTATACTGCACCATGATATCACAGGGGATGCAGATTTCCAAAATAATCTTCCCATTTTGTTCATTATGCTCAACTCATCATCAGCCATTTTCTTTAATTGTACTGTCGGGTCTACACATAGGACTGTGTGCCACTCGCACCCGTCCTGGTCTGTTCCAGTCAGGACTACTCTTTTGTATTTTACTACTAGTCCTTATAAATCTAATGACAATATTGTCCCTGCAACCCTCTCGGGTGGCACCAGGGGTTGGAAAATAAAATCTGTAGGCACTTGCCAACACTTTGTCGCAATTGGAGGCACTGTTTTTACTAATACCATAGAAAAATATATCTGGGACCACAGGAACCCCATATACTACTGACTCCCTTGCTATTGCATTGATTAGTACCATTGCTCGAGCTACACACATCCCTGAAGTGGAACACACTACCCCTTGATCTGTAAATGATATAGTTCTATTTAGTTTACTGAGCAGATCCCCACCCAACAAATTCACAGGGGAACTCTCCGAATATAACAAGGGGGTTTGTACTACCTCCCCTCCCACTATTATATCCAGCTCCTCAGTTTATGGAACTGTAGAAATAGCCACAGAGAATCTCTGCATGTAAACAGTTTTACCTGATAATGGAAAGTTCTCCTCCATAATGCATGATTTAGTTGCACCTGAATCTACCATAAATATAAATGGCCTGTTTCCTATTTCTTCTTCCACCAAGGTCTCCTCTTCAGGGTTTGCGGTTATCAATAGGATTGGACATGCGAGTGCTCTCTGTGAGCTGTCCTAATCAGAATATGTATTTGTCTCGTGAAATGAAAAAGGGCCGCCCCCACCATTGTAACTCCTCGAAATGGGGCGCCCATTCCTGCTGCCATCCTGTTAAACCGTGTTCCATCAACTGCTGTAGTAGTTGCCCACATTGCCCTTGCCTGTCAGTCCCATAAGGGAACTGATTTTGACCCCCTCGCCCAAATTGCTGTTGTCCCATTCCTTGATGGTCTTGGAATCTCTGCCATGGAGGTGATGGCCCATAATTAAATCCCATCCCAGGCCTGTTCCTGCATTCCCTTGCGAAATGTCCCCATTTCCTGCAATACCAGCACTGTGATGTTCCCCAATCCTCCTTCCCGGGGCCCTATACACCCAAAGCCTCCTGCTCTTGCTCATTGCAATCCTCCTCTTCCCCTTGGTGCTCCTTCATACTGCCACTGTGGGTCGGGGTACTGTCCCTCTCACCCCATTGCCTCTGTCCTCCTGCTCCCCAGAGAAACGCATTTGTGGCATTCCCATTTTGTTGAGTGGCTCCTGTCCTTTACCTCTGAGCCGGTGCCGTCACTGGTGCTTGGACGACAACCTTATTCTTATTAAGTTTCTTTTTGATTCTCTTACAATTGTGGACTATTATACTTTTCATCTCTGCCCACCCTTTGGCTTCAATTCCCACAATTTGATCTATTGCTTTCTGGACCTCTTTTGGTGATACCCTCTTTACAATAAAATAGAAAAATGCTACTGTCTCAACTCTCCACATTTCCTGTATCTTAAGAATAAACCTAACTGGATCCTCATCATCACCCATTGTGCACTGCATTAAGGAATGTAAGTCAGGGCTATCTGGGTACATACTTCGTAGGGCCCTTAACTCATTAAAGGCTGCACCATCATGTTCATTAACTGAAACATTTACCCCAGAGTACCCCGCCCTTGCCCATATGTCCCCATCTCGGTCCCTAGCTATGGTGACCAGTAGACTCTTAAAATCTCCTAGTGCTAAGGCTACCCCTACTGTTGGTTTTTCATATTCATAGATCCATTTACTAGCTCCGGCTATTAGCTGGGGGAGAGCTTTAATAAAATTATTTTTGTCCACTTGAGGCCATGGCACATACTGCGTTATCCCTACTCCTTTATATACAAGTGGCATCTGCATATCTATTTTGTCTTCTACCCCTTTTGTCTTCTGATCTTATACTACCACCATTAAATCGGGTCTATTTCCTGGTCTGTCCCTCCTCACTGCCTCTTGTGGCAGGGTCGGGTTTCTCACCACCTTCTCTCCTTGATCTCCTCCTTGCCCTGTCTCCATTATTTCTACCACCTTGATCTTCCCCTCCATTTTCCCTTGCTTGTTCTACTTCTTGTCCCAGGACCGTCAATACCCTCTGCCCATCATTTTCTTTCAGCTCAAACATTTCTTATTGCCCCAGGGTTGAATCTAAACAAAAATCTCCTGACTTCCAATCCCCTATTTTCTGCACCGGTACCCTTATTTCTGGTGATACTTCTTCAGGTTTTTGTAACCTGACCAACCTTTCCCGCAATGCTCTTAACTTGTCAACTATGTCTACTCTACTTGTGGTCCCTCTGGGTACACCAATGCTACGGGCATATCAGTGCTTGTTTGATGGGCTATATGGAGGTGCAAAAGCTCTCGAGTCCCCCCCCCCCCCCAGTTGCTAATACTCGCTCTACCTCTGGATACTTATAGACTGGGTTTGTATATCCTACTCCAGGTTTAGGTGTAACGGTGTATATCCCCTTGCATTGGATCTCTTTTCACCTTCCCGACCTTCCATATCCTTTAATAATTCCCAGAGATCTAAAATCTCTTTTATTTTTTGGGACTTGTTCCCTTTATAGTTTGCTGCTTAAAAGATGTCAATTTTTTCTAGCATGTTTCTGGTATGGGAGCTCTGCTCTGGCCAGGAGCAGGACGTCCCCCCTTCCTTTGTTTCTGGTATCCATTGTTATTTTATTCTGTCACAATACAGTGGCAGAACCTATACATGTGTTTTATTGGAGTTTCTTCCTCCATAATGTTGCACGTGTCCCTAATAATTTACTTAGACCCTAATGCATGCTTAAGCTTTTTACACAAAGATACAGATCCACCCACTTTTTTCCCCACCTCCTTTACACTTTTTCCAATTTGATTTCACACATTTTCCACTTTGCGCTCTCTCTCTCTCTCTCTCTCTCTCTCTCTCTCTCTCTCTCTCTCTCTCTCTCTCTTTCTCTCTCTTTCTCTCTCTCTCTCTCACTCTCTCTCACTCTCTCTCACTCTCTCTCTCTCTCTCACACTCACACTCTCTCTCACTCTCAGACACTCAGACACTCACACACTCACACACACACCCTACACACACCTCCTCTTCCCTTTTTACCACAAAAGACAGCTCAATATACATGGGTTTTTTATTCTGGGGCCTGATCTCTGTAGATGGGCGTGTCTCCTTCCTGGTGACTAGGGCTGCCCTTCGCAAAGTATGGGGGAACCACTGAAAGGTAGCTCATAATTACAGGGGTACCCCTTAAATATATTGGGGTACCCCTAATCACACTTTTGAGGTAAGCGTCTCACTCTATGGACTATATTACAAGCTTAAAAGGCACAAATGAGCTCAAATATTTTGGAACACTACCCATAGCAACTCTGCAATGTAAAGGAAGCATTACACATACAATGTCCAGCCATTTCTTTTTTTTTTATTTTTGCATTCAGAGACTGATCAATGCTGTTCTTTGTTTCCTAATAAGGTCTTGAGGCACAACCTTCTTAGCCACCTCCAACATGTCTTGCTTTCAGGAGGCTACCTCCACTGCCCCTCAGACCTTAATGTAGCCCTTTCGTGCCCCGAGCACAAATACTTTGGGCCCTTGGCTTCTTGATGCCCTGTTATGAAGACATTGGGAACACACCAGCAGAAACAGAAATAGCTTCTTTGTTTAGAGTTCACAAGACATGAGGGTGGGAATAATAGAGAAAATAAATTCTCATCGAGGCGAAGACACAAACATGCTGGAATAACCCCAATGGATATATCTGCCTGTCAGTACTCCTTTCCCCCAATACATAGCTTTCTACTGAGCTGTCCCCTATTAAGTCTCTGGTCAGGTGGATCTATTAGTCCCCTTTTGGGCAGCTCGAAGCTCACATATTAAGCTCTTGTACAGTGTCCTAAGACCCTTTTTTTTTTTTTTTAGACCTTCCCACTCGCAGTAGGTTCCTTGGGTCGTCACTTGGGACCTCTCCATCCGTCATCAATGAGTATTGCAGAAAATTGATTCACAGGTAGAAGCAGTTTCCAAATCTATTCTTTCTCCTTCTCTACTAAGGAGATGTGGACTAAGACTAGTCATATCCGAGACTTCTCCCAGAGTCCCTCGGGGGTTGGCAGATGCTCCTTCACCAAAAGAAATCCTGCAGGGGGGCCTCTCCAGATGGGCCACTGGTGTGGAGTGCTCGTCAAGATATCTCAGGCCCTCTTGTTGAAGCTACTGGGTTTTTGTGAGCTAGTTGCACAGAGTCTCTCTAAGGTGATGTAGGTCAGGAGAGCTTTGGGGTGCACGGTGAAGCCTGGTTGTCCTCCCTGTGTCAGACTCCAGAATCTATCACCAAAGCCTGACTTACTACCCTCCTCCCCAAACCAATGTGTGTTGCCACTAGCCCTGGAGCTGACTGGCTGTCTAACCTCCTAGTCCTTCAGCCACATGCTTCATCGTTCTCTATCATGATGAACAGACTAATGCTGTCTTGCTTTTTGACTAGCACTCTCCTTGTTCCTCTATGGGACCGCCCACCATCGTCCTCTTTTCCTTCTTGCTCCCTCTCCAACTATCTTTCTTTGCTCTAATGTCTATGCCTTCCTCTCTTCAGATGGGTTACGTCCCTCCACCTCTTCCTCCCACCTCGCTCTCTCCTCTACACAGTGATGTTTACCTTACCCAACCTTCCTTGGTCCCTCCTTCTCATTGATATTTGCCTACTCCAACCTTTTTCTCTCTCCCTTCCTCCAACCTCTCTTGCTCTCCCCTCCTCCAACTTCTCATGTTTTCTCCCCTTATCCTGTCCCTTCAAATCCCTCTGCTCCTCCACCTCCTTCTGGACCTTCAACTCCTCAATTTTCTCATGTGCCTTCCACTTCTGCACCACCACCTGCTCCTTCCACTCCTTCTCTCCACCTCTTGCTGCTCTGCTACGCCCAAAGCCCAGACCCTCAAGCTCTGTGCCAAGACTACTCCTACGTCCCATCCCCTTTCCTCCATACTGTATGGGCGTCCCTCGCTAGGTACAGGAGAATAAACCTTTTTCACCAGAAAAATCATCTTACCCTTTAAATTAAGATGTGCGCGGGGGCGCGGCCCTGGGAGCGTGCGCTCCCTTGACTCTGTCCATGGGCGCCACTCCCCAGTCCTCTTTTCCGCATCGACGGGAATGGACCACTTTCACCAGCACTCCTGGATTAGGCCTCTGGGCTAGTAATTCCATACTCTCTTCCGGGAGAAGTACCTTGTCTTCGTTTTCTCTTTCAATTGTCATGTACTGCTTTGTTCTCTGGTGCCATGCTCCTCCCTGGCGCATGTCGAAGTCGGCGTGCTTTAGCAGGTGTCTAGACTGTGAGGGTCCCTTCCCAATGTCCAACCCGCTGCCTTGGCTCTGACCACGGCTGGGAAGGCTATACTGCATGTAACACTCTGACACTGCGTGCCCTTAAGAACAGACTAGCCAGGGAAGGGAGCTCTTCGGACGGTTTCCTCCAGAGGACCTAAAAGCATTCATGAAGCAGAAGACCAGGCCCAAGGTAGGTGCACTGTTCTCCTCCTCACCCCACAAAGGCGACTCCTTTCCTAGGAAGCGTACAACCAGGAGTGACTTAACAGGTCTTATGACCAGCACAAGCACCGAGGCTGCTCCAGCTACTGGCCAACAGGCCGAGGGCGTCGCACGATCCTACTGGTGATTCTGTTGAGGGACTGCAAGGTTCTAGTACCGGGTCTCAACCTGAGGGGTTACACCCAAACACTGCACTGATGTCTGAGGGGGCACTCCACCTTCCAGGTCCTGACCTAAGGTGTACGGTAGGCCTCAACCTCCACCGCTCCGCATACTGGAGGATGCAGGGCCCAGCGCAGCAAGTACCACAACGCAGGCACGTGGCATGCAGCAAAACAAAATTGCCACAGGGCCACACAAAATGGCTGCACACCCGACACCATCTCCTTTGGGGACCAGTTAGGGAAGCGAGTTTCCAAGTGGGACTGGTCAACGCCTGTCACTTGGCCCACAGCATACCCAGCAGATGCCACTCGCCCCATACAGCAAGACAGGGCGCGCCTAGCTCTCAGCAACCTCAGGGCCCCTCACCTATGCCTATTCCATCAAGCACTCCTCCAGCCTGTGAAGACAGGTTCTTTGAGAAGTTCCTTACTCTTATGAGGGTCCCACAGATGGCTACCATCCTTAGGGATGTGATCAGGGACATGCTCCCTCCGGTACAACCACTTGCGCCGATGGCCACGCCTCCTTTGGGTCCAGCTTTTCTGGGTCCAACGCAGCCCCAGGCGTCCACGCCTGTCCCTATGACACCGGCTCCCATGCCTCTCCGAGTCACGGCAGCCCCTTCTACACTGCTGCAGTAGCCTCCGGCACTGATAATCAGTACGTCCTGCTTCCTGCGCCAAGCACTCCTCCACACTGGACCAGCAAGACACAATGGTGGAAACAGATGAGGAGGACCCCCCAGACCCTCCTTCATCCGCCAAGGCCTTTCATGAACATCTGGTGGGCCTGGCTGAGTATTTGTGCCACCTGTATTGCGACCCACATGAGAAGGACGGCTTCGCTAAGGGGGACTAAGTTCAACCCTGATGTCCAGGAATGTATACTGGACCTTCCTTTCGAGGGGGGCGATCTGTTCCATACAACAATGGACGAGGAACTCGAGAAGAAAAACCATAGCTTGCAGACTGCCACGTCTTTGTCGATCCTCAGCAAGTCCACCCCTAACACATAGAGCCAAGCGCACCAGCGCTTAGACAAGGGCTGCTCCTTCGGAGGCATCAGGGTCTTCCAGGAGAGAGTCCAGACAACCGGACAGATCCCCGAGCCAGCACAGGTGCAAGCAGCACAAGGCGGCTCACAAGGGCCTTTTCCAGTCCCCCTCCTCAGCCCCACCCTCAAAGGGCAAGAAATCATGACACACCCATCCGGATCCATGAGACTCCGGTGGGGGGCAGGCTTGCCCTTCAGGCCCACCACTGGCAGACAAGATTCACAGACCCATGGATCCTCTCCGTAGTATCCACGGGCTTCCGGCTCCCTATCCCTCCTTCTCTCTCCTCCCATCCGCTCCCGCAGATTGGTCCAGCAACTCTGTTGGCATAAATATGCCTGCTTGTAGAGAGTCAGGCAGTGGAGGAAGTACCAGCCCCTCAGCGGGGTCTGGGTTTCTATTCACAAATGTTTGCCATAAACCAAAAGAACCAGGCTAGCCTGAGAGTTGTGTTGGACCTTTCCACAATGAACCTTTCCCTTCCTCTCCAAAAGTTCAAGATGGTTACCCAAGCGATAATAGCAGAGATATAGTGCAGGAGACTGGATGTGCTCCCTGAATCTGGATACACGTCACGATCTGGCAACCGCATCGGTCCTTTCTGAGGTTCAGGATCATGGGTTTTCACTTCCAATACAAGGTTCTACCATTTGGCCTCAATTCAGCCCCCAGGGTCCTAACAATATTTATGAACGCTGTTGCAGCCCTACTCAGGGCGTAGGGGCCTCATATCTCCCCATATCTAGACAACTGGCTAGTCAGGGCAAGGTCTCTGGAGGCAGTCCAGCACACTGCCTCCGCCGTCATGGATACACTACACAAACTGGGATTTTCCATCAATTTCAAGAAGTCACAGTTGGCGCCCATGCAGAGGCTAACCATTGTGGGCCATATCTGGAATACGAGCTCCGACAGGGTTTTCCGAATAGCGGACAAGATCGCAGCCATCAAGAGGGCCACGGAGCATTTTCTCATCACTGCTCTGCTGAGAAAATGCCCCGTGGCCCTCTCGGCATGGTGGTACCAATAGCTCTTGGGCATCATGGCGGCATGTCTTCTGGCTGTGCCGTATATGAGGCTCAACATGAGGTGACTGCAGTTGCACTTCGCAGCCTCCTGGCGTCAGGAGAGGGGTTCCCAGGCGGAGCAGGTCAGCATCCCACATCATCTCCACCAGGACCTAGTCTGGTGGAGCACGGACAGCAAACTACGGACAGGCAGGCCCTTCCTTCAGTGGCTCTGGTAACAACATGCACCTGGCATAATCCACCTCCCGGGGGAGTCCAATCTAGAGGCAGACAGTCTCAGCAGGCTGGGTGCGGATAACTACGAATGGTAGTTGGACGAACAGGTTCTGCAGGGGATCTTCAACAAGTGGGGTCATCCTCAGGTGGATCTCTTTGTCACCTGGTCCAACAAGAGATGTCCCCAGTTTTTGCATCCTTGCAGGGACAAGGCAGGGGCTCTGTGGGCGACGCAATGCATATCAAGTGGAAAAACATGAACGTGTATGCCTTCACTGCCATTACCAAAGATCAGGGAGGTCCGGCACCTCCGTATCATCCTGATAGCTCTGTGGTGGCCAGCAAGGCCATGGTTCTCGGAACTACTGTTGGATCAGGCCTCTGTGCACCTTCCGCTGGGCCCACCACACCTATACTCTCAGCAGGGAGCCACGATCATTCACTCCTCCCTCCAGAAGTTAGCCCTCGCAGTGTGGATCCTGAACAAGTGACACTGAGGCATCTGCATCAGCCAAAGGCTAACCTAGACATTATACACGGGACTAGGAGCAATGCTACCAGGAGCCAGTACAAAAGCGCCCAGGTTTTGTCACTGGGCGGAATCAAAGGAGGTTGATCTGTTGACCTGTACATTGGACAACATGCTATCCTTCTCTGCGCACCTCGCACATTCGGTGATACAGGTAGACACATGCCACACCTATCTGGTGGCCATTGGAGCCTACAGGAACTTGTCGGAAGAGGAATTTTCATCCTCTAATCCGGTGGTTAAAAAACATTTGGTAGGCCTGACTAGGCTCTATCCGCTTATCAAGAAGCCACACATGGTGTGGGACCTCATGCATAATCTCGGCTATAGCCGCCCAATGGGGTTGAATCCTAGGACAGGACCACGCCACATGATAAAAGTCAGCTGAGGCCTGTTGACATCTCTTGCCATTCGAAGACCTAAGTGGAAACAGTTTATGCAAATAAAGAGGAGAGTAGTACAACTGATGCATAAATTTAAAGTGGATCAAGCGGAATCTGTTGTTAATGGAGACACTTTTAGTCTGAGCGAGAATAAAACCCCATTGGGACTCCGACAATGACCTCACCAAGCAACCTTCCCATATAGCCTTATACTGGGGTGGCAGAGGTGGTCCGAGTGACAGGGCTAGACCATACAAAGTCGAAATCACCTTTCTAGGGGATGTTGGAGCTATAGCATACTCCATCACTCGGGATATCTGGGGTGCGATCGGGAAATCGGGCCATTGTGACCTCAATACCTCCCGGAGGCGGAAGTATAGCAACATGGTAATTGGGGACCATTCGCCCCTGAGATCTTCCCATGTTATGAAATTGCCTCCCTGTGCCACATCACCTAACGTGCAGATCTGCAGGTTATGAAAATGCTGAATAAAAATATGTTCATGCGTAAGGGGAATACCACAAACTCTTTATATGGCCATCGACGGAGAGTACCAAGGTCCCAGCCCCGCCCACTTTGCTAATTGATCCCACGCTCTAATGGTAATCTCCAGGGGTTGTACTTCAGCCCTCAAGTGATGTTCACGGACGGACCACAGGAGACCCCTAAGGTCATCGGGTTGGGTAATAGCTCTCTTGAGGCGTGAGTGGGGGAAGTTGCTCGTGGGGAACCACCACCAAATGGAGTATTGAATCTGAGCTACCAGATAGTATAAGAAGATATTGGGCACATCCAGACCCCCCCTGGGAGTACGGGGGAACACATTGTACTTGGAGATAGGGGGTTGATTCCCAGCCCAGATCAGCTTGGTCATCAAGGACTTTATGCGATTCCAAAAGGCCACGGGTGGCCATATCGGGATATTATTGAAAATATATAATCATTTCGGCAGGATAACCATTTTGGATAAGGAAATGCGGGCTGCTTCGGAGATAGGAAGACGTACCCATGTGTCAACTCTGTGCTCCAGGTTTTGCAGGGTTGTAGCAATTTTCTCCTCGTATAGCTTAATTGGGGAAGTAGATACCCGTATACCCAGGTAATGAATACCCCCCGGGGACCATGCATATGCTTTCCCAATGTCCTGCGGAGACACCCGCTCTGTAAGCGGAAGCATCTCAGATTTGGACCAGTTTATTTGAAGGCCAGATAGGGCACCGAAAGTGGAGATCTCTTCCATCATGGGGCGCAAATTGATGTGAGTTTTTTTTTTACGTATAACAACATGTCATCCGCATAGAGAGAGACAGTGGATGTGTAAGAACAAATAGTTACCCCACAGTGCGAGTGAAATTCCCTCAGGGCACAGGCCACCGGCTCAATGGCCAGTGCAAACAAAAGAGGGGAGAAGGGGCATCCCTGCCTAGTACCATGGCTTGGATGAATAGGAGCGGATTGAATTCCGTTCGTGTAAACCAGTGCCCGTGGGGCTGTATAGAGGAGCTGGATCCAGTATAGGAACAAGGTACCGACTCCTGAGCGGCGGAGGACCTTGAACAGAAAGGGCCACTTGACAGAATCAAACGCCTTCTCCGCGTCCAAGGCCACCACCGCAATAGGGATCTCAGGGTTCACATTATGCATTAGGGTAAATAATCTCCACGGATTGTTTTGAGTGGATCATCCTGGTATAAACTCTGCTTGATCTGGGAGGACCAGGTCGAGCATATGGGGGAGGAGTCGATCGGCCAGCAATTTCGCCAAAATCTTATCAGTATTCATCAGCGATAACGGCTGATAGGAGGAGCATTTTCTAGGGTCTTTATTAGGCTTTAGTAGTACCGTAACCAGGGCTGTCCTGATGGATTCCGGAAGGACCCCTGAGGTGGCCGCTTCCTCGAACATTCTGCGTAGATGGGGGATGAGGAGGTGCGGGAAGGCTTTATATAGCTCGGCCGTAATACCGTCCATACCCGGAGCCTTACTGTTCAGAAGCGAGTTTATTACCTTAAGGAGTTCCTCCTCCGAGGGGAGATCATTGAGAAGCACCCCAATCTCCGGGTTCAACCATCCCAGGGTAATCCTATCAAGATATTGGGTGATATCGTCATGTCCCGCGGCACATTGAGTAGTATACAGCCTCTCATAATATTGATGGAACGCTTTGTTTATCCCCTCTGCATCCCTAATTGTCAACCTGCACGGGATTCTATTTTTATTATAGGGTCCAGGTGATGTTCCTGTCTAATGGCCCGGGCCAGGATTCTGCTCGGACGGTCCCCCTCCCCATACCTTGCCGCCGCGATAAGGTCCCCCAGGAATCTTTCCTCACTATCCATCAACAAGCGGACTTCTCGTATTTTAGCAAACAAGTCAGCCTGGAGCGTGGGGGAGTCCCCTCCGGCCTGTTGGAGCTCCATGTTTTAATTTCTTTTTCTCTGGACGCTATGGACCTGCGAATACTTTTCAGGACACCGCCCTCCTGTGGCATACACCAGCCCCGCAGATACACCTTAAATGTCACCCACACAACCCCCGAGCTTGGGACTGATGCCTCATTTAGCTGAAAGAACTCTGAGACAGCTTGGCGCAAATCCTCCCGGAACGCCACATCCTCCAATGCCCAAGCCCAAAACCTCCATCTGAGTTGCTTAGGGGGAGAAGATGGACCAGTGAATTGTACTAGGACCGGGGAATGGTCCGACAAGGTTCGGGGGAGAATCTCCACCCCACCAGACACCTGAGCCAATCCTGGGGCCATGTGAATGTAATCTATCCTGGAGGAACTACCATGTACACTGGAGTGAAATGTGAATTCACAATCATTAGGGTGGTGTAATAGCCAAATATCAACCAGGGTGTAATCCACTGCTATAAACTGCCATGTTGGGGCCGCCCGGGGGAGAGGCCTCTGAGCCGATGTGGACCAGTCTAATGTCGCCGAAAGGGCCAAATTGAAGTCCCCCACCCAGACCACCTCATTCCCCGGAAATAACCGCAATTGTTCAGCGCATGTTTGTAAAAAATTGGGGGAATCATAATAAGGGCCGTATATATTTATAAATAGGACAGACCAGGCCGCGATTTCTCCAGCCACCAGGATAAACCGGCCCTCGTCATCAGAAACCTGCTTATGCAATTTAAAATCCAGTGAGCGGTGTATATAAATTGCAACACCTCGAGAGTGGGTAGAATGGGAAGACTCATACCTGTGAATACCCCAACCCGCCGGGCGATGGGGGGGATTTTGTGCTCCTTCCCAAGGTGAGTCTCCTGTATGCACAGAACATTAACGTGGTGATTCTTCACGTAATTTGAGATGAGGTGTGTCTTTTTCCCCATTAGTGAGACCGCAAATGTTCCATGTAAGCAAAGTGATGTTAGATTTTACGGGAGCGGAAAGCTTCTGAGGGAGAGTCACGTTATGTCTGGGCTGAAGGTAATGGACCAATATGATGCTGCATATACATCCTTTAATGTATGACAGTTGAGACACTTTACCCGGGTATTTTGTGCATGGGGTTCCATAATCCCAGAAGAAGGTACCCTCCCACCCCACCCAAACTAAACACCCCATCACATTCACAACAAACTCCACCCGCCCACGCCAGAAAATCCAACCTACTGGCCATCGTATCACACCCCCCACCCTCATAACATTAGCCATAAAACTTTAACCCAATCAGATGCCGCTGGGCATGGGGGGTGCCGGCAGCCGCTGTGCCCTGTATGAAGGGAGACCCAAGCCCATTGAGGCAAGCTAGGAGGAGTGACAGGGTGAGGCCCCAGGATCCGGAATTTCAGAAGCAAATCTCTCCACTGACTCAGGGGACGTGAAGAACAATATTTTCCCCTCATGCACCAACCCTGAGTTTGGCGGGGTACAACGTTGATTAACAAATGTTTTTCTTTTTTAAGGTATTTTTCACTGTTTGGAAGGGTTTCCTTAGGTCTTGAACTTGCTGACTGAAATCCGGAAACAGTCTAATTGTTGCAGAACCCCATCGTAGGATCCCCTTGTCCCGAGCAGCTCGTAGCACAGTGTCCCGATCCCGACAGTTGAAAATGTGGGCAATTATAGCTCTCTCTGGGGCCCCCTGAGGAGGCCTGGAGGCAAGAGAGCGATGGGCCCGCTCGACCATGAACATTTCTGTCACTGGGGGATTGTCAAGAACCTCCCTTAACAGCTTCCCAACGAAGAGTTCCATATTATCAATAGGGGTGGACTCTGCAACCCTGATGATCCTAATATTGTTTCTTCTTGATCGCCCCTCAAGGTCATCGTTATTAGCAACCACCTTCTTAACTGTCTGCTGAAGCGAGGCCACTTCGCGTTGAAGCTCCGCAATCTTGTCCTCCCCCTCCCCGATGCGTCGTTCACCCTCCGACATTCTGCCACACAGTTTTTCAATTTGGGCCGCAGCGACGTCCACTTTGCATGTAAGTGCATCAATTTTGGCGCCCAGACAGCCTGTGCTATTTTTCAGAGCTAGCAGGGTTTGGGTAAGGGCCGAGATATCCAATTGAGAGGGACCCGGTTTGTCCCCCTGCTGCAGTGGATCTGATCTAGCATACTAGTCCATCGTAGCTTGTTTCTTCGGAATACCTATCCCCTGATATCTGCCCAACCCCCCTGATGGGCATCAATTTTAGTGCCCAGGCAGTCCGTGCTATTTTTCAGAGCTAGCAGGGTTTGGGTAAGGGCCGAGATGTCCAATTGAGAGGGGCCAGGTTCGACCCCCTGCTGCGGTGGATCTGATCTAGCATACTGGTCCATCGTAGCTTGTTTCTTCTAATGACCCATCTCCTGAAATCTGCCCAACCCCACCTGAGAGCGGGTCCTGCCCGCTCTCAGGACCCCTCAGGCTGAGGATAAACTGATGTGAAGAGCCTAAGCGGGCCACAGAGAAATGGACTGGACCGGGGGGGGCTCAGGTGTCACAGCAAGTTGGCAGCACAGTTGTGCAAGGAGGAGCTCAGCACCGTCCCAGGTGGGAGAACAGGGTGGTGCACTGCCAGCTTTGATTAGGGTAACAGGCCTTAGAGTAGATCCTGGAAGAACCCCCCCCCCATACCTCCTTGGAGGCGGAGGATCAAAGTCAAACAAGTCCCTTCCAAGTGGTACGGCAGGAGCCGTATTCAGCTGAGCGTAAGATGTGTACACAACAAGAGCCGGATTGTAATGAAGACATCGCCCCGGGGCCACATTAGGAGTCCTGATTTGTGTCCCCGCAGAGGGGAGGCGACTGCAAGACAGGGGCTCACTCCAGGGAAATCCACCAGGAACTGGGATCACAGGGAGGTGACCTTTAGGGAAACAGAAGGACATGGGCGAGGACCGAGTCAGCCCTCATTGAAGAGCAACAGCGCCCCCCGCCCCAGGAACTTGTTTTCTTAAGAGAGCACCTCTGCACCCTGGGGCTACATTCAGTTGTACTCGCCCATACAGTATAGAGCAAAGGGGACGGGACATAGGAGTAAGTTACTCACCGTAGTGAGTAACGTACTCCTAGTCCATAGTCCCCTTTCCTCCATACATCCCAATATCCTCCCCCCTAATAAAACGGGTGTCATTAGGCAATGTTAATATTTTTGACGCATCAAAGGGGACTGAGGAGTGGAACAGTGGGCGGAATCATGGCAGCACATTCTCCCATGGCCTTGCCCCTGTGCGCATCTTAATTTAAAGGGGAAGATGATTTTTCTGGTGGAAAAGGTTCCGTCTCCCGTCCATAGTGAGAGACGCCCATACAGTATGGAGGAAAGGAGACTATGGACTAGGAGTAGGTTAGTCACTACAGTGAGTAACTTATAATTTTTTAAGGTGGTGTGTTGCTCTCCCCATGGGCCAGGTTTCTTCCTATGAGTTGCACCTGGTTTTGATAATTATTCTGTGTCATTGGCTTGGCCATAAGGAATTCGGGCTATCATGTGTGCTTGACAACTCCCCTTCTTTGGGCTTTGCTACGTCAACCGAGACTTCAAAATGCTGGTCCGCCATCTTGGCATTCTCACTTCACCAATGTGCATAGATACACGTTCGTAGAGTTTATTGAGGCCAGCGGGACTGGCAACTATTCTGCATCCCACTGACAGTGAATGGGGCATACGGGGGGCATTGTCTGGTGGGAGATTAAGGCTGGCAAACTCTATTTAACCCTTCTCCATAAGTAAGCCCTGTGGGTCTGCGTGAAAAGAAGCTTTGACCTTTATTACCTGCATCTTTGCCAGTAGTGTTGATAGTAGTCAACAATGTGCAGTCCCCTACCCCATGCGGCCAATGCTGTGGGTGGAGCGGAGAGGCGAGGAGAACCTCTCCAGACCTCAGCTGGCCTCACATCAATTAGTGGGTGGTTGATTCCCTGAGTAACCCCACACACATCCTAAGTGCCAGGCTTGGGGGTTTGGAGGGACACATTATCACACACCTAAACTGAATCCCGGAAAATCTGAGCAGATTTGAGTACCATACTAGGTGGTGCCTGAGTGTTTATGTCAGAACACCAATTCCTGCTACACGTTCCCGCTTACCTGACAGGCTTACGGTAGTCAATATAGCTAGGGACAGCAATAAGCGCTTCTATTCCTCTAAAGGCTTGTTTCGAAGGCATTGGGGATTGCCATGGCGACGATGGCCACTGCTACGTCTGCAGTCACGTGTTGCTCCGACTTCCCGGTCACGTGACTCCCGCGTTGTGGTCACGCAATCTTAAGTCCGGCCAGTCCGCTGTTTCGGTGCTTCTGATTGTTTTCTTTGGAATTCTACAGTGGCGCTTGCTATTTTGATCTTGTCTCTTCTCGACCTCTGGCCTGTTTTTCGGATTTTGCTCTTGTCTTGCCCTCGGTACTTCTGCTTCGAACTTCAGCTACGAACCCCTGCTACGACCCGGATTTCCTTTTGACTTCGATTCTTGCCTCATACTTTGTCTTGTCTGGTTACCTGATTCTGACCCGGAACGTTTGGATTCCTTCTTCCTAGGCGTACTCGTGCCGGCGGGAATAGGTTACGCGTGCTGGACTAGAGACTGCCTGTAGCACGTCTGGGACTATTCACTCTAGGCGTACGCGTACCGGCGGGTATAGGAGTCGAGTGCTGGACTAGAGACTGCCTGTAGCACTCCTGGGATTATTCACTAGGCGTACGCGTGCCGGCGGGAATAGGTCTTGCATCGGACTGAGGATTCCTTCAACTCCGTGAGACTGGGCTCTCTCTTCTTGGATCCTGGGAGATCACCATCATCCTATCTTCATCGTTGCTTCCCGTCTCCCGGATATACAAGTAAGAGTCCTTATTTCCTGCTCATTTTCCGTTATTGGTTCTTTGCCTTTCCTTGTCTTATTTAGTTCCTTCTCTATTAAGTACCGTACCTCACCCTGTTGACAATCACTGAGTGTTCAGTCTGTCTTGTGGAATTCCCAGCTATCGGGAAGAAACTTGCAGTCATCAGGAGTTCCAGAGGGTCCTGTTCATTCTTCAAACATCTTTCAACCAATTGACCGCTCAGACTGTTTTTATATACAACTGAGTGTTACATTGGTAGGAAGAATATACCACTGCACTACGGGTTCAACAGCGTCTCTTCGATCACCAGGCGCTTCACCCTGTTGAGGCTCAGATCTCTGACAGAATCAGAAGCCTAAAAATGGACACAGCCAATGATCCTTTGGCTACCTTGGTTCAGTTAGTGGCTGATTTACGTGCTGACATGCAAACTGCCCATGATGTTACTCATCGCCGTATTGATGATATTCAAGCGGGATTGAGGGCTAGTGCCATTGAACCTCCATCAGTCGCAGTGGCTTCCGGGTCTGGTACGGCCAGTGCTCAGGCCAGGGCAGACCCGGTACCGGTAGTTATGACACAATTCCCGTTGGCTCCTCCTGAACGTTTCTTGGGCGATCCAAAAACCTTTAGAACGTTCATCAATCAATGCAGACTGCATTTTCTTTGTAGACCAGCATCATTTCCCGATGCAACTACTAAGGCCGCTTTTATATTGTCTAACCTAGGGGGTACTGCTGCCGTCTGGGCGAATCCTCTCTTGGAGCAAGGCAGTCATATGTTATTTGACTGTGACGCTCTCATAGAGGCGCTTACCAGAGTTTTTGACACTCGATACAAATCTCAGGCAACTGACTTGGAGTTATTGAATCTGCAGCAGGGCGATTCTACTCTATTGACTTATCTGGCTAAGTTTAACCAATTGGTTGCTGAAACCAACTGGCCGGACGAGAAGAAGGCAGCCTTATTTTATAAGGGTTTGTCGGATTCCCTCAAGGATGTCATTGCTACGGTACCTGTGGTCCCCGTCTCCTTTCCTGACTTTTTGGATCTAGTTCTTCAGATCGATGCCCGTAAAGCAGAAAGGAAGGGGGAAAAGAGGATTTTGCCTCCGGTCCCTGTTAGTCTGACAAGTTCGGCTTCGGGCAATGGGGAACCCATGCAAATAGGGGCGATAAGAGGACCATTATCTAGCGAAGAAAGAGAGAAGCGTAAAAGGAACAAGTTATGTTTTTATTGTGGTTCTTCTGGTCATTTTTTGAATCAATGTCCCAAGAAACCGGCGAAGTCGGGAAACTCCAAAGCCCGACAATAGAGGGAGCCCCTATGTCGAGCATTGATCTTCCGGGCTCCAAATTCTCGGTTCCTTTCACTATTAAGTTAGTTGTTGCTTCTCCGGACGGCGAAACCTGGTCCTCTGAAGCGGTTTTGGATTCAGGGGCTACTGGAAATTATGTTGATCTCCAGTATGTGAAAGACTGGAACATTCCCCTGGTACCAAAGGAACAACCCGAGGTGGTCAACGCAGTTGATGGTACCACACTACTCTCAGGGTTGGTAACGGAGTCGACAGTTCCCCTGGATTTGCTCATAGATGGTTGTCATAGCGAAGTCATTTCATTCGATGTCATTACTGCACCTCAATTCCGACTTATTCTGGGTCTACCTTGGCTTCGGCTCCATAATCCCTTGGTAGATTGGGTTGCTGGGTCTGTCTCGTTTTCCTCAACGTATTGTTCAAGACATTGTGGCCCAACGACTCAAGTGAAGAACAACCCCTGTCAAGCCTTATTGGAATCTGTTTCAATGATAGGTGGCGTTGTCAAGACTGTTTTACCCCCGGAATACAAGTCTTTCGCAGATGTCTTCGACAAAGGTGAGGCAGAAAAATTACCGCCTCATCGTATTTATGACTGTCCCATAGACCTTAAGGAGGGAGCTAGGATCCCCTCTGGGAGGATCTACTCTCTTACTTTAAAGGAAGATGCAGTTTTAAAGGAGTATCTGGACAAGGCTTTGGCTTCGGGTTTTATTCGCCACTCCCGTTCTCCTGCTGCATCTCCCCTGTTCTTTGTCCCGAAAAAAGAGGGGGACCTGAGACCATGTATAGATTATCGGGAATTGAATGCAGTCACAATACGGAATCAATATCCCATACCACTGATTTCAGTACTTTTGGATCAGCTAGGCTCTTCAGTGATATACACCAAATTGGACCTCAGGGGTGCCTATAATCTAGTAAGGATAAGAAAGGGGGACGAATGGAAGACAGCATTCAAAACCAGACACGGCCTTTTTGAATATTTGGTCATGCCGTTTGGGCTATGTAATGCCCCTGCCACATTTCAACATTTCATTAATGATGTTTTTCAGGACATGATTGATCGATTTGTGATCGTCTACTTAGACGATATCTTGATTTATTCCCCTTCTCTTGAACTACACCTTCAACATGTTACTGAAGTACTACAACGTCTGCGGAAGAATAAACTATACGCAAAACTAGAGAAGTGCATTTTTCATACTACTTCAGTTGAATTCCTGGGCTATGACATTACTAACCTGGGTGTTCAGATGAGCCAAACCAAGGTCAAGGGTGTATTGGAATGGCCCGTCCCAGGTACACTAAAAGCTTTGCAGTCTTTTTTGGGGTTCGCAAACTTTTATCGGCGGTTCATCAGGCACTTCTCTAGCATTGTGGCTCCACTTACTGCTTTAACAAGCAATAAGCATCCGTTTCAGTGGAATCCTGAAGCACAGAATGCGTTTGAGACTCTTAAGGAAGCCTTTACTTCAGCTCCGGTGCTTCAACATCCCAATGTCAAACAACCGTTTGTTGTAGAGGCCGATGCTTCTGACGTGGCAGTAGGGGCAGTTCTCTCCCAGTTTTGTCCTGACACAGAGATCCTCCATCCTGTCGCGTATCATTCACGCAAGCTTACTCCGTATGAGGTAAACTACACCATCACCGAACGTGAGCTGCTATCTGTCCGGGAGGCTTTTACAGTTTGGAGACATCATCTCTTGGGAGCAGAGACTCCGATTCAAGTGTTTACTGATCACAGAAACCTACTGGCCCTTCAATCATTGAAATGCACGACAGCGCGTCATGCACGTTGGCATGAGTTCTTCTCAATGTACAACTTTGTATTGACCTACCGTCCTGGGACCTTGCACTCCAAGGCAGATGCCCTGTCAAGACTATTTGAAGACCCAGTGCATCGGCCACAGGAGGGTCGACTACTCTTGCCCAACCAGGTCGTGTGTGGATGCACTTTGCAACCATCCCTGAGGACAGCCATTCAACATTGGGTCTCAGAAAAACATCCTGAATTGGAGGATCTTAATCTGGATATTATTCAGTCCTTGCCATACGTCCAAGGCAAAATCTATATACCTAACTCGTATACCCGCAGGATTGCCATGTCTTGGTGTCATGACTCCATGTTGGCCGCACACCCTGGTCATCGTAAGACATTGGAATTACTCAAGCGCTGGTGCTGGTGGCCATTCATGTCAAAAGACATTGTGCTATACATCGCTAATTGCGCGGTTTGCGCTCAATGTAAAACCGTTCCGGCCAAACCAATGGGTCTTCTACAACCCCTGCCAGTACCTGCTAAACCCTGGGCCATGCTTTCCATGGACTTTGTAGTGGAACTACCCTTGATTGGTGGTTTTGACACTATTTGGGTGGTAATCGACAGTTTTACTAAGTTGGCCCTTTTTGTGCCTTGTCGGGGTCTTCCGTCCGCTACTACTCTGGCGGGACTGTTTTTACGCAATGTCTTCCGCTTCTTTGGTCTTCCTGAGATCGTAATAACTGACAGGGGTTCTCAGTTTACCTCTCGTTTTTGGAAACACCTTACACAGTCCATGGGTATTGACGAGAGGTATTCTACGGCCTACCATCCACAAACCGATGGCCAAACCGAGCGACTCAATGCCACCATGGAACAATACTTGAGATGTCTTATCCTACAGCACCAAGAAACCTGGCTCTCCGTTTTGCCTATGGCAGAGTTCGCTTATAATAATTCTGCGCATTCTTCTACGGGGGTTTCTCCTTTCTATGCCATGTATGGACAACACCCACGCTCTCTACCCTTGGATTCGTGTATATCCTCGGATTGTCCAGCTGTCCAATCCTGCCTTAGAGATCTGACATCGTTGCGTAGGAACGTTATGGAACACTTAATACATGCGCAGGAACAGGCTAAAAAGTATGCCGATCGCCATCGCCAGCCGGCACCGCAGTATACCACAGGTATGCGTGTTTGGCTGTCTACCAAGAATCTCAGTATTCCAGGTCGTAAAACCCTATTACCTCGCTTTGTGGGTCCTTATATTGTTAAGGAGGTGATTAATCCCCTTGTGGTCAAATTGGAATTGCCTCCTACTTGGAAAATACATCCCGTTTTCCACGTGTCTTTCGTCAAACCATGTTCTGAGCAGGTGAGGTTACCTATCCGCCCCCCCCCCCTGTTGGTACAAGGGGTGGAGGAGTATGAGGTTAATGCTATTTTGGATACTAAAATATCGCGTGGTGTACGTTTGTTTTTGGTGGACGGGAAGGGTTACGGTCCGGAGGATCGCACTTGGGAACCTGAGTCCAACATCCATGCACCCGTGCTGTTGTCCCAGTTTCTCGCTTCTCAAGGTCTCGGGGGACCTTTGGGGGAGGATACTGTCAGAACACCAATTCCTGCTACACGTTCCCGCTTACCTGACAGGCTTACGGTAGTCAATATAGCTAGGGACAGCAATAAGCGCTTCTATTCCTCTAAAGGCTTGTTTCGAAGGCATTGGGGATTGCCATGGCGACGATGGCCACTGCTACGTCTGCAGTCACGTGTTGCTCCGACTTCCCGGTCACGTGACTCCCGCGTTGTGGTCACGCAATCTTAAGTCCGGCCAGTCCGCTGTTTCGGTGCTTCTGATTGTTTTCTTTGGAATTCTACAGTGGCGCTTGCTATTTTGATCTTGTCTCTTCTCGACCTCTGGCCTGTTTTTCGGATTTTGCTCTTGTCTTGCCCTCGGTACTTCTGCTTCGAACTTCAGCTACAAACCCCTGCTACGACCCGGATTTCCTTTTGACTTCGATTCTTGCCTCATACTTTGTCTTGTCTGGTTACCTGATTCTGACCCGGAACGTTTGGATTCCTTCTTCCTAGGCGTACTCGTGCCGGCGGGAATAGGTTACGCGTGCTGGACTAGAGACTGCCTGTAGCACGTCTGGGACTATTCACTCTAGGCGTACGCGTGCCGGCGGGTATAGGAGTCGAGTGCTGGACTAGAGACTGCCTGTAGCACTCCTGGGATTATTCACTAGGCGTACGCGTGCCGGCGGGAATAGGTCTTGCATCGGACTGAGGATTCCTTCAACTCCGTGAGACTGGGCTCTCTCTTCTTGGATCCTGGGAGATCACCATCATCCTATCTTCATCGTTGCTTCCCGTCTCCCGGATATACAAGTAAGAGTCCTTATTTCCTGCTCATTTTCCGTTATTGGTTCTTTGCCTTTCCTTGTCTTATTTAGTTCCTTCTCTATTAAGTACCGTACCTCACCCTGTTGACAATCACTGAGTGTTCAGTCTGTCTTGTGGAATTCCCAGCTATCGGGAAGAAACTTGCAGTCATCAGGAGTTCCAGAGGGTCCTGTTCATTCTTCAAACATCTTTCAACCAATTGACCGCTCAGACTGTTTTTATATACAACTGAGTGTTACATTGGTAGGAAGAATATACCACTGCACTACGGGTTCAACAGCGTCTCTTCGATCACCAGGCGCTTCACCCTGTTGAGGCTCAGATCTCTGACAGTTTACAACACAAACCCAACACTGATTCAGAACTGTGGAGGAATTGGACTTCAGGAGTGGGATAAAGCTACCTTTATGGTGACGCTGGTACTCCTAGCCCTCCTACCAACCCATCCCCTATTTGCATGAACATTTTGTCACCTATTGTCTTCAAATTTGTGGAACCGGCATGGGTGCCCAGCAGCACTGGAGAAAGAACATTTGTTTGCTGGGCTGCACATAGCTTTGGTTTATAATGGCTTTGTTGAATAGTTGTCACTCCTGCTTGAATAGTTGTCACTTAGTGGCAGACTGTGCCAGTGGTTCGAAACAGATGAGCGCTCAAAGCTATAAGTAACCATACACTTAACTTAATCTGATTCCCCCATGTTTCAACTCCTTTCTCCAATACACCAAAGTTCACTGCAAAGCCTTAACTCTTCACCTCTCTGGTCGTCCATCGTCTGCGTTGTCTCTGTATCCTCGTTAGTTTATTTTGGTGTTACTCGTCTCCAAACCACTCCTATATCTGTTCACTGCTGGCTCTTGTAGAAGAGAGCACTACAGTTCTTGCTGATGCTGGGTGCTGCTCGTTGCTATGCTGATGATGAGGGTACATCCCCAGTCACAAATTGTTTGTGGTCTGTGGCCAAGGGGAACCATCAATTGCCACCGAGAAAGGAGTGTGCTTCTAGACATGGGAGAGGGGACTTGGAGAAGCTTTTTCAGGTACAGTGTTTGGCTGGTAGAGAAAGCACTGTAAAGATTTTAGCAAAACTATGTTGCATTTTCAGTGAACTTACCCATTACGGTGGTGTTTTACCAAGCGTGCCACCATCAAATCCACACATGGGCAAAAATTAAACACACCCTCTCCAAACCTGCACCACCTTTTATGCAAAACGTACAAAATGTTCAGCCCGGATCTCATGACCTCGTAGGTCCTAATGATTAGCGCAAACAAGGATCACCTGCACCCAGGGGGCTTGTCCTTTGGGTGAACAGTAGCCAGGTGTTTATCTCTTTTCTGGTCATCTTGTGGAAAGCCAATAGCTTGGTCCTTCGAAAGAAAGAATTGCAGCGCGACTGTTCACCAATGTACCTCCACGGAAAGTTCACCAATGTACCTCCATGGAAACATCATCTTGTTTGTGATCAGGACCATGGGCGGCTCAGTGAAAAGATCTCTTCAGCATTTATAGGGTGCCTTCAGCATAACGTTTACAGTTCTGCTAGTGGGATTCAGTACTTGTCACAGTCGCCCATCATGTAGCCAAGGGGCTAGATGTCACCAGGGCCCTCTTCAAAACTCCCACCCGGCTCAGTCGCCAGAATGGGTCTTCCTCTACAAGTGGTCAGGCTGTGTGGCTGGTACCCCCCTACACCCTGTTGGCTAACCACATCACTGCTCTTACCTTTGTTATACTCCACTAGCTTCGATGAACTAACCAGCTCCCTGATTGATCAGGCTTCTCTGTTCTCAGGTCAGTGGAGAAGGAAAGACCCTCTGCAGTAACTGTCCAAAGTGTGAACATGCTGACTTGTTATATGGGGATTTCGCCACCCGCTCCCCCTGTTCCCTCGTGGTAATTGGGCATCGCAGCACACCTCTTAAGCTCTGATGTTCTGCCGCGGTCCAGCTGACGTTGCACGCCTTGAGCTCTCGAGACGAACCACAGGGTTCAACGCCAGAAGCCGACACCGACGTGGAAACTCGGGATGCCGAAGAGGATTGGTTTTTGGGTTGGCAGCTTCCAGTAACAAAAACAAGTATTCCGAAAAAAACACCTGGGGGAACTTGAAAACTGTGAGATGTGTTGTTCTGTACGTCAACAGTAGACAAAGTCTTGTGTCTTTAAGTGTACCAAATGTCTGCATAAAATCAAACTCGGAAAGCGGATTGCTGCTCGTTTTAGATTACTCTTTTTCTTTTGTTTGTATCCATGTCCAGGCGGGAAATGTTACTCGTTATCCGTGTGCGGACACTGTAGAAATAGGCCTTTAAAGTGAAAACACATAAACGTGGTTTTGGAACAATGTTGTTTAATTAGATTGAGAGAATTCACACTTCACCAAAAGAAGAATATTATTTGAGGGAAAATATTGCACTGGATTTTTGTAGCACAATACGCGTGTAGTAATGACCCTTGAACTCAGTAAGTGTGGTGATGTGGCTCAAATCGCCCGTCTTCTGAGTCACATGAGAACATGTCCCAAAGGACATTGGCAAACGATCTTTCTTTTGTTTCTAAATAAAGTTTGAAGGGATATATAAAATGGTCTTAACTGCACATCCCATTACAGGTTTTCTGCAAAGGTAGACGAGGCTATTGGTCTTGGTTTGTCGCACCTGGGAAATGAATGGAATTCCAGCATGGAACCAAGTTAAACTTGAGCCTTTATTTTAGCATGCGGGCGTCCCCTGAGTTTATTCCTGCTCCTGTGTGTGTCCTCGTGGATAATTTGTTTGGTCGAGCTGGTTATTTAATGTAGAATGTGTTGTGGGATAGCATGGGGATGCGTTTGACTGAAAACAAGCCACTGTGATCTTTATTGAAAAGGGGCTAAAGAATGTATTTGCATTTGTTTGCAAAAGCATTACTTTGGTACTGTCCCTTTTGCCATTTTTTGGACTTTATTATTGCAGATTTGGATTTTCTTCTTGATGTGCCATGGTTCGCGCTGGCGGGAGCAGCTTTCCTGGACTGAAGAGGAGTCTGCCCACCTCAAGCCCTTGAGACTCCAGGCGCACAGTCCTGTGCTCCGAATCACAGAGGATAGCCCTATGAGGAGTTTGCCTTTTTTTACTGGACAGGGTACTTCTGGCCTGGATTTGCATTGTGAGGTTGTGCTTGTTGGCCTCCTATGTGCTCTGTATGGGGTGGCCAGCAGAAGACCCCTCTACCTTCCTTTGGGGTCTGTCCACGCACCTTGAGGACTACAGTACATGATTCAAGATTGAATGCCCATTTTTTTCCCTGATGGTATGGAGTTGTGAAAGTTGTCCTACTGTTGGTAAATACATTTTGCAGTTTAGAAAATTGGTTCTTTCTGCGGTTTCTTCTTGGCAGCTATTTAGGGTGGTGGGGTGGCATTTTTGTAAATAATCTGATGATGTTTGAAGTCTAAAGAAATGCCTGTTGTCAACATCCATCTTGACTCAGTTTTTAAAGAAAACCTAGCTGCGTTTGGCGACTCCAATGTAGCAATAAGTCCATTGGGAAGTAAAATGTTATTCGTGGGTACCTATGAATATTTGCACACTACATGACATCAAGCCAAGCTCATAATCTTTTGTTCAAGAGGGTGTGCGTGTGACAACATTTCCATCTTGGGCAACAGAGAAGGACCTTACTGCACAAAGCCGCCAACATTCTTGCCGTAATGCTCAACCCCCATAATTAAAATTCACAATCGTATCTCTCCTCTGCAGAAAGCTCTCTCACCAAATCTCCAAGACATCTAACCAGCCAACCTAGCCCTCCTTACCATCCCTACCACCAAACCGGGTGCAGAGACCAATACTTTGCCGCCCGAACCTCCAGATTGCTGCAAAACACCATTGTTTTGGTGCCTTAAAACACCATCCATTTGTTGTATAGGCGCATTACAAATATCCAATAAATAAATAGTCTTCCCCTCCAAATATGAGTCCTGTCCATTGTCATGGCCATGGGATCAACAGACCACTCCAAGCCAGGTGTGAGCCACAGGTCCTACCAGGGTGTCACGGTTCCGGGCTCACCTGCCCTCTACAAACCCTAGTCTCCACCTGTAAACGATTGCGTCCCTCGTGCCGTTTGGGTTTAGTCCCTAACTAACTTTCCCTCCTTCGTTTGCCCCTCTCCAACACTTCAAGCAACCCAACACTCTGGACTACCCCTTGTTGGACACCTCAAGCAGTTTGTATGGTAAGGACCAGTCTATAGTCAATACACTAGGGTTATTGGGGAGGGGGAAGCATTACGCTGGTTGGTCAAACCCGCTAAATATTCTTATTGTGTTTTCCCAGCGACGACCCCAGGCAGAGGTTCATCTGAGACGTCCTTTGAATATCTTTTTACACTGTCATCCAGGTCAGTGATTCTTGTTGCAGAGTTTATGGTCATTGTATCAAATCCCTTGCATCGAGGTGCATTTGCATCAAATTTTTTCCATCTGAAAAATTTGCATCAAATGCATTTTTCTTTTTTTTTTTTTTTTAGGATGGGGGGGTCCCCCACCAAACCCCCATTTTTTACCCTTAGAAATCCACCTGAACAAAAATTAACCCTTTACCCCCCAAACACATGCCTTCGATGTACATTTTTTTAGATGTAAACATTTTGATGCAAATGCATTCAATGGTATGGCTTTTGATGCAATGACCAGATACCTTCTTGCGGTGATGATGGTAATCTATTCCTTAAAGGTATACTGATCTGTACTCCTCTTCTATTTGTTCCCGCCTGCTGTTCCCTTGTGGTTTGTCTGGATCCCTTGCTCTTTTAAGTGATCTGCTCCCCTAGCTCTCTCATATGTACCAGCTAGTGAGGTGTATCATTGGAAAGGTCTCCCTCTGATGAGGAGGCCTGGACCTTTCATGGTCCAGGTTTGTCTCCGCAACAAAGAGCAGTCTGAAGTATCCTTCAATATTTCCTGGTGAGTTCCTATTGATACCTTGTTCTCCACTGTAGCAAACCTACATGGAGACTTCAGACACATTGGCTGCTTTGATGCAGCTAGTTACGGACCTCAGGAATGACATGACCTCTGCTCTTGACCCTATGCGCCATCGCATTGACGTTCTACAGGATTTGGGATGTTCACCGTCTCAGGGCGACAGCCAGGGAGGCAGAGCAGCTTCCGGTTCAGGTTAGCCTTTGTTCTCTCATATCTGGGGGGTACAGCGGCTGCTTGGGCCAATCCGTTGTTAGTCTAACAGTTAAGTACTGTACGACTGTGATGCCCTAATCACAGCCTTCAACAGGTTGTTTAATACATGTTATAAAACATAGGCCACAGACCTTGAATTCCTGAATCTACAACAAGAGACCCTGACGCTTCTGACATATCTAGCTAAGTTCAACCAACTAGCTGCTGAAACAGATTGGCCTGAGGACAAAAAAGCAGCAATATTCTATAAAGGCCTTTTGGAGGATCTGAAGGACACCCTAGCCACTGTTACTGTTGTACTCACAGGGTCCGCAGAGCTGTTGGACTTGGTCCTTCAGCTAGATGCTAGAAGGGCAGAAAGGAGAGGCGAAAAGGAGGCTCTCGTCCGCCATGACCTTGTGCCCCGATTCTTTGGCCGCTTCACAGTCAGACACTGAACCAATGCAGGACTGGGGAAGTGAGGGGTCCCTTGTCAAACACCAAAAGAGAAAACCAGAGAAAAAATAACTTTGTGTATGTTTTGTGGGTCATACGAGCATTTCTTGAGGGACTGCCCACAGAAACCCCCTCGAAGGTCGGGAAACTACAGGGCTCGCCAATTGATGGGGTCCCTTTGCAGGGCATATGTTCGGACCCCTGTACTCCCATAACCTCCTCACCTGTCGTAATGCTGGTCTCCTCCTTGCTTGCCAGTGGCATTACTATTAATTCCAGGGTTTTCATTGATTCTGGAGCCACTTGCAACTATATGGACATACAGGACACTCATTAGGCAGGAATCCCTGTTGTAGCCAAAGCAGTGCCTGAAGCAGTCATGGCAGTTGATGGTACTGCTCTGGTCTCGGCATGGTCACCTAGCAGACTCTACCTTTTGTTTATGACAACCGAGGAAGGACATTCAGAGGAGGTCACCTTTGATCTTATAGCCGCGCCAGGTTTGCCTTTTTTTAAACAGAGCTTATCCCTCACAGGAGAGAATGCATGCACTATTAGCCCAGATTCCATAAAGATCAGAATAGTCATGAAGATGTTAGGAATGATAGCTTCTTGTATATACATTTTTACGCACGCATGCCTGAATATCTGCCCTCAACAACAGTGGTTCTCGAACCACTGGTTACAGGTGTCTGGCGGGTGGGATGATCTAGTTGTGGGGTTGTAAAGGATGATAAACGCTCTTCAGTGGTGGACCGAGTCATGCTTACCAAAGAGCAGACCTTTCAACAATCTGCCACCACAGATGACCTTAACCACCAACTCCTCTGAGGTCGGATGGGGAGCCTGTTGTCAAGAGCTCACTGTGCATGGTTCATGGATACAGCAACAGGCAAGTCAACACATAAATATGTTAAAACTCCTGACAATCAAATTGGCCCAATCACAAATTCGGCAGTTGTGCTAATTGACAGACATTACCACAGCCATGTTTTATATAAACAAATAAAGTGGCATGCACTTAAGATCGCTGTCATCCAGGTGGCCAGGACACGGTCATCACTTTTGGATCCAGTTCCTGGGGGTAGACCAGTGCAGGAGGATAACCTAAGTGAGGGGTCTTGTGGGATTGGGACACCGGATTGTAAGGCACGGTATCCCCTTCGCTGTAACACCTTCAGTCCATCCTAACTGGTTGGATATTTAGGAATTCTACCCCACCTCCCCCCTTACACCACAAACACTATCTCACGGACAGCCCGCTATAAGAGAAAACAGACTAACACCTGAACCGTGTACCTGACATGTCCCAATACTATGGTCAGGCAATTATCGACAATCATTCAAACCTGACTTCCATTTCACTCCCCCACACAGATAAAAGGCGGAGCACAAGAGCACACTGAGTGAGGCAAAGCACACGAGGAAACAGCAGTTTCGAGACTGCAACTGAGCAAGAGGGGAAAGATGGCAAAACCGAAGGGGATCGCAAGGAGAGAGATTCCCTTGACCTTTTCGACAAGGAACAATTGCTTTCCAGAGACCTCGAGAATAGAAAGTGTAAGACCTGGAAACCAGGCTGCAGAATCCTGCATTGTGTGTCGGAGATACCCGGGGCCCTCCCGCGTCAGTAATCAAGGCAGGGAGAATCACCAGCTGCCGTGGTACTGTCCTTGGCTCCAAGAACAGCGCATCATCAGTGAAGTCAACACAGCCGGTCACTTGGGGAGATAGATACAGCACCGGTCTGTGTTGAAGCCAAGGTTGCAAGCAGCAAAACTGCGCTGTTTAAAAACCCCCACCCACCTCCACACACCCCCCCACCCACTCCCTAATGACCTTTTCACCGTCTGGGCCTTTACTGACCCTGCGGCGCCGGACCCGTCCCTCCTACAAGGGTCGGATCTGACGCCGCAGGTTCTGCTTTTTTTTGTCCTCTGCCTCCATACCTCTGGAATTGGGGGACACACCCGCTACCCCAAAGGCAATCACTACCAAACACGGGGAGCAGGGAACACCCCAGCACCCCCTACTCCCCATGTTTGGTAGTGATTACCCAAATTGGTCGTTTCGAAATGACCAAATGGTACTGGCCGAATTCGTCCAATTGTACCATTTGGTCAATTAGAAATTACCAATTTGGGAAATTCCCGATAATAGACGTGAGTGAAGTTAAACTGCTGGTGAGTCAGTGATTGAACATTAAAGCAAGCTACAGTACCTTTGACAGATTGGTCCTGCTCTGCGTGCATTCTCAATTGAAGGTCTCTTTAAGGTATCCAGCTGAGAAGTAATAACAGTAGATAAATTTGGTCCGAGCGGCGAAGGGAGATCAATTGAAAGAGAACGAATACATGCGAATTGAAGTGGTCCTGCGGTGGGTCATGCCGAATCCTGTGCACAATTGAACGTATTCTATTTTGGTGAAATAGAGAAAGTTTGGGAAAGTACGTGAATTTGGTCTGAGCCCGGCAGAGGGAGACTAATTGAATGTTTTGTGTTATAGTGGGTCGGAGCCCGGCAAAGGGGGGACCCAGGGTGAACAGAACATCACCCAAGAATTTATACATGTGAAATCCTACGAAGAAAGGAAGTTTGATGTTGTGTTGCATCAGGCCCTCAGACTTTGAATGGCAGAGAGACTTTGGCAGAGAAGGCCCTGATGTTGAAATTCTGAACTGCATCCTCGTGCTAGAGAAGCCAGAGGCTGTGCTAAGCTCGAGTGTGCTGCCTTGTCCCATGCTGAAAACTTTGTGAAGGAAAGCCAATGGCTTGAATATCCTAATATATCATTTCTTGAACACTTTGCTTTTGCATAAACATTGTTTCCCCACACTATTTGTATTGAGAAGTAAGGATTGGCAATAGGTTTATTAGTATAAGCCCTTTTATTTTGACAAGGCACCATTAGGACTGCGTTAATATTTGATGGTCGTAGCTTTCTCCGATCCTTAGATTTAGGATTAGATGTGCGTTTTTCAAACCCAATTGAGGTTCAATAAACACCCTTGAACTGTGGTCACTTGTGTCTGTTTTACTGTTTGATACCATGCCTTCCTTACAACACCTTACGTCGAAGTCAATTAACAATCTATCCTATTCAGGGATCAGAAATTACTCACAGGAATAATGTAAGATTCAGCCAAGTTTTAAGCAAATGTCAAGTAGAAATAACCAACATGCATGCAGTGCAGCAAGGTAGCAAAAAAATAAAGGAAAAAAAAGATATATATATATATATATATATAACAGGTCATGAGGTAGTAGTGGTTAAGTTTCCCAACACATATGAAGAGCACTTTTTGGGCAGCTTATACCTCTCCCCCTTGGTCCCCCTCCCCCCCAGGTGAATCCTCACCAAGCTTTTCAAGGAAAGTATATGGTCCCCTCGGATTGAATCTGCGAAGTTTGGCAAGATTTTATACAGGGGAGCAAAATTATGGGGGGGGATCCCAAACTTTGTGGTTTTCCTCAGATGTAATGGAAGCACATTTTTGCTCACGCCTACAGCCCAAACCGCTGGATGGATTTTCAGCAGATTTGCACCAGGAGCGGCTGATTGGTCCCAAAAGCGTACTTAAATTAAATTTGGTGTAAATCCATCCAGTAGTTTTTTTTTAAAATGGCCAAAAAGTAGCTAAAATAAATTATGGAAATTTGGGTTCAGTCCGCAGACTCACTTCCCTGTTCGGTTCGCGGACAGGCCCCTGATTAGTCTAGGGGCCGTTGTGATGTCCGCGGACATCAAATGTGCCTGCAGATTGGTTCATAAAAAACATGAGGTGCATTAAAACTTTTGAAACGCTCACCATGTTGGATTTGCGGACATCCACTGTAAAAACATAATAAAAAACAACATTGCACTTTTCAAACGAATGAAACAATCTCTGGGGAGGTGAGGGTTGAGTATGGGATGGGATATGGCCATAAAAAGCCAAAAAACAGTTGTTTTTCATCTCCGAAATCTGCAACCAGTTTGGATGTTCGGGGACAGCCATGTGATGCTCGCGAACATCTCAGATGTTCGGGGACAGACATACATATTTTTGCATTAGAGGGTTGGTGAAAATCAGTTTTTGGATGGCTTTTAACTTTGGAGTCACTCAATGAAACTTTTTGCAATACCATGTTGGACCTGACCCTGAATGGTTCTGCAGAGTTTGGTGCTGTTTCGCCAAGAGGGAGCAAAATTACAGGGGTCAGGGGGTGGGGGCAAAATATTTGAAAGGCTTATAAATGTGCCATTTGACAAATCTGCACAAAGGTTTGGGGAAAGGCTTAAGACCCAGATTTGAATGTTTCTGCAAAGTGTGGTGGGATTTTGTCAAGAGGTGTCAAAATGAGAGGGGGGGTCTCAACATTTTTGGAGGACTTATAACTTTGTTACCGTTTGACGAATGTGCACAAAAGATTTCAGAAAGATTATAGACCCAACCTTGAATTTTTGTGCTAAGTCTGAATGGATTTTGTCAAGTGGGGGCTAAGTTATATGACTATTTTATGTACTGTGAGAAACCTGAAGGTGTCTCACTTACTAGTCCCCAGGGATCTGTCATCCAGGTGGCCAGGACACGGCCATCGCTATTGGATCCAGTTCCTGGGGGTAGACCTGTGGGGGAGGATCACCTGGATAAGGGGTCTTTGAGGAGTGGAGGTGGGGCGCCTAAGGGTGAGATGCGGTAACCCCTTCCCTAAAACACCTTTTCCCCGTCCTACCCTGTAGGATATTCATAAGTTCTACCCCTCACCCCCTTTTCCAACACAAACACTTTCCTACACTGTGACAGACAACGGATTAACACCCAAACCATTTACCTGACCTGTTCCATAACCAGGATCAGGCAGAATCAGACAATTGATGATCACTACGCACACCTGAAGGCCCTTCCCCACAGAGATAAAAGGTGCAGCATGAAAGAGCACTTCGAACAAGGTTAAGCACACGAGGAAGCAGCTATTCTGGACCGGCAGTTCAAACGGAGAAGAAAGGCAACGAGACCTGATAGGACGACAACGAGGGAAGTGCCCTTGCCCTTTTCACCCCAGACCTGCAAAGCCTCTGTGAAATGAATCATAAGACCGGTATTTAGAGCAGGCGTGTGGTCTAGCAGATGTCAACAGTGCACAGTGGCTTCCCGCATTGATAACCCAGGCAGGAAGGCACGCTGACTACTTTGATAACGCCCTTGACTCCAGAGACAAGACAAGCCAACGGGTTCAGCACAGCTGGTGAGTCAGAGAGAGCTGATAGCAGACCAGACTGTGTTGAGCACAAGGTTGCGAACGGCAACATAGTATTATCTTGTGAACAAAGAACGTATGTGTGTTTGAACTTGGAAGAAAGTACAGTGAAGGACCAGCTGCAGAATGGTTAGGCGCCACCTTAACACTCATTCAAAGGATTCTGGCTGCTCCCCTTTGTTGAAACTACAAGTACCAGGAGGTCCTCAGAGAGGCCGGCGTGAGGAGTCAGAGAGGTCATACAAGGGTTGAGTCAAACCCCTTGTACAATCGAAAGTCTCTGACGCATTGACAAGAAGGAATGTAAAGGGAAGCCTGGCTGAGGGCTTAAAGGAAAGCCTGACTGGGGGCTGAGATCCGGACTTGGGTAAAAGGAAGAACCTGAGGGGTCTAAAGGAACTGTTTATGTGAATTGTGGAAAGTGTGAACCGGACAGAGGGATGCCAAGAGAAAGCTAGGGGAAGGGAACCCCGCTTTCTGATGAGATTATGAATATTGTGAACTAAGGTAAGTGTGAATGCAATGGAGGGATGCCGAAAGAAAGCTACGGGAAGGGAACCCACGCTTTCTGATGAGAATGAGCAAATCATGAACTGTGTTAGAATGACTATGTGAACCCGACAGAGGTATGTCAAGGGGAATAAGGAGAGTGAATCCTGCATATTGATAAAGCAAAGTGAACTGTGTGTTTGGCAAATGTAACCCAGCTGAGGGATGCCTGCGAATTGTGGTGAACAGTAATACATCTGTGAACATTTTGTCGACAAGAGTGAACCCGGCTGGGGGTTGTCCACAGTGAATGGCTGTTTAAAAAGACATTGAGATTCTTGAATGGTGATATTGTGAAGGGAAGATGGTAGTGAACCCGACTAAGAGAGGCCCACGTTGTACAAGGGATCGGAGCCCGGCACAGGGGGATCCTAAGGCGAAGGGTAATCGCCCCATAAAGATTTATTGAAGGAACTTTTGTTTTTGTTGATTGTAACACATCAGGTCCTCTGAGGCAAGAGACTTCGTGTGAAAGAGAATTGGCCACAGAAGGCTCTGATATTTTGGAAATGAACTGTAACCTTGTTCCGTGCGAGACCTACGAGTATGCTGTGCTCAGGAGTTCCGCCCTGTCCCGTGCTAAAAACGTGGGGAAGGGACACCCCAGCCATACCATCCTGACTTATCATTTTGAGAACACTTCTTTCTTATCTGATGAACATTATCCCACACTATTTTGTAACTTGGCGGTGTAGCTTGCTCCCATCTTAGATTTGGGTTTAGATAAGGCTTTTTTCTTGCTCATTTATACAGTTTAATAAACACCCTTGAACTGTGATCACTTGTGTCTGTTTTTACTTTGTCACTATGAGTTCCTTACGAACTGTACGTATGTACATTTTGACACTTTCAAAAAAATAAAACATGGACGCATTTGCAGCAAACTCATGCACGGAGCATTGGCAAGGACCTGAAAACATGGTTTTGAAAATGTATCTGCGTCTTATTTTTTTTAAAGTGTCATAATGTAGGTACAAAAAATAGTGATATACTTTTGGTGACTGGTGTATAGCCTGTGGCCATGGGCAGTGGGCATATTTTCCGAGTCATGGCAGCTACTGGCCATGACCACAAGGGACCAGCAATGGGGTCAAAATGGGTCTGGCCACTAGGGACCAGTTATGTGGTAACATTTTTTGAAATTGGGATAGGCTTGAATTAGAAAAACAATTCTGCTCGTGGTTACAGCCCGAAATGCTGAGCAGGATTGCATCAACAGATCGCTCTGACTACCGTTGCATACACTACAAGCCTTGGTGGGCTCCAAGACAGTGCTAATCAGCAGATAATTACAGAGCAGGCCGAACAGAATGTACATACATTTGTGATGTCATCTTTGATGTAATGGGTGCTAGTCTTAGCAGTGCACGGTGGTGGTGCGAGTTATGGCTGCTTATCTTACCATAACTAGCGAATTTCTGGGCGTTTTCAGTTTTACTTGTAACCATAACTTACGTCCCTTTAACAAAGTTTTTTCACTAAATTTCATAGATTTTTATTAATGCAACTTAACCTTAACCATGACATCTCTTTAACAACTTTTCTTTTCACCGATATATTACATGGCCTGCGGTAGCGGCCATGTAGTTATGGTTAAGTTGCTAAACCCATAGGAAGAGCACTTTTTGGGTGGCTTATAACTTTGCTCGCCCTGGACAAATCCTCACCAAACTTTGCAAAGAAAGTATATGGCCCGCTCTGAATTCTTCTGCAACGTTTGGTGACGTTTGGTCAAGGGGGGACAGAGTTATAGGGGCGGGGGGTCCCAACATTTCTTTTTTTCCCATAGACACAGTGGGAAAAGACTTTGGTCACGCCTACAGGCCAAACCGCTGGATGGATTTTCACCAAATTAAAGGCAGGAGCGGCGGCTTGGTCCTAAAAGCGTGCTTTTGTTAATTTGGTGTAAATCCATCCAGTAGTTTTTTTTTTAAACCACCAAAACGTAAGGCAACAAATTTAGTGATATCTGTGTCCGCTCCGCACTTCCCTGTTCGGTCCGCGGACTGGCCCCCGATTGAGCAGAAGAATTCGAGGACTTTTGCTTGGTCCGCGGACATCGGGACGCGCCCAATGATTGGGTGGTGAGAAAATGTGAAATGCGTCGGTTTACCTGAAACGCCCGCCATCTTGGATTCGCTGACTTTCAGCACGGACGGCGCGGTGAAGACAAAAAAGAAAGCAACATTGCACTTGTCAAACTCAATAAACGATCTCTGGGGATGTGGGAGGGATGAGGATGGGATAGGATATGGCCATAAGAAGCCAAAACACGGGTGACCCCCTCCCCCCCAACAGTCCGCGAACACTCCAGATGTCCTGGGGCAGTCCTGTGGTGTTCACAGACCCTTCCGATGTTCTAGGACATTCGGACCTATTTCTGCATTACAGGGTTGGGGGAAAAGCAGTTTTGGATGGCTTATAACTTATATCGATCTTCGTCCTCTCCAGCAGTCACCATCCCCAAACCGATGGTCAAACTGAGAGGACTAATCAGATGCTAGAGCAATACCTGAGATGCATGCTGCAGCAGACCGAAGGATCCTGGAAAGACATTCTCTGGTTAACTGAATTTGCATACAATAACTCGGTCCACACTAGTACTGGGCAAACCCCATTCTATCATGAATGGTCGGCATCCCCGGACGTCCTTTGACCCGCTTGATGAACTAGAAATGCCGGCAATCACCTCTCTACATAACACTATTACTCAAACTCTAAAAGAAGCAACCAAGAATTTAACTAAAGCCAAGGAACAACAAAAGAAGTTTGCCGACAGGCATAGAAGGGAAGCTCCACATTACCAAATTGGGGATAGAGTATGGTTGGCTGCCAGAAATATACCATTAAAAGGACCTTGAGTCTTTTGTCCCAGATATCTCGGACCTTATCCTATCAATGCCATCATCAACACGGCTGCGGTAAAACTAGATCTACCCGCCAACATGCAAAGTCATCAAGTGTTTCACGTTTCTGAAGCCTGTGAAGCCCGAGACTAGGATCAAAAGGCAGCCGGAACCAGAACTTATCGAAGGAGAACCTGAGTACGAGGTCAAAGACATCCTGGATTCGAAGATGGTACGATGAAAGCTGTACTACTTAATCGATTGAGAGGGTTATGGACCTCAAGATCGTACTTGGGAACCTGTGGAATTTGTCCATGCACCTCGACTAATCAGGCAGTTTCACCGTAACAATCCCACCAAACCTGGAGCAGGGAGAGAGACTCCCAAGAGAGGGGCCTTGCGGGGGATGTCATGGCCATTGGGCGAGGGCCCAGGCTTTCCTCACCCTCAGGGTTCAAATGGACCCAGTCTTGGCGCCTCTGGCGCCAGGCTCATAGAAAAGTGTGCTTTGCACACTCTGTCCCTAAGGCACGTGCATCAGGGCTGGGCGTGGCCATAGAACATCATTGGGAGGCACGTGCAAGAATCCCTGGGAGGGGCAAGGTGGAGCCACAAGGCGGGGCCAAAGGGAGGGGCCAGAGCCAGCCTATTTAAGGCCATCCCAACCACATGCCCCTGCTTCACGTTATTCTGCTTTGCAGCATGACGCTTACCGCTGTTCCTCAGCTCGGTTCCTGTTACTCCACCTGCAACTCCATCGCGGAAGGCACAACCTACCTGAGTTCAGCCGCTCCATCGCTGAAGGCGCATCTTACCTTATCCCAGCTTCTCCATCGCTGAAGGCGCACCTTACCTGATTCCAGCCACTCCATCAATGTGTGTGCACCCTACCTGCTTTCCATCGCCATTGGAGTCGAAGCCTTTCCTCACCCGATCCGGATGTCCAGCGACGCGGGAGCTCCTCTTCTTTTCTTCATCTTCACGGTATCTTCATCTTGGGCTGCAGATCGGCCTTCAAGCCTCCAGACTCTGCTCCACGCCGCCAGACCGCTCCTGCAAGGGAAAAAGAACACAACAGGTTAGCAATCTTATAAATAACAAACACTTGGCTGCTCCATACCTGAGATTAGAACTCCATTATAATGGCCAACTTACCTGCTGATTTGAGAGCTCCATCATCCTAGGGAATCCACGGAACCACTCCATGATCCCGATCTACCATCTTCACACCTATTGGGAAGAGAAGAGACATTGTAAGAATTATTTTATTATTTTACAATCAAGGCAAAATACTCACTGCCAAAGACATTATAATAAACAAACAATAATCACAACAAAAGACTTACCTTCTGAGTGGATTGGTCACAGTCAGTCTGGATTGCTACTTCCTCAGGCCAGTGAAGCAACTAGGTACACTCTACGCACCCCTGCTGAAGGAAGCAGGACAGAGAGCTCAGCATTACAAAACAGGTGAGCTTGCATGGGAAAACTCTTGCGCACTACATTTTGGCACGAAAGGGTCAAGGGAATTCGCGACACGCCCACGCCATTCTCATTGCCTCTCATCTTCTCCCAGGGGCAAGACCAGCATCCAGAACAGCCTACAACGCAGCAGCTGGGGAAGATAGCTGACACAGGGGAGCCAAGTCGAGGGAGGGCTCCAACCTTGCCCCAATGCCCCCACAGAGACCAGGTGAGCGTAACACACAGGCACCAGTAGTTTTACTGCTGCCCCCAGCCATGACGGTACCCAATCAAAGGCAAGCGATAGCCAATCTGTGTTCTGAACTCCACCTTCTTTCTTTATTTGAACACCTAGATTGTGCACCACCTTGATGACCTGGGATAGTGACCCATTCTAAGCATCCTCTTGGGGTATAAAAGTGCAGCAGCTGCTTGTACCCCAGGAGCCAAAAAAGATGAAAAAGAATGTCTCTGCTGAGCTAAAATGCCGATACTCGTCAGGTATTCCTCTGAGCAGTGTGGAACAGTCTTTTGAGACAGTTTGATCTCTTCTTTCTTCCCCACCGTTGAAATCGTCCTTTTTCTAACAGCATACCAAATTCTTGTGTGATCTGCTTCTTTAGGTGCTAGAGTGGTTGTTGGCACCTCGACAGGCATTTCTTCTCCTTTCAGGTGTTGTACCAGGATTGCTAGTAGCACTGAGTGCAGGGTGGCCAGTGAACAATTGCCCCTTCATGAGAGTGGGAGGTGCAAGTAGGCTTGTTGGCCACAAACCAAGTAGTAATCCATCACTGCTGCCTTACCTTTCGTCATAAATACACTGAAGGGGAATTCCCTACTCTGTCCGTCATATCAGGGATCACAAGAGTGTGGTTGCACTGTGTGTTTGCACCAACAGGAACTGTTCCTTCATTGCATACTCTATGGCTCTATGTATTCTCACTGGCTTCTTCATTGTTACAATCTGTGTTGGCACCATATTTGCGCCCCCATAGTCTCAACTTGGGCTATTGCTTCTCCGCTGTACTCAATCAGTCCATCTGCCGGGCACGCCACTGTGGTGCCCTGCAATTTGTCGTTGGCATTTGAATAACCTTCCAAGGAGAAATATCGTACTTGTAGACACTGGCGGTATTTCGTGTTGCCATTGTAGCTTGGTCTAGATCAATGCTCCTCAACTGCACGCTGTGTGCTTGGAATGTGCCCTTTATACCTCATAGTGCATGATGTACCAGGCATTGTGCCTCTGTGATTGGGACTGTATGTGGAACTAAAATCTTAGGAGCCCCTAATGCGTGCGGGATAAGTGCACACCCATAACAACTTTCATTGATTATATTCCTTCCTGCACTGCGCATATCAGAGTACCAGCTATTGCATGTTTCTAAATGCTGGATGTCAGAAATAGTGTCAAAGCCAAACCCCTTATATAAATCATACATCATTCATACTTCCCGTTTCATTCGTCTAAGAAAACTTGTAGGGGTGGACGGCAAAAAGGGAGCCATTTTGTATTTCTTTTTTGTATAGACATCAATTTTAGCATTTTATTTCCCAACTGTCCACCCCCCCCCTTTATAAGGCCACCCCATATAACAGACATACCTTCATCCACTCCAACAACCAGTGTCATACAAAACAACATAGTACTTTATATAATACATAGTTCCTAGAACAAATTACCTTTTCCTTAATCTTATCCCTACATAACAGAGAGGTCGGTCAGCCATCCTTGCTTATTCCTGGAGAGGAGAAAAAAGGTTAGCGAGAGAGAAAGAAGGAAAGAAATAGAGAGAGAGAGAGCGAGAGAGAAGGGAGAGGGGAAAGGGGGAGGGAGAGAGGGAGAGAGACCCTTTTTCCACCAGGGCCAACCGGGTTCTGGACCTTCAAAAAATCAGGCGTGTGCCACTGCACACCACCCTGGCATGGATCCTTTATCGTACTCTGTTGTTTGAGCTTTTCCTCATCTCAAGTGCTCTTCAGACATCCGAGAGATGCACCCAATATCTAACTCCTTCATACGGACGGCGAAAGGAGTACAGAACACCACCTCATTTGGACCTAATATGGGCAATGCTGTGTATGGAACTGTGGTCTCACTTTCTACAGGGATGGTCACTATTTCTCCCCCCTGTTACTGAACCCCACTACCGCCCGTGTGCTTCCGTCCCCTGGTCAATTATTTATGACCCATCAACATATAATGTCTCCTTCCATCAATGCATGAGCGGTTCATCAGAGTGGGAAAATGAATAAAACTCATGTATATAATCTGGAGTTGCTAAAATAGGGGCCGGGCAAATAGCTTAAATCCTCAAAATGTCTAGTCATTTTGTCAGTCCATTCAAATGTACTTTTAAGTCATCTGTCTTTCCCTGAGACTTTGTAACAGTGGCCTTGTGTAGACTGTGTAGTCTAGGATCCATGCACTACAATAATTACATAAGCCCAAAAAACTGCTATGGTTCCTTCACAGTACTAGGCCTAGGGGCAGCGTGTACTGCCACCGCCCTATCTGGTAATATTTTTTCCCCATAGCAAAAATGAGTTGTCCCAAGTATAGTCCCTCCTATTGGCAGTATCGTGGCTTCTTTGTATCTGCATTGTAGCCTTTGTGAGCCAGCAATTGCAATATAATTACTCCTGCACTGATGTTCATTTTCACTACATACCAACCGATCATCCACATACTGGATGATTGTGCTAGGCACCTGACTTCAATGTAATCTGTACTGGGGTCACATCGCTCAGTAACCCATCATCATGTGGATTAACAGTCCCTTCTTGTGCTGGCACATATCACATGGCCTCCTCAAAAAATAAAAATGACTGGGTCACCACTGCCATTAGGTGGCACTGTACCTCCTTGCTATACTGCACCATGATACAGTGGATGCAGATTTCCAAAATAATCTTCCCATTTTGTTCATTATGCTCAACTCATCATCAGCCATTTTCTTTAATTGTACTGTCGGGTCTACACATAGGACTGTGCGCCACTCGCACCCGTCCTGGTCTGTTCCAGTCAGTACTACTCTTTTGTATTTTACTACTAGTCCTTATAAATCTAATGACAATATTGTCCCTGCCACCCTCTCGGGTGGCACCATGGGTTGGAAAATAAAATCTGTAGGCACTTGCCAACACTTTGTCGCAATTGGAGGCACTGTTTTTACTAATACCATAGAAAAATATATCTGGGACCACAGGAACCCCATATACTACTGACTCCCTTGCTATTGCATTGATTATTACCATTGCTCGAGCTACACACATCCCTGAAGTGGAACACACTACCCCTTGATCTGTAAATGATATAGTTCTATTTAGTTTACTGAGCAGATCCCCACCCAACAAGTTCACAGGGGAACTCTCCGAATATAACAAGGGGGTTTGTACTACCTCCCCTCCCACTATTATATCCAGCTCCTCAGTTTATGGAACTGTAGAAATAGCCACAGAGAATCTCTGCATGTAAACAGTTTTACCTGATAATGGAAAGTTCTCCTCCATAATGCATGATTTAGTTGCACCTGAATCTACCATAAATATAAATGGCCTGTTTCCTATTTCTTCTTCCACCAAGGTCTCCTCTTCAGGGTGTGCGGTTATCAATAGGATTGGACATGCGAGTGCTCTCTGTGAGCTGTCCTAATCAGAATATGTATTTGTCTCGTGAAATGAAAAAGGGCTGCCCCCACCATTGTAACTCCTCGAAATGGGGCGCCCATTCCTGCTGCCATCCTGTTAAACCGTGTTCCATCAACTGCTGTAGTAGTTGCCCACATTGCCCTTGCCTGTCAGTCCCATAAGGGAACTGATTTTGACCCCCTCGCCCAAATTGCTGTTGTCCCATTCCTTGATGGTCTTGGAATCTCTGCCATGGAGGTGATGGCCCATAATTAAATCCCATCCCAGGCCTGTTCCTGCATTCCCTTGTGAAATGTCCCCATTTCCTGCAATACCAGCACTGTGATGTTCCCCAATCCTCCTTCCCGGGGCCCTATACACCCAAAGCCTCCTGCTCTTGCTCATTGCAATCCTCCTCTTCCCCTTGGTGCTCCTTCATACTGCCACTGTGGGTCGGGGTACTTTCCCTCTCACCCCATTGCCTCTGTCCTCCTGCTCCCCAGAGAAACGCATTTGTGGCATTCCCATTTTGTTGAGTGGCTCCTGTCCTTTACCTCTGAGCCGGTGCCGTCACTGGTGCTTGGACGACAACCTTATTCTTATTAAGTTTCTTTACCACTAGTTTTGCCTCGTCCGGGTTGTCTCCCTGTCCCGCTCCTTGATTCTCTTACAATTGTGGACTATTATACTTTTCATCTCTGCCCACCCTTTGGCTTCAATTCCCACAATTTGATCTATTGCTTTCTGGACCTCTTTTGGTAATACCCTCTTTACAATAAAATAGAAAAATGCTACTGTCTCAACTCTCCACATTTCCTGTATCTTAAGAATAAACCTAACTGGATCCTCATCATCACCCATTGTGCACTGCATTAAGGAATGTAAGTCAGGGCTATCTGGGTACATACTTCGTAGGGCCCTTAACTCATTAAAGGCTGCACCATCATGTTCATTAACTGAAACATTTACCCCAGAGTACCCCGCCCTTGCCCATATGTCCCCATCTCGGTCCCTAGCTATGGTGACCAGTAGACTCTTAAAATCTCCTAGTGCTAAGGCTACCCCTACTGTTGGTTTTTCATATTCATAGATCCATTTACTAGCTCCGGCTATTAGCTGGGGGAGAGCTTTAATAAAATTATTTTTGTCCACTTGAGGCCATGGCACATACTGCGTTATCCCTACTCCTTTATGTACAAGTGGCATCTGCATATCTATTTTGTCTTCTACCCCTTTTTTCTTCTGATCTTATACTACCACCATTAAATCGGTCTATTTCCTGGTCTGTCCCTCCTCACTGCCTCTTGTGGCAGGGTCGGGTTTCTCACCACCTTCTCTCCTTGATCTCCTCCTTGCCCTGTCTCCATTATTTCTACCACCTTGATCTTCCCCTCCATTTTCCCTTGCTTGTTCTACTTCTTGTCCCAGGACCGTCAATACCCTCTGCCCATCATTTTCTTTCAGCTCAAACATTTCTTATTGCCCCAGGGTTGAATCTAAACAAAAATCTCCTGACTTCCAATCCCCTATTTTCTGCACCGGTACCCTTATTTCTGGTGATACTTCTTCAGGTTTTTGTAACCTGACCAACCTTTCCCGCAATGCTCTTAACTTGTCAACTATGTCTACTCTACTTGTGGTCCCTCTGGGTACACCAATGCTACGGGCATATCAGTGCTTGTTTGATGGGCTATATGGAGGTGCAAAAGCTCTCGAGTCCCCCCCCCCAGTTGCTAATCCTGTTGACACTCGCTCTACCTCTGGATACTTATAGACTGGGTTTGTATATCCTACTGCAGGCTTAGGTGTAACGGTGTATATCCCCTTGCATTGGATCTCTTTTCACCTTCCCGACCTTCCATATCCTTTAATAATTCCCAGAGATCTAAAATCTCTTTTATTTTTTGGGACTTGTTCCCTTTATAGTTTGCTGCTAAAAAGATGTCAATTTTTTCTAGCATGTTTCTGTTATGGGAGCTCTGCTCTGGCCAGGAGCAGGACGTCCCCCCTTCCTTTGTTTCTGGTATCCATTGTTATTTTATTCTGTCACAATACAGTGGCAGAACCTATGCATGTGTTTTATTGGAGTTTCTTCCTCCATAATGTTGCACGTGTCCCTAATAATTCACTTAGACCCTAATGCATGCTTCAGCTTTTTACACAAAGATACAGATCCACCCACTTTTTCCCCACCTCCTTTACACTTTTTCCAATTTGATTTCACACATTTTCCACTTTGCGCTCTCGCTCTCTCTCTCTCTCTCTCTCTCTCTCTCTCTCTCTCTCTCACACTCTCTCTCACTCACTCACACACACACACCCTACACACACCTCTTCCCTTTTTACCACAAAAGACAGCTCAATATACATGGGTTTTTGATTCTGGGGACTGATCTCTGTAGATGGGCGTGTCTCCTTCCTGGTGACTAGGGCTGCCCTTCGCAAAGTATGGGGGAACCACTGAAAGGTAGCTCATAATTACAGGGGTACCCCTTAAATATATTGGGGTACCCCTAATCACACTTTTGAGGTAAGCGTCTCACTCTATGGACTATATTACAAGCTTAAAAGGCACAAATGAGCTCAAATATGTTGGAACACTACCCATAGCAACTCTGCAATGTAAAGGAAGCATTACACATACAATGTCCAGCCATTTCTTTTTTTTTTATTTTTGCATTCAGAGACCGATCAATGCTGTTCTTTGTTTCCTAATAAGGTCTTGAGGCACAACGTTCTTAGCCACCTCCAACATGTCTTGCTTTCAGGAGGCTACCTCCACTGCCCCTCAGACCTTAATGTAGCCCTTTCGTGCCCCGAGCACAAATACTTTGGGCCCATGGCTTCTTGATGCCCTGTTATGAAGACATTGGGAACACACCAGCAGAAACTGAAATAGCTTCTTTGTTTAGAGTGCACAAGACATGAGGGTGGGAATAATAGAGAAAATAAATTCTCATCGAGGCGAAGACACAAACATACTGGAATAACCCCAATGGATATATCTGCCTGTCAGTACTCCTTTCCCCCAATACATAGCTTTCTACTGAGCTGTCCCCTATTACGTCTCTGGTCAGGTGGATCTATTAGTCCCCTTTTGGGCAGCTCTAAGCTCACATATTAAGCTCTTGTACAGTGTCCTAAGACCCTTTTTTTTTTTTTTAGACCTTCCCACTGGCAGTAGGTTCCTTGGGTCGTCACTTGGGACCTCTCCATCCGTCATCAATGAGTATTACAGAAAATGGATTCACAGGTAGAAGCAGTTTCCAAATCTATTCTTTCCCCTTCTCTACTAAGGAGATGTGGACTAAGACTAGTCATATCCGAGACTTCTCCCAGAGTCCCTCGGGCGTTGGCAGAGGCTCCTTCACCAAAAGAAATCCTGCAGGGGGGCCTCTCCAGATGGGCCACTGGTGTGGTGTGCTCGTCAAGATATCTCAGGCCCTCTTGTTGAAGCTACTGGGTTTTTGTGAGCTAGTTGCACAGAGTCTCTCTAAGGTGATGTAGGTCAGGAGAGCTTTGGGGTGCACGGTGAAGCCTGGTTGTCCTCCCTGTGTCAGACTCCAGAATCTATCACCAAAGCCTGACTTACTACCCTCCTCCCCAAACCAATGTGTGTTGCCACTAGCCCTTGAGCTGTCTGGCTGTCTAACCTCCTAGTCCTTCAGCCACATGCTTCATCGTTCTCTATCATGATGAACAGACTAATGCTGTCTTGCTTTTTGACTAGCACTCTCCTTGTTCCTCTATGGGACCGCCCACCATCGTCCTCTTTTCCTTCATGCTCCCTCTCCAACTATCTTTCTTTGCTCTAATGTCTATGCCTTCCTCTCTTCAGATGGGTTACGTCCCTCCACCTCTTCCTCCCACCTCGCTCTCTCCTCTACACAGTGATGTTTACCTTACCCAACCTTCCTTGGTCCCTCCTTCTCATTGATATTTGCCTCCTCCAACCTTTTTCTCTCTCCCTTCCTCCAACCTCTCTTGCTCTCCCCTCCTCCAACTTCTCATGTTTTCTCCCCTTATCCTGTCTCTTCAAATCCCTCTGCTCCTCCACCTACTTCTGGACCTTCAACTCCTTTATTTTCTCATGTGCCTTCCACTTCTGCACCACCACCTGCTCCTTCCACTCCTTCTCTCCACCTCTTGCTGCTCTGCTACGCCCAAAGCCCAGACCCTCAAGCTCTGTGCCAAGACTACTCCTACGTCCCATCCCCTTTCCTTCATACTGTATGGGCGTCCCTCGCTAGGTACAGGAGAATAAACCTTTTTCACCAGAAAAATCATCTTACCCTTTAAATTTAGATGTGCGCGGGGGCGCGGCCCTGGGAGCGTGCGCTCCCTTGACTCTGTCCATGGGCGCCACTCCCCAGTCCTCTTTTCCGCATCGACGGGAATGGACCACTTTCACCAGCACTCCTGGATTAGGCCTCTGGGCTAGTAATTCCATACTCTCTTCCGGGAGAAGTACCTTGTCTTCTTTTTCTCTTTCAATTGTCATGTACTGCTTTGTCCTCTGGTGCCATGCTCCTCCCTGGCGCAAGTCGACGTCGGCGTGCTTTAGCAGGTGTCTAGACTGTGAGGGTCCCTTCCCAATGTCCAACCCGCTGCCTTGGCTCTGACCACGGCTGGGAAGGCTATACTGACTGCAACACTCTGACACTGCGTGCCCTTAAGAACAGACTAGCCAGGGAAGGGAGCTCTTCGGACGGTTTCCTCCAGAGGACCTAAAAGCATTCATGAAGCAGAAGACCAGGCCCAAGGTAGGTGCACTGTTCTCCTCACCCCACAAAAGCGACTCCTTTCCTAGGAAGCGTACAACCAGGAGCGACTTAACAGGTCTTATGACCAGCACAAGCACCGAGGCTGCTCCAGCTACTGGCCAACAGGCCGAGGGGGTCGCACAATCCTACTGGTGATTCTGTTGAGGGACTGCAAGGTTCTAGTACCGGGTCTCAACCTGAGGGGTTACACCCAAACACTGCACTGATGTCTGAGGGGGCACTCCATCTTCCAGGTCCTGACCTAAGGTGTACGGTAGGCCTCAACCTCCACCGCTCCGCATACTGGAGGATGCAGGGCCCAGCGCAGCAAGTACCACAACGCAGGCACGTGGCATGCAGCAAAACAAAATTGCCACAGGGCCACACAAAATGGCTGCTCACCCGACACCATCTCCTTTGGGGACCAGTTAGGGAAGCGAGTTTCCAAGTGGGACTGGTCAACACCTGTCACTTGGCCCACAGCGTACCCAGCAGATGCCACTCGCCCCATACAGCAAGATAGGGCGCGCCTAGGTCTCAGCAACCTCAGGGCCCCTCACCTATGCCTATTCCATCAAGCACTCCTCCAGCCTGTGAAGACAGGTTCTTTGAGAAGTTCCTTACTCTTATGAGGTTCCCACAGATGGCTACCATCCTTAGGGATGTGATCAGGGACATGCTCCCACCGGTACAACCACTTGCACCGATGGCCACGCCTCCTTTGGGTCCAGCTTTTCTGGGTTTAACGCAGCCCCAGGCGTCCACGCCTGTCCCTATGACACCGGCTCCCATGCCTCTCCGAGTCACGGCAGCCCCTTCTACACTGCTGCAGTAGCCTCCAGCACTGATAATCAGTACGTCCTGCTTCCTGCGCCAAGCACTCCTCCACACTGGACCAGCAAGACACAATGGTGGAAACAGATGAGGAGGAGGACCCAGACCCTCCTTCATCCGCCAAGGCCTTTCATGAACGTCTGGTGGGCCTGGCTGAGTATTTGTGCCACCTGTATTGCGACCCACATGAGAAGGACGGCTTCGCTAAGGGGGACTAAGTTCAACCCTGATGTCCAGGAATGTATACTGGACCTTCCTTTCGAGGGGGGCGATCTGTTCCATACAACAATGGACGAGGAACTCGAGAAGAAAAACCATAGCTTGCAGACTGCCACGTCTTTGTCGATCCTCAGCAAGTCCACCCCTAACACATAGAGCCAAGCGCACCAGCGCTTAGACAAGGGCTGCTCCTTCGGAGGCATCAGGGTCTTCCAGGAGAGAGTCCAGACAACCGGACAGATCCCCGAGCCAGCACAGGTGCAAGCAGCACAAGGCGGCTCACAAGGGCTTTTTCCAGTCCCCCTCCTCAGCCCCACCCTCAAAGGGCAAGAAATCATGACACACCCATCCGGATCCATGAGACTCCGGTGGGGGGCAGGCTTGCCCTTCAGGCCCACCACTGGCAGACAAGATTCACAGACCCATGGATCCTCTCCGTAGTATCCACGGGCTTCCGGCTCCCTATCCCTCCTTCTCTCTCCTCCCATCCGCTCCCGCAGATTGGTCCAGCAACTCTGTTGGCATAAATATGCCTGCTTGTAGAGAGTCAGGCAGTGGAGGAAGTACCAGCCTCTCAGCGGGGTCTGGGTTTCTATTCACAAATGTTTGCCATAAACCAAAAGAACCAGGCTAGCCTGAGAGTTGTGTTGGACCTTTCCACAATGAACCTTTCCCTTCCTCTCCAAAAGTTCAAGATGGTTACCCAAGCGATAATAGCAGAGATATAGTGCAGGAGACTGGATGTGCTCCCTGAATCTGGATACACGTCACGATCTGGCAACCGCATCGGTCCTTTCTGAGGTTCAGGATCATGGGTTTTCACTTCCAATACAAGGTTCTACCATTTGGCCTCAATTCAGCCCCCAGGGTCCTAACAATACTTATGAACGCTGTTGCAGCCCTACTCAGGGCGTAGGGGCCTCATATCTCCCCATATCTAGAGAACTGGCTAGTCCGGGCAAGGTCTCTGGAGGCAGTCCAGCACACTGCCTCCGCCGTCATGGATACACTACACAAACTGGGATTTTCCATCAATTTCAAGAAGTCACAGTTGGCGCCCATGCAGAGTCTAACCATTGTCGGCCATATCTGGAATACGAGCTCCGACAGGGTTTTCCGAATAGCGGACAAGATCGCAGCCATCAAGAGGGCCACGGAGCATTTTCTCATCACTGCTCTGCTGAGAAAATGCCCCGTGGCCCTCTCGGCATGGTGGTACCAATAGCTCTTGGGCATCATGGCGGCATGTCTTCTGGCTGTGCCGTATATGAAGCTCAACATGAGGTGACTGCAGTTGCACTTCGCAGCCTCCTGGCGTCAGGAGAGGGGTTCCCAGGCGGAGCAGGTCAGCATCCCACATCATCTCCACCAGGACCTAGTCTGGTGGAGCACGGACAGCAAACTACGGACAGGCAGGCCCTTCCTTCAGTGGCTCTGGTAACAACATGCACCTGGCATAATCCACCTCCCGGGGGAGTCCAATCTAGAGGCAGACAGTCTCAGCAGGCTGGGTGCAGATAACTACGAATGGTAGTTGGACGAACAGGTTCTGCAGGGGATCTTCAACAAGTGGGGTCATCCTCAGGTGGATCTCTTTGTCACCTGGTCCAACAAGAGATGTCCCCAGTTTTTGCATCCTTGCAGGGACAAGGCAGGGGCTCTGTGGGTGACGCAATGCATATCAAGTGGAAAAACATGAACGTGTATGCCTTCACTGCCATTACCAAAGATCAGGGAGGTCCGGCACCTCCGTATCATCCTGATAGCTCTGTGGTGGCCAGCAAGGCCATGGTTCTCGGAACTACTGTCGGATCAGGCCTCTGTGCACCTTCCGCTGGGCCCACCACACCTACACTCTCAGCAGGGAGCCACGATCATTCACTCCTCCCTCCAGAAGTTAGCCCTCGCAGTGTGGATCCTGAACAAGTGACACTGAGGCATCTGCATCAGTCAAAGGCTAACCTAGACATTATACACAGGACTAGGAGCAATGCTACCAGGAGCCAGTACAAAAGCGCCCAGGTTTTGTCACTGGGCGGAATCAAAGGAGGTTGATCTGTTGACCTGTACATTGGACAACATGCTATCCTTCTCTGCGCACCTCGCACATTCGGTGATACAGGTAGACACATGCCACACCTATCTGGTGGCCATTGGAGCCTACAGGAACTTGTCGGAAGAGGAATTTTCATCCTCTAATCCGGTGGTTAAAAAACATTTGGTAGGCCTGACTAGGCTCTATCCGCTTATCAAGGGACCTCATGCATAATCTCGGCTATAGCCGCCCAATGGGGTTGAATCCTAGGACAGGACCACGCCACATGATAAAAGTCAGCTGAGGCCTGTTGACATCTCTTGCCATTCGAAGACCTAAGTGGAAACAGTTTATGCAAATAAAGAGGAGAGTAGTACAACTGATGCATAAATTTAAAGTGGATCAAGCGGAATCTGTTGTTAATGGAGACAGTTTTAGTCTGAGCGAGAATAAAACCCCATTGGGACTCCGACAATGACCTCACCAAGCAACCTTCCCATTTAGCCTTATACTGGGGTGGCAGAGGTGGTCCGAGTGACAGGGCTAGACCATACAAAGTCGAAATCACCTTTCTAGGGGATGTTGGAGCTATAGCATACTCCATCACTCGGGATATCTGGGGTGCGATCGGGAAATCGGGCCATTGTGACCTCAATACCTCCCGGAGGCGGAAGTATAGCAACATGGTAATTGGGGACCATTCGCCCCTGCCCCTGAGATCTTCCCATGTTATGAAATTGCCTCCCTGTACCACATCACCTAACGTGCAGATCTGCAGGTTATGAAAATGCTGAATAAAAATATGTTCATGCGTAAGGGGAATACCACGAACTCTTTATATGGCCATCGACGGAGAGTACCAAGGTCCCAGCCCCGCCCACTTTGCTAATTGATCCCACGCTCTAATGGTAATCTCCAGGGGTTGTACTTCAGCCCTCAAGTGATGTTCACGGACGGATCACAGGAGACCCCTAAGGTCATCGGGTTGGGTAATAGCTCTCTCGAGGCATGAGTGGGGGAAGTTGCTCGTGGGGAACCACCACCAAATGGAGTATTGAATCTGAGCTACCAGATAGTATAAGAAGATATTGGGCACATCCAGACCCCCCCCTGGGAGTACGGGGGAACACATTGTACTTGGAGATATGGGGTTGATTCCCAGCCCAGATCAGCTTGGTCATCAAGGACTTTATGCAATTCCAAAAGGCCACGGGTGGCCATATCGGGATATTATTGAAAATATATAATCATTTCGGCAGAATAACCATTTTGGATAAGGAAATGCGGGATGCTTGGGAGATAGGAAGACGTACCCATGTGTCAACTCTGTGCTCCAGGTTTTGCAGGGTTGTAGCAATTTTCTCCTCGTATAGCTTAATTGGGGAAGTAGATACCCGTATACCCAGGTAATGAATACCCCCCGGGGACCATGCATATGCTTTCCCAATGTCCTGCGGAGACACCCGCTCTGTAAGCGGGAGCATCTCAGATTTGGACCAGTTTATTTGAAGGCCAGATAGGGCACCGAAAGTGGAGATCTCTTCCATCATGGGGCGCAAATTGATGTGAGTTTTTTTTTTTTAACGTATAACAACATGTCATCCGCATAGAGAGAGACAGTGGATGTGTAAGAACAAATAGTTACCCCACAGTGCGAGTGAAATTCCCTCAGGGCACAGGCCACCGGCTCAATGGCCAGTGCAAACAAAAGAGGGGAGAAGGGGCATCCCTGCCTAGTACCATGGGTTGGATGAATAGAGCGGATTGAATTCCGTTCGTGTAAACCAGTGCCCGTGGGGCTGTATAGAGGAGCTGGATCCAGTATAGGAACAAGGTACCGACTCCTGAGCGGCGGAGGACCTCGAACAGAAAGGGCCACTTGACAGAATCAAACGCCTTCTCCGCGTCCAAGGCCACCACCGCAATAGGGATCTCAGGGTTCACATTATGCATTAGGGTAAATAATCTCCACGGATTGTTTTGAGTGGATCATCCTGGTATAAACTCTGCTTGATCTGGGAGGACCAGGTCGAGCATATGGGGGAGGAGTCGATCGGCCAGCAATTTCGCCAAAATCTTATCAGTATTCATCAGCGATAACGGCTGATAGGAGGAGCATTTTCTAGGGTCTTTATTAGGCTTTAGTAGTACCGTAACCAGGGCTGTCCTGATGGATTCCGGAAGGACCCCTGAGGAGGCCGCTTCCTCGAACATTCTGCGTAGATGGGGGATGAGGAGGTCCGGGAAGGCTTTATATAGCTCGGCCGTAATACCGTCCATACCCGGAGCCTTACTGTTCAGAAGCGAGTTTATTACCTTAAGGAGTTCCTCCTCCGAGGGGAGATCATTGAGAAGCACCCCAATCTCCGGGTTCAACCATCCCAGGGCAATCCTATCAAGATATTGGGTGATATCGTCATGTCCCGCGGCACATTGAGTAGTATACAGCCTCTCATAATATTGATGGAACACTTTGTTTATCCCCTCTGCATCCCTAATTGTCAACCCGCACGGGATTCTATTTTTATTATAGGGTCCAGGTGATGGTCCTGTCTAATGGCCCGGGCCAGGATTCTGCTCGGACGGTCCCCCTCCCCATACCTTGCCGCCGCGATAAGGTCCCCCAGGAATCTTTCCTCACTATCCATCAACAAGCGGACTTCTCGTATTTTAGCAAACAAGTCAGCCTGGAGCGTGGGGGAGTCCCCTCCGGCCTGTTGGAGCTCCATGTTTTAATTTCTTTTTCTCTGGACGCTATGGACCTGCGAATACTTTTCAGGACACCGCCCTCCTGTGACATACACCAGCCCCGCAGATGCACCTTAAATGTCACCCACACAACCCCCGAGCTTGGGACTGATGCCTCATTTAGCTGAAAGAACTCTGAGACAGCTTGGCGCAAATCCTCCCGGAACGCCACATCCTCCAATGCCCGAGCCCAAAACCTCCATCTGAGTTGCTTAGGGGGAGAAGATGGACCAGTGAATTGTACTAGGACCGGGGAATGGTCCGACAAGGTTCGGGGGAGAATCTCCACCCCACCAGACACCTGAGCCAATCCTGGGGCCATGTGAATGTAATCTATCCTGGAGGAACTACCATGTACACTGGAGTGAAATGTGAATTCACAATCATTAGGGTGGTGTAATAGCCAAATATCAACCAGGGTGTAATCCACTGCTATAAACTGCCATGTTGGGGCCGCCCGGGGGAGAGGCCTCTGAGCCGATGTGGACCAGTCTAATGTCGCCGAAAGGGCCAAATTGAAGTCCCCCACCCAGACCACCTCATTCCCCGGAAATAACCGCAATTGTTCAGCGCATGTTTGTAAAAAATTGGGGGAATCATAATAAGGGCCGTATATATTTATAAATAGGACAGACCAGGCCGCGATTTCTCCAGCCACCAGGATAAACCGGCCCTCGTCATCAGAAACCTGCTTATGCAATTTAAAATCCAGTGAGCGGTGTATATAAATTGCAACACCTCGAGAGTGGGTAGAATGGGAAGACTCATACCTGTGAATACCCCAACCCGCCGGGGGATGGGGGGGATTTTGTGCTCCTTCCCAAGGTGAGTCTCCTGTATGCACAGAACATTAACGTGGTGATTCTTCACGTAATTTGAGATGAGGTGTGTCTTTTTCCCCATTAGTGAGACCGCGAATGTTCCATGTAAGCAAAGTGATGTTAGATTTTACGGGAGCGGAAAGCTTCTGAGGGAGAGTCACGTTATGTCTGGGCTGAAGGTAATGGACCAATATGATGCTGCATATACATCCTTTAATGAATTACAGTTGAGACACTTTACCCGGGTATTTTGTGCATGGGGTTCCATAATCCCAGAAGAAGGTACCCTCCCACCCCACTCAAACTAAACACACCATCACATTCACAACAAACTCCACCCGCCCACGCCAGAAAATCCAACCTACTGGACATCGTATCACACCGCCCACCCTCATAACATTAGCCATAAAACTTTAACCCAATCAGATGCCGCTGGGCATGGGGGGTGCCGGCAGCCGCTGTGCCCTGTATGAAGGGAGACCCAAGCCCATTGAGGCAAGCTAGGAGGAGTGACAGGGTGAGGCCCCAGGATCCGGAATTTCAGAAGCAAATCTCTCCACTGACTCAGGCGACGTGAAGAACAATATTTTCCCCTCATGCACCAACCCTGAGTTTGGCGGGGTACAACATTGAGTAACAAATGTTTTTCTTTTTTAAGGTATTTTTCACTGTTTGGAAGGGTTTCCTTAGGTCTTGAACTTGCTGACTGAAATCCGGAAACAGTCTAATTGTTGCAGAACCCCATCGTAGGATCCCCTTGTCCCGAGCAGCTCGTAGCACAGTGTCCCGATCCCGACAGTTGAAAATGTGGGCAATTATAGCTCTCTCTGGGGCCCCCGGAGGAGGCGTGGGGGCAAGAGAGCGATGGGCCCGCTCGACCATGAACATTTCTGTCACTGGGGGATTGTCAAGAACCTCCCTTAACAGCTTCCCAACGAAGAGTTCCATATTATCAATAGGGGTGGACTCTGCAACCCTGATGATCCTAATATTGTTTCTTCTTGATCGCCCCTCAAGGTCATCGTTATTAGCAACCACCTTCTTAACTGTCTGCTGAAGCGAGGCCACTTCGCGTTGAAGCTCCGCAATCTTGTCCTCCCCCTCCCTGATGCGTTGTTCAGCCTCCGACATTCTGCCACACAGTTTTTCAATTTGGGCCGCAGCGACGTCCACTTTGCATGTAAGTGCATCAATTTTGGCGCCCAGACAGCCTGTGCTATTTTTCAGAGCTAGCAGGGTTTGGGTAAGGGCCGAGATATCCAATTGAGAGGGACCCGGTTTGTCCCCCTGCTGCAGTGGATCTGATCTAGCATACTAGTCCATCGTAGCTTGTTTCTTCGGAATACCTATCCCCTGATATCTGCCCAACCCCACCTGATGGGCATCAATTTTAGTGCCCAGGCAGTCCGTGCTATTTTTCAGAGCTAGCAGGGTTTGGGTAAGGGCCGAGATGTCCAATTGAGAGGGGCCAGGTTCGACCCCCTGCTGCGGTGGATCTGATCTAGCATACTGGTCCATCGTAGCTTGTTTCTTCTGATGACCCATCTCCTGAAATCTGCCCAACCCCACCTGAGAGCGGGTCCTGCCCGCTCTCAGGACCCCTCAGGCTGAGGATAAGCTGATGTGAAGAGCCTAAGCGGGCCACAGAGAAATGGACTGGACCGGGGGGGGGGCTCAGGTGTCACAGCAAGTTGGCAGCACAGTTGTGCAAGGAGGAGCTCAGCACCGTCCCAGGTGGGAGAACAGGGTGGTGCACTGCCAGCTTTGATTAGGGTAACAGGCCTTAGAGTAGATCCTGGAAGAACCCCCCCCCCATACCTCCTTGGAGGCGGAGGATGCAAAGTCAAACAAGTCCCTTCCAAGTGGTACGGCAGGAGCCGTATTCAGCTGAGCGTAAGATGTGTACACAACAAGAGCCGGATTGTAATGAAGACATCGCCCCGGGGCCACATTAGGAGTCCTGATTTGTATCCCCGCAGAGGGGAGGCGACTGCAAGACAGGGGCTCACTCCAGGGAAATCCACCAGGAACTGGGATCACAGGGAGGTGACCTTTAGGGAAACAGAAGGACATGGGCAAGGACCGAATCAGCCCTCATTGAAGAGCAACAGCGCCCCCCACCCCAGGAACTTGTTTTCTTAAGAGAGCACCTCTGCACCCTGGGGCTACATTCAGTTGTACTCGCCCATACAGTATAGAGCAAAGGGGACGGGACATAGGAGTAAGTTACTCACCGTAGTGAGTAACGTACTCCTAGTCCATAGTCCCCTTTCCTCCATACATCCCAATATCCTCCCCCCTAATAAAACGGGTGTCATTAGGCAATGTTAATATTTTTGACGCATCAAAGGGGACTGAGGAGTGGAACAGTGGGCGGAATCATGGCAGCACATACTCCCATGGCCTTGCCCTTGTGCGCATCTTAATTTAAAGGGGAAGATGATTTTTCTGGTGAAAAAGGTTCCGTCTCCCGTCCATAGTGAGAGACGCCCATACAGTATGGAGGAAAGGAGACTATGGACTAGGAGTAGGTTAGTCACTACAGTGAGTAACTTATAATTTTTTAAGGTGGTGTGTTGCTCTCCCCATGGGCCAGGTTTCTTCCTATGAGTTGCACCTGGTTTTGATAATTATTCTGTGTCATTGGCTTGGCCATAAGGAATTCGGGCTATCATGTGTGCTTGACAACTCCCCTTCTTTGGGCTTTGCTACGTCAACCGAGACTTCAAAATGCTGGTCCGCCATCTTGGCATTCTCACTTCACCAATGTGCATAGATACACGTTCGTATAGTTTATTGAGGCCAGCGGGACTGGCAACTATTCTGCATCCCACTGACAGTGAATGGGGCATACGGGGGGCATTGTCTGGTGGGAGATTAAGGCTGGCAAACTCTATTTAACCCTTCTCCATAAGTAAGCCCTGTGGGTCTGCGTGAAAAGAAGCTTTGACCTTTATTACCTGCATCTTTGCCAGTAGTGTTGATAGTAGTCAACAATGTGCAGTCCCCTACCCAATGCGGCCAATGCTGTGGGTGGAGCGGAGAGGCGAGGAGAACCTCTCCAGACCTCAGCTGGCCTCACATCAATTAGTGGGTGGTTGATTCCCTGAGTAACCCCACACACATCCTAAGTGCCAAGCTTGGGGGTTTGGAGGGACACATTATCACACACCTAAACTCAATCCCGGAAAATCTGAGCAGATTTGAGTACCATACTAGGTGGTGCCTGAGTGTTAACAACACAAACCCAACACTGATTCAGAACTGTGGAGGAATTGGACTTCAGGAGTGGGATAAAGCTACCTTTATGGTGACGCTGGTACTCCTAGCCCTCCTACCAACCCATCCCCTATTTGCATGAACATTTTGTCACCTATTGTCTTCAAATTTGGGGAACCGGCATGGGTGCCCAGCAGCACTGGAGAAAGAACATTTGTTTGCTGGGCTGCACATAGCTTTGGTTTATAATGGCTTTGTTGAATAGTTGTCAATCCTGCCACTGAGTGGCAGACTGTGCCAGTGGTTCGAAACAGATGAGCGCTCAAAGCTATAAGTAACCATACACTTAACTTAATCTGATTCCCCCATGTTTCAACTCCTTTCTCCAATACACCAAAGTTCACTCCAAAGCCTTAACTCTTCACCTCTCTGGTCGTCCATCGTCTGCGTTATCTCTGTATCCTCGTTAGTTTATTTTGGTGTTACTCGTCTCCAAACCACTCCTATATCTGTTCGCTGCTGGCTCTTGTAGAAGAGAGCACTACAGTTCTTGCTGATGCTGGGTGCTGCTCGTTGCTATGCTGATGAGGGTACATCCCCAGTCACAAATTGTTTGTGGCCTGTGGCCAAGGGGAACCATCAATTGCCACCGAGAAAGGAGTGTGCTTCTAGACATGGGAGAGGGGACTTGGAGAAGCTTTTTCAGGTACAGTGTTTGGCTGGTAGAGAATGCACTGTAAAGATTTTAGCAAAACTATGTTGCATTTTCAGCGAACTTACCCATTACGGTGGTGTTTTACCAAGAGTGCCACCATCAAATCCACACATGGGCAAAAATTAAACACACCCTCTCCAAACCTGCACCACCTTTTATGCAAAACGTACAAAATGTTCAGCCCGGATCTCATGACCTCATAGGTCCTAATGGTTAGCGCAAACAAGGACCACCTGCACCCAGGGGGCTTGTCCTTTGGGTGAACAGTAGCCAAGTGTTTATCTCTTTTCTGGTCATCTTGTGGAAAGCCAATAGCTTGGTCCTTCGAAAGAAAGAATTGCAGCGCGACTGTTCACCAATGTACCTCCACGGAAAGTTCACCAATGTACCTCCATGGAAACATCATCTTGTTTGTGATCAGGACCATGGGCGGCTCAGTGAAAAGATCTCTTCAGCATTTATAGGGTGCCTTCAGCATAACGGTTACAGTTCTGCTAGTGGGATTCAGTACTTGTCACAGTCGCCCATCATGTAGCCAAGGGGCTAGATGTCACCAGGGCCCTCTTCAAAACTCCCACCCGGCTCAGTCGCCAGAATGGGTCTTCCTCTACAAGTGGTCAGGCTGTGTGGCTGGTACCCCCCTACACCCTGTTGGCTAACCACATCACTGCTCTTACCTTTGTTATACTCCACTAGCTTCGATAAACTAACCAGCTCCCTGATTGATCAGGCTTCTCTGTTCTCAGGTCAGTGGAGAAGGAAAGACCCTCTGCAGTAACTGTCCAAAGTGTGAACATGCTGACTTGTTATATGGGGATTTCGCCACCCGCTCCCCCTGTTCCCTCGTGGCAATTGGGCATCGCAGCACGACTCTTAAGCTTTGATGTTCTGCCGTGGTCCAGCTGACGTTGCACGCCTTGAGCTCTCGAGACGAACCACAGGGTTCAACGCCAGAAGCCGACACCGACGTGGAAACTCGGGATGCCGAAGAGGATTGGTTTTTGGGTTGGCAGCTTCCAGTAACAAAAACAAGTATTCCGAAAAAAACACCTGGGGGAACTTGAAAACTGTGAGATGTGTTGTTCTGTACGTCAACAGTAGACAAAGTCTTGTGTCTTTAAGTGTACCAAATGTCTGCATAAAATCAAACTCGGAAAGCGGATTGCTGCTCGTTTTAGATTACTCTTTTTCTTTTGTTTGTATCCATGTCCAGGCGGGAAATGTTACTCGTTATCCGTGTGCGGACACTGTAGAAATAGGCCTTTAAAGTGAAAACACATAAACGTGGTTTTGGAGCAATGTTGTTTAATTAGATTGAGAGAATTCACACTTCACCAAAAGAAGAATATTATTTGAGGGAAAATATTGCACTGGATTTTTGTAGCACAATACGCGTGTAGTAATGACCCTTGAACTCAGTAAGTGTGGTGATGTGGCTCAAATCGCCCGTCTTCTGAGTCACATGAGAACATGTCCCAAAGGACATTGGCAAACGATCTTTCTTTTGTTTCTAAATAAAGTTTGAAGGGATATATAAAATGGTCTTAACTGCACATCCCATTACAGGTTTTCTGCAAAGGTAGACGAGGCTTTTGGTCTTGGTTTGTCGCACCTGGGAAATGAATGGAATTCCAGCATGGAACCAAGTTAAACTTGAGCCTTTATTTTAGCATGCGGGCGTCCCCTGAGTTTATTCCTGCTCCTGTGTGTGTCCTCGTGGATAATTTGTTTGGTCGAGCTGGTTATTTAATGTAGAATGTGTTGTGGGATAGCATGGGGATGCGTTTGACTGAAAACAAGCCACTGTGATCTTTATTGAAAAGGGGCTAAAGAATGTATTTGCATTTGTTTGCAAAAGCATTACTTTGGTACTGTCCCTTTTGCCATTTTTTGGACTTTATTATTGCAGATTTGGATTTTCTTCTTGATGTGCCATGGTTCGTGCTTTCTGTCAGGGATGGCACTCTATTAAGAGTGGCACAGGACACCCAGAAAGGGTTTGGGTGGTTGTGCCAAATAAAATGGACAGATAAGAACACACACAGCGGAAAGGAAAGAGAACGAAGAGTAGGCAAGAGTAGCAAGGGAAAAGATACAGAATGAATACCCTCTTGGGGTGTATGCAGATATAGGAAAAGAGTATTCCACGAACCTTGGAAATACTCTAGCCTTCTGCACAGTTTGCTATAACAGAGGCCCACGCTGTATGCTCATGACTTGGAACAGCAGCTATGGGTGTCTGTAATGTAGAAACGAGACAAGGGAAGGGGCAGAGGTTGACTGATGGGAACCAACAGACAAGCTCTGTACAAAAGGGTCTACAAACAGTACAAGAGAAGATACTACAGACAAATCCAGGAAAGGAGGTGATAGCAAACTAGCAGAAGGAAATGAAGGGAAAGTCGTGTAACAGGATAGGATAGCAGAGGACAGTAAGGAACGAGGTTGAGAGCTCAGAGGAGCAGGAAAGCAATGAGTAAGCCCACAGGAGTAGGACTGTAAGGTAGAAAGCCCAGAGGAAAAGGGCTTAGGGCAGCAGAGTAAAGCAGACTGCTTGGCAAGGATCCCATAAGGCCGGGCAGTAAGGAGTGAACCCTGAGGGACAGGGCCGCTGAACGTAGAAGGTAGCAGAGGACTGTAGAGGGCTGCTAGGCCGAGAACCCAGCGGAAAAGGTAGGTAGTAGGCAGCGGGGCGTGATAAGCTGCAAAGTAGGAAGGCCCAGAGGACAAGGGCTGTAGGTAGCCAGAGTGAGGTAGGCTGCAGAGCAGGGAGCCCAGAGGACAAGGGCTAAGGCAGCCGGAGTGAGGCAGGCTGCAGAGCAGGGAGCCCAGAAGACAAGGGCTGAAGGCAGCCGGAGTGAGGCAGGCTGCAGAGCAGGGAGCCCAGAGGACAAGGGCTGAGGCTGGAAAGCAGCAGAGCGTGATCAGCTGCAATGTAGAGAGCCCGCAGGGCAAGGGCGGAGGCTGGAAGGCAGCAGAGCGTGATCGGCTGCAATGTGGAGAGCCCGGCAGGGCAAGGGCGGAGGCTGGAAGGCAGCAGAGCGTGATCGGCTGCAATGTGGAGAGCCCGGCAGGGCAAGGGCGGAGGCTGGAAGGCAGCAGAGCGTGATCGGCTGCAATGTGGAGAGCCCGGCAGGGCAAGGGCGGAGGCTGGAAGGCAGCAGAGCGTGATCGGCTGCAATGTGGAGAGCCCGGCAGGGCAAGGGCGGAGGCTGGAAGGCAGCAGAGCGTGATCGGCTGCAATGTGGAGAGCCCGGCAGGGCAAGGGCAGAGGCTGGAAGGCAGCAGAGCGTGATCGGCTGCAATGTGGAGAGCCCGGCAGGGCAAGGGCGCAGGTTGGAAGGCAGCAGAGCGTGATCAGCTGCAGTGTGGAGAGCCCAGAGGAGCAGGGCTGTGAGGCAGGGAGCCTGGAAGGCTATGGCTGGAGGCAGCAGGGTGGAGCAAGCAACAAGGCAGGGTCCCAGCAGGAGTGAAGGTAAACAGCATACAAGATCCGTAGGAAGACGCAAAAGGTGGAGGAAGGACTGTCAGATGCAAGAGCTGAGCCACTGCAGGCAGCAGCCTTTATACTGCCTAGCCCAGCACAGGGGCAGGCTAATTGGTTGCACCTGGCGAAGCACACCTGCAGGCAATCGGCCACCTTCCTTTCTGTTCCTGGGCTGGTGGAAGCAGGGCAAGTCCCTAGGGCTTCTGGGGGGGTGTAGTTCCTTTGATAACCAATAGGAACAGCCAGGAATCAATGCTTGTAGCCAGGTGCATTATGGTATGCGTAGTTTGTTGGAAATAATAATAAAGCACCAAAGTCTCGCAAATGGGAAATAAAGTTCCCAAAGTAAATATAGATGGATCCAAGAGTCTGTTGTAACTAAATGATAAACATATAGTCCAAATTGAGCGTAAATGGATGCGCCCATGGCGCAGGCATGACAGTATGCCCCTCTCCAGGCCCCTCTCCAGGCTCCCTGAAGACCGACCTGTAGGAAGAATGTCTGTCACACCGTACAAGAGTCTTACTCCAAAAAGGCACATCATGAAGCACCAGAAACGGGTTGCAAGGTGAGAGTCTTGAATGACGGAGATAGTACCAAAGTTCTGAACTTTTGATGTAGAAATCAGAATAGACGAAGTCTTTGGAACACAGACCCCAACTGTGTGTGCATGAAGAGAGGAACTGCGAAAAACTGCTGCAGGCTCCATGATAGATTTTGCTTTGACGGGCAACAATATGGTGCTGGAAAGTGGAGCCATAGGTACAGCAGAGTTGGTAGCTTTAGGAAGGCTTTCCAAGACATCCGGAGCAGCAATGACAACGTTAGGATTAGCCGCAGAGAGTTCAGGAGTCACAGCGGCGGTTTTCCCATGATTAGTAGACAGTTCAGAGGTAACAGCAGCAGGGAGATCTTGAATGGCTGTAGAGAGTATCAAGGCTGTAGCAACTGGGTGTGTGGGTGTCATGAGAGAGCCAGCGGGCTGGAACGCACCTGAGACTGGTAGAGTAGAGTCTGGCAGTCTCAGTGCTATAGATACACCAGCAGGAACAACTGGAGCAGTAGTCTTAACAGAAAAACCCTTCGCTGACTTTGCAACAGTTAGCATGGCGGATGTAGGATCAGGAAGAGAAGGTGCTGAGGGATCAGGTTGTGTAGCAGAGGATTCTGCTGCAGCGAGCACAGCTGCGAAGGAAGTAGAAATCTGGGCATCGGGAGCATCAGAATTAGCAGTAGCTTCAGGAATCACAGTAGCTATAGCAACCTCAAGATATGCAGCAGAGACTTGAGGAGTCTCAAATGTGGCAGGGAGTTTAGAAACCACAGCAGCAGAAAGATCATGAATTGCAGTTGGAAGTTCGGGTGCTGTAGCAGCTACAGACAGTTCAGGTGTTGCAACTACTGGTAGATCGGGTACCACAACCACTGGCGATTCAGGGGGTATCGAAGAAACTGAAGATGTTGATTGCTCAAGAGTGTTGTCTGATAGCACAGCCACACTTTGGCAAGCCCCGCTTGCCACTTCAGCATGCTCGATGTGAACTGCGCCAGTCTCTTCAGCTGCCATTGTCATTTCAGAAGAGGTTGTAAGTGTGAGTACTGGACAATAGGCAAGGGTGAGGGCGGAACCATCCTTTGACTCAGAGGGATTTCCAATCAGAAGACCACCCTTGTTTTGTGGTGTAATGGCTGTGTGCGTGATTTGACCCACCGGAGGAGTTAATTCTTTTCTGTCAGTACAACAACCTGAGTTTCTGTGGCTGGAAGGTGAAAGAGCTGTGTCAGTCTTTAGAAGGGATACATATGCTGTATTAAGGTCTTCCATCTGCTTGGTATAAGTCTGTATACTTTTCTGTATGGCAATTCCAGGCCTTATCATGTCGATCTCTAAAGATAAGATGTCAGGTGTTGGACATAGTGTCAGATGGTCAGGTGACTTGTGTCCCTTCATAAGATTCTTATAATACAAATAAACAAAGTCATCATAGAGGTCTTCGGTCTTTCTTTTAAGGCGTAGGAGTTGTTCGTGTAGCAGGTAAGTATCATTAGTTTGATCTAAAGCTTCAGAAGCTGGTGTGGCAAAGAATTCGGTTGTAGCAATGGGAAGACTGACCTTAGGGTTATTGTGGTTAGTAGGTACAGTGGAAGCATTAAGACAACCGATGGTTAGTATAGGTCTTTTGTACCCAGGACCAGATGCACAAACCTCAGGATAATGACTGCCTTGTCCTGTCAAATAAGGGTTTCCAGCATTCTGGGGAGCTTGCCAAGCTGATCTTGCGCATATCACTCTGGCAACAGCGTATTCTGGTTTAGAGTCTCCCACAATGAGTGCTATATCCTTGTCTGTTGCGGTGTTAGAAGGTTTGTCAGAAGACGCAGGAGTGTTTTTCACTGTTTGGTTTAACAAGATCTGTAAGAATTCATTATCTTGCTGTAGCTCTGCAACAGATAAGGACTGTGGGTCATAGTCGCAAATGTCATAATAATTGTACATGGAAGAAGGGTCAGCTAGCCAGTGAGTATAATACCGTGCTTGTAAATCTTTGTTTACTAAGGCGAGACTGTCCTTTAGACTAAGGTTCTTGTTTGCTGTCTTTAGGGAAACCATAGGTTTATGCAAAGGTTTCTTAACCCGAAAGGAAAGCATCTTTGTTCTGTGTGTGCCTTTCCGGCCTATGGAACAAGACATTTTTGGCTCTTGCATTCTGTCAGGGATGGCACTCTATTAAGAGTGGCACAGGACACCCAGAAAGGGTTTGGGTGGTTGTGCCAAATAAAGTGGACAGATAAGAACACACACAGCGGAAAGGAAAGAGAACGAAGAGTAGGCAAGAGTAGCAAGGGAAAAGATACAGAATGAATACCCTCTTGGGGTGTATGCAGATATAGGAAAAGAGTATTCCACGAACCTTGGAAATACTCTAGCCTTCTGCACAGTTTGCTATAACAGAGGCCCACGCTGTATGCTCATGACTTGGAACAGCAGCTATGGGTGTCTGTAATGTAGAAACGAGACAAGGGAAGGGGCAGAGGTTGACTGATGGGAACCAACAGACAAGCTCTGTACAAAAGGGTCTACAAACAGTACAAGAGAAGATACTACAGACAAATCCAGGAAAGGAGGTGATAGCAAACTAGCAGAAGGAAATGAAGGGAAAGTCGTGTAACAGGATAGGATAGCAGAGGACAGTAAGGAACGAGGTTGAGAGCTCAGAGGAGCAGGAAAGCAATGAGTAAGCCCACAGGAGTAGGACTGTAAGGTAGAAAGCCCAGAGGAAAAGGGCTTAGGGCAGCAGAGTAAAGCAGACTGCTTGGCAAGGATCCCATAAGGGCCGGGCAGTAAGGAGTGAACCCTGAGGGACAGGGCCGCTGAACGTAGAAGGTAGCAGAGGACTGTAGAGGGCTGCTAGGCCGAGAACCCAGCGGAAAAGGTAGGTAGTAGGCAGCGGGGCGTGATAAGCTGCAAAGTAGGAAGGCCCAGAGGACAAGGGCTGTAGGTAGCCAGAGTGAGGTAGGCTGCAGAGCAGGGAGCCCAGAGGACAAGGGCTAAGGCAGCCGGAGTGAGGCAGGCTGCAGAGCAGGGAGCCCAGAAGACAAGGGCTGAAGGCAGCCGGAGTGAGGCAGGCTGCAGAGCAGGGAGCCCAGAGGACAAGGGCTGAGGCTGGAAAGCAGCAGAGCGTGATCAGCTGCAATGTAGAGAGCCCGCAGGGCAAGGGCGGAGGCTGGAAGGCAGCAGAGCGTGATCGGCTGCAATGTGGAGAGCCCGGCAGGGCAAGGGCGGAGGCTGGAAGGCAGCAGAGCGTGATCGGCTGCAATGTGAAGAGCCCGGCAGGGCAAGGGCGGAGGCTGGAAGGCAGCAGAGCGTGATCGGCTGCAATGTGGAGAGCCCGGCAGGGCAAGGGCGGAGGCTGGAAGGCAGCAGAGCGTGATCGGCTGCAATGTGGAGAGCCCGGCAGGGCAAGGGCGGAGGCTGGAAGGCAGCAGAGCGTGATCGGCTGCAATGTGGAGAGCCCAGCAGGGCAAGGGCGGAGGCTAGAAGGCAGCAGAGCGTGATCGGCTGCAATGTGGAGAGCCCGGCAGGGCAAGGGCGGAGGCTGGAAGGCAGCAGAGCGTGATCGGCTGCAATGTGGAGAGCCCGGCAGGGCAAGGGCGGAGGTTGGAAGGCAGCAGAGCGTGATCAGCTGCAGTGTGGAGAGCCCAGAGGAGCAGGGCTGTGAGGCAGGGAGCCTGGAAGGCTATGGCTGGAGGCAGCAGGGTGGAGCAAGCAACAAGGCAGGGTCCCAGCAGGAGTGAAGGTAAACAGCATACAAGATCCGTAGGAAGACGCAAAAGGTGGAGGAAGGACTGTCAGATGCAAGAGCTGAGCCACTGCAGGCAGCAGCCTTTATACTGCCTAGCCCAGCACAGGGGCAGGCTAATTGGTTGCACCTGGCGAAGCACACCTGCAGGCAATCGGCCACCTTCCTTTCTGTTCCTGGGCTGGTGGAAGCAGGGCAAGTCCCTAGGGCTTCTGGGGGGTGTAGTTCCTTTGATAACCAATAGGAACAGCTAGGAATCAATGCTTGTAGCCAGGTGCATTATGGTATGCGTAGTTTGTTGGAAATAATAATAAAGCACCAAAGTCTCGCAAATGGGAAATAAAGTTCCCAAAGTAAATATAGATGGATCCAAGAGTCTGTTGTAACTAAATGATAAATATATAGTCCAAATTGAGCGTAAATGGATGCGCCCATGGCGCAGGCATGACACTTTCCTGGACTGAAGAGGAGTCTGCCCACCTCAAGCCCTTGAGACTCCAGGCGCACAGTCCTGTGCTCCGAATCACAGACGATAGCCCGATGAGGAGTTTGCCTTTTTTTTACTGGACACGGTACTTCTGGCCTGGATTTGCATTGTGAGGTTGTGCTTGTTGGCCTCCTATGTGCTCTGTGTGGGGTGGCCAGCAGAAGACCCCTCTACCTTCCTTTGGGGTCTGTCCACGCACCTTGAGGACTGCAGTACATGATTCAAGATTGAATGCCCATTTTTTTCCCTGATGGTATGGAGTTGTGAAAGTTGTCCTACTGTTGGTAAACACATTTTGCAGTTTAGAAAATTGGTTCTTTCTGCGGTTTCTTCTTGGCAGCTATTTAGGGTGGTGGGGTGGCATTTTTGTAAATAATCTGATGATGGTTGAAGTCTAAAGAAATGCCTGTTGTCAACATCCACCTTGACTCAGTTTTTAAAGAAAATCTAGCTGCGTTTGGCGACTCCAATGTAGCAATAAGTCAATTGGGAAGTAAAATGTTATAAGTGGGTACCTATGAATATTTGCACACTACATGACATCAAGCCAAGCTCATAATCTTTTGTTCAAGAGGGTGTGCGTGTGACAACATTTCCATCTTGGGCAACAGAGAAGGACCTTGCTGCAAAAAGCCGCCAACATTCTTGCCGTAATGCTCAACCCCCATAATTAAAATTCACAATCGTATCTCTCCTCTGCAGAAAGCTCTCTCACCAAATCTCCAAGACATCTAACCAGCCAACCTAGCCCTCCTTACCATCCCTACCACCAAACCGGGTGCAGAGACCAATACTTTGCCGCCCGAACCTCCAGATTGCTGCAAAACACCATTGTTTTGGTGCCTTAAAACACCATCCATTTGTTGTATAGGCGCATTACAAATATCCAATAAATAAATAAAGTCTTCCCCCTCCAAATAAGAGTCCTGTCCATTGTCATGGCCATGGGATCAACAGACCACTCCAAGCCAGGTGTGAGCCACAGGTCCTACCAGGGTGTCACGGTTCCGGGCTCACCTGCCCTCTACAAACCCTAGTCTCCACCTGTAAACGATTGCGTCCCTCGTGCCGTTTGGGTTTAGTCCCTAACTAACTTTCCCTCCTTCGTTTGCCCCTCTCCAACACTTCAAGCAACCCAACACTCTGGACTACCCCTTGTTGGACACCTCAAGCAGTTTGTATGGTAAGGACCAGTCTATAGTCAATACACTAGGGTTATTGGGGAGGGGGAAGCATTACGCTGGTTGGTCAAACCCGCTAAATATTCTTATTGTGTTTTTCCAGCGACGACCCCAGGCAGAGGTTCATCTGAGACGTCCTTTGAATATCTTTTTACACTGTCATCCAGGTCAGTGATTCTTGTTGCAGAGTTTATGGTCATTGTATCAAATCCCTTGCATCGAGGTGCATTTGCATCAAATTTTTTCCATCTGAAAAATTTGCATCAAATGCATTTTTCTTTTTTGTAGGGTGGGGGGGTCCCCCACCAAACCCCCATTTTTTACCCTTAGAAACCCACCTGAACAAAAATTAACCCTTTACCCCCCAAACACATGCCTTCGATGTACATTTTTTTAGTTGTAAACATTTTGATGCAAATGCATTCAATGGTATGGCCTTTGATGCAATGACCAGATACCTTCTTGCGGTGATGATGGTAATCTATTCCTTAAAGGTATACTGATCTGTATCTGTACTCCTCTTCTATTTGTTCCCGCCTGCTGTTCCCTTGTGGTTTGTCTGGATCCCTTGCTCTTTTAAGTGATCTGCTCCCCTAGCTCTCTCATATGTACCAGCTAGTGAGGTGTATCATTGGAAAGGTCTCCCTCTGATGAGGAGGCCTGGACCTGTCATGGTCCAGGTTTGTCTCCGCAACAAAGAGCAGTCTGAAGTATCCTTCACTATTTCCTGGTGAGTTCCTATTGATACCCTGTTCTCCACTGTAGCAAACCTACATGGAGACTTCAGACACATTGGCTGCTTTGATGCAGCTAGTTACGGACCTCAGGAATGACATGACCACTGCTCTTGACCCTATGCGCCATCGCATTGACGTTCTACAGGATTTGGGATGTTCACCGTCTCAGGGCGACAGCCAGGGAGGCAGAGCAGCTTCCGGTTCAGGTTATCCAGAGACAGGATCCGGTGCCTGGGTTAATGTCCACTCAGTTCCCACTGGCCCCTCCTGAGAGGTTTAACAGTGATCCGAAGTTATATTGCACGTTTATTAACCAATGCAGGCTCCACTTCCTTTGTCGTCTGGCGTCCTTTCCAGATTCAACCGCTAAGGCAGCCTTTGTTCTCTCATATCTGGGGGGTACAGCGGCTGCTTGGGCCAATCCGTTGTTAGTCTAACAGTTACGTACTGTACGACTGTGATGCCCTAATCACAGCCTTGAACAGGTTGTTTAATACACGTTATAAAACACAGGCCACAGACCTTGAATTCCTGAATCTACGACAAGAGACCCTGACGCTTCCGACATATCTAGCTAAGTTCAACCAACTAGCTGCTGAAACAGATTGGCCTGAGGACAAAAAAGCAGCAATATTCTATAAAGGCCTTTCGGAGGATCTGAAGGACACCCTAGCCACTGTTACTGTTGTACTCACAGGGTTTGCAGAGCTGTTGGACTTGGTCCTTCAGCTAGATGCTAGAAGGGCAGAAAGGAGAGGCGAAAAGGAGGCTCTCGTCCGCCATGACCTTGTGCCCCGATTCTTTGGCCGCTTCACAGTCAGACACTGAACCAATGCAGGACTGTGGAAGTGAGGGGTCCCTTGTCAAACACCAAAAGAGAAAACCAGAGAAAAAACAACTTTGTGTATGTTTTGTGGGTCATACGAGCATTTCTTGAGGGACTGCCCACAGAAACCCCCTCAAAGGTCGGGAAACTACAGGGCCCGCCAATTGATGGGGTCCCTTTGCAGGGCATATGTTCGGACCCCTGTACTCCCATAACCTCCTCACCTGTCCTAATGCTGGTCTCCTCCTTGCTTGCCAGTGGCATTACTATTAATTGCAGGGTTTTCATTGATTCTGGAGCCACTTGCAACTATATGGACATACAGGACACTCATTAGGCAGGAATCCCTGTTGTAGCCAAAGCAGTGCCTGAAGCAGTCATGGCAGTTGATGGTACTGCTCTGGTCTCGGCATGGTCACCTAGCAGACTCTACCTTTTGTTTATGACAACCGAGGAAGGACATTCAGAGGAGGTCACCTTTGATCTTATAGCCGCACCAGGTTTGCCTTTTTTTAAACAGAGTTTATCCCTCACAGGAGAGAATGCATGCACTATTAGCCCAGATTCCATAAAGATCAGAATAGTCATGAAGATGTTAGGAATGATAGCTTCTTGTATATACATTTTTACGCACGCATGCCTGAATATCTGCCCTCAACAACAGTGGTTCTCGAACCACTGGTTACAGGTGTCTGGCGGGTGGGATGATCTAGTTGTGGGGTTGTAAAGGATGATAAACGCTCTTCAGTGGTGGACCGAGTCATGCTTACCAAAGAGCAGACCTTTCAACAATCTGCCACCACAGATGACCTTAACCACCAACTCCTCTGAGGTCGGATGGGGAGCCTGTTGTCAAGAGCTCACTGTGCATGGTTCATGGATACAGCAACAGGCAAGTCAACACATAAATATGTTAAAACTCCTGAAAATCAAATTGGCCCAATCACAACTGCCGAATGGCAGTGTGCTAATTGACAGACATTACCACAGCCATGTTTTATATAAACAAATAAAGTGGCATGCACTTAAGATCGCTGTCATCCAGGTGGCCAGGACACGGTCATCACTTTTGGATCCAGTTCCTGGGGGTAGACCAGTGCAGGAGGATAACCTAAGTGAGGGGTCTTGTGGGATTGGGACACCGGATTGTGAGGCACGGTATCCCCTTCGCTGTAACACCTTTAGTCCATCCTAACTGGTTGGATATTTAGGAATTCTACCCCACCTCCCCCCTTACATCACAAACACTATCTCACGGACAGCCCGCTATAAGAGAAAACAGACTAACACCTGAACCGTGTACCTGACATGTCCCAATACTATGGTCAGGCAATTATCGACAATCACTCAAACCTGACTGCCATTTCACTCCCCCATACAGATAAAAGGCGGAGCACAAGAGCACACTGAGTGAGGCAAAGCACACGAGGAAACAGCAGTTTCGAGACTGCAGCTGAGCAAGAGGGGAAAGATGGCAAAACCGAAGGGGATCGCAAGGAGAGAGATTCCCTTGACCTTTTCGACAAGGAACAATTGCTTTCCAGAGACCTCGAGAATAGAAAGTGTAAGACCTGGAGACCAGGCTGCAGAATCCTGCATTGTGTGTCGGAGATACCCGGGGCCCTCCTGTGTCAGTAATCAAGGCAGGGAGAATCACCAGCTGCCGTGGTACTGTCCTTGGCTCCAAGAACAGTGCATCATCAGTGGAGTCAACACAGCCGGTCACTTGGGGAGATAGATACAGCACCGGTCTGTGTTGAAGCCAAGGTTGCAAGCAGCAAAACTGCGCTGTTTAAAAACCCCCACCCACCTCCACACACCCCCCCACCCACTCCCTAATGACCTTTTCACCGTCTGGGCCTTTACTGACCCTGCGGCGCCGGACCTGTCCCTCCTACACGGGTCGGATCTGACGCTGCAGGTTCTGCTTTTTTTTGTCCTCTGCCTCCATACCTCTGGAATTGGGGGACACACCCGCTACCCCAAAGGCAATCACTACCAAACACGGGGAGCAGGGAACACCCCTGCAGCCCCTACTCCCCATGTTTGGTAGTGATTACCCAAATTGGTCGTTTCGAAATGACCAAATGGTACTGGCCGAATTCGTCCAATTGTACCATTTGGTCAATTAGAAATTACCAATTTGGGTAATTCCCGATAATAGACGTGAGTGAAGTTAAACTGCTGGTGAGTCAGTGATTGAACATTAAAGCAAGCTACAGTACCTTTGACAGATTGGTCCTGCTCTACGTGCATTCTCAATTGAAGGTCTCTTTAAGGTATCCAGCTAAGAAGTAATAACAGTAGATAAATTTGGTCCGAGCGGCGAAGGGAGATCAATTGAAAGAGAACAAATACATTTGAATTGAAGTGGTCCTGCGGTGGGTCATGCCGAATCCTGTGCACAATTGAACGTATTCTATTTTGGTGAAATAGAGAAAGTTTGGGAAAGTACGTGAATTTGGTCTGAGCCCGGCAGAGGGAGACTAATTGAATGTTTTGTGTTATAGTGGGTCGGAGCCCGGCAAAGGGGGGACCCAGTGTGAACAGAACATCACCCAAGAATTTATACATGTGAAATCCTACGAAGAAAGGAAGTTTGATGTTGTGTTGCATCAGGCCCTCAGACTTTGAATGGCAGAGAGACTTTGGCAGAGAAGGCCCTGATGTTGAAATTCTGAACTGCATCCTCGTGCTAGAGAAGCCAGAGGCTGTGCTAAGCTCGAGGGTGCTGCCTTGTCCCATGCTGAAAACTTTGTGAAGGAAAGCCAATGGCTTGAATATCCTAATATATAATTTCTTGAACACTTTGCTTTTGCATAAACATTGTTTCCCCACACTATTTGTATTGAGAAGTAAGGATTGGCAATAGGTTTATTAGTATAAGCCCTTTTATTTTGACAAGGCACCACTAGGACTGCGTTATTATTTGATGGTCGTAGATTGCTCCGATCCTTAGATTTAGGATTAGATGTGCGTTTTTCAAACCCAATTGAGGTTCAATAAACACCCTTGAACTGTGGTCACTTGTGTCTGTTTTACTGTTTGATACCATGCCTTCCTTACAACACCTTACGTCGAAGTCAATTAACAATCTATCCTATTCAGGGATCAGAAATTACTCACAGGAATAATGTAAGATTCTGTCATGTCTTCGGTTCGTACCTCCGGCCATGTCCCGTCACCCGGCGCACACTCTCCTCCACCTGTCTCCCAGAACTCACGCAGGCAACCCGGTGTGGCTCGCGCGCTGGCGAAACAATCGCCATACGCCGTTCAGTCGCGCTTACGGCCGTTTCTCCATTGGCAGTTGCCATGGAGATTAGGCAGCCGCTCGAACTCTCGTACTGTGTTGGCCCGGTCACGTGACTCGTCCATACGGTCATGTGCCCCGGGTTCACGGTCACGTGGCTCCAGTCATTGTCACGTGACCAGGAAGTAAACGGTATTTAAACTGGTCAGTACCTGTACTCCACGCTTCACAGCTGATTTCCTTGGAGACCCTGTCTGACGAACCTTCTCGTGTGTTACTTACCTTCTTGAAACCTCGCTCTTGCTTTTTGGACTTCCTTTGGATCACGTTTGGCTGCGGCGACTCCGGCTCCTCTGTTCAACACGGCTCTTTGACCTCGGACTGAATCACGGACTCCCTCTGGATCCTGCTCTTGTTCTTCCATTTATTCGGACGGCTCTTCCTGGCTTCAGACCCATCTCTTCTACTCAACGGACTCCTCTTGGATATCCCAGATCGCCTCGCTGCAACGTGGGTCTCACCTCCCAAGTGGTGGAACGTTCTCCAGGTGGAGACTGGCGAACTACAACTGGTCCTATGCGGTCCCTTGCCTGTGTGAGTCCTGGAACCGCCCTCCCTTTCAGGTTCAACGTCCTCTCCATCAAGTCCCCGGTAAGACCCCGATTGTTCTCTGTTTGAATACTTGTTGTACCCTGCTTGCTTGGATTGTAATCATTACCTTCTTTCACAGCTGCCTTGGGGTTCCTAGTACTTCGGTTCCGGCTTCGGATCTTCTCCACCTGTGGCCTCAAGGGTTGCACAGGGAGTGATAAGTGGTTCTCCCTGTGCGGCACTTGGGGACGGAGGTCTCCTATATCTTCACGACTCTCAACGCAGAACAGACTGTGAAGCCTAGTCGTGTGAGATATGGAGGGCGCCGCTGAAGACCCCCTGGCCGCTGTCATCCAAGCACTTACGGTACTACGGGCCGACATGGTGGCTGCTAATGCAGCAGTCCATCAGCGTCTCGACCTATTACAGAGTGCCCAGCATCCCCTACCCGCAGACCCAGAGCTGGGTGACGCCACTCCAGCCTCTGTACCCCTTGCACACCCACTCCCGGCTCCCTCGGCTCCTGTTCCGGTGGTCCTACCCTCTCCCTTTCCTCTGGCTGCCCCAGACAAGTTCCATGGGGACCCGAGGAAGTTCAGAACCTTCCTTAACCAGTGTAAATTGCACTTTTTGTGTCGGCCCCTTGCTTTTCCTGACCCCACCACCAAGGCGGCATTCACTCTATCTCACCTAGCCGGCACGGCTGCTGCTTGGGCAAACCCGCTGTTAGAAAACAATCATCCTGCCCTCTATGATTTCGACCAGTTAATATCAGAAATGTCCAGGGTGTTTGACACCAGATACAAAGCGCAATCCCATGATCTAGAATTATTGGATTTGTCGCAGGGTAAGAGCTCCCTCATTGAGTACATCACACGATTCAATCAACTAGCAGCTGTGACCTCATGGCCCGAAAGCAAGAAATCAGTTGTATTTTATAGAGGGCTAAGCAACCCTATGAAGGACGCTCTGGCCATGATACCGTCCCTACCGGTTCAGTTCCCGGCTCTGGTGGATTTGGCACTCCAAGTGGACGCACGGCGCTCTGAACGCAGGGCTGAGGCCGGGTTCTCCCAGTCTGCCAGCTCTGCCGTCTCATCATCTTACTCTGAGCCCACCAGCGAGCCCATGCAAATAGGGGGTGTTAGGAGTCCCATCACCTCAAGGGAGAGGGAGCGCAGAAGGGCCGAGAACGCCTGCTTTTACTGTGGATTGGGGGGGCATTTAGTCAAGGAGTGTCCTCGAAAACCCAAATCCAAGAAACCGGATTTTCGTCCAGCTCGATCCTAGATACGGGGGTAGGATCGAGTTCTCCATGCCCTTCCCCGAGTCACACTCCATCGTTTGGTCGAATCAGGCCCATTCAGGTAGAAGCCACCATACAGCCTGCCCCTGGTATCACTCATCCCGTACAGATCACCATCGATTCCGGGGCCTCCGGGAACTATATCGATATCACCCTAGCCCAAACACTAAACCTCCCTTTGATCAACAAACACCGACCCGAACCGGTTCAAGCAGTCGACGGGACTGAGCTTGTTTCTGGTCCCATCAAGCAACAGACAGCTCCCCTCGTCCTGACCATCCAATCGACCCATAAAGAAACCCTCCACTTCGATCTAATATCCATGCCCCAGTTTGGTATCATTATAGGCATACCATGGTTACGAGAACACAACCCGCATATCGATTGGGGAACAGGTCAGATTTATTTCGAATCCGAGCTCTGTCAGAACTTCTGTTTACCTGCAGACACAGGGACAGACACCCCAGCAGAGGCTCTTGGTGCGGTTGCCCAACTATCAATACTGGGCGACGTAATTCCCCCTGCCTCACACATAGTGGGTTTAGTCACCAATCACATTCCTGTAGTTTATCGTTATTACAGCATGCTATTCGATCAGGGCTCCTCCGAAGTACTCCCTCCTCACCGCCCATATGATTGCCCAATTGACTTGGTTCCCGGGGCTGTAGTACCCTCGGGCCGCATCTATTCTTTATCCATGTCGGAGGATCTGACCCTTAAAGAATACATCGATAAAGCGCTGCGCCTGGGTCACATACGACCGTCTAAATCTTCTGCAGCTAGCCCCATATTTTTCGTGCCCAAAAAAGAGGGCGACCTTCGCCCCTGTGTGGATTATCGTCGGCTCAATGCCATCACTGTTAAGAACAGGTACCCGATTCCACTCATCTCTCCTCTTCTAGACCGACTAACCCATGCCTCCATGTATACCAAGTTGGATTTGCGGGGGGCCTATAATCTCGTCCGCATCCGAAAGGGAGACGAGTGGAAGACCGCCTTCTGTACGCGGTATGGCCTTTACGAGTATACAGTCATGCCCTTCGGTCTATGCAACGCCCCGGCCACCTTTCAGCATTTCATGAATGACATCTTCTCGGGCATCTTGGACATGTTTGTGGTGGTATATCTAGATGATATACTCATTTATTCTCACACACTGAAAGAACATGTTCAACATGTACGAGAAGTGCTGTCCCGGCTGCGTCACCACTCATTGTTTGTGAAACCCGAAAAATGCTTGTTCCATGTAACTAATGTGGAGTTTTTGGGGTTCAACATTACACCTGGTGGTCTGGCCATGAATCACACCAAAGTACGGGCGGTCCTCGAATGGCCAACACCAAAAACCCTAAAATCCTTGCAATCTTTCTTGGGTTTCGCCAATTTCTATCAGCGTTTTATCTCTGGGTTTTCTTCTCTTGTGTCTCCTCTCACTTCCCTTACCAGTCCTCTTGTTCCGTTCAAATGGGAGGAGATGCACCAACAGGCCTTTGACGCTCTGAAGAATGCCTTCACCACTGCCCCTGTGCTCCAGCACCCCGACCCTGACCAGCCGTACGTTGTTGAGGCTGACGCCTCTTCCTTCGCATTAGGGGCAATCCTGTCGCAAGCCTGTCCCACAACAGGTCGGCTTCATCCTGTAGCCTTTCATTCACGCAAGTTTAACACCGCAGAAACCCACTATACCGTAACAGAAAAAGAGTTACTGGCGGTGATGGACGCCTTTCGTACCTGGCGTCATCACCTGTTGGGGGCCAAACATAAGGTCACGGTATACACCGACCACAGAAACTTGCAAGACCCTGAAATGCGTAAACAGTAGACAGGTCAGATGGCACCTGTTCTTCGCCGCTTTTGACTTTCAGATTAAACATCGCTCTGGCTCTGAGCATAGTAAAGCAGACGCTTTGTCTCGCTCCCCTGGGGGGGTTTCGTTGCCAGTATTTCCTGACACACTCTTGCCCCGGGGGCATGTTATTTGCACTTGTACTCCTCCTCTACCACTACTCGAGGATATTCGCTCTTGGGTCAAAAAACACCCCGATCTTTTGTCGGAATGGGATCCCTCCTTTCACAACGGTCTACCGTATGTACAGGACCGTCTAGTTCTCCCTACCACTGACACCAGAAACCTAGCCCTGGAGTGGTCACATGATGCCCCGGTCAATGGTCACCCAGGCCAGGCCCGCACCTTGGATCTCTTAAAACGCTGGTGTTGGTGGCCCTCCATGAGACGGGATGTGGGCTGTTACGTCGACTCGTGCTCAGTTTGTGCTCAGGGCAAACATCGTAGGGGTCGCCCGTTGGGACTATTGCGCCCGCTACCCATGCCACCAAAGCCCTGGCACACCCTGAGCATGGACTTCGTGACCGATTTACCCAGGATTCAGGGGTATGACACCGTGTGGGTTGTGGTCGATGTCTTCACCAAAATGGCTCGTTTTGTCCCTTGTCGTGGTGTCCCTTCTGCCCCTGCCTTGGCCAAACTTTTCTTTGATTCCGTTTTCTGCCTATACGGCCTTCCTTCTGTCCTGGTGTCCGATCGTGGTTCTCAGTTTACTTCCCGTTTCTGGCGTGCCTTGACCGCTCTGCTAGGTATCGATGCACGGTTCTCCTCCGCTTACCACCCTGAAACCGATGGTCAGACGGAAAGAACAAATCAGTCCATGGAGCAATATCTGCGTTGTTTGATGCTGCAGCAGCAGACGACCTGGTTGCAGAACATCCGTTATGCTGAGTTTGCCTACAACAACGCTACACACTCTTCCACGGGTTTTTCTCCGTTCTATGCCATGTATGGTCAGCATCCCCGATTCCTCCCTGTCCCTGACATTTCACCCTCCGAGAACCCTGCCGCCGCGGCCTGCATTCGGGATATGACGTCCCTCCATGCCCTGGTCCTCGTTCATCTGCAGGAGGCGCAGTCTTCCATGAAGGCCTCCTCGGACGCTAGGCGTACCATGGCGCCCTTGTATCCCGTTGGTTCTCGGGTTTGGTTGTCCTCCCGTCATCTCCACTTAAAGGGTTGTCGCAAGCTGTTGCCCTGTTTCGTGGGTCCTTATGTTGTTTCCCGGGTCATCAACCCGGTGGCCTATCGTCTGGTTCTCCCTTCCTCTTGGCGGGTTCATCCTGTGTTCCATACCTCCCTCCTCAAGCCCTGTCCCTCCTCGACGCGTCTTCGTCCCTCTCCTGCCCCTGTTTCCCTGGGGGTACCTGATGTTTTCGAGGTCTCGGACATTCTGGGATCCCGTTTTCTTAGGGGTCGCCTGCAGTACCTGGTCGATTGGTTGGGTTATGGTCCGGAGGAGCGTTCCTGGGTCTCTGCCTCGGATGTCCAGGCCCCCCGGCTGGTTGCTCAGTTCCATCGGGAGCATCCTTCGTGCCCACGAGGTCGTGGGCCTTTGGGGGGGGGCTCTGTCATGTCTTCGGTTCGTACCTCCGGCCATGTCCCGTCACCCGGCGCACACTCTCCTCCACCTGTCTCCCAGAACTCACGCAGGCAACCCGGTGTGGCTCGCGCGCTGGCGAAACAATCGCCATACGCCGTTCAGTCGCGCTTACGGCCGTTTCTCCATTGGCAGTTGCCATGGAGATTAGGCAGCCGCTCGAACTCTCGTACTGTGTTGGCCCGGTCACGTGACTCGTCCATACGGTCATGTGCCCCGGGTTCACGGTCACGTGGCTCCAGTCATTGTCACGTGACCAGGAAGGTAAACGGTATTTAAACTGGTCAGTAACTGTACTCCACGCTTCACAGCTGATTTCCTTGGAGACCCTGTCTGACGAACCTTCTCGTGTGTTACTTACCTTCTTGAAACCTCGCTCTTGCTTTTTGGACTTCCTTTGGATCACGTTTGGCTGCGGCGACTCCGGCTCCTCTGTTCAACACGGCTCTTTGACCTCGGACTGAATCACGGACTCCCTCTGGATCCTGCTCTTGTTCTTCCATTTATTCGGACGGCTCTTCCTGGCTTCAGACCCATCTCTTCTACTCAACGGACTCCTCTTGGATATCCCAGATCGCCTCGCTGCAACGTGGGTCTCACCTCCCAAGTGGTGGAACGTTCTCCAGGTGGAGACTGGCGAACTACAACTGGTCCTATCCGGTCCCTTGCCTGTGTGAGTCCTGGAACCGCCCTCCCTTTCAGGTTCAACGTCCTCTCCATCAAGTCCCCGGTAAGACCCCGATTGTTCTACTTGTTGTACCCTGCTTGCTTGGATTGTAATCATTGCCTTCTTTCACAGCTGCCTTGGGGTTCCTAGTACTTCGGTTCCGGCTTCGGATCTTCTCCACCTGTGGCCTCAAGGGTTGCACAGGGAGTGATAAGTGGTTCTCCCTGTGCGGCACTTGGGGACGGAGGTCTCCTATATCTTCACGACTCTCAACGCAGAACAGATTCAGCCAAGTTTTAAGCAAATGTCAAGTAGAAATAACCAACATGCATGCAGTGCAGCAAGGTAGCAAAAAAAAAAGGAAAAAAAAAGATATATATATATATAACAGGGCATGAGGTAGTAGTGGTTAAGTTTCCCAACACATATGAAGAGCACTTTATGGGCAGCTTATACCTCTCCCCCTTGGTCCCCCTCCCCCCCAGGTGAATCCTCACCAAGCTTTTCAAGGAAGGTATATGGTCCCCTCGGATTGAATCTGCGAAGTTTGGTGAGATTTTATACAGGGGAGCAAAATTATGGGGGGGGATCCCAAACTTTGTGGTTTTCCTCAGATGTAATGGAAGCACATTGCTGCTCACGCCTACAGCCCAAACCGCTGGATGGATTTTCAGCAGATTTGCACCAGGAGCGGCTGATTGGTCCCAAAAGCGTACTTAAATTAAATTTGGTGTAAATCCATCCAGTAGTTTTTTTTTAAAATGGCCAAAAAGTAGTTAAAATAAATTATGGAAATTTGGGTTCAGTCCGCAGACTCACTTTCCTGTTCGGTTCGCGGACAGGCCCCTGATTAGTCTAGGGGCCGTTGTGATGTCCGCGGACATCAAATGTGCCTGCAGATTGGTTCATAAAAAACATGAGGTGCATTGAAACTTTTGAAACGCTCACCATGTTGGATTTGCGGACATCCACTGTAAAAACATAATAAAAAACAACATTGCACTTTTCAAACGAATGAAACAATCTCTGGGGAGGTGAGGGTTGTGTATGGGATGGGATATGGCCATAAAAAGCCAAAAAACAGTTGTTTTTCATCTCCGAAGTCTGCAACCAGTTTGGATGTTCGGGGACAGCTATGTGATGCTCGCGATCATCTCAGATGTTCGGGGACAGACATACATATTTTTGCATTAGAGGGTTGGTGAAAATCAGTTTTTGGATGGCTTATAACTTTGGAGTCACTCAATGAAACTTTTTGCAATACCATGTTGGACCTGACCCTGAATGGTTCTGCAGAGTTTGGTGCTGTTTCGCCAAGAGGGAGCAAAATTACAGGGGTCAGGGGGTGGGGGCAAAATATTTGAAAGGCTTATAAATGTGCCATTTGACAAATCTGCACAAAGGTTTGGGGAAAGGCTTAAGACCCAGATTTGAATGTTTCTGCAAAGTGTGGTGGGATTTTGTCAAGAGGTGTCAAAATGAGAGGGGGGGTCCCAACATTTTTGGATGACTTATAACTTTGTTACCGTTTGACGAATGTGCACAAAAGATTTCAGAAAGATGATAGACCCAACCTTGAATGTTTGTGCAAAGTCTGAATGGATTTTGTCAAGTGGGGGCTAAATTATATGACTATTTTATGTACTGTGAGAAACCTGAAGGTGTCTCACTTACTAGTCCCCAGGGATATGTCATCCAGGTGGCCAGGACACGGCCATCGCTATTGGATCCAGTTCCTGGGGGTAGACCTGTGGGGGAGGATCACCTGGATAAGGGGTCTTTGAGGAGTGGAGGTGGGGCGCCTAAGGGTGAGATGCGGTAACCCCTTCCCTAAAACACCTTTTCCCCGTCCTACCCTGTAGGATATTCATAAGTTCTACCCCTCACCCCCTTTTCCAAAACAAACACTTTCCTACACTGTGACAGACAACGGATTAACACCCAAACCATTTACCTGACCTGTTCCATAACCATGATCAGGCAGAATCAGACAATTGATGATCACTACGCACACCTGAAGGCCCTTCCCCACAGAGATAAAAGGTGCAGCATGAAAGAGCACTTCGAACAAGGCTAAGCACACGAGGAAGCAGCTATTCTGGACCGGCAGTTCAAACGGAGAAGAAAGGCAACGAGACCTGATAGGACGACAACGAGGGAAGTGCCCTTGCCCTTTTCACCCCAGACCTGCAAAGCCTCTGTGAAATGAATCATAAGACCTGTATTTACAGCAGGCGTGTGGTCTAGCAGATGCCAACAGTGCACAGTGGCTTCCCGCATTGATAACCCAGGCAGGAAGGCACGCTGACTACTTTGATAACGCCCTTGACTCCAGAGACAAGACAAGCCAACGGGTTCAGCACAGCTGGTGAGTCAGAGAGAGCTGATAGCAAACCGGACTGTGTTGAGCACAAGGTTGCGAACGGCAACATAGTATTATCTTGTGAACAAAGAACGTATGTGTGTTTGAGCTTGGAAGAAAGTACAGTGAAGGACCAGCTGCAGAGTGGGTAGGCGCCACCTTAACACTCATTCAAAGGATTCTGGCTGCTCCCCTTTGTTGAAACTACAAGTACCAGGAGGTCCTCAGAGAGGCTGGCGTGAGGAGTCAGAGGGGTCATACAAGGGTTGAGTCAAACCCCTTGTACAATCGAAAGTCTCTGACGCATTGACAAGAAGGAATGTAAAGGGAAGCCTGGCTGAGGGCTTAAAGGAAAGCCTGACTGGGGGCTGAGATCCGGACTTGGGTAAAAGGAAGAACCTGAGGGGTCTAAAGGAACTGTTTATGTGAATTGTGGAAAGTGTGAACCCGACAGAGGGATGCCAAGAGAAAGCTAGGGGAAGGGAACCCCGCTTTCTGATGAGATTATGAATATTGTGAACTAAGGTAAGTGTGAATGCAATGGAGGGATGCCGAAAGAAAGCTACGGGAAGGGAACCCACGCTTTCTGATGAGAATGAGCAAATCATGAACTGTGTTAGAATGACTATGTGAACCCGACAGAGGTATGTCAAGGGGAATAAGGAGAGTGAATCCTGCATATTGATAAAGCAAAGTGAACTGTGTGTTTGGCAAATGTAACCCAGCTGAGGGATGCCTGCGAATTGTGGTGAACAGTAATACATCTGTGAACATTTTGTCGACAAGAGTGAACCCGGCTGGGGGTTGTCCACAGTGAATGGCTGTTTAAAAAGACATTGAGATTCTTGAATGGTGATATTGTGAAGGGAAGATCGTAGTGAACCCGACTAAGAGAGGCCCACGTTGTACAAGGGATCGGAGCCCGGCACAGGGGGATCCTAAGGCGAAGGGTAATCGCCCCATAAAGATTTATTGAAGGAACTTTTGTTTTTGTTGATTGTAACACATCAGGTCCTCTGAGGCAAGAGACTTCGTGTGAAAGAGACTTGGCCACAGAAGGCTCTGATATTTTGGAAATGAACTGTAACCTTGTTCCGTGCGAGACCTACGAGTATGCTGTGCTCAGGAGTTCCACCCTGTCCCGTGCTAAAAACGTGGGGAAGGGACACCCCAGCCATAGCATCCTGACTTATCATTTTGAGAACACTTCTTTCTTTTCTGATGAACATTATCCCACACTATTTTGTAACTTGGTGGTGTAGCTTGCTCCCATCTTAGATTTGGGTTTAGATAAGGCTTTTTTCTTGCTCATTTATACAGTTTAATAAACACCCTTGAACTGTGATCACTTGTGTCTGTTTTTACTTTGTCACTATGAGTTCCTTACAGTATGTACATTTTGACACTTTCAAAAAAATAAAACATGGACGCATTTGCAGCAAACTCATGCACGGAGCATTGGCAAGGACCTGAAAACATGGTTTTGAAAATGTATCTGCGTCTTATTTTTTTTAAAGTGTCATAATGTAGGTACAAAAAATAGTGATATACTTTTGGTGACTGGTGTATAGCCTGTGGCCATGGGCAGTGGGCATATTTTCCGAGTCATGGCAGCTACTGGCCATGACCACAAGGGACCAGCAATGGGGTCAAAATGGGTCTGGCCACTAGGGACCAGTTATGTGGTAACATTTTCTGAAATTGGGATAGGCTTGAATTAGAAAAACAATTCTGCTCGTGGTTACAGCCCGAAATGCTGAGCAGGATTGCATCAACAGATCGCTCTGACTACCGTTGCATACACTACAAGCCTTGGTGGGCTCCAAGACAGTGCTAATCAGCAGATAATTACAGAGCAGGCCGAACAGAATGTATATACATTTGTGATGTCATCTTTGATGTACTTGGTGCTAGTCTTAGCAGTGCACGGTGGTGGTGCGAGTTATGGCTGCTTACCTTACCATAACTAGCGAATTTCTGGGCGTTTTCAGTTTTACTTGTAACCATAACTTACATCCCTTTAACAAAGTTTTTTCACTAAATTTCATAGGTTTTTATTAGTGCAACTTAACCTTAACCATAACATCTCTTTAACAACTTTTCTTTTCACCGATATATTACATGGCCTGCGGTAGCGGCCATGTAGTTATGGTTAAGTTGCTAAACCCGTAGGAAGAGCACTTTTTGGGTGGCTTATAACTTTGCTCGCCCTGGACAAATCCTCACCGAACTTTGCAAAGAAAGTATATGGCCCGCTCTGAATTCTTCTGCAAAGTTTGGTGACGTTTGGTAAAGGGGGGACAGAGTTATAGGGGCGGGGGGTCCCAACATTTCTTTTTTTCCCATAGACACAGTGGGAAAAGACTTTGGTCACGCCTACAGTCCAAACCGCTGGATGGATTTTCACCAAATTAGTGGCAGGAGCGGCGGCTTGGTCCGAAAAGCGTGCTTTTGTTAATTTGGTGTAAATCCATGCAGTAGTTTTTTTTTAAACCACCAAAACGTAAGGCAACAAATTTAGTGATATCTATGTCCGCTCCGCAGACTCACTTCCCTGTTCGGTCCACGGACTGCCCCCGATTGAGCAGAAGAATTCCAGGACTTTTGCTTGGTCCGCGGACATCGGGACGCACCCAATGATTGGGTGGTGAGAAAATGTGAAATGCGTCGGTTTGCCTGAAACGCCCGCCATCTTGGATTCGCTGACTTTCAGCACGGACGGCGCGGTGAAGACAAAAAAGAAAGCAACATTGCACTTGTCAAACTCAATAAACGATCTCTGGGGATGTGGGAGGGATGAGGATGGGATAGGATATGGCCATAAGAAGCCAAAACACGGGTGACCCCCCGCCCCAACAGTCCGCAAACACTCCAGATGTTCTGGGGCAGGCCTGTGGTGTTCACAGACCCTTCCGATGTTCTAGGACATTCAGACCTATTTCTGCATTACAGGGTTGGGGGAAAAGCAGTTTTGGATGGCTTATAACTTTTGCGCCACTCAACGAAACTTCATGTAATTTTGCTATTGTATTCTAGAACTAATCCTGAGTGGCTTTGTGGGATTCTGTCAAGAGGGGGCAAAATTAGAGGGGGGGTCCCAAAATATTGCAAAGGCATATAAATGTGGTGTCATTTGACGAATCTGCATAACATTTGGCAAAACGATTTTTGATCTGGATATAAATGGTTTTCTAAAGTTTGGTGGGATTTTCTCAAGAGGGGTGAAATTAGAGGGGGATCTCAACATTTTTAGATGGCTTTTAACTTTGTTGCTATTTGACGAATGTGGACAACATTTTGAGAAAGATTATAGACCCAACCTTCAATGTTTGTGTAAAGACTGAATGGATTTTGTCAAGTGATGGCTAAGTCATGACTATTTTATGTACATACATTTTGGCACTTTAAAAAAACATGGGCGGATTTTGAGCAAACTCGTGACGAGCATTGGCAAGGACATTAAAGCATGGTTTTGCAAATGTGCCTGTGTTTTATTTTTTGACAAGTGTCGTAATTTAGGTATAAAAAATAGTCATATACCTTTGTTGACTGAGGTATAGCCTGTGGCTGTGGGCAGTAGCCAGATTGTCTGGGTCATTGCATAAGGTCATGATGCGGACAACCTGGCTACTGGCCATTACCGCTAAGGATGAAAAATGGTATTAAAGTGGCTATGTCTACCAGGGACTGGCTATGTGGTAAATTTATTCGAAGGTAGGATAGGTTTGAAAGGGAAAAAAGTGCTTGTGGTAATATGTTCATAGGGTTTTGCAGGCTGCTATGGCAAGGGAAGAGGGGCTGTGTACAGAGCCCCGCCTTCTCTTTCCATGTTAGCTGTCTTGGAAAAGGATTTTCCTTCCTGCAGCGGGATGCCGCAGGCGCGGCGTCCCACTATAGGAAGAAAAATCTATGTTTTAGCACCCTGGGTTCCTGCTTTTGCAACCAGGGGTGCTAATGTCATTTATCCCCCATTTCAGGGGCTGCAATGGACGATAATGGTCCGTAGCCCTCCTTATTTATTTATAATGCGCCAAAGCCTACAGACATCAGGCTGTGTGCTTACAGTATTTGTTGAGGAAAATGAGGTGGAGGAAGACAGCTTACTACTTGCTGAGAAAGGAACAACCTTTCTGAGAGTTATTGCGGTCATTGGATTTGGTGTGGCGGCACATGGAGGTGGTCCCGTATGTGTACTATCCAGGTAGTTTAAATTGTACTCGGTGCATTTCACTTTGGTAGCTTTAGCCTTTGATACACTCCCAACAGTAAAGAACTGGCACACTCTTGATTCGATCTTGGTGCTAGAAGCAGGCACTTCCTCTACCTCATCTTCTTGGTCCCCTTCATTGTCTTTGAAAGTACTGGGCTTTTTTTGTTGTGGAGGTCCTCCAGCTGGTGGTGGTGGTGGTTGCTCTTGGGGAGGAGGGATGCCAATAACTGATGTCATTTTTAAGATAAATAGCAGTTTTGATAACATTCTTCCAAGTATGTACTGTGTACTAGATTGGTAATGGATAATGAATGTGAAAAGGTTTAGGAGGTGTGCAAGGGAAATTTTGATGTTGAAAGTTCCTAGATGAGTAGAAAATGCAGTTCCGAACTGTCTTTGAAGCACAGATCCAATCACGAAGTGTAGACGCCTTTGCACACATCGCCATGCTGCGCGCAAGCTTATGCTCACGTGGCACTGTCAGAAGGTTTGCGATGAAGTCCGATGTTCCCGGACGTCTACGGATGCAAATTTATTTCTAAAAGTTGCAAAAAGTGTATAGAGGTGTTAAAAATGATGCTGCAAGGTGGGTGTAAAATGGATGCAAATATTGCTTATTGGCTTAGTATTATATTAGTAAGTTGTAGGAAAATAGCATGCACTGGTAAAAACCCATGAAATTCACTGAAAATAACTTTGTTAAAGGGACGTTATGGTTAAGTTGCACCAATAAAAACCTATGAAATTCAATGAAAAAACCTAGTTAAGGGGACGTTATGGTTAAGTTGCACTAATAAACACCTATGAAATTCAATGAAAAAACTTGCACTAATAAAAACCGATGAAATTCAATGGAAAAACATTGTTACAGGGACGTTATGGTTACAGGTAAAACCGAAAAACCTCAGAAATTTGCCAGTTATGGTAAGCTAAGCAACCATAACACGCGCCACCTTGTTACCAACATAATAAAAACAACCCCTTGTAGGTAGGGACTTTTCATCAACATTAATTTCACATGTGATGTCATCAGTGATGTCCTGGTGTTAGTCTTGGAAGTGCACGGTGGCGGCGTGAGTTATGGTTGCTTAGCTTACCTAAGTTGTTTCACTGAATATATATATATGTATACGCACGCTCTCTCTCTCTCTCTCTCTCTCTCTCTCTCTCTCTCTCTCTCTCTCTCTCTCTCTCTCTCTCTCTCTCTCTCTCTCTCTCTCTCTCTCTCTCAATGAGAATAGAGCAGTTACGAGATTTTCAAATCAATCCTGTACACTGTTAAAATAGCATGGCTAGGAAGCCATGCAGTGAGGAAGCACTGAGAAAAGTTCCTGCCTGATCCGTGCCAAAGAAGTGGATACCAAACAATGTTTGACCCAGGAGAGTGGCGCTTAAACGGATAACAATCAATGACTACAGGGGTGAAGTGTGGAAATGGTGGGAACACGCTGTGCAGGGAACGAGCCCGCCAACAAGCACTTAAATGCCCACACGCAGGCAAGATGGCGGCCAAGACACACAGCAATCCCCTCCGGACTGCCAGCGGCAACTAAGCACAGAGGAGCGTAAAGGCAGTGTGCTACGGACCAGACGATGGCTGCGATGACCCGGAGCGGCGGCCGTTAAGACAGCACACAGAGGAGCAACTGAGTGTGGCGGTATGGTGAACGGAAGCGAGCTCCGAGGCAGAATAAAACACAGTGCGCAGCAGAGGTTGGTTTCTGCAACTTGCGCAGCAGACAACTCCCCGTACACCGCAGAGGTGTACAGCAGGAAGCGGGCGTGCTGAATGGCGCCACATGGTGGGGTGCCTAGCGTGAGAAGTCGGAACAGACCAGAGGACTCTGCCACCTCGTGATACGCAACAGCCGGAAGAAAACAAACCTGCCTTACAGCACAGAGAAGTGCCCAGACGGCACAGATTGTGAATTGCAGCAGAATCAAGCATGACCCAAGCAAGATCCAGTGATCCAGGGAGTTGCTGGGACAAGCTGTGACTTAAGCAGCACCGAGGAGGCCTATCAAGTATCTTTAGCCTGGGCTAGGAAGGTGATATATGGCAAAGTGCAGCAGTAAGGAATGGCACTATACTGCAGCGTTGACCTTACCCTATAACAGCCCTGGACAAAGGAGCAGAATTGAAGGGTTAATAGGCATGACACAGCAGTCCTGACACGTGCTGCGAAAGGGGCCATATGAGGAGCACACATGCTACCATCCACTCCTGACCCACACTAGGCGTAATAAAGTAAAACGCAATGCGGACTGGTGTAGGAAGACTTTAACATATGCAAAATGCGCAACCAAACTGGCGGAACGCAAGAAAAGTATACTATAGATGAGGCAACACAGAGGCGGACAGTGCCATTTCCTTGTGAACACCCCCTAAAGGGGTGCAAAACATGAGCAGGGCGCTGTATTCCACACAGGAGGAACAGACGCACGCTGTTGTGTGTGCCCACAGGCGCAAACTGTGGGCTTCTGTGGAGCGCCCACCTGCACTACACTGAAGCCTGGGATACAAGCAGCAGGCTAACCAATCTCGAACACATTAACATCGCCACCGAAGAACAAGTTCCATAATAACAAAACAGGCACATATGGCGGACAAAACATCTAAAGGCAAATCTAGACAACCTATGCTAGATACATTTATGAAGCCAATGAACAACACAACGTCTACGACAATGGACCCAACACAACAGGAAGAGCTAGCGCAAGAGAAGGCAATCAGCGAGTACTGGCAGCCACAGCGGCCCTGAAAATTGTGCTCGAAGCCAAAATGGATGCCATCAGCATTGATGTTAACCTACTGCGGCAAGACGTCAGATCATTAGCTGAACAAAGAGTAAATCTTGTGAAACAGGTTGCAGAGAACACAGTATGCCTGAAGGAATCCGCAAGGGATGTAATGATATTACCACAACAGATGAGGAACTTAGAAGGAAGGGTGGAAGATGCAGAGAGTAGTGCTTGAAGGAACAATGTCAGAATCATAGGCCTTCCTGAAGGCGCAGAGGGAATGAACCCTATGAACTTTGCTGAAAACATGTTGCTGTAGGAAGTTGGCCCTGGCTCCCTATCCAAAGGTTTTAAAGTGGAATGAGCACATAGATCTTTGGCCACGAAGCCACCACGACCAATTATAGCTTGAATACTGAACTATAGAGATAGGGTGAAGATCCTAGAATATTTCAGGAAAGACGGCAGCATACGGAAAGCATCTGCGACAATCACTGCATACCCTGACTATACCCTACAGGTGCAAAAATGGCTGTATTTTGCCTCTGTTAAAAAGGGACTCCAAAACGCCAATCTCAGATGCATGTTGCTGTACCCTGTGAAGCTGAAGATCATACGAAACGGCCAGACCATCTTCTTCGAGACCCCCGATGAAGCGCATAAATGTTTAGACAGAGAAAACCTCCCAACAGGGACGAAGGACCGAACAATGGACACAACGGATCATGGAATGGTTACATAATACGCGTGGACAGGAACACGCATACCCACATGGGACTCAAACGCAAGAAGAACAACCCACACAGGAATATTTGGCAACATTTTATTGATAAAGAGCAGGGGCGATGTTGCAGGACCAACACAGTCTTCTAGAAGTCAAGAGCATACTGCGAGAGCAACCTCCACCCACGTTAGGTGTTAGTAGACAGATGCTAGCTGTTACGTATCCGCCCGCTGCGCTCCGGATGCCAAGAGTCAGGAGAACTGGGAAAAGAGCAAGAAGCTGGGATGCCTGAGAACAAAGGTACAGAGCTGGGCAAATGATGGGGGGGGGAGGGAGTAGGGGTAGCTGGAACTCAGCCTATGTCGTCACATATTATATGAGTGCCTGCCATGTGAAAAATGCAAGAAAACACAGTAAATGTTACATATGACGGAGACGCTTAATATAGCCTCCTGGAACGTCAGAGGACTTAATAGCTACATCAAAAGAAACAGGATCTTGACATACCTGAAATGCCAAAGAATATAGTGCTCCTGAAAGAGACACACCTCACGGTAGAGAGACAGAAGGCCCTGGTCACCAAATGTGTTGGTGTGGATAGCGCCGACTGTCCCCTTCCGGGACCTTAAGACAATTGGGAATAAGGAAGGTAGGATGATTACAGTACAAAGGTTTCTTGAAAAAAAAATAAGTGTGCATTATTAACACTTATGCACTGAACCATGATACTCCAGCCTACTTCGGAGCATTGTACCCCCAAGATCGGCCCATATAGAAGCAGCACATTAATATTAATAATTGTACATTAAATCCAAAGCTAGGCAGGTCAAACAACAAGCTCATGCAGCTGGCCCCAGCAGCCCTGAACACCCTACTACAGGGGTTTAACTTGACGGACATATGGAGGACTCCTCACCCACAGGTTCACCGATACTCCCATTACACAGCCCCAATAGACTTGCTCACCAGATTAGACTACGTCTTTACAGGAGCATTAACGTTCAGTGAATTCACGACCGCAGAACACAAAGCCTGGGTGCTACCAGCCACGCTCTGTTAATAGTCAACTGGATTGTCCCCCCCCCCCCACACCACTTTTAGAACATGTATTCCAACCTGGAAACTTTTAAGTAAATCCCTGAAAGATGGGGGATTCCGCGACCACTTGAGGATGGGCATTAAAGACTACTTCACACATAACACCGGAAGCGTGAAATCTGCAGGAACGTTATGACAAGCCTTTAAGGTGGTAATCAGGGGTGTAGCAATAGCCGAAGCTGGTGGCATACAAGTGTCAATAGAGACAGACTTAGCTAAAGCAGAAGCTAGGTTACAAGAAATAGACAAAGCAGGTGGCATAACTAGCGACCAAGCTCGCAAAGCCAGCTGGCTGAAACATGAATGCCTAAAACATTGGGACAGACTAGGTAAACTAAATTATTTGAAACACATAGAAAAGCAACATGACGAAGGCGACAAACCAGGACTCCTCCTGGCCTGGCTATATAAAAGCAAAACTAAGCGCAACTCTATTACTGATGAAAATGTGGAACAGTGCAAGACGCAAGTAGGTATAAATAAATGCTTCCTAGATTATTACAAAAATCTATATGCGGAGACATCAAGTATACAACCCTTAGAGATAGACAAGGCGCTACCACAATTAGACCTCCCGAAATTAGAACCAGAAGTGGCAGCGCGACGTGAGGCCCCCCCATAACCCTAGAAAAACTGGAAGACACCATCAGAGGGCTCTGCACTGGGAAAACGGCAGACACTGATGGGTTGCCCAGCGAATTTTACAATGAATACAGAGCAGAAATCCTGTCCCCTCTACTGGCGATTAATTTTTAATTAAGCATTTGATATAGGATGCTTGCCGGAAACACTGAGAGAATCGATCATCATACCACTGCTTAAACCAAATAAACCTGAGTCAGACTGTGGATGATATAGACCGCTGTCGCTGTTAAATCAAGATAGGAAAATGCTGATGACCCTACTGGCCAATAGGTCAAAACCAGTAATAGATGGATTCATACACCCAGATTAGACTGTCTATGTACCAAACAGAAATATTACTTGTAACCTGCGGAGGCTGCACCACATTATTGATCACATGAGAGACAGCCCTAACCCATATGCAATAGCTTCAATAGATGCGATCAAAGCATTGGACTCAGTCAGATGGCTATGGTGCATAGCCACACTAAAGAAATTTGGCATGGGAACTGCGTATATCAAATGGGTGCATTTACTATATAGCACACCGGTGACAAGGGTAAAAACAGGCCACCAAATCTCAGAAAAGTGGGTCCTGGAGAAAGATACGAGGCAAGGTTGTCCATGGTCTCCCATGTTGTTTATCTTGGCATTAGAACCCATGGCAGCATACCTCCATAAAGAATACCGGGAGGCGGGTATAAAGGTGAATGGCAAATGGAACCTGGTTCCCCTATATGCAGATGACATGCTCTTGTACTTGCAACACCCAGAAACGAACTTACAATACATACTGGACATGCTTGAGCATTACGCAGACCTCTCGGGCATTACAGTCAGCAAGCAGAAATCATGCCTGTATCCCTTGGCAAGAAATAGAAGTAATGCAGTGAATGCATTACCGACACTTCCGGTGAGATGGGAGATAGAAACATTCAGATACCTGGGGATGGACCTCTATCACAACCCCAAAACAGAGCACACACAAAATACACAGAGGGCGGTAGACAAAGTAAAAAAGTCAATGGAGTAATGGGCTAAACTGCCTCTCTCATTGATGGGTAGGGCTGCGCTAGTAAAGATGGTGTTCCTCCAGAGACTTCTGCATTATTTCACAAACAACCCGTACGATATCCCGCATAACTTTTTATTGAAACTAGACACTGTGTGTCGGGAGTTCCTGTGGCGCAGTACAGGCTAGCATTAGCAAAACTGTAGAAACCACATAACCAAGGGGGCATCAAGATGACCAACTTTGATACATATTTTGTTGCATGTCAATTCAAATTTGTCACAGGGTGGTTATCCGACGAACAAACTTTATACACTCCCTTGCTAGGGCCTGCATGTGCCCCCTTCTTCTTGAAAGAGGTGGTATGGATACCCGAGACACAATTTGATAAGCCTCCACTTCTATTGACATTAGGGAAAAAAACATGCCAAAACGCTTGGTGTCTATTAACCCTACTCACCCCAGATTTCACTGCTAACGTTAGTAGGAGAAGTAGTGCAAAATAGGATACAGCTGAGAAAATACTGGGAACCTCAGGGGGGGCGGCAATAGGAGACTTGCTACAAGACGCAAAGCCAGTTGACTTTTTCACACTTACAGTACAAATGCGATTATACAAGGGGCAACACTAACTTTATGCCACTTTACTCAAGAGTCTAAAGCAGAAATGGACAAGTAGGTCGGGAGAGTTAATACAGAACGAAGTGTTGGGAACATTATGTGATATATCAGAAGAGGGTCACACAGTATCGAGACTGTATGAATTGATTATAACCCAGCCTGGAAAGGAGTCAGAGCAGACCCGGCAGCGTTGGGAAGAACTACAAATACCAATTGCGGACAAGGAATCGAGCAAAGCAATAGCCTACCATAAAACAGTATCTAGGAACACGAAACTCCAGCTAATACAATTATATGTGACACACAGGGCCTACCTAACCCCTCCGAAAATAGTGAGCTTTAACAAAGCAGAGGAACAGCAATGCCCAAAATGCAGGCAGGTGAATGTAATATAAGGAAGTGTAACTGGTTGATGCCTTGCTCTGCCCAGGTGGGTACAGTAATATCAAAGAATGCCAGTGAGCAAGGTCATGAAGATCTACCTGCTGAAAAACGACCAATGCAATCCTGGCTAGGTCACCGCATGTGTTGGTGGACACAGAATTATGACAAAATCTGTATACTGCAGTTCGAATTTATTTTGAGTGCAGTTATTGTAATAATACACTTACATTTTCAAGAACATAGGACATTCAACATTTAAGACATACCGAGTGTAGTACCTGAGTTCAATAATTCAAATGGTAAATATTTGTAAAACCAATTTCTTGTGTTTGTACATTCTCTACAGGTTCCTTGGGAATGAAGCTAGAGAATTTAGTGGAGTCATAATCAGGTAAATAGCCCATGAGGTGTGGGCATAATGAAGAGTTGAACAACAACATATATAACATGTCAACACAACAGTGTTTCGGCCATTTTGTGAGGAGCTAGGTGAGCTCTAGTGGTGTAGGCCTTCATCAGGACAAGAGTTTCTTGGGAGATGGGTATCCTACGTAGTCTGTTGGAGTAAAACAGACAGAGAGTATGTGAGGATATGGTTGGTCGAGAAATCTAGCAGTAGACATGTAAGTAAATACTCAAACAAGGGGATGTCGGTGCTTACCGGATCCAAAGAGCACATTGGCTAAGGGCGTGTAAGTGTCCAAGTTCACTTCAAAAAGATGGAGCCTTCATCTTGTGCAAACGCGGTTGTTCCTGTCAAGAAGATAAGGGAATGATCAAAGGGCTATGACTAGCTTTGGCGCAAAATACAGGTGGTATAGGCCAGTGTCTTACCTCTAAAGCCAGTAGTAATTAGTCAACAGGTCGTGGTAAGAGTGAGGGTTGAGGTCCAAGTGGGATCCTTGCTGTGGATAATTAGAAATTAAAGGAACTCAAAGGCGGTCAGCGGACCCGTGTGCTCAACAAGAGTATGAATGTGTCAATTTAAAAGGGACCAAGTCGGATAAACGCATTCAAGGTGCAATTATGGCGGCAAGGGTCACTGGGGTGGTACGAGGTTAAGTTTTCTCACGTCGAGTGGACATGTGAGTGAGCCCAAGGTGACTTATGAAGGCTTTGGATGGTATATGGAGCCCCAACGTGGCGAGACTTACTCCCGTGTGGGAATAAGAGGGGCAGAGTGCATGGTCTTTAGTTCGAACATACTGTAAAACTGGTGTGGTGCTGAGCCAGGAAAGCCACATTAAGTGCGACATGCTGTGCCTATGGCGTGGTGGAGCCCAAGGTGACTAATACAGGCCAGTACGTGGAGTGTTACCGTGGCAAACTCACACCCGTGTGGATATATAAGGGGCTGAGTGCACGGTCACATAACCAAAGCATGGTGTGCATCTGGCACGGTAGTGACCAGTGCTGTCATACCAAGCAGAACGTGTTGTGTAAATGGTATAGTAGAAGCGAGAGCGTGAGGTGCGCGTGCAGTGAAATGGCTTACCTATTGCGATCTCGATGAGCTGCAGTAAGGGAGCTGCCGACGGTGCAGTGTCTCAGAAGCAGCGTGGCTGCAAGTGCGTGCAGGAGTCATGGCAATGGTCCAGTTAAAAGGCGGCGGCCATTGTGGGAGGTGCGTAAGCCACTGCCTGTGTCTAGTCGGGCGGTATTGTCAATAAAGGACATGTAATTCAGAGAGTCAGTCCACTGTGGGGTATGGATGAGTCATGGTACTAGTGACACCAGTGGACAGTGTGTACAAGGCGCTCGCTGAGCAACAGGCAGTCAGAGCAGGCACTCGTTCATGTGAATGACATGCACATGTGTGACACATATGATGTGTCACATTTGGGAGAAAGACTCTGGTGTTATGCGGTCCAAAAATCTTCAATAAATTGGAGTGAATGGACCCATGGGAGTATATGATTGTGTGTCCATTATAAAAATGTATACAATCTGGAGCTCTTGGTGCTCTGAAGTGTAGAATGTAAACAGCCACCGAGAGACCATGGTTGGTGGTCGTTCTGACATATGTATGCATTGAATGACAGTAATGGTACAGATTTGTTCAACAATCATGCAAAGAATGGACCAAATGTGAAGCAGTCGTTTTACATCATTTTACAAAAAATGCTTCCACTCTACAGTGATGTTTAAACCTTCTTTTACAGTGCGAAGTTTGTGGCCCCACTTCTGTTCTAATCGGGTCAGAGTTTTATCAATGTCTCCACCTCCTTTGGTGGTACTCACTTTCTATATTACGCACCACTTTATGTCCATGTTGGTGTGGTTTTTCTTGATATAGTGTTCGACTAGTGGTTTGTCTAGCACCTTGTTTTTAATACATGATCGGTGCTCTCTGATTCTGGTTTTCACTGCTCTCATGGTCTTCCTGACGTATAACAGTCCACAGGCGCATACAATGGTGTATATCACTTGCTTCGTGTTACAGTTGGTGGGATCTTGTAAGGTCCAGGAGATATCTTTGTGTGTGAAAACGTTTGTAGTCTCAGTGAACTGGCAAGCTGTGCATTTCCCACAGCGATAGTGGCCTTGCACAGGCAGCAAATTCCAAAGAGTGTTGGGTTGTTTGGGTGGTTCTAGGAAGGTGTGTACCAGTGACTCCTTGATATTTCGGTTTTTCTTGAAGGCAAATAGCGGCACTTTCTGGAGAGATCCAGTGTCTTTAATTATAGGCCAATGTTGTTTGATGGTCTTCTTAATCAAGTTGCTGAGGGGACTGTAGGTTGTTACGCAGACCAACCTGTCCAGTTGTTTCCTGGTGGTTTTGGTGAGGCAGACAGTGCGGTCGGTGTTAGCTGCTCGTTTGCTGGCGTGTCTGACGGATTTCCTCAGGTATCCCCTGTCAAGCAGACGGTTTTGCAGATATGTAGCGTGTTTGTCGTATGTGTCACGGTTGGTGCAGTTCCTCCTGATCCTCAGGAATTGCCCATAGGGCAGGTTGTACTTCAAGCTTTCTGGGAGATAGCTTCCGAAGTGTAACAAGGTGTTACGATCGGTGGGTTTACGAAATAGTTTGTTTGTAGGTGGTCACCTGACCTATAGATGTGTAGATCAAGGAAGTCAATGCCATGAAAGTCCCAATGCATGGTAGATTTGATATGTAGGTTGCATTGGTTGGAAAACGGACAGGTCTTGTTGATCACCCTGCCAAATCAGAAGAACATCACCGATGTATCTTTTCCAAAGTATGATGTTGTCTTTGTAGGGATTAGTTGCTCCCATGATGTTTTCTTTTGCATAATGTGCCATGTACAGGTTGGCAATATCTGTCATGATGCCTACCCCCGGGCCTCCGGATCGAGTCCATCAGCCCCGGGAGCAGGCATCCAGATACTCATTAAAACCCCAACAGCCCCGGCTGTGGGCTGTTTGGATTCAGTCCTGGCGCCTTAGGCCCATCATAGAAATCAGTCCTGGCGCCATAGGCGCCAGGCTCATAGACTTTACTTACCTTATGCAGACCATGCTGCAAATGATTCCAAGCCAACGTGAGGATTGGATGGGACTATTTTATTACAGGGACTATTTTTCACTCGGGTGTGGTTCTGGGGAACTTCTTACCTGGGACTACTTTGCAGGCTATTTAAACCACGCCCGAACAGCAGCCCATGCTTTGCGTTATTCTGCATCCAGCACCGTGACGCTCACCGTGTCTGCAAGTCAGCATCCAGTCTTCTGCCACGCCCGCCTCGAATCCGGAGCTCCGAGACAAAAGGCAAAGAAAGGAGAAGAGGTTAGAAAGGAGAAGAGGTTAGATCCGACATTATTTGATTCCTTACCTGATTCCGGACCCAGCACATCTCCGAGCCTGGAAAGGACATTATTTCAGCATGCGTCGCTTCACCAGCAGCAGCGCCGCGTTATACTCACCAGTCCACCACATCTTTCGACTCGGCGCTGCCTCCATCATTTTCTTCATCGAAACCCAGCACCTGGGGGGAAAACAAAAGGAATAACAAGGTGAGCCGAGAAAACCAACAAGGACAATCTCTTTGCCACCATAGGCTTACCTGCTTTACCACCAGAGGTATTATTCTTTAATTCGCCGCATCTTCCTATGCCGCACCTATAAAGGGAGAGAAAACAGCAAGTTAAACTCATGCAACTTTTACCGGACAGTGTTTGGTAATACAGACTCTTACCTGAACGCCATCAGCTCCCTCCAGGCAAAATTCTTTTGGACCCAGCTGCAACCTAACGAGTGAATGGAGCAAGAGTGAACATCGGACATATTGAACTCTTTGAACTTTATAGACACTGGAGTCAATATTCCTCCGGAACTCCTCCAGTACCTTCAACCCAGTGAAGTAACTGGTATCTACGCACCCCTGCATGCCATGCAGGATGGAGAGCTCATCATTTAAAAACATAAGGTGAGGTTACCAAAAGGGAATATCGGAGGTGATTAGTGGGGAGAACGAGAACTGTTGGGGGGCCATCACTAAAGTCCACGGGTGGCTAAATCCCTTTCTCCACTTGCAGGAGAATATTTCTACGAGTCCAGCAGACAAGATTAGGCGGGCCAGTCCAGACTGTCATCTCTTCACTACGCATCACGTTGGTGGAGACCGCAGCTGTCCGGGTCCGATCGACGCCCCTGTGGGAACCAGGTGAGCGTAACAATATCAGGTGCAAAGGTGGCCCCCATGCTGACCCCTTTGACTTGCTTGTACAATTGGCTTCTTGTTGAGGGATCGAGGTGTAGAGGTTACAAAAGGTTTGAGAAAAAAGTCTGTGTAGATGGACAAAGGATTTTTTAGGCTTTTTGTGAATCTTCGGCAGTATGTAAAATGCCTGAATAAAGCTCATCCGCGGATTCCGACATTTTACATACTGCCGAAGATTCACAAAAGCCTACAAAATCCACCTGGAAGACCCATTGAATCGGCGTGTGATTCTATCTTCGAACCTTTGTCCATCTACACAGACTTTTTTCCCAAGCCTTTTGTAAACCAAATAAACTCCTACCTCAAAGACAGCACTGATACCGCCCTGATGCTGGGAACAATCAACATGGAACCAGATTACATCTGAGCTACCTTAGATGTTGAGGCCCTCTACACCTCGATCCCTCAACAAGAAGCTTTGGAGGTGCTAAGACTTTTGCTGCACAAAAGAAACAACATCGAAGCCGTCCCCATCAACTTCATACTAGAGTGCGTGAGACTGGCTATGACAGAAAATCTATTTTTATTCAGAGACCAACTGTACTTTGGGAAAAGATACATCGACGCGTTCTTCTGATTTGGCAGGGTGATCAACAAGACCTGTCCGCTTTCCAGCAATGGCTCAACCAATGCAACCCACATATCAAATTTACCATGCATTGGGACTTTCATGGCATTGACTTCCTTGATCTACACATCTATAGGTCAGGTGACCACCTACAAACGGAACTTTTTCGTAAACCCATCGATCGTAACACCTTGTTACACTTAGGAAGCTAACCCAGAAAGCCTGAAGTACAACCTGCCCTACGGGCAATTCCTGAGGATCAGGAGGAACTGCACCAACCGTGACACATACGACAAACACGCTACAGATCTGCAAAACCGTCTGCTTGACAGGGGATACCTGAGGAAATCCGTCAGGCATGCAGGCAAACGAGCAGCTAACACCGACCGCACTGTCTGCCTCACCAAAACCACCAAGAAACAACTGGACAGGTTGGTCTGCGCAACAACCTACAGTCCCCTCAGCAACTTGATTAAGAAGACCATCAAACAACATTGGCCTCTAATTAAAATAACTGGATCTCTCCAGAAATTGCCGCTATTTGCCGTCAAGAAAAACCGAAATATCAAGGAGTCACTGGTACACACCTTCCTAGAACCACCCAAACAACCCAACACTCTTTGGAATTTGCTGCCTGTGCAAGGCCACTATCGCTGTGGGAAATGCACAGCTTGCCAGTTCACTGAGACTACAAAAGTTTTCACACACAAAGATATCTCCTGGACCTTACAAGATCACACGAACTGCAACACGAAGCAAGTGATATGCCCCTGTGGACTGTTATACGTCGGGAAGACCATGAGAGCAGTGAAAACCAGAATCAGTGAGCACCGATCATGTATTAAAAACAAGGTGCCAGACAAACCACTAGTCGAACACTATATCAAGGAAAACCACACCAACATGGACATAAAGTGGTGCGTAATACAGAAAGTGAATACCACCAAAAGAGGTGGAGACATTGATAAAACTCTGACCCGATTAGAACAGAAGTGGGTCCACAAACTTCGCACTGTAAAAGAAGGTTTAAACATCACTGTAGAGTGGAAGTATTTTTTGTAAAATGATGTAAAACAACTGCTGCACATTTGGTCCATCCTTTGCTGTGTTTGCCACGCATTTTGCATGATTGTTGAACAGATCTGTACCATTACTGTCATTCAATGCACACATATGTCAGAACGACCACCAACCATGAGCCCTCAGTGGCTGTTTACATTCTACACCTCAGAGCACCAAGAGCTCCAGATTGTATACATTTTTATAATGGACACACAATCATATACTCCCATGGGTCCATTCACTCCACATTATTGAAGATTTTTGGACCGCATAACACCAGTGTCTTTCTCCCCACTGTGGCACATCATATGTGTCATACATGCGCATGTCATTCATATGACCGAGTGCCCACTCTGACTGCCTGTTGCTCAGCTAGCGCGTGGTACACACTGTCCACTGGTGTCACTAGTACTATGACTCATCCATACCCCACGGCGGACTGACTCTCTGAATTATGGTCCTTTTTTGACAATACCGCCCCGACTAGACACAGGCACTAGCTTAGGCACCTCCCACAATGGCCGCCGCCTTTTAACTGGACCGTTGCCATGACTCCTGCATGCACTCGCAGCCGCGCTGCTTCTGAGACACCGCACCGCCGGCAGCTCCCTTACTACAGCTCCTCACGATCGCAATAGGTAAGTCATTTCACTGCATGCGCACCTCGCGCTCTCACAGATTCTACTATGCCATTTACACAGCATGTTCTGCTTGGTATGATAGCACTGGTCACTCACCATGCCAGATGCACACCATGCTTTAGTTATGTGACTGTGCACTTAGCCCCTCATATATCCACACGGGCGTGAGTTTGCCACGGTAACACTCCACGTACTGGCCTGTATTAGTCACCTTGGGCTCCACCACGCCATAGGCACAACATGTCCCACTTAATGTGGCTTTCCTGGCTCAGCACGACACCAGTTTTACAGCATGTTCAAACTACATGACCATGCACTCAGCCCCTCTTATACCCACACGGGCGTAAGTCTCGCCACTTTAAGGCTCCATATACCATCCATAGCCTTTATTAGTCACCTTGGGCTCACTTGCACGTCCACTCGACGTGAGCAAACTTAACCTCGTATCACTCCAGTGACCCTTGCCGCCATAATTGCACCTTGAATGCGATTATCCGACTCGGTCACTTTTAAATTGACGCATTCTGACACTTGTTGAGCACACCACTTAAGATCACCACAGTGGCTCCGCTGACCGCCTTTGAGTTCCTTTTATTTCTAATTATCCACAGCAAGGATCCCACTTGGACCTCAACCCTCACTCTTACCACGACCTGTTGATTAATTACCACAGGCCTTAGAGGTAAGACACTGGCCTACACCACCTGTATTTTGCGGCAAAGCTAGTCATAGCCCTTTGATCATTCACTTATCTTCTTGACAGGAATGACTGCGTTTGCACAAGATGAAGGCTCCATCTTTTTGAAGTGAACTTGGACACTTCCACACCCTTAGCCAATGCGCTCTTTGGATCCGGTAAGCACCGGCATCCCCTTGTTTGAGTATTTACTTACATGTCTACAGCTAGATTTCTCGACCAACCATATCCTGATATACTCTCTGTCTGTTTTACTCCAACAGACTACATAGGATACCCATCTCCCAAGAAACTCTTGTCTTGATGCAGGCCTACACCACTAGAGCTCACCTAGCTCCTCACAAAATGGCCGAAACACTGTCGTGTTGACATGTTAAATATGTTGTTGTTCAACTCTTGATTGTGCCCACACCTCATGAGCTATTTACCTGATTATGACTCCACTAAATTCTCTAGCTTCCTTCCCAAGGAACCTGTAGAGAATGTACAAACACAAGAAATTGGTTTTACAAATATTTACCATTTGAATTATTGAACTCAGGTACTACACTCTGTATGTCTTAAATGTTGAATGTCCTATGTTCTTGAAAATGTAAGTGTATTATTACACTAACTGCACTCAAAATAAATTCGAACTGCAGTATACAGATTTTGTGATAATTCTGTGTCCACCAACACATGCAGTGACCCAGCCAGGATTGCATTGGTCGTTTTTCAGCAGGTAGGTGAATGTAGACATGGTTCATATGTTTTGGGCCTGTAATAGCATACAACAATACTGGGAAGATATAACACAAATATTAGCCAAAGTAGACACAAATTTGGACATACGTTCTCCCAAGGCCTGCCTGTTGGCATCTTCCCACGATCGAAGCAGGCAAAACATATTAGTAAACTGAAAGATCTGGTGTATATCCTCGCTAAACGTAGGATTGCAACGAACTGTAAGACAGATAGGAGCCAGGAAGCACGATGGTGGTGGGGCAATCTCCAGAAATCGATGCTAGCTGAAATCTCAGTTAGGCAAGAAACAGCCCGCCACGTACATGAGGCGCAAAACACAGACTTCGAATCCTGGAGAGTAATGCTACAAGAACTATGGGCCTCAGCACACGACAATAAACAGACGGGAGATCCTAGCCAGTCACTTTTGCCTAGGTAATAATCATAGTAGAGATATTGGGTATGGACGACAAAGAATGGCGCAAGACGGCAACTTGGACACACAGGCTGACAGTGGGGAGGGAAAGGGAACTTGGGGCGTGAGAACAAGGGATGCAGACACAACATTTGCTTGGATTAAAAGTGCAAGAAAAAAGTGTATACAAAATGTTAATAAAATATATATATATGTTTTGAATAGCATGGCAAGCACATAAACAATGCATACAAATACCATTCAATAATGTAAACGCATGCTCTTAATCCATCTGATCTTTGTTCTGTATGAACTTATTTTTCGGCTGTTGTGCAAAATAAAGCATAAGATAATAGAACATCAGTAATACACTTTAAAAACTTGAATTTGCTAGAAGACCAATTCAATTCTATACCAGGCAAGGAATATGATAATGAATGAGAATTAACTAAGTTGCTGAGTTACTGGATATTAACATTCTTTCCAACTTAGATCTCGTCAGCCAGGCTCGGTGCAAGTATTTTGTGACAAGAGTTACCATATTTAAATCCCTAGTATTTTTGCAAAAAGATATCGCCACATCAACCCACCGAATGTTTGCCAAATTTAAAAGCAGGAGGAGGTATTTTATAACCTACACAGAATAATACAAATTAAAGTATTGTTTCCTCCGCTGCACCGCAAACCCTGGACGCAGGACCTTTTGAGTTTTGCCAGTTTTTAGTCAAACATGCTGCTTTCAAAATGTTGGAGCGGAATTGAATAAAAGTACCTGTGCAAACTTCAGGAATATAACGTCCAGATACTCCTCATACCCAAATGCATGTTGTGTGGGTATTGTCCAATTTGCCCTTATGCCAAAAATAGTTGTGGGGTGGGATAAGGGAATAGGTTGAGGTGGAGGGAATTGGGGCGGTGGGGTTCCAGGGGGTCTCCCCCGCATTAGGTGGGGTTGCAGGGGGTCTCCCTCCACAGTAGGTAAAAATAAATTAGGTACAAAAAATGTAGCGGAAGTTTTTTTAGGACAAACAACCCATATCAGTTGTGTGTACAGGTAGGGCTGCCCAGTACTTAACTACTATAATCAATGGAAGCAGTTCATCACCTGGTGTTCAAACAGGAATATCAGTCCTATTGACTGTGTTCCAGCAGATATTGTAACACGCTTGAGGTACCTCATTGGCTCACTCAAGTTCTCTTTACAATTCCCCTAAGGTCCACCTGGCAGTGCTTTCAGCATACACCACGTCACAACATAAGATGTCATGGTGAAATGTGTCTCTTATCAATGCATTTGGCGTCAAGCACATATACCCATCAATCACTCACCCTCTGACTGGATGGGACACAAAGTGCTACAAAACCTCCTTAAGGGCCCCTTTGATCCAATGCATAAAGCCCCTACAAGTGAGCGCACTTAAAATGCATTCCTGATAGCTGTCATATCCTCTAGAAGGATAAGTGAACTACAAGCCCACTGAGGCACAGAACCATTAGTGAGCTTTCAAAGTGGTTTTAAGAACACATCCATGTTTTTCACCAAAATATATTTCAAAGTTCCATGTTAATCAGTCCATCGAATTACCATCAATCTTTCCAAACGCAGAGTAGGGCAAAAAAGGTACTTCACACTTTCGATGTTCCAAGAGATGAAATGTTCTACCTTAGCAGGAACAAATATATTTATAAAGCAAGCCAACTCTCGGTCTCCTTTGTAACAGGTAGAGAGGGTGATCCAGTCACTTAAGCCTCCATTGCAAGATGGATTGTGAGGTGTATACAGCTTTGTTGCACTTTGGCTCATAAGACATTCCCATTCACTGTAAGTTCACTCGCAGCTAGGATGCAGGACTAACATTTATTGCAAATGTGCCGTTTGAAGACATTAGTAAAGAAGCAACATGGAGTTCACGCCACACGGTACTATTGTGTAGATATACAAGCAAGAGTTGATTAGGTAGGGTTGGGGGCTGCTATGCTGATATAACGGGACAGGCAAGCGTATACAGCGGGAGGATAAACAAGAAGGAAGAACAGACAATTTAAATAAGAACAACGGAACAGGAAGAAAGGGCAGAACATGACAGTGAACAGGAAGGGCTGGGGAGGCATTTACTGGACAACTGAGGAACTCCACTGGGGGTGTATACACGTCGGACTTAAGACTACCCAGAGAAATAGGGAGGTTCAGTACTTCTGTGCACGTTACTCTTACAGAAACTCACCCTGCAAGCCCATGGAAAGAGCTGCAAGGGTGGCCTCTGTATCTGGACCATAAGACACAAAGCAAGGAGTGTACTTAAGTGAGAAGTCAGTGTGGATCCAGCCAGAACATGCAATGAATGCCTTCTGTGTGAACAGAAAGCAACACGCTGTTACATGAAATACACTTCAGACTGCAGATAGGACGAGGAAAAGGAAAGGTCAGAAATTGTCTCCTATAGTATATTAGTCCATTTCTATATGGAGGAATACACAGAGGTGCATTGTGTGGTCACCATTAAACACTTAGCTGATAAGAACAATAATTCCAAAAAGAAAAGCAGGATGCAGGAATGAAAAGAACTGCAGCACAGAACTGGTGCAAGGTAACTGAGGCAAGGACCTGGTACAAGGCGAGTGAGTCAGATACAGGTCAAAGGTAAGTGAGCAAGGTAACTGGATCTAGGTTGGAAAGGCAGGCTGGAAAATTGGACTGGAAACACAGGACTTGAGCTAAGGGAAAAGGTACAAACAGAAGCAAGAGAAAGTAGTTTGACTAAGCACGGTAACGCTTGAGACTACGTAGACCTGAAAAAGCAAGAGAAGGAAGAGCAGGGAACAGAAAAGGAGAATGAAGGCAAACAACACAAGTAAAAGATGCTGGAAGATGCAGGGATGCAGCACAATAAGCTTGCTGCAGGAGTTTCAAGGAATCAGCACAAGAAACGGGCTAATGGCTGCTGGAACACAGCACAAAGGAAAGGAGAAAATACACTGGCAGCAGACAGAGAGGGAGGGGACTGAGCCAACAGTGGGACGGGCTGTGGAATTTGGAGCAAGGCAACACAGTAGCAGGGATGAGTCACAGGCAAGGCGCAAAGCAGAATCTTCAGCAAAGTAGAGAGAGATTGAAAAAGGGTTTCAGCTGTTCAAGGTTCAGAGTTCAATGCATGAACAGAAATCTTTAGGGCGTGGCAGCTTCTAATCATTGCTTGCAGGGAGGAAAGCCAGGGTGAAGCTGTATGATTGGGCTGGCCACAAGCATTCCTAAGTGTCATGAATGGAAATTCCTGGCATGCACTTTGGGCAAGAATACAGTGCTGAAAACCCCAGGGGTTTTTGTAAAGAAACAAAAGCAGAACAATTGCCATGGTGTTTGTGTGTTGCAGTCCATTGAAACATGCCCGTCTCCACCTTCAATTCACTATGAAATCAGTGTGCATGCAATTTAGTTCAAGAAAGATCCTGGATTAGGCTGCTGGATTTTTCAACTATCTTGCAGGTGCATTATGAGAAAGGTAGTCCAAGTTACCGGGAAATATATATCGGTGCAAGAAAAGGTTAAAGTGATTTGGGGTAATCTTTGGTGATGGCTGACAGTGCCCATGAGCCTGCTGACCCTTCCACCCAGAGGCAGTGATGCAGAGATTTGACAATTTGCAGGTGGGCCAACTTGTCTTGAACACTTTATTTGCTACTGTACCCTCAGCTTACACACCTGCGTCTTCTAGTAGTACTTGCTAGTATATGCAAAACATGTGAATCTAAGCAGATTCACAAGCCTCAGAAGACAAACATCATTTACCCAGTAATTGTCTTTCTATGGCTTGTATCTGCTTAGAATCAAATCCGCTCTTAAAAGCAAGGGCATAGCACAAAACACAACACTCAGTGAAACATGCATCATGCCAGAAATGCCACATTCTAAGGGCAATGATGCTTGAAGTTCATGGTTCCCTGTACAAGTAAGATAGGGATAGTGTGACAGGAACATCCCTGAAAATGCCAACCACTAAGCAGCTTGTGCAAGGTATGTGATTCTAAGCCAGGTGTCTGCAAACTTTGCCTCTCCAGAGGGTTTTACTACACCTTACACCAGCCCTAGTCAGCATAGTCAGTAGTGAGGAATCATGGAAGTCTTAGTCCAAAACATCTGGAAAGACGCAGATTGCAGACCCATCTTCTAAGTAGGTACAATTCACAGAAAGACGATAACTGTATAAGTATTGTTTGAGATATATATAATAAAGTGACAGCTCAGGGAGCGAACAATCACTTGAAATTTCCTGGTCACTTTATTCTTGTTACCAAAGGTATAAGGGCTGATTGAACTAGCAGTGATCAGGTTAGACTCTGTAAAACCCAGTCTGGTATCCTGCCAGATCCTTCACTACATTTAGGAGCTTCTTCAACAGTTCTTCAATCTCTCCCTCTTCGTTCAAGACAATCTTCTGTGGCAGTTAAACAGTCATGCATAGTCTATGGGATTTTACAGTATCTCGAACCCTTCTTTCATGGCACTTTGCTTTTTTCTTGACTGGTGCAAGTGATGTCAAGGCCTGGTTCTGGTCCTCCTGGACCCTGCTATAGCAGGTACCACCACCCCGGTACCTTATAGAGGTCAGGCATCAGACAGTCCACAAACAGTTGGACCCCAGGCTACTTTAACCTTTCCCCACCTACTTACTCTCAAAAATAAATATTCTTAACCAGGGATCACCTACACTAGTCTCTTATCACCGAACATCTTCCTGGTCCAGGTCTTAAAGCGCTGCACTCCCTTTTCTTTCCTTTCAGTCCTTGCTCCACTTCTCTCCTCCGGTCTTCTCCTCGCTCCAGCAGTCTGCCTGCTCTTATCAGCCTCTGCCTCTCCTAACTCCTCCTTTCCCCTCTGCCCTCTTTGATTGTATCCCTACTCTCCTCCCTCCACCCTTTCATGTTCAAAGATTACCCTAAAAGGGCAAGTCGCTGGTAAATTTGCCTGTAAGCTCTCTCGCCTAATTGAAATGCCTATTAGCTCCACTGTAACGGTGCTGGGATGACTCATGGTGCATTCCCGCAAGCTAACATCACTCATATATCTTCCACTCTCCTATAGCATTCACTGATGGTGAAATGTGATTTGCAGGACATCACCACCACAACCCATATTTCCTATGTTCCACAGAGTTCTCGTTGCGTGTGTCCTATTTCATAGGCAATGGTACCCGACACACGAGGCTAGGGATGGGATGGAGGCCCCGGGGAATCCCCTGTGTACCACCTCCAGGGTCAGGACCTCCCAGACCCCATCATCTCCTAGACTCCCACATATGGCATCACAATATTAGAGAGAGCGTGTGTGTGTGTATGTATATATCTATACTTGTGATGCAACTGGAAGCAGAAGAGAACTGGAATCCCAGCGCTTGTAGGTACAATTCAATGGACTTGAGGTTGACGGGGAGGTGCTGCGGGTGGTTGTGTCTGACAGTGGAGCCTCTGCTTACAGTTATATCCACACACACACACACAGGTTCAAATTGAGGGGAGATGGGGAGCCATTTAGCTCCTGCTTGTAGTCTGGAAGAGCCTGGTTAGCTTGACACCAACAGCTACTAGGAGCTACTTTTGGCTCCCCAAGCTGACTGATGCCGAACAATCACACCTATGTGAATTTAACTACATGTGTTTGGGACAATCTACAAGTAAAAATCAGGATACATCTTTACAAAATTTAGAACATAAGGGGCCATAAATAATGGACAAAATTATGTGTCCATTTTATGTGGAAGTTAAGTTAGATTTTGGAACGCTGTGTGCTAGCTCCTCATTCCCGAGTGGTCGCTCAAGGTCATGGTAAATGCTGGATGCCCAGGAGCTGCTTTTAGCTCCTGCTTATCCAACCTTAATTTCTAGCACTATATATACAGCCAATAAAATGTATAGCCAATTTCCGTTCCCTGAAGTGATGTTCAAACATCCTTCAGAGCTAGGTGGTCAATTTTCCTCTTAAGGGTTTGTGAAGAAGGGGCTTGACCATATGTAGTTTTGTTGCTTCTATCTTTCTGGGGTTCCCATGCCATGTTGAAATCCCCTAACATTAAGGCTTGGCCTCACTGAACATCTCCAGTTCCGTAAGTACTGCTCTCAGGAAACCATCTTGTCCTGAGTTTGGGGCATATATAGATGCCACTGTAAATGTAATTTCTCCTATTCATATTAAGAGAAAGAGGTACCTTCCTTCCTTGTCACTTTGTGAAGTTAAGACCTGAGCCGTCGCACACCCTTCCTAAAGGCTATCAAGAATCCCACCCCTTTCCCCCGAGCATTTGCTTGGAGCAATAGTGTGTATTGCCTAAGTTTCAACTTGTATCTATCGCCTTTTTTTAATGTGTGTTTCTTGTAGGGCCACCAGGGCAGGTTGATGGTAAGCTAGTAGCCTTTCAAGTTTCTTCCTTTTAACCGGGGTATTCAGTCCCTGCACGTTAAGTGTGAGTAATTTGAAAATGAATTTCTATGTACTACATGATCTTTGACTTCTTTCTTTTCTCGAGTCCTCTTGAAATGCCCACTGTCCGGATTCGAGCCGCACTCCGTTCCCTCCCCCAAACTTCTCCAGAACTTTCTCCATGCCCTTCCCCTATCCTCCTCCCCTTCCCCAACTTCCCCAACACTCCCTATCCCCTATACGCCCTGCCCCCTCCTCCATCCCTCCCTGGTGCAAGCCAAAGTATCTACATAATCCTCGGGCCAACTGTCCGCGGCTTATGCTCACAAGTATTGCCATGGCCAACTTGTGGGGCATCCTAAAGCCCCTATCATGATTCCAAGTGGTACTTCCAAGAGTGGTTCTCCGCCCCATAGGGCTGATTTATGTTCTTGCAATGTCCAATGCAAACTCCATTCCCTCAATCGTCTGCTCTGTTAGCTGATATCTCTTTCCCGGGGACCCTAAGGTTGAATTTCTTGAAGGGTCATACCACGATGTTGGTTCCCCCTGTGTTTGTGCTTCTGTCGGGACCATTCCCACATTTTTGTCACTTGTGGGGGTCTGGATGCTGCCACTGCCACTAGGCAAGTGTCATCCTCCTTGATGTGGAGCACCCGAGTCCCTTCTTCCTTAGTCGTAATTCTGTGTTGTCGGCCATCCCACTGAAAGAGGAAGCGAAGGGGAAAGTCAATTTATATTTGATCCGTTTGAATTGCAGGTATTTTACCATGACTCCTATTTCTCTTCTTTTCTGTAGGGTTGACTGGGCCAAGTCTTGGTAGAGATGGATTTCCACTCCATTGCACCTAATCTGTTCCACTAGGTGGGCTGCTCACAAGATGGATTCTTTTTGGGGGTATCGCGCTAGCACCACTAATGTGTCCCTTGGCCCTGCACCAGGGTCCAGCCTTTTAGGCCCTGTTCTATGAATCCAGTCGAGCAGGAGGTCCCCATCCCCCTGATCCCCCAATAAGTCTGTGAAGATATGCAGGACTGATTCCGGATGCAAATATTTGACCTGCCAGATCTATTTTCTGGATTTTCACATTGTAGTTCTACATTATGAGCTATCCTAGCCAGAACTTCGAGGGGTCGTCTGTTTTGCGATTCTCTTCCACTATTTCCTGGAGTGCCCTTTCTGTGGTATCAGTTCTTTCTTCCAAGGCTGCCACATCTTTCTTCAGGTCAGTCTAGGTTTGTTTCACCTCTGCTGTAAATGTCGCAAATTGTGCTTGAAAGGTGGAGGTGAGTCTATCTTGAAACTCCTGAAAACATGCTTCAATGTCCGCCTTGGATGCAGCCATTATGCCGGTAGAATCGATTCCCTCACCTTTCTGTGTGCCTAGGGGTTACCGCAGAGGGTCAAGCAAACTCTGCCGGTTGATTTCATTTGCCCAGCAGCGTTGTATGGAGTTGTCATGTGCCACCACCGATTGCTAGGAATGCTTTTACCCATGATTCCCAGCATTGAGCTGTCATCCAGATCCTGTCTGGGTACCCAGGATCGCTGTGGTCTGCGGGCCAAGGGGGGGGGGGTTATGGTTGGGCTCGCCCTACACGCAGAGGTTCCCTCGCCCCTGAGATATGTATGCGTCTGAAGCCCACGTTTGGGCGCAAGGTGGTTATAGTCCTGTGCAGCCTTGCATATACCAGTCACTGCTGTGCTGGGTGGGAAGAGGCCTGGGATCCCGTGGGTAGGTGGTCAGTTTGAGTGATTCTGGGATAATGGCTGCCAGGGAGTGGTCAGGTTGGCACAGCCTCCCCCATCTCCAGAGCCCTGACCTGTTGTGTATGAGTTTTGGTTTTGCTGCCTGCTCCTGCATTGCTTCTTTCTCCCCGCCTCATACATCGTTACGACAGTCCAGGCCAGCAAGCACCACTGGTTGGAGTCAGTGTTTCTCTCAGCCTCAAGGTCCGGAGGACCGTGGGGGGAGCCACCGTAGCTCGCCCAGGCCCCTTCATGCTGAGGTGTTATCCGCCTTGTGTCCTTGCGAGGGTTCCGGTCGGCAGGCTCATTGTAAGTCAATTACCGAAGCGTGCTGGAAGGCCAGCTTCCCAGCAGCTGATTGAACCCCCACCAACCTGATGCTGAGTCCGTGGATCTGGCTCACAGTCTTGTTGGCCCGTGAGGTTTGTGATTGTGGCCTCAAAAGATTCTTTCTCCCGAATTGCGTAGCTGGGTTGTGTTGGATCTTCCCCTCGCCGACTGCTTTGCGACCCAGTCCTCACCTACCAGGTCCTCTGCTCTGCTGTACACCGGGACACCGCGTATTACCAATGATGGCTCGGCCTCGGGCCCCACTGGTTCACTATGGCTTTTCTTACATTCACCAGTCTTTTTTTTATTTTTTATAATTTTTATTAGTTTCAACAACCAACCAACAAACAACAAAACTTGCAGTATATGTCACAACATTTCAGCATTTTTCATATGCCAATCAATGACTACTGCCTACCCCATTACCCACCCTCCAACTTGAGCCTACTTCGTTCCGTCCTCCTCTGTGGTTTCTCAATTTGGGTTCTCTTCCCCGGTATCTTCCGCTGAGCCCTGGTCTGTAGACCAGTCCTGGGCATGCTCATATAGAGTAGTTATTAGACATTTGTAGGCCATCAGGGATTCTGCTTCTTCTTCCCCTCCCTTGACCCCCGCCTCCTGCCACACTGCTGTCTCCGCTTCAGTCCATTTCTGCAAATCTGCCCACCAGACTTCTACCCTTGGTCTGTTACACGCCTTCCATCCCATAGCTATTCTGCGTTTAGCAAGTATGCATGCCAAATCCTTTCATTTGCTTAGGTGCTTCATTTGACGAGGTCTAGGGAACCCTCCTATCATGCATGCCCACACTGAATCAACATTTAATCTGACCCCTTTTTCGACTAGCCGTTGGGCTATTTCTGCCCAGAGCTTCCCAATTTCCGTGCATGGCCAAAACATATGCATCATCCCAGCGTTTTCCTCTCCACATTTGGGGCATGTTTGCCGTTCTGCGTTCTTAAATTTGGCTATTCTTTGGGGAGTCATATATGCTCTGTGGGTTACATATAGTTGTATTTGCTGTAGCCTTGCATTTCTGGACACTTTCTTGTGATAGCTCTGCGCTCGTTCCCACATCGCATCGCTCATGTGTTCCCCTACTTCTTCTTCCCAATCATGTCTTAGTTGGACCATTTCCTTCCCCACCCTGGACATCAATATCTCATACAATCTGGAAATCTCATGCCCGCCTTATGCTATGTCATATATTGTTTCAATGGTTATTTCAGGTTCCTCTTCAAGTCTTATTTCAGACCATGTCTCTTTGATCCGCCGTGTCATTCGATTATATGTAATGTATTGTCCTGCCTGTAGCCCTGTTTCCTCCACCAGCATCCCAAATTCCTTTATTTCCCCTTCTTGCCATATGTCTCCCATTGTTATTATCCCCACTGGTTCCCAGTACCTTTGGATCATTTTCATTAGTTGCCCATCTCCTCCCATCAGCGCCACTAGCGGCACCTGCAGGGAACAGGGTGTTGGGTTCTCCATGACCTGACAAGCTTTCCGCCATATTTTCCATCCCAGTATCATCATCTCTGAGCGCTCTTTCATCCGTGGTTTAGGGAGCCATATTATTTCCATCAGGAAGAACGGGGCACTCTCTCTTCTCAGCAATCTTGATTCTGAGGTTGAGTCTTCTGATAGCCACCTCGCTACATATTGCAGTTGGCTGGCCAAGTAATAGACCTCATAATTAGGTAACTTAATGTCCCCTTTATCATGCGTATTTTGCAGCTTCCAAAGGGAAATTCTGTTCCTAGCTCTGTGCCATAGGAATTCCCTGCATATACTCTGTAGTTTAGTAAAAAACCGCCTTGGTATCAAGGATGGTTTGTTCCCAAAGAAGTGTAATAACCTCGGCAGTACCACCATCTTCAACAGTGCCCCCCTCCCCATTATTGCCAAGGGGAGCTTGGCCCAGAACCTCATGCTATTGCTAATGTTTACCACCGCCTTCTCCGTATTGTGTTGATTTTCAGCCTCCACCGTGCGATAAATGTCTATCCCTAGATATCTCAACGTGTCTGTCTCCCATGGTATTGGCAGGATGACAGTCGTTCACTGGAGACTCCTACATACCTACCCAAGGGGAATATACATTATTTTTTGGGATTCACTGCAATGCCGGCCGGATAGCACCGCAAAGCGTTCCATCACTTCTAGTATATATTGGAAGTTTTCCTCCGGATATCTTAAGTATAGCAGCATATTGTCTGCATACAGCGAAATTAGATGTGGTTCCCCTTTCATGCTGATCCCTATTTCCTCATATTGCTGTCTCAGGTATATCGCTTGCGGTTCAAGTGCTAATATGTACAACATTGGTGACCATGGCCACCCCTGTCTGGTGCCCCTACTTATTTGCCATCTCTCCAAAATGATCGCTCTGTCTTGACTCTGGCTAGCGGCGCACTATACAGTAATTTGACCCATTGGAGGTACCCTGATCCTATCCCGTAGCTAGTCAAGGCTGCACCTAGCCAAGGCCATTTGACCGAGTCAAAAGCTTTTACAGAATCAAGTGATACAATTGCAATCTCGCTCGAGTCTCCCTTTGTGTGCTCTAAAACCAGGTGTAGTCTTCTGAGGTTATCGGAGATGTTCCTGCACGGGACATATCCGGTCTGATCCGGTTGTATCAGTTGCGTGTTACCCGTTTCATCCTGTTTGCCAGCACCGCTGTGAGTATTTTGCTGTCTTGGTTCAGCATCGATAGCGGTCTGTATGATCCGCAATCCATACCAGGCTTATTGGGTTTGGGGAGTGGGATGATAATTGCTTCCCTAAGGGATTCTGGTAGTCTCCCTATTTCGAATGCCTCATTTAACATTAATAACAGCGAAGGGAGCACCTAATTTCTATACATTTTATAAAACTCACTGGGAAGTCCATCCGCCCCCGGGATCTTACAAGTGGGCAGTTGCACTACCACCGCTTACAGCTCTTCTAATGTGATCGGGGCCTCTAGGTCTACCCGCCCCTCCACGCTTATGTGGCATGCCTATATCCCTCAGCGTATCTATCATCTCCTCGTTGCCGCTCCCTCCCTTGTCTTCATACAAGTGTTTATTATATTCCAGGAATTCTAAGTTGGCTCCCTCTTGGGTGTCCACTGTTTGCCCGTTCTTCCCCGTTATTGCTCTGATCGGTGATCTAGGGGTCTCGCTCTTATACAGCCAGGCCAGCATCCTCACTGGTTTGTCTCCACCCGCATGCTGCCTCTCTACGTATTTTTATAGTTTAGATTGCATAGTCTTTCTCAGTGTTTTACGCATTCCTGTTGCAGTTCGCTTATGGCTTCTGCTTCTTCCTTAGTGCCGCTCCCCTTACTCATCATTGTCTCTAGTTTAATCTCCGCTTTTTGCAGTTCTCTGATTATCACGTACCTCCACATGTATTGCACCTGATATAGACTGACCTGCTATTATGTAAACGCTAGTCATATGTTGACTGCTTGGCTGCGTATTGTCTGCACTTGTACTTGTCTCACTCTGTAGAGCCAAGAAATTCTTGTTTTTCTTCCATGTTCTGTAACTTGTAATTTCTGTAACCAAGCTGTAAATCTCCTTGTCTCATGCGCCCTGCTACCTCAGAGTCTGGCGCGCACAATAAATAAACAAACAAACAAACAATCCTCCCTGCAACCCCTTGGATTTGGCTATAGCTATTCCTCTCACCACCACTTTGAATGCTTCCCATAATGTACCGGCCGAGTCAACACTTCGGTATTGTCTTGGAAGTAATGTGTTTTCTCTTCTCTTAGGTCCTCCCTAAACATTATGTCTTTTAGTGGTTCTGCTCTAAGCCGCCATGTTGGGATCCTAGCCCTTGGGTGCCGGTATTGCCATGCTATAACTGGAGGCGAGTGGTCCGACAGAACCCTTGCTTTGTATTCCATACGTGTTATGTCTGCCAAGATGTCTTGTGTGGCAAACATATAGTCTATCCTCGTATACAGGTTCTGAGGGTTGGAATAATGTGAGTATTGTCTATCTTGTGGGTGTTGTACCCTCCATTCGTCTTCTAGCTGGAATTCTGTCAGCAAAATTCTCAAGGCCCTAGCCGCAGGGGCGGGCCTACCAACTTTCTTATCCGACCTGTCTATCCTCGGGTCTAGTGTGCAAATAAAATCTCCTCCCCAGATCACCACCTCCCCCAGGTATGGGCTCAATTTGGTATACAGAGCCTTGAAATATGTCACTGTGTCCTGATTCAGGGAATATGTGTTTACAATGCATATTTCTTTATTTTCCACCAGCCCCCGTATTGCCACCATCCTCCCATCCTCTTCCACTGTGGTTGCAATAACTGGAATGGGCATGCAGTGCTATCCAGGTATCACCCCTCTGGCATAGGCTGAATACATTGCCCCATAAACCGTCCCCTTCCACTTCTTCTGTATTACCCCCAGCTTTTCCTTTGTAAGGTGAGTTTCTTGTATTAAGGCTATATCTATTTTCTGCCGCCTTTAATACATCATTAGCTTGTTCCTTTTTAGGTAGCTATTGAGCCCTCTGGCATTCCAGGAAATTACCTTAAGGTCCCCCATCATCCCGCCTTGTCCCGCCTCCTCCGTTGTGTCCCTTCTTTTGCTGCTTAAAGCGCCAATTCCCATGTACATAGGCTTGTTCCCCAGCCCCAACTACCCCCAATCCACAACACTGCAACTTTCCCAACTTTCTTCCCTCCCCCCTCCCCACCCAGCCCCAACTTCCCTTCCCCAACAATTGCCCAGCTCCATCCCTGGATCTCAGGCTACCCCGCATTTAGTCCTGCCCTGGCTAGCCCGGTGCAAGGACACAGCTGGGGGTTGCCACTCTAATGGCAATCTGCCCAATCTATCTACTGGGGTACGAGTTGGGTACACTGCATCTCCTGCGTATTTGTATATGCTTGCCCGCCTTCTACATTGCCCTCATGCTGGCTGTCCAGCGCAAGTCTATATTCCAGTCCCAATGTCATTGTTTATACAGCACCTCAATCTTGGTGACCGCCGCCTCGTTTGCCCTTTCCGCCACCTTGGTGGTCACTCGTTTCCAGCAGGCCATTCTCTGCATCCAACCATTCCATGGCTTCTTCCGGGGTTTAAAAAAATAAGGCTTTGTTTTAGTGAAATATTTTCAGTTTTGCCGGATACATCAGCATGTATTTATAGTTTGCCTCCCGCAGTCTTCTTTTCATCACTCCGAAGTTCAGTTGGCGTCTTTGCACCTAAAGCGTGTAGTCTGGGTATGCCGTTATTTCCACTGATGCCCTCCAGATTGTGCCTCGTTTACGGAAGTGTTCTAGGATCTTTTCCCGGACCCGGTAATTTAGAATTTTGGTGATGATCGGCCTCGGGGGGGGGGGGGTCTCCCGGCGCAGGTTTCCACATATGTGCTCGATGTACTCTTTCCACTGCAAACCCTTGGGTCAATGCCCCGCCGTCTATTTCTTGCAGCAGCATGTTTTTTGTGTAGTCTGTGGGGTTAAGGCCCTCCTCGCCTTCCAGGAGCCCTATTATGCGTGCATAAGTTATTTCTTCGGGCCCATCCTTTGGCTTCCTTGGCTCTGTTCTCCAGGTTACTCACTTGCTGGTGCAATGTGTGGATCTCGGAAGCAGTTGACTTGCCGGTGGTAGTATTTGCTTGTACTTCTTTTTCCAGAACTCCTGTGCGCTCTGCTATCGCTCTCACATCTTGTCGCAGGAGGGTCATGTCCACTTGCACTGTGTCAACCTTATGTTCTAGCAATGATTTGAGGCTTGCCATTGCTGCTTCGAGCTTGGTTTCCTAGGTAACCTTCAGGTCCCCTATTGCTTTGAAGATCTGTTGATCGCTGCTCGTTTGTGCTGTGTCTGCTTGTGAGCTGCTCTCTTTGTCCTTAGCTTTATCCGTCTGTGTTGGAGTTTTGGCCTATTCGTCCATAGTGGGTTGTTTCCCTTTCAGTTTGAGTGCTTTAGCCGTCATCCTCTTGTCCTTTGCTATGCTGCCTGCAGCTTCCGGGGTTCCAATGTCCTTATCATGTGCCTGCGGTGACCCAGTGGATCTTGGTTCTGCCTGGGGCACCAGACTGCTTCACCGTGGGCCAAGGCGTCCCACCCTGCGCCAGCGGTGTTACGGGGCGTGTCTGGCAGTGTGCTCTCGTGTTCAAGTCACTATCCACTCTCCTTCCTCCAAGTTTAATAGTGGGCTATGTGTCTTCTTTGGGCCTGAAGTGGCCACTTTCTGCCTCCCCTTCCCGTAGGGTATGGTGGTCTATCTGCGCCCATGCAGCCAGTTCCATGCACTGACCTTTGAGTGCAAGGGCCCCTTAATGTGTTCAATCACTGCTTGTGGGTGCCGTGGTGTTTGTTGTGAGGGGGGAGCTCGGTGTAATATGCCAGCCCCCTCCTCCCCTCTCAGCATGCCCAGGGGGGTTGTTTCGCTCTTTGCCTCAAATCCGCTCTCCAGCTGCCCAAGCTGCCCAAGGCAATCTTCAGCCTGCTACTTGTGCTGTACGTTTTGGAAGAGCAGATGTTCTTGGCAGGGGCTCTCAAGCAAGCCAATGCACTCCAGTGCAATGCAAGATCCTATATGTTTGTACGTTCGGTTTGGGCTTGCTTAGAACGTCGCTGCGAGTGCTTCCTATGTTGGGTGTGTGTTCGAATATCACACTTCTCGGGCCTCCGCTTATCACGACGCGGGTGCTGCACACTCAGCATTCAGCCTTGTGTCCCTCGCCCTGTAGGCGGGCGCTCTGACTAGCCTGTGATGTTCGGAGTGTCAGGCCCGCTTCAAAGCGGGCTTATTCTTCCAGCCGCGCTCCGTTGTCTGATCCATTGTGGGGGGCCATATGGGTGTACTTCTATCAGCTCCGTGCAGCACCGTCACCCGGGCCGGCTGCTGTCATGGAGGCCCGGCTTCACTTCGCTCCGTGTTACTGCCCCATCTACAGCAAGGAACGATGAATCTGGCCATGGGTCTGTTCGGCCTCCACTCGCTCAGCTGCTCGCACGGCTGACTTACATGCGCTCTCCGTGTGTCTTCAAAGTGTCATGCTGCATCTGCAGGTATGCTCTCATTCGTCTGGCTCCAGCGGCCCGCTCACTCTACACAGCTTCCTCTGGCTGGCGGCTTCGTCATTTACGGCTCGTGTCTTCTGATGCGCCGCGCTGCGCTGAGCTTGCTACAATGTATCCTTATCCTTTGTTCTCCCGGGTAGCCATTTTGATTGCGGGATCGTGGACATTTCGGCAGTCTTAAAATGCCATTATATTCCTGTCAGATGGTCTGTAGCAAGTCTGGCATGGTTCATTGCATGCCCCACAATCTTATGTGGCTGGGCCTTCGTTCTAGGGATGGTTTCTGTGCAATCTGTCAGTGGGCATACTCAGGATCTTGTCGGATCTACAGGAGCTCCAGGTCCTTCCAGTCTCTTACATGGCTAGCTAGCCATGCCCCTTTCACGAGCGTTAATGTCTTTTCAAACAATTCACCGTGGACATCCCTTGGTCGGGTTCACTCCTGTCAACACACTGTTCATAGGGACTTCATGCTTCGCCCCTTTTTGTCAGCATCCCTCTGCCGGGTGAACCCTTTTGCCAACTTCATTAATCATGCCTTTCACAATCACCTGTCGGTCAAAGTTTTTCGAATGTACAGAGGATTTTGCAAGATCCCTCTATGACCACTTTAACCATTCCCTTACGGCCTTCCCAAGGCCTTCTAGTATTAGCTGTTTCAACAAACATGGGATTGACCGGAATCTCTCGAGTAAGCACCCACATGGTGCTGGATCCCTCTGTAGCTGGTTTCCCCTTTATCCTGACAGTTCTTAGAACTTCCTATAAGTTGCTACTTTGCAGCTTTCGTTCAATACAGCTCGGATTCTCTATCAGTCCTCCCCTCGACTCACTGGCTGTGATGAACCGCTTGGCTTTTCAGCATATCTGGAGTCAAGGCTGGTACCACAGTAGCAGGTGCCTCCCTCGGTCCTGTTTATCAGTGTAGGCATGCTCTCTGTACTGTTGACATCTGCTGCAACACAATTGAGCTTTTGTCTGCAGCCTTACTTTTCCTTCTGCAGAGGTTTTGCAGGTCTGGGTTGCAACGGGCAAGGTTGCATCTCTCCTTATCAGCCTCTCGATATTTGCCACCTTTCTCCTCCTCTTGAACTGATGTGCATGGGTAGCTGTCTCGTTGTGCGGTCTGCCTTGCTCGTAGTGTGCTTTTGTGCTCTACCTTTTATCCTAGTGGTGAAGGGAAAGGGCCATCAGGTGTGTGTGATTCTGGTCAATTGCCTGACCATGCCTGACCCTTGTATTGGGACATGGTAGGTAAACATCTCGGGTGTTAATCCGTTGTTTGTGGTGTGCGAAAGAGTTTGTGTCGGAAAGGGGGGGCAGTGTTTTGGAATATCTTATGTGGTAGGAGGGAGAAAAGGTGTTGAAAGAAGGGGGACACCTTGTCTCACCTGTCGGTGTGCCACTTCCACTCCCCAAGGATCCCCCATCCAGGTGATCCTCTCTTACTGGTCCACCCCCAGGAACTGGATCCAATAGCGATGGCTGTGTCCTGGCCACCTGGATGACAGATCCCCGGGGACTAGCTAGGGAGACACCGTCAGGTTTCTCACATACCCTTCTTCCATGTGTTGTAACCCCATTTGTTTCAATGGGGAACCGGGAAAGACAATCTACATTTCCCTGGTTTTGAGGGAGAAAAGGTGTTGAAAGAAGGGGGACACCTTGTCTCACCTGTCGGTGTGCCACTTCCACTCCCCAAGGATCCCCCATCCAGGTGATCCTCTCTTACTGGTCCACCCCCAGGAACTGGATCCAATAGCGATGGCCGTGTCCCGGCCACCTGGATGACAGATCCCCGGGGACTAGTTAGGGAGACACCGTCAGGTTTCTCACATACCCTTCTTCCATGTGTTGTAACCCCATTTGTTTCAATGGGGAACCGGGAAAGACAATCTACATTTCCCTGGTCTTTGTCTTTTCGGTGTTCCACCGTGAAACAATAAGGTTGTAGGTCTAGAAACTATCGCATGAGCCGAGGGTTGGAGTCTTTATGTTGACTAATCCAAACTACGGGTGGGCGGTCGGTGACCAGTGTGAACTTTCATCCTACTAGGTACTACCTAAAATGGATAATGGCCCATTTGATGGCTAGGGCCTCTAGTTCTACCACAGAGTATTTTTTTTTGACGTGGAAACAACTTGCGACTGGTATATAATATATGATGTTCTAGTCCGTTGCAAATTTGGGACAGGACGGCTCCTAGCGCTGTAAGGGAGGTATGCGCCTGTAACACAAACTCCTTTGAGAAATCAACTACCTTCAGGATTGGGTTCTGGCAAAGGGTCTATTTCAAGATGTTATAGCAGATCTCGTCTTCCTCATTCCAATGAAGTTTTTGGGATTCGGCATTCTTAAGTTTATCTGTTAGCCGGGCTGTTTAGTCCAAAATGTTGGGGATAAACCTACTGTAATATCCTATTAACTGGAGGAAAGCTCTAAGATCTTTTGGTGTTAGGGGTTGGTGTATCTGACGGCTTTTACCTTCTCATGTTGGGACTGTACGTTCCCATTCCCTACGAAGAAGCCAAGATATTTGATGGCTGATCGGGCTAACCTGCACCCAGCTGGATTATCAGTTAGTCTAGCTTTCCTGAGGACTTTCATGATGGTATAAAGATGGAAGAAGTGGTCCTCCCAGATTTTGCTAAGAATGACGATATCGTCAATGTAAGCGCCACAGGAATTGGAATAGGGTTGTTAAGACCCTATCCATGAGGAATTGGAAAGTGGTTGGCGCACCGTGCAGGGGTGTCTCCCCCCCCAAGTACTCCCCTTCCTGACTACCCGTAGAATTGCTTCATGTCACTTATCTTGTTCATCTCGCCTCTGTTCCTCATCGCCATCCGGGCAACCCTGGGCATCCAGCCAATTCGTCACTTCTTCTGGGTTGTCGAAAAAATGTGTTTTGCCCTTATGTAATATCTTGCGTTTTGCAGGGTACAGAAGCATATATTTAAATGCGCCTGTGCGTAGTCTCCTTTTTATCGCTACATATCCGTAGCGTTGTCTCTGCACCTGCATGGTGTGGTCGGGGTATGCTGTTATGTTCGCCGACGCTCTTTTTATCGTTCCTCCTTTCCTAAAAAAGTCCAGGATCTTCTCCCGGTCCCTGTAATTCAGGATTTTCGCTATGATCGCTCGGGGCGGGGCCCCGGGCTGCGGCCTTCGCATCAGGGCTCTATGTGCACGTTCAATCGAGAACCCTTGGGAGAGCTTGCCGGATCCTATTTCCTGTATAATCATGTTCTCCACGTAGTCCGTTGGATCTTTGCCTTCTTCTCTCTCTGGAAGACCGACCACACGTATGCTATTACGTCTCGCTCTCCCTTCGGCTTCCTCCGCTCGATTCTCCAAGTTGGATACTTGTTGTTTTAGTATATGGACCTCCTTAGCATTGCTGGCGCAGGTGTCTGTATTAGTTTTCACAGAACTTTCGAGACAAGTCATCCTCTCTGCGAGCGCTCTCATGTCCTGCCGCAATAGGTTGACCTCTATTCCCACTGCGTCTATTTTAGTCTCCACTGCCACTTTCAGGTCCGCCATCGCTGATCTCCACAAGGTTTTTTGTTCCGTGATAGCCGCAAGGATCGCTTGGTCATCCCTTAGGGGGGCAACTTCTGCTGGCGTGCTCGTCGGGGCCTGTGCCGGGGTGGTCGGGGTCTGCTGTGTCTTGGCAAATATATCCATTGTTGGTTGTTTAGCCTTCGCTTTACCCCCTGTCACTGACATTATTCTGCTCGCTTTTCTTCTCTGAGTTGCTCATCCTTGGTAGTGCTGAGGTTCTCACTCTCCCCACCAGCCTTTCTTGCTTGACCTCGGGCTCTTGGGCGCGCATTCGCGCACGACAGCACAATTCACCAGGTGGGGAGTTCCTTCTCGTGAGGTGTTATCCCTGTGTGCTTTGCCCAATTTTCACCAGGATGTTAGGGCGTCTTATATTGGCTGGTCTGCAGTCTCACTTGCAGCAGGGCCTCACCCTCAGCACGCTCTTGCTCCACCGGCCCTCCTTCCTAACAGCGCTTGTGGCAGCGGCTCTGCCTTCTGTTGTCACTGGCCTTCCGTGTGCCGTATTTTGCTAATTTCCTCAGGGGTCTGGGTGCTAATAGTTTACGGTCCCCCTCTGTTGGACATCCGTTTCAATGGCCCATTGTCTCATGCCAGCGACATCTTCTCTCTGCTTTTGGGCACTTTGGTGTCCTTCGTCTTTGCTGGCCTGCACTCGCTTACAGCGGGGCTGCTTTACTTTCCAGCCACACTGTGCCCTGTGATGCACCACCAGTATCTCCTTGCTATGTCAACCTGCCTGCTATGGCGTGTTGAGCAGTTTGCCCTTGCTTTTTGCGTTTCTTATTTTGTCCCCACACTGCAACCCAGTGCCCAGCTCACATGTGCTAGAGATCCTCCTTTATTTGTTTTAAAGATGCCCTCCTAGTGCAGCTGTGCGCCAGTTTCGTTTGGCTGTTATAATGTATCCCTCTCGGTTTCCGTGTATTCCGATGCCAAGGTAATAACTTGCTACTGTTGCAAGTATGATGCACAGTTCGGGTCTCTTGAGCACCCGCCAACGTGCATCTCTTCGTTTGCTCCCCTCAGCACATCGCTCCTGTCTGCGTTAGGGTTACATGCCCTGCACCTCACGGACTGTTCTCCCCCCGTGTTCTCTTGGCACTGTGCCCGCTCTAGGCCAGCACTCGGATCCGTCGCCGGGCTGCTGTAGCACTCCCAGCAGTGTCGGAGTGCACAATCCGAGCCCGTCCACTCCTTCGTCCGGGATCCGCTTAGTCCTGGGCGTCGGGGCTGCTATCCGGTCCCGCAGACCACATCTCCAGGCCAAATTGTGATCCGTGCCTCTAATACCCGTTTCTCGCCGGCCTCTTCGCGCACCGCTGTTTTGCTTCTTAATGGGCTATGCTGTATTCTGCGAGCGGGACCTGCTCAGCGCATGGGAGCACTTTGCATCAGGGACCCAGCCAAGTCACACAGAGGACAGTCCTTTGTTTTGCTGTGGACGCCATTTTGTGCCACCCTCTCTGTCTTCGCTAGTTAACCTCTGCCGCCCCTATCTCAGCGATCAGCATGCGGTTTCATTCCGTTTCTGGCCCGCTGCATCCTCTCCATATTCCCATGCCGGTAGCCTCCAAAACGGCATCCCTCAGCCAACTTTTAGTCATTTCTTCCCCGGATCAATTGCGGATCAGCAGGAGCCCTCCAGGAACTCGCCTTACACTGCGGCCAAATAGCCACGCCCCCGAGAAATACATACTACACTTGAGCAGTTTCGGGCACTTAGGCAGAAAGAAACCAAATACTTTGTGAAATCTGCAGCTGCAAGGCGCTATGGGGAAGGGTATCGCCTGGGGTGGGACGCTTCCTCGACTGATATAGGCTGAACATGGCCCTCCACAAATAGATGGTATACTGAATGAGCAGTGAGAATGTAAATACTCGGACTGGGAAATGCTTGAGGTGTTTTATCAGGTTGGCCCGCTTCAGGGGAAGCAGGCTATTCACTCCCTATTGGAAGATATACCAATATCCAGGCTGTCGGTGAGTGCTAGGGAACAGATTAATATGCCATTCACCAGTGAAGAGCTTATGGGAGTTATCAGAGATCTCCCCAGGGTAAAGGCCCCTGGCCCAGATGGACTGACTGCTGAAATCTATGTAGCATACAGGGCAAAACTGAACCCCCCCTCCCTTCCCCCATCTGCTGCGATTATGGGAAGAGGCATTGGCTAACCTTGCCCTCCCTGTGAGGCCACATCACAATCCTGCTCAAGGGGGGCAAACCTGCCATTGACTGTGGGTCATACAGACCATTATCATTAATTAACGTAGACCCCAAAACATTTGCTAAGATTATAGCAAACGGATTGCTCCCTCTGAAGCCACGCCTGGTGCATAATAGTGACTAGGCAGGATTTATCCCAGGAAGATCTACTGCACTGAACAGCCACCGTTTATTTAATATCATGTCCTGCTTGTCACTGGAGGCTTCTGCCGTCGCAGTCACATTAGACGCACAGAAGACCTTTTGATATGGTCTTGTGTTAGTTCCTGTTTTTAATCCTACATAAATACGGCTCGGGGACTATATGATTCAATTTATTAAACTCCTTTATTCACAACCCACTGCTAGGGTCTTAGTTAATTAGTTAACGCAATTTCCAAACCTTTGCTTCTGGAAAGGGGAATGCGCCAGGGTTTCTCCTTGCCCCCATCATTGTTTGCACTAGCCATTGAGCCCATGGCCAATCTGATTAGGGAGCGTCCTAAAAGGAGGGGGATCAGATTATTTGGTTCCCCTGAAATCATCCCCCTCTGTGCAGACAATGTATTATTCTATGTCAGCTTCCCACACATAAACCTAGACCCAATAATGCAGGATATTACGGAATTTGATGTATTCTCGGCCTTACGATTAACTACATTAAGTACAAAATATTCCCCCTCATGGATAGCACGACTAGGCCATCAGAAACATAGCCTTTGAAGTGGATGCCTGAGCGTTTTAAATATTTGGGAGTCTGGATATCTAGGAATAAGCATTCCTCTCTCTTTGAACTATATGGTTCACAAGACGTGCATCTCAGACAAATAAGAGATGGCAGAATGTTCCGCTCTTGCTGGCCAGTAACCTAGCATTAGTGAAAATGATCCTCTTGCCTAAATTACTATATTTGATCAACTATGTCTCTTTATGAACGACAAAGGAGTACTTTGCCCTATTATCTTCTGTACTAGTAGTGTTAAACTGATCTTTGAGCTGACATATATTTTTCTGAAGAAGGCAAGCGTCTCGGCAAGCAAAACCATCCAGCGACGGCGTGGGCTGGTGGCTGTGCTGTCGTGTAGTTTGCATCTTCATAGTCCATCCCTAGTATAAGAAATCTTGTTTGTCTTTTTAAAAGCGCATCTTTATTTTACAATCTGCCTCTATCTGAAAAAAACCACCTCCACGAAAATGTTCATAACTTCTTCAGTTGTGATGCTAGAGATGAAATGTAAGTGTCTGCTTGTAGCTAACATCCTAAGATTACCAAAGAACCCAAAAACCACATCCTGAATCCTTATAGTTCTCCCGCGATCGCGATTACCGCATGTGGAAAAGTTTGCCGCAAACTTTTCGTTTTGGCAAAATCTGTAACGTGTAAAATAGCTTTTCATTGCACCCGACCTCAAAATTAAGTTTTCAACTTGCTCATTACTCTCAAATCATTGCTAGTATGTGTTTGCAACCACACAAAGCGGCTCCCATTAGTATTTCAACAATTATTGTGATTTAGCCCATATTTAGTGTTTGACCTCTTCCATTCAAAGCCAACTTTAAAACCATTTTGACAGTTTGCCAAATATTCCTGTTTCTCTCTTGTGTGTTGCTGGGGGGAAATTGGGATTGATATATTTGCTTGAATTCTGCATTCCTGAAACCTGTTCTCTCTCCTTCTATCTCTCTATATTGCATATTGGGGGGGACTTGAGGGGTGTGCAGGGGGAAATAATAACCACACTGCTATTTGATTTGAACAAACCCACAAAAGTATTATTTCTGTGTTTCATTGTTTTTGCGCATTATTACTCCTTATGATTAAAGAGATTGTTTAGTGTGACATCACCCCATTGGCAATCATTGTATAACCATTAAAAATAGTCTGATATATATTGTGAAATACATAAATAAATATTTTAACTTTGCAAACCAGCCTGATTCCTGGCTCAGTGTGACCGGGGGGATTCAAAGAGAGGGGCGTGATATAAGTGGTACATCGTTCAGAATAAAAGAACTTATAGACACAAATAAATAATTAAGGGTTTCAGTTGTGCATTCAACGCTATGCATTGACTTAGGTGAAGTGCCAGATTGAAATCACTTACAAGATTGGGGGCTTGTCACGAGATTTCTGAATTAGACATACCACTTGTGACAGTCTAATACAGCATGCTAACTGACAGGGTACATAAACCCTGTTGGGTTACCACACTGTACTACACTGTGAAAAGCACCCTTCAATAGGAACACTCTAAGGAATTTGGTCTGTTTGCAAAAATAAAATAACTTCTGTAAGTCAGAAAGGAAAACAATATTTCCGGAATGGCGACCCTAGTAGAAATGAATATAGAAAGGGAACACCTACTGCACAAATTATTTGTCAAGGGTGAATGGACAGAGCAGGATCAGAATGTTTGGTTGCAGGAAATTAAAGGACAGGCCACTGCCACAGGATTAGACATATGGCAGGATCAGGGTCCATTATACATGGCACTGAGTGAACTGTACATGGCCCCTAAGGTAAAAGAAGAGCAAAGTAAAATTGCCAAAATCTCCATATACCTCCATATTGGAGCAATACAGGAAAAATATGCCGAAAACCTAGATCTGGGAAATAGACGTGTACAATCACTAGAAAAACCCCAAACTGACCTGGACTCTGCAGAGCAAATGCTACAAAAGAGTCTAGAATCAGAAAATGAAACCAGGCAGTACTTGATAAAAATAAAAGGAGATCTGGATCTCCTGCAGCAGGAGAAGGTAGAGCAGGATACCAAAGTACTGGTGCTGCAGAAAGAGTGCCATGAAAGTTTGGACTCTCTAATACAGAGCCAACAAAAGCTGGAACAGCAAATACATTTTAATAGAGCATGCGCAGAGCAGGTAGTCACCCTGCAAAACCGTCTAGACCAAGAAAAAGAAGAAAATAATAAATTAAATCTCAAAGACCTTGACACCCAGACTGAATTTGATGAAGAGCGCCAGAAAACTGGTGCACTCCAAAGACAAAGGGATGACCTGGCTGCACAGAGGGGTACTCTCATTCAGGAAAGGGACACCTTAGGCCAGGAGGTCAGTTATTTAAAAGCCAAAATGGAAGAAAATCACCTGGCCCTTCAGGGACTGGGTGAACTCCAAAAAGACCATGGAAAACTGTTAGAGCACGCCAGGAGGGTGGAAGATGCTCTAGCCAAGAAGGACCAGGCCAGTCAGGACAGGACTCAGGAGGTAACCCTCCTGCAGCAAAGATTGGCCCAATATTCTAAAACTACCCAGGAAGCACAGAGTGACAATGAGGCTTTCTGTGAGAAAAATGACAGGCTCCATAGGCAGATGGCGATGCAGGAACGGCTAATAGAGACTAGGAAGGCATTGATAGAAGAGCAAAAGGGCCAGATTCTTGCATGGCAACAGGGAGGAGGGCCTGAGAGAGATGAGGTCCGCTGGGAAAGGGAAACACTTAAGCATAACCTCAGGAACCCGGGTACCAGAGACTGTCATCTCTTCAACTCCATAGACTCTGTTACCCCCATGTCCACTGGCGCACATGAGCCAAGGGCCACGGGGATGACAGACTTTAATCCAATGAGGAATATGGGGCTCATAGATCAGCACCTCCCAGGAATGGATGGGCGGGCATCGGTGTATGGGTTCTTCTCTTATCAGGGGGACTCCAATGAGGGGAGGGTCAGAGAAATGGATCCTCAAAAATATAATTTACCCAGAGACCAGATGGTAAAATTTAGTGGGGAACTCCATGAGAGTAGGCCCACTAAGGGCATCCTGAAAACCTCTTCCGAGCTAGGACAGTGGGGGAGGGAGGGTACTCAGCCAATCCTGGGAGCAAGTAAGAATCAGAAGACTCTTCTGAGTGCCACAGGACCCAAGAAATTAGGCCCCCGCATACTCCAGCTTCTTTGCGGGGCTGGAGGATCAGAATCATTCCAGATGGTCGACCTATAAGGTAGCCATCTTGAAACACTTTTCTATTCACTGGAATCCTCAGGAGGCTCGCAAGGCAACCTATAACTTGCAATGTGGGGAAGATCAGGCCCCACAAGAATTTGTTCAAGAGCCAAAAAGTGCCTTTGCGCAGACCACTAGGAGGGTGCGCACTGACAGCAAAGAGTTTGTAAATACTTTTTTCCATGCTCTCCCTAAGTATATCATGACCCAGCTAGTGAGGGACTTTCATGAGACAAGATCACTAGACTGGGTCATTGAACAAGCCACACGCATTTATGAGGTGCAAAAGCCAGTGGAAAATAAAAATAATCCCAAAAGCCCCAAAACAACTAACACCCCTGCTGCTGCTAAAGTAGCAGAGGTGAAGGTTTCCCCCATTTTAGATTTAGAGATGGGGCGCCTAAAAACCTGTCCGCACAGAATCAAAACAACCCCAAACCCAGAAGGCCCTCGGGCCAATCAAAAACAGGGAGCCATGGAGGTAACCCCACAAATGGGACCTCTAACTCTCCTGACTACATCAGCCAACACTACAAGGGCAATAGACCCATCCTGGGTTATGTATGGACTCCTCCAGCCCAAGAGGGGGGATCCAGCCAGACAGCAGCTAACCCAGGGAACTTTCCTCCTCACTTCTCCCAGGAGGGCAGTAATTCCCCAAATATCAGACAGAATTTCTTCCCAAGGTACCCGCAAAACTTTAACCCCCAGAACAATCTCTCATTCTTTCCCCACTTTCCTGAGCCCAAACAACCCAATCTGGGAGAGGGGAGGCCAATGACGGAGGGGTACCTAAACTTTCCTAACCCGGGGTATTTTGGGAAAAGGGATAGCTACCCTTCCCGGGATTAGCCCAGGGGAGACATGAGGACCCTGTACCAGCCAGAGCGGGTGTCCCAACTAGAGCGCCAGGTCCAAAACATGGCACAGGATCTGGGTCGCATGCTGAGGGCTCAACAGAACCCTCCGATGAGCATGACGGCGCAGAATGCCTCAAATCCAGGACCTGGTGCTCCAGAGCAATGACGGGGTAAGAACCCCGACGACCCACCGGTTCCCAGGGAGGAGGCACAAGGGGAAGGGGGGTGTAAAGTCCTGGAGGAAGCTTCCTTCCCCACTTGTAAAAAGCCCCTGGAAACCCAGGAACCGGAACCAAGATCTCCTGCTCCCGAAAGTCTGCCACCCAAGGAGCAGAGGGGGGTAGGAGAAATAAAGAGCCCAAAAAGACCCATTTTGATGAGGAGGTACAAATCTTCCAGTTTGAAGGAGAGGGATCCTCAGAGGATCCTGGGAAAAGGATTTTCTCCTTCAGAGATGGGGGAACTCCTCCCAAAGAAAAATGGGTCCCAAAGGATCCCCATCCAGACTGGGTAGATGTGGGGACTGAGTTAGCACCGCCCATCATCAAACCCCAGAATCATCAGCAGGAAAATCCCCTGGTTCAAACCCAACCTGGTGACTGCCTCCAAAAAGGGGAGGGGGGCAGCCCAAAACCAGAGCCAGAGGGACCCAAAGCTTCCCCCATATCTAGCTGTCACCTTTTCTTTCAGATTCCCAAGACTCCAAACAGAATCCTGCCCAAATCACCTTCCTGTCAGTGTCCAAAACCAAGAAACTAACCCACCAGTTGTCCCAAAATGTACATTATCTGTGCCCCCTTGCGGAGAAGGAGGGAAGATTCTATGCCCCGGTCCAAATACAGGGGCAGTGTACAATTCTGGCACTGGTGGACACTGGATCCCAAGCTACCCTTCTGTCAAAAAGGGCCTTTGATCAACTGAATTCAGGAAGGGGGGAGAAATATCAAATTCCTCTCACCACTCTTCCTGGTCAACTTCAGAACTTCGACGGGAAGGAAATTCCCATCGAGGGGACTGCGGATTTGGACATTAAAATTGGGCGACACAAGGTGAAGCACCCGGTCATATTTGTGACTAGAGGACACACCTTGTTTACTAGGGAATGAAATCCTGCGTAGGTTGTCACCCCTCATAGATTGTGTAAACAAGGTCCTCTGGACCCAGACTAACCAAACCATAAAATTGAAACAGGGTGTCAACCATGTTAGTTTAAACGGCACATGCCACATGGTTGAACAAAAATCTGACCAAATAGAATTCACTTCCAGAATAATCAAATCCCAGACGTGACAGTAATTGCAGTAGGACAACAGACTGGTGATGACGAGTCCTTTCTATTTCTGAAAATCAACCTTCCTTCCAGGCTAAGGTGGCATTCCACACTAGAAGGAAACACTCTGAAATTCTTTACAAATTCACAATCCGAAATTCCCACTTCTATAGTCCAGAAAGATGAAAAATCAGCTCAAAGCCTGGCTGATATTCAGAAAATTGGAGAGCAGTTGTTCATCCCTATTCAGTTAAATGAAGGGAAGGACTCTGTTCTCGCCCGAGTATGTGTGAGCAACGGTAAGAGCTTCATCAGCGAAGCCATGTTCCGCACACTCCCAAAAGATGCAGCCATTCCCACATTTAAACTGATAGACAAATGGGAAATGGATCTGGAAACACCCAGTTCCAAACATCTCCTGCCTAGCAGGTGTATGCAAAAAATGTCCATATGCAACAAGAGCATAGTCCATAATTGTTGGGTTGTGCGAGATGTCCCTGCTGCATTTTACTTAGGCAGTGACATTCTCAATCGCTTTGCCATTAGTTTGGACTTAATAAACTTCAAAGCTTGGTCCCGATTAGCGGGTAATCCCATGGGCTTTGATGACCCAGAGAAAGAATTTAGGTCAGCTCAATTGCTGCCTTATGCAGTTGAAATTCAGAATGGAGAGGAAGTCACCATCCTAGAAAGGACCAAACAATTCTCCCTGGAAGTGAAAGTTAAAAGAGGACAGAAATTGAAAAACCCTGACGCCTATATGCATCTTAATGCTCACTTCCTACAACAAGGGTTGGGGGTAAACCCAACACCACTAGTCAACATGGAACATGACACCATTCCAATAGAGGTGGATAACAGCGACTTAAAGAGTATCACTCTAGCGGCAGCCACCATTATTGGAATGGCGGTTGATGACCGACATTTTTCCATAGATTTAGTTAATGAACTGTTAGGACCAATCCCCAAGGACTGTATTGACAGTGATAGTGACGATGACGGTACACCAGACAGGATCTTCACCCGGCATGGGGGGAATTTCCTTGTGTACACTTCCTGCCCTTATGGTAAGGAAGATGTGACCTGTGACTTCGGGAGGGATGAGGTGATATTCCAAGTCCACGAGGACTGCCTTCCCCACCTGAAGCCACCAGTCCAAATCAGCACTTTGACCAGGTACTTCTCCACTCAGCTGGAGGAGGCTGCTGAGATAGCAAAACCGGAAGTCTTTCCAGGCTTCAGGCAGATGGTTGAAGAGAGAGTCAACCTAGCTGAGGCCTGTGAGACTCTGGAGAAAAGGCAAACATTGAAACAAGTTTTCTTAGATTTTCAAGATCTCTTTGCGGTGGACTCATATAACTGCGGTCGCACCGACATCCACACAACAACAATTCCCATGGACCCTGGCATGACTCCAGTGTTTGGGAAGCAATATCGCTTGCCTCTCGCATCAATGGAGTCCCTTACTGAAATAATTAAGAACCTTGAGTCCTGTGGGATAATTCGTCCAGTCCACAGCACCTTCAATAATACGGGGCTGGGGATTTTGAAGCCAAACGGCCAGTGGAGACTCTGTGCTGACCTTAGGGAGCTCAACAAACTGGTCCATACTTCCCGATGGCCTCTTCCCTACATTGACCAAGGGCTGGCCCAGATACAGGGTTTAAAGGTATTCACTGCCATTGACCTGACCAATGGGTACTGGACTGTACCTGTCAGTAGGGAGGACCAATACAAGCTGGCCTTTACCTTTGGGGGGCAGCAATACACATGGACCAGGACTCCCTTCGGATACATCAACTCCGGCAATTAATTCAACATTTTTCTACACAAGGCCATGCCCGACCTGGTTGAAAGGGGTAACCTGGCCTATGTAGATGATGTTTTAGTCAAGAGCTCAACTGTGGAGGAACACATAGCGGAGATCCGTTATGTTCTGACACAGTTGAGGGCTGCTGGAGCAAAACTGTCCTTTCAAAAGGCACAGTGGTGCAGAACTTGTGTCAATTTCTTGGGGCATGAGATTATCTTCAGGGTCTCTGTCCCCAGGAAAAGAAAGTGGAAACACTCCAGAAATTAAAAGACCCCACAAGTCTGCGGGAACTAAGGAGCCTCCTTGGCTGACTAATTACAGCAGAAAATTCATTGAAGACTACACAGAGATCACAAGACCCCTGATCCATCTTTTGAAGGTGGGGGTCAAGTGGGAGTGGGGTCCAGAACAAGCTGAAGCAGTAAGACAACTCAAAAGAAGCCTCTCACAAGCGCCTTGCCTAGCTTACCCTGTCAAAAACAAGGAGTTCTTCTTGGAGACAGGGTTCTCAAATACATGCTTGACTGCACTATTATATCAAAAGCATGATAAGGTCAATAAAGTAATCTCCCATTCGAGTAAGACTTTATCCTCTGTGCAGGAAAAATTCAACGATTGTGAGAAGGCACTCCTGGCAACAGTGTGGGCATTGAAGAATTACCGCCCGTTTATCCAGGAGGAACACATCATAGTGGACACTCCACACCAGCCTCTGCAATATCTCCAAAGTGACAGAATCGGGCCGGAAATTTGAGTAATTTCCGAATTACTTCCTGGATTCTGTCAATGCAAGGCTTTCCTGTGGAGGTCAGATATGGCCAAAACAAGAAAAGTCCCCTCGCGCAAGGTCTGGCTGTCTTGCATGATTGTGCCAGCGAAAACTGTCTTGAGGACGAAAGTCTTAAAATCAAGGACAACATGGAGGCATACCTTAATTCCCCACACAAAGTCTATGAAGAAGACCAGTGTGAGGGAATGCCCACTGTCTATGTGGATGGATGCTCCTACCATGTTGACAACAACGGGGAAAAAGACCTTGTGGGCGGCGTAGAGAATGCATGGGTGAATGATGCCCCAGAACCCTCCGCTGAGTACAAAATTGGTCCCCAAAGTAGTCAAGTGGCAGAGTTGATGGCTGTGCATCAAGCCATCCTTACTGCTGTCCAAGACCAACTCCACGAACGGGTCATAATCACAGATTCGGATTATGTACGAACGGTTTCGTGGAGCACCTGGTTAACTGGAAAACCAGAGGCATGCTATGTGCTAATAATAAACCATTGAAACATGGAAAATTAATCCAAAATATTTGTCACAATTCTCTCCCCTTCTCCCCTGTTTTTCATTACTTGCGACCTTCTTGGAAGTGACTTCCTTCTTTCGCATGGTCCGGGATTTATACATGCCCGTGTGCGAGTCTTCGGATTCCAGCGTGAGGTTTGCAATGTCCTGTGCTGGGTAACGTTCAAACATCCAGGATCGGGAACCAGGAAGAGAACAATGTCCTGACTCGGAGGTACAGGAATATTGTAGGACCGAGTACAGAAAGGATCCAGGAAGGAAGCACGGAAGTAGGAGGGTAAGGAAAGGGAAGGAATGGGAAAATATAATCAGGGAATTGGAAACAAGGACTAGAAAGACAGCGCCGAGTGGACTCCGGCAACACACGTCTGACAACTCCAAGCAGTAGCGTTGAGACGCGCAGAGCCGCAGAGGTGTGGCTGTTTAATAGGAAGTTGCACGTAACGTGCAAAGGCTGGTAAGCAGTGTTTCGAAAGAGACGGCCATGTTGGAAGGAACACGGAGTTCAGACCTAGGTGCATCATGGACCACGAAGTCCAGAATGAACGTAATCGGCGGTTCATGACAGTATGCCTCCTCTGAAGTCCCACACCTCTGGGTTTGCCTGGGTGGATAGGATGATATATTTGTATCAATCGGGGGGCATTCATGTTAGAGACAGGTTCCCAGGTGCGCTCACTGGGAGGATATCCTTTCTATTTGACCAAATACTGGAGTTGACCTCTTCTGTACCTGGAGTCACATACCCTGGAAACCTCGAATTCGAGTTGGTTATTGACAATTACTGGAGTTGGTCTTGGAGCAGTTCGAGTGGATTGTACAAATGTTTTTAACAGAGAAGTGTGCAAGACTGGATGGATCCTTTTCCACGACTCTGGAAGTCAGAGTCGATAGGCCACTGGATGGAGAAAGGTCCATAATACCTGGCAGCCAACTTATTTGGTTGTAGATGCCGAGGAAGGAGTTTCAAAGACAACCAAACCTTATCTCCTACTGCATAGGAAGGACTAGGCCTTCTCTTAGTGTCTGCATAGTGTTTAACAACTTTTTGGGCCTTTTCCAGGTGTTCTTTGGCTTCCTTGTGCACATTGATCAGTGTTTCAGTCCAGGAATCAACCGCAGGAACTGGGGTAGGATGTGGAAGAACAGAGGGTAGTTCTGAAGGTTGAAATCCTTGGCTGCAAAAGAACGGACTGATCTTGATAGCTGAATGATCGGAATTGTTGTAGGCGAATTCGGCCACAGGAATCAAGAGTGACCAATCATCCTGTACCTTGGTGGCGAAGCAACAAAGGTACTGTTGCAAGGTCTGGTTGACTCGTTCAGTTGCTCCATTGATCTGTGGATGTTACCCCGAGGAAAATGCGGGCTGGATCCCCAATATCCGACATAGTTGTTTCCAAAACTACGATATATACTGGGGCCCTCTGTCAGAAATGATCTTGGAAGGTAGTCCATGGAGTCTGAATATGTGTTCCAGAAATATCCCAGCCAATTCAGATGAAGATGGTAGCTTGTACAAAGGTGTAAAATGAGCCATGTGTGTAAACAAATCGATGGTAACCATTATGGTCGTGTATCCTCTGTATTCGGGTAATTCCACAATAAAATCTGTGGCGATGATTTCCCAAGGTCTTGTTGGTATCGCTGGTTGGTGTAAGAGACCCGCTGGTTTTCTGTTATCATACTTATTCTGATTGCACACTGCACAGGATTGGACATAAATTCTTACGTCGTCTTTCATCCTTGGCCACCAGAACTGTCTCTGTATAAGACGGAGGGTGTTGGTGATTCCACGGTGTCCGGACTTGAGGGTATCATGGCATAGATTTGTGATCTTATGTCTCAGCTCTTGTGTGGGAATAGCCAGCCGTGTTTCCTTGAATAGAAATCCGTCCTTCATCTTGAGATTCCTTAAATTGCTTCCTTTAAACTCCTTCCAAAGTTCGGAAGACGGTGTCTTGGCTCGAATATCCTCCAGTAGTGTAAAAGCTTGAGCAACGAACACTGTGTTAGGAAACATCTTGGGAAAAGCCCGGTCCTCAAGGGGCGCATAATCAGGATGCCTGGACAGGGCATCAGCTATGAGGTTATGTACTCCAGAAAAATGGTGGATTTGGGTTTGAGATTGGATCGGGCCTGATCGCTGTTTCTGCATTCCAGGGACTGTAAGACCTGTAAGTTCTGATGGTCCGTACGGACTTTTACTGGGTGTTTGGCTCCCAGAAGGAGATGACGCCAGTCAGTGAAGGCTTGTCGGATGGCTAGCAACTCCTTCTCCAGGACGGAATAATGAGTTTCACTGGGAGTCAAAGTACGGGAGAGATAGGCAGTGGGATGTTCCATCTTGTCCTCAAGTTCTTGTTTCAATACTGCTCCGATGGCGTAGTCGGATGCATCAGGTTCAACTAGGAAGGGTCGGTCTGTATCAGGTTGAGTTAGGGTAGGGGCTCGAGTGAACTCCGATTTCAATCGTTGAAATGCTGACTCCTGAGCTGAGGACCACTGAAACAGAGTGTCTTTCTTTAAAATTGTGACAATAAGGTGTACAATGTTGGAAAACGTGGGCATGAATTTCCTGTAAAAGTTAGCTAGCCCCAGGAAGGACTGGATGTGTTTCACAGTGGTAGGAACAGGCCAAGACAGGATGGAATCAACCTTGGAAGAATCCATTCCGATGCCTTTTGGGCTAAGAACAAATCCGAGGTAGTGAACGGTAGATACATGGAAAAGACATTTTTCAGGTTTGGCCAGGAGTTTATGTTCACGTAAACGCTGTAGAACTGCCTTGACATGTTCCGGGTGTTTCCGAGGTTCCTTGGAGTAAATCAATATGTCATCTAGGTATACAATGACGAAAAGGAACAACATGTCAGAAAAAACCCAATCCATGAAACGTTGGAATACAGCGGGGGCATTAGCAAGTCCAAAGGGCATCACAAGATACTCAAAGTGGCCAAAGCGAGTTCTGAAGGCTGTTTTCCACTCATCACCTTCTTTTATACGAATGAGATGGTAGGCACCCCTGAGATCGAGTTTAGTGAATATGACTGCACCCCTCACTGCCTCCAGGATGTCCGAAATAAGAGGTAATGGGTAACAGTCCTTGAGGGTGCATTGTTAAGGCCACAGTAATCCAAACATGGTCTAAGCTCCTTGGAATCTTTCTTAGGAACGAAGAAGAGAGAGGCTCCCGCTGGGGACTTGGAAGGCTGAATAGTTCCGTTAGTTAGGTTGGTATCTAGATATTCTCGGAGGGCCCTCTTTTCTGGCTCGGATAGAATGAACATTCTTCCAAAGGGAATCACAGCTGAAGGTTCAGTATCAATGGCACAATCTTTAGGCCTGTGAGGTGGGAGAGATTGAACAATGGCCGTTGAAAACACATCTGAGTATGTTTGGTAAGCCTGGGGAATCTGGACGATGTTGGAGACTGTTACCGAGGATTGCCGGGGTTCCTGGAGATTTTCTGAGGGCTTGGCAAGGTGGTAAGAGATAAACAATGGGCCATGCAGTGTTCTGATCCAAGAAACAAGGAGCCTGCTGCCCAATTGATGTATGGATTGTGTTTCTGTAGCCAAGGCATGCCTAAAACCATGGGATAGTGGGGAGATCGTATGATGTAAAATCTAATCATTTCTTGATGGTTGTTTATCGAAAGCAGAATCTCCTTGGTTTGATGAGTTATGGGTCCCGAAGACAAGGGTCTGCCATCAATGGCTTTAACAGGTTGCATTACCTCTTTTGTTTCTCTGGGAATGTGATGGCTGAGGGCCCAATCATGATCTATGAAAATGCCCATGGCTCCGCAATCCACTAAGGCCAGGATGGGGCAGGATTCTTTTTTGGAAGGTGACGGAAATGTCTGTAAAATCACGAGATTGTTCTGTCCTGGGGAGTTCAAGGAAGGAATTGATGAGGAGCAAACATCTTTCTCCCGAAACTGTGCTCCATTTAGGATCGGGAGCTGGCGTTTCCCGAACGCCGAGGCGGCGCAATAGGACACTCTCTTACAAGGTGTTTATCAGAGGCACAATATATGCACAGCCCTGTATTGATCCGACGGATCCTTTCTTGGGGGGAAATTGGTCCTCCGAAGGCGCCTAGTTGCATGGGTTCTGGATCAGAGGCCTGTGATGCTACGGCTTTTTTTTCGTAGGGGTGGTCTGTGACTGTCTTTGGGGATGTTGGCTTAGACTTCCTTTTCTCTGCCTTTCTTTCCTGGATCAGGAAATCAATCTGTAGGGAGAGGTCCATGAGAGCTTGGAAGGAGCTTGGGTGAGCCGCGCTAGCTAATTTGTCCTTTATCTCATCATTCATACCTCTTCGAAAGAGGGTGAAGCTGACTTCTTGGAACCAATCGGCCTCTTTTGCTAGTTGTTTAAAGCGAGTCACATATGTGAGCATATCTTGGGACCCTTCTTGGAATTCAAGCAGTCTTTCTTGTGCACTATACAAGAGTCCCGGGTGATCAAACATGGCCTTAAGGGCGTCCACAAACCCATCGGAATCATCTAGGAGTGCATCACCCACATTGACTAAGGGGGTTGCCCAGGTTAAGGCATTGCCCGTGAGATGTGATATCATAAATCACACCTTAGCTCTTGGGGTGGAAAAGTAGTACGGTTTGAAGGTAAACTGTATCAAACAAGAATCAAGGAAGGAATGGAGGGTTTTTGATGAGCCATCATATTTGTCCACTACTCCTCCCAACAAGACACTTTCTTTGGCTGCAGAGTCACGAGATAAAACTAACTGCTTTAATGCTGCATTCTCTGCCTTAAGGTTCTAGACTTCAGTGGTTAATTCCTGCATACCTCGCATGAGGTCTTGAACTGCGGCTTCCATATCTGCCTTTGTATCAGGTTTGAGGCGTCTCAATCTGTCACAAGTCTCTCCCCTTCTCACCTGTTTTTCATTACTTGCGACCTTCTTGGAAGTGACTTCCTTCTTTCGCACGGTCCGGGATTTATATAGGCCTGTGTGCGAGTCTTCGGATTCCAGCGTGAGGTTTGAAATGTCCTGTGCTGGGTAACGTTCAAACCTCCAGGATCGGGAACCAGGAAGGGAACAATGTCCTGACTCAGAGGTACGGAGTATTGTAGGACCGAGTACAGAAAGGATCCAGGAAGGAAGCACGGAAGTAGGAGGGTAAGGAAAGGGAATGAACGGGAAAATATAATCAGGGAATTGGGGACAAGGACTAGAAAGGAAGCACCGAGTGGACTCTGGCAACACACGTCTGACTACTCCAAGCAGTAGCGTTGAGACACGCAGAGCCGCGGGGCATGGCTGTTTAGTAGGAAGTTGCACGTAACGCGCAAAGGCTGGTAAGCAGTGTTGGAAGGAACACAGAGTTCAGACCTCGGTGCATCATGGAACACGAAGTCCAGAATGGACGTAATCGGCAGTTCATGACAATATTGATGATCTGGTCACCTCGAATGAGATGACCATCTACTGGAAAAAGATCAAGGGTCATTTTAAAGTAGAGGGACCAGACAAAACTGGAAATGACCTAGCTGATCAGCTGGCCAAAACCACAGCCATCCAAGGGGATCTACTTGAGATCGAGTCCCTGCTGGTGGAATTCCAGGTCACTGCTATCACTAGGTCCCAGACAAATGCTCACAAGGAACTCTCAACTGCACAATGCAGTAAGGAGACCCCAGATGCTGATTTGATTACGGCTCAAAAAGGGGATCCAATAATTTGTAAGTTTTATCAACACATTGAGGACCCTGAGAACTTTCCCCTGACGGATACCGATTACATTGGGAAAGAGGAACTCAGAGTGTTGATGAAATGTCCAAAACATTTCAGAATCCAAGACGGTTTGCTGGTGAGGAGATCCATAGCTGGCCATGACCAGTGGGTGGTCCCCACCTCATTCCAAAGCCTGATGCTAAGTCACGCCCATGATGCGGCCACAGCTGGTCATCAGGGGTTTCTCACAACACTTGAAATCTTAAGAGAGGTTGCATACTGGCCACACATGGGACAGGACCTCGACCAATACTTGAAGGGGTGTCTTGTGTGTGCACAATTTCAGCCAACATCCCTCACACACCGTGTGCCTCTCCAAAAGAGGGGGATGACACTGCCATGGTCAGATTTACAAGTCGATTTTATCAGGCTCGTGATTCTTTCCTCTAGGGGGAACAAGTACATGTTGACCGTGACATGCTTGTTCACTAAGTGGGTGGAATGTCTCCCGGGCCCAAATTGCACTGCAGAAACAGCAGCTGCCCTGATGATCAACCACATCTTCTGGTGTTTTGGACTACCCCAAAGGATTTAGTAGGAACAAGGTAGCCACTTCACTAGCGAAGTGATGACAAAGATGTGGGAGATACTTCATTTGCCTGTGCGTAGATATGCGCCGTCCCAACATGGCAATCTAATGAGGGCGACAGCCCCGGGAATAATGGACATGATCCACCTTCTCAATGGTGCAACCATATTTTTGAAGCTCGACCTCAACAAGGGCTACCATCAGTTGGAGCTAGCACAGGAGTCCAGGTACATCATCACTTTCGTGACTTACATGGGGCTATACAGCTACAAGTGCCTGAATTTTGGCATATCGTCGGTGGCAGAGATCTTCCAGGAAGAGATCCACCAGGTGATCAAACACATTGCAGGGTGTCTGAACTACAGCGACGACATCCTGGTATTCAGCAAATCAACCCAGGAACACAACAACCTACACAAAGTTTGCAGGGTGTCAGTATCGTGTCTCACCTTTTGTGGCTTGTCGTCCTCTTCCGGCTTAGTCTTCTTGGGTTTACTTTCTTTTGGGGCAAAGAGATAAGGCCTATCGCCCCAAGTCGCCACTGCGCCCACCCAAGGAATCTGGGCAGCACAGGGGCCACCCGGAGAGCTAGGTCTCTTAGGAAAAATCCTGTTCCAAGGGGAAAAACCTGATGATCCCACGAAGCGCAGGACACAATTGATGGTTCGAGTAGATTGGATCTTTACCCCCAATAAGGGGGCGAGGTATGCGTTGGATGGATGACAGTGTCCAGAACTATTCAGTGCCTAATGAAGGCAGTGGAAGGCAGAGTCCCCGTGATAGCCAAAGTCAGCAGAAACAAGAATGAAGGACCACACAGGATACAATGTAGCACCGGAAGAATGCAGGAGCTCACCGACAAGAAATGCCGGCGATCGTAGGACAGAATGGAGGTAAGGAGGATCTGAACGGAGTGAGGCCAAGAGAGAGAGAGCACGACCGGAGCCGGCCCCGGGGACAGAGATGCAACACAGCACCCGGGGGGGACCGGCTGCATAGAAAACATGAGAAACAGACAAAGAACAGGCTAGCAGAACGAAAGGAAGGTAAACTAGCGTTTTGCAATGAAAAGGGCAGTTGCAATGCATCGCTTACCTGTTCATGTCTGTGTTAAATGCCGGTCTGGTTCTTCCTGGTTGCAATTACGTGATGACGTGCACGCCACATGCGGCCATTTTGGGAAGGGCAAAAACATCTCCACCGTTGCCATAAGGATGTGTACGGCAACAGTCTCCAAGGACGCGGGGATCCACGCATAAGCATAACATCATGTCCCTGAAGGAGAAGTCACAAAAACATATCCAAACCTCTTCAAAGGCCTTTGCAAACTGTGCAACTGCAAAGTGAGGCTCCACATTGATCCAGAAGTCAAGCCGGTTGCCCAAACCTACAGGGGCATCCTGATAAACATTCAAAAACAGGTGGAAGAGGAGCTGAGCCGCTCACTTGACCTCCACATCTTGAGGCCGGCGGTGGAGCCCACTCCATGGGTCTGCACCTATTGCACCGGTTCCTAATAAATCGGTTGAGGGCTCCATTTGCCTGTGCGTAGATATGCGCCGCCCCAACATGGCAATCCAACGAGAGCGACAGCCCCGGGAATAATGGACATGATCCACCTCCTCAATGGTGCAACCGTATTTTCGAAGCTTGACCTCAACAAGGGCTACCATAAGTTGGAGCTAGCACAGGAGTCCAGGAGCATCACCACTTTCGTGACCCACATGGGGCTATACAGCTACAAGTTCCTGAATGTTGGCATATCGTCGGCGGCAGAGATCTTCCAGAAGGAGATCCACCACGTGATCAAACACATTCCAGGGTATCTGAACTGCAGCAACGACATCCTGGTATTCGGCAAATCAACCCAGGAACACAACCTACACAAATTTTGCAGGGTGTCAGATCGTGTCTCACTTTTTGTGGCTTGTTGCCCTCTTCCAGCTTAGTCTTCTTGGGTTTACTTTCTTTTGGGGCAAAGAGATAAGGCCTATCACCCCATGTCACCACTGTGCCCACCCAAGGTGGAATCTGGGCAGCACAGGGGCCACCCGGAGAGCTTGGTCTCTTAGGAAAAAACCTGTTCCAAGAGGAAAATCCTGATGATCCCACGAAGCGAGGACACAATTGATGGTTCGAGTAGTTTGGATCTTTACCCCCAATAAGGGGGCGAGGTATGCGTTGGATGAATGACAGTGTCCAGAATTATCCAGTGCCTAATGAAGGCAGTGGAAGGCAGAATCCCTGTGGTAGCCAAAGTCAGCAGAAACAAGAATGAAGGACCACACAGCATACAATGTAGCACCGGAAGAATGCAGGAGCTCACCGACAAGAAAAGCCGGCGAGCGTAGGACAGAATGGAGGTAAGGAGGATTTGAACTGAGTGAGGCCAAGAGAGAGAGAGCCCGACCGAAGCCGGGCCCGGGGACAGAGACGCAACACAACACCCGGGGGGACTGGCCGCATAGAAAACATGAGGAACAGACAAAGAGCAGGCTGGCAGAATGAAAGAAAGCTAAACTAGCATTTCACAATGAAAAGGGCAGTGCAACGCAGTGCTTACCTGTTCATGTCTGTGTTAAATGCCGGTCTGGTTCTTCCTGGTTGGTTGCGTTTACGTGATGACATGCACGCCACACGTGGCCATTTTGGGAAGGGCAAAAACGTCTCCACTGTTTCCATAAGGATGTGCACGGCAACAGTCTCCAAGGATGCGGGTATCCACGCATAAGCATAACATCATGCCCCTTCCTATGCCCTGCACCCCAGGGCTTCCAGGGGTGTGCCAGATGAAACTGGCAGATAAACCGAGGGGCTTCAATGTTGGAATGTGGTTCCCAGGATCTGTCAGCAGTGGAATAGCATTCCCAATCCACCAAGTATTGGATGATTCCACAATGAAAACGCAAATCACATATCTGTCGCACCTCATATTCCTTTTCACAATCCGGTACGGGGGAATAACCTTCTTCTTGTCTTTTCCCAAGAAGGGTTTTAACAAAGAGATGTGAAAAACGGGATGTATTCGACTCCAGGATTTGGGCAAGCAGAGTTTGTAGGCAACAGGATCAATGACCTTAATAACCGAGAAGGGCCCAAAGAACCAATGTGAAAACTTGCCTGGCTTTAGCCGACCTCGAAGGTACTTGGCTGATAACCAGACTAAATTGCCCTTCTTGTATGCTTTAGTCTGTCTCCTTTTCTGGTCTGCAAAGGTCTTGCTTCATGCCTGGGCTTGATGCAGGGCTTGGCTGGTCCTTTGTTGGATCTCTTGGAGATTATTGATGTTTTCTTCGACTGTTGGTACCACAGTGACCACGGAAGGCAAGTTGGGAATCCAAACGGGGTGAAATCCATAGGAGCTGAAGAACGGGCTCTTACAGAGTGCTGAATGAACCATGTTGTTGTAAGATAATTCAGCCAATGGTAGTAGTGCGGCCCAATTATCCTGTGCATAGTTGGTAAAACACCTGAGGTACTGCTCCAGGGTCTGGTTTAGTCGCTCGGTCTGCCCGTTGGTTTCAGGGTGATACCCTGATGACATTGCTCTGGAAATCCCAAGAGGTTTACACAAGGCTCCTCAGAACCTGGAGGTGTACTGCACCCCTCGGTTGGACATTATGGTTTTGGGCAAGCCATGTAGACGAAAGACGTCCTGCAGAAACACAGCGCTCATTTCTTCCACAGTCAGGAGTTTTCCTAGACTAGAAAAATGAACTAATTTGGTAAAATAGTCTATTGTGACCATTATGACTGAGCATCCTTAGGAAAGGGATAAGTCCACAATGAAATCCATTGATATTTTCTGCCTGGGCGAGTGGGGAGTGAAAGTGAACAAAGAAGGCCTGCAGGGAAATGACATTTGTTTTGTACACATACTGTGCAATCCTTGACATAAGTCTTACCATCATTCACTAAAGAAGGCCAACAGAAGTATTGCCGGATCAGGTCAATGGTGGGTTTCTGTCCACGATGTCCTGCAACCATTGAATCGTGTCCCAGTTCCATCACTTTGCTTTGGAATGCCGATGTATGTATGTAGATCTTGTCTTTATAGTAGAATAATCCATCTCTTTGTAGGAGTTAGGCACGTATCGTGAGGGCTGGAGGGTTGCTACGGACCTCATTCTGCAATTGCTGGATCCAACTGTTCACAGCATGAATAAACACTGTCTTGGGAAATATCTTTCCCCATAGGGGTCCTTGTTTGTCCATCAAGCCGTTCCGGGGCAACAACTCGGCAACCACATTTCTGGAGCCTGGAAGATAGGTTAATCTCAAATCATAGTGAGAAAAGAAACGTGCCCACCTCGCTTGCTGACTGTTCTGGCACTCCACGTTTTGTAGCGACATCAGGTTGCGGTGGTCCGTTCTTATTTCAATAGGGTATTTGGGCCCCAAAAGCAGATGTCTCCATTCCTTGTAGATAAGTTTGATAGCAAGCAGCTCTTTCTCCAGCACTGCTTAGTTACCCTCTGCTGATGATAGGGTTTTGGAAAAGTAGACTAGAGGGTGTTCCTTGCAGGTGGTCTGCATTTGTTTCAACACCGCCCCTACTGCCGCATCAGAGGCATCAGTTTCCAGGATTAAAACCTTCTGGTGATCAGGTTGCCTTAAAATGGGAGTTGTAGTGAATAATTTCTTGAGGGCACAAAATGCTTCCTGACTTTGTTGATTCCACACATAAGGGGCGCCTTTTTTGAGAAGTCGGGTGAGTGGTAACACGCAAGAAGAAATGTTTGAGATGAACTTTCTATAGAAATTTGCCATCCCCAAAAAGCTCTGTAATTCTTTGATGGACAGTGGGGCAGGCATCTGTAGAATCGCCTGGATCTTCCTTGGGCCCATGGTAATCCCTTGATCTGAGATTATGTAGTAACCCAAATAGGGTACTGAGGGGGCATCAAACACGCACTTCTCATATTTGACCTTTAGGTGTTGTTTCCGAAGGCGTTCCAGGACTTCTTGTACACGTAGAGTGTGTTCCTCTGGGTTAACAGAAAACACCAGAATGTCGTCTAAGTAAACAACTATTGACCCCATCAATAGGTCAGAAAATATTCTGTCCATATATCTCTGGAAAACCACTGGGGCATTTCCCAAACCAAAGGGCATTACCTGGTTTTGGTAATGTTCTGAAGGCGGTCTTCCATTTGTCGCTGGCTCTACTCCTTATCAAGTGGTAGGCAGCATTGAGATCTAGCTTAGTGAAGATCTTAGCGTTCTGAATGGCTTCCAGGATGTCTGATATCAGGAGTAGCGGGTACTTGTCTTTTACTGTAACTTTGTTCAATTCGCTGTAATCCAGGCAAGGTCTTAACTCATCTGTATCCTTCTTGGGGACAACAAACAGGGAAGCCCCCCTTGGGGACTTAGATTCCGTTATCAGACCATTGTGCAGGTGTTCATCCAAATAGTTCCTTACTGGTAGTCTTTTAGAAGGTGAGAGAACATACGATGGAAAGGAACCACCGTTGAGGGGAGCAGATCTATAGCACAGTCCACCCTGTGTGGGGGCAGAACCTTCTTGATGTCAGTGCCAAACACCTCTTGGTGTTGCTGCTATTTGGCGGATAGCGTGGTCGCCACTGAAGTCTTCCTGCATGTGAGTGCAGTGGTGAGTATAGAACTTTCTTTGATCCGACCCACAACAGACAGGAGTGGTTACAATATCCGGAGCCAGAAAACAGGGTTTGAGCTGACCAATTGACATAGGGGTTATGCTTGACCAGCCAAGTCATCCCTAGGATTACATGGTAATGAGTGGTTCATATGAGATTGAACGCAAGGACCTCCATATGTTGATGGATTGACATCTCTAACGGGATTGTGTGTTCTTCTATGGGTCCTCCGCTCAGCGGCAAACCATCAACCATCGTGATTTCTTCATGTGTTGAGCCCAACCTATGTCCATGAACACTCCAGCAGCCCCCGAACCTACCATGGCATGTGTTTCAACCATAGGTTGGCCCGGGATGGGTAAGTGAACCAAAAGCAGTAACAACCCGGTGCTCTGGTCTCCAGTGATCTCCTTGCTTGATGGACAACTGCCTGCCTCCCGCCCGTATATCCCTATTACGAGAGGAAGCAGGCGTTTCCCACCTTGCAAGCAGGAGTGACCGGGCATACACGTAACAAATGTTTTGCCAATCCACAATACATGCACATACCAAGACGCCTACATCTAGAGCGCTCTTCGTCCGATAAGGGTCCCCTGGCAGTACCGATCTGCATGGGCTCCTTCTTACTGCCAGTCTTGGTCTCAGTAGTCAGGCAAACAGAAGAAGGACAAGGGGTTGAATTCTGGAAACGTCTCCGCTCCAAACACCTATCCTGTAAGCGGTAATTGATCTGTAGAACAAGTTTCACCAGATCCTCGAAAGAGGGGGGTCTTGGGACGCGTACCAACTCGTCCTTCAGGTCTACTCCGAGGCCTCTTTGGAACAGCATTATGCAGACTTCCTCAGGCCAGGTGATTTGATGAGCCAACTGTTTGAACTTGGTGACGTAAGTTAGCACATCCATGCTCCCCTGAGTGAAGTCTAGTAGACTGTCTTGCTTAGTATAAGTGAGTTCCAGACGGTCAGAAATACTGGAAAATGCTTCAAGGAAACCTTTATAGTCATCCAATAAAGGGCTAGAAGAGTCCACTAGAGGCGTTGCCCAAGACAAGGTGCTTCCGGTGAGGTGAGATATCACAAAGCCCACTTTTGACCATTCAGTCGGAAAGGACCCTTGTCGAAAGGTAAAAGCCACCATGCAGGCGTCCAAGAATTCTTTAAACTTTTTAGGTTCTCTGTCGTACTTCTCCAATGAAGGGTCACGATACTGTCCCTGTTGCCCAGAGGGATCCCGCTGTAGCAAGACTTGTCGGGGGACTGTGTTCTCCGTCTTCAGATTTTGTGCCTCCAGGGAGAGGCCTTGAACTGCAGCTACCAATTATTGTACTTGCTCCATATCAGCTGTATCTTTATTTTTCTTTTAGCGTTGCAAGCTGTCAGTATCGTGTCTCACCTTTCATGGCTTGTCGTCCTCTTCCGGCTTAGTCTTCTTGGGTTTACATTCTTTCGGGGCGAAGAGATAAGGCCTATCGCCCCAAGTCGCCACTGCGCCCATCCAAGGTGGAATCTGGGCAGCACAGGGGCCACCCGGAGAGCTAGGTCTCTTAGGAAAAAACCCTTCCAAGGGGAAAAACCTGATGATCCCACGAAGTGCAGGAGACAATTGCTGATTTGAGTAGATTGGATCTTTACCCCCAATAAGGAGGCGAGGTATGCGCTGAACAGATGACAGTGTCCGGAACTATTCAGTGAATAATGACGGCAGTGGAAGGCAGAGTCCCTGTGGTAGCCAAAGTCAGGAGAAACAAGAATGAAGGACTAGACGGGATACAATGTAGTACAATAAGAATGCCGGAGCTTACTGACAAGAACAGCCGATGAGAGCAGGACAGAAGGGAAGTAAGGAGGGTTTGAACGGAGTAGGGCCAAGAGAGAGGAAGCCCGACCGAAGCCGGCCCCGTGGACAGAGACGTAACACAACTCCTGGGGGGAGCAGCCACATAGAAAACATGAGGAACAGACAAAGAGCAGGCTGGCAGAACGAAAGGAAGCTTAACTAGCATTTCACAACAAAAAGGGCAATTGCAACACAGTCCTTATCTGTTCGTGTCTGTGTTAAATGCCGGTCTGGTTCTTCCTGGTTGCGATTACGTGATGACGTGCATGCCACGCGCAGCCATCTTGGGAAGGGCAAAAACATCTCCACCGTTGCCATAAGGATGTGTACGGCAACAGTCTCCAAGGAGGCAGGGATACACACGTAAGCATAACACAGGGCCCTAGAAGCAGCCAATGTCACACTCAACAAGGACAAGTATGAATTTGAAAAATAAACTCTGAAATTATTTGGCCACATATTTTCTGACTAAGGCATGAGGCCGGATGCCGAGGAGGTCAAGGCACTACAAGAATCCCCTCGCCCAATGGACGTGTCGGACCTCGGTCATTTCTGGGGCTCACCAGCTACTGTTCACGCTATCTGGCAAAGTTTGCGACAGTGACTGCTTCATTTAGCGAACTGACCAAGAATGGCCAGGAATACATCTGGACCGCTGAATGTGAGGCTGTTTTTGCAGACATTCATGCTCGCGTTGCCTTGGCCTCTGGCATGGCCTACTTCAGCTCTGCCAAAGACCCAGAGGTGACTGTGGACGTCAGTGCCGTAGGATTGGGTGGACACTGGCGTAATATAACCCCAGAACCCTGCATATCAAGAAAGTGGTGTCGTACACCAGCCGCAGCCTCGCCACCACCGAAAATAAATACTTGCAGGCAGAGAAGGAAAGTCTGGCGGTGGTCTGGGCCTGCGAGCACTTCCATCTGTTTCTATTCGGAAAAGCATTAACAGTGGTCACCAAGCCCTGATCTCCATTTATGCCAACCTCCAGCTCAGATGCCCCGAGGATAGAAGGATGTGGACTCTGTCTCCAGGATTACAAGTTTTCTATTTGTCACAGGCCGGGCAAGAATAAGAATCCAGCAGACTACCTCTCCCGCCACCCCACGGGGCCATCTCTTCCGGAACATTCAATCGCTGATGCATAACTGCAATACATTATCCACCAGCTAAAACCTTTCCCCGTAGCGTGGAAGACGCTGCAGCAACAATCTGCAAATGACCCAGTGCTGGCCATCCTCACCCAGTGCATCAGCCAAGGTAAACTTAGGCATGCAAGGGACCGAGCAAAACACCTAGAGGAGTCATTGAAGAGTGACATAAAAGCAATTCTGCTGGTCCAAGAGGAACTCACAACCACAGAAGACCAGATAGTCATGAAGGGCTGTCGAATCGTCCTGCCCAAATCATTGCGCCAACAAGTGGTCGATCTGGCCCATGAGGGACACTGATGTGTGATCTCGACAAAGCAACTTCTGAGACAGAAAATTTGGTTTCCAGGGCTAGACAAACAAGTGGAGGACACCCAATCTGCAGCGCCATAACGCCAGCTCCACCCCCAAACCCACAACAGATGTCACCACTCCCTCAGGGCGTATGGGAGGAACCAGCGGTCAATTTCTTTGGACCTCTCCGAGATGGCACGTATGCCCTGGTGGTGATCAATGAATACTCAAGGTACCCAGAGGTACAAATAGTGCTGTCTACAGCAGTGACAGCGGTCATTCCAGCTCTGGGCCACATACTCATGGCCTATTGCATCCCTCAAACAATCAAATCTGACAACGGCCCACCGTTCACCAGTCTGGACTTTGAAAATGTTGCCCAGTACATGGGTTTGAAACACGGAAAAATTACACCTCTCTGGCCTCAAGCCAATGGCATGGCTGAGCGCTTCATGGGTAACCTCAAGAGAGCACTGCAGGTGGCGCAAGTGTCCCACAAAGCATTTGAACAAACGATGTACCAGCTCTTACGCTACTACAGCCACACTCCCCACAGCACCACGGGCAAATGCCCAGCCAACGTCCTGTTTGACCGTAGGTCACAGACACGACTGCCACATGGGCCCCTGGAGGGTAAAACCACACTGGAGGATGAGGAGGTCCGGACAAAAGATGCTGAAGAAAAACAGGAAATTATGATTGCGGGAGATGAGAGGATGGGAGCCATAGAACACAGCTTCGAGGAAGATGACAGGGTACTGGTGCGTCAGACCCAGAGAAGGAAGTGAGACTCCAGTTTCGCACCTAGCCCCCTCACAGTCACAAAAGTGAAAGGAACCATGGTCACGACGGTGGACTTGGAAGGACGGACAATCACAAGAAACGTGTCACACTTCAAGGAATGCCATGGTGAAGTGTCACCCTGGCAAGTCTTGGAGGAGTAACAGGAAGTCTGTGAGGACACCTGGGCTTGGATATATTCTGAGGACCCATACTGGGGAGATGAGGAAGTCTTAGGTGGGGAGGTTGCAAAAGACAGTGGTGAGTGGTTTACGGACAGACCCTCCCCGCCCCTCCACCGATACAGACCAGAACTGCCAAGGGCAAGCTGCCCCGTGCGGGCAAAGACTAAACCCATAAGACTCATTGAGGAGATGGGCTAACACCCGACTAAGTGTTTAAAAAGGGGGAAGGTTGTCATGTTCAGACTTTAAGTTCCGTCCACATCATTATGTGGAAATTGGGTTAGGGCGGGACCCAAGGGAGGCGAATTGAGCAGGACAGGAGAAGGGTTAGATTAATAAAGTTTGGAGTTGAAACCGACCTATCCGTGTGGGCCTTCTCATTTATTATGAAGCCGTGTGGGCCTCCTCATTTATTATGAAGCCATGTGATACGGACCGGCCGTATCCCTATGAGCGTTGCTCATACTGATAAGTACATGGGCTCATGAAGCTGCCATTGGCCTTCAATTGTTTACCTGGGCATCCGGTGGATGTACCTGGGCAAGTAGGGATGTGCCTGAAGCAGGTTTTAGCCAGCGTCGCGCAGGGGGAACCCCGTAGCTCCAGGGTGCGGGCCAGTAACCTGTTCCCCATGGTAGACAGGTTAGGGAGAGGGGGGCAGGACACACATGCTGTACGAAAACCCCCTCTCCCTCTCCTCTCTGTCGCAAAGATTCCTGGAGCCAGGCAGGAGGAAGGGCAAGGTGGAAGCAACACCTTAGCCTCCACACCAAGTAGGTGCTAAGCACCTAGGGCAGGGCAGGCAGGAAGCAGGTAGCCAACAACAAAAGAAGCAGCTCAGGGTGCAACATGCCGTTGCTGCCAGCCGCCCAGGGGCTGGACAACCAGCCCCCACACATGCAGAACAAAGCCCAGGGACAGCCTTTGGGACAATATAAGGATATGCAGTTGCAGCAAGAAATCACAATTCAGTTTGGGACCCTGCAAGGAGACACAAACAACAAGTACCTTGCTTACGCAGAGTACTTTTTCTTTACTGAACATTGCCCTGTTCAAACCAAATTCGAGAAACTTGAGCTTTGCCCTGCTCTGTTTTTCACAACTTGTGGCATTTTTGTTTTCCGTCTCCTATCAATGAATCCGGGGCGGGTGCATTTTTCATGCTATTGCTGTCAGGCATCGAGAAGAAGTATTTGGCGGCCATCCACCAAGTGGAGACGAAAAAGCAGGGCTGGCGTTGACTTGAGACAAGGCTCGGGTAGCTTGTGTTCGGTTTCCTGCGGCATCGCAAAGAAACAGCAGGAACTGGCAAGCAGAATCACAAAATGGCTAAAATCAAGACCCAGCACCGTCGGGACCCGAAAGAAAGACCACTCCCCCTTGAAGCGAACTCGCCTGGGCAGGAGCAGTGTTTCCAGATTTCCCGGGAAAAAAAAGAGCCGAAGCCGGCAGAGGGCAGCGACGGATCGCTAGGTGGGAGCTGGAAAAGGGGCGGGTCTTGATCCGAACACCCAAACAGAGACACATTTCATTGTTGCAACACAGAAAAGAAAAACAAGGCCCGGCAGAGGTTGCCAAGCAACAGGTAGCCCAGCCAAGGGTTTTTATGAACCACGTTTATTCTGATACGAAGGAACGGGCAAGTGTCTTGGAAGCAGGATGACAAAAAACAGAGTGCTTTTTTGCACAAGAACACATGCAGCATAAGTCAGCCACGATTTACACTAAGAAAGCCTGAACAACAGAAAAAGACAAATTAATGCATTTGTTTTACCAAACCAAAAGAGCACGAAGAGCACATGGTTTTTTGTTTAAACCACTGATATTTCAGTACCCTGAATACGGGGCACAACAAGTTGTTGCCAGCCCAAGCATGGCAGCCAAGAAGCCAACAGCAAAGAAGAAAACTAAAATGATGCTGTAGTCGGAGGAAGCTGAAGAAATCCATGGGTGGCCATGGGTAAGAAAACGGCTGAGTGAGGCCTCAGAGGACGAAGAAAATGTGGACATCACAATAGTAGGAAACCCTGCACCTCCAGCAGCAAAGCAAGCCAAAGGAGATACAGAGGCAAGCAAGCAGACTCCACTGCAAGAAAAGAAAGGTAAAAAATGTGGCCAAAATATCTGAATTGTTTGATACCTTTGCAACCAAATATTTGACACAACAGAATGAAAACATTGGGAAAATTGAGCAAATGATGTCTGAAATGAGGGAGAGACAACAAATACCTGTAGAGCTAGAAGTGATTGTAGAACAAAGGGGGGTGAGGGGCCTCTAAAGGCATGGACCGGCCTTAACCCTCCACTGGTGCAAGCAGGGGCAACGGGACCTGGTCTCCCAGGCACCACACCAACAAACCCCACAACAGTAGTGGCATTAGTGCCAAACAAAGAAGGCGAGGCAAATATAATAGCAATTCCTGCGCAGAAAGAGGGCATATTGTTTACAAGTGGGCCACTAGGGGAAATGTTAAAAACTTAAGAAACTGGGATTTTAAACAGATATAAAAAAATCACTAGCCTGGAACATTGATCAAACAGTGAAGGAGGCAATCTGGAAAAAGGGATACCTAGAAATATTTTCACTGATAGAAGCCCAGCGAAAGGGCCTGGATGCTTTTAAAGATCCCAAAAAGACAGAAGAGAAAGCAATAACAAGAAATGCATAGGTTGAAAGCACCTGGGAAAATTGATTAAAGGAAAAAAACAGGGGCCGGTTTTAAGATACTAACTTACATAGACAAAATCAGAGAGGTGAAAGTAGTCTACGGGTGGGAAGGGGACATGGCTTGAATATGATGAAAGATTTAGGAGGGCCATGTCGGAGCGACCAGAGATTGACTGGGATGAGGTCCAAAATGATTTATACCTAATGAATGGGAAACCACCATCAGAAGGGGAAAAGGCACAGTCCCACAGCAAAACAGCATATGCTAGCAATAACAAAACTACTGAACCTGAGAAACACAGAAAGGGAGAGCAGCCATTTCGGAAGAAGCAGCCATGGGGGGCTAAGTCATTCACGATCATTCACTGCAGTGTCCCACAGGGATCTTGTACTGCCCCAACACTATACAATCTCTTCACAAAGCCCCTTTTTGACAAACTGGATGCACTTGGGATTGCATACACAAACTATGTTGATGATACCCAAGTGCTCCTTCTACTAACAGGCTCATATCACCAAGATACCACAGCCTTAGAACAAATCTATTCCACCATCCAAGCTTGGATGGCCACAAACGGCCTATGCCTCAACGGGGACAAGACTGAGATTCTTATTCTTGGTCAACTGTCCACCCTAGCCAAGCTTGACTGTCTCTACTCCAACTTCAACATTGACAATTGCATCATCCCAGTCCTAGCCTCTGTCAAGACTCTAGGGGTCCACATTGATGCTACACTGTCCATGAATAAGCAAGTCAGTGCCATTGCCTCTGCCTCCGCCTTAAGCACCAAACTCATCAATGCCATAAAACCTTTCCTAACCAAGGGCAACTGTCTCTAAATAGCAAGAGCTACTATAGGGGCCAAGTTGGACTACTGCAATGCGCTCCTAGCCAGCACCTCCATAAAAGACATAAACAGACTCCAAATCACCCAAAATAATTCGCTTAGAGCAGCCCTACGCATTCCAAAAAGAAACCACATCTCACAAGCAAGAAAGAAAGTTAATTGGCTACCAGTCAAAGACTGCATTACTTTTAAAATTCTCACAACCACACACAAATGCTTTAACCTTGCTTTAACCTAACAGCCCTGTCTTACCTTTCAGACGCACTAGCCAGGGCTATATCAGCTAGGCCCACTCGAACACGCTACACTAACCGACTCATCATACCGCGCATCAACAGGGCCAAAGCAGGAGGGATATCTAGCTCCCAAGCTATGGAATGCGCTCCCCACAGCCCTCAGAGCAGAAACTTCTCTCACCGCCTTTCGTAAAAACCTTAAAACTGCCCTCTTCAACTAACCCTCTCTTTTTCCCACCCTTTCAGCTTACAATCATCCTTCTGATTTACAAACTGTGCTACACAATCTGTACATTAAGTATGCCTGTTTGTTGTTATATGTAACTAAGCTCTGCTCACTCACTGTAACAATTGCCAGATGCCTGCTGGCTGTTGCGCGCTCTACAAATATGAATGAATAAATAAATAAATAAGTAAAATACCCTCAGCCATTCCAAAACACAAAATGCCAGCAAGACTCCCATTTGCTGGAATTTTGAAAAAGGTCAATGTACTTAAAGCAAGGAATGCAGATACAGACACAACTGCTCAAACTGCAGGGGAGACCACCCCGGCAGTAATTGCACCGCCTTCCACTTAAGGGCACCAAAAAGAGGAGTATTGAACCAGGAGAAAAATTTAGAATGGCAACAGGGAAGTCCCCAATCAACATAGAACGGTTTAAAACAGCACTAGGTGCATGCCCAGACAGGAATATCAGCTTAGCAATAGAAAATGGTTTTAAGGAAGGTTTCCAAATCCCATTCCAGGGAGAACGGTCACCAAAAATCCCCAAAAAATCTGAACTCAGCAAGGGATAACCCAGAAATAATGAGGGCAAAAATTAGGAAAGAATTAGAGCTGGGAAGAATCAACCATGGGAAAAAATGCCTTTAAAAAAATATATGGTTTCACTGTTGGGTTTAGTACCAAAGAAGGAACCAAGGAAACTGAGAATGATACGTCATTTATCATACCCAAAAGGGCAGTCTGTGAATGATGGAATCCCAGAAACTGAAACAGCAGTGACTTACACGCATCTCCAAGAGGCACTTAGAATAGTCAGGAAATGCGGAAAGGGGGCTCTGATGGCAAAACTATAGAGTCGGTATTTAGGCTACTACCGTCCACCCAAACTCACAACAGTGGCTAGGTTTCTCTTTTGATAGCCAGTTCTACGTGGATAGATACCTACCAATGGGGTGTGCAGTTGTTACGCAGTTGTTGGTCGTGCAGAGTATGGGCTATCCCTCTGTCCCCAAGTATCAGACTGACAACCACGGTAATACCGCCAGAGTGATGTTTAGGGCCAAAGGTGGTAGTCCGTAGAGTCAGGACGTGGGAACAACCGGAAGAACCCCTGGAGCGCTGCAAGGTAAGGTATATGGTTATGTAATAGTACAGAGTGCAGTAATCTAAGTGTAAACATCCAAAGCACTGAAATACCTGTGAGTGCTGGAGCGTTGTCCCAGGGAGACTGACGTAGGCGTCAGACAGTGGTTTGAAAGTGGCAGCAGGTCCGGGCAGATGTGGCAGCAGGTCCGGGCAGGTGCCCACCTAAGGCAGGACCGAAGTCCCGATGTAACACGTGATCCGTAGAGTATACCAGAGCAGTCCGAGGTCAAAAACAGGAGATCCAAGGTAGAAGAAGGGCTAAACACAAGGCAGTCCGTAGGGCAGAGCGTAGGTCGGCAACAGTGGATCCAAGTTCCAAGCCAAGGAAAGGGCCAAGACACGAAGCAATCCGTTAGGGCAAAGTAGTTCGGCAGCAAAATATCCAAGGTTCCAAAGCAGGCAAGGGTTAGGCACTGAGCGGTCCGTAGAACAAAGCCGTGGTCCGACAAAGGAAAGAGTCCTGAAACGAAGCGTGAGCAACACGTGATCCGGAAGAGAACAGCTGTGAAGCAACGCTTTCCGTAACCGGACTCCTTTTATCCATCGAAAGGAAACACGTGACAACTGTCACGTGACGCATGTAACCAAAGCGTTGCAGTATTGCTAGGCAACGAGTCATGTGCTCCGCGCCGCGCTGTGTCGCGCAGTTCTCCGTGAATGGTGTGTGTTCCTGTGATGAAGGAGCCTCCAGTTCGCTTGCCACAAACGTGAAGGGCGATACACTCCAGCCTTGCCAAGCATGCCATGCCGTGTCCTATAGCGTGAAACATGATGAGGCAATAAGGTACCCCTGTCGGGACGTGTGTGTTTGGGTGCTGGTTGGGAAGAGGCTGTGGACGTGGAGGGGGCGTGTCTTCATAGGAAGAGTAGTAGCCTGTGCGGGGAGCGGTGTGACAGAATCCCCCCACAAGGGCCCACGACCCCGTGGGCTAGCCGGGTTATCCCTATGAAACCGCGACACCAGAAGTGGGGCCTGGACGTCACGGGAGGGAACCCAGGAGCGGTCCTCGGGACCATAACCCAACCAGTCCACCAGGTACTGGAGGCGACCCCTATGGAAGCGAGATCCATGGATGGCACTGACCTCAAAAACATCCTGGGAAGACACAGAGACGGGGGCGGGAGGAACAAGGACACGAGTGGAAGCAAGGTATGGCTTAAGGAGGGAGACATGGAAAACCGGGTGGATCCGCCAAGCACGCGGAACAGACAGTCGCAGGGCCACGGGATTCAGGATTCCGATGATCCGATAGGGGCCCACAAAGCGGGGCAACAGCTTGCGACAACCAGGGATTTGCAAGTGTCTGGTCGATAGCCACACCCGATCGCCCACATGATACACCGGCGCCACAGCCCACTTACGGTCCGCCTTAACCTTCATCACCGACTGAGCCTCACGGAGGTGGACCAGAGTTTGTGCATGAACACCGGCTAGATCACGCACGCAGGCGTTAGCAGCAGGAGTGGCAGAGGAGAAATCAGGGAGCGGTAGGGCGCGTGGATGTTGCCCATGCAGAGAATAGAAGGGAGAGAACCCAGTGGCCGAATGACGGGAATTGTTGTATGCGAACTCAGTAAGGTAGAGCAGCTTGGACCAGGAGTCCTGGTATTGAAGGGACAGACAACGCAGGTACTGTTCTAGGGCTTGGTTAACCCTCTCCGTCTGCCCATCGCTTTCGGGGTGGTATGCCGAAGAGAAGCGAGCATCGATACCCAGGAGCTTGGTAAGAGCACGCCAGAAGCAGGACGTGAACTGGGATCCCCGGTCCGATATAATGACTTGTGGTAGACCGAAAAGACAAAAAACCGTCTTGAAGAACAGGCGAGCCAGTGTTGGGGCCGATGGTATGCCTGTGCAGGGAACGAAACGGGCCATTTTGGTGTATGAATCGACGATAACCCATATGGTATCGTAACCCTGTCTGCGGGGCAGATCAGTGATGCGGTCCATAGAGATGGTGTGCCAAGGCCTGGGAGGTATGGGTAACGGCAGAAGCAACCCCAACGGCCGTCCTCTGTGTGTTTTGCATTGTGCTCATATAGAACATGTGTTTACATAGTGTTCTATGTCCTTTCTCATGGATGGCCACCAGCACCAGCGATGTAACAATTCAAGGGTGCGTTGTTGCCCGGGATGGCCATTTATGGCAGCATCATGTGACCAGGCAAGCGCCTGGTTGCGTACATCGCATGTAGGAAGGAATAGTTTGCCCTGGACGAACGGCAGCCCGTCCTGGAGTATAATGTCCCATTCAGTGAGTGCATGAGGATGTTGAAAAACCCATTGTCTGATGGCAGTGAGCATGGGTGGCGAGGGCGTACACATGCAAACAACATGGCCTTTCCCTAATAGTGTGTCTGGAAATGAAACCAATGATTCTCCGCCGGGAGATCTGGTCAAAGTGTCAGCCTTGCCATGGATGAGGCCTGGTCTGTGTTTTACAACAAAATCGAAGGCAGCAAAAAACAAGTGCCAGCGTACTTGCCGGCTGTTTACACACTTCAGGGAGGCCAGATCTTGCAGGTTTTTGTGGTCTGTATAAACCACCGTTTGATGCTTTGCCCCCATGAGATGATGTCGCCATGTCTGGAGGGCGTCCTTGATGGCCAGCAGCTCTTTCTCGGTTACAGTGTAGTGAGTTTCGGCTGCCGAGAATTTCCGAGAAGGATAGGCCACCGGATGCAAACTAACCGTGGTTGGACAAGGCTGGGACAACACCGCACCTAGTGCAAACGAAGAGGCATCTGCCTCCAGGTTTAGGGGAGGTCGGGATCGGGGTGTTGCAGGACAGGGGCAGAAACAAACCTGGACTTGAGTGCCTCGAATGCCTTTTGATGCGTAGGGGTCCAAGAGTAAGGGACAAGAGGACTGGTCAAAACGGTCAGGGGGGAAACGATAGAAGAGAAGCCGGCGATGAACCGTCGGTAGAAATTAGCGAAACCAAGAAAGGACTGGAGGAGTTTAATGTTAGCCGGAGTCGGCCACTCCATGACAGCACGAACCTTGGACTGGTTCATGGACAAGCCCCCGGGGGAGATGTGGAAACCTAGGAACTCCACTTCCTTCGAATGGAACGTACATTTCTCAGGCTTGGCGAACAAGGCGTTCGCCTTAAGGCGAGAGAGGACCTCTCTGACATGACAGACGTGTTCCTCTAACGAGGATGAGAAAACCAATATATCATCCAGATATACCACCACGAACATATCCAAGATGTCAGAGAATACGTCGTTGATAAATCGCTGGAAAGTTGCGGGAGCGTTACAAAGCCCAAAAGGGCATTACGGTGTATTCAAATAACCCCTGCCGGGAGCAGAAGGCCGTCTTCCACTCGTCCCCAAGTCGCATACGGATCAGGTTGTATGCCCCTCTTAGGTCCAACTTGGTGAAAATGGAAGCCCTTGTCAACCTGTCCAGCAGTGTGGAGATGAGCGGTAGAGGGTACCTGTTTTTTACGGTAAGGGCATTCAACCTCCTATAGTCCACACATGGACGCAAATCGCCTTCCCTTTTTGGCACGAAAAATATTGGGCTGGCAGCCGGGGAACACGATGGACGGATGTGACCTAATTGTAAAGCCTGATGGATGTATTCTTTGAGGGCCCGCTCCTCTGATTGTGACAATGAATAGATCTTACCCCTGGGTATAGGAGCATCCGGAACCAGATCAATCGGACAATCGTACGGTCTATGTGGGGGTAGACCCTCCGCAGTGGCTTTATCAAACACCATGTGGAATTCATGATACTCGATGGGAATATTAGCCAGGATGGCCCCCACGGTATGCGAAGGCCCAGTGCCTGACGTTACGTCATCAATGCGAGTAGAGGCCATGGCGCCAAGGATCGTGGCAGGAGAGGAGAGCGATTCGTCTTCTACAAGACAAAACTGCTGACACACCTCCGACTCGAACGTGACTTGTCCTGTCCCCCAATTAATCAATGGGTTGTGTTGCCGTAACCAAGGTATTCCCATTATAATACCGAATTGTGGTGTAGTGATAAGGTCGAATGACATGATTTCCCTATGGGTGCTCTGAATCAATACTTCCAAGGGGGCAATCTGGAACTGGATGGGGCCGGAAGACAAGGACGTGCCGTCAACCGCATGTACGGGTTCCGGGTTTTCTTTTCTGACCAGGGGCAGATTGAGACGATGGGCCAAGGCTATATCGATAAAACAACCTGTGGCCCCAGAGTCGATTACAATATGAACCACATGTGTGACCTCCCTAGTGGGTTTCATAAGGGCATGGACTACCACTGGTCTGACAGGGCCGAAGGCGGGTTCAGAGGGGTTTGTAGACAGGCTCGCCGGTGCCCCCTGAATCATGGGCGAGCCCTCTGAAAACCCGGGGTTTTGTTCTTAGGGCGTCGGGGGCATTCCCTTACATAGTGCCCGTTTAACCCGCAATAAAAGCAGGCGTTATCCGCCCTCCGGCGTTCTCGCTCGGATGGTGTTATCGGGCTTCGGATACCACCTATTTGCATGGGTTCGGAAGGGGTGGTAGAAGAGGCTTGGCCGGACTGGCTAGTGAACATTGTTTCTGTCCTTCTCTCGGATCTCCTTGCGTCGATCTGTAAAGCGAGATCCACCAGATCCGAAAACACCGAGGGAAGGGCAGGAACCACTGAAAGCGCATCCTTCATGGTGTTACATAAGCCACGGTAGAACACAATCGCCTTTTTCCTCCTCTGGCCAGGAAGTCTCAGCGGCGAGTTGGTTATACCGAGCGATGTATTCTATCAATGATAGTTTACCCTGTGTTAGGTCCAGGAGTTCCAGATTCCTTGATTGAGCCTTATAGCGTGTATCAAAGACTTTGGCCATTTCTGTAATGAGAAGATCAAAATCATACAAAGCGGGATGATCGTTTTCCAACATTGGATTTGCCCAGGTGGCCGCCACCCCAGATAAATGCGACAGAAGAAATGCGGCCTTTGTGACTGAATCGGGGAAAGCCAAGGGTCTGCACAAGAAGTGAAGCTTGCATTCATTAATGAAAGTACGATACTTCCGAGGGTCCCCCTGGTAGCGTTCTGGGGCGGCAAGAGGAACGGGTGTTGGAAGTAACACAGGAGTGGGTACAGAGGCCGGAACAGGTGCTGGCTGATCCGGGGGGGCTGAGTCCCCGAATTTGGCGTCTGGGGGCAATGGGTAACGCGTGCTCTGTAAGGCGTCAAGACGGTCATGTATGGCGGTCGTGGCGGCGGCCATGTCGGTCCTGAGGGCCGCCACTGCTTGCATCAAAGCGGTCACTGGGTCCCCGGTGGAGTGATTCATACTCTGGATGACCAAAAAAAGGCTTCACAGTCTGTTACGCAGTTGTTGGTCGTGCAGAGTAAGGGCTATCCCTCTGTCCCCAAGTATCAGACTGACAACCACGGTAATACCGCCAGAGTGATGTTTAGGGCCAAAGGTGGTAGTCCGTAGAGTCAGGACGTGGGAACAACCGGAAGAACCCCTGGAGCGCTGCAAGGTAAGGTATATGGTTATGTAATAGTACAGAGTGCAGTAATCTAAGTGTAAACATCCAAAGCACTGAAATACCTGTGAGTGCTGGAGCGTTGTCCCAGGGAGACTGACGTAGGCGTCAGACAGTGGTTTGAAAGTGGCAGCAGGTCCGGGCAGATGTGGCAGCAGGTCCGGGCAGGTGCCCACCTAAGGCAGGACCGAAGTCCCGATGTAACACGTGATCCGTAGAGTATACCAGAGCAGTCCGAGGTCAAAAACAGGAGATCCAAGGTAGAAGAAGGGCTAAACACAAGGCAGTCCGTAGGGCAGAGCGTAGGTCGGCAACAGTGGATCCAAGTAACAAGGCAAGGAAAGGGCCAAGACACGAAGCAATCCGTTAGGGCAAAGTAGTTCGGCAGCAAAATATCCAAGGTTCCAAAGCAGGCAAGGGTTAGACACTGAGCGGTCCGTAGAACAAAGCCGTGGTCCGACAAAGGAAAGAGTCCTGAAACGAAGCGTGAGCTACACGTGATCCGGAAGAGAACAGCTGTGAAGCAACGCTTTCCGTAACCGGACTCCTTTTATCCATCGAAAGGAAACACGTGACAACTGTCACGTGACGCATGTAACCAAAGCGTTGCAGTATTGCTAGGCAACGAGTCATGTGCTCCGTGCCGCGCTGTGTCGCGCAGTTCTCCGTCAATGGTGTGTGTTCCTGTGATGAAGGAGCCTCCAGTTCGCTTGCCACAAACGTGAAGGGCGATACACTCCAGCCTTGCCAAGCATGCCATGCCGTGCCCTATAGCGTGAAACATGATGAGGCAATAAGGTACCCCTGTCGGGACGTGTGTGTTTGGGTGCTGGTTGGGAAGAGGCTGTGGACGTGGAGGGGCGTGTCTTCATAGGAAGAGTAGTAGCCTGTGCGGGGAGCGGTGTGACAGCAGTATCATGCACGCTGTTTGAGCAGTTCAGTTCATTTTTTCAGTGTGCTTTTCTAAAACGAGTACCAGAGGCACATTTAGTTCACCATTTGGATGACTTCATGCTAGTGGGACAACCAAAAACAGGAGATTGTCAAAGGGCACTGACAAAAATGATAGAAATGGCTGCACAATGGGGCATACCATTGGAAACGGAAAAAACAACCAAACCAGCAACAAACAACATTTTCTTGGGAATAGAAAAAGATACCAAATCAGGTTTTTGCAGAATACCAGGCGCGAAAATATTAGAACTGTTAGATAAAATCAGGAAAATTAGAAAAAGAGAAAAAAGCTCATTCAGGGAGATACAATCGCTGGTGGGAAGTTTGAACTTTGCAGCCAGGGTGATACCACAAGGCAAGGCTTTTGCAAGAAGCTTAGAGCTAAGGACAAAAGCCTTTAACAAACCCCATCTACACATCAGGCTGGCGATAGAGAGGTGACAGACTAGGCACAGACTGTGTCATCAGAGAATGGCCAGCCGCATGGCATCCAGCGGGCTGGAGTAAAAACATTACGCTCCTGGAGATCATACCTATCTGGGCAGCATTGCACATCTGGGGCAGGTGTTCGGCAAACACTGGACTAACCGCATGGTCCGACAGTGGTGGGAATTTTCAACAGAAGAACAACCAAGTGCCAGCTGGTACTGAAAGTTTTAAGAGCCATCACCAAAATTACGTTGTTTGAAAATATCGTGGTCAGAGCAACGCATATTGCAGGAACAGACCATAACATTGCTGATGCTTTATTTTTTTTTATTTTTTTTATTTTTTTTTTTTTTTGTATTTAATCAAAAGATTTTTACAAAGTTTGAGGTTTCTGTCTTTGTCTGTGAGCATGGCGAAAATAAGAAAAGAAAGAAAATGAGAAAAATGAGAACAGCTCTCTAAAAATGTGCCTTTGTCGGCCAGTTTATGACTTCCAAGATTTTGTAGGATGCTATTTGCCATGATGTTTTGTCACCTCCAATCAAACGAGACCAACATATTTCTTCGTCCTCTATGATGAAATCTGAGAAAGTTGCTTTTAAGTATCTTCTTCTTATATGTTGGTTTGAGGCACATTTTAGGAGCAAGTGGCGGATTGTTTCCTTTTCTTGTATCTCACAAAATCGACAACTGTTGTTCTCCGACTGGCCTCTAATTGACAAGATCTCATTTGTCTGCAAGACATTTAAACGGGCTCTCATCAGCATGTCTCTCCCTTTCCTGGATGGAAACTTCTTTATGTATTCCTGGAGTTCATTGAGTTTTTTCGTGATTGGCGGCAGGTGTAAGGTTAGTTATCTCATTTTCAGTTCACAAAATGTTGCCACAAAATGTTGCCAAATGCACAAATAGATATGACAAAGATCCCAAAGGACTGCTGTGATATTCTGGAAAAGTAACAAAAACAGCATCAACGCCGAACGGCCGGGGCAGGGATGCAGAACAAGCACCAACAAACACCTTACACACGGGTGAATGCAGTCAAAAGCTGCCAACGAAAAATATAGACCCTGACACAGGGTTACTTTTAGAGCTGGCCAAGAAAGCCCTGGCAGACAACACCACATTACAACATAGTAAGTGTCTGAAAACGTTACTAAATGTGACTGGCTTAACCCATGTAGAGATGTTAACAACAAAAGATATTTTTGGGGTGGGCGTACAGACAGGGCTTCAAAAAGGAATGGGCAAAAAGGCACCTGACAGCAGCAGCTTATTTTGCAAAATTACAAGGGGGCTCATACCCCACCCAGAGGTCCCTAATTTTATATGCCTTAAAAGGCTGGGCGAAGGTGAAAGGACCACAAATAGACAAAAGACGCCCACTAGATTTCCAAAAGCTAGTTAAAGTAACAGGCCTACTGGAAGAGATATGTTCACATCCATATGAAATCTTGCTGTTTAGAACAGCTTTCTCGTTAGCAAATTTTGTGGCATTCAGAGTGACCGAGCTCACAGCATCAAACACCAAAGCCAACAATGGGCTAGGGATGATGGACATAAGGGTGAGAGCAGACAGCGTCACCATTGACGTCCAGAAGTCCAAAACTAGGTACAAAAGAGAAATAAATATCTACTGTATTGATGATGCCAACAACTGTCCATTATGCACCACAAAAAGATATTGCTTGCAGCGCCCTCTAGTAGGAGGCGGATTCCTAATACGCAGGGATACATCTGCTCTGAGCCACTTTCAGTTCAACGGTCTACTGATGAAGGCCATTGGTAAAGCAGGTTAGGATCCAAAAGAGTTTCGGACCCACTCATTTAGAATTGCTGCAGCGACAACTGAAGGGCAAGGGGGCCTGGGAACCCAGCAAGTAAAAGGCATAGGGGGTTGGAAATCAGAATGTTTCAAAAGATACATAAGACCAGAACTAATCTAAAAACCAACCTTTGTTTTTTCACAAACAGATCAAGATGCCCCAATCAGATCAGCCTGGATAATAGGGTACTCTTGTGTTCAGAACAGGGAGATGGGCTGAGGAAACAAAAGAGGGGACAACATTTAAGAACGCCATCACCTCATGGTGGGGCTACAGGGGGCTACTGTGGCCAGATATTCATGAAAAACTCTCAATGGGTAGGAGAAATCTATTGGAAAGCACATGCACCTCTTTAGCAGGCATAGCCCACAATTGGAAGGACACAGCCATTTTTTATTCAGCCATTTTACCCAGAAAAACCTGATTGGGCAAACCCATTTAAAGCAATAGACATTGCCAGGAAATAAACTGAATAGAGGGATAGAGAAATTCTGCGCAGCCAGGGGGCTGGGATTCATAAAACACAGCGCAATATCCCTGGCTAACCCGGAGCTTTTTCACAAAGACGGGACACATTTATCAGTGGCAGGAATGGAGCATTTCCACAGAGAAATAGTGGACAATCTGGCAGCTAGGGGATGTCAGTAGCAACTTTTGGGGGAACCTGGAATGCCAGTAACCCGTCCAGGTGTGGCGGCACAGGCCAGAGGGTGCAACCTCAGGACCTCCTGCCCAAAAATACACATTTTGGATGGCATCCCATGGTCTCTGCCTGGCCAATATCAACAAATTAGGCACAGACTATTCTATGTTTAATATAGACGGCAATAATATCAAGGTCTCTAGGGAAGTAAAAACACTTGGTTTTTATCTTGATTCTACTATGTCTTTCACTAAAAAGGTTAACTCCTTAGCCTCCACAACAGCATATACCTGCAAATTAATAAGAGCAGGTAAGCCCTTCTTATCCAATGATAGTTGCATGATCCTGGCGAGAGCCCTAATATTATCTCGACTTGACTACTGTAATGCCCTCTATAGCGGTGTCAACAAAATCATCACCAAAAGGCTACAAATCTTACAAAATAATGCCCTAAGAGCTGCTCTTGGCATAAATAAAAGGGAACAGATATCCTCCATTAGACACCAATATAAATGGCTCTCTACCGACAATAAAATCCACTTAAAAATGATCTCCCTGACTCATAAAGCTCTCAATAATGCTGCTCCTCAGCTACTTGATGGTGGATAAAAGAAAAAGAAAAACCTCTAGCAGACCGACAAGAACCACTAACTCCAACTGCCCGGTAGTACCCAGATTTAAACTTGCTAAAATTGGCGGTACTAGTTGCCCTGTGCTAGCTGCTAAATGGTGGAACGCCTTGCCACATAACCTGAGGACAGACCAACCTTTCTTACACTTCAGAAGGAATTTTATTGAACACATCAACGCCAATAACGTGTACCGCTAGATACCGTTGTTGTGCTAGTATATCTGGACTGTATGTATGTATTATTAGACTCATTCCATATATGTAGATAATTTATTAACACTGTATATAACTCACTGCTTCATTTCATATCAGTACCATAAACCACTGATTAGGGCTGCATTAGTGTCAAGCATGTACCAACCTTATCTCTGTACCACTGTAAATTATGTAACTTTTAATTATGTACATTATGTAAATTCCTGTAACATTGTAAGCCTTGCATATTATTTTTGCTGCACCCAGTTACCCTTGGGTCTAGCGCGCATTACAAATAAATAAATAAACAAACAAACAAACATTATGTTTTGGTTATTATGATTATGTGTGTGTATTATCACATAATGGTGTGCAATAAAAACCCACAGCCTTTTTATTGCCAACACTCTTGTTGTGTGTGGTACATGGGGGGGGGGGGGGGGGGTATTGTGGGTTTCCAGCTGTCTAACTCTGGGTCCACCGCCGGTTACCTCATTTCGGCTACTGTGTCACTGTAATTAGTCCTTGGGGCTCAGATTATGTATGATGTGGCCATGGTTGAGAACCACTCATCATCACACGCTCCTTTTCAGATCGCCCAGGGCGCCTGCGGACCACTCCGGTGGTGACTGTGCGCGGCACAAATAACATTAACATTACATGTATTTTGGGATAACTATTAACAATGTGGTATGCGCCCTTATTACTTTCCTGTTGCCTATTGCTTATCTTCGGCATTACTGTGGTTTACAAATGTCTAATATGACCACGATATAAAAAAGACCTGTATGTGATCAACACACGCAAGCTTTAATCTAACGACACGGAATCGACCCCATACTGCCTTCGTCAAGGGCGCGCTTGCCAGGGACCCCGGAAGCACACGCTGGAGAGCTACGCCACCCTCGCCCGGCAACGCACTGGCAGCCCGGGAGCTGTCCATGGTGCTGATGCTGCCGCAGCCCCTCATTCAAAAGTGAGAGCCAAGGACGGCCGTGTGGATAAAAAAGGCGGAGAGTGGAGCGTGGCAGCCAATAACCGTGCAGACCCCACGCTGACACGCACGCCTCCAGTGGAAGGGTTGACACGGGCAGCCCCCCTGTGCAGTGGCGATGATGTCACTGTGGGTCCAGCCCCCTCCTCCCTCCACCTCGAATTGACTCAGCACCGGGCAGCGAAGCCTAGAAGCGGGGTGCATATGGCGGGGCGTGCGCCTACCTGCGCTTGATGTGTGTGTGTATCCATACGGTGCGTGAGGGGAGCACCGCCGCCTAGGGCCGCCCTGTAGCCAGAAGCCGGGGTCTGCCTGCTCGTGAGGGGTGGGGGGAGATCAGGCGTGCAGGCGGCGCTATGGATCCCGATTACCCGGCCTTCGAAAACCCCCTCTGCAACGAGCTGAAGCATTTTTGCAAACGGATTAAAGACACGTACCAAGAGATCAGAGAGGACCTGACCCCGTTCAAGGATGACCGCTACTACAGGTAAGCGGGGGCTGGGCGGTGTGTGTCGCCAGGATAAACAGAGGCCCTTCTTGCATTGACATGTCGGGCCCCCTCGATAGAAGCATATGCGGTTTCTGTATTGCATTGGGATGTTACCGCGAACCGCCCCCCACAACCCCTTTACCATTGCTTAAATAACAACAGTATGGGTGGGGGCCATACTGGGGCAAAGGTGAATCAAGGGGGCGTTACGTGTATCTGTCTGGCGAGGGTTGTTGCACTGGGGCAGGCTGTTGGCGAACGGCCAGCTGCAGGCGGCGGGTTATTTGGGGGGGACGAGGGGTTCTGGCCTTATCACTTGGTTTCAATGGGGTTGTTGGGGCCCGCTCGCGTGACGCGAGAGCAGCAGAGACTTCCTGGCCAACAGCTGCAGGAAGAGCGAGAGGGCTTCTGTCAATGCGAGGGGGGGCGGCTATTATACCCAGGTGCTTTCTGCTTGACTGGCTGATCAGCGCGGCGCAGGGAAAGCTATTTTTATCCAGTAAAAAATAAACAACAGTGTGGACACGGGCGAGCAGGCTTGACCAAAAGGGAGGATAGCTCAGCGGCAACGTACTCGCTTTGAAAGCGAAGCAACGCAGGTTCGATCCCCGGGTGCGCGCTTAGAAACATCTGGGTATTTAAGCGTGTTATAAATGTGCAACTAAGACAAAAAAAATTTACACAACTAAAAAATTCCTGTAGCAGCACCTCGATAGCGGGCTGTGTGAGCGCGCTTTAAAAATGCAAAACAAACAAATAAATAAATAAAAAGCCCTGCGTCCTGCCAGGCATTTTCAACATGCTCCACCTACAGGGAACGAGTGCAACAACGCTGGACCGAGCTATAGGTTTACATTCTGGTGACGTTAAGTGGGGTATTCCCAAAGGGCGAGAGATACCGCATGTTGGAGCTCTCACCCGCAGTTGTTAATTACGCACTGCCCGCATTAAGGTTGCCAGTACTGGTGAATAATCAAAGTACTCTTGAAAGTGAAGGGTGGTTGGTCAGCTTTGTATATTCTTAAACCTAATATTCTAGGCCCAGTAATGAAAAGGGAAGACTAATTCCATTTGTTCACGCACAGCAACGGTTGTGAGAGCAGGTGCACTTGCCGTGGACGGCCTTACCGGGCAACCACAAGATGCAAGCCTTGTGTTTCTCCGCGTGACACCGCTGACACAACAAGCAAATAACCCCAACACTGCACTGCCTGGCAAGTGCTGTAGTGTGGAGGCAGGCCTGCGGCACCTAGTGGCTCTAGACCCGAAAGTGGGGGAGTGCATGGAGTCAAAGCGTGCAGGCTGTGCGTGTACGCGCTCGCTCAACAGGAGGCGCATGCGTTGACTTGAACTCATTGGCCGCTGAATCAAAGTGCCTCCTTGACCAGCGAGTTCAAGTGCAGTGGATGCGGCTGACATGCGATCTGGCTGTGTTGCCCACACAGCCGGATCACATGTCGACCGCATCCACTGTCGTGAGGATGTGTCATGGCCGGGAGCCCAACCAGCAAAGATCTTCAGTGCCCCCCCACCACCCCCCTTCATTGGCATTCCAGGATGAGTCATAATGCAGGCTGCCAATCTGCACCCGGGCATGGTCGCATCCAGAAAGAGACCTCGGTTTCCCCCAAAGTGTTTGCGGTCTACCATTTGTGTTCTCGCCTGGTTTTCCCCATCACACGTATTGCACCCCCAGTAAGGGAGTACTTTATTCCATGCATGCAATAGTCTGCAAGAGGACGCTATACCAACATAGGATAGTTACACTAATCTTGAACCCACCAATTGGCTGTGGTCCCCCCAGGGTCTCTATACCAATCATCTAACTGCATAGTTTATACCAAAAATAAATGATCTGTTCAGATCTCCATTTGCGGCCATTCCTACACAAAACGAATTATACTAGCCTTGCTGCATTGCAACTCCACCACGAATCATTATGACAGTGTAGTTTCATGGTAATGTGTACATCTGTTTATTGTGTCACTTTCTGTACCACAAAGAGGCGGGCTGTGGCATGTACACAAAAGCAAATAATGTATAAATCTGGGGCGGCGAGGCTAGCTACGGCTACCCCCTATGGATCCCATATAACTCCTGTGCTGCGCTCTCTCCATTGGCTCCCCGTGGCACAACGTGTACAGTTTAAGGCCCTCTGTATCGTTCATCGGGCTGTGCACGGTATAGGCGCTGAGTACCTTTCTGCCAAATTTGAGCGATATGTAGCCAATCGCCCTTTCCTCTCATCCTCTGCCGGTATGCTTTGCGTACCCCTTTATCTCCGCTCTCGAATGGATGGCCGTGCTTTCTCTGTCTCAGCGGCACTGTAGTGGAACGGCCTTCCTTCCTTTATTAAACTCCTGCTTAATCATCTGGTTTTTCGGAAGGCTCTTAAGACTCACCTTTTCTGAAACTTCTTGTCTCTGGTCCCGCTCTATTTTCTGTTTGTTGTGTTCCTGCCTCTCTTCAGCACCAAGATACCGCCGGGTGAAGGTGCGCTATATAAATAACCATAACAGAACATAACAGATTGAGAAAGTTGCTTCAGTGTACTTCAGTTACTGTGGGGGATGGCCTTTCAAACGCTGCGATCACTACATTTGAACAATAGCCTATCTTACAGCTCGGCATTCACGATGTCCTGGAATATTACTCCCACAATGCCTCAGCATTGACTGCTGGTGGCAGTTGTAGTTCAAAACATCTGGAGGGCCAAAGTTTGAGGGCCCCAGACCTATCTGGACACCTCAATGTATTTACACAATGATTTCAAGTGTAGCAGGTCCACTATTGTTTTGTGATAATAATAATTATATATTATTACCTCCAATTCTAGAATATTTGGGGAAAGTGTTTGATTGTCTGGTGGGTGCATTTTTAGGCAAATGCCGCCACCTGGCGGCCATTTTCACAGCGCCATTATCATAGGATACCTGTTTTGCTAGGTCTACACGCTGGTTAGGCCTTCAGCTGGATAACGGCACTACTGCACAGGCCATACTTGGGTGACCTGAATAGGTCCTTAATTGGGAAGGAACACCAATGGATTTACAACCCAGATATGGCCCAGCATTACTTCAGTGCGGCCACAGAATAGCATCCAATGAATGCCAATTTCTGGGTGTACATGGTCCAATCCGGCAGCGTCTGGATGTGTAGGTTGACAGGGCAAGGGGGTGGTTTAAGCGGAGCATGCCTTTGGATAGTCGAGACCTGCTGGTCCCTTAATTGGTTCTTTGTTGAAATGTACGCTTCCGGGAAGCAGTGGAATGTACTGGACTAGCCCCTCTAGTCCAGTAGGACTTCACAAATGCTTGTGCTGGCAGCAGGCTCAAGTTCAATTATTTGGATGATTGTGAACATCAGCTCGGCAGTAGTTCGAGACTACTGTTACTTTGCAGAGCCTCTACATCTGTGTGGATAGTTTTTAGGCACCCATTTGGCAGAACATACTAAGCTACTGCTAGATGCACCTATTCTGAATTCTGGCCTACGGCTTTGAGATGCTATTCAAATTGTGAATTTCAGTACCATTATGCGCCTTCTGGGCTGCTGTGCAGCTCTCTTTTTGCATTTGAAATGAGCAGCCTGTTGCTTTGGGGTTGGAAAGGCCACGGTTCAAAATGGCTACCTGGTCATGTTAGAGGAATAGAACATTGGCTGGAAATCGCGTTTTGTGCCATGTGGTGAGGAGAGTGGGATTGAGCTTGTAGGGTGGGTTTACAGTGAATGCGGGTGAGTAGAAGGATTTTGCCCCTATATGCATATATATATATATATATATATATATATATATATATATATATATATATATATATATATATATATATTCCAGAGGCATTGCACAAATGACCTGAGGAGCCCAATGTGCCCTGCTGTGTAAGTGTGAGTTTAGTTCTTTTGCAAGACTTTCCCTTCAAGGTCTTATGTCTGAGCTACCGTGCAATGCACAGCCAGGCCTCTAAAGTTCGATCATTATACCAATCGACCAGACGCCCGAGGTTGGCCTTCCCATCACCTGCCAGGTTTTCTCCACCCAAAAGGTGTACATAGTGCAGTCACCATGGCGCCTCCTTCTGGTGCTGCATCAGGACTTTGAACGAGAGACTGCATGACGTTCAGGCATCCACCAAAGACCGCTCCACTTTCAGGCCCTCATTGCAAGTTGGATGGTAAAATTGGTGATAATTCCGCCGGCAGGATTAGCGCCAAGCTCTAAATTGGCAGTGTGGTGAAAGTGGCGGTAACGGCATTACCGCCACTTTCACCCTATCCCGCCTAACTCCTAATGAGGCCCTCTGTCTTTAGACTTCAGCCCTAGCTTTCTCTCATCACCTCCCCTTCCTCCCCACTCAGTTCCTTCTCTTGTCACATAGCGCTTTGAAGTAAAGCAACTTTGCAGCGCTGTGCCAAAGTGAGATGTATGTTTTTTATATGGTTCAGTACTCCCATAAGTCTCCTAACCCACTGCATATCTTCTATAAACAAAAGAGTATACATCACAATACATTTAACAATATTATTGACAATAGATTTCTAATGTTGTTTCAAACAAACAGCAGAACATCTGAAGGGCAATTTGGGATTTTTGTTTTCCGAATCTTTTGATTGCATTGCCATCACATGCAAACATTCCGTCCAATACACCATTTTACCATGCTCAGTTATCACCTACGCTAAAACATCGCGAAGTATTTGTATGTAGAGACGGATCTTTGCGTGAACATCGCTTGCATAAGGATGGCGTTGGAGAAGGCCTCCCTCTCAAAGGCCGCCATCTCCAAGGCCACTTTCTGCATCCCCACCCTCCTCCTCTAAGCTTGGGGGGGGGAGCGGGGTTCCCCCCTTTACCCACCTTGCATACTCCATCCCGCTCCATGGTCCCCAACCCCTCCCATCACGCCCACGCAACGCCCACGTCCCCAACAACCCTTCCCTGTTGCGCTTAGTCGTGTTTCCCGCCCACTGTCTCTGCATTCTGCTCCGGGGAAGCAGGATGTTGCACTATTGCGTGTTAATCTTTTTCCAGCGTTCCTGATGCTTGATTGTCTCCCACCCATCTCCAGTAGCTGCAGGGATCATCTGACTCCTTGCACCAATTGGTGCCTGCCTTTCCACTAGGAGGTGGTCTGCCCAGCTGGGAAAGCTTAAAAACCCGTCCAAGCCCCTCCCCTTTCCAGCGCGGTTTATACGACAGTCTCTGGTGTTTCTCTATCATGCTGCATTGCGGGAACTAGGGTTTTCTGTTGGCATGGTGAGCTTGCCGCTTCTCTGTAGGGCTGGAGGCTGTTGGCTTGGGGCGCTGGTTTGCAGTCTTTATGAATGGCTGCCTTTTGGGCTTTGCGGTTGGTTGGCCCCGCACCTGGTTTGCCTGGGTGTCTGAAAGTGGAGTCTGGGAGTCGTGGTTCTGAAACAGAAAAGAAAAAAAGAGTGGCCAGTAACTGTGGAAGCAGAATAGAGGTGTCAGGATTGATGTTGCCGGCACATGGGGGACAAGTTTCAGGGACTGCGGACCCCCCCAATATCCACTTCACCTATCTCGGGCAGGGCTAGTTCTGACTTTTTTGTTGGAATCCCCCCACCCCCAACTGTATTTAATATCTTTGTATGTATTTTAACTGTTTCCCATCCCCTTGTCCACCCCCCTGTTGCCCTGTGGGCGCTTTGAAACAGTATTTACTTCCTGTATAAGCGCCTAACAAGCGAACAATAAATAAATAAATAAGCTTCCTTCCCCAGGCTGAGAAGGCCCCCTCTCCATTTGGCAATGTCACGGCCTTGACCCTGTCACAATCCAGTCATGGTCTGGCCGACTACCTTTTGTCTTTGATCTCTCTATATTCCCTTGATGCCTCCATCAGCCTGCATCTCAATTCACTTTACTTTACTGGCTCCAAAACACTGGCACGCCTTCCATTCTTTACTTACACATGCTCTTCTCTCTTCCAGAGTAATTCTGTTTATTGGTCGCATTCCTCAGTTATTGTTATCACATTCATTATAAGTGTACCGTTCCTATTTGTAGGGCGCATTGGCAAGGGCGCTCTATACATTCAATCTAAGGAAATTAAATGAAATAATACCCCACTCTCCCTACAGTGTTCTCCTAGTCTTCCATGAACTCTTCTAGGAATCTCTTCGCCTCCTCCAGACAGAAAGAACATACTGCCCTTCACTCTGTGACAGTAAGTCTAGCTGGACAACACCAAAAAAGTGGGAAGCCAATTTACAAAGGGCCTCTATAGATACGCACATCAGATGCGCTGTTTGGCTGCGCTTGGGTTCATAAGGGAGCATTTCTGCGCATTTCAACGCGCATCTCATATTCACAAACAGGATCTGCTTTGAAATGCGCAGACAAAAAAGACATTGCCCCGTGTGTATCTGGAACAGGTGCAGAGGGAGATGCAATGCACGAGAGGTTTCATTGTTGACCTTTCATGCATTTCCTTTGAAGTGAAACTGCAGCAGTGTAAGCCGCTGCATCCCCCACCTAACTTTCTAGTCTTCAAACAAGCATAGAAATGTGCTTTTCTTTTCCTTGACTTTTTACAGTGGCCCGACATTGTAAAATGCGTCCTCTGCACCCATGATGGCCCTGAGGACCTGCCCTACATTATGTGCGGGAGAGGGGGCGGGGAGAATGCAGCACAGCACCATGGGAATGCGCGGGTCTGCTTTGAGAATAAGGTAACCTGGGCATTTCTCAAACTAGCGCAAATATATTTCCCCTGCGCATTTTTTTTACTCGTGGCAGTTTCTGAACATGCTGCCCTCTTGTGATTGGAAGTGCACCACTTAGCAACAAGTCGCATTTGGGAGAAAAGGGGGTTAGGATGGGAGGTGGGAACAAGGGGGTGAAGTACAGGGAACAAGAGAGACTTAGAAAAAGCCATTGATGAAAAGAAGTGGTTTGCGAGGGGTTCCTGGCTTTACTGCACAGGCTAGCAGATTGGAGGAGCATCATTCTAGCTAGAGCCGGGTGCATTCGAGCAGGCGCCATCACCACGTCCTCTGCTAGATATATAGTATGTCCATTGTGCAACACCAGTGGAATAATGTACACACTATGAAAACTTACTGGGAAACCAAGGAGTTTAGATGGAGAAATAGATTCCCACTTTGAGATGTCGAATTCCTTTCAGATGACAATCAACTATAAATCCACCGTTTTCCATGAACTCATGTGGCACCTTGAAATGTTAATTGCTACCATGTACACACGAGAGAACGAATGATTGCTTTGCCGAGGGGACATGAGCTGTATTTAGAGGTCCGAGGCATCTGAGAGTGCACAAAGATGGGGTTTGCACGTCTCTGTGGGGCTTCCAAGGACATCTCTACCGCGATAGGTGGCCGGGAAGGAATGCGCTCCAGCGAATCGGGCCCTTTTCCAAGAGATCCGATGCTCTCACCTGGGCCACAATATGGCAACACAAGCAAAGACACTCTGGAAAAAGATGTAAGCCAGGTTTTAGGAAAAGACTGCAACCACCATGAAGCATCATCTTGGGGTGGCTCCTAAAGACCAGGAGCCGGCGAGTACTACTGTTCGCCTACTTCCCAGGCACTGTCTAACCGCCCAAAAAACAAAAACAAGCCACCACTGCCAAGAGACCCAGACCACAATACAACCACCGCACATCACACAACCCCCCTACTCAATACCTCATTCAAATGCTCCCTCGCAAAACCGACAATGCCCAAAAACTTCTCGGCTGCCTTGACTATTATCATAATTTTCTCAGTCTTATTCTGCGTTTGGAAGGAACAATTAATAACCTCAATCATAAACAGCAAAAACGTCTCCTTCGTCACCATCACACAGTCCCAGGCTCTGAGTGCCAGTGACCGTTGAAATACCCTTAGGACCTTAAGGGATGGCTAAAGATGAAAGGAGGACATAACATATCTTCTCCATTAACAATAGTAATATGGTCATAATGACGAGTATTCGCTTGGGCCTTTAATGAGGGCCCCTGCAATTACCATCCGGAACACCCGGGTAACTTGTCATTATGGCCATTAGCACCCCAGGTTAGGCCTTTATTTGTTTGAAAGAACGGGTCGCGACGAGTGCACGACCCGTTCTTTCAAAGAAATAGTAATCTAACATGGCCATCATGGAAATGGAAGCAAGGCTCCAATCATAGTCTCTCTTCCATTTCCATGGTAGCCAGCAGACATGAGAGAAGCGATGCCACTCTTCTCATGTCGAACCTATTCAGGTACGTGGGAGGTGCAGGGGTGGGGAGTGAAGCAGAGGCGTGGGGAGGGAGGGTATAATGGCAGGGCGGGCGCCGGCAGCTCTGGCGTTGCTTGGAATGCAGGCTTATACCGTGAGGTTCAACCAGCATTACGAGCAACCTGATTAGGTGAGGCGCCCATTCGGGGTGCTAAATATAAATAACAGTACCACTACAAAAAATGCTGGAATACTTAAGAAGAAGAAATAATATTATTAATATTATTGGGTGCATGGGGATGATACAATTCATCGCCCAAATGGAATTGAATTCGAAGATCAAATAATACTTAATCTGGGTGATAGCGTGACCGCCGGATTTAAGGATTACCGCCAAACTCGTGATGAGGTCCTTAATCTGAGATGGTCTAGTAGAATTGCATAACAGACAAACTGTAGAAGATGTGGTGATGACAGTGGAAGCGAACGCTTGCTGTGTTGTGGTTTAGTGTGGTAGGAAACCTCATCCACGATTACTGTCCTCCAAAACATCACCAACATCAGAGTGATTGTGCACCCCAGCTGAAGGCACTCGTGAGACAATACCCTGTAGAATTGCAGGTGACCTTGCAAGACGGCCAGCCCTGCATCTACCACTTTCGTCAATACGTGCACTATTTCTGGACGGAAGGAACTGAGCTTCCCCTTCTCACCTGGTTGGGATGCGCAACCTCAATGTCTGTCATATCATATCATATCATGGTATGATTGGCTGCTGTTCTTGTACTCCTTCCCTCATCTTATCCTGGCAAGCGCTGGCAAGACACCGCCCCTTGCTTATATCATGCGGCCAACACAGAACCAAGGCATTCATGCATGTGCATAGCAAGGAAACTAAAGACAGATTGTGGCCGGCAGCCAGGCGGATCCCGCACAATCCCTAGCAGTAGGTGGAGGCATTGAAATGGATGAAAAGCAACCTGAAAGGGTTAAAACAAGAACCCCCCAGAGGACATTTGCCTGGTGATGAACAGGGAGGAGAGAGAGGAGGCAAACCCCCCAACTGTGAGACATGGTGCAGAGGGACAGAGTTGAATCCTTCCGCTGTGGCACTGTTGGGCATTTTGCCACTGCCAAGAAACGTCCTTCTGCATGGGCATCTCACCTACATGTTCTGTGTGAGGGCAAGGAGGCGGGTTCATTGTGGATAGTGTGACTGGCGAGGATCTTGTCTTGATAGTAAATGACAGCGACAGGGTATGTCGTATGCTTTATCCATGGTGTGTTGTTCCTTTTGGGGAGTGAGCTGATTCTGGAGCAGAACATACCATATTTCCAAAGGCAGTGTATGTGTGAGCAGCGCGGCAGGGGTACCTCAATTGTAGGTTGGGTATGGCAGAGTACACTGAACATCTGATGCATTCTGGGCAGAGTGTACCTGGTCTTGGCTGTGTGCCATGGCAACGTTTCTGAGTTTTTTGGTAAACATGCTGCAGTATTTTCTGGTCAGCCATGGTGTCCGACAGGTTGCCAACTTGAGATCAAACTAAAAAAAAAAAGTGCTTAAGCAATTGCTTGCAAGCTGAGGGAAGGTCCAAATCAGTGCAGAAAGGTGGTGTGATCGGTTAAAAGATCTACAAAACAATGTTGGCTTTGAACCTACAGCCTCCTTTTGCTTAAATGGTAATATTGTTTTTGATTGCCATCAGCTGCCAACCATTCATCAGTTGTCTTTACTGAGAAACACACCTTATTTTTCAACCTTGGATATTGGCAAATTGCTCTTCACTCAAAGCCCACGGGCTCCTCTGCACCTACTGGCCCATTTAGTCTTAAGTGCATGCCCTTTGGCCTGGCAAACGCATCAGCTGTTTTTCGGAAAGCCATGAGTCACATGTTCAAGGCGATGGCTGGCATAACCGATTCATATTTTCCGAGATCTTGCTTTAACGTTGTCAAGTTCTGATTGCTGCATTGAAACAAATGTCGAGCAGTGGACGAACGTGTCAGTTTACAAACTAGTCTGTGGAGGAGTTGGGTCACTCCTTATCACAGGAGGGTATAACACCTAAAGTTGAATTGCTTTCTGGTGTATAGAAAGCCCCACCAGGGTTCGAAATTACTGGGAGCTATTTAGCTTTTCTGCTTCTATGCCTGGAGAGCCTGCTTAGTTTGGCACCAAAAGCAACTAGGAGCTACTTTTGACTCCAGATGCCAACTGGTGCCATACAAACATGCCAATGTGACATTAACTTTCTGTATTTGGGAATATGTGTAAAGGGGCATTTAAAGCCATCATGGATTGTAAAGGTTAATATTTGCAGCTCTCATAAATGTCTTTTTGGGGCATGCTATGTCCTATTTCCTGGTTCTCTAGAGTTATCTTCTCCTTAGTAGCAGATGCCCAATACACAGGAGCTAGTTTTGGCCCCCGCCCATCCATGGAAACATAAGAAACAATTGATGATTTTTTGGCCTCACTGAACTTCATACTAAATGTAGTTGTTATTTTTCAGAAAAAAAACAATTACTTTGGAATGAAATCTTAAATGTGCCTGCCCTCAAAAATGTTCATGCGCGGAGAAAGTCTAAAATTGGTGTTGATGCCAAGGCAGACGGATTGGGAGCAGTGCTAATGTAGGTTGCCAATTGCAGAACATACACTTTCAAGTGCCAAATATCAATAGCCAGTTATTGAGAGGAAGGCTGTGGCATGTCCTGGAGCAGTACACCATGTTTACATGTTCTTATGAGGTAAGGAGTTTGAACCACAAACCATTGGTCAAAAACTTAGCTGTGGATGGCAGTAGACACATTTCACCAAGACCCGCAAGGGTGTCAGTGAAATTGCAGCCCTACGTTTACACTTATGCATGTTAGATGAACACACAGGCTAATTTCCTATGTAGGCACCTCCTGAATGCCAATCAGGATGACGAAGATGTCGAAAAAAAGAAGTGTCACTGGTGAGCAACTGGGTGTTAGCGATGCAAGATGCACCGTGGTGGGATTCTGGTGTAATCAATCCAGATAAGGGGGATAGAACAGGTGATGACCTGGAGTTATCGGACGTAAGGTCACGTTGTGGTAATGGATGACCTGCTGAAAGGAGTGTCATTGCACGTTTACAGTCGAACTGGAAAGTTTCATAGGACTACATGAGGTAGGTGAAAATGTGTTTAGAGTTATCAGTTTGTGCCGAGTCATCTCAGAAGGCAAATTGTGGATTTTGGACATTCTGCTCATTGTGGGATGTGTGACAAATGACTACTGCTCTGCGGGAGCCGAGTAATGGATAAACCTCCTACTCATTCCCACACTACTCCTAAGCCAGCAGTGATCCCACTGATAAGGTGTAAACCCCTCTTTATGGTAGCGTGGGCCGAGGGCTGGCTACACTCTTCAGGAGGGATATGAGCTGGCACAGAAGCAGTCCAAGCAACAATAGTACTGCAATACCAAATTAAAAGAATATCCAACCAAGGTTCTATGAAAATACGAACTTTAAACTAAAAAATACACACAACTAATCAAAAACACTATAACCGACGGGCATGTATTGCAACAGCAATGTCAGTTCACTGAAGGTAGTGAGTGGGGTCTTACAAGGGACTAGGGCCAGTTAACGGTGGGCCGGGGGGCAGAACCACTTCAAGTACTTGTAAATGCTTGTTTATTGGGCTCACCTGCATCGAGTCATGCTTCTAGACAATTTAAATGGGTTGAGTTGACATGCAACCATTTCAAATCAGTGATTCCACTGGATCTCAGGAGTCAAGACTATCAAGTTGGCTCAAGAAGGTCCAACAGTGAGGTGCAGTCCAGTGGGGATTATCGCCTTGAATCGGGTAAAGAAATGTGCAGTAGCACCTGGAGTGTTCCAAGTGCCAGATGGGATTACCAATAAATGATCTCAGGCCTAAATAACCGGACAGACTAAAAGAATATGGCAAAATACTACTTTATTATCAGCTCAATAAAGTAGGGAACCCTGGTGAAGAAACAGATTGTAGCTCTCACACACTTGAAGCATTTCAATTATAGAAAAGTCTTTATACCTCAATGTACATCAGATTGGTTAAGAGAACATATATATACCTATAGCTTATTCAGGTGTTAGTAACATCATTGACTGTCCCTTATTAAGTAAGCACGCCTTGAAATACCTCTAACTGCGTATAATACAGATAATTGCAGAATAACAGCAGCAGATTGGCTTCTGCAACAATGTATAATCCATCATTACATAGGCCCTCATGATTGGTTGGCATTCTCTTCCAAACTTGAACATTCGGCTCATTAGCAGCACATAAGAAACAACACCCAGGTGCAAGGGAACAACGTCAGACAACTGCCAACTTGGCCAATTAGCCTACCATCTCTCATCAGGTAGGCCTTCAGCAAGGCTTCGTCTTTGTAGTTGACCTTGCTGACTGTGTTCTCATCCTCTGAACTTTAAAAAGGGAGTGAAGGTACATTTCTATCTTTGGCTGGAGCTTTATGAATAGGCCTTATTTCCTGGTCTTATACCATGTGTGAGGAGACCACGATTTTGTCCATCTTGCCCTTCTATTTAGTGCTATTTGATTTAATTATACTAGGTGCTATTACTCCTCTTGGCCTCTGGGGACTTGGTTGCTCCATCTTACGTATGCTTTCTGCATCTTTGATTTGTTAAATATTTGGCACCTGCAATTGTTCACTCCTTTGCTTAACCGAAGAGAAATATGTCCTATGCACATGGCTTATCCTCTTTGACTCCTTTCATGCCTTGCAGTTACTTCTTGCTGTGGCACCCTTGATCCCAAGCCAAGCATATATTCTTTGTTCTTGCACAGACCTGTATTCCAGTGCCTGTCAGCTCTGCAGCCTTGGTCTCTTTCTCCTTCAGGCTTCTCGCATACTATTTATACAGAATCAACGTCCATTTTCTCATCATGGCTGCTTTACCCTTGTTATATTTTCTACTGCAGCAAGCCTCCACATATCTTATCTACCTTGCGTTTCTGCGTATATACATCTGCTGCATCTCTTCTCACTTTTCTTTTCATTGTATATGATTTCTTTATATTCACATAAATGTTCCCTTTGTTACTTCAGTCACATCTTCATTCTTCAAGTATTTGTATATAGTTTCAGTGTGTTGTAAGAAAGGCATGGTATCAAAGCAAGACACAAGTGATCACAGTTCAAGGGAGTTTATTAAACGGTAAAATGGGTGAGATAAATGCCTAATCTAAACCTAAATCTAAGATGGGAGCAAGCTACGACCATCAAATAAAAATAATACTGTCCAACTGCAGTCTAGTCAAATAAAAAGGGCCTATACTAAGAAACCTATTGCCAATCCTTAACAGCTATGTTACAAAATAGTGTGGGATAATGTTCATAAGAAAAGAAGGAAGTGTTCACAAAAATGATAAGTCAGGATATTATGGCCGGTGTCTTCCTTCCCCACGTTTTAAGCACAGGACAAGGTGGGACTCTTGAGCACAGCACACTCTTGGGCTTTTCCAGCACGAGGTTACAGTTCCTTTTCCAGTATCATGGCTTAAGTTTCTACTCATGCAAAGTCTCTTGCTTCCGGGGGCCTGATACGCCAAAACAACAAAAAAAAATTCCTTCGGGTAATCTTTACATGGGGTGAATACCTGTTACACTTGGATCCCCCTCAGCCGGGTTCCGATCCTTCTCTCAACCGTCAGCCTCCCTCAGTCGGGTTCAGACAACCACTCACTTTGGACATCCCTCAGTCGGGTTCACACTTGTCATCACAATGTACATAGGTGTTTCAACATGATGCAGGATTCACTTCCCTTGGTTTTCCAGCACCCAGTCAGGCTTTCTCTTAGCCCCCCTGTCAGGATTCACATAGTTCTATCATCACTATGCTTTTTGCAGGCATCCCTCAGTTGGGTTTACATCTGCCACAGTAACACAGTTTCCTTCGTTTAACTTTTATTTTCCCCTACAATAATCACAAGTCTTAATGGCCCTCATTACGACCCTTGCGGAAATCGGAAAACGATGGCGGAAATGCAATACCGCCATCGAATAGCGCTCGGTGCGACTATGACCCGTCACTGCAAAGTACGAAGCCATTAGCGACACCGTAGTGAACGCCAACGCTAACTGCACCAAGCACGCGCGCGCGCGCCATGCGAAACCGCAAACACCACCATGGCGCAAGGGTACGCCAATTCCGACCCTAGCGGACATGTACCTAACGCCATCAGGCATGGCGTAATGTACCATTCCGCCATGGTGAGAAGTACGGCATCGCGAATCAACCGTAAACGGCCCCACTGAGTGCCTGTACACCGCCCCCTGCCCACAAAGTACAACTCCCCGTAGGTGCAATGAAGTCACAATGCAACCAGTGAAATGTACAAGTCACCCATGCATGGCAACGAACAAAAGAAACACAAGAGGGGCCAATGGGAGCTGCAGGGCACAGATGGCACGAATACAGAAGCCATCCCAATGGACATGACCACAGTCCCCCACCAAGAAACGCACGCAAACACAGGCACCTGTGACCAGCAATATTCCGAGAATCACATCATTCCACCAGTCCACCTGGCTGACCGGCATCTGTTACACAAAACCCAATCCCCCGCCCCTGAGCATGACAACATTCAAACTGTCATATTGGCAGCCCCCATCCCTGACCTCACGGGCTTAGTAGGCAAACGCGCCCAGTACAGTACCACGCAACTAAACTCCGAAGCTGGAACCCAATGCAGATCTCCTCACAATACATCGCCCCCCAAATAGGCATATGCCACATCACTTGCAAAGAAAAACGCTACACGGGCCAAATCAGAATAGAAATTTAATGCACATCAAAGTCACCAAGCCCATACAGCCATCAGGCCATGAACTCCAAAACACTAATCACCATTGTGGGCTGCATCCGCAAGAAATGACCAGCCACTACTTGTGTGTCGCCCTGTTCCCTCATGGTACACAGAGCCACATTCAAGTACGAAAAGGCAACATGGAAGCGCACAGAACCGCAGGGCCGTCCCAATGGGGAGGCACTAGTCCAGCTGAAAGGCCGAAATGTTGCTCCGAGCCACCAGTACTGCGTAAGGGCATGTGGGCCATTGGCGATCGTCCCATAAGATCGTAATGCTGCTCCACTGATTAACACGAAGCAGCAGGTGTCGGGAGTAAAAGCCATCTGCAGGAGTGGCATACAGATGGCAGTGGCAAAAGGGGAGGAGATACCTGTCAACCAAAAGAAAAGAAAAAGAACAGAATGGCCATCAGAACCACATTCCAACAACTCACTTCAATGATCACACGAAATCCACAGCCATATGCATGCTAGCCCACTCCAAAGGATCATCACCACCCCAAAACCACTTGCGACTCATAACCATCTATATCGAGGTGCAAACACCATCACAAACGAGTGTACCTGTGCATGCGTCTGTCAAAACAGAATCCATCAGATGGGAATGTTAACGTGCATGGACACAAGTGTCTGAGGGCGCGTCGAGACAGGGAGGGCTCAACAAGGCCAGATAGACGATGGTCCCACTATGGCAGCCCTGCATCACATAGCGTAGGGGAGGCGGATAGATCGCAAGAAGCCCTGTACATGGCAAACTCTGTATCAAATCACCTGCCCATGCATCCATTCATCATTCCCTCATCCCGGAATCAAAACGCCTGAATAATTACTCACATAACATTAGAAACATCCATTGAGTCTGTGCGTTATGCAGCCTGCAAAATCCACAGTGCCCCAGCCCGTAATTCCAGTGTAGTGAAGTAACATGTATTTGGGAACGTCCGGCCTCATCGGCCACGTAGCAATTGCGCATCCCAAACTATTCATATCAATCATTGCTTCCTCGCCATGGGCCCTGTCTCAAGGACATTGAACAATAGAACGTTATATTTGCAGTCAGACCTGTGGGCATCTCCTCGCCGCTAGCTGGAAACCGAAAGCGCCGCCCTTCGAATTCCTCATTTGCAACATCACGCCGAAAAGGCATCTGTGGCCGTTTGAAATCACTAATTATTCCATCGAGTGCGGCTGTGTGTGAAAATGGCAACTGCCTTCACCCACAAATGGGACGCCCCGCCCGTCGTTGCAACTCGGTACAGTGATGCATGAGGGCCCACCGTTACTCGAGTACTAAGTTCCACTGACCCTTCACAAGTCTGTTCGCGACTGCACAGATAGTATGTGCAACAATGGGACCACAGCAGAATGAACATGTCAACCAATGTTACACGGCCATCGGGTACAAATACATGATAGCAATAGCAAGATGCCATTCCCCGATTTGCAGCGTTGTGCGCGGGACGTGCTCGGCCAAAGGGGAGAGCAGTTTGCACAGGTGGAATTAATCACCACAGGTGGAGGCCATACAGCCTGAAAACACATAAATTGCACACCCAGTCTCCTCCCACAACCACACCGAAATGCTACCGGCAGGACTCGCGATGTTGGCCCTGGGGGACCTGATAGCACTGCAACTACTCCAACTCCAAGAAGAAGACGAACACCAACTACAACCGGCCGCACGGAGGAGACGCAGGAGGAGGAGGAGGCCAAGGCAGGGCCAGCAAGGGCCGCCAGCACAGCCACTGCCACCACGCAGGCAGCCCGCAATCCCACGCCTCCGAGCACATCCGTTCGACCTCACTGCTGAGCAGATCCACACCCTCTACCGTTTGGACCGGGACACCATAGCCGCCATTGTGGACATGACACAGGCTGACCTTGTCAGCATGATAGATAGCCCAACCGCCATCCCACCCCTACTGAAGGTGGTGTCTGTACTCCACTTCCTGGCCACAGGCACCTACCAGCACACAGTCGGACAGTTGCATGGCATTTCTCAGCCACTGTTCTCACGGACACTATTTCAAGTGCTCGATGCCCTCCTGCAGCACGCAGACGACTACATCTCTCTACCACGCTCGGAGCAGGAAATTACCAACACAAAAGTGGGATTCCATGCACTTGCCGGCATACCGGGTTGCATTGGTGCCATCGATTGCACCCATGTGGAATTGGTCGTCCCACATGCCATGGAGGCCCAGTACCGCAACCGAAAACAATTTCATTCCCTGAATGTACAAATGGTGTGTGACTCCAACAGGATCATTACACATTGTTGTGCCCGATTCCCTGGTTCAACCCATGATTCTATGGTCTTGAGGAACTCTACAATACCACGCTACATGGAGCGACACGCAGGGAACAGATCCTGGCTACTCGGTGAGTCTCATTACATGCATGATTATGTGGGGTATGTGATTTGGCAATGACCTGGCAGGAAGGGGCGGGGGTGTGCGTACGTAGCAATGGCATTCCACATCCTACGTTTCTCGTCCACATACAGGTGATGCTGGATATCCACTGAAGAGATGGCTCCTCACACCAGTCCGGAACCCACGGGACCAGCATGAGGAGGACTACAACCATGCCCACTCACGTACCCGTGTGGTCATTGAACAGGCATTCGGCCTACTGAAGACTCGTTTCCGCTGCCTCAGCAGGTCTGGCGGGGCACTCCTGTACCGCCATGAGAAGGTTGCAAAGATGGTCATGGCATGTGTCATGCTCCACAACATGTGCGTACGTAGAAATGTGCCCATGCCCCCTGACGCAGAACTGCAAGCACCTGATGATGGTCATGATGAGGGTGGGGATGTGGCAGCACCTCATGGAGTCTGCGAGGCACCGGAGGCCCGTGACATTCGTCAGCATCTCATTGATGTATGCTTCTAGCACTCACGCCTGGTGGCTGATACATGGACACGGGACTCGTGGCACTGTGTGTGTCTGGGACATGCACAATATGGACTGTACGCCTATGATGGCCTAGTACACAAAGATCAATGTCCACACATCTCATTGGTTGATCGTGCACTTTTTATGGCATATGTGATGTCATGTTGAACACCCTATCGACCCGCCACCCAAGTGAGCCCAACACACCCCCTCCACCCTCCTACCTCCCCCCCGAACACCAGTGTCCAAAGATGCTCATTGTCAGTGGGCTGTCGCTATTGCAAGCCCCCTCTGCGGGTATCAGGGGCACCCCTGCCTGTGGAGCGCAGGTTCCTTCCAGATCTACGTTGGGGGCTGCCCTGGACGGAACTTGCAACGGATGATGTGTCTGCCTGCTCACGTCCATGCATGTCCCTAAGGGTTTGCGAGAGCTCAGTGAGCACACGGCGCACTGCGGCAAGTTCGGCACATACGTCTTTGGACGTCGCATGCAGTTCCCCCCTCAGGCTCTCGGTGCTTCTCTCCATTTGGACTCTCAGGCTCTCGGTGCTACTCTCCATTTGGACTCTCAGGCTCTCGGTGCTACTCTCCATTTGGACTCTCAGGCTCTCGGTGCTACTCTCCATTTGTGCCCTTAGCGTCTCTGTTCCTCTCTCCATTTCTGCCCTAAGTGTCTCAGTTGATGTTTCTATGTCTGCCTTAGTGCCCCCACATTCATCGGCATGGTCCTTGAGGAGTGTGGCCAGTTGCTGCTGTTGTACGATTACCTGGTCGAGGGACTGTTGCCTCTGCTGGGCCATGGCCATTTGCGGGGGTGTCACAGAGGGGCTGTTGTCCTCATGTTGCCTTGCCACAGGGCTTGTGGGGGATGGCCAGTCGTCGTCTTGTGGGTGCCCCTGCGTGGTATCCTCATGTTGTACGGGATGGGACAGACAGGGGGATTGGGACAGGTCATGGATGGATCTGACTTCGACATCCCCGTTTTCTGTGTCCGAGCATGCTGCCATCAATGGGGTGTCACCTATGGTGCTGCTGCCACCAGAGGCAGTGCCTTCTGTGGCATCCATTGGGGGGACCTGTGGTGGTGGTGTTGTGGGCATGCTGGCTGCTGGGGTGCCTGTTGATGTTCCCTCCTCTGTGCTGCAACCTGATTTGTGCTGCTGCCGTGTCTTGATGCGTGCAGCTGAGGTGGAGGGTCTCTGGCCGTTGGTCTTAGCCCTCTTTGCAGGTGTGCTGGTAGGGGTGTCCTGTAGCTCGTCGTTTGGATCGGACCCTGTGGTGGAGTAAAGGAGGGCGAGGGTTATTGATGGGTCTGTGGGAATTGGAATGGCATTGTATCACATGCATTGGGGTGGTACCTGAGGGCGATTTGGGTCGGGTCCTTGGAGGTGCTTTGATTTGTGTGTGGAGTGAGGGTGCAGTTGTTTGGCAGCCTGCAGTTTGGGTGTGCCTGCTGCACGTGTAGTGCGTGTATTAGGGGTTTTTAATTATTTATGTATTTATTGTGGGTTTTAACGTGCGCTATCAGGCCGATGTGTGTGGACGTTCTCCTGGACATGTGTTTCTGTTGCACTATGTGGACGCATGGTACTTCACATGGATGGACTGTGTGGATTTGGCATTGTTTTATCTGGCCCACCTACCTGAATCTTCGGATGTCTGCACTCCTTTCTCCATCCCTCCGACTCCCTCTATGCTCTCCATTCCGATGGTGGAGGCACAGATTTCTTCCCAGGGGGTCAACTTGATGGGTGATTCAGGACCTCCCCCGGTGGCTGTGGCAATGTTGCGGTTGGCAGAGAGTATGCTGCGGACGCGTATCCGCAGGTCGTCCCATCGCTTGCGGCATTGCTGTGGGGTGCGGGGTGCGGTCCCCACCGCACTTACCCGCTGTGCCACCAGAGCCCATATGGTCTTCTTGTTTGCAAGTGCCGTTCTGGTCATTTGCGTGGAGAAGACGACGGCAGCATTCTCCTGGAGGGTCTCTGTTAGCACGGTGAGTTCCTCACGGGAGAAGTGGACCTGCCGCTTGCGGTCGCACGCTTTCTTCGCTACTTTTCCCATTTGTCTTGGTTTCGCTAGGGTGGGTGACGGGTTGGGGTGTGTTTCAGGGTAGTGATTTTAGTGGTTGTGTGGTTTTAGTGGTTTTATAGGTGTACGCCGGGATGTTTCCCGTTCCGGGCCCATGTTTTTACTTCCGTTTCCGTATATTTCCGGTCACCGTACTTTCCGGTAGGCGCACACTGCGGTGACCGCTAAGAGGGGTGGCGGTATTGCACCTAGGGCGCCGTACGGCGGCGGTGTGGGCCGTTTTGGGGTCATTTCCGCCATCGCGGACTTTGCACTTCCGCCGTGGCGTGGTGCTCGTGCCCGATGGGTCGGAATGGGCCGCACTTTGCTCCTTCGTGCAATGGCGGAAACGCTATTTACGCTGTGGCGCTCCGGTCAGTCACTTTCCGCCAGGGTCGTAATGAGGGCCAATGTCTTTTTAAACAGTAGCACATGGTTCAGATTAGGTCCCCCTCATCTAGACTCAGACCAACCAAAGCGCTTGCTGATTCAAACAGAGACTTCTGAGGGCGATCTCGTCTTGCTGGGTCACTCTGTTAGCCGAGGGGAGGTGTGGGGTTTTTACCAGCACAGTTCACACAGTGTTCTCCTCAGCCGGGCACAAATGCCAATTTGTAACAACAAAAACGTATGCAATGTGTCAAGGACTTTCGATTGTACTTGACCTTTGTATGACCAACTTAACACCTTATAGCAGGCCCTTCCCTATGTCCTCTTAGCACTTGTAGTTTCCCTTATCTGTAACATTCAACGCAGTATCTTTGTTCAGGAGAGGGGTACCAGCCAGAGACCTTCGACTGAGGGCCTACGTGACGCTGGACTACTCTGACTCCGGCACCCAGTTTGTTTGTTCACAAACAACCTTTGTCTACTTTATCTTCTTACGGCTGCTACTGCAACCTTGAGCCTAACAAGCCGGCCGTCTATCAGGTGCTGCCGGCTCACTGGCTGTGTTGAACTCATTCTGTCCCATTTTCCGCTGGTGTCAAGGACGGTACCTCGACGGCTACTATGCTTCCCGCCTTGGCAATCAGTGCGGGAGGAGACCATGTACCTCTGACATCCGTCACACCACCTGTCAGCTGCGATTCCCTGTTTTACGTATCTTTCATCAGGGACTTTGCTGATCTGGGTTGGCAAGGGCAACTCCCTCCTTGACATCGATTCAGGTCTTGCTGCCTTTCTCTTCCGTTTGAATTGCAGTCCTGGAATGGCTGCTTCCTCGTGCATTCGGCCTTGCTCGGAGTGTGCCCGTGTGCTCCGCCTTTTATCCCTATGAGGAAGGGAAAGGGTGGTCAGGTGTGTGTAGTTGTCGGTAATTGCCTGACTGCCCGACCCTTGTGTTGGGATATGTCAGGTAAACGGCTCAGGTATTAGTCTGTTGTTGTTCACGCTGTGGGAAATTGTTTGTGTTAGAAAGGGGGGTGGGGGTAGAGTTTCTGAGTATCCTACCGGGCAGGATGGGGAAAGGGTGTCATATGGAAGGGGATACCGCGTCTCACCCTTGAGTGTCCCAATTCCACTCCCGAGGACCCCTCATCCAGTTGATCCTCCTTCACAAGTCCACCCCCAGGAACTGGATCCAATAGCAATGGCCGTGTCCTGGCCACCTGGATGACAGGTCCCCGGGGACTAGTAAGTGAGACACCTTCAGGTTTCTCACAGCATCCTCGAATCTTCTCTTTATGACACCACTTTACACTTGCCAGATTTCAGTTATAGCTCTTCTATGTTCAGTGGTGTCTGCAGACATCCTTCTAACACCTCAGTACGAGGGTACATTCGATACGGTTGTCTGAGCGCATAACGTCTCTCATATCTTCGATGTGGTATAGGGATGATATCTGGTGTCATGCACAGTGTCTTCTTGTTATTCTTCCAATATGAAAGAGTGTTGGTGTTAGGGTTGCACCTGTATGTTTTTAAATCATTGCACCCCCAATTTTGGACGATCGTCTTGTTTTTAACATATTTTATATATGTGTAGTACTATTTACTTTATTTCTTTGCTTGAACCTAGGGTCGTTTTCAGGTGCCGTTTTAGAATCTTCTGCCTGGTGATGTCCTGCCCAGAGTGCTTTGTCTGCAGCAAAACTGCAGCAAGTGGGGCAAAGGAACAAGACAAAATGCGAGCACTAGGTATTCCTAAAATAGTGGAACCCTTATCTTACTGAAAAGTCCTCAACCAAGCTACTCTACTTCGCCCCCTCCCCATGTCTGCCTACATCAAAGAGTTTCTGTTAATTACTGCACTGGTGTGATTTCATTTGGCCTGGAAGTGCCTGCCCTTTGAAGCGCTGGGCTTCTCTCTTCCCCCAGAGGGCAGTTTATGTCTTCTTAGGAGGTAACCTTCCCTTTCCAGGGAAGACAAGACTGTTGCTGGGGGAGAGCCCAAAGGGTTTGTTTTGGGTGCAACTCAGTAAAATGCACAGGAGGCTTTGATATGAAGATCACTTTAAACCAAGCTATACATAAAAAGACACCAAAAGGTTTTGGCCAGTATAATTGTGCAGTTCCAGAGACTACCTTGTAATAACCAGACATGGCTTACATTTAATTTCTCATCTTCCACCAGGTCATGGGGCCCGCAACTATAGGATTTAATTTGGATGCAGGACTGGCTACGGTTAAAGCCACAGATCCTGGATGCTGATAGTTTGGTCCCAACAGCTTCTGGCAGGAATGTAAATGTTACCTCTTCACTGCCATGTTGCTAAATCACAAGGCAGCTGCTGAGAGGTGTCAGTAGACAGGCTCAGCAGAAGTGCATGTGTCCTATGCTTTTTAGCAGAGAGCATTATGAAAGAGGGTCTAATTAACAGATATCACATTCAGAGACTGAGCTACCCACATCAGTTCATAACTAAAAATCTCAGGCCATTCTGCCCTCACAGATAGCATTCCATCACAGATGTCTGCCCTTGAAAAACATTTATAAAGACTCTTTGTGGCCTAGCATGGATCACACTATTGAGCACGTTGTTATGTGTTGTGTAGTCTGTTCTGCTAGCGATATGACCTTCACAACTATGGTTTGTCCTTTAATTCGTATAGAGGTTCCATCCAGGTCATGAGAAAAGTGAGAATGGATATATTGTGCATCCTTTCAATACTTTGCCTGAGGATCAGGGGTTTATATATGCAATTATTGACTATTATCATGGCCTTTTCTTGTTCCTGTGAAGAACTTGTTGTATGTTTTTACACTATACTGAATATTTCTGATTTGGTAGTTTTATAATAAGTATGTGGTTTCTAGCTTGTAACGGTTTGAAAGGTCTTATAAATTCTTTTTTAAACCAAATACAATTTAAAAAAAATAAATGATGGACTATTGGACATGTTGGCCTTATGTTTGGTGTATGCCAGTGGGTAACTATTCCTGTCAAATCAGCTCTGGAGGATTTACTGTCAAAAACTGTTACAGATAATTGGGTGCAGTTTGTCACCTCTGAGTTTAATGACTTTTTGAGGATGAGGGGATGTCTGCACCACTACCACCATCAAGGTAATTAAATGATGGAATGATTAAACTGTGCCTTAAAATATCAGGTTATCCTAGCAGTGGATAATAGGTGGATATGGAAAAAAAAACATTGCAGATATTTCCATTATCTTACCACACCACGCCCCAATCTGCCTAAGGGGTTTCCCCTTTTAAGTTACTTCATGGACACTTAGCTTATAATATCTTATCTCTTTATACTTAGTCAGGCTTCATGTTCTCAAAGCTAGGCAAAGAAGATCAGCTGTGTACTCCACAATGGATTCAGAACTGCTTCGTTTCTGAGAGTAAAACGTGACACCACATTGGTCTTGCCCTTAAACCTGGCTTCCAACCTTTTCATTGAAATTTCATACTCGTTCAGGCCAGCATCACCTACCTCCGGAGGAAGATGTTCAAGCCCCGAACAGTGTTTTAAAACAGCTTAATATTTTTTATATGCACGAATCTCTTCCTCTATTCTGAGCCTCAATGTATGCCGCAAAACAATTCATGCCACACCACCAAAGATGGATGTGGTAGGCCTAGCGCTGACAGAAACATACTTACTCACCTGTTCAGTGAGTAACAATATCCATTGATGAGGATGACGACTGAGCCTCCACTATACTACAGTGTAGTCCACGCTACATTACTGCTCAGTAACAATTTCCTATGTCACACTTCAACACCCAGAATGTGCTTACAGCTCTTCAAAGCATGTTAGTGCATTGGCACAGTACACAGCCTGTCACATCGCTTGAATAGGCACAAGGGTAACGCAACAGCGTCTTATGAGCAATGCTACAGCTGACAGAACGGTCAACCTTTATGCACCTCATGTGTGTCTGCAACAACAACCAACTCACTCCGCTCCCTAACATAGTGATAGGCTTAAATGCGTAACTTCCTGGGCAACGAGTTCTCATCATTTCCAAGCGGCAGCTCCGACTGCTATAGCCAGCACACCCAGTCACCTGACTCGAATGAGGAAAAATACGTAATGGCTTCACCAACACCATGAGGTGAGCATCTTGGGTACAGCACTCATCATCACCATAATATTTTTTTTTTATTTAGTTGGTTGATAAAATCAACCTTTCAAAGGTTTTTCTTGACAAACAAATTAAACAAATTGTGTAATATATCAACAGTAAATCTAATAGTTGTGTATAAAATGAACAAAGGCATCAAAACATCAATCAATCATATCACGCCCAAAATCAAAACATCAATAAAATCAATAGATATCTTCCATAGTTCACAACTTCATATACAGTAAATTGTGCACAATTATGCAGGATCATCAGGAAAGATGTGATCTAAATACTGTACTATGGCCACTCTAACTGCTAATTTTGTGTTACCAAATAGCCATTTACACACATCATTTAGTTCTATTGCACAATTGTTAACAAATACATTTTTAAAAACCAGCTTACGTTGTTCAATTCGTTTTGAGCAAAATACTAGGCAATGTTCCAGTGTTTCTTTTTGTGATTCATTTTCACAAAAGCGACAGATGTTATACTCTTTCGGAATCAACTTTCTTTTAGCCATCACATCTAAGGTGGGCCAGAGATTTAGACGAAAGTGTAAGAATTTATTGCGAATCTGTGGCGAAGGGCATTTTATTAGGTAATCCGCCATTTTGCAATATTGTTTATGGCCAAATAGTTTAGAGTCAAAATCCTTATAAAGTAAACATTTGTCTCTATTCATGATCCAATTTTGGCTCGCATTGGGTTTTGCAGAAGGAGCTCCACATAGTGTGTAACGGCACCAGATTTTGGAAAAAAGCTGGTTCTGGGCAAGTAAATGGTGTGCCATTACACCCAAGATGTTCGGAGAATCTAAGCCCATCAAACATTTTCTTAGCAAGGCACAGAATTTCCAAACTACATGTGAATGCAAGGTAAGGTATTTACACTCTTTAGGCTTTGCGGCTTCTATGTCATAGGTTAGTATTGGGATTACCTTTTGCTGATAAAAATGCATCACATGTTGTATTGAAAATGTTCCATCTTAGCATAAGGATTTTTGCCTGCAATATTAGGCATGTTGGTTTGCCGTTTAATTCTTGCTCATGGGACAAACTTGACACAATGTCTTGTACTGTTATACCTACGTATTTGTATTGGTGTACTCTACTGAGCTCAGCATTCTGTATTTTCCAATTGTAGAAGCGTACTGGTTTCGCCACATTTGGTTTACAGACCAATATTTGTGTTTTGTCTGTATTGATCTCAAGATAATTTTTTTCAACATATGCATTTAGATCATTCAGCAGGTTTTGTAATCCAGCATGAGTCTTGGACATAAGAACAAGGTCGTCTGCGTATAGCAAGTAGCAGATTATTTGGTTACCCAGACTAGGACTGTCACTTACAACCTTTCTAAGCGAAATGCCCAAATCAAACAGGGACATATTAAAGATTGTAGGGGCAAGAATACATCCCTGTTTGAGACCACGATAGGTGGGCAAAATAGATGTTAAATGTCCTGCCAGGGATAACCTTACTTGCAGAGATGTATTCATATGCAATAGCATAATAAGAGCGCAGAGTGATTGAGGACAGTTGTAATGTGCCAATTTCTAATAGAGCTTTAGGCGATCAATAGAGTCAAAGGCCACTCGGAAATCAACAAATGCTAAATATAGCAGTTGATTCCGAGTGGCATAGTCCGAACGAATCATGTTTATCGTGATGATATTTGGGATCGTACCAAGGCCGGCCACAAATCCTGATTGAAAAGGATCTCTTAGTTGAGCATGGAGCGACCAAGCATTTAGCTCTTTTAGAATTATTTTCGAGAAGATTTTCCCCGGTGCATCTAGTAGAGCTACAGGTCTATAGCTACTAGGCAATTTTCTATCGCCCTTTTTATAAATAGGGACTAGGATAGAATGTCTCCACGAAGGTGGTAAGGATTGGGTTCTATTACTAGTTGAAAAAATTGTGAACAGAATATTTGCCCATATCTCAGGATGTTTCTTCAAAGTCTGATTGGATAGACCATCCGGGCCACACGCTCGTGACGGACTAGCTTTTTTAATATAAAGACGAATATCTTCTAGATCGAACTTTAAGAAGAAATTCTGGGAAACTTGGAGCAAATCTAGGCTTTGAGCCCTCTTTGGTAGTGAATATAGGTTTGTAAAGTGAGTGATGCAGTTTGATTCTGAGACCCTGTTACTTTGTACAATAGCTTGCGGGCCATGATTTGCTTGATTCAATAAAGGCCAACTTTTAGCTAGATTCTTAGTTTGAAGAGCACTTAGCATATGCGCGCTGTCAATTTGATATAACTTAGTACGTCTTGATTTTAACCAATTTTTATATTTTGTTTTGATGTTAATTAATAGGCTAGATCTATATTTGTAAAGGTTGTAGCATAGCATCACATTTTTGCATTCTAAACAGTGCTTTCCTAGCTTGGACATCATGATTGTACCTATACATATCAGGGTGGATGGTACTCTCTATTGTACAGTGCACAACGTCATAATTCCCAAATATCACGTAACGTGACAAGACAAGGTAGACATTATAAAAGAACCACTTTCTACTATCCAAATATCAAAAAACAAAATTTTATTATAATTGGATGTCACCAAAAACATATATATCTATACATAAAAACAATCAATATTTCACAAATTTATAACACATGATAAAACACAAAATTGATATATGGAGGGGGTATTTGTCATTGGTACAAACAAACTACTTTGAGTTGTAGCAGTTAATTGTAAGACTTCCAGTGTTCTCTAGTCTTGTACGGTAGTCGACATGTTTCGGCCCTTGGGTAAAGTTGGGCACTATCTCTAGTGCTTGTCGAACCCTTAATTTTATGGCCTTCTTCAGGACAAATAAATTTCTTCAAAATAGTGTTACTACGTTCATATACCCCATATACAAATATACGTGTATATAAGATAAAGGCGTGAGTGCACCTAGGCTCGATTGTAGCCCGTGCTATTTTATTTTCAGGAAAGCTGCTGTTCATCAGTAAACAGACAAAGTCTTTGCTTCATGGATGTATTAGTCCACCCTCAGTTGGATTTCTTTTACCATCTACATCTGGGCGAATCCTTCAGAACACTATAGAGGTCTCTTAAGTCTGTATGTGTGTTCCGCGTGTAAGCTCATCAATCAACGGCGACTTAATTCACCCACGTTGCTGTGTTGGAAAAACCTCCTTGCATTTCCATTAAGGCTTGATGAATCCCTGCGGTCTCAGTGTCACCGTAGACAGGAAACGCAGGAGCTTTGGCAGCCGTGCTTCTGTTCTTTTTCCAAACGTGTTGACGTGGCCTCAGAGTTCTAGTATATTTAGTATATTTAGCTTATTTTGGCTCTCCCGTTCTTGAAACAGATCCCTCTTTAACAAAAAAATTAGGGAGATTACCTTAGGTGAGGTAAGCATCATGATTGTATACATGGAGCTTTGGGTGTGAAATGTTACAATCAATTGTTCTCGCTTTAGTTGAGCCTTGAAAAACCTGCATCAGATCAGAATAAATCACTTTGTGATTGAATTCTTCACATTCTAATTTTTTTGATTCTGCTGTAAGATACAAATAAAGATTTCCCAAAGACTCCTCTGACCATCATAGCCTATTACATTTGACATGTGTGGTTATACAGCCTTGGTGAAACATTGGTCTAGGATGTGTGCTACCCTTGTTACAAGCCCATCTCATAGTCAATTGCAGATGATCACTAGCTGTTGTTTCTAAGATTGTGAAATCTATGATCGCAAAAAACAGTTCTTCGTTGGTATACATGTAATCAATTGTCGAGGAACTTTTGCCTCTCAGCAAGGTTGGATGGGGGGGAGGTATATCCGTTTTAAATGCTCCATTGACCCTAAATAAATTATAAGATCTATAAAAAGGGTGATTGGTCTTTACTATCTAGTTACAGACCAATCACCCTGCTTGATGCTGACTCAAAGATCTTTGCGTCCTTAGTCCTGGAACACATCCAGGTTTGGATGGACGAAGAGGCAGTACTCTCACCACAGCAGTTTGACTTTAGGGAAGCTGTTGGTACTGATGCGGGAGGGCTCCTATTGACTATCATGTAGCATCAGACCAGGCCAAGAGGTACCCAACCAATATACTTGGTGCCAATTGATCTTTGTTCCGCTTTTGATTTAGTTGATAGAGCCACACTGTGGCGTAAACTGTCTGCCCTAGATATTCCAGCACAGCTCTTAGCTATCTTATACCACCTCCATGTTGAAAACAAAATCAGGGTACGACTTAATACTAAGGGAAATCTCTCGGAGGAAATCACTACAAGTAATGGTCTCAGGCAGGGGTGTATATTCGCGCCAACTATCTTTAATTTGTATCTGTCGGATGTTGGTCCGCATTTGGAAGATGCATCCTTTGCTGCCCCAAAAGTGGAGGGTACCAAGATAGTCTGGAACGCCTATGCGGATGACATATTACTGTTTGATTTAACCCCCTTAGGCCTGCAACGCGTATTGTCATCATTTAAGAAATACACTGTGGAAAATACATTAGCTATTAATCGTACAAAAACATTTATCATGCGATTAAGCTATAGGAAGGAATATCTTCTACATCTAACTTTAAGAAGAAATTCTGGGAAACTTGGAGTGAATCTAGGCTTTGAGCCCTCTTTGGTAGTGAATATAGGTTTGTAAACTGAGTGATGCAGTTTGATTCTGAGACCCCGTTACTTTGTACAATAGCTTGCGGGCCATGATTTGCTTGATTCAATAAAGCCCAACATTTAGCTAGATTTTTAGTTTGAAGAGCACTTAGCATATGCGCGCTGTCAATTTGATATAACTTAGCAGGTCTTGATTTTAACAAATTTTTATATTTTGTTTTGATGTTAATTAATAGGCTAGATCTATATTTGTAAAGGTTGTAGCATAGCATCACGTTTTTGCATTCTAAACAGTGCTTTCCTAGCTTGGACATCATGATTGTCCCTATACATATCAGGGTGGATGGTACTCTCTATTGTATTGTACAGTGCAGAACGTCATAATTCCCAAATATCACGTAACGTGACAAAACAAGGTAGACATTATAAAAGAACCACTTTCTACTATCCAAATATCAAAAAACAAAATTTTATTATTATTGGATGTCACCAAAAACATATATATCTATACATAAAAACAATCAACATTTCACAAATTTATAACACATGATAAAACACAAAATTGATATATGGAGGGGGTATTTGTCATTGGTACAAACAAACTACTTCGAGTTGTAGCAGTTAGATGTAAGACTTCCAGTGTTCTCTAGTCTTGTACGGTAGTCGACATGTTTCGGCCCTTGGGTAAAGTTGGGCACTATCTCTAGTGCTTGTCGAACCCTTAATTTTATGGCCTTCTTCAGGACAAATACATTTCTTCAAAATAGTGTTACTACGTTCATATACCCCATATACAAATATACGTGTATATAAGATAAAGGCGTGAGTGCACCTAGGCTCGATTGTAGCCCGTGCTATTTTATTTTCAGGAAAACTGCTGTTCATCAGTAAACAGACAAAGTCTTTGCTTCGTGGATGTATTAGTCCACCCTCAGTTGGATTTCTTTTACCATCTACATCTGGGCAAATCCTTCAGAACACTATAGAGGTCGCTTAAGTCTGTATGTGTGTTCCGCGTGTAAGCTCATCAATCAACGGCGACTTAATTCACCCACGTTGCTGTGTTGGAAAAACCTCCTTGCATTTCCATTAAGGCTTGATGAATCTCTGCGGTCTCAGTGTCACCGTAGACAGGAAAAGCGGGAGCTTTGGCAGCCGTGCTTTTGTTCTTTTTCCAAACGTGTTGACGTGGCCTCAGAGTTCTAGTATATTTAGTATATTTAGCTTATTTTGGCTCTCCCGTTCTTGAAACAGATCCCCCCTTTAACAAAAAAATTAGGGAGATTACCTTAGGTGAGGTAAGCATCATGATTGTATACATGGAGCTTTGGGTGTGAAATGTTACAATCGATTGTTCTCGCTTTAGTTGAGCCTTGAAAAACCTGCATCAGATCAGAATAAATCACTTTGTGATTGAATTCTTCACATTAAAATTTTTTGGATTCCGCTGTAAGATACAAATAAAGATTTCCCAAAGACTCCTCTGACCATCATAGCCTATTACATTTGACTTTTGTGGTTATACAGCCTTGGTGAAACATTGGTCTAGGATGTGTGCTACCCTTGTTACAAGCCCATCTCATAGTCAATTGCAGATGATCACTAGCTGTTGTTTATAAGATTGTGAAATCTATGATCGCAAAAAACAGTTCTTCGTTGGTATACATGTAATCAAATGTCGAGGAACTTTTGCCTCTCAGCCAGGTTGGATGGGGGGGTATATCCGTTTTAAATGCTCCATTGACCCTAAATAAATTATAAGATCTATAAAAAGGGTGATAGGTCTTTACCATCTAGTTACAGACCTATCACCCTGCTTGATGCTGACTCAAAGATCTTTGCGTCCTTAGTCCTGGAACACATCCACGTTTGGATGGACGAAGAAGCAGTACTCTCACCACAGCAATTTGGCTTTAGGGAAGCTGTGGGTAATGATGCGGGAGGGCTCCTATTGACTATCATGTAGCATCAGACCAGGCCAAGAGGTACCCAACCAATATACTTGGTGCCAATTGATCTTTGTTCCGCTTTTGATTTAATTGATAGAGCCACACTGTGGCGTAAACTGTCTGCCCTAGATATGCCAGCACAGCTCTTAGCTATCTTATACCACCTCCATGTTGAAAACAAAATCAGGGTACGACTTAATACTGAGGGAAATCTCTCGGAGGAAATCACTACAAGTAATGGTCTCAGACAGGGGTGTATATTCGAGCCAACTATCTTTAATTTGTATCTGTCAGATGTTGGTCCGCATTTGGAAGATGCATCCTTTGCCGCCCCAAAAGTGGAGGGTACCAAGATAGTCTGGACCGCCTATGCGGATGACGCATTACTGTTTGATTTAACCCCCTTAGGCCTGCAACGCGTATTGTCATCATTTAAGAAATACACTGTGGAAAAAGCATTAACTATTTATCGTGCAAAAACATTTATCATGCGATTAAGCTATATGAAGAGTGCAATTAAATGTGCGTGGTTCTTAGATCAAGCCAAACTCTCAATATGTTACGCCTTTTGTTACCTTGGCTACCCTATTTTTCAGTGTGTAACCAGGGCAAACGTGGGTACTTGGACAAAAAAATAACTCCACTGATATCCCAACTTCATAAAATTGATAACAAATACGGGAAATTCTCTATGTTACCATGTTTAAAAGTGTACCGCGCCAAGACCATTGCACAGTTCTGCTATGGGATGGAACTGGTTCCGTCGTGGTTCAGGAATGAATTTCCAAAATATGAGGCACATTTGTTAAGGTCTTTGGTCTGGTGCCTTCCGAAGTGTGTCCCACTGGCGGCAATACGCTGTGAACTTGGGTTATATTCCCTGTCAAGTATAATTCTCTGCCGAAGAGTAGCGCTTTATAGGAAGTTGCTCGTTGGTAAGGACTCTAATCTATACAGAATCCTGGGTCGGTGCTTGGCTGCTGGCCAGGACTCTTCTGTGGTACTACGGGAATTGGAAAGGGAGGTTCAGGAAAGCCTTGCAGAAGTAGGGGTTTCGAAAGAATCACTTATCAGGAACCCCATGAAGGTTAAGTTACTCTTGCAACATGCAGACTGGAACTTGACGGTTAATCTAATTCAAAGTAAAAAATTGTATGCACATCTGGTCCACAACAACAAAAAAATGGGTACAACAGAACCTTTTCTCATGAAATTCCCCTGTATAGGGCTCCGACAGGAATTCATGCGATTTCGCTTCAATGTTTTGGCAACTGACCAAATTATGAGTATAAGGCGATGTCTGTCTACCGGAATGGCTGAATGCCGATTTTGTAACCTAGACATCAGGGAGGTAACTTTGCAACATCTGCTGACTCCATGTGTGGGACTTAGACAAGCACGCATTGATTACTTTCTTAATTATGTGCCCAATCCTGAGTGTGTTAATCTGGAAGCACTCTGGATAGATATGCTCCATGGTTACAGGGTTAAACTGCAATTGGCAGTGTTACTTTTTTTAAAACTAAATGTAAACTGCAAGGATGAATGCTGGTTGGAAATCTTGGTTGCTAATCTAGCAGAGCAATTGGTCTGAGTGCTAATGAAAACTGGGGAAAAAAAGTATTGCATCAAGGACAAAGATCTTACCAGATATGTAATATGAAAGATATGTAATATGAAAGATCATGGAGGAAAGAAAAAAGTTATTAGACATGTAATATTATTTCTTTTTATCCGTTTATTGGTATATAGTATGTGTTCTGTTATATATTATGTACTGGATTCCATGTATTGTAATTTTAAGGTATTTTATTATGAATTTCTATTTTTGTAAAGGTTACTGTGTAGCCAAAACAAATGAAAAAAAAAATATAAGATTTTACAAATAAGTTCCACTTTGCCAACCGAGGTTTAATATTCGGGGTTTGTTCCCTGACACAGTCTAGATTCAAATCCCCAGCAATAATAACGTTCGAAACTGTTGAATCAAGTGTAATTAAATTCAGTAATTCACTCAGGTCTTTTAAAAAAAGTGTATCGGATATACCCACCGGATTGCAGTAGACATTCAACATTGCATATTTGACAGTGTGGATTTGAATTTTCACCAATTGCATGAAATTATTTGGGGTAGCCTATAGCTTTGCGCTAATACCTGGGAGCATTTTCACAGCTGTTAACAGGCCAGAGGTGGGTCTTCCACAAACTCCCTTTTGTGCGGGATTTTAAAAGATGTCATTGTTGTCCCATATTGGGCTAGTCGAAAGCCAAGTTTCCTGCAACTTGAGTATATTATATTTGATTAAGGCGCTGTTGTCATTGTTAACCAAGTGGGAAAACCCTCTTGTGTTCCAACTAAGCAAGCTAATTTCACCTTCAGTCAGAACTAAGCCTAGTTAATTTTGTGCAGACTTACAATTACATTGAGAACCCGTTTGAGTGTGTAAATCTTGATTGTGTTGCGGAATTTTGGCACTACCGTTGTATTGATTTGGTAGCGCTCGATTCTGATCAGAAGGAGAAATCTTCATCGCTGTTTCAGCTAGAATAAGTAAACCAATCTCATACAATTGGTTTTTTGCCATCCATATTGTATTTTGAATGACCCTGGAATTCATCCATAATCTAACTGAATTGAGGTTTTGGCTATTTGGAAACTCAACTAAAACAATATCGGTAGAAATAATGTCTTCCAGCTGTGGTAAATCAGAAAAGATGGCCAGGATTGAACGGCGGTTTAGATCATATTGGGTGAATGGACTTGGTCTACATGTTACATCCAAAGAGTAGGTTGCCGGGCGTTTCTCTACTCGCTCTGCAGCTTTTTCACTTTTTGCAGGTTTGGACTTTTGAGAGATCTTTGTTTGAAGGATCGAATTTGTAGAATTTTTGTTTAATACCATTTGCATCAATTGAAAAAGCTCAGGTGCAACTTCCGCAAGCAGCATGCGATTTTTCTCTAATATAGTTTGTGAATCTGTGCAAACTTGTGCCGCCACAATTGGATGTTTCACCAAAGTATCATGAATCTGAGGTAGACTATCCGTATGTGTTTGCGGAATTATTGGTGTAGCAATAGTGGGGGACTTAACTGCACTCTGAGTGGTGGCCACACATATCAAGGGGATCTTGGGCAATGGTTGTTCAGTTGGAGTTGGAGACCTATTCACTTGCCTAGTTGAATGAAACCCATTGTTTGCCAGAGCCCCCCCTAACGTTGGAGGTACAGAAAATCCAGCCATGTATGCATCAACTGCACGTCTGATTTCTCGACGATGATGTTCTTTTACCGCTGACTCTGAGGTAGCTATACTGTTCGTAGGCTGGACACTAGATTGTATCGCTGAGCACCGGATCTTATTAAAGCCTACTGTTTGTTCATGATCACTTACCTCACATACTAGTTCATCTAGCGGAGGATAAGATGGAATAATCTGCTTTTGTTTTGGGAGAAATCAGTGCGGCTCGAGCTTGGGCCTGTTGATGGTATTTTTTTGTGACAGCGTTTGATGCAATTGTCACACTTTTGGTGGGTGCATTTATGCTTTTTAAAAATTGTTTGGTATTTGTGTTATTCTTCTTCAAATCTTTCATATTCTTTTGGTTCATATTTTTTGGTAATTTAGTTTGCGCAGTTGTACATGATTTTCTTTTGTCACTCTTAGTGAAAATAGTGTACGCAGTTTTCTGAGTTTTCCCATATACAGAATGTGATACAGCAACATTTTCTGTACCAGACATCGGGATATTATTTACTTTGGGATAATGTATAACACATTCGATCCTCGGCGCCAAATTATCCCGGTTTGATGTATGTGATTTTAGTGATTGCATTAGCAGGGGTTTTTGCAAATCAATTTGAGTAAATGCAACAACAACCAGCGTTTGAGGTTTCAGAGCTGTGATCAGTTCCATGTTTTTTTGATTAGTCTTGCTCTAGCTTCAGGATGCCACAAAAGCAATTTGTCATATTGTTCTGTTTGAACAGATAATAATTTGCTGTCCATAGATACAAACAATTTATACAAGGATTGTAGAGCTACATTCATCGCATTTAGCGTAATTTCCACCAAATTTGTCTCTGATTCGGTTTTATTTGGAAGACTAGGCGCTACTAAGGGAATTATAGGGCGCCGTGGATTTGGTGCAATAAAAGAAAATTCAATGTCAGAACACGCATTCTTGATATCAGAAAACATGATAGGAGATTTTGAAAGGCCATTTGACAAATGGTTTGACAAGTGTTGGGGTTAGAACCAAGAGTTACCCGGGTTAAGGTCTATTATAGCAACATCAGAGGATGAAGATTTTGCTTGGCTAATATCATTGTTTCTGTTTGCTGTAGCAGGGACATGATTCAACAAAACACTATCCGATACAGAAGTATTATTTATCACCCCTACAGCTCCTTTTGGAACAACTTTAGTTAAAGGTAGATTCAACTTTTCATCCGTACATACAGCAACAGCTTTCGATGTTATTTGTTTAGCAGAAGAACATTTCAGCACAACCCTAGGACATAAATTAATTGGCAACAGTGTAGGATTTAAGAGCCCATCATGTTTTGACATTGTTGAGTTAGCAAAGCAAAACCTACGAATGTCAGGAGCCACTAGATCTGTGAACAGAAATTTGGACAATTTTCGAACTCTGTGTTCAATTGGCATAGAGCATGTTAAATTTAATGGTCGTTTCTAAGATTTCGGGGTGAACGTTTTTTTGACTTCTGGTGGTTGTACAGGCAGCATATTTTAAGGCATGCCTGTTTTAAGTGATGGAATTCGCAGCCCCGACATATTCGCACCGAATTATTGAACAATTAGCAGAGAGGAGCGGAAGAGCCAACTCGCCACAGCGCCACAGCGAAGCGGCAAATCGGTACTTACGAGTACTTGCTCGTGTGCGAGCGTGCTGTGCGCGGGTGAATTGAGTTAAGTAGCAAGGCAGCCTGGGAGTGTTCCAGGAGCCAATCCCCACAGTTCAAGGTGGAGCTAACAAAATGTCAATCAAATTCATAAAACGTTGTTTGAAAGTTGCTCTTGTGAAGTCCTCACTGATAGACAGTAAATAGCAGACAGACAGGAGGCAAAAGGTCCAGCCCACACGGCAAAGCAGTACTTACGAGTACTTGCTCGTGTGCGCGGGTGAATTGAGTTAAGTAGCAAGGCAGCCTGGGAGTGTTTTGGGAACCAATCCCCACAGTTCAAGGTGGAGCTAACACAATGTCAATCAAATTCACAAAATGCTGATTGAAAGTTGTTCTTGTGAAGTCCTCACTTTTCACAGGGAAGATGGCAGGATACACATTTTGTGGGCGTCACACCATTGCAAGGGTGCTATTATTGTGGCGTATTATCCTTTCAGTTGACACATGGGCTCATGAGTCAGGTTTGCCATCATCACCATAAATATGGGGCAACACAAACAAATGCACTCAGGTAAAGATGTATGTCAGATTTTAAGGAAGTTACAGGATAAGAGCACGTTCACAGGCTCTGAGTGCCAGTGACCGTTGCCACACACCGTTGGCACCTTGTGATACAGCACACAATTTTGCAAGCCACTCATTAGCATATATGTGCGCACTAATATCTAATAAAGGGCATGGGTTCGCAAGGGAAGGTCCATGATTTAAGAAGCTAGGCCCATCGCCCATCTTCAAAAAACATCTCACCAATTTCTGATCACTCCACTCAAGTCTACGTCTCCCCCTCTGGAGGTTCCCCACTGTTGGCCCTTCTACCTTTCCCAGCTCCTCTGTTACCCCTGACCCCTGTCACACAATGTTATCTAATTTGCATATTCATGCGCTGAGGCTCATGTGCCGAGGTACCCTCTGGTCCAACACACCCCTACCACAACAATGCCATTGCAAACTTCTGGGACAAGAACCAGGCTGCTTTTGAAGGACAAAACTACACCATCCAGGTCTCTTGGGGCTTAATGTACAGATAGACGGTATGGCAAAAGGAGAAAGATTACTGGGTGACACGCTAGGCCTTGATTCATTTTCTGAAAACAAGTTCATCAATGTCCCTGATGGTCAGAGGAGAGGAGTAAGGATTGGGAAGTCATGTACACCAGGCACGGCTTTGCAATCCTGAGAAATCAGCAGGAGTTTGTTGGACAAAGAGAAACAGGGTTTGGTTGCAGTGTAGTATTTTCTGGGGTTAAGGAGCAGGTGACTTAAAGCACAAAAGTTATTTTCACTGCACTGCCTTTCCATTTTGAAGAAAAGGTATTTGTGGTGTGAGGAATCTGTGGGTGTCATCACTTCTTTTTCCCCAGATATCCTCCTCCCATGTGGCCACAGAAAGGACGTTGCTATCAGATCCTGACCCTGGGGGTGTATATGCGAAGGAGGACTACCTGGATGGAGGAGAATTGGGGAGTGGAGGTGAGGCACCCTCTGGTGAGATGGAGTATCCCACATTTCCCTTTCATAAGGAGTCTGACATTCCCCAAGCCTTTATAGGCTGTTGGCAGTCCCTTCCGTATTTATCCAGTAAGATATTCCCCAATAGATACCAGTTAGTTACCGTGACGAGACAAACTAGAGCAAGCAAGCAAAAATACACACACACACACCACCCCCCACCCCCAATGCTGGAAGTTTAAAAGCGGCAAGTACGGTGAAAATGGTGGCAGCTGTGAAAGCAGACCTACGGACTGCGGGACAAGAGCAGGCCTCTCCTGGAAGGCGGCGTGGCAGACAGAGCGCTCGAGAAGCCTTGTGAGATGCAGGGTGTATGCAGCTGGAAGCGAGGCTTAAGGAAGCTGGAGCCCTGTGCCGAATCATGGAGAAGGAACCAGAGTGAGCAGGCAAAGTTGCAGAGTGAAGCCTGAGCTATGAGAGATGCATCAGTGGTGGGAGCGAAGCCATGGCGAGCCGCTGTGGAGACGGAGCGAGGCATCGCACGAGAGAAAGCTTGTGGCAGCTGGAAGCCTCACTAGAACGCCCTAAGCACCAACCAGTGAGTCGGGCTGGGCAGGGGGACACCGGTACGGCAGGTGAGCATATCAGACTTGTGAGAACTTTAACTAATGTCAGTGTAAATGAAAACAAGCACTTTTGAATGCCGAACCAAATGAAAGCAAGCATTTTGAACACCGATCTGAATGAAAGCAGTTTTGTGGAATTTTACAATTTAAAAAAACATAACTTTGAGAGAAAAAGTATGGCAAGAGCCATGAGAATATAAAGGAACTATGTAACTTTGAGAGCAAGCATTGGTAAGAGTCACAAGAGTATGTGAAAATGCAACATTTGAATAGTGTATTTGGCAGAAATCAGCAAGTTATCATTCAAATAACTGTACTAAGTCACTGTGGCCACACCAACCAAGAAAGACTGGGGACTCTGGGGGCCAGGGAAAGTCACTGGCCCCTAACGGTGGTAAATGTGGGTTTCACCAGTCCTCCAAAGGCTGGCAAAAGAAACCTAGTGCACACATATCTTCTACAGATAGCTGGCAGAGATTCCATAGCCAGGTGTGAACCCCCACCCCGAAGAAGGGACAGAAACGTGCATACCTTATGTTCCTGAGGCACAGGACTCCCAGCATGGCCTGTGCCCGATGGACAAAGCCCAATATAGATTGCTCACAGCACCCTAAAGCAAGGAAGCATAGATAGGAATCAGGAATTCTGTTAAAGGTGCATGATCAGATAAGAGAGAGCAGGTTGTCCATATCCTTGCCAAGCAGAGTGCTTGGTTTGGGAGAGCCAGTTCCCATTGAACTTTCCCAGACAGATCAGTAGTTCAGAAAACAGCCATGATAATCCGGCCTGTCCTTAACAAGGTTGGCACATGAACAAAAGCAGAAGGGGAAGGTCGGCACATGGGGATAGAGCCACTCGGGGCAAGGGAAGCCCAGGAAAAATCTGAGGTGTCAATCAGAGCTCTTATTGCCACAATCACCCTGTTATCCACAGTAAAAAAAGAAAGCCCCTCTCCATTAGCTTGGTGGAGGAGAGGGCAGAGTTACTGAGAGCTGGTGTTACTGAGAGAGAAGGAGACTAGATAGAGGTTGGAGGTGGCAGCATAGGAAGTGTGGAAGACAGAAGATTGGTTAAAAGAGGAGAAGGGAGAGCAACAGCAGGAGAAGCAGTAAAAACAGAAAAAGGGGGTTTTGATGGAGCAAGAGCAGAAGGAGAAGGTGACCCAGAGAATAAAGACCAGATGGTCACCTGAGAGCAGAGCTAGGGACTAGGAGGGATCACCAAGGGCCGGCAGGTATCCACCACACAGGTGAATGTACAAGACAGCAAGAGGCCTAATGAGGACCTTGGGACAGCAGTTTACAGGCGTCAGTACTAGAACATTTGCTGAAGTGAGTCTGGGGTGCTACATCCCCATTCATTAGCAATTCCAGAAACACAGGATGGGGTTCTGTGTAGGTTTGCAGTGAGCAGGCTATCAAAATTACCCCAAGACCCTAGAATAAAACCCAGGTAGAGGGAGTGAAAATTCTACCCATCCTAACCCAAGTAGGGAAGAGATCTTACCAAAGTTGTCCTGGGAGGGACAGCTAAGCCTAGGAGATCCCTAGCCCAAAAGGGGCAACTACGCAGCTGCCCAGTCCAGACACCGGAGGACACAAGTGGTCAAACAACCACTGGAGGTGGTCTACAGACCCAGGCAGCACTATTCCCAAGACTCAGATGACCCGATAAGAACAGGTTCTTGGAGGACCAGAACCCACCATGACTAAAGTGCTCAGGGACAGTTTATTTCCCCAAGTCTGAGTAGCTTTGTTGGACTCTATCCTCCGAGAGGACCTCAGAATCCTTGCTTTATAGAACAAGATGTGCACTTTAGGGCTCAGGACCGGTGGACTGAGAGTAGAGGATATTGTGAGGGGTCAGAAATGTGAGGCGGCCAACTTTGTGAAGGTTTTTCGAAAGATGCCATTTTATTAAACTCCAAAGGTTGGATAAACACCTCACTATCGGTTACCCTGATGAGGATTTCCCTGCCTAAAATAAACTAAGGTAAACACTTGAACAAAGGGTTTCTGTCCCTCACACTTGTATACACACCAAATCAATAAGGAAATATATGGCAGTTCAACAATAACAAATATATCAGTACAATTCACACCACAACAGCTGCTTCTTTAAATAATCCGGGTGAACTCCCAAACCCCAGATTCAAGCCAGCTTTTCTTTCAATATTCACAAAGGATAAGGAAATACTGTATCATAACAATAAGGTCCACTTCAGTTCTCTTTCTAATCCAACTTGACAGCACAAAGTTCCAATTTGGATTGCAAATGTGATTCACAATTGCTAACAAAGCTTTCCTCTTTCCACTTGTAGTCAAGGTCTTGACATAGCTTCTTGTCATCAAAATTGCATACTTCATAAAACAGTTTCTTGTCATCGACAAAGAATATTTCAGAACTTCATTAGTTTCAAAACAAATGTCTTTGTCAGGATATTTTGGCACCACTTTAGTTTCATTACTACTTCACCAAAACACTTCAATTACTCTTCAGTTACTTCGTCATGAGCGTTACCTCGCCACAGTACTTCATGAGTTTCCACCTGGCTTGCTCTCATGCAAAGGTTTACTACTAATACAACTCTCTGCTCTGGTGTTCTCCTGCCACAGCAGAACCAAGGGTTACAAAAGCACTTGGTCTGGTAGTTCTGTGTTCGGGTATACACCTCTGCCCAAACAGAACCAATTAAGTACTTATGTGGTAAGGATCAACTTCAAAGGTTTCAACAATGTTTTCTGCTTCACACAATTTGGTTTTGATAATTTCCTCACGGGAAACAAGAATCACACTGGTGATGTTTGCCAAACATAAGACAGGCAATGCTTCCTTCCTCCTGAACCTCTTATCAGAAGGGCAGCCCTCCTGCCAATCCTTTTCCACTTTTGTATTGTTAACCAAATGCTGATAATAGCTCTTTCTCTCCTTCACACTTTGGCTGTTGGTGTAAGACATTCTCTAGACCTGGGCAATATTCTTCACACACTCCGTTATGCTCAATTATGTTCTTTTGGTTAAGGAAACCTGGTGTGTTTATCAATTGCCTTAGTGTGTGTCCCTTTTGGCTTTGGTAATAGTGATTTGGGTTCCCTTCTCAAGATATTTCCCCATTCGTGTGAGTGTCTGTTATTATTACCCACTATATAACAATCATCTCCTTCAGGTGGGATCAGTAAAGTCTCTTTATGCCAACTGCTTTGGTTTACATCAGCTTGGTATGCATCAAAATAATTAACTTGGTTAATACTAGGTCGGTATTCAAAATGGAGTCTGGCAACGGGTAGTCACAGAGTGCTTCGGGGTCCCAATAGAACAGTGAACTCACTGTGTTTGGCGTGCGCTTCACTGTACCTGGCTGCTTATCGTCTGCTTCAGTGCTCCTAAACGACCTGGCAACCTCACCTGCAGGGCTTCCCACATCTCGCACCTGCTTCTTTCAGAGCCCTCGCGGCTCACCCAGCGCTCCGGTGCTCACCTGCCATCACTGAACGCTTCGCAATGGGGAAAGTTACAGAAAGGTGCGCTTCCCGCTGCGTGACTCCTGCAGCTGAAATCTGGAGCCCATATGACCCTCTCAGGACTGGGATACATTTCTCTCGTCACTCTGGTCCTGGCTCTTCTGCAAATTCTTCCTCTTCTGCTTTGTGGAGTGTTCAGAACTCCTCCACACTCTACTATTACTACTGCCCACCTGCTGCTGCTGCTGCGTCCCCTTCTTCCACCTTGGTTTCATGGCCTGCACCTGAGGGGGCCTTTTATGCCTCTCAGTCACCCTCAGGTGTGGGCTATCAATCATAATGGGCTGCACACTGCAACCTTGTGCCTCTGCAGCCCTCTTCTTCGTCCGAGTACGCTGTGAATTCTGGGACTTGAAGTCCTCAACACAAAAGTTAGTTTTCTCAATAATATTTTTTCCACCAAGTTCTTTTCTCTCCTTAAACATATTCCGTAAAGGAGTATCATAAGGATTAAAAGACAGATTTGGTTTTACACAGGATTTTCCCGATTTAAATTGGTACATTGTAAGGACCTCTCTGCATGCTTTTACTGGGATCATAGGTTTTTTTTTTAATTCTAGGTGTGTTATAACTTTGGCAAGAGCTTTTCTCACTCTTAATACATGGCCGGTTATACTTGTCTTCACTCATACTGTTACTGGGAGTAACCATTCTCTTTGACAGCATGCTATTGTATGTGTGGGCATTAATCATATTCCCCTGCTTGAGGTAGGCAAGAACCACGTCTCATCCCATGAAGTCCTTCTGTTTCCCTGGGGCCCTTCTCCTCCCAGGCGATCCTCCTGGGCTAATACGACCCCCAGGGTCAGGATCAGGAAGCGTCTGCCTTTCCCTGGCCACCTGAGAGGAGACTTTATATTACGCTATAGAACTACGACAGAAAAGTCGATACTGTTTCCCACAATGAAAGCGAAATGTGATTAATCTCACCTTGACAGAATGAGGAGACCACCAGGAAACAATCAAGTGCAGCTGTGAAAGCTACCCTAGGACAGCCCTGCCCTCTCCGACCCGGAATGAGATTAACCAGGGGAGAGAACAGGGTAGCCAGGGAAACCCTCAATGGGGAAGAAAACCCTGGTCGAATCTGGATGTGTTGAGAATCCGGATGGTAGCTAACTGTCTTCAACAAGTGGCTGTGGGCAGGAAGGCTTCGTCAGCGGAGGGAATGAGAGGATAAATTATTTAAGGCTTCGAAGGAGAAGAGATCGGGAGATGAGAGCTAGCTAGCGGGTGTATCAGCAAGATGAAAGTTGATTTTGGCGAAACCGAGACGCCGAAGGATATCTGGAAGTGATGAGAAATCCCGAGAGAAAGCGAGACCGGACTGGGAGCAGGAGCCTGGAGATGGGAAGGAGCGTCTGTAGAAACAGTAGCGACGCGAGGAATCGCCGGCTTCTGTGTTTGATAAAGGATCACGTGAGCCAGCCGGAACGTCTCGGAGAAACGTGAAGAGTCTAGACCGCTACTTTCAAAACGGAAGTCATCTTGAGAAGGATTATCGGGATTAGCGTAGAGAATGTTACTACACAACTGGTTGCAAAACAACCGATTGCGAGCCCATATTGACCACCTCCCACGATGTGTAACAGTTTAGGCAGGGTTTTCGTGAGGACTCCATAGGATTCATCACAGTATCCTGTGTTGGGCCCATCTGATGCTTTGTTTTGATTGTAGAAAAACTCCTTGCCTCTGTTTAAAGGAACCCACAGGTTCCATGGGATTTCTCCCACACCAGTCCCTGTGATCCATTCTGTCTGGGTGTTGAGTGTGATGAATCTAGGGAGATAGCCACCTCTCCCTAAGGGGTAGTCAACACCTTTGGGATTAGGGGAGTGAGCCCCCTATGCTCAACATCCAATGTGGGACAGGGTAAACTGGATGAACAGGAAGAGAGGAAGAGAGGGGTGTGCCCGGCGAGAGAGAGAGAGCATGCCAATGTCTGCATGTCCCAGTGGGAGATGCACACCAGAGTTCAGTGCTGCGGAAGGTCTGCCATCAGGAGGGCTTTGGAGAACCGGCATGGAACCGAGCTAAATGGACGTGTAGGCAACGCTGCCTAGCCTAAGGAGCTTCAAGAGTGAGGCAGGAGAGCTTTGGATAATTGGTGCTGAGCCCAGCTGAAAAGATGGCGTAAGGGACTATGCCCAACCCTATCCACTGCACTTGAAGTGGGGACAGTATTAGCAATATGTCCGTAAGGAAGGTGTTTAGTATTCTCTGACAGAAGATTGTTGTTGAGGTTCTATGAGAATGTACAGCATATAATTATTGACTGCAAAATATATTTTCTACAAAAATATGAACTATAAAAATATCTACTGGCGTGGCCAGGAGCACCAGCTATGTGGCAGCTCCTCTGATGGCCTCTGTTCAGGACCCGTGGCACACGTCGAATATATAAGGCTTCTGCTGTCCATTTAAAGCTGATGTCATAGCGTCAGCTGTTGGAAGGTTCGGAGCGTCCTCCAAAGGCAGAATGGGTTCTTAAGGCCTCCGAAACGGAGCCGGTGAACCTAGCGCCCCCGTCTGCTGTCCTGAATTCAAAATGGCAGATGGGCCGAAGGGAAGCGGCTGTTGAGCCTTACCCACAGCCCACAAGTGAGGAGAGAGCCCGACACAGATGATCGTGGCCCATGAGTGAAGTGTGTGCTCAGCACGGAGGATCGGGGGTGACGGGACCCCACCTGTTCAATTTGCCCTACTCAGAGCCGTCTCGGCACCTCTGGCCACCCGCAGGCACATCCATGGAATACTCCCACTCCGTTGCCCCTGCCTTGACCCAGACGGGGATTCTGCCTTGCTGAAGCAGCGACGGGGGGGGGGGTGGCAAGGATCACAGATCCCACCAGCGCCCTGAGGCGACCTCCTGTTCTCCCGCGGCCCCGCACAGACTGCATCTCCCTGGGCGGTCCCCGCTTCCTCAGCAACGTCCTCCTCTGAGCCCGATAAGGTGCCAGTGGCCTCCAGCGTGGCTGGCGCTGGCTCCATGATTGTGGAGGCAGCCACCTGCAACGCCGGCTTCCAGGCACGACTCATGAAGGAAGAGCGCCCCAGTGAATATCTCTGGCCCCGCCTCCGCTTTGAGACGGTCACATGCGCACCCGCAGCCCCACGCAGCCTACAGTACCCCGGTGGGCCCCAACGTGTCTGACCCTGGCCCCTGAGTCTCTGAAGTGGCCACCGTCAGCAGCAGCTCTCAGGCCAACTCACAGCCTCACCCGCCACTGGCTGGAGCCTTCTGGTAGCCGGGCTCTTTACTCCTTGATCTTCCTCACAGCTGAAGTGCTCCGGTGGCTTCATGATACCCCAAGCCAGCGGTAATCTCAGCAAGCCGCACCACAGCTCTAAGGAGGCCTTCTCCCTCCCCCTAATTTGGCGGGCTCCCCCTGCCAGGCTCCGTCTCCCGCAGCCAGTTCTTGGAGGTGTCCGCCTCACCTTCTACTTCCTGGGGCGCCCCGGCCCACTCCCCTGTCACTGCCTGGAAACCTAGGCCCAGCGCCTGCCTGCCTAGGGAGGGATTATTTCCTCCATCCCCTGCAAGCCAGCAGTAGGAGGTGGCCCCCTTTGGATAACCCAGCAGCTGTCAGCCAAGCCCAACGGGGTCCTGAAACCGAACGCCTGATCCCACAGCCTTTAATAACAAGTACCAAGGTGACCCAAGACTTACTTCCAACGTCTGACGAGCGCTAGCCGTGGTTTCTTCCTCCATCTTATCACCTACCCTATGGAGACTTTGTCTGGGGCCTTGCCAATCACCTAAGCTCCTGCCCCACCCACGGTGCAGTACCCCAAAACCCAGCTTCTCACACCTGCTGCCTTACTCTACTACACGGGGCGGAACGGAAGCCGCAGATCTCGCCCAGTGGCCTCTAGTGACAGTCTCCTCCAGGACCCCCTCATCTTTTTCTGCCTGAGCAATGGCTAAACATCTCAAACCGCCTAAGAGCTCAGACATTTCTACCATGTTTCTTTCGGCAGACAAAGGGAAGAAATCCGATCCCCCCCAAACTCACGCCTCAGAAGATCCCAGAAGAGAAGGGAATGTTAGCAACTAAAGAAGACATCCAGTCCTTCATGTTCAGATCCTGCATGTCGGACCTCACCACGAAGCTGGAGCGAACTGATCAGAGTCATGGAAGCGGTACAAAGACTTGGAGAGGTCGAAGACCTGACCCAGGGACACGCTGCGACTCTGTTGGAAATTGTCGATCCGGCCCTGCAGGACAGGAGTGAGGTTCTTGAGTTTAAACAGGAGGACCTTGAAAATACGGCCAATAATGCCGTAACAACCTCTATGTGGTGGATAAGTGGAGGGTACTTTACCCCAATGAGTGAACTATTAATTCTACTCATATGTCCACAGGACCTATTCCCGAATTGACCTCCTATTGGCCGCCCCCCCCCCAAGTTTTGGCCTTCACTTACCATGTCACCATTGGACCTAGGGTGCTCTCTGATCATGCCCCAGCAGCCTTAACACTCCGGGCCTATGACCCTGACCCTCGTCCACAACGTAGATGGAGCCTGTACGACCCTATTCTTGGGGAAATGCCGCTGAAGGATTCCATAGCGAAGTCCATTAAGAATTTCTTTAAAGGAAAACCGGAGCGAGGATACCTCCCCGACTGATACCTGGGATTCAATGAAAGCAGTGGTGAGAGGGGCACTAATTGCCCAAAGAGCAGCCTTTCACAAACGCAGGTGGCAGGCCTGCCTGGCCCTGCAAAACGAGGTCCACGAGGCAGAGGCAGTCTGCAAGGCCAAAAGTTGGACCCAGAGATCCCTCCGGGCCCTACAGACAGCACGAAAGAGGCTGGAAGCACACTATGGGGGTAATTACGAGTATCGCGGTAGGGGGTTAACGGCACTGGTAAGGATGCCAGTGCCTTTAACCCCCTACCACCATATTCCCAGGTCCCTTAGCGGGTCCCACAAGGAATCGGCTGGTCTGACCAGCCGTTCTTAGCGGGACCCGTTAAGGGACCAGGGAGCTAATAACGGGACTGCCATTAGCGGGCCCGTTATTTGCTCCTTCCCCATTCCCATTGAGCCCTATGGGGGCTCAAATGGGAATGGGGAATGGTTTACTGAATGGGGACTTACTGGGTCCTCCAAGGTTGGAATGACCGGGTAAGTCCCCATTCAGTGAAACCGGACCCGGGTTTGGAGGCAGCCATGGCGCTAATAGCGCCATGGCTGCCTCCAAACTCGTAAATGACCCCCAATGCCGAGGACACGGCCCAGCTACTAGCTAAAACTAAGTAAGGCTACTATGCCAAAAGCAATAAGGCGAACAAACTTCTGGTAGATAAACTCACCAAGGCTAAGAAGCGGAATACTATTTTGGGCCTGCGCGACGCTCAAGGCAGAGTCCAATTTGCTGATCAAGACAAGCTACAACTGGCAGTCGCCCACCTCACAGACACCATGTCAGCAACCCTGCGGATGCTTGAGGAACAACAGGACTACCTACGTGGCGCAGCCCTCCCTCGTCTTGAAGGCGCAACGAGGGAGAGCCTAGAGGCTCCTATTACAGGTGAGGAGGTCGGCGCAGCCATCAAGAATCTCAAACCCAGGGCCGCAGGTCCGGACAGATATACAACCCAATTCTATAAAATCTTTCGCCCCCAACCCTTGGCCCCCTTGACAACTCTTTTCAAGTACTTTGCCACCTCGGGGACTATCACTCCCTCGATGCAGGAATCAATCATAGTCCTCGCCCTAAAACCGGGAAAATACCCCAGGGACAACACTTCGTATAGGCAATCTCGCTACTAAATCTCAACGCTAATATATACTCCAAGGTCCTGGCAAACCGCTTGGCGGGTGTTCTCCCCAATATCATAGACTCAGACCAGATGGGATTCATAATGCATAGATAGACCGCAGATAACATCCGCAGAGTCCTCAATTTGATAGACGTCGTGAATCAGGATTCGCAGAGGCTAGCCTTACTGGCCCTAGACGCAACGAAGGCATTTGACAAAGTGCACTGGGAATTCCTGCAACTCACCCTCGAGTCCTTCCACTTTGGGCCCACCCTCCAAAGATTGATATGGCCTCTTTTCCGATCCAATTCCGTTGACCTGTGGAACCAGACAGGGGTTCCCCTTCTCCCCTCTACTCTTTGCTCTAGCCATGGAACCCCTCGTCCAGCGAATCCGTCTAAACCCCCGGGTCAAAGGCCACCAAGTGGACCCCTACCAACACAAGATCGCACTTTATGCGGGTGATGTGTTGCTATCCATAACGGACACTTCTGCTTCACTCGCGCCAGCCCTTGCTGAGATCGATAGGTTTGGGAGGGTATCAGGTTTTACCATCAACTTTGGGAAATCGGCAGCATTGGGGATTGGGCTGGAGCCAGGGGACCGGGAGTCCTTTAGATCCCTATGCCCGATTCAACTGAGCGAGAAGTCTATTCCCTACCTGGGGGTCCAGATTCCCGCCCGCCTGGAAGACATCTATCGGGCAAACTTCCCTTCACTTTTCAAAGACTTAGAGAGGGACCGCAACCGATGGCTTCTGCAAGAGCTCTCGCTCCAGGGTCGTATCATGGCTTGTAAAATGAATCTCCTCCCACGATTTCTCTATGCTTGCACATCCCTCCCCACTAAAATCCTGCAAAGGAAAATATTCTGCTTCATTTTCAGGGGTAGAAAGTCGCGGATCCGCCAGAGGACCATGATGAGCAGTCCCAGGCTGGGAGTCTTAGGGGTCCCTGACCTCCAGAAGTACCAGGTGGTGGCACAGAAAGCCCACACCCAGGCCTGGGCCATCGTCTCGTGCCATCCGAAATGGGCAGAGATTGAACAGTCTCGCTTGCCCCTCCCCCTACGCTTCCTTCCACACCTCCCCGCTCCCCTGCGCTTCCTTCCACACCTCCCCTGGCCAGGCACGCTGTCCTCCACTAGACACACCTTGAGAGCATGGGATTGGGCTCGCAAATGTAAAGGCATCCCGGGAGGCTTAGGCCCTTCTGCCCCAGTCTTTCACAACCCAGCCTTCGCACCAGGATCTTGCCCCTCGAACTTTAAGAACTGGATTGCGGGTGGCCTTAGTTCCCTGGGTCAGCTTTTTGAGGAGAACCAACCACGCACCTTCGAGCAATGCAAGAATGCTTTCTGACTAGCAGAAGCAGATAGGTTCACCTATTCACAACTCCGACACTGGTGCTCCCATCCGCTGACCCGCTCAGCTGCATCACAAGCCCTTAGCCCCCCCGAACTCACAGTCGCAGACCCACCGGCTCGGGGGGAAATTTCGGCCCTCTATATGTTATTACAGGTAGACTTCCTCGTCGCTAGGTCCTCTTATATGTTACAGTGGGAAGCAGACCTGGGGAACCCTAGAGAGGACCAGACCTGGGTGGACATCTGGTTGAGGACACACTCATCCTCTTTTTGTATCAGCACCGGGAGTGCGCACATAAACTACTCCTACGATAGTACTACCTCCGCTCCGCCTACACCACTTCAACCAGGCCCTAGACCCCTTATGCTGGTGCCACTGTGGCCTCCCCGGGTCCTACCTACACATGTGGTGGACATGCCAAGTGATAAAGGAGTTTTGGTCCCAATGCATTGCTATCATTGCAGACATCATGCATGTGGCGATTCCATTGGAGCCGGAACCTATCCTCTTGGGAGTCCCAATCCCAAGTACCTATCCGAGAACCGTCAGGAAGGCGGCCCTCTTAACACAACTCCTCCTTGTCGCTAAGATCACGGTGGCACGTACTTGGAAATCTCCAGGCGGCCCCCTGATGATCCTATGATGGCTAAAACTCTGGGACATTTTGATAGCTGAGAAAATTACAGCAGCTAACAGTGGCCTCCTCCACCCCTTTTGAAACACTTTGGTGCCTGTGTTGGACCATGACCAGAACTTCACGGCATTAACTTATAAACCACGTCTGGTTGCAAGGGCCCTTCAATCGGACGGCAGGGGGCCAGCCCTGGCCCTTGCGACGTTGGATCCCGACAACGGCTGGGGGAGGGAGCGGGAGCAAGGGGTCAAGGGCATGCTTGGGTATTGAACTGGAGGCGACTGGTTGTCTAATGTCTGTTACCTAATTGTCATCTGTGTGCTGGTTTTAAAATAAACACGTTTAAAAAAAAATCTACTGCTTATTTTTTATTTGAAAATTCGCCAAAAACGTACTTTTTGAATTGTCTTCAAAGCCAATCAATTCTATGTACCCCTGTGTTTCACTGTTAACTCCTTTCCCCCACATTTTATCTCAAACCCATTGAAGCTCCTTCCCACCTTCATAGATAACCATGAACCAGGGTGGCGCTTTGTACCCCTTGTCAGATCACCCATGCTCCTACATTTTTAGATTTTGTGTAGGTCAATATATCTCTCTCGATGTTTTTGTAGTTTTTGTGTAATAGTCACGATCTTCAGGGGATACTGTTGCTGACGGATATCTTCTAACACAGAACTAACTAAAATATATTTTTCTGAAAAAAGAGGCTCTGTGTGGAATGTGAACTCCTCAGATCAAACACCCTGGTGGGCACGCGGGCACAAGGTTGTGTAGTGCCCCATCAGTAGACTCCAACATCTCCCAGTCCCTGTGTGCTCTGGATGAATGGAGGGTCCGCCTGGGGGGATAGTGTTTATGAGGGTGAGAGAAAGCAATGACTGCTTTACGATCACAGCCACAATGAACTGACCTTGGCTGTAAAATGTCCCCTAGGGCTATAGTTAGAGCACTTACAGAGTACTGGCTGGCTGCAGATAGTTTCCCAATAAAAAGGCTGAAAAGAAATAGGACGTCTACTGTTGCTGCAGGCTCCTGCAATTAAGAAGTATTGATTCACTCGAAGCCGCGCCACGATTCGATATCTGTGGACAGCAGCTGTTGTTGTACCACTGCATATGTACATTTATGCCATGAAGGCGGCAATGCTTAACCAACGATATGACAGCGCATAGAGTTGCATTCCATTTCATAGAAATATTGCCGCTTCCCACGCATGTCAGCAAATATTTTTGAGAATTTTATCTGGAAAACACAGACATCGCCAATAGAAATAAATCTCGTCAAAACATAGATTCGGGCAAATGATGCGTCCCTTCCATTGGTACCTGGCCTTGAATGATTTCGGAAGAGAACCCAAATAGTATTTTTATAGTGGATTGCGTACAGCTCATTAACTTAAAGCCAAAGCAAGTAAAAGGTATGTCCATGGCATACATAACGCTACACGGATTGAAGAAATGCAGGGATAACTGTGTCACTCTGTAGTGTTTGTGAAATAATCGCAGAGCCTAGTTTTTAAAGATTCATACACGTATGTGATTTGCTTACAATGTGCTAGCCACTGAGTCACAAAGTGACATGCGCGTTGCGAGTTGAATGGCAGGACTATCTAACGATGTGCATCACTCCCCATAATGAAAGTGAACGAGAAGGGCTTATGATCTCTCCTCCCACACAGCTATTGCTATGTGGCCATGGTGCTTGGAGCAGCAAGCCAATCTCCATGAGCATGCAGACGCAAAGGCTCCAGTGGGGGCTGGTGAATTATTTTATTGGAGCGGCATAAATGTATTCCATGAATGTGTGGAAGTGACTGATTGTAGTGAGGAAGCACGGAGCAATGCATGGGGGATTGGGGAGAGGTGGGGGGGTTCTCCCCGCAAGAGAATTTTAATAACACTGTTTATTGAATTTTATAGTAAACAATATGAACATGAACAAGTAGCAGGGTCAAAGGAAATACAACACGTACTACCAATCTGGAACAATTCTTAATAGCACCAAAGTCCTCAGTCGCCGGGGGAGGGGTCCCCTTCCCCAAGGGCTGTTGATCTTTGTTAGGAATTTCCTTAAAGATCCGGGCTCCCACCACCATTGGGGTGCTGTGGGCTCATCAATCATCCGCCCATTTCCCCCAAATTTTCAGAAATGTTTTGGGGCATCCTCTTGCTGTGTAGAAGCGTCGTTCCATGGATGCACACCTGCTTATTATGTTGGACCATCGGTTTATGCACATTGTCTCTGCAGAGCCCCAGGTTGCAGCAATGAATCGCTTCCCCACCCCAGTGCCACCGCAAGGAATGATTTTTCAATTTGGTAAAGTCCACCTCTCCCCTGGAACCCAGTAATATCAATTTCGGGTCTCGTGGAACTGGGGAAAACCCAATGTCCTGGAAATCCTGCTAATGGATTTGTTTGTTTGTTTAATTTATTTGTAGAGCGCTCCGGACCCGTGGGTAGAAGGGCGCTATAAGGATACGGTTACAGTCATGAAATATGCATTAACATTTACAGGGTACATCAAATTTATAAAGAAGGATTTACATAATATGACAATTTACATATAATACAGGTGTGGTTGGAGATGAGGGTAAAAGCTACTCATTGTTCAGTAGCCAGCCAATAACCAGTTTCCTAAAGATCGGGAAGGACTCAGTGGTTTTAATTTTGAGTGGTAAGGTGTTCCAAAGTTGGATGGCTAGCACAGTGAAGCTAGCGCCTCCTGCTCTTGTTAAGGCAAATCTGGGCACTAGTAGGCTTAAGGAGTTGGTTGATCTGGTGGTTCTGGATGAAGATTTTAAAGTAAATGTGTTGGAGAGGTACGGTGGGGCTAGATTGTTTAAGGCCTTATAAGTGAGGCAGATAGTTTTGAGGTCGATTTTTTGCTGTATGGAGAGCCATTTGCATGCTTTCCTGGTTGTAGAGATGTGTTCACGCCTTGGGATGTTGAGTGCGGCGCGTAGAGCATTGTTCTGGAGAACCTGGAGTTTGTTAATTATGGATTGGTTGGCTCCTAGGTACAGGCTGTTGCAATAGTCTAGTTTGGATTGAATGAGTGCTCTGGCCAGAGTGAGGCAGCTGTCGGGGGATAGGAAGGGTCTGCTAGCCCTGATTAGCTTACCTGTATATGCAGTGGCCGAGGCGGTTGAGTTGATTTGTTTGGCGAGGTTGGTGTTGGCGTCAAGGTGGAAACCTAAGGTTTTCACACTTTTAGCGATAGGGATGGTGTTACCGTCTATGATGATGTTCTTGTAACTGGGGCTGAGTTTAGACAGGTTATTAGGAGAACCGACCAGCAGAAGCTCCGTCTTCTCATCATTCAGGCAGAGGCCGTGGGTGGCCATCCATGCCTGAATGATGGAGAAGATTTTGTTAATCTGGGTGACGTCCGCATTGTAGTTGCCTGAGATGGTGAGGAGAATCTGGGTGTCATCTGCATAGTTGGTGTAGGTGACACCCAGATGGTCCAATTTGTCGAATAGAGGCTTCGTAAATATATTATACAATGTGGGGGAGACACAGGAACCTTGTGGGACTCCGCAGGTGATGGGGATCGGGTCAGCAGCGGCTATTGTGGAGAAGACTTGCATGGTTCTATTCGCTAGGAAGGATTGTATCCATGCGGAGGCAGAGTAGGAGAAGTGGGCAGTGATCTCCTCCCAGAAGGTCTGTAATACGTCACAAGCCCAGATCATGTGGATAAAGGTGCCTGCTTCTCTTTTGCATCAGAGATTCCCCTCCATCTGTCCCGCCCCTTTTAGCCAAGATTGTTCGGGAGTAGTATGACCGGTGTAGTATTCTAAGCTGTATCAGCCGTAGCATGGCATTAATACCCATGTCTCGGTGGGAACATCAATGCGTCCACCCATTCCTCCGATTCAAGCATGTCCAGATCCCTTTCCCATTTTTCTTTCAGCTGAGTGAGTTTGCTGGTACCAAAGGAGTTAAGGGCCTGGTAAATCGTGGACGTAACCTTGGAAGAGATGCATTCCAGGAGAACATTAGCCTCTAGTGGGGAGCAGGTGGGTATATCAGCCAAGTTCGGGAATTGGGCATTCATGGCGTGAGTGAGTTCTGTATGTCTAAACCGTTCTATCAGTTGTAACCCTTATTTCCCATTCAGAATCTCAAAATCCAGAAGGCGCCCCTCTTGGACTATGTTCGCTAATGTGCATATGCCTTGCTTTGTCCAGTTCCCGAAGTATCCCATTCTCTGTATTTCAGGCAGGTATGCATTGTGCCATAGGGGTTGAGTCAGTGTCGGTTTTGCGTCCCATCCAATGTGTCGGTGTGCCTCCCTCCAGATTCGACGGATATGGATGGTCATTCTTGGTATTCCCGACACAATCTTAATGTCGGAGTATAGAGTCTGGAGTGGGAGATGGAGTTCATAGCGCCCAGTTCAGCACGGATATGCGGGAGTGTGGGGGTTGCTGTGTTGCCAATCATTACCACCCCCATTTGGGAAGCCCAGTAGTAGGTGCGAAGGCTTAGCAGTCCTATGCCGCCCTCCCATACTGAGCTCTGCAGCGACTTAAGAGCGACTCTGGGTTGTTCCCACACCCCCCCCAAAACAGTGTCCGTAGGGTCTTGTCTATTGCTACGAAGGTTTGAGGGGGATGGGGAGTGGAACATTATGTAGGACGTATAAAAGTCTCGGAAGCGTCATCATTTTAAACATCACCGCCCTGCCCATCGCAAGAGAATTTTAAAAACAATAGTTTGATTTGTGCAGCAGACTTTCTGTGAAAAATTGGGTAAACAGCCACATAATTTACAATTGATTTTGTAGGGTAATACATGAAAACATCCAATAGACTCCATTCACGAACAATGCACATGAGCATTTTCCAATGCATTTCAAGATACCTGTTCCTGCAATATATGCCAGTATAAAACAAATTTTCATGCTGGCTGTACCAATATATGCTACTATTCCCATATAAGAACATACTCAGGTTTGCTTTACACTTAAAGCCGGTAATGATACTATAGTAAAACATGTCCATGCTGAATCTACCAATATAGGCCAGCATCCTTAATTAAGAACATACTCCTGTTGGCATTGCCAGTAAAAATTCCGCACCACAGTAAAATTAAATGTCCAGACTGGCTGCACTAATGTAGGCCCGAATGGCCACGTAATAATACTCATAATTTTTGCTTTACCCTCAATGTCCAGTAAAAAATGCCATGCCACAGTAAGAAAACGTATTATGCTTGTTTTACCCTTGATGCCCAATATTAAATGCCATGCCGCAGTAAAACATATTTGGGCTGTCACTGCACAAATATGACCCCATGCCACAATCAGAGTCCCACTCCCTGGCACACATACTCAGGTTTGCTTTACACTTAAAGCCGGTAATGATATTATAAGAAAACATGTCCATGCTGAATCTACCAATATATGCCAGCATCCTTAATTGAGAACATACTCCTGTTGGCATTGCCAGTAAAAATTCCACACCACAGTAAAATTAAATGCCCAGACTGGCTGCACTAATGTAGGCCCGTATGGCCACGTAATAATATTCATCATTTTTGCTTTACCCTTAATGTCCAGTAAAAAATGCCATGCCACAGTAGGAAAACGTGTTCATCCTGCTGCACCAATGTAGGCCACTATAGACACTTATTAAAACGTATTATGCTTGTTTTACCCTTGATGCCCAATATTAAATGCCATGCCGCAGTAAAACATATTTGGGCTGTCACTGCACAAATATGACCCCATGCCACAATCGGAGTCCCACTCCCTGGCACACATGAAATTATACAGCCATTAATTGCTCTCATTCACTTGAGCTCATATACAACACAACACTCTCTCATTCACACACACAAACACTCAACCACAGGTACACTTACAAACACAAATGCATACACATACCTTTTTTCTTTTTTACCTGCAGCCCCGGTCCAAACTTTAGATGCTGCCTGCAGCGCAGCTACTCTGGCTCCAGCACAGCATGCAGCAGGAACTAGGAAGCAGGGAGAGCTTCCTGGTTCCTGCACATGAGTGGTGGAGCCCAAGCGTCTCCATCACGCTCCCTAGAGAGACTTAAATATGCGGGTAGGTGCAGGGCAGCATGTATGCACATTTAGGCCTGCAGTTCTCCAGTTTACATCCCTTTTGGGCCATCAGCCCATTTCTCGTTTGACAGTTAAAGCCAGCCAAGGGCCGCTTCCTAAGCTGCAGCACTCAGTCTTTTCAGCGGGCTGGATTTGGCTCTTACATAATGGGTGACGGGTCTGCACCAATGACACAGGTTCAGGCATATAGGTGCAGGGAAGAAAGCAGAATAAACCAATAAAAGGGTTAACAATATTACAGTGGTGTATTCAACCAAATTACAATTTCTATTTTTACTCATCTACATTGAATATTTAATGTTTGTGATAATTGATTTGTGCATATCAGCCTGGAAGAAGACCTTGTGGTCGAAACACGTGTCGGCTGCTTTCACCTTGATTTAATATTCTTTTCAAGTTGGCTGTTTTCACCTTGATTAAATATTCTTTTCACCTTGTATCAGTGATCATGCGCAGTGTGGTTGTGTACCTGTTGTAATTATTTATTGTGCGCCTATACACAAGTGTTTCAAGGTGCAACTAGTCAAGGGAGGGGGGAACGAAGGGAGGACAAGACAACAATCCTACTAGGCCTCGTGTCATTGAAATCTTGCAAGTGCACAACAAGAAGTGCAGAGGGGAGGGTATAGGGGGAAGTGCACCAGAGCAGCAGGGCCCTGAGTTAAGTGCAAGGAAGGTTGGGACTACATAGGGCAATCCCAGCCCGGTAGTTCAAGGTTAGCCAGGCGGCTTTGCAAGTTGGGCCAGGCGGCAAGTGCAGGGGGACTCGTGGGGGAGGGCCTAGTGTCCTGTAAGACTCAGAGGTCACCAGAGCAGCCAGTCAGCAGATGGAGCAGAAGCAAGGGAAGGTTAGCAGGGGAGAGAGGGTGAGAAAGAAGAGGAGAAAAGGGAGGTCTTGAGGAGCTTCCGGAACGTAAGAAGATCCGGCTCAAGGCAGAGAGAGGCAGGGAGGCCATTCCAGAGGGAGGCACCTGCAGAGGAGAGAGATCTAACCCCCATTCTCTGCTAGTGGAAGCGACTTACCCACAGAGAGTTAGAAGTAGACGAGCAAAGGGCTCTAGGAGAAAGGTACTTCGGAAGAGAAAGTTGAAGGTAGTGAGGGCCCCAGCCCCAGAAAGCCTTGTGGACGATGCAGAGGGTCTTGAACCTGATCCTTGCAGCCACCGGGAGCCAGTGGATGGATTTCAGGGCCAGAGAGAGGCGGTCCCTGGGCTTGAGGCCAAGGATAAGTCTTGCAGTCCTGTTCTGGATGAGTTAAAGAGGGCAAAGAGTAGAGATAGGCAGATTGAGAAAGAAGCTGTTGCGGTAGTCCAGCCTAGAGAGAACAGGGATCTGGGGACAGTGAGCTTCTGGGGAAGGTGAGAAAAGGGAGAATACCTCTGAGGAGGAAGAGCTGGAAATGGGCCTCCTTGGCAAGGTCTGTGATGTGTGGAGAGGAGAGAGTGGAGTCGAAGATGACTCCAAGGTTTTTTGCCTCACAAGAAGTAGGGCGGCCAGAGTGAGAGAACATAAGTGGGAGATGGGGTCCCAATGAGAAGGTTCTCAGTCTTACTGGCGTTAAGGCAGAGATCGTTAGGGGCGCACCATGCCTGAATAGCGGATAGACAGGGATGAGCGAGGAGGACGACGCCGAGGGTAGCCTGAAAGAGAGCTTTATGCCATCTGCATAACACTGAAAGATAGAGGAAAAGGTAGATATCAGCAGGGCCAAAGGGGCCAGATAAATATTGAAGAGCTATGGGGTCACCTGTTTGGATGAGACTTTCACAGACCGGTCTTGTCTGGAAACATCTTCAGGTGTTACAGGAGAGAGGAAGGACAGGAGGGAGGCAGCGAAGGAGGGCCTGCGAGAGGTGGAGGGAAAGAGAAGAGGAGGAGAGTGCTTACTGAGTTTTAGTGGTGAAATGAGAAGACGAGCCATACAGAGGGCCTGGGTAAGTGTAGAAGAGGTAGATACTGCAGTAGGATTGCCAGTTCCTTGCACATTTTGAAAGGTTTGGCCGTGTTGTGAGAGGCCGGGGAGATTCTCAGAGAAGATGGAGAGTCTGTATTGCTTTTGGAGCACGTGGCAGACCAGTTTGTCAGAGGGTGCACCCGAAGCTCCCCACTTCTGTTCAGCTACTCTGCACTTGCGTTTCAGAGCGGCCAGATCGGAGTCATACCAAGAATTGCACTTGGCGGCAGGCTTCAGGCGGATCCTCATAACAGGGGCAAGGGTATCCAGAGTGTTAGAGATGGAAAGATGAAGGTTGGAAAGGGCTGTGTTAGGATGGGAGTCAGCCGCAGGAGTAGGTGGGGGAGAGAAAGTGGAGGCAAAGGCGGCCACTGACACTCGCTTCATCGGTCGAATGACCGCAAAGGAAGGTGGCAGTGCTGGGAGGGCCTTTCTGAAGGGAACAGGAAACTTCAAGTGAGAAGAAAGGAAAAAAGTGGTCAGTCCAGGAGAGAGGAGTAGTGATTGGATTAGAGAGGGGATGTCTGAAGAGATGAGAACATCCAAGGTGTGGCCGGCAGAGTGAGTCGGACCAGAGGGTAGAATGGAGAGGGGAAGAGAGTCTAATAGGTTGTGAAAAAGCCCAGAGGAGTCTGGGGTGTCCAGGCGGATGTTGAGATCCCCAAAGAGGAGAAGCTGGGAGGTAGAGGAAAGGAGAGAGGAAGTGAGGTCAGCCTATTCAGAGAGGAAGAGTGTGGTCTGGCCAGGTGCCCTGTATATGGTGGCCAAGGTGAGAGAGAGGCCAGGAGAGATAGAGAGCCTGCAGACCAGGCATTCAAAGGAGGAATAGGTCTGAGTGGGGATGATGGAAGCAGGGATCCACTCAGGAAAGATCAGGGCCACTCCGCCTCTGGGCCTATTGGACATGTGCTCGGAGAGGATCTTGTAGCCCCTGGGGAGTAGTGTGTCAAAACTCATGATAGAGATGGCCTTGAGCCATGTCTCGGTAAGAGTGAGAACATCCAGGTCTAGGAGTTCAAGGAGGTGACAGATGTAGAGGAGTGTTTGACAGCAGAGCGAGAGATGAGAGTAGCCAGCCACGTGGAGCAGGTTTCTACTTTCCAAGTCTTCCGGGGGTGGGGGGCAGGGGAGAGGGATACCACTCGGAAGTAGCAGAGAAGTCAGAGAAGTGGAAGGAGGAGGCAGAAGAGGAGCCGGAGCGGTAGTGGATGACAATTGAGCTAGAGAGGTGGAGAATGTAGGTAGCCGAAGAGCCAGAGCGGTAATAGATGGCATAGGGGCCAAATGTGGCACTGGCTAACATTCACAATCCTGCCTAGAAGTGACGCAAGCTAATATTTACAATCCTGTCTAAATGTGATGGAGGCTAATATTCACAATTCTATGTAGTTGTTAAGCTGGTTAGTATTAACAGCTTGGCGGCTATGTTCTGAGGGTAGGTAGAGTGGCAGGGCTTCCGGAGTACAGTGATTGGTCTGCTCCCCACACAGGCCACATCTACCTTGATGGTCGCTATGGTTGACAGCTGGCCCTGGCATCCCATGCTGACACCTGCAGACACAGTTTGGATCCACTGCTGTAGGAGCCGCCCTTTGCCTTGGGGCCTGGGACAAGAACGGGCACGACACTCACCTACACCAGGAAACTAAAATGGTCAGGTGGGTGTCGTAGATGGCAACAAATCCTCTCGTGCAGCTAGCACAGAACTTGGTCCAATCAGGGGAGAGGGGAGGGACGGGAGGCGGGATGAGGAAGGGAAAACACACGGGCAGCGACCCGGAGAGCGCGCGGAGGCTGGGGGAGCCTAAATACTTTTTAAAAACCCCAAAATGGCCGGGACAATAACGGCACACCACTCACCTGCACCAGGGAACTAAAATGGTCAGGTGGGTGTTGTAGATGGCAACAAATCCTCTCGTGCAGCTATCACCGACCTTGGTCCAGTCGGGGAGGGGGAGGGGACGGGAGGCGGGATGAGGAAGGGAAAACACATGGGCAGTGATCCGAAGAGCGCGCAGGGGCTGAGGAGCCTAAATACTTTTGAAAAGGCCAAAAATGGCCCAGACAAGAACGGGCACGACACTCACCTGCACCAGGGAACTAAAATGGTCAGGTCGGTGTCGTAGATGGCAACAAATCCTCTCGTACAGCTAGCACAGAACTTGATCCAATCAGGGGAGAGGGGAGGGACGGGAGGCGGGATGAGGAAGGGAAAACACACAGGCAGTGACCCGGAGAGCGCGCAGAGGCTGGGGGAGCCTAAATACTTTTTTAAAATCCCAAAATGGCCGGGACAATAACGGGCACAACACTCACCTGCACCAGGGAACTAAAATGGTCAGGTGGGTGTTGTAGATAGCAACAAATCCGCTCGTGCAGCTAGCACCGATCTTGGTCCAATCGGGTAGGGGGATGGGACGGGAGGCGGGATGAGGAAGGGAAAACACACGGGCAGTGATCCGGAGAGCGCGCGGAGGCTGGGGAGCCTAAATACTTTTGAAAAGGCCAAAAATGTCCCAGACAAGAACGGGCATGATACTCACCTGCACCAGGGAATTAAAATGGTCAGGTCGGTGTCGTAGATGGCAACAAATCCTCTTGTGCAGCTAGCACAGTCCTTGGCCCCATCAGGCGAGGGGGGAGGGACGGGAGGCAGGATGAGGAAGGGAAAACACACGGGCAGTGACGCAGAGAGCGCGTGGGGGCTGTGGGAGCCTAAATACTTTTTCAAATGCCAAAAATGGCCGGGACAAGAACTGTAACGCTCACCTGAGTATGCATCATGACAAGAATGGGCACAACACTCACCTGCACCGGGGAACTCATTTAAGTACACATTATATCACTGGCTCTCAAACTATAAAGCCCTTCGTTATACGGCCCTCTATAATTGGTTGGCATGCTCGTGCTATGTCTGAAACATTTGCTTCCCTTAGCAGCACGTAACCCAGACCCAGGTGCCAGGAGGTGGACTTGGCTCTACCTCCCCACCCTATTAGCTCATCATCTCACATCACCCATGCCTTCTGCCATGAAGATTTGAACTTGGCCTTGCAGAGTATTCTTGTCTCTGGGAATATAGCACGCACTATCGTTGCTCTAGAACTCCACGCTCAACTCTTTTTCCATCCTTGGCTCACGTGACAGGAAACCACGATTTGGTCCATTTTGCAGTATTTAAATGTCTTAATTGAATAAAACTTGGCAAGATTGGTGTTCTTTCTTTGCACCTTAACAGGGGATGATTGAGCTTCTCATGTTCACTGCCTTCAAGAAGAGATAACCAGTTTTGGCTGCTTCAGCTTTGACACCAGGCCAGACAGCCTCGCCATTCGTGTCCATATCATCAACTTATTCTTGCTTCGACAACGTTCTCGGCCTTTCCTCTCCATGGATCCGGGCTTACTAAATTCATGACACCAATGTGTACTTTCTATACAATGGTGGCTTCGCCTGCAGACTATTCAATACATATAGCCAGCTTCTATGTTCACTTAGTCTACTTGCGTTACAGCATCTGTACAGTTATTGAACGGCTTGCATTTTCTGCAGTGCATCACATGCGTGTAATCTTCTTTTCACATTTGAAAGTTTACTCGATTCTTGACTTTGTCATTAGTTTCTATACGCTCCATGCATTCTCTTCAGTCAGTATTCTCAGGGCATCACGTTCGCCTTTCGTGACGTCGCAAGCTCCTCTTTTGCTCTTTTTCATATTCCTTCAGGAAGTTCCTCCTTCAGATTGTCATCTCTTCAGGAAACATTTGATAAGGTATTTTTTAGTGGATGCCTTCTTTCGAATATTTGCCGTGGTATGGTCACAACTGCTGGTGTCAAGTATGGCACAATCTCAGGCTTCCAACATGCAGGTGGTAGGGGGATGGGATTCCCTGCAGAGGCTTGTAACTGCTCCTCTACATTCGGCCCTCTGGTGGAGTCATCGACCACCTCTCCAATGGTCTCCACATCTTGGTATTTTCTCTTGAAGAAGTGCTTCTTCGGAGTCCAGATCTTCATCACCCACCTCAGGGTGCTGGCTGATTTAACATGTTCGTCCACACTCCAGGTCATGTAGTTGCACTGTCCATTTGGATTACAATAGACCCATATGCCACATACTTATTATGATTCTTTGGATACAGGAACTTCGTTCCCTCAGGTGCTACTATGCTGGCCTCTATGTATTTTCTGACATCTTTATCAGTCAATTCCTAAGGTCCAAACACTGATTCGACATTGATCATGATCTTTATTCCTACTGCTTTCTTTGCTGTCTTCTTACATTGTGCAATTATTATCCTGATCACACAGAATCCAAAACATCACCATCACCAATATTGCTCCAAGAAACTTGAAGATGTTTGCCATCCACTGCGCAATCCATGAGAATATGGAAACAAACCAATTGTCATCTGCAATGTCCTCTGTCACGGCTTCCATCTTGTTATGCAGATTCGTCAGCAATGTTATGGCCTCTGTCAGGGTCCCATTCTCATCATCATGAGAAGGTATGAATGTGCAAGGTGATGGCCTTATATTGGCGCAAACTCCTGCTTCCATTGCTGTGATCATGACAAGGACTTGCAGGGTCATTAGTCGTATGGCACTCAGCTCTTCTTTGATAGCATTGAATACCTTTATGGTGGTGTTGATTGTCTGCAGAAGCTCCTATCTCGTGATCTGCAACCACTTGGCATTGGCCATCGTCTGGATCCCACGCATTAATATAGTCGTAAATATTGAACATGTCTTGCTGAACAACCTGTGCTCATAAGGAATAGAGTCAAAAGCTTCTATCGATTTGGCTGAGAAGTAACTCTCTCATCTGGTTAGATTGAGAAATTCAAGCGCTCTTCTCTTTCTCCGATGGGCATCTACTGTTGGAAATTCTCCAATGTCCAGGTCACTCTGAGTAATCACTAATGCAGGAACATGGATGTACACCAAGGAGCACGTCCCTCCCCAATCCTTGGGCAGCTTCATATAGGCCCTAGGCCCACAAGCCCAATATCGATCCATCAGGACGGCTGTCCCTGCACCCCCATTCTGGAAACGTCAAATGTAGTTCTGCAGTTCTTGTTGTCTCCCACATTATTCTTACCATGTCTCCAGAAGCACATTCACCAATGGGATCACAACCATTGGACCCAATTCATCTTCTACCCATGTCAGCAGTTTGCCATGCTTACTTCAAACATCCATCGTTCACTCTCTGCACCTCTTGTACATATTCTGGCTTCGGCATGAGCTGCACAGGACATCAGTCCTTCTTCCCACCCCTTCTTGGACTTTGTCATGATGTCTACCCCCGGGGACCCAGACCAAGTCCAGCAACCCCGGAAGCAGGCATCATGTTATCCCAAGCAAGCCCAACAACCCCTGCTAGGGGCTATTTGGGTGCAGTCCTGGCATCTATGGCGCCAGGCTCATATGGAGAGTCAGTCCTGGCGCCATAGGCGCCAAGCTCATAGATTAAAACTTACCTGATGCAGACCATGCTGCAAACTTACCTGATGCAGACCATGCTGCAAGAGCTCCAAGCCAAAAGGGGCTTGGAAGGGACTACTTTACCTAGGGACTATTTTGTTTACTCGGGTGGGGCTGGGGAGGAATACTTACCTGGGACTACTTTGGAGGCTATTTAAACCACGCCCGAAGAGCAGCACACTCTTCGCGTTATTCTGCATCCAGCAGCGTAACGCTCACCGTGCCTGCAAGTCTGCATCCAATCTTCTGCCACGCCCGCCTCGAGTTTGGAGCTCCTAGAAAAAGGGAGAAAGAAGGAGAAAAGGTTAGAACAAGAGTAATACCTTTGATCCTTACCTGCATTCCCGATCCATCGCGTCTTCGAGCTGGAAGAAAGAAGTTATTTTATGCGCGTCACCTCGCCTGCTGCAGCGCTGCGCTGAACTCACCGGCCTTCGCAGCATCTTCACATTCCACCGCATCCTCCTGCATGTTCCCGCCTCACTCCGCCACCTAAGGAGAAGACAAGAACAGCAAGGTGAGCCAAGGGAATACACAGAGGAATATTAGTTACCCCCCATATACTTACCTGATTTTACCACCGGGGGTACTATTCCTCTTCACGGGTCGGCGCAGCTTCCACTGCATCTTCGCCGAACCCCGGCCCCTAAGGGGAAACAAAAGGACAGCAAGGTGAAACAAAGGGACTAACAAGGGGAACCCTCCTCACCACAATAGACTTACCTGATTTTACCGCCAGAGGTATTATTCCCCGAGACTTCATACTTTCTCTCAGCGCCTGAATAAGGGAGAAAGCAACAGGTTAAATATTGACATTATTTTATCGAACTGTGTTGGAAAATACAAATCCTTACCAGAATATTACCGGTTGCCACGAGGAACTCTTCACTAGGGTCAAGCTGCAACCTGCAAGGAATCGGACAAGAGTGAAAGTCAGGCATTTGAACTCTTACGAACTACATACTTACGACGTCTTGCCGGGAATCTCGGAGTCAATATTGTTCTGGAACTCACCAATTCCTTCGAGCCAGTGAAGCAACTGGTTATCAACACGCCCCTGCGCTCAATGCAGGATGGAGAACTCATCTTTTCAAACCATCAGGTGAGACTATAAGAGGGGACATCAAAGGTGATCTGTGGGGAGAACAGCGGGGGTGGAGGGATTTACGCTCAACTCCACGGGTGGTTAATTCCCTTTCTCCATTTGCAGAAGAATATTCCTATGGGCCAAGCAAACGAAGCTAGGTGGGCCAGTCCAGTCCGTCATCTCGGCCCTAAGCGTCACATTGGTGGAGACCGCAGCTGTCCAGTTCAGATCGACGCCTCTGTGGGAGCCAGGTGAGCGTAACAGACTTCACTCGTCCATAGACTAAGACTTGATTTAGCGCCCAACATCCAGGCGATCCAGCTATTTCTGTCATATCAGGACAGTTCATTCTCTTCATCTCTTCAATTACCACCTTGTCCTGTCCTGCTGCAGGATACACAAGCATCTTGCTCTTTCATCCAGGTTCCTTTTCCATCTGTGTAGTCTTGCTATAATCATCTTGGTATGGAAACAACCAATTCGATCTCCATCGTAAAGTGGGCCAACTTCCCTGGAATTGTCCTCTGGTCCTACATGCTGCAAGATGAATGAGGCATCTGGCATTCTATTCTGAACTTCTCTGGAGATGAAAGTTTGCACCGTATTCATGGCATAGGGTATAAGAGCACAGACGTAGCAACTCTCCTTAGATGTTCGCTCTCCCACCTTTCTCATGTGCTGATACCACATGTTATTACCCAAGTGTGCTGCATTGTCTAGATAGGTATTTACCCCCTCATTATCTTCCTCTGCATTTCTCTTATGTCTCCCATTTGCAAAGTTTGTGTAATAATCATTAAGCAAATAAAAAGCAGTTCTCATAGTGGGGAGAGCCATAGGGGCCTCTGCCTCAGTGGAAGTACAAGTACTAACATGATGAAACTGTGAAAAATGAGGAACAGAAAGACAAAAAAGTAATCATACAGGCATACATTATGCACAAAAACATGGGCCTTCACTTTTTCGCGCCATCCTGGTACTTGTTGCACATTTTCATTCCCTAGAACCGTGCCAGCTACTTTATTTCTCATTTTTAATACAATCATCAAATTTGTTTATACTTGTAACTGTAAAATGTGCTCAATTATTGCAACGAGGAACCTTCTAATCACAGGGCCATTTTTAGGATCCTGTAAAAAAGTGAGAATATCAACGTCGCTTCTGACAAGAGCAGGATACGCTTGAAGTATACATTTTAAAACAGCAAGCACATGCCGATGAACATCACTGTCAGTAAAAACCATATGTTTAACTGCTTCGAACAGGTATGGAGCACAAAATAAATCTGGATATTGATCTCGTTTCCAATTTCTGATCAAGAACAGACGTTTAGGCATAACTTTGATATGTCAATGTGCTTCTAAGGTTCATTTTTGGCCTACATTTCTCAGCAAGTCTTTGCACTCCTGCGAAGATATCTATAAAGAAGTGTCCTCCGAATTTTAGTCCAAGCTAAATCTGTCTCATCCACTGGTCATTGCTTTATCGTCATCGATCGAGTCTGAACACGCTGAAATTCTTCTTCTTGTTTTGCTTCTTGCCTTGCTTCTGGATCGGCAATGGTGGGAGGGCGGATCTTTACATGCCCTAAGTGAAGCCAAGCTCATCTCCCTTGGACCTCCACAGCTGAAGGGCTTATATTTTAAACACAAAAGGGGCTGTTAAATCGAGGCTCATACAACTTTATAGTAAAATTCTTGATTAGCACTAGGTCTCCAACATATAATTTAAGTGCTGATAGTAGTTGAACTGGGTTGTTGTTGAATTGTCTTCTTCTGGGTTCTGAGATCAACCTCCCTTGCGCTTGACTTGATCTGAAATGAGAGAGATGCTAGAGGTCATACATGTCAAATAGTCATGCAGTTCATCACCTAAAGTTTTAGCTACACTCTGGGCATCACTTCTACTTCTAGATGGAGGAGTGAGAGGCATTCTCATACGTCACCCTGTCACTAGTTCATGAGGGGTGAGGTGATGGTCTGATCCTGGCTGATTCCAAAGGGCATATAAAGCTAAGGGTAGGCAGTGTAGCCATCCCTTCTTTGAAGTCAATTTAATCTTGGCAATCCTTTCTTTAAGGAGGGTGTTGAGTCTCTCATATATCCCGTTTGATTGCGGGTGACAAGTAGAAGAAAACTTGTGTATTATATTCAATAGAAGCCATATCTGTTCAAACAGCTCATTAACAAAATGTGGCCCATTGTCAGATCTCAGCACTTCACACACCCCATCTCGGGAAAACTTTGCATACTAAAAACTTTGCTGCACAAGTGGCATCAGGGTGTGTACACGGACTTGCCTCGATCCACCTAGAGAAGGGACACACCACCACTAATAGATACCTATATCCATTACATACTTGCAGCCTATAGACATTGTCAATATGTAAATGCTGAAACTGACCATTCGGTCAAGGTATTACTCCTCTAATTGTTCTCAGTGCATGCCCAGCAGTAAATTTTTGACACACAATGGATGCAGTTTACCATAAATAGTGTAACGTCTTCTAACAAATTTGTAATGAACCAGTCTTCCGCAATTGTAGCAGCAAGACTCTCCCTAGTTACATGCGCGGGGTAATGCAGCTGTTCAAGTGCGACCTTTAATAACGCTTCTGGCATCACCAGCTTTCCAGTGCTATCTTGTTGACATAATGCTTCTGTAGGAGATAAAGAACCCCCCTTCGTTTCCACAATTCCTGCTCTTGCTGCGTTGCACTCCCTTGAATCTCTATTAGTTGGGTTATCCACAATTTATTAAACCTTTCTTGCACTAACATGGTTGTAACTACTTTTTCTTTAATCCTCTCAGTATCAAAACTCGACATATCTGGGGAATATGCAACCCTTTTGGCTTCTGTGTCTGCGGCTTCATTCCCGCAAGAGATAAAATCTGTTTGCTTAGTATGAGCTGCGCATTTAACGACTGCTATGGCTACTGGGAGTTGTAGTGCCTTAATAAGCCTATCCAATAAAGATGCGTACTGCACTGGAGTGCCGTCCGCACGCAGGTAGTCCCTCCTTTTCTAACGTGCTAATCCTGCGTGTACAGTTGACATCATGTAGGCGGAGTCACTGTACACCATCACTTCCTGCCCTTCGTGTTTCTCAAGTGCGACAATAAGCGCCACTAATTCTGCTGCTTGCGCTTAAAAGACGGTAGTCTGGCCCTTGCTACAACTTCAAATTCTCCATTTAATCTGTGTCTCACTACCGCTACGCCTGAATGCCTTTCCCATTAGTCTGGTCAATAAAGAGAATGTCCCCTCGTACTAACACATTTTCCTTCACAAAGGGTATATCATCATAAAATTCAACATAATTAACACAGTCATGCACATGATTGCCTTCTGCTATTGGTTCAGCTATAAACGTGGAGGATTCATTTTTTTACATCTTACAATCTTAAACATTGGGTTTGAAATCATTACCTCTCAAGCTGAAGCTCTTTGGGATATCAATGTACCCTTTGGTTTATCTAAAATGGCAAACAGAGCATGCTCCACGAAAAGAATCATAGAGCAGCCCATAACAATACTTGTAGACTTCTCAATTGCGAATGCGGCAGCTGGCAATGACTGTTCGCACAGAAAGTATCCTCTCATAACAGGGTCTAAAGTCCCGCTGTAATATGCTAAAGGCTTGTAGCCCAATTTAGTTCTCTGCGTAAGCACTGCTGTCATTACTGTCCCATTTGTGTGCGAAATAAAATAAAATTCCTCAGCATAATTGGGAATTCCTAAAACAGGGGCTGTACAAATTGCTCTTCATCTCTTCAAACCCTTCCTCCATTTATTCAGTCAATTCTAGTTTTACTTTATCCACTTGTGCTTTCCTTAATACATTTATACTAATCATTGTGGATTCATTCACAAAAATGGCTCAAAGTTACCCTCCGCTTCGACCTTGGCACAATAATTTCTATAACACGTGTTTCGATTACATGGACTTCCTGTAGCCATTGTCACTGACAGGGTACTCCGTTTGTGTCTGAGTTTTGGAAAACGGTGAGCAGGACAATGGGAATTGAGCTAAGCTATTTATCAGCTTACCACCCGCAAAGCGATGGGCAATCAGAAAGGGTGAACCAAGTCACCAATCAATACTTTAGATGTTATGTTGCAGCCTGTGGTGAAGATTGGGTTTGGTTATTACCCATGGCGGAATTCGCTTATAACGATGCTCATCGCACTTCCCTGCAGGGACTCCGTTTTATGTGTTTTATGGATACCATCCGGTTTCCTTCCCTCTCTCCCACATGAAGAATACCCAAACTCCAGCCACCAGTGACAGGAAGATCACTCTGGTGCAACTATATCAGAAGGCAAAGGTGCATCTTCAATATGCTCAGGAACAATACCAAAATAACGCTGACTGAAAACGCCAACCAGATCCACTGTACCAGATCCAGGATCACGTTTGCTTGTCAACCATGAACATCCACTTACCATCCTGCCATAGAAAGTGGAAGCCCAAGTACATAGGTCCTTTCGGGATCAAGAAGGTGGTCAAATCGGTAGCGATGAAACTAGACCTACCCTCTAACTGCAGAATCCATCTGGTCTTTCATGTTTCCTTGTTGAAGCCTGCCTCTCAATCCAAGATGTACGGAAACCAGCCTTTGCAACATCCCCCGCCTGTTGACTCTCAAGACGAATACGATGTCTGTAGGGTGAAAGACTCATGTCTTTGGAGCAATTTGGTGCAGTACTTGATTGACTGGGTGGGGTATGGCCCAAAAGACAGAACCTGCATCTCGAAGAAAGAGGTGTTTGCTCCCGACTGGTCCAACTATGCCATAAAACTTACCCAGGGAAGCCAGGGGGGTGGGCGTTCTGTCCTTTTTGGTACTCGTGGGGAGGGTTTTTTTGCAGGGGGACCTAATGTCAGGAATCCAGTTCCTGACATTGGCCTTAACACTCAGGTAAAACAGACTGCTTCTTATAGCAGACTATTGCCTGGCCATTTGTGGCAACCTAGATGGACCTCCAGGTATGGACCAAGATAGTTCCTAAATACAAACATTCAGAGTTACCCCTTCCAAGGTGGCAGCATTGTAGAACATCCAGGCCCATAGAAAGATGGCCACCCTATCAGACTGTTGACCTTCCCATACCCAGGGTGCCACAGACATCTAATTTCCTAAAGGTCTTATTTAAATGTGTTGCGGCAGGAGCCCAGCGTCTTGCAATCCAGAAATCTACGATCAACGATTCCCGCCTAGTGATCTACAAAGGACACAGACCCGACTTCCAGGCTTTAGGTAATTAGCCTGGTACTTAGTTTCATTTTGTTCTTTGCGAGTGCGATGTTACATGATCTTGTTTGTTTAAACACGTTGCAAGAAGCGGCGTCGGCAGAGTTCATTATACTCACTGCTGTTACTGCAAGTCCTGCAGTACTCATTATAACTGTCACTATTCCCTTGCCATAACAACCGGATTTTCGAAACACACGGATTCCTTACTTGTGTAATCTGCAAAAGGAAGCTCAAGTTAATTAAAGGGACGTACTCCAAGTTACGGCATCCACAATTCCTGATGGTTTCTTCTTATGTTTGTTCCACATATAATTGCTTACTGGCAATTACATGTGAAGCAACGATCTTTGGAAAGTCTTTTATCCAGTGGATTGACAGTCCATATCAGGTAGTATATTATACAGGGGTTTAACATATCAAAAAGAAAACACAGACCCATTCTTACCATTGTCCCCTCTCACCCGTCCTGTGTAGATGCTCAGCTGATCCGATCCCTTCTCAGAGAGCGCCCAGCTGATCCAACATCTTTAACAAAGTAAAAAGAAACTACCACTCTTCAACTTCTGCAACCCCTAACACGCAGTCCAGATCAAGGGAAGCCAGGGCATCTGGTTCATAATTGTTGCAAAGCTCTTGTTTTTCCATGGTTTTGGCTTGTGTGTGCTTTCTTCATGGTTCCCGGGAGCAGGTATTGGGATCTGACACAGATCAGAAGAGACCTCCTGGCAGGAGAGTACACCAGGAAGTTGTAATTGAGTAAAGAATCCTGGCAGGAGAGTATATCAGGAATTTGGAATTGCATAAAGAATCCTGGCAGGGGAGTATACCAGGCGATTTGCAAAGCTACCAGAAATAAAGAAGAACAGTGTTTTCTAAACAGAGGAGAATTTAACAGACTATTACAGAATGTTGGTGCTTAAACAGGAACCTTGTGAATCAAGTAGAAAACACAAAATTACTTATAGTAAGAGACAATTGCCATCCTACTTAAGAATCCAGGTGAAGGTGAATACCCTCTGGATCCAAGCTGTTCCACCTAGGAGAACATTTCTGTTGGAAGCATTGTTATTTTTAGTTGTGAACACTTTATTTGCCAATATCAGGTTGAAGACATGTCCTTGCACATTTGTTTTGTTTTGTTTGTGAGAGCCAGGATAGGACGTTTTGGACACAAGAACGGCTTTTCAGTTATTGACATCCTGACACAGACAGATCCTTAGTTTTGCTTTTTAGATAGGGAAACACCTCTTTAGAATATCATCAGCAAGGCATTTTCCCAACCCATTTTCATTTAATAAAAATCTTTGGCCAAAATCTGGCAACCTTGTGTCCAGCTCTCATTGCGGACTCTTCACACCACCAAAACATAATTCCCTCTGAAAGTGGGACCATTAGCTATAACATGGCTTGGTTATGCAGATGACATTGGCCCTCATTACGACCCTGGCGGAAAACGATGGCGGAAATGCAATACCGCCATCGAATAGCGCTCGGTGCGACTATGACCCGTCACCGCAAAGTACGAAGCCATTAGCGACACCGTAGTGAACGCCAACGCTAACTGCACCAAGCACGCGCGCGCGCGCCATGCGAAACCGCAAACACCACCATGGCGCAACGGTACGCCAATTCCGACCCTAGCGGACATGTACCTAACGCCATCAGGCATGGCGTAATGTACCATTCCGCCATGGTGAGAAGTACGGCATCGCGAATCAACCGTAAACGGCCCCACTGAGTGCCTGTACACCGCTCCCTGCCCACAAAGTACAACTCCCCGTAGGTGCAATGAAGTCACAATGCAACCATTGAAATGTACAAGTCACCCATGCATGGCAACGAACAAAAGAAACACAAGAGGGGCCAATGGGAGCTGCAGGGCACAGATGGCACAAATACAGAAGCCATCCCAATGGACATGACCACAGTCCCCCACCAAGAAACGCACGCAAACACAGGCACCTGTGACCAGCAATATTCCGAGAATCACATCATTCCACCAGTCCACCTGGCTGACCGGCATCTGTTACACAAAACCCAATCCCCCGCCCCTGAGCATGACAACATTCAAACTGTCATATTGGCAGCCCCCATCCCTGACCTCACGGGCTTAGTAGGCAAACGCGCCCAGTACAGTACCACGCAACTAAACTCCGAAGCTGGAACCCAATGCAGATCTCCTCACAATACATCGCCCCCCAAATAGGCATATGCCACATCACTTGAAAAGAAAAACGCTACACGGGCCAAATCAGAATAGAAATTTAATGCACATCAAAGTCACCAAGCCCATACAGCCATCAGGCCATGAACTCCTAAACACTAATCACCATTGTGGGCTGCATCCGCAAGAAATGACCAGCCACTACTTGTGTGTCGCCCTGTTCCCTCATGGTACACAGAGCCACATTCACGTACGAAAAGGCAACATGGAAGCGCACAGAACCGCAGGCCCGTCCCAATGGGGAGGCACTAGTCCAGCTGAAAGGCCGAAATGTTGCTCCGAGCCACCAGTAAGGGCATGTGGGCCATTGGCGATCGTCCCATAAGATCGTAATGCTGCTCCACTGATTAACACGAAGCAGCAGGTGTCGGGAGTAAAACCCATCTGCAGGAGTGGCATACAGATGGCAGTGGCAAAAGGGGAGGAGATACCTGTCAACCAAAAGAAAAGAAAAAGAACAGAATGGCCATCAGAACTACATTCCAACAACTCACTTCAATGATCACACGAAATCCACAGCCATATGCATGCTAGCCCACTCCAAAGGATCATCACCACCCCAAAACCACTTGCGACTCCTAACCATCTATATCGAGGTGCAAACACCATCACAAACGAGTGTACCTGTGCATGCGTCTGTCAAAACAGAATCCATCAGATGGGAATGTTAACGTGCATGGACACAAGTGTCTGAGGGCGTGTCGAGACAGGGAGGGCTCAACAAGGCCAGATAGACGATGGTCCCACCATGGCAGCCCTGCATCACATAGCGTAGGGGAGGCGGATAGATCCCAAGAAGCCCTGTACATGGCAAACTCTGTATCAAATCACCTGCCCATGCATCCATTCATCATTCCCTCATCCCGGAATCAAAACGCCTGAATAATTACTCACATAACATTAGAAACATCCATTGAGTCTGTGCGTTATGCAGCCTGCAAAATCCACAGTGCCCCAGCCCGTAATTCCAGTGTTGTGAAGTAACATGTATTTGGGAACGGCCGGCCTCATCGCCCACGTAGCAATTGCGCATCCCAAACTATTCATATCAATCATTGCTTCCTCGCCATGGGCCCTGTCTCAAGGACATTGAACAATAGAACGTTATATTTGCAGTCAGACCTGTGGGCATCTCCTCGCCGCTAGCTGGAAACCGAAAGCGCCGCCCTTCGAATTCCACATTTGCAACATCACGCCGAAAAGGCATCTGTGGCCGTTTGAAATCACTAATTATTCCATCGAGTGCGGCTGTGTGTGAAAATGGCAACTGCCTTCACCCACAAATGGGACGCCCCGCCCGTCGTTGCAACTCGGTACAGTGATGCATGAGGGCCCACCGTTACTCAAGTACTACGTTCCACTGACCCTTCACAAGTCTGTTCGCGACTGCACAGATAGTATGTGCAACAATGGGACCACAGCAGAATGAACATGTCAACCAATGTCACACGGCCATCGTGTACAAATACATGATTGCAATAGCAAGATGCCATTCCCCGATTTGCAGCGTTGTGCGCGGGACGTGCTCGGCCAAAGGGGAGAGCAGTTTGCACAGGTGGAATTAATCACCACAGGTGGAGGCCATACAGCCTGAAAACACATAAATTGCACAGCCAGTCTCCTCCCACAACCACACCGAAATGCTACCGGCAGGACTCGCGATGTTGGCCCTGGGGGACCTGATAGCACTGCAACTACTCCAACTCCAAGAAGAAGACGAACACCAACTGCAACCGGCCGCACGAAGGAGACGCAGGAGGAGGAGGAGGCCAAGGCAGGGCCAGCAAGGGCCGCCAGCACAGCCACTACCACCACGCAGGCAGCCCGCAATCCCACGCCTCCGAGCACATCCGTTCAACCTCACTGATGAGCAGATCCACACCCTCTACCGTCTGGACCGGGACACCATAGCCGCCATTGTGGACATGACACAGGCTGACCTTGTCAGCATGATAGATAGCCCAACCGCCATCCCACCCCTACTGAAGGTGGTGTCTGTACTCCACTTCCTGGCCACAGGCACCTACCAGCACACAGTCGGACAGTTGCATGGCATTTCTCAGCCACTGTTCTCACGGACACTATTTCAAGTGCTCGATGCCCTCCTGCAGCACGCAGACGACTACATCTCTCTACCACGCTCGGAGCAGGAAATTACCAACACAAAAGTGGGATTCCATGCACTTGCCGGAATACCGGGTTGCATTGGTGCCATCGACTGCACCCATGTGGAATTGGTCGTCCCACATGCCATGGAGGCCCAGTACCGCAACCGAAAACAATTTCATTCCCTGAATGTACAAATGGTGTGTGACTCCAACAGGATCATTACACATTGTTGTGCCCGATTCCCTGGATCAACCCATGATTCTATGGTCTTGAGGAACTCTACAATACCACGCTACATGGAGCGACACGCAGGGAACAGATCCTGGCTACTCGGTGAGTCTCATTACATGCATGATGATGTGGGGTATGTGATTTGGCAATGACCTGGCAGGAAGGGGGGGGGGTGTGCGTACGTAGCAATGGCATTCCACATCATACGTTTCTCGTCCACATACAGGTGATGCTGGATATCCACTGAAGAGATGGCTCCTCACACCAGTCCGGAACCCACGGGACCAGCATGAGGAGGACTACAACCATGCCCACTCACGTACCCGTGTAGTCATTGAACAGGCATTCGGCCTACTGAAGACTCGTTTCCGCTGCCTCAGCAGGTCTGGCGGGGCACTCCTGTACCGCCATGAGAAGGTTGCAAAGATGGTCATGGCATGTGTCATGCTCCACAACATGTGCGTACGTAGAAATGTGCCCATGCCCCCTGACGCAGAACTGCAAGCACCTGATGATGGTCATGATGAGGGTGGGGATGTGGCAGCACCTCATGGAGTCTGCGAGGCACCGGAGGCCCGTGACATTCGTCAGCATCTCATTGATGTATGCTTCTAGCACTCACGCCTGGTGGCTGATACATGGACACGGGACTCGTGGCACTGTGTGTGTCTGGGACATGCACAATATGGACTGTACGCCTATGATGGCCTAGTACACAAAAATCAATGTCCACACATCTCATTGGTTGATCGTGCACTTTTTATGGCATATGTGATGTCATGTTGAACACCCTATCGACCCGCCACCCAAGTGAGCCCAACACACCCCCTCCACCCTCCTACCTCCCCCCCGAACACCAGTGTCCAAAGATGCTCATTGTCAGTGGGCTGTCGCTATTGCAAGCCCCCTCTGCGGGTATCAGGGGCACCCCTGCCTGTGGAGCGCAGGTTCCTTCCAGATCTACGTTGGGGGCTGCCCTGGACGGAACTTGCAACGGATGATGTGTCTGCCTGCTCACGTCCATGCATGTCCCTAAGGGTTTGCGAGAGCTCAGTGAGCACACGGCGCACTGCGGAAAGTTCGGCACATACGTCTTTGGACGTCGCATGCAGTTCCCCCCTCAGGCTCTCGGTGCTTCTCTCCATTTGGACTCTCAGGCTCTCGCTGCTACTCTCCATTTGTGCCCTTAGCGTCTCTGTACCTCTCTCCATTTCTGCCCTAAGTGTCTCAGTTGATGTTTCTATGTCTGCCTTAGTGCCCCCACATTCATCGGCATGGTCCTTGAGGAGCGTGGCCATTTGCTGCTGTTGCACGATTAACTGGTCGAGGGACTGTTGCCTCTGCTGGGCCATGGCCATTTGCGGGGGTGTCACAGAGGGGCTGTTGTCCTCATGTTGCCTTGCCACAGGGCTTGTGGGGGATGGCCAGTCGTCGTCTTGTGGGTGCCCCTGCGTGGTATCCTCATGTTGTACGGGATGGGACAGACAGGGGGATTGGGACAGGTCATGGATGGATCTGACTTCGACATCCCCGTTTTCTGTGTCCGAGCATGCTGCCATCAATGGGGTGTCACCTATGGTGCTGCTGCCACCAGAGGCAGTGCCTTCTGTGGCATCCATTGGGGGGACCTGTGGTGGTGGTGTTGTGGGCATGCTGGCTGCTGGGGTGCCTGTTGATGTTCCCTCCTCTGTGCTGCCACCTGATTTGTGCTGCTGCCGTGTCTTGATGCGTGCAGCTGAGGTGGAGGGTCTCTGGCCGTTGGTCTTGGCCCTCTTTGCAGGTGTGCTGGTAGGGGTGTCCTGTAGCTCGTCGTTTGGATCGGACCCTGTGGTGGAGTAAAGGAGGGCGAGGGTTAATGATGGGTCTGTGGGAATTGGAATGGCATTGTATCACATGCTTTGGGGTGGTACCTGAGGGTGATTTGGGTCGGGTCCTTGGAGGTGCTTTGATTTGTGTGTGGAGTGAGGGTGCAGTTGTTTGGCAGCCTGCAGTTAGGGTGTGCCTGCTGCACGTGTAGTGCGTGTATTAGGGGTTTTTAATTATTTATGTATTTATTGTGGGTTTTAACGTGCGCTATCAGGCCGATGTGTGTGGCCGTTCTCCTGGACATGTGTTTCTGTTGCACTATGTGGACGCATGGTACTTCACATGGATGGACTGTGTGGATTTGGCATTGTTTGATCTGGTACACCTACCTGAATCTTCGGATGTCTGCACTCCTTTCTCCATCCCTCCGACTCCCTCTATGCTCTCCATTCCGATGGTGGAGGCACAGATTTCTTCCCAGGGGGTCAACTTGATGGGTGATTCAGGACCTCCCCCGGTGGCTGTGGCAATGTTGCGGTTGGCAGAGAGTATGCTGCGGACGCGTATCCGCAGGTCGTCCCATCGCTTGCGGCATTGCTGTGGGGTGCGGGGTGCGGTCCCCACCGCACTTACCCGCTGTGCCACCAGAGCCCATATGGTCTTCTTGTTTGCAAGTGCCGTTCTGGTCATTTGCGTGGAGAAGACGACGGCAGCATTCTCCTGGAGGGTCTCTGTTAGCACGGTGAGTTCCTCGCGGGAGAAGTGGACCTGCCGCTTGCGGTCGCACGCTTTCTTCGCTACTTTTCCCATTTGTCTTGGTTTCGCTAGGGTGGGTGACGGGTTGGGGTGTGTTTCAGGGTAGTGATTTTAGTGGTTGTGTGGTTTTAGTGGTTTTATAGGTGTACGCCGGGATGTTTCCCGTTCCGGGCCCATGTTTTTACTTCCGTTTCCGTATATTTCCGGTCACCGTACTTTCCGGTAGGCGCACACTGCGGTGACCGCTAAGAGGGGTGGCGGTATTGCACCTAGGGCGCCGTACGGCGGCGGTGTGGGCCGTTTTGGGGTCATTTCCGCCATCGCGGACTTTGCACTTCCGCCATCGCGGACTTTGCACTTCCACCGTGGCGTGGTGCTCGTGCCCGATGGGTCGGAATGGGCCGCACTTTGCTCCTTCGTGCAATGGCGGAAACGCTATTTACGCTGTGGCGCTCCGGTCAGTCACTTTCCGCCAGGGTCGTAATGAGGGCCATTGTGTTATTCAATCTTACACCAAAAGGGTTCATGTATTATTAGACTTACTGATGGCTTTTGCAAAAACACACAATCTCAGAATGAACCTGAATAAAACCAAGATCACTGCTTTGCAGTACACAAAACAAAAGGAAAAAAAGAACATACTTCTGAACCCGACTAGAACAAGTGGATGAATACAAATAATTGGGAGCAACCATCGACAGCCGATTAAACTGGGCAGCTCACATAAACACATGTAGCTAGAAATAAAGCAACAACTAAGGGCTCTAAAAAGATTTGCAACACATTGCTCGGGCTACACTCTAGTTGCCCTAAGCGCGATATATGAAATGAAGCTTTTACCAAAGCTCTTGTACAAGGCCATTGTTTGGTGTTGGAAAAAAGACAAAGACCTACAAAGAATTGAGAACTACTGTATTGGGTCACTATTGAATACAAATACACCCATGAAATTCCCACTTTGCAAATGTTACAAACACAGAGATAACATGGCCTTAACAATGCAACAGGCCATGTATTATAAGAATGTTACATACCAAAACAACAGTCCCTGGCGATTGTCCTCAATAGCAGCCACAATCAAATTGTTGGACTTAAATAAAAAGACCACCTGTACCATCACCTGGAAGACCGGAGCCCGGTACGAAACTAAACTGGGCTTTACTTCTATTGAGCCCACAAGTGTATTTTATCAACACACGTTGAAGTTCCTTTTACAGGAACACGACAGAAAGCAGACATGGATCCACTTAGCTGCACAAAGTACCAGCAAAGATGATATTAATAGTCAACATGCGGCGCCGGCTCCAGAGCGCTACATTAAAGAATTCCCCAACTAATTAGTACGTATAATAGTATTTAAAACATACTCCTCACCATCGAAGCCTGCTGTTCAAAAGAATTGAGATTCACCGGACCAGTCAGTTATCTTCTTGATGTCTTTCAGGCGGACTACTACCTAGAACGCTCTGGAGGCCATGGCAACCTAACCGAGTGTGCATCGAAATGGGACAAGTCCACATCTGGTTGTGCTAGTGTCCATCTCACCCTGAGGGCCAGCATCGGAGAGGATACTGCCCTATGGGGCTTCCTGATTACAATAAGCAGCTGTTCCCAGAGGTCTAATATGAGAGTCTCTGTCATTGATTCATAAGCTTTGAGACATTTCACAACGCACAACTTAGGGTGATCACGAAAGGTTGGATAAGAAATGACTTTTACAAAGAATTACATTTAGTGCGCTCACCTGGAGAGTCAGGTTTTTGTTGTTTTACTTGTAATCTTGAAGATTTGAGAGTCTAGAACACCTGTGATTGGTGTAATGGCAATCACTCACCCTTGAGCAAAGACTCTGCTGCCACTGACCATTTATAGTAATGTACCCAATTTGACTGCAAGGTTGAATTGATGTAAACTAGACTGTATATACTCACCATTACACAGGGTTTTTATAATGAGAGTGTAAATTAAATTATAAGTGTAAAAATGATGTGCCTCTGCATGATTACGCACACAGCACAGGAACTCTGAAAAATACAATTGTGCAATGCTGGTTTGTTTTCACTGGGAAAAAAAGCAGAACTTGTTGCAAAAGATTAATTCTCAATTGCCACTTAGTTTTCCATCTTGTTAATTATACAATCCTAAAATGTTAGGAAAATAAATATGCAGAGTGCCCCTGTTTGCTCCATGAGCATCTACACAAAACAAAACAGATGCTGAATGGAAAGAAACCATTCCTTTTATCAGAGTGTGCAGTTTCTTTTTTTGACAGGGTTCAGAGAAATATATTCTGTTTCAGAGGCTTTTCTCCATGTAATTTTCTTGCAATTACATCCATGTATATAAAAATCAAAAGAAGTGTTCTGGTTTCTGTCAAGTACCCTGACCTTTGCAATGCCCTCTGCTCTAAACGTGTGCATAAATGTACAGAGGAAAATAATAAAGCTGTTGTATTTACAAGATTTTCATGCGTAAAAAGGCCTTGTACGAACCTTATCTGGACGCCTGTATATACATGTTTTAATATAAGTAGGGTTTCGAGTGGGACTATGGTAATAGTCGTAGTAGAAGGATTAGGCTAAGTGAATGAGGTAGTTAAGGCTCTGGTATAGAGTGGTCAGGTAGGTAATGACCAGCCAAAGGTCATCCTGGGAGAGGGGTCACCCACTGGGACCATCATCTGGCCCCACACCTATGTGGCTGGAACAGGATAACATAACAGGGTATGTTCACCCTGGGAGTCCCACCTTGACTCCTTTTACGGGGGGGGGGGAGCTGACGGAGCAGGACCCTGGTAAAGGGCTTACACAATTGAAAGATATTTTAGTGAAAGGTGTTTAGAGGGAAATGAGACATTTGAGTAAGATTATTATTAGTATCATTATTGGTTTAATAAAGCAAAGGCCTCCTTTTGGTGTAAAAACATCACCTTGGTGTCATTTGTGTAGAGAAAGGTAACAACACAGTAGTGTATCTGTCGGTGTTAGACCATTTTCTGCTTGTGCAACATAGTTTATTTTGCACATTCCTTAGGGCACGTTTCTCTGCCGCTGGCTGTGGGAAGGCTGGTCTCACCCTGGTCTGGGGCAGGGGTGCACAATGGCCGCCAGGCCAGGGCAAAAACACCAGGGTTATGCTGCCATCAAGTAGAGCAGGGGGCCTGGCAGGACCTCGCAAACAACTTTTCAAAACATCTTATTGTGATCAGCTGCATGTTAAATGGAATCGTGTTGCAGAAGGACGTCAGCCACAGACCAGCATGAATGCTGGATGATCCTACAAGCGTGAACGCTGGGTGATTTGGCATCTATCAAGCCAAACAAGTGAATTTTAATTACAGAATCCTTGCAGCTAAACTCAGCTCAAGGAAGCTGTTCTTAATCCTTCATGAATTGGAGGGTAATTCTGCGCTAAAGCACCCATTTTGGTTGACACAAATCCTGTCCAAATGTTGAGAATAAGTTTTCGAGGAAGGTTGTGATTCACCAAAAGGCTATTGCCGAACAGGTTGTACTGCTTGACAAATCTGCTGTTCTTTGTGACACTCCAATAGATCCAGCATCTCAGTCACACTCTTGTTTTTAAAGAGATGTCTGAGAGGGAAGTTCAGAGTATTATTCAAAATATGAGACCTACTCCATGTCAAGGAGATGTTTTTCCTGCTTCCCTCTTTAAGAGCTTTCTTGCTCCACTGTTACCAAGGGTCACAAAAATAGTCAACACCTCGTTTGACAAGCACAAATGCCGAACTGTCTCAAGGAGGCATGGATCTCACCACTCTTAAAGAAGGATGGCTGAGACCCCACGATTCCTGCAAATTACAGCCCGAAAACAAATATTCTGTTTATTTAAAAGATTTTAGATCAAATTGCCTACTATCAATACAGTGATTTTACCAAGCAGCATCCAAGTCTGAATGTTGGTCAGTCTGGCTTTCGTAAAAAGCATGGAACTGAAATGGCTTTGTTAGACCTTAAGTCAAACATTGTCAGGATTGTTGAAAAAGGTCGTCTTGCCCTACTTTTGTTGCTGTACCTGTCTGCAGCGTTTGACTTGGTCGACCACTCCCTATTGATCGACAGACTCTGTAAAGTAGGCAAATGTTCTAATAAGGCTGCTCAGTGATTCAAGCCTTTTCTAGGTCCAAGGAAAGCTATTGTTACTAAGAATGAGTTTCTCTCCTCTGCTCCTTAAATTGTGGTGTGCCACAGGGATTCTGTCTTTCACTCTTTTATTTAATGTTTTGTCACGTGCTTCCCCCCATGGCACCCACAGAGCACGTTGAAACCAGGGCGCCATTGATTGTTCAGTTTCCTTTTGTTGCTTCCTGTTGTGTGGGTCTAGTCTTTTTCCTCACGAATGTTTCGTTTTCCTTAAAGCCATGACCCACCTTCTCTGCGGTGCGTTGCAACCGTACGCTTTCTCCTGGGTTTTCACGCTTTATCCTAGTGCTCTCTTCCGTGTTTTGCTTCCACTCTATTTGTTTTGTATTTTTGCCTGCTTCCTCTCTGTCATAGTGGCTCTCTTCCCTTCTAGTGTTTAGTTTCTTACCGCGGCTCTCGGAGCGGGACTTTCCTTGCGCCCGCGGTCGCGTTCTTCTTTGCTCCCCTTCCAGTTCTCGTCCCGCCTCTGCTTCTACCTGACTACATTCCGCTACCCGTTAGCGGAACTTTCCTGTCTTGCTTCTTTACTTGCTTTTCTCACTCCCCCTTCTGACCCTCTTCTGTGCTCCTCTTTCACCCTCGCTGGATTCATCCTCCCACAGCCAAACCACTCACCGTGTCACCTTTGGGTCCTCATCCCCACGAACATCCTTCCTTGTTTCTCCCTTGGTGGTTGCTCCTGTACCATTGGTATACCTTGGAACTTCTCCGGTCCTCTTACCTTCTGCAGACAGTCCCTTACAGGAAACAACAAGCAACAAACAACTCTGCCTTGCTACTACAATCAGCCAAGCACTGCAACATACCTGAGAGGTTTTTTCTGCCTTTGGCTTTTTTCTCTCACTGGCTCTCTCGGGTGGGGGTCCTCTGCCTGTCAGTTCAGAAAAGGCGGCAGAGTGGCTTCTACCCGAGGGAGGCCGTACCTCTGCAAGGAAAAACATCAGCCTCGAAGGAAGAAAGTTCAACATCATCAGAAGATACAGGTAAGGAGGAGGGGGAAAACAAACTAAGTGACGACCAAGAGGTCACCAAGCCTGACGAGCGTGACATTTTGCAACACCAGAAGAAAACCATCATGGCCACAGTGGAGAAGATCCAGGAACTAGTGAACGCAGTACAGGGCCTATCTCAGGAGGTTCAGACCCTTACAACAGAGAACGCTACCCTACGCCAAATGATGGCCAATCGTGACCAGCTACGGGCTGAACTCCCATCCATGTCGCTAGCCTCCGGGAAGTATGATGGGGCACCTCAGAGATTCAAGGAATTCATGGAAGCCTGTATAATCCACTTCAACTTCCGGCCCCAAACCTATGCATCAGACCAGGCCTGAATAGGGTTCCTCATTTCCAACCTTACAGAGAACGTCCTGGCATGGGCTACCCCTCTGGTTACCAGCACCAGTCCGCCTCTACAAGACTAAAGACTATGCCACCTTTACGACACAGTTCAAACAAGCCTTCGAAGGACAGGAATCAGTCCAGGTTGCTAGTGAGGAACTGCTGGATATCCGGCAAGGATCGCTGGATTTGTTAACATACATTTCACAGTTCAAGAGAGTTGCTGCCGAGACTGGATGACCGGAAGCGGCTCAATACACAATATTCCAGCGGTGCCTCCGGGAGGAGCTTAAAAACGAACTGGCCAGAACACCTAGACCTACCACATTCGCCAAACTGCTGTCTACAGTCGTACAAGTGGACTACCGCCTTGCCGAAAGTCCTACAAGTGGACTACCGTCTTGCTGAAAGAAGGGCTGAGCGAAAGAAGGGTCGCAGTCCACCCTTCCACCCTGATCCCCTGGTGTCGATACCCTCCTCACCTCGACCAGCCAAAGAAGAGCCTATGCAGATCGGAACCGCACGCAGTCTCCTGAGCCCCGAGGAACAAAAGAGAAGAAAAGACAACAAGCTTTGTATGTACTGTGGATCAGACAAGCACATGCTACGCGACTGTCCAGAAGTCCCACCACGTAGGCCGGGAAACAGCCATCCTCAGAACTAGAAGGGATGAGTTTTTGAGGAGGACTCTCCAGTCCTTACTTTTCTATGTCTGTTTCTTCCATGGCCTCTACCGAAGATAACCGGCTAATGGTGGTAGCGGTACAGGTGCATTATGAACACAGAATCATAGATGCCTTGGGTCTTGTTGACTGTGGAGCAGCCGGTTGCTTTATGGACACAGTTTGGGCTAAAAAGACGGCAATCCTTCTGCTGGAAAAAGAAGAAGACCAAAAAGGGAAGGGTGTTGATGGGAGACCTCTGGGCTCTGGATTGATCACTCACGCCGCGACAGCTCTCACCATGACAGTACTGCAACACACAAAAGGGATACAATTCGACCTTATAAGGGCTGCTCATTTTCCTGTCATCCTTGGTGTTTCATGTCTTCTCAAGCACAACCCCGCAATTGACTGGGCCAAGAACCAAATGGCCTTTACCTCGGATTTCACGGAACCAATTATGTCACTGTAAAGACTCTTGCGGATTCCCTACTACCACAGACTGCTTTGAGGGTCCATAATATTCCCGCCAGTTTATGTGAATACAGTGAGGTATTCTGTGATAACGACCCACAAGAGCTGCCTCCACACAGACCTGAGGACTGTGCAATCAACCTCATACCTGATGCCCTGGTGCCCTTTGGACTCATGTTTTCTTTATCCTTCAAAGAGAAAGAAGTCCTACGGAAGTATCTTGATGACAATCTGCTGCACGGTCTCATCCGACCATCGTATTCACCAGCTCGGGCATCTTTGTTTTTTGTCCTCAAGCATGACACTCACGAGTTGAGACCGTGCATGGACTACCGTGGCCTTAACCAAGTGAACATACGGATAGATATCCAATGCCAGTTAATAAAGACATTCTAGAAGCAGTGCAGGGGGCCGTGGTCTTTTCAGAACTTGACTTGCATAGAGCATACCATCCGCTCCATGTCCGTGCGGGGGACGAATGGAAAACAGCCTTCCGCACCCTGTACGGGCACTTTAAGCACCAGGTCATGCCATTTGGGTTAGTGAAAGCCCCATCCATATTTCAAAGATTCATGGATCACCTGTTTTTGGATCTTCTGTACCACAATACCGTTGTGTACCTTGCAGATATCTTGGTTTATTTGTCTTCTCATCAACTTCATCAAGAACACCTCTGTCAGGTGCTACAACAGCTCAGAGATAATCATCTACTGATCAAACCAGAAAAGTGTGCGTTTCAAGCTACCACGGTTCCTTACCTAGGATTGATACTATCAAGCGCCGGGGTTCAGATGGATCCGCAGAAGGTAGAGGCTATTCTCAAATGGCTTGCTCCTGTTTCAGTGAAGGAGGTTCAGAAATTTCTAGGACTACCGAACTTCTACCGCAAAGTTTTAGCAGCCTTCTCTGAAACCGTCTTGCCTATCACTGCTCTTCTGAAGAAATCCTCGGAACCGTTCATTTGGACCAGACCGGCGGATGAGTCCTTCCTCCAATTTAAACAGCTCTTCTGTGCGGCTCCTCTCCTTTGGCAGCCTGATCAGGGACGGCCTTTCATTGTAGAGACGGATGCCTCGGCAGCAGCTCTAGGAGCCGCTTTGTTACAAGAGTTCCAAGGTAAGGAACATACGGTGGCCTATATTTGAAAAACTCTCACACCCAGTCAGACCAACTATTCTATAATAGAAAAAGAACTCCTCACCATGAAGACCGCCTGTGAGGAATGGCGTCATCTGCTCCAAGGTGCTGCTTACCCTTTCATCCTAAGAACAGACCATAAAACCCAAAACCAAAAAAATCATTCAACAGATGGAATTAACCAATTCCAGGCAAGCTTGGTGGGCGCATTTCTTTGCCCAATACGATTTTTCTATTATGTACCTACCCGGATCCAAGAACGTGCTTGCAAATGCACTCTCCTGCGAACCTATACCAGGGGTCTCCTTGGAGCATCTACCTGAGCCGATCATCCCTTCATGCAAAATAGTCAACCATGTCTCTACCGTTCTGCAACAGGTAAGGATGGCTACTGGTCGTATTTCCATCCTTCCAGCTTAAACTCATCAAGAGGTAGTCAACAAACAAGACGGTTTGCTGTTTGTCAACAAACGGTTGTTTCTTCCGGATCTTGACACTCGGCGTCTCGCTTTGAAGTGGTGCCATGACAGTCCCTTGGCTGATCATCGGGGAGGACCCAACACCACGGAACTCCTCAAAAGACAGTTCTAGGGGCCTGGTTTAACTTCAGACGCCAACAACTACGTCCAGTCCTGTCCCGTTTGTTGCTGCGCTAAATACTGCCTCCAAAAGCCTATCAGTTTGTCGCAACAAGCGACCCTTCCAACAAAACCCTGGAGTGTCTGGTCTACTGACTTTATAGTAGATCTGCTGCCCTTAGTGGGCTGTTCTTGTATAATGGTCACGGTTGACATGTTCACCAAGATGGTACACTTCTCTCCACTACCCGGACTCCCAACCACCACAGAAATGGCTGCTGTATTCACCATTTTTCGTCTCCATGGACTACCTGAAAAGATAATATCCAATTGGGGTAGCTAGTACACCTCACGCTTTTGGGGGGCCCTCGGTTCCAAACTAAGAATAGAAAGGGCATTGTCCTCGGGTTTCCACCCACAAACGAATGGGCAAACGGAGAGGCTTAACGCCTTACTAGAACAATATCTCTGATGCTATATCAATTCACAACAGGACAATAAAGATTACCCCTGCTAGCTGCGCAGGGAGTATTAATTCTATTAAAGACTAAGGAGGCGAGCATTATGCTTCATCTTCATTTATTCTACTCTTCAGCAGTTCAACAAAAACACAAAATCAGAAAAACTGTGAAAAGTGTTAGAACAAACTTTTCTCTTCTTTTTTTTTTTTTTTTTTTTTTTTTAACTACAACCCCCATGAGTCTCTGTAGTCCATGCTCCATCTACCAGTCACAACCCACTTCCTGTGCTTGGACTCCTCCTCTGCTTTTACTCGCTCTGACAGCTTCTCATGTAATTAACTTGTCCTCGCCAACGTAGCGAAGGTCCTCTAGAACTGTTAAACTCAGCCGCTGGTGCCTTCCGGACGTCTGTCGCTCTCCTCTGCTATACAGCTTTCAGCTATTCTTCTGGTCTTCTCCTATGCAAATGAATAACGATAGGAGATATTAGGGTGGTGTGTACGAACGTACTTGTTCATATAATGCACTGACAATTATACAAGTACCGAAAAAAAAACATGGGCGGGAATTTAATGCTCGCCTCCTTAGTCTTTAATAGAATTAATACTTCCTGCGCAGCTAGCAGGGGTAATCTTTATTCTATGGCAAGACTGGAGGCGAGCATTATGCTTGTTCAAAGCTTCCCCATCACTGTATTAGCTAAACTCTCAGATGGCTTAAAATAAAATTCTTTAAACGTTTGCTCACTCGACCAATCTGCGGCTAGCATTATCTCGCTCAAAGGCACTCCCGCTCTTGCGGCCGAGGAGGCCATTGCTCCCCTTACTGAATGAGCTCCATACACGCTCACATTCACACCAGCTGCTTGCATGATCTCTCTAACCCATCTGGCGATGGTGGCTGTCGTAACTGCTTGAAAAGGCTTTCTGCGCGCTATTAATAGCTGAGTGGTATGCGCTGCTCCGTTCTCAGCAGTTCTATTCTCGTACTCCTTAATACACCGTGCTACGCACCATTTTGAATTGTTCGGGAAATAAGGATAGTGCACTGTGGATGTTCCCGTCTTGGTCCTCTTTACAATAGAGAACGTAACGCCTTCTGGGCCAAAGGACCGTCTATTAATCTCTAGTGCTCTTACGTCCGATACTCTTTTGCAAGACACTAGACATAGCAACATAGCTAACTTTCCTGATAACTGCTTGCTTGACAGGAAACTATCCGTCGGCCAGCAAGATAGTAGGTTTAACACAGATGCAACCTCCCAAGTCGTCTTATACCTGGGCTCTGGAGGAACTCTGAATCTTGCACCTCTGATGAGCCTCACCACTGCCGGATGTTCCCCGGCGGGGACGTTGTCTATCGGTATGTGCCCGGCTGAAATTGCCGATCTGTAAACTCCTATTGTGCGAAAGGCTTTCCCATTCTGCAACAGGCTCGCTAGAAAGTTTAGAATCTCCACTAGAGGTGCAGAAACGGGATGAACACTTCTGTTCTTACACCAGCTCGTCCATTTTGCCCAAGCTGCGTCGTAGCTCCTCCTAGTGGATGGAGCCCAGGATTCCGCGATGAGCTGAGCAGCCTGATCCGAAATTCCCGGCAGCGCCCAACGCTTCCTGATATCCTGCACGCGACTAGCGGGAGTGTCCCTCTCACTCTCAGAGGATGACACGATCCAGCTGGGTCCGTGAGGAGTCCCACTCCTTCGGGGAGAATCCTGGGGACGTCCGTCACTAACTCCATTAAGGCGGGAAACCACACTTGAGCCTTCCATAACGGTGCAATCAGTACCAACTCCGCCCTCTCCCTCCGACATTTCGCTAGTACTCTGCTCAACATCATGAAGGGAGGGAAAGCGTAGTGCGGCCCTCCTGACCACTCTTGCAGGAATGCATCCGATCCCAGCGCTCCTGGGTCTAATCTCCAACTGTAATAGCGGCTCGTCTGAGCATTGAGGCGGGATGCGAAGAGGTCTATCTGCAGCGGTCCCCATCTCGTGTTCAGCTTCTGAAACACCGCTGGGTCCAGTTTCCAATCGCTGGAGTCCGTCAGGTAGCGAGAGTTCCAATCCGCTACTGCGTTCAATGACCCCGGTAGGTACTCTGCCGTCACTGACGTCCCTGATTGTAGACAGAAATGCCACAGGTCTTTTGCCAGCTCCGCTAACATCTTGGACCTCGTCCCACCTAGGTGGTTGATGTATCGCACTGCTGAAATGTTGTCCATCTTCAGCAGGACACAAGAACGCACTCTCTCTTTCGTAAAAACCTTGATCGCGAACGATCCTGCCAGAAGCTCCAGGCAGTTTATGTGCAGCTGGAGTTCCTCTTCGCTCCACTTGCCTCCGGTCTGCAGCTGACCGCATCTGGCTCCCCAGCCCTTTCGGCTGGCGTCCGATTCTATGATTAGATCCGGCTTGTCCCCGAATATGGCGCGTCCATTCCAAGCATCCATATTCTTTAACCACCACTCTAGTTCTGTAATGGAATCTTGATCTAGCGGTACTTGATGGTGGTATTTCAGCCCTTGCTGCAGGTGCTTTATCTTCAATCTCTGCAGCGCTCGGTAGTGCAAGGGACCCGGAAATATGGCCTGGATCGATGCTGCTAGCAGCCCTACTATCCTCGCTAAGGTTCTGAGCGATACTCGTTTCTTCTCTAAGCATACTCTGATCTCTCTCTTGATATCTTTCATCTTCCGAGCTGGAAGTTCCAGTGTCGCTTTCTTGGTGTCTAAAACGAACCCCAGGAAATCCAGCCTCTGTGCTGGTGTGGTATCCGATTTCTCGGTATTTACAAGGAAACCTAGAGAGGTCAGAAGGTCCTGTACCCATCTCGTCTGGTATACTAACACTTCCCGATCCTCCGCCATAAGTAGGAGGTCGTCCAGATAGACAATTAACCTGACACCTTTCTCCCTGATCGCTGCTGCCACCGGCTTCATCAGCTTCGTAAATGCCCAGGGAGCGGATGCAAGACCGAATGGCATTGTCTTGAATTGCCAGAATTGACTCCGCCAGCGAAAAGCTAGGAACGGTCTGAACTCCTCGAGAACAGGAACCGTGAGGTAGGCGTCTTTCAGATCTAATCGCGTCAGCCAGTCTCCTTCTCTTAAGGAGTCTCTGAGCTGATGGACGCCTTCCATCTTGAAATGCCGGTATGTTATCCAGCCGTTCAGTTCCTTGAGGTTTATCACCGGTCGAACCTTCTCCTTCCTGTGCACTAGGAACATATTGCTCACAAACTTCGGTGCTGTATGGCATTTTTCTATCGCTTGCTTGCTGGCTAGCTGCGCTATCTCGTTGTCCAGACACGCTTGCTCTGCCTGTGCTAATGTCTGCCCCTGTGGCTTGCGCTGCTGCACCGGGGTCTCTATAAAATCTATCTGAAGGCCTTTGACAGTTTGCAAGACCCAGGAATCGCTTGAAAGCTTGCGCCAATTCCTTAAAAATATGCGCGTCCTCCCCCCAACTGGCGCGTAGTAACTCTCTCTCACCTGGTGTGAATCCCTGGCCTCGTCCTGAACCTCTGGACCAGCGACCTCTCTGGGATCTCCCTCTGGATGGGAAGAACGAGTCTTGACTTCTATTCTCCCAGTATTGCGCCCTGGGGTTATGGGGTCTTCTTCCTCCCTGACTGCGACCAGCTGCGCGACCCCTGTAGCGGCTGGTCCCTCCAAAAACCCTACTTGGGAAAATCTTTCGGATTGATGCTTGTGCCTTCTCTAGGGAAGCGAAAGTGCCGACAAACCGGCCCATCTCCTTTCCGAAGGTCTCGCCGAACAGTAGGCCTTGGGCTCCTTCCCCCGCTTCGTATGAAGATAGATCGCTAAGCTTCGAGTCTATCTTGAGTAATAGGCCTTTACGCCTTTCGGACGCGATGGCACAGTTTGCGTTTCTGAGCAGGCAGACTGCTCTTTGGGCCCATCCTGCTAAGGCATCTGGGTCCACTTCCTCTCCTGTGTCCTTCGCTCTTTCTGCGAGGTCCATAATTTTGGCGAGAGGGCCTGCTAGATCTAAAACCTTCTCCTGGCAGCTCTTCCAGGATCTATCTATGCCCTGGCGGGGGTCTTTGCTCGTCTTCGACACGAAAGTCAGCATTTTCGGGTCTAGCTCTGGGGCTTCCGCTACCTTCCCCGGCAATTGGGGGCGTGGGCACTCCGCTCGCAGGCGCTGCCGCACTTCTTTGTCTAGCGGTTTACGTAACCTTGCTGCCATATACTGCGTTACTCGGGGGGAAGGTTGCCACTCCGTGGATCTAGGATTGTGGATGGCGTCTGGGTCGAACATATCATCCTGAGCCTCTAGGAGGTGCTTTTCCTTCTTAGCTCTCTTTCCTCCGCTGGGCTTGGCCCAGTCCTCCTCCTCGGCCTCCTCTTCCTCGAATGAGGCCTGATCCTCAGTTAGCTCCTCTTCCGAGCCAGGGTCTTCTCCAGTGTTGTCCTCCCCTGGAGCGGGGGTCGTGAGGTTCGGCACTGCCTGCCTCTGCAGGTAAGCTTCTTTAAGCTTCGCAAAAGCGTCAGGCACCTCCAAGGCCAAATCTGTCGCCTCTTCCAATGGGCCCCGGGGGTCGTCAGAGGGTTTCCTCTTGAGGGCCAGCTTACTCCCCTTATGTCCCTCCTTCAAGGGTTCCGTGGGCGTGCGCTTATCGACTTTGGTGCTTGTATTCGGCTGAGAAAGCATAGCTTCCAACGTCTCCAGCCTCTCTTGTAGGGGTCTTACCCCTTCCGCCACTGCATCCGTAAGAGAGCTACCCAGCACATGCTTAAAGCTGGCAGCGAGGTCATGGGATTGCTCTTCCTCGCTCCATTCGAATTCCGACATTCTTTTCTTTTCTTTTTTTTTTTTTTGTGCTGTGTGCCTAGTGTTACCTTGAACAGGTGTCTCCGGCACGCCCACTGCTCTCTTATGATGTCCTTATAATTTTATTATATATTTATTTCTTTTAGTGGCTGCACCGTCGTCCGTATTTCGCCTTCCGGCTCCTGTGAGGGATCTCACCCTCACTGCGTCATATATGCTGCTCCTCGGCAGCGTCCCGGTCTACAGACCTGTGTCCTCTTAGAGTTCGCTGGCTGCTGAACTGCAGGGACAGTGCTTTATCTAAGCCTTGACGCACGCGACCGAACGATCGCTGTAATCGTATGACCGTCTGTCTTTCGACTCACAATGCTTCTTGCTCGGCTCCTGGGATTGCCTGTTATGTAGAGGCGTCGCCGGCATTCCCTGAGATGGTACAACGCGATACTTCGCGCTTAGCTCCGCCCACCCGCGGGTGGGGGTCATGTTGTGTGAGCGCGAGGCTCCATGCTTTGCGCGCTAGCTCCGCCTCCTCGAGGGTGGGGGCTGTACGCTCAATGTTATGAGCTTGGCTCGCTGCGGGCCTCCGCTGTTTCTGACTGGACAAACCCCAAAGGTGTCGGGCATTCGACACGGGGCCGACGGCCTCGCGGCCGGGAATATGTCTAAAAATTCTCCCGAGAAAAACTTTCTCTGAGTTCCGCGACAATCCTCCGCGGCTAGCGAATACTAGACTTCTAAATCGCTGCGCGGACGCGCACCTGTGAATAGATACCAATAAGGCTATATTCTCGCTTTCAAATAATCATTCTCACGCTCACATTGAAGTGCAATCACTCTCAGCTCCTTATTCCACACCTTTGACTAAAAATTCTCCCTCTCACTCAGTCTGCTTTGCGCGGGCATACGGAGAGGAAAGAAATAGTACTTATCTGCTTGAAGAGCAGTAAAAGAAGAGGAGGAGTCCAAGCACAGGAAGTGGGTTGTGACTGGTAGATGGAGCATGGACTACAGAGACTCATGGGGGTTGTAGTTAAAAAAAAAAAAAAAAAAAAAGAAGAGAAAAGTTTGTTCTAACACTTTTCACAGTTTTTCTGATTTTGTGTTTTTGTTGAACTGCTGAAGAGTAGAATAAATGAAGATGAAGCATAATGCTCGCCTCCAGTCTTGCCATAGAATTGGGTGGCCTTACTCCCAACCACTGAATTCTCCTATAATAACTCCAAACACAGCACCACCACCCTGAGTCCTTTCTACTGTTTCTACGGTTTTCACCCTCGTGCTCTGTTACCCGAGACTTGCAGACATTCGCTGTCCCGTCAGTGGACGCTATGTTCTCTAATATCTCTGATGCACATGCCATCCCCAGTAAAGCACTCCAAGCCACTCAGTTCCGCTACTCTATGCAAGCCGATCCACAAAGTCAACCCTCACTGATTTGGGAGAAGGGAACCAAAGTCTGGCTTTCGACTAAATACCTTCCGCATTGGTTGAGGTTGTCAAAATTGTCGCCAAGGTATTTGGATCCTTTTCCGATATCAGAGCGGATCAATCCAGTGGTTTATCGTCTACAGCTGCCTAAGCACATGAGACGCATACATCCAGTCTTTCACTCATCGTTGCTCAAAGAATACCATCCCGATCCTTACCAATGTCCATGTCCTTGGAACCAGGTCATCAAAGATGTCACACCGGATGAATACGAGGTGGCCAGATTTATGGACTCCAGATATAGAAAAGGTTGCCTAGAATACCTAGTTCATTAGAAAGGATACCCTCAATCAGAAGACTCTTGGGAGCCCAAGTCCCACTTGCATGCCCCTAGGCTGCTACACAGATTTCAACAATGCCATCCCAGAAAGCCAGGTGGTCCACCCACAAGGAGGGCGTATACTGTCATGCGCTTCCCCCCCTTGGTGCCTATGGAGCGTGTGGAAACTAAGGCACCATTGATTGTTCCGTTTTCCTTTTGTTGCTTCCTGGTGTGTGGGTCTAGTCTTTTTCCTCATGGATGTTTCATTTTCCTTAAAGCCACGTCCCGCCTTCTCTGCGGAGCGTTGCAACCCTACGCTTTCTCCTGGGTTTTCGCGCTGTATCTTGGTGCTCTCTTCTATGTTTTGCTTCCACTCTATTTGGCTCGTATTTTCGCCTGCTACCTCTCTGCCCTAGTGGCTCTCTTCCCTTCTGGTGTTTCGTTTCTGGTGTTTCGTTTCTTACCGTGGCTCTTGGAGCGGGACTTTCCTTGCGCCGATCGCGGTTCTTCTTTGCTCCCGCCTCCGCTTCTACCTGACTACATTCCGCTACCTGTTAGCAGAACTTCCCCGTCTTGCTTCTTTACTTGCTTTTCTCACTCCCCCTTCCGACCCTCTGCTGTACTCCTCTTTCACCCTCAGTGGATTCATCCTCCCATGGCCAGACCACTCACTGTGTTACCTTTGGGTCCTCAGCCCCGCAAACATCGTTCCTCGTTTCTCCCTCAGTGGTTGCTCCTGTACCATCGGTATACCTTGGAACTTCTCGGGTCCTCTTACCTATTGCAGACAGTCCCTTACAGTGAACCTGCCGGTCCCTTCTCCTTCGGGGATTGATCTGCAACAAGCAACAAACAACTCTGCCTTGCTACTACAACCAGCCAAGCTCTACAACATGGTGTCCAGTCATAATTTCGGAAACATAATTTCGAAAGTAAAAAAAGTCGAATCAAAAATGTCGAAAAACAAAATGTCGAATTGTTTTTTTTTTCGATATTTTTTTTTTGGCTCTAGTTTCTGTGAAAAAAATAGGTAAAAATAAAAAAAGGGGGTTGGGGGGAACCCCCCCATTTCGAAAAAAAAACGTCATTAAAAAAAAATTCGACATTTTTTTTTTCGACGTTTTTTTTTCGACTTTTTGACTTTCGAATATTTTGTATTCGAAATTATGTCTATGAACCCTACAACATAGCTGAGAGGTTTTTTCTGCCTTTGGCTTTTTCCTCTCACTGCCTCTCTCGGGTGGTGGTCCTCTGCCTGTCAGTTCAGAAAAGGCAGCAGACTGGCTTCTACCTGAGGGAGGTCGTACCTCTACGAGAAAAACATCAGCCTTGAAGGAATAAAGGGAAACTACTTTCAACATCACCAGAAGATGCAGGTGAGGAGGAGGCGGAAAACAAACTAAGTGACGACCAAGAGGTCACCAAGCCTGACCAGCATGACATGTTTACATTAGGTCCCTGTGTGACCTTTTGCGTGGCCTGGGTGTCCAATTTCCACATTACGAGTATGATACCCAGGTCCTCCTCAAGCTTTCTGGGGATTATTTCCAGGATGTGGTTAGAGTGAACCAAATGTCTCAGGCTATCCAGTCTTGGATGGCATTTAATTATCTTGCCCTAAATGACTGAATTGATCCTCATTGGAACTGAGAAGAGGTTGAGGAACTTGGACCCTCAATATGATCAATTTATGATTGCAGGTGAAACTATTCCAGTTGTTCTCCATGTCAAGACGTTGGGTGTCTACTTGGATTTGCAACTAACGGTTACCAGTCATTTGGTCGACAACCAAATGGTCGAATGACCATTTGGTCGACACCAAATGGTCGAAATCCAAATGGTCGAATTTTTTTTTACATTTTTTTTTTGGGGGGTTCCCCCACCACAAACCCCCTTTTAATATATACATTTTTTTTTAACCGAACAACACGGAAAAAATATATATAAATAAATAAAAAAAAATGCTAGACCATTTTTTTCCGACCATTTGGTTTCGACCAAATGGTCATTCGATCTTTTTTTTTCAACCAAATGAGCAGACACCGCAACTAACATCTAATAAACAAGTGAGATACCTCAGATTGTTTTGTTCATACTTGATTAGCCTACTGTGGCAAATTCAGCCCTACCTTACCGAGAAGAATAGGGCGCTGGTGGCCTCTAACACCATTAAAACCTAAAACCAAACTTGATTATTGCACAAGCCTTTTAGCGAATACATCTAAGACGAATCTAAACAAATTGCAAATTATTTAGAATGGGTCTGCACGAGCAGTCTGTGGACTAGGGGAGGGAGCTCATGTCTCTGAAGCACGTCGGAAGTTGAGCTGGCTCCCGGTGGAGCAGAGAGTGCAATATAAAGCTCTCACTGACATGTGCCTATTTGGTAATGCACCTTGTTGCATTACTGCACGAATCAAGAAGGCACCTATTTGGCGAACTCTGCTCTCTAATAAATATCTCCTTCTCAAGTGTCCCTGGTGCTCTTTGAAACTTGGCTGCTCCAGTTTTCAGGTCTGGCCACCTCTCTTTGGAATGCCTTGACATCTGCTCTGAAAGGGATTACTGTTTTTGGGCAGTTTAAAAAAAACATTAAAACCTATTTCTTTGACACAGGTAAAGACCAGCTACCCTGCTGAAATCTTTTCTTCCTCTTTTGGGTTTTCTTGTTTGTGAACGCTCTGAGGCCTTTGGGTGGGTGGCGCTATAGAAATAACAAATAGAAATACTCTTCCCAGATCCCTGGGCAACTAACCATGCATTCTGCCAGGAAAAAATGCTGGGTTATTTACATATCTGCTGTTTTGACCCAAGCACACATAGTTTGCTTTTTGAAAAGTGCATTACTGTGTCAAACAATTACTTAAAGTAGGTGACCTTGTTACAAAATGTTGTTATTGTTGTGGGTCTAAAAGTATTACCCGTACCACTGCAAAACCCAAGGGGGCAAGTTATCAGATTGCAAAACTACAATCATACTCGTTTTGCTTCATGTAAGGATTTATATGTTCATTAGATTCATTTGTAATTGGATTTGTATTCTTCCCAGGACAGGGCACAAAATAGAGTATTATTTTACCTTAAGAGCTGAGACTGTACGTGGTCATACTCTAATGTGCCGAGTGGGTTCAGAACCCAGCGTCATCTCCTAACCAGAGTGTGCGATCCTGGCAATCCGTTGTATCTCACTGTGCATTATCTGATATACTTAGAAGGCCAGTTCCATGATTTTCCTTCAGTAGGGAATGTCGATGGAGGATGCCCCAGGTGAGTTATGTGCTATGAGGGATGGGGAGGCATGACGCTAGGTGCAGATTTTGTTTTGGAAGGTGGGGATGTTGGACATCCGGTATGGGTCTGGAGTTGTGGGGGCCAGGGATATTGATTTTGCGTTGAAAGTACTGGGGGCAGGGCGTTGTCAGGTATAGTGCTTGCATTCAGGGTTAGATAGGCAGGATGCCTGGTATCATTGATTTTGTGTGACTGTTTCCAGGACAAGACAGCAAAACGTCACCATCGATCATATACAGCTACGTTTCTTATTGGCTCTCAAGAGCCAAGCCAAAGACCCTGGCTCACTGTTGTAATGTGACTTGGAGAGTAGCTGTGTGTGATGTCATGAGCTGGTGCAATGTTAGTGTTGGAGGTTCTACTGGGTGACCGTTAGACAGAGAGAAAGCTGAGAAGTATGGGTGTGGGGGTGAGCCCGGTGTTTCCCTTGTGAAGTTGTGTCTTCAGTGTCCTCTACCATCCCCATGTTTAATCTGATGGAGTACAGGACCAGGACAATAAATCATCATGAACTTACCTTTGGTATCCGGACATCCACTTTGTTACACTGGTGACGAGGATGGGATGGTAGGTGGATTGCCTTCTCCATCGGTGCTGCTGGGGGTGGAGGGTGCAGCACTCCTGGAACACCGCCCCCGATTAGGTCCCCCCAGACCCAGGCGGGTCCGTGTTGGCTGGCCCGCCGTGTAAAGTTTGTTGCCCCTCACGTGAAACGAGGGGCACCCTGTCGGCAGTTGGTACCTGTGGAGTTTGTGAGTGCAAACTCCCTGCCGCATGGTTGGCGGCGCTGGATGGTGAGCCGTGTTGGAGCCGGCGCTCCCCCGTCCTGAGTGGGTTGAGCGATGCCTCTGCTGTTCAGCACGCCGCAGAGTGAATGCAGCCCTGCGCCACCTGCGTTTTCCGGATCATCTGAGGGGCAGTGCCCTGGCATTGGAGATTTTAGTGTTGGCCGCAAGAGGACCCGTGCTCACAACCGGGGAGAACAGTGTCCTGGCATTGGTGGGTGCCTGGCGCTTTTCCAATGGCGTTGCGCAGATGCCAGACCCTTCCCCGCCGGTGCCAGCTGGCGTAGGGGTGCCGGATATCTTCAGAAGGTGAAATGCTGCGTTTCATTTGGCTGCCGGGCACCCGGGGAAGCAACGTGCCGGCGTGCGTGGGTGTCTGGGGTCTTCTCTTGTGTTGCGCTGATGTAACACACTTTAGCCTATGCCGGTTGAAGGGAGCGTAGAAGTGTCTATAGTTAGTCCCGATGGAAGTTGCAGGGACTGTGCCCTGCTGTGAACTAGTGACGTCGCAACTGGGAGAGGCGTCCCCAGTGGTCATGTGTGCAGTGATCGTTTGTTTTTCTGAGTGTCAAGCCTCGTTCTCAGCGTTTCGGAAGCTTCTGAGAGAGAGCGTATCATTGGAGCATAGACTGGCTGTTGTTAGGTGATGATCGCAATCCAGTCAAACCATCTTGGAGCAATTTCCTGTAATGTTTGCTGATTTCGGACTAGGCACAAGAGTTTCGGAGCTGGCCTGGTATTCATCATGCCTATGGGGCAATGGTCAGGTTAGTGCTCGGGCCGTGTGAGTGGGTGTGAGTACAGAGTACATGTTGTGGCCCATGTTAATATGATAGGTACCCAGCGCCCTCATTTAAGTCCTGGGGGTATTCTATTATTAGTGTTTGAAGGCCATTGTTTGTTGCCTGTGGTGTCCTTTGTTGTGGCCTTCTGTGGAAGTATAGGGCCCTCGGTAGTAGGGAAGAGTGCTTCTGCCCCATTTCATCCCCAAGGTAAGGGTGGGGGATGAAATGTGATGATTTTTCGTAAATTACTGTTTTAATTCTTTTGTTCCATTGAAGGGATGGAATGCTGTTCCAAAGAAACCGTAACTTCAGGGAGTGTAAAACCGTAACTTCAGAGAGTGTGATCAGAGGTTTACTCGTGAACTGAGTAATTTGAACATAAGTTCTTTAGGTGTGGTTTCTTTCATATGGAACTCAGACTTTCTTGCAGCGTGGAACATCCTCTCATGGCATCCGGTCATCCCAGATATTTCGCCGGATGGAGTTACCCAGGGTTGGGTGACATTTCAAGTATTGTCTGCGCATACCACACCTTGCACATTTCGAGTGTTGTCTGCACATATATTTTATTTTTTCCATGCATTATGTAATGAAATGTGCATTTCATAGCTGTGTAATCTTATTTGTGTGTGCCTTGTAGTGTGGGTGTGGTGAGTAGGTGCGTGTGCAATGAGTTGGTGCATGTGTGGGGTCGCATGTTTATACTTCATTGGGGTTCATAGTGCCTGGTCCTAGTGCCAGGGTAGGTCGCTATGTCTGTGTGCTAAGGCATGTGTTGGAGCAGTTAGAGTGTAGGTGTTGTCTTTTCCCATAGTGCCCGGTTCTAGTGCTGGGGTAGGTTGCTATGTGTTTTGGTGTAGGGGTTTAGTTTGATTGCCCATGTGTGTGTTCAGAGTGCTTGGTGTGCCTGTTCTCATTATGTTGTTCTGTTTACGTAGTGCCTAGTCTAGTGCCGTGGTAGGTCACTATGTTTTGTGGTGTATCTCAGGGCGGTGTTTTGCTGTTGTTCCATAGTTCCTGGTTTGTCCCCGGGGTAGGTCGCTATGGTGTTGTGTATCTCAGTTGTGCCTGATTCCTGAGTGTTGTGGTTGGAGTTGATTTAGTGTAGCTCTGTGGTCATAGTGCCTGGTGCAAATTCAGGCCAGGTCGCCATGGGTGTTGTTCTCAGGGCAGTGTTGTGCTGTTTTGTTTCATAGCACTGGTTTAAGTGCCGAGGTTGGTCGCTATGCCTGAGTATGTATTTAAGTTTCTTGTTGTTTCGTAGCGCTTGGTCTAAGGGCCGAGGTAGGTCGCTATGTTGAGGGTCATCAGCTTTGCCTGTTTCCATAGGTCCTGGTTTTGCACCAAGGAAGTTACTGTGTTGGATCTAAGGTGTGCAGTTTCCCTCCCGATTCCTAGTTTGGTAAATCAGGTTGTCTTGCTGGTGTGTCTAGAGGTGGTGTAGTGAAGAGAGAGAAAATGGCCAAAGGTTTAGTGGTAGTGGAGCAGTATTGTGGGTGCGGTTCTTCGTGGTACTGCAGTCAGAGTTGTGTTGTGTGGGTCCCTTGGTTGCTGTTGGGCATTTGTTGTTGTTCCGTTTAGGGGGCGGTTGGTTTGTGCTCAGAGGTGCAGCTCTGATACTCCTGGGGGCAGACCGGAGTGGAAGGTGTTTAGTTCGTAGGAGGGTAAGTTTGGTTAGGTAGTTGTGTTAGTGTTATCTAACAATAGTATGTCTAGGGGTGGCAGCCCTAGGTTCTGAGGGGCATCTCAGGACAGGCGTAAGTGCACAGTTTATTGTTTTTAGTTCTCGAGGGTGAGAATCGAGGGATTTGGGGAGTAAGTGTCGAAGGTCGTGGCATGTTGTTGTCATGGAGTTAATGTGCCGTTGGCATTTTCTACGTGGTCCGGTTTGGCCTGTGATTGGTTCCCTTTGTGTGTGGTTCCTATCTGCTGAGGTTGCCAGGGGTTCTGGGCATAGTCGGCCGGTGTGCGGGATTTCTGGTACCGTGTTTGTGTTTGGGTGGCCAGGGTTTTGGTGCTGGTCGCGTTACCTTAGTCATTCTCTTGTGTTTCCCTCGGGAGGGAGAGGTGCTGTAATGTGACTTGGAGAGTAGCTGTGTGTGATGTCATGATCTGGTGGAATGTTAGTGTTGGAGGTTCTACTGTGTGACCGTTAGACAGAGAGAAAGCTGAAAGCTGAGAAGTATGGGTGTGGGGGTGAGCCCAGGGTTTCCCTTGTGAAGTTGTGTCTTCAGTGTCCCCTACCATCCCCGTGTTTAATATGATGGAGTACAGGACCAGGACAATAACAATAAATCACCATGAACTTACCTTTGGTATCCGGACATCCACTTTGTTACACTCACCTCTATATGTTAAAGGAATGGTTCGGTCAGACATTTTTATTGTCCCTACGGGTTGGCCATGTGTTTTTAAGCCTAAGTCGGTCAATATTGGAAATATTTCCTATGGACCTTACCCGAGTTTTTGTCCATTAAACACACGCAAAAACAGGCAGTAGGGCGCCGCCATTTTGTGATAATCTTATCACTTTCCGCATCGCCCTGTGTGACCTGCTTTTGCGGCACTAAATCATATCCCCCGCCCCTGAGCCTGACATTATCAAAACGTTCATATTCCCCGCCTCTCTCCGTGACGTTACTGTGCTGCGTAGGCAAACGCACCCAGTCGTCTTCTACGCGACTTCACACAGAACCCGGAAACCAACACAGATCAACTCACAACACAGCGCGCCACAATTCGGAATATGAAACTGTACTTTAAAATCAAACAGCAAGATTGTACATTTGGTAAAGTACTTTATTTGACATTAAATGTTTAGAGAATATTCAGCAATTGGCTTATTAAATCGAATGGAATTTTTTTTCTTTGCTCTCGATCCGCAAATCCGCTAAAGTTTATCGTGAGTCACGCGCTGTTCCTTTATGGTACATAGGGTGTTGGTTTTCGTTAAAAGAAGCACTTTGGTCGCACGGTGAATCGCAAGGCTGTTCCATCAACTAGGCACTAGGCCACCGTAAAGGTTGATATGTTGCTTCTAGCCGCTAGTACTGCGTAAGGGCATATGGGCCTTTGGCGATCGTTCCATAAGATAGTCAATGTAGTGCAGTTGTTTACAAGAAGCTGCAGCTGTCGATTGAAGAATCCGTCTGCCGGGGTCTGGAATAGGTGGCAGTTGCAGTACGCTAGGATGTACCTGTTTGAAAACATAAAAATTGAAATTAGTCTCGCCAGCCGATCTTTATTACTGTTATTCATTTTATTTATTAGGGCCGAGGTGAAACTATTTGCTTGCGAGGATAGTGCAATGGAGTATGTTCGGCTCTAAAAGCAATGCGAAAACTGACGAAAGAAATCGGGGTTAACACACAAAGTAATGATTTATTAACATTGAACCACTGAGAAACGACTATTTGTCTACATGCGTGTCGAATGGGCAAATGCATGCCCATGTGCCCGGTAGAAAGACGATCCCACAAATGTTTTACTTGCTCTTCATTGTAATATGCCACCCAGAATGAACAAGCACAACTTAACCTGTCTTTAACTGAACGCTATTGTTATTATATTCCCGTATAAAATCGTCTAAAGAGTTACTTACATTATATTTACTATTTCCATTGTCTCTGAGTATGCAGTCCGTAATTGCACTGTTTGTGGCAACGATTTTTCATATACTGAACTAACATGAAATTCGGTGTAGTTTCAGAATTTTCAGCCTTATCGGCTCTTACGTTATTGCACCCCTCCTTCAAATTAAGTCCTTTCGGCATGGTCCCTGTCTCTCAAGGTCAAAAAACAATAGAACCTTATACTGCCAGTGCGAGTAGTGGGCCTCTCCAGCCCGCCAGCAAAAAATCAAAGCTGCTGACCTTCATTCTGCATGAGCATACATTCTTACTTTGCAACATCCCGTGTAAAGCCATCTGTGAGAACTTGAATTTTCGACTCCATCTTTGTACTAGGCCTCACTGTGCTAATGCGAACTGGCTTCTCTCCCATCTGCAACGCCTCGCTTGGCGCGTTCCAAGGCCCCCAAGTTTGTCCTCGTTGTCCGCAAGCTTTGCAGCCCTAGAGAACCATAACTATGGAGACATTGGGACTCATTACACGGATGGCGGTGGACCAAGGTGCTATTAGCACCTTGGTCCATGCTGGTAAAATACCGGCACCGCCTTGGTGGAAAGGGGAATTGCCGCCCTATTCCAAGGTTGGCGGGGCGGTCATTTCCCTTTCCCCCATTGCCCTTCCCCATTCCCATTTTTGCCCCATAGGGCTCTATGGGAATGGGAAAGGCGCTAATTACGGTGCCGCAAATTGCGGTACCGTAATTAGCTCCCTGGTCCCTTTGCGGGTTGGTTTTTAACGCCTGCAAAAAGCAGGCGTTAAATTCTCCAACCCGCAAAGGGACCTCGTAGTAAGGCGGTATGGGTTTAGCGGTACCAGTAAAATACCGGTACCGGTAAACCCTTACCGCCTACCGTGTAATGAGGCCCATTGACTTTTTGGGGGAAGGTGAGGTAAAGTATAAAGTACTCGAGGAGTTGAAAGTGAGATTTATTGTTTGTTTGTTTTATTATTTGTAATGTGCAAGCCTCCCCCCAGGTAACAGTGTGCAGCATTTACATGAGATTGCGAAGCTTAGTTACAACAACAAAAATATATTCATACACATATTGACATGGTCAGCGATATGAGGTGAATAGACAGAGAAGTCAAAGATGACACCCAGGTTGTTCGCCACCCAGGATGGTGAAGGGAGGGGTTAGGGTTAGCATACTTTTTATGTACACTGTACAATAACATTTCTTTCAAAAAGACAATCAGATCATAATGATTTCAACCGGGATTTGTACTTCTCAACAAGCTCTTCTTTGGGTGGACATGGCACAGTGTCAATGTTTGGTGGCAATGTATCTGTGCTCTGCACAGAATCGCTCAAAATTCCATGTGTGCGCTTCTCTAGTACATTAACAATAAGGCCTTTAACAAAGTTGAACTCCATTTCCTCATATACTGGTTTGACCACCCATTTCTTACTTCTTTTTGCAAAGGCCGTAGTGTAGCGAAGCATCCCTACATTTCCCGTAGTCCTAGATTGTTCACGGCACACATTCTCGTTATGGGCTAAGACCGCTAGTAGAGTCCTATGTTTCATGCCCTGTATGCCGAAATGCAATCGCTTTGGCCTGTACTTTAGGCACATATTGTGGAACACCTCCAAACCTCCTGTGTGACAGAATTCTGTCAGTCCCCTCAAATCTCTTGATAGAGTTTTATCAAAAACAATCTTCTCAATGGCTTTGTGTGTAGGTGAAGATGGAATCAACCACTTCTTCTTCCGTGCCTCCTATGGGGACAAAGGGCCATGTTCACATTGGTGGAAATGTTGGTTTTCTGTCCAGCGTTGAACGTTGGTACAGTGGTGCATCAGTGACCGCCATTTTTCAAGTAGGATTTCCACTGACCCCTCACAAGTTTTGGAGCTCCACCATAGATGGTTGCTGATAGACTGTGACCACTGTGAAATACTTTCCAAACTTTTTTTCCCTGCAGCCGAGATTTTCTTATTGATTGATTTAGCAAGGTGCCATACGTCAAATTGATGTTTAATATGTGGGAACTGCTCTCTCATTGTCTTGGCTATTGAAACGTGTCTGTCCGTAGCTATGAGTTCGATGTGCATTCCCCTCGATTGTAGACATTCCAATGATTTTATAAATCCTAGTTTCTCCATGGCCACTGAGGATTTACATTGGGACATCTACACCACCACCGAACTAACAATTTTCTTACTATCCATGTTGTGAAAGTGGTAGGTGCAGTACTTGGCAGAAAATCCAGGGCTGAATCGTTTGCCTTCGAATGTACTTTCTAGAGACAATTGTTCAATTTTCCAAGCATCACTAATGGCCGGAAATAGATAATCATGTTGGAATTTGTAGTACTGCGTTTTAGAAATGAAATGGAGACCCACAAACTGAAAGAAAGACTCGGACCCACTAAAAAATGAGGCAGCTGCACACAGTAGATTGCCTGCTGGCAGTTTCCCCAGCATCGGCTGTGCAGACCATGAGAACGTATGATGTAATGTACAGGCAGCATGTATTTTGACGTTACTGCCTTGTGTTTGACGAGTCACATGAATCAATGTCTTCCCACATACTTCCCCTCTGCCCACATTTAAGCATACTTATAAATATCCATCAAACAACTGTCGTATACTATGTATTTGCTCTCTTGCATTTGACTGTCATCCTGCATCACAGTTGTTTCGGACTGTATCGTTGTATACATATCACCAGAATTGAAACTAATATCGCTGATATCATGTTCTGATGCATCGGTGAATAGTGCTGCCGGTTCATTCTCTGTCATTTCAACATCTGTTACTTGAACATTGATGGGAAAACACAACAATGTCGATAGCTTTTTGGGTTGCATTTTTTTTGCTGGTGTAGATTGTGTGAATTGATCTGCGACTACTTCAGAGCTATCGTGAATACCTCCAGTATCATCTTCTTGTGGTGGTGCAGTCGCACTGTAGCAGTGGTCCAATAAAACTTTGCTGGATTCTCCGGACACATTCAATTCATGTTCTGGCCATTGGACAATCGCATCTCGAGTCTGAACACGCCACGCCTGAATTATATTTCCTCCATAGTGTAAATGGTCTGGCAAGCAAAATCTCTCATTTGCTTCACTGTCTGTGTATGTATAGTTCGTACACCCACGGGTAACTAGAGGACAGATTGGAAAAGGGATGTTCAGTTTAAACACAAGATAAAGTATAGTACAATTGACAGAAAAAAACATAATATAGTCCCCAGCACAAAACAATGTATAAAAATATGAACTGTTTGTAACTAACCTTATTTTGTTTTCTTTTCTTTGCAACTTTCTTGACTCAAACTTCAATATCTGCATGCTGTTGCTCCGATTGGTTTCCACATGTCTTCCCTTCCTCTTGCGCTGCAACGACTATATTTTCTGGATCCACATAGACAGCACGGAATGACGCTTCATCGACTCCCTGAAACATAGTAATTTCATTACTATGTATCACAATATTGAAAACATAAAACACACGTGAGGACGACCACACAGGTACATCTCAATCGCTAAACACAAATTAAACATTGTGTAGAACAATCAAACGACAAGTATTCGAGCTCTGATGATCTAGTTCGATGGAACTGTCAGTTTCCATACCTCTGGCTCTGCAAAGACTGCCATGAATGATTTTATTGGAGAGGACGCCTCAGCAACTCCCTGAAACACAGCACTAGCATTAGTATGGTTTTCAATTTGTAAACATAACACACACTTGGGGTTGACGGCACAGGTACATATAAAGAGATAACCACAAATGATGCATTGTCTAAAAGAATCAATGGATATCTAAATATGATCCGATTTAATTTACTTATTTCTCCGATTTATTTACATCTGCAACATCTAAATTGGATGTTGTGATTGTAGAGGAAGCTCCGTCTTCTCCCTGAAACACAGTACTTGCGTTAATAAAGAAGAAAGTACAGCAAATGGAATAACATTATATGATCATGCTCGATGGAACTGTCAGTATCCATACCTCGTGCTGCTATGGATGTTGTAAATGTAGTGCGCACTTCCGAAAGCTGTTGCACCGATTCGTATACGCATGGTCCCGCTTCCACTTCCCCTGGAATTACTTGAATGTCAGGCTCCGCATCAAGTGCAGGGGTTGACGCTCCATCTACCGCCTGAAACATAGTACTTGCATTAGCAGGATTACAATATTGAAAACATAACACATAGTTGGGGTCGACCGCACAGGTACATATCAATGGCTAACCACGAATGAAACATTGTGTAGAACAATCAAACGGCAAGTATTCCAGCTCTGATGATCTAGTTTGATGGAGCTGTCAGTATCCATACCTCGTGCTGCTGAAGAATATCTATGGATGTTGTCAATGTGGTGGATGCTTCAGCATCTCCCTGAAAGACAGTACTTGCATTAGTATGGATAACACTAATTATAACTGAAAACAAACACTAGGGGACGACAACTAAGGTGTATATCAATTGGAAAGCACTAACCAAACATTCAGTAAAATAATTACACGATACATACAAACTATTACTTGACATGCATAAAACAAGTCTGTAGCATAATAGCTAAGTAAGATTACCTAATACGCGCTGGAAGTGGTTGATAACTGCGAGCACGTCACTGATGTAGAATGTTCTTGCTTCAGATTCAGTGGATAGTCAAGCAGTTGTAAAAGTAAATTATTGTTTGATAATGAAATGTCAATATAAAAAATTGCCACGTAAGGCGACAGAATACTTGAGAATAATGCTATTGAAAGTCTGCAATATAGCACAGTTCCCTGTGCTCATAAATAGATTTCTTTTGAGGGTTTTAAAATCGAAAAATAATTTATTAATAAATGTCATTATTCAAAAAGCTATACACGCTTATAAATATCGAAAGTATTACAAGGGACACAACACCTAAAATATCAATTAATCCATTTGGCTACCTACACACTACCGCAAGGCCTAAAGCTAAATCCGGAAACTTGACTCACCAGTGGCGGAATGTGGACGAATAGAGTGGGAATAGCATTTGCAAGCAATTTTCGTGTCGTTCGCCGTTTATTCTTCTTTGTTACTCAAGATGTGGCGTACATGTTTGAGGAAAAGTGCCGGCTGCAGATGCGGTATCGATCACCCCTCTTGTCCTCAAAGATTTGTTGGACTCTACTTTCAAGCTCTTTCGGTGGATATCCGCAATTTCTGACCCATTCTCTTAATCGATCAACAGTTTTAGGGAATCCATGCATTGTAGTACCTTCAGATTTAGCATGGGTCTTCGAAGGGCAGCCGCTAATCGAACAGGCAGGCATTGTTGAAAATTCTGAAAAGTAAATATCAAGATTATTATAAAACCTTGATGGATAAAAATGCCATAAAAAAATAAATGAACCATACAATGTTCAATGCAAGGTTTGTTTTGGTCGCCGAAACTATACTAATTCATCAAGTGCAGATTAGTATTTGCACTACTTTCACAAATTAAAAAATGATGGAACTAAACTCTGAACATGTGACTCGTCCCTTCGATGTACTGTCTTGCACGAGAAGGAAACATGCTTACATTATAGACAGGACCCGCGAAGGATGCAATTCGATGACAATTGACACAGATGAAAATAAATAGATCTATTGATAGCAAACTCAAGTCAATAGCAATGAGACCAATGAACATAGCACTATTGAGTACTCTACTCGCAAATAGACAGAAATTTAAAAATGACCGAAATATGACTGTGATACATGGCCTTACCTTGACCAACAAACAGTTAGATTCAGCAAGCCCAGTAGTTTGTGGCAGGAGAACAGGTAAATGGCCACAGCTAGCACACTGACGAGTTTGCTCGAAGCGGTCACAGAAGTTCACAGATAGCACGACGACGAGCAGATTAGCATCGATCTCAGTGGTTCTCAGGTAGCACGTTCAGGAGTTGACTTGCAAAGCACAAAGATGTTCTCATGAGACATATCAAGTGGTTTATAAAGTATTAGAAACAGGGGTGTGTTTGTGAATGAATGACGTGAATATGTTGTGGTATTACGTGGTTTGCTGGGGGGCGGCCAGCGTGAGGGGGGATCCTGGCCGGAGACACAGGGTCTGAGGAGGCCATGTGAGCAATGGCCCCTGGGCATGGGATACCTTTTGAAGTGTACATGCTGTTTGGCACCTTGGCCGTTTGCGCCCCTGACAGCCCCCCATGGTAGCGCACACCCACTGGCGCGAACCGCCTTTGATAGAGGGTGGTGGGAGGGATGGGCCTGGGGCGTGCAGACAAGGCACAGGAAGACTGCTGAATGGAGACACACTTATGTGGATTGCAGGGGGGCGGCCTGTTTCAGGGGAGGCCTGCCTGGAGACACAGGGTGTGAGGAGGCCATGTGAGCAATGGCCCCTGGGCGTGGGATACCTTTTGAAGTGTACATGCTGTTTGGCACCTTGGCCGTTTGCGCCCCTGACAGCCCCCCGCATCCACTGGCGTGAACCGCCTTTGATAGAAGGTGGTGGGATGGATGGGCCTGGGGCGTGCAGACAAGGCACAGGAAGACTCTTAAATGGAGACACACTTGATTCATTTAAAAAAATCGAAACAACCGTTGTTAAAATATATGTGGTGTTTTATTTTGTTTCTTATTTTGATGGCACAAAAATACAAAACTTTACACATTGTAAAGGTCAGGTTGCAGCACAGCGAGGGAAAATCCCCTGTACTGACCGCTGTCACTGGGGAAAGTTTGTCTTGTGGCACGAACGGCACAGGCGGGTATTACTCTTGGAACGCGGTATCCAATCCTCCCGTGAAGCCACCATGTAAAGGAACGATAGGCCACCAGCCTGTACCACCTGTGAAAAAGAATGATACAAACTGTTTTTAAATGACCAAGATAAGTTTATTAAACCTTTGTTGTCAATGACAATTCTTGTAACTAATGGCATTCTGCTCAGACAAATGCTATCTAGACACTGCACACTATTGAACGACTTTCATGCGTTACAATGATATGTAGATGTAATTTTGAATATAGGAGATGACTATGAAATAGTAGTGGCATCACAACCAGAGTATACTTACTCGTTACTCAGATTACGAGGACGAACAGTTGCGCGAGGTTTGTGCATAAGCACCATCATTATCCTCATCACGGACCGTGTGAGGCAGGCTGCCCTGAAGTCTGGCAGCTTGGTGATGCATTGCGGCCGTGGCTCGACTTCCGAAATGTAGGCCACACATCCAGAGTTTTCACAGCAGCAGCAGTTCTCGTCCTCGGTTGGCATTACCTCGCACCGATTGCATTTGCACCAGGTGGAAACACCGTCCATGCGATTAGGTCCAGTGTCTTCATCCGTTGATTCGTCCTGCCAACTGCTGTCCGAAGCCCCATCGTTTTCGCATGTTTCCCTTTCCAGTAGTTCCTCCTCGGTATACTCGGGCTTGTACATGTAGGGCATTATTGTAGCCATTGTGTGGTAAACAAACTAAAATAATTTATAGCAATGGTACTGGTATCTGTTCACACGGGCTACAAGCGGCGAATGTAGCTGACCAGAGCACAGAAACGAGTCACAGAATACTCAAAGTAACACAGAGAGAGGAATGGAATCGAAAATCTGCTGCTGTGTGTTGTCAAACGGTCTGTTTATACTTATTGAGTAAAGAGGCGTCCTGCCATTTCCATGGCGACACGTCATTAGCTGAAGCGCAGCGAATGTTGACATGAGACGTGCTTTTGCGTTGTGAAATGGGCGGTACGCGTCTGCTGATGACAGGCTGAGGGGCGGGGGATATGATTTAGTGCTGCAAAAGCAGGTCACACAGGGCGATGCGGCAAGTGATGAGATTATCCCAAAATGGCAGCGCCTCACTGCCTATTTTCGCGTGTGTTTAATGGACGAAAACTCGGGTAAGGTCCATAGGAAATTTTTCTAATATCGACCGATTTAGGCTTAAAAACACATGGCCAACCCGTAGGGACAATAAAAATTTCTGACCGAACCATTCCTTTAATTCTCTGGCTACTGACTCGCTATTTATACTTGAACTACACAGCTTTACACGATAAGAGTAAATAGCTCTCACAGTAGCAAGACTGTAGTAGAGGCAATTTAGTATTTATGTAGGCCCATCTAAAATGCAATGGGTTGGGAGAATACTTGTGGGCAGCAGCACAAACCTGGCCAATTTTAAGACTACGAATTTTGGTTGGCTGGGGACTCTCATTCACAAGGGTCTCTTGAAAGCCACTGCGGTCTGGCTTGAACTTCTCCTAGAAAGACTTTAAAAACTGCCAGGTCAGGTGCATGTTTCACTGTCACCTGTAAAGGTTTAGAAGGGGGGGTAGCTGGGATGAGGCCTAGTGGCCCAAGCCGTCAACGGACTTGTGACTTTGGCCTGCAATAAGAGACCAAACTCTCGAGGACACAAACACTGTCAGGAAACCTGTGAGCAGGGCAGGCTGAGAAAAAAAAACATCATCACTTACTTAGTGATGATCCTTTTACATGCAAAGCGAGTGTACAATGGATTTGCCAAGGTCAGCCATAGATGTTTGATCTCTTGAGACCTCCTAATGTTTGTAGATTTCACAACCCAGAAGTGTATAGCCTTGCTGTCACATCTCCAAAAAGACAATGTAAGTGCTTTGGGTAGCAGGCACACAAGTTATTGGTGGGCATGGGTTTAAAAAAAAAAGAAAATTCTGATTTGTGAAAATAAACCATGCACTGACATACAAGTGTTTACAATTCAGAATCATGGTAATAAGATTAAGTGTTTGTCAAACTAAGCACAGGTAAAGTCAACTGGAGAAATGTCACCTCTACAGCTGCAAATCCACGTATCTACGCTATTAAACACTTTTTAAAAAAGTCCAATAAAATGGAATTCTGCTGGTTTTTAATACCAATGAAATTGTCCTCAGTATGGTGGATTCAGACCACATGTTGTCCTTGCAATGAGGTAGGCGGGGCTACATTTTTGGAGTGTGTGCAAGGGATATGTGACACTCAAGCCCACTGCGAAAAGTTGGCATCTATGAGTGGATAGGTCTGCACGCACACGGGAAAGGTTTCCACAATGCAACTGAACCGAATCTGTTCACCTGCATGAGGTATGCGCTGACCTCAAACTGTTCATACCAGGTGCAGGTGCGGCATAATTGCTCTCCACAGCTCGAGTTTGGGAAAAACCCGCCCTCCCGCTGCTCAAGGCGCGGTCTGTCAGAAACAGAAGGGGCCAGAAACAAGAAACGTCCTAGACAGGTTTCACCCTGCGGCCGAATTAGGTGCCGAATGGCGACGTTTGCCTTTGCCTGCAGCGCCCATTGCGATTGGCTGCCGCTCCCGGACGACGTAGGGTGACGGCAGCACGCTCCGGGGAGGAGGCACGGATGTGAGGTGGCGGCCTGAGAGACAGAGTGCAGCGGGGCCGGCGCCGCTCCGTCAGCGCAGATCGCGATATGGAACCGTGAGTTTTTATAAGTACCTATGTGGCGCAATACTGGGAAAGCCTGTTGCCTGTAAGGTGGCTCTGGTTAGCTGAGCAGGGTACATGGGCCAAAATCGCCCAGTTCCCCGGAAAGTTGGATCAACAGTGATAACTGACTGTGCCTTTGCCGTGCCCAAAGCCCTCACCTGCAATCAATTCAAGTGTAGTGAACGAATTGAGTTCTCGGTCTGGCATGTCCTACAAATTTGTCGAGTTGCTCATCAAATCTTAGTCTCGTTAGATAGGAGCACGAAGCGTCCCTGAAATCAAAGAACACCTCCTGGACTTGAAAATGATCTCGTGCCCGAAGTTATTCCTGCAATTAACAGCATGCAGTGGATAATGTAGACATCTGCAGTTTTTTCAAGCTACAGCTATATACGTTTGTTAAGTGATACAAGTAGCGTGCCATTAAATCGGTTACTAGCATTACCGCCTTACTCCAGAGATCTTAATTTAAGCGACTTTTAATACTATCTTGCGAGAGGTAATGGCTACACGCGCACAGTCTCTGGCAAGTCTTATTTATTCTCGGCCCATGCATGAAACTGTCATTATTTAGTATTGTGTCTAGAGTTTTTTTTTTTTTTTTTTTTTTTTTTTACTGGGGTTAATACCACGCACCATTGTTCACTTTTAACATGCACAACGTGTTGTAATGAAAGTCGATGAGTAAATAACACTGAGCGTTTTCTTTCACGTTCTGCCCCCACTGGGTAGTCCCTAATTTTGGCATGTATGATGATGTGTTATTTATCTAGCGCTTTAGCCAAGGTGCTTTACATAGAACCTATGTATATACAATATCGCAGAACTAAACTTGGTACTCATTTATCGACCTCGGAAGAGAGTTGGCCTTGTCAGCATTCCAACCTGCGACTTACAGATTACACACAGATCGCAGCAGTGATGGCTCAACCAGCTGAACTATCTTACAGAATGACAGTGTAATGTGTATGGGATATCATGCTAGGAGTTTTCGTGTTCATCTTGCTATCTCGGCTATTGTCAGTCTGCCTCACATCTCACATCTCTAGAAATATCTGCTCAGCATCTTCATTGTCTTGGCAACAGGACACGTCCCGCTCGGAACCCTTATTGTTCGAGCTTTGGGCAGCAGAGCTGCTCTCCAAGGGCCTGACACGTGCTCTGTTTAAACAGCGCTTTACAGTGAGAAGCATTAGGCAATGATTGGAGGGACGGGATACTATTAGCCAGGACTTTTGTCCCTTAAGAAATGTGAATGGGGGTGATCAGAAAGAGAGAAGGGTGCATAATGCTTTATGCAGTTTTTGAAATGGAAAAAGTGTAAAAGGGAGGGAGTGGAGAGGGGCGTCCCACAAGGGCCTGGGTGGGAATAGATGGCAGTTGAACGCCACTCGAAGGAAATGTTTAAACATGGTGCAATTTCTTTCAGCTGCTTCTTTCCAAATTCCACACTGTACGTCAATTCCACTTGAAATCCTTTCCATGGCAGTGTTGCATTTAAAATACTGTTGGTAATGCAGTGATTTTTAGTGCTTTAAGGGATCTATACCCACACTCTACAGTAGAATGCTAACAGGATAGCTCAGCAGGTTGAGACTATTGCGAAGATGTTATATATTAAAAACCGGTTGTTAATCGTATGACTTTTTGCAATGCTTTAATAAACCAGTGCTATAAAATGCGTTTTGCCAGGGGATGGGTTGGATGGTCGCTTGCTTGTATTCAGGTGGAGGAGGGGATATTTCAAAAGTTGGCAACCATAAACCCACAGTTTAATTTCCTAATAAGTGCTGTCAGCACAAGCAAATGTGTGCTTAATCAGTTTGACAGGGATATAACATCTTTTATAAATATAACCTGTGATAAAACACAAAGGAAGGGGCACACAAATTACAGGGTATTTGTGTGGCAGTCCGACAAAAAAAAAACACAGTTCAAAGAAAACTAGTGATTGTATGAAATAATGACTTGCTTTAAAACCCAAGGGGATTTGTTAGGCTCACGTTAATCTGCATGATGCTATTGTAATTGTGCATGCAGGATGGGGACAATAAAACTAAAGCCATACTCTTATATTTCTATGATGTAAAGTTAGTTTTATATGAAACGCTAGTTTATTATGTAATGTGGTTTGCTTCCAAGACATTGCTATAAATAAAGTATTATTTAAGCACATGAAATGCAAAGCAACACCTTTAATAAATATCTATATCAGCTAGACCTGTGAATATGTGTTCAGTTGCTTAAATTGCCCACGTCCTGGATTCACCATTTACATAAAGTGTGTGATCCTGGGCAAATCATTTAATCACACCATGTCTTATCTGCAGCTCTGTTAGTGATTCACTTCATAGCTTATGTTAATATATCATGCAATTTTTTTTTTTTTTAAGCCTAATGACTATAGAGTTGCTCCATATATAATAGTGCAATTTAGGTATTGTGCACCAGTTATTTGCCACTTGGCTTACTTATGGCAATTTATTCTAGCCACCATGGTTCCTCAAGTGTCAACGACTGATGATTCTCTTTGCAATGTCCTTTTCTGTGAAGTCACTTGGTGCAATCCATATGCAAATTAGGAGGTTTGCATGTATTTTCCCACAGAGCCTGCCCAGGCTGTAATAGATGAGTTTCCTGCGTCTGTAATGGTCCTGCAGTTTTTTGTTTGTGTAGTTTTTTGTTTGTGTATGTGTTAAAATGCCATCTGCCACTAATGTTACCAAAAAAGTAGGTTTGGGGGAATGCGAATGATGCTGTATGGAATTGCGCGCACTGTCTGTGGGGTGCTTCTGATGCACTACCACATACAAAGTGTACTGCAAAACCATTTTGTAAAGTTGGTCACCCTAACCATGACAGTGCTGCCATTCGAGCAGGAGCAAATGGGTGTCCATGTCCCACCCCGCTCCGGGCCACTGCTGCCTGGTGCTCTGTGCTCTGCTTTCAGCTCCAGTCTTCGTGCACTCACTAGTCGGGACTTCTTAGTCTGACTTCATTAAGAAGTACGGGTGCGTTTGGGTGGGGAAGTGGCTTAACACCCTACTCTTGTAATGTGGGATAGTCCCCTGTTAACTGCTTAAATGACGATGATGTGAACATCTCCTACTTTGCTTTGCACGCTAGGGTAGCTGGTCCTACCTATGGCAGGAATTCCTACCCTGATAATGCGCCTCTATTAACTAAATCCCATTGCTAAGAAGTAAACCATTTCTCTTATATCTACCCCATGTACTACAAGGTGGCCTCATACAAAATATGTACATTTACCCTCGAACAAACTCTCTATGGTAAATACATTAGGCAATCTCTGTGTGGACCCCATGCACCTTTTTGTAGGGTTGCCATCCGACCAGTCTTTTACTGGTATGTTATGGCTGGCACACAACTTTGGGAAAAAACAGATAATCTAAATGATAAATATATAGCAAAATAGAGAATTGAATATACATAGTTAACAGGAAAGAAGGATTTTATGAACAATCTTATTAAATGATCATCATCTGGCCCGCAAGAAGAAAAGAATACCAGCAAATAGCTTATTCACTTCTTCCAGAAAAGTGGCAACTGTTGGCCCAGCTGCGATAGGCTTTCGACTAATATTAGGGAGACTATCTGTGGAGATGCCAGCGTTCGTTGCACTCCTTCACCTTCTTGTCTGCAATGTTGTCTTTCATAGAACATGTCCAAGATCGTCAAGGACATATTTTGTCTGAGTTGCTTCTACTACCGTGCGGCATTTGGAGTAGATGGAATGAGCAGGGCATACGACGGTGAATGCGAGCCCGTACCCACACGTTATTTAGTCACTTTTCCAGTGATTGCATCAAATTGTCACTCCCTGCTTTGAACAACAAGGAAATCTTTATCTCAGTGGTGCACAATATGCGAGCCAGATGCTGCCCTTCAGGACACCATTTATGGCCCTCCAGGTCATATCTTTTCCGGTCATATCAGGTGTGAAGCCTCTGTTGTCCAGTTTTTGTCTTTGCATCATGATACATGCACTAATCGAAGTGGTAATGCTATTATAAGAAAATATATTACACAGGTTTCAATTCTACCAGAGCAATAAATTAAAAAAGTACATCTCAAAACCATCTCGTGGGTCTTGATGGACGTGCATGCAAATATTCTGTAACCAGTTTGTACAGACATTGTTGCCTGGAAATCGGTACCATCCTTTTGTGACGCCTGCAGGGTCTATGGTACATCAAGCCAATCTAAAGTTCTGATGTTGGTGTCTGCAGTTGTTTGTTCCCAAATGAATGGACTTTATTTCTTATGTGTCGGTTCCGGAATAGCCTTCTGCTTTTGACCTTTCTGCTAAACCTTCACATTCTCGTATTCCTCACAGAAGTTTGGTGAAGGCTGCATAGTTCCATCTTTATTCTCTCACACTTTGGCCTTTTAGTTGGCTGTTTCGCAAATATTTAGGGAATTCTGTGTTAGCGGGTCTTCCTCAAGCCTCCCTCTCTCCCCTAAAGGTGTTTTTCCGTGCTGCCTGCTGGTTAGTTGTTTGGGTCTGGAAATTTGAGTGGATTTTCCTTATCTGCACCAGCTTCCTCTGGCTACCTGGTTTATGTTAAAAGTTGTGTGCTTGCCGACGCACAAGGCCATTCACTCTCCTACTTTCAGGTATTTGGCAGCTAAATTGGCGGTTCTTAGTTTGTTTGGAGACAAATCCCCCTTGTCGAGGATCCTAGGTTTTGGTGGGCCTCCAGATTTGTCACTGGAAAGGCTGTTTGTGTTGGAACACCCTCTTCTCCTGGTCTTCGCAGACCACTACTATTTTGAGATTTCAGAAACGGTTGAAATACGGATTTTTGAATATATATCTTTTAACGTGTTTTTTTTAACACTATATTTTCAATTGTTTATAAAATAGATTTGTCTTGTTTATGCTTTGATTCTTTGCTGTTTTTGTTTTTTATAATTCTTTATGCCGTGCATCACTAACACACCTGTACTATATTTGCCCTCAACAATGAATCTGCAATTTGCAAGTCTCTCGCGCCTACAATCCTGCTCCCTAGAAAGGTATGTTTTATGTGCGTTTTACGGATAAAGCAACATTTCTTGATGCCTTTCAATGGGGAGAATTCAGGAGTCAATGCTTCCTCTCGCTTTCTGACTTGCTGGCAGTGTATAACCGGCATATGAAGTTCTCCTGATACGCCGTTTACAAAGAACTTGCTTAGATTAAGAATTACATGAAATTATTTGCAGCACCGTGTAGATATTATTTTAAGAGATTGACTCTCGGGGTGTAATTTGCTGGCCACCCTGATAAAAACGCCAAGAACATTGGTGTCAGGGGGTGGGTGGGGACCAGCCTTTGTTGATAAATTCCCTACTCTATTCAAGCGTGTGGCTGGTCAAACGTCCGCTTTACTCTTGGACTCTTGGGGCGGGGGTGGGTTCGGGGTTGGGGTGGGTGTTTTAATGTGAGTCGTGTTCCGGTAGAGATTCCACAATCCCCATGCCGTGGGTTTAGCTTTTGCCCATTAATCGCGTCTCGTTTTCCTCCGCTGCGGTGACTATATCCCAAGTCGGGTGCTTGTGCTTTGCCTCGTTGGTGGCACTGCACGTGTTCTGCAGCGGAGGTGTCAGCCTTCGCTGACGTGTTCCATAGGAAAGAAAGCTCACACAATCACCTGTTTGAACAGTGTTTTTTCTGCGTTATTTCCACCTTTTTAATATACTTTACTTGTTTTCTTTCATCAGACGTCACTCTTACCAAGGTGTCTCCGTTTTCCGAATATGTCGCGCTTGGTGCTGTGGGGAGTAGGACTGTGCTTTTAACAGGAGGCATTAAACCTGGTTAGTGAAGGCAACTCCCACTTTTTGAGGCAAAGCACCGCATGCTTTTAATACTTGGCTCATAAAGGGCACGGCTCTCCTCTAAAGTTAATCGTGCCGCACCCCGGAGAACCCCGGCCACGCCTCGTGTTTTTAATGCCGCCTTGAGGAATATCTGGGTTCAGCGGTTATATAAAAATAGACTTCCTATTGTACATTAGACACTTTTGTTTCTCTGTGACACGTCATTACATATGAATAAAGCGCCAAGAGCGCCAAGAGCAACAATGGTGCCGAGCTTGGTCAAACTGACAGCTGCTAAACCCGTTTTCCTTGTCTATCAGAGAATCGAGACAAGATGTCATGATGTGGCAGCTCTCTGAATACGCGAGCAAAATGACGTTATGAAGTTATTGTTCAATGTTACTAAAACTGATCGCCTTCTAAAATCTAATGTGGTGTGGGGAATGAGGTGAGCACAGCAATTTCTTCTTTAAGTACATTTTATTGAATGGGTTCCAACAAATGCCCCTCTCCACTGCAAGGATATAACTTTCCCAGCTTCACCAAGGGCATCACTTTTATACAGAGCAAATTCTACTAAAGCAATAGAACCCGAGGAGGGGGCATTACCAGAGAGTTACAAGCCAGAGCAAATAACGTAGCTCGGGGGGCATTACCAAACTGGTAATGCCCCCTTCGAGGGTCCTATTGCTGTCAGTACCTTGGCACGTTGTACTGGGGTAGTAGTAGCATTTTTTTCTCAAGTTGGAAAACGGCGTGCAAATCGTTGCGCAACTCGAGAAAAAAAAATGGCTGCCATGGATCGAGGCAAAGGGGCAACATCTAGTCCCTTCTCCCTTTCCATGGCGTCTAGACGCAGATCAGGAATGGTCAGCGATGCACGTGGCCACAGCAGGTACATCTTTGTGGGGCTGGTAACCACCTGGCGAGTGCCCATCGGATCGACTAACAATCTGATTTGTCCCTCGCCGGGTACTAATATGTGATAATGCAACAGGCTGGGCAGGAGCCCCAGTCTGAAGATAAACCACTTACTTTAAAATAACGCATTATGTCAAATCTGTCAAGTAGCCAACCAGGGAAATTTAAATATAAAAAAGGATAAATACATAGGTGCAGACAATAGAACACATATCTCCTTTTTTCTAAAACTTTTTTTTGTTGTTGTAATTCTTTACACACCCGGGAAGAAGTACTCCTCTCCTAATTGCCACACTGGCGTTATCCTCCAAAACTACAGCCCTACTCAACTCTCATCATTGTTATGGGACCTTTAAATCTGCTGTCTCTTTTGGATACAAATCCAGGTTTCTGGATCCAAACCTAGTCCTCTTCTGACACACTAATAAGCCTAATCTTTTTCTGGACATCATACCCCCTCTTCATTGACTACCTCTTGCAATCCACCTTATCCATCAAAGCACACAGATCCCACTCAACAAATGTTGACCGTCCCAACCAAACGAGACCTATATAGTCAAGGGTTACCTCAACGGCACTAGCCTCGTCGTTGAATATAGAGCTGCCTCTATGTGTAAACCCTATTGTCAACCTCCTCTTCCCAGACCTTGCCTTCTATGACCACCATGCTCACACCCTGCATGATCGTACTGTTGAATCTTTCGGCCATTCTGTTGGTCGCGGGATGGAAGGGAGATGACCTGTGATGGGTGACACCTGTACCTGCCAGAAATTGCTTCATCACACGGGAGGTAAATTGTACACCATTTATCTGAAAGAATCTTGCTGGGAAAACCCTCCCTCTGGAATACACGATCCAGAAATTACACAACTACGCTAGTCGGCCTCATGAACAACACAAGTCTCAACACACTTGGAGTACCTGTCCAAAAGAACAAAGATATATTTCGTCACTCTCTGGGCTCTTTTATTGGTTCCAAAATGTCAATGGCCACAAATTCCAGAGCATCTTGGGAAATTCCAAAAGCTTCAAAGGCTGGACACAACACTGAGTTTTTTTTTTTATCAGTCACCAACAGTCCTTCACAAACTTTCCACCTGTCTTTGTCCACCAATAGTCAGCCCCCAGTCACCCTTTGGTTTTTGACACTCCAAGATGACATTTGTGGCCAATTTCCATAAGCTTGTCCCTGATGCCTAACAACATGACCAGACCTTAGAAGACCACCCTCCTCTTCACTGAGTTCATCCCTAACTCTGTAAAAAGCGCAAAGACCATCCTCACTTTTGCAACCTGACCAGTCATTAAGGACAAAATCTTTCACCTTGCTCAATTGATCATCCCTTCCCTCAGCTTCCTTCCACTCATTTTCTGAAATGAAGGTCCCGTAGATATCCCCATCTGTCTTCTTCAACACCTGTTTCACCATCAATACAACAACTCTTATTTCTGGACAGAAAATCTGCAATCACATTATCCTTGCTGCTTATATATTCTACAATAAATTGATGTCCCTGTAATGCTGTGACCAATCTGGTGATCATCTTTGGTGTGCTGGGTATAAGTCTTAGAAGGGCACAGTGGTGGCACGAGTTATTGTTGCTTAGCTTTCCATGGCGAATTTCTGTGGTTTTTCAAGTTTTACTTGAAACCATAACGTCCCTTTTTTAACAATGTGTTTTTACCAGTACACCATAATTTGCTACAACTTCCTAATATCATACTTGCCCCTAATATAGCCGCCTTTTCAGCCGATATAGAAAGTGTTAACTTAAAACTGTGGCATTCCCCACCTCCTAACATTTTTAACACTTCTATAAACCTTTAGCAAATTTTTCCACTGTTTTCATGTTCGCTGACTTTGCCACACACTTTCTGATAAGTGTCACGTGACCTTGCTTGCGCATGGCATGATGATGTGCATCACTTCACCAACGGGTCTGTGCTTCGCGAACAGTACGAAACTGCATTTTCAGCTGATGTGGGAAGTTTTAAACTGAAAATGTACCCTTACGCAGCTCCTACACCGATTCTTACTGATTATCCATTTGCAATCCAGAACATAGCACATGCTTGGAAGAATATTAGCACAACTGCTATTTATCTTCAAAAATGGCATCAGCTATTGCCATCCCTCCTCCCCAGGAACCACCACCAGCTGGCGGGTCTGGACAATGGAACAAGCACAATAATTCAAAAAACAATTGAGAGGTTCCGGAAGTTGAGATAGAGGAAATGCCTAACTCTAGCACCCAGAGAGAATCCTGGTTGTGGCAGTTCTTTACCAACTTTGTGGATGTACCTAAGGCTACTCAGTCGTGGACAACTTGGGCAGTACTCCTATGGGACTACCTCCATGCGCCGTTGCACCAAATTCAACCACTGGGATGCTCTGAGAAAGGCTGTCCTTTCCCGGAAATAGTAGGCTGTCTTCCTCGTCCAATACTATCACCTTACAGGCTCCTCCTGTGGGGGCGCAATACCCCCCCCCCCCCCCCCCAGCTACCTTTCAAACCATAAAAGAGGCTGTTGATCCATATCTTTCAAAGACAACTGTACTCTGTATATGCTGCAGCCCTCCACTCTGGAGGGGGGAGCAGTTCCTAAGTGGTTTTGAGGCTGCAATCAAAGAGCATGAGAAACACTGCCCACTACCTCTTCCCCCGCCCCTCCATTTCTTTGCTTGTTGCCCCTTCCCTTATTTCCATCCCCACCTTACTTCCTGGCCTCTTCTGTAAAAAAAAAAAAAAAAAAAAAAAAAGAAAATGCATTTTTTAAAAAAAGTTTCCTCAATAGACTCCTAAATGTTTCTCTAAAGTAGTTGGACTCAATAAGATGCCCCAACATCCCCATTAGCATTTTCTACTATGCTAATGGACAATTGTATACTAGAGAAAAAGAAAAAAGCGCAAGTCTCAAATACTTTTCTCTAGCATACAATAAGGACCATAATCCATGTCCCTTCATGACTATCCTCGGTCTCCTCTGTAGGCCATGCTTTATAAAAAAAAAACAGATTGCACATACCCACCATTGTAAAAAAACAGCCATTCTACCTTTTTTACTGTTATGCTTGTAGCACTCCTTCATTCCCTGCTTTGAAACAGTCACACATATCTACGAATCAGTTTAACAAACTCTACATATAACCCTTTTCAACGTATTAAACTTCCACACACCAACTGTCGCTTAAAAATGTTCACACATCTTTTTCATATGCATTGTGCAATAAAGTAAGTGCATGTAGGGAAGTGGTCATAGAAGTGCCAAGACATGCCAGAGTGTCTTACCACAGACTACCTGCTGGGGCAAACGAGTCCCAAGGGTGTGGTACACAGCCGCCAGGCGGTACACCTGGAAGGACCGTGCTGAACGGTGTAGATGTGTACTGGTGACGACTAGCTATAGGACCTCGATCCTGTGAGGTTTATGGCGCACCAGGCCATCGGTCTCGGTGGCAGTGGTATCAGTTAGCAGGGAATGCATTAAGTAAAACGGGAACACAAAAGCTTGTCTTCAGAAGTTTTCAGAACTTGAACAAGTCCAGTTCAAGTATAAACAGAGCAGGAAGACTGTTCCAAAGAGAGGCACCGGCCGAAAACAGACATGCCTCCCGCTCTCTGTTTCAAAAGCATTTGGCAAGCAGAGTATTGGAGTTACAGCAGCGGAGGACTGTAGCAGGGCAGCAATTGACATATTGTAGTCCTTGCAATTAGCACGAGCCAGTGCACACATCTAAGGGCTGCAGGAATACTATCCCTGGGCTTGAGGCCAAGGATAAGTCTTGCAACCCTAGTCTATATTAGACCAAAGGGTGGGAATAGACAACAAAGGGGGAGGTTAAGGAAGAGTCTGTTGTAGTAGTTCAGCCTACACAGGAGCAGGGCTCTATAGACGTTCAGCTTCTGGGGGAATGCAAGGAATGGTACAATGCCTGTGTAGAGGAGCAGATGTATAAATGCACAGGAGATCCTACCCGTCTGCCCCCCTACCTCCCCTATATTGGAGACATGAGACCGTAACCTATCTAACACCAGCTTTTGTATTGTATTTATTTATATAGCACCTATACACATGAAAGTGTTTCAAAGCGCTCTGAGTGTGGGAACAAGGGGGGGGGGAAGTCGCTCAGAGCCCTTGAAAATCTGAGACGATAATAGTCTGCCTAGGCAGAACACGTGCTTAAAATACATTTTAACAGTTGAGACACAGCAAATGGGCCTGACGGCGATTCTGCAGTTTTACCAGTGCAATTAAGGACAGAAGACCAAGGATAACAGACTCATCAGGCACGTTGAATTTGGGTCGTGCAAGTGCATAGAAGGTTACTGGGAGGGGAGAGGTCCAACTGCACCCAGGCGGAGACTGGGGTAAGTGCATAGAGAGCCACTCTCTTGGGTTATTTAAGTGCAGTGAAGGTGGGTGGGAGTATGGCCCTGAGACAAGTGCGAGAGGGGACTGGTTGGGGTGCCCGGGACCGGTGAGAGACTGAGGTACACCAGGCGGCCAGTCGGCAAGCTTTAAGTAAGAGGAGGGAGAGATGGAGAGAGCAGCGGGCTAGGTTAGCAGGGTAGAGGGAGAACGAAGGAAGAGGAGAAGAGGATGGTCTTGAGTTTTCGGAACTTGTGGAGGTCAGGCTCAAGGCAGAGGGTAGCAGGGAGGCTATTCCAGAGGGATGCACCTGCTGAGGATAAGGATCTCCCTCCAAATCTCTGATTGGAGAGCCGGCTCACTCGCAGAAGCTTGTAGGTAGATGAGCGGAGGGCTCGTGAGGGACAGTATTTAGGTAGGTAGCATTGTAGGTAGGTCCCAGGCCCCAGACCAGTACCATTGGTACATTGCTGCAGTATTGGTGCAAGTATTTGGAAGACGGTATCCGTTAAGGCAACCATATCGAATGTACCCTTGAGTTGATGTCAGCCTACAGGAGGAGATTTCTGAAGCCATAAGAGAGAGCTAAGAAAATGGACTGATGACATCATAAGAAATTGTGCGCAAAGTTCTATGTATGAGTCCTAGAGGAGAAATGACGAAGTAACGAATCAAGTGAACCATAAACGTGTAAAAGAACATTACATAGTAAAAAGTGCTGCAGAAATCAGAAGTATAATGAAAGTACATACGCTGAAACGCAAGATGGATCAAGTCATCGTATAGGCTAGCTACAAGTAATGAATAGATTGCAGACGGAGCCACCATTGTACGTAAACTGGACATTGGTATCAAGTAACGAGTAAGCCAAAGAACCATGAAGAGAAAATGGAAGTCTGAGTCGCAGTAGGCTAGCAGGTTGTTGGAGATACGTTGGGACGCTGTCTGGCCTGAAGTCAAAAACAGAGAAGTTGAGGTCAGCTATCTACGCTGAAGAGGAACATGTGTTGAGAAGATGAATCCTCTCACGTTAAGGTACAAGGAAGAACAAAGAAGATGCCAAGTCCTAATTCATTAAAACATTTGAAAGCTTGCAGAATGAACATAATCATGGTAGCTTGTCATGTGAGTCGAGGCTGAAAATAGGTCTTGAAGGAGTTGCAGACACGATAGCGAGTGCCCTCACTCCCATTGCGTTCCCAGGACAAGAATACTCTTGTCCTAGGAATCTAGGAGCCTGCCAGGATGTTGGTGCTATACAGAAATTCTTTAGAATAGACTCTGCAAGGCCAAGTACAAAGAGAATTTCGTGGCAGAAGGCATGGGTGATGAGAGTTGTTGGGCTAATTGGGTGGTAGTGAAGCTTCATGTCCTATATACTTGCACCTGGGTCTTTGATTATGTGCTGCTAATTGAACCGAATGTTCTAGACTTGGCACAAGTGTGCCACCCAATTGTATTAGTCCATATAACGAAAGACCTCATAGCTTGAGAAACCAATGAAACACTGTGTAACTGATTTTTCTTAAATGACACGTGTGAAGAGGTTGGCTACCTGATATTTGACAGCTAATAACAAACCTAGCTCCTATATGGTTGTATATCTAGATGTGACCATTAACCAATCCCAAACCTTGATGATTTTTTTGTCTTAAATGTTTGTTTACTATTGCCATGTAGCATGATGTCATTCTGACGCATAAGTATATAATTATATTTGATGTGTAAATCGCTGAGCGAATGAGCGTACCTCCATTGATGTTCGCTGTAAACTCCCTGTTTTAGATTTTTGCAACCAAAAAAAAAACAGCAACTTGCCACCTTGAGTTTTTCTGGGTATTTGGACTCAGAACTATTCCGTTGTAATCCCACCCAGTAAGTATGCTGAAAGAGCAGGAAGACCCATTACCCCAAAACAATACACTGAAAGAATTTGTCCAGAGGACAACATTTGGTAAATCCATATCAATAATAATTTAACTTTATACAAAAATTTCATGTATGAATCACTAGTAACAGCAGTTAGATTGCAGGTAAAATCACATTAAAACAATCTAGATAACATTACTCATTTCTACACCAAAAGATGCATTCATTCATTCAACACACATCCTCATACATACATGTACAGTAATCCTTTCACATATATTTTGTATGATATTCAAATGACAAGAGAAAAGTGCCAAATATTAAGCAGTTATTCAATACGTCATCATTTGGAGTGGATCTTAATGATGGTTATAATATACATGATGCACATCCCCGATTAATTTCCGTTTCTGACCGATTTCGACGTGTGGGATTATTTTGACCACGTCTTCTTCTGGGAATCCAAATAGTATACTGATTAGTCTGCCACTTACTCCATGGAGCTGTGGCTGTGGTGTATTTTCTGCAACCATGACCTTGACATTTTACATGAGGAAAGACAGGACGTATATTTTGGTATCAATGGCATGCAGCAGGCAGTGCTCCAGATAAGATTTTGAGGTGGGAGTATTTTACTCCCCATTTTTAAACTTTGAGAGTAAATGTGATTTTAAGAGAGTAAAAATGACTTTTCCCCTTTGCAAGAGAGTAAATTGTAGGTGACACCCTGCAGACGTCTGCAAAAAAATGCATTGAAATCATTACTATACGACAGCTTTCTGCATTATAGCCGGTCATATAGAACAGCGAGTAGAGGGCATGCTTTGACATCCTTACTTTGAGGGCCAAACTCAGCCTTTCATCCTTCCGAGGTCGATAAATGAGCACCACACTCTGTGGGTAATTAGCAGCACTCGGATGCCTGAGGGTTCATTGCGCTATATAAATGCAAATTATTATTATTGTGACAGGATACACCTTTCATTATTTCTCTATGGTCTGGCCATTTGATCGCTCCTGTATATGTGTACATGTTGATAACACAAAAACCTAGCAAATTACATAGTGAAGCAAACATGAATTGTACTGTGAAAGCGCTGTACAGAGAACATATTTATCACCATTATCACCAAACCGAAGTCGGTACTCCTTTATCGACCTCTAAAGGATGAAAGGCTGAGATGGCCTTGCTGTGATTCGAACCTGCAACCTACAGCTCACGCACAGATTGCAGCAACAAGTGCTCAACCAGCTGAGCTATCTTATTGGCTAACATCCTTCAGAGGTCGGTTAACTGAGCATCGTCTCAGGTATAAAAATCACAGAACCTAGATGTTGGACAAACCATGTATGAAGTGCTACATCAAGATAAATACCTATCTGGATTATCACGGGGACAGGTTTTGCTGAGTTTCTATTTCAATTACCAATGTAATTCATTTGTTTGTTTTTGAACAGAGCTTGCTGGAGAGTCTGGTTTTGGATGTTTTAATTGTAGTCTTGAATATTTGAGAGGCTAGAACACCTGTGATTGGTGTAATGACAATCACTCACCCTTGAGCAAAGACTCTGCTTCCATTGACCATTTATAAGCAATGTATCCCATTGACTGACTGCAAGGCTGAATGAATGTAAACTATACTCTGCATATTCATCATTTTACATACTATAGACTGTAAATTAAATTAGAAGTGTAAAACGTGTAAAAATGATCTGCCTCCGCATGATTATGCACACAGCACCAGAACTCTGAAAAATACAATTGTGCAATACTGGTTTGCGTTCACTGAAAAAAAAAATAGCATAATTTGTTACAAAATATGAATTCTCAATTGCAACTTAGTTTTCCATCGTATTACTTATACAATCTTAAAATGCTAGGAACAAATATGCCAAGTGCTTCTGTTTGCTCCGTGAGCATCAACACAGCAGAAGCTGAATGGAAATAAACCATTCATTTTATCACAGTGTGCAATTTTTATTTAAAGGCTTCAGAGAAATTCATTCTGTTTCAGAGGCTTTTATCCATGGCTTGCACGTACAACCATATAGATAAAAATCAAAATGAAGCATTCTGGTTTGTCTCAAGTAACCTGAACTTTGCACTGCCCTCTGCTCTAAACTTGTGTGTAAATGTACACAGGAAGATAATAAAGCTGTCGTATTGACAAGATTTCCATGCGTAAAAAGGCCTATTACGCACCTTATCTGCGGGCCTGGCAGCAGGTGTTGTCAGCGTAGGAGACGCTGTTAATGGGATATGGGTCTGCTTGCTATCAATGGTGATTTATATGCCAAATAAAATCAAGCATTGTCACAATTGCAGTTAAGCAAGTGCTCCATAACTGGGGAACATCTTGTGAATGTTCCAAACGCATGCAGTGTCCGTCCTGTAAGGAGGTCGAGCTCAAACGATGGGCTTTTTTTTTATTTTACAAGCTGCAAAATGTAAGGAGAAAAGGTACTTAAAGATAACCCCAAAGTTTATGGCCTGACAGAATGTTGCGAGTAGAGGGTCCAAACACAACGGCCAGAGGGTATGAGAAAAACGGGTCGCAGGTGTCATAAGAAAGATCTCGGTCTTCCTAGCATTGAGACCGATTGTTAGCCGCACACAATGCCTCGATGGCGGTGAGACAATTGGGGATTAAAAAAACAAGGCGAACCATTTAGGTCAGGAAAGTTTAAACAAAGCTGTGTGTCATTAACATAACAATGGAAATAAGAAAAGAAGAAAGATATCAGGTGAGCCAGAGGCACGAAACAGAATGGTTTTTAAAGTTATCTTCGAATGGATCTGGAAAAACCACAAGCCACAATTATAGGATAAAACCCATGGGTACTCTGCAGGTACACAGTGAGGTGGTGGAGTACCAACAGCCCAGTTCCAGCTGGGAAAGGCGGTTAGGGAGGAAAAGAGATCAGCCAGCCTGTGCCCGGTCAATGATGCTAAAGGTGTTATGTAACTGTTTAATGAGGATGCAATGGTTGACCGTATGAAAGGCAGAGGAGACCTTGAGGAGCACTATCCTCAATTGTACTACAATTATGAATACCATATACACTTATATCATTCCACATATTACAAATACTGTATTCCCCCTTACAGTACCATGATTACTATACACCTATTACTATACTATGTGCTCCCAGTGGCCAGATTCTTGGGGCATTGCCACGGCCATGCCCACAAGAATCTTATCACTGGCCACAACCACCACAATATAAACCATATAACAAGTACGTACAATACACTTTCAAATGACAAAGCTCACCCGGAACCCCCTGCAATTGAAATGTCTGCGGACACAAATCTTGTCTGCGAACTCGGCGGAATCTGCAAACACCTTTTTTCACCCAGAGAAACAACTCCATATCATCTTTATTCCACTCCTCTGCCCTTTCCACGCCCGCTTTAAGCCATCAAATAACTCCAAATGTGTTTTCCAAACTATTTGTTCACAGCGCTGTCAGTGTGCTACTGCGGTGCCCGTGGAGCGGGTGGCACCCGCACCCACTTTTCTCACCAGGAAAAATAGCTCCATATAATCTTCCACTCCACCACCCTTTCTAGACCCTCCATCGGGCACTAAATGACCCCAAATGTGTTTTCCAGACATTTGCCCCACCGCACTATCCGTGGGCACCAGCTGCTGTCCGCGGATCCAACATGTCGACCGTTCCAAAAAAAAAAAAATGTCGCACCTCACACTTTTCACCATCCAATCAGCGGGCTAGTCCTCCCTGGACATCACAACTCCCCCTAATTGGTGCAGGGGGATGCCTGTGGACAGGACCCAGATATTGGTACAATCTACTTTTGGCCTATTAAAAAAGAGAAAAAATAAAGAAAGACTGAACTCATTTACACCAAATTTACAAAAGCACGCTTTCGGGACCAAGCCGCCGCTCCTGCTGCAAATTTGGTGAAAAATCTATCCAGCGGTTTGGCCTCTAGGTGTGAGCAATTCTTTTTATTTTTTCCCATTACGTCTGCGGTTTTCCATAACTTTGGGACCCCCCCCCTCCTATATCTTTGCCCTCAGACTTCACAGAATCAGTCTGATGGTGCCCCCATGAGGGGACGAAGTTAAAAGCCACCCACAAAGTGCTCTTCCTATGGGTTGAGCAACATGACCATAACTGCAGTGCCGCTACCGGAATCTCTGTTTTGACTGTATGAAAGGGAACCAATATGATTTTCTATAATGTGCATGGAAGAACTTGTCTGCTTAGGTGAAAAATGCCCAGTGCAAAACCCTAATTTAAAGCTTCAAAAAGTACTGGTTTATGAATGAAGTGTGATTGTGAACTGAATATATAAAATGATGGACTTCCCCAGAAAATCTCACACATTTCAGATGAGAAAGGTCACAATTGTTAGTCTCTGTGAAAACTACGACCTGCAACCATAACCATTAGTGTACCCAATGAAACCTGAATGAAAGGTTATGGTTTCACTGGGTTTGGGAGTTCGCTTTTGGGAAAATGCATTGTCAGAGTAGCTATCAGATGATTGTACTGCTGTCTGCATGATGCAGCGCCTTGTCCCTTTAAAGGGAGCCCACACTTAGTCTGGCATGTTTTTTTCATTGGAAGTGGTTATTGGTTCTTCCAGTGTTCGCTTTCCTAGTCCCTTTGCTCATAGATGGGAAGAGTCCTCTGCTTATGATCGTATATATTTGGGAAGATTCAGTCACCTGCACCTAGTCCAGATCGCTCCTTCCAATCATAGCAGAAGATGCTTTTGTGTTCTGTTCTTTTTGAGCCCACTCGTGGATGATGAATCCTGCAACCCATCCCCTCTGTACATAGCCCTTGTAGGCTACATCATATTCTTGAGGACCAGCCACACTGGATGATGTTGAACAAAGCCCTGTTGTCTGGACGCTGTCTAGCATAGGATGACAAGTGCCCGAAAGCTTGCATTAAAGTCTTACTTGTCCATCACTGCCGTCTCCATTACTGTGGACAAGAAACTCGCCCCATTTGTCTTAGACCATTGCATCCTAAATGTTAAAAACTCTACATGTCACGATGATAAAACAAAGACATTTTATTATTTTCATTATATATGTATATATGTATATATATATATAACACTTGTGTATATTGAAACTACAACATCCATTTGGCCTTGTGGTTCAGTCGTCTCGCAGCCCTGCGTGCCAGGGGTCGCAACTGCACCAATTATTTTAATTCATTTTTTTAAAAAAAGACTGACATTCCATTTCGTCGCACCAAGACCTACTGGCACAGTAACATCCCTGCGCCAAAATGCGCACCAAAATGGGTTGTGCGTCCTAATTGGCGTGCCGAATCGCCCCACCGAACTGGTCACGCCAAAATGTCCTGCTTCGACATCTGCATGTAGATAATGTGGGCGATGAAACAGGTATGGTATTTTTTTGGGCAGTTATTAATGTCTTTTTATAAATGTATTTAGGTGTTTTGTCAGCAATAAAATCACATATAACCATTCTTTCCCAGGCACCCAATGTTGGTTTTGAAATAACCAAAGCACTAAATTCGTGCACCACCATATGCACTCGCCTTTACTTTGGGTTTGCAAAGAGATTCTTCCTTGACTCTTCTTCCATACGTTATAATCTAAATGGCATAATCTGAGCCAGAGACTATCAGCATATTCAGTTTCCCATTGGCAGGGGAATGTCCACGTGGGGTTTTATCCCTTTCTTATTTTTAACACCCACTTCACTGACGGACCAGGCAAACCGTACATCCAGGGCTTCATCTTTCTCTTCCCCACTCTCACCATTGAGACCAGTAGATATTTCCTTGATAAAACCCTTTGTAAAATTCCTAGAACACCTAGCAAAGTGGCCTTTCTTGTTGCATCTCAATCCCACAACAGTTAATGTTGGACATTCGACGGCATTGGGATAGTAGGAGAAGCTACCACATGTAAAACACTTCCTTGCTTTGGAAGACCTAGACATCCCTGGGCTGCCTTCCATGCTTTGGCAAGTTCTGTAGGTTTGTTGCCTTTATTCTTGGCAGCAAAAGGCTGAGTTTTCTTTGTAGACCGAGTGTTCCGGACGGAATTCACCACATTCACAGTGCTCGGAGTTGAGTATTACTATTTTTCAAATCCAGCTCTTTAACACATGCTGTTGTGTGTTCTGTTCTTATAGCTATGTCCAGCCCTACAAATAAGGGGTGTATTGGTGCCCTTTACTGCCGAAAAATAGGCAAATGCTCCTAAAAAGATGATTATGGAGTAAAAATACACCCATCAAAAATAGGAAACGGACACATAAGGTGCCTGCCCTCCTGCATTCACCTACACAGCACCATGGATAGATTTGGAATAGTGGTACATGTAGCACCACAGGATAATTACTGCCTGATCTGAAGAGGTAACAATGTACATTTTAATCTTTATGGAACACAGGGTGAAAATAAATATTTACAGTTTAAACATTTTTACTCGCTAAGAAAATACTCTAATTAGAAAGGGCACTTACATTTTTAATCCCTAAACTTCATTTTACTCCTTACTTTTTAAGAAATGGCGAGTAAACTACTCCTGATTCAAAATCTTATCTGGAATACTAGCTATGTCAAGGACTTCATCTAAAGGGGGGGTCCACCTCAGTCCCAATTTCTTCTGATTCACCTTGAGCACAAACTGGTCTCTTAACTTGATCAAAATTGCCACATGCATTATTCCTATGATCAGGCATTTATAACACGACTATACACAAGTGTTTCAAGGTGAAACGAGGCAAGGGAGGGGGAATAGAGGGAAGACTGAGACCACGATCTTACTAGGTCAGGTAACAATGAGATTGTGCATGGGAGGAGGGAAGGGGAAAAGTGCGAGAGGAAAGGTGAGGGGCAGTGCAGTACATAGGTTAAACGGTGAAATAAAAGGTGCGGACAGCTGGTAAGTGCAGACATCAGGTGTCAAGTGCTGGTAGGGGGCTGTAGGGATACAGAAACGGGCCCCCATTGCAAGGATTGCCAGGGGGGCAGTGCAGGTGTGCAACTGGAGTGGAGGGGACCTGTGCCCGAGATCGGAGGGTAGACAGGTGACCAGTGCAATTTCAGTTTCAGCCAGGAGTTCAGCAGGGGAGAGGAGGAGAGAAGGCAGAAGCAAAGAGGAAGCTCTTGAGGTGCTTCCGGAACCAGAGATGGTTCTCCTCAAGTTTCAGAGAGGCAGGGAGGCTGTTCCAGAGGGAGGCCCCAGCCAAAGAAAGAGATCTACCACCAACTTGTTGCTTGGTGAAGCAACTTACCCTGAGGGAGTTGGAGGCAGATGAGCGAGTTCAAAAAGGAAGATACTTGGGAAGAGAGACTTGAGGCCTCAGGCCACAGAAGGCCTTGTGGACAATGCAGAGGGGGTTTGCACTTAATCCTCACAGCCACTGGGAGCCAGTGCAGAGATTTCAGTCCTGGAAAGATACAATCCCTGAGCTTGAGGCCAAGGACCAATCTCCCAGTCTTGTTTTGGATGAGTTGCAGAGGGCGCTTAGTAGACGCAGGCAGATTTAGAAAGGGGCTGTTGCAGCAGTCCAGCCTAGAGAACACCAGATCTCTGGAGACAGTGAGCTTCTGGGGGAAGGAGAAGAAGGGAAGAATACCTCTGAGGAGGTGCAGCTGGTATTGTGACTTCTTAGAGAGGTCAGAGATGTGAGGGGAGTGTGGAGTTGACGATGACCATGAGGTTTTTAGCCTCTCTTCTGGGAGCAGGAAGAGCGCCGAAAGAGGCCTGTCGGAGAGTGACCGGAAAGGAGGGAGCAAGTGTGCCAATGAGGAGAATCTCTATCTTACTGGCATTAAGGCAGAGATCATTAGCGGCACACCACGCCTGCATAGTAGACAGACCGTCAGAGATGAGAGAAGAGGTGGCTGAAAGTAGCCTGTAAAAAAGCTGAATATCATCTGCATAGCACTGAAAATTGGGGCAGAGAGTGGCAATGCGGTGGGCAAGAAGGGCCAGGTATTGGTTGTACAGCCAGGGAGAGGGGTTAGACCCTTGGGGAACACCACAGGTAGAGATAGAGGAGAGGAAGGACCCAAGTTGAACCTGGGTGGGTCGATCGGAGAGGAAAGAAGTCTACTGAGCCAGGGCCTGATGGTGATGCCCGGGTTATCACGGAGACGGTTGAGCAGGATGGCATGGTTGACTGTGTCAAAGGCAGGAGAGAGATCAACTAAGACAAGGACACAGGGTGTTGGAATCGAGGTTGGAGAGCAGGTCTTCACAGAAGTTCAGGAGAGCAGTCTTGTGCTTCTGGCAGCTCTGAAGCCAGACCGATGGTCATGGAGACAACCAACAGATTCAGTGTGAAGATTATGCTGGGAGATGGCGTGCTTTTCCAGGAGTTTGCCCAGGAAAGGTGTGATGGAGATTGGGTGATAGTTAGCTGGGCAGGACGGGTCAGCAGAGGGTTTCTTAGGAGGAGGAGGCACAAGGGAGTGCTTCAGGCGGGAGTGAAGACTCGAGTGGCGAAGGAGTGGTTGCAGAAGTCAGCCAGAGCAGGAGCCAGGGTGTCAATGTGGTCCTTGGTGGTTTTGGAGGCTCAGGGTGAACCTGTTTTGACGAGATTTTCATAGCTCAAACTGGTCTAGAAACCTTGTCTTAGGAGAACAAGGGAAAGGCTGAGAAGGAGGGAGAAGAGGTGGCTGAAAACGTCCCCGAGGAGAGGGGGAGGAAGAGGACCGGATGTCCTGAGTTTTAGAGATGAAATGAGAAGCCAGGCCCGTGCAGAGGGCCTGGGAGCGGACATGAGAGGTAGACTGCAGCAGGATTGTCCAGCTCCTTGCAGATTTTAAAGAGTTCGGCCAAGTTGTTAGATGCCGCAGAGATGCAGCCTTGGATGTGGGCTCTCTTCTTGGTGTGGACAGAGAGCCGGTATTGTCTTTGGAGCAGGCGGTAGGCCAGTTTGTCAGAGGATGTACCGCAAGCACGCTATTTCCTCTAAGCCACCTTGCACTTGCGTTTAAGGGTGACCAGGTCTTAGTCGTACTAGGAGGTGCTCTTGGCTTTGGGCTCACCATATTTGCAAGTTCATGAAGAGCTGTAATAAACACTTCCACAGATTCACCCTCCACCAGGTCCCTGGTACTGAAATGGTACCGTTGCAATCTAACTCTTTTCTTGTAGTGTTTGTCCAGTTTTTTGATAATGGTGTCAAAAACATTTGGGGCTTCGGCAGACTCGTCATATCCAGGATCATGAACACTTAAATTTGGCAAGCTTTTAAGAATCCGCCTGCCCTCGAACCCCAGGCTGTGCTGAAGTTGGGGCCATGAACAGCCATAATGTAGTCCAAGAAATCTTCCTTCCATGCATCCCATTTATATAGTGCCTACTGCCATAGTTATTGCTTCGAAGTGCTGTGTGGTGGAAGGCCCTTTGGAAGATTACAGTCTGTGCAAGCATTGACCTAAAAGGAGCATCACATTGTATGCGATTCGTAAATAGAATGAAGTGACTATTCAGCTACTTGCAGACATGGCTAGTTTGAAACATAAACATCATGCAAAGCATGGTGTTCAGGTGGAGAAATGGCTGTCAGTGACTGACATATTTTCGTTACTAAGCTAACTATTAACCAGTCAGTATGTGTTAACTTTCTTTTTTATTAAAGACAGTCCTGCAATTAAATTCCTAAAAATGTAAGTTATAATACTACTGTTGTTTCCATGCTTTACAGTAAAATTTAGGTTAGTGTATCATCTCAGCGTCCACTGTATTTCATTTCTTATGGGAAAGGTGCATCATATAACACTTTTGAAAAGGTGTATAATCATATAGACAAATGCTTTTGATGGCAAGCCTAGTTCTGTAGCCTACTGGTTGCATACATCTGGGCAACTGGTGCTCAACCCATGAGTTGCTCCCATAGTCTTTGATGTTCTCTCTTATCACCCTGTTGCTTTATACCAGCTATCAGAAAGTGAGATGGCCACAAACTACAATGTTCCACCTAGTTTACCCGGTTCGCTGTATTCTACACCATCCGCTCTGCTTGGTCTCTTACTTTCTTCCCTCTTACATAATGAATACACAAAGCTAACTAGATGTGTATGCAAAGTAGCGATCAATAGTTCCATCCGCTCTGTACATTTACAAACCTACTGCACTACCAACACTGTAGTTAGCATCCAGAGCTTATATTGGCACCGACACAAGAGAGCTGGCCAAACTGTTTTCAGAATATTCACAAAAAGTTGAGTAGGTTACCCTGTCCTGAACAGCATATCGGAGCACAAGTTCCCATACATTTCTTTTTTGGCAGATTTAGTCTGGTCAAAAGGGGCTCATCCCATCCAATTCACAGATAAGATTGTTACATATAACCTTTATTCATTTTTAAGATGGCAATGAAAAAATGTTTCATAAAAACCATATTGGACAATTTTTTTAAAGTATCCCAATGTGATTGAAAGCACATCAGTGTTAGTAACCAGAAAGTGAAAGTGCGTCGAAGTGAATATCAAGTATTAACATGCAGCCTTTATTCATTAAGAGGAAAGATGGGTATCTCAGCCACCATTCAGGCATAAACGCCGTATTCGTTCTTACATAGCCCATACAACACACACATATTATTTCAAAAATGTCTCTGGTATGCCTGGTTTGTTAATTACAAATGCCACAAGATCATATAAACAGTCTTATGGCGCCAGTTTTCACTCTGTATCTCAGCGTCATCTTTAGATACAGTAAGCGATGTTGACGCTTTTGTTTTTAGTCGATTTTATTATTCCCCCACCCCCAAGAAGTGCACCTATCCTTGGTTTCCCCATGTACTGTATAGCACGGCCTTCATAAGCGCAAAAACTATAGCTTTAAACCAGATTGAATCCTTAACACTCCTTGGTGTGGAGACTCTCCAATTCCCCAACCTTAGTTAGTGCTCCCTCTATGCGACTGGCTGCAGAAATAAACCTTTTTTTCATTTTGAGGGGCATCTGTATGTGCACACGCTCCCAGATGCTGTCATGACTCCTGTCATTTATTATTTCTTCACTGCACTCCTGCTTAGGAACAGGAATCTGTATGCTTAAACCAGTGGTCTTCAAACTTTTTTGGCCTGGGTCCCCCCTGAGCAAAGTTTGGGCAGGACACCCCCCCTCCCCCCCAAGTGCCAGATGGACAGTATGTAGAAATCGCAATGAACCTTTGTGTGCCGTCATCGCACCCTATACCCAGTACGGACCCTGGGCTCTCCCCACCCTACTCCCACCACTATCCTAGTGCTGCCGCCCATCCTGCTCCCACCACAGTCCCATAACACAAGCATACACGCATCCATGCACATTTATAAATCGCCATAAACGTACCCTATAAACCGGGACCTAGAAGCTGGGCGGCATGGCGATACATGGCTGCTTGGTGAGTATAATTGCATGCATGTCAGATACTGAGTAATGTCACAACCCCACTAATGATACCCATCATCACCTCCCCAGGGGACAGTGCCTACCCTCTGAGCACCCACATGATGACGCCAATTTGGAACCCCACCACAGCACCTGAGGTAAGATACAACACAGCCCATATTGCAACCCGGGGCATAGTGGAGCGCACATTCAGAGTGCTCAAGTCACGCTTTCGCTCATTTGACCGCTCTGGTGGGCAGCTGCTATATGCGCCCCCAGTAGTGTGCGTGATCATAGTGGCAGCATGTGTCCTGCACAACGTTGCAACCCGCCGGGGCCTGCGGGTGGACATGGTGGGGCCCCCACATCCCCAACCACATACACGGCTGCTGCGCATGGGAGGTGAAAGGGCACGTGGTGAGGCAGCCCGTACATAGCTGGTGGCTAATTACTTCACCTAAAATACTACCCCTGTGGAGTGCACACAGCCCTGGCACATACCAGCTGACAATCAATGATGATGACGTAAGGGACAGTCAACTGTCACAACCATAACAACCTGAGATTGGTCACCTGGCAGTGTTAAATTGTGTGCATCCCTATCTATTTAAATACAACCAATGGCGTGTTAAAAAGACACACATTCATGCTGCATGAATTACTACCCCCTTGAAAAATACACCATGAAAATAGTGCCATGTCACCCAACCCCTCCCCATCTCAGCTACCCAACACACCATGGCATGTCATGCAATGTGAAAGCTACAAAATAAATGCACAACACATGACACAAGTGTCACAAAGTGCACTGTTCCAAATGTAAACAGGCCACAGACGATATGCTCCCAGTAATCAATAACAGCACACATGAACAAATACTTACCAGCAACACAGAACAGCAACACAGGATGAAACGGTGTTAAAATACGACAGTACAAAATCAAAGTAGTGCAAGTCTCACAACCTGACTAAGCCAGCACATCGACCCCTTCCAGCTGCAGAGTGTTGCTGTCCGGTAAATGTGTCAGTGTACTGCATACAACATGAACTGCATCTGCAAAGTAGACGGCTTTGTAAAGACATGAAGAAGATACATGTCAATAAGGAGTAAGGCATGAATGCACAAGCACATATCAATACACCATGCAGTGTTCAATCCAACAATACCCACTAGGGATGTACATACAGTTTTGTCTACAGACTGCCCACACAACTCATGGAAGCCCAATGTCACTGTGTAAGTTACTGTCACTTGGTCACACCCTTTGCAAGCCCATGGAAAGGGGAAGCAGGAGGGGTGTGTGTGTCAGGAACCCAAGCATCTAACCCAAAGACAGGACAAGCCTGCATGTGCCCAGCTGGAATACACAGTGGATGCCCATGGAAGCCACACAAGGCAACACACTGTTAAAAAATAAATAAATAAATGGCCATGTGTGGACCAGGGGAGGGGGGAGGCCACCCAGGAGGTTTGAGGACAGGGTGCACCCCAATACTCACCTGCGTGGATGTTGCGGGTAAAAAGAAATACCTCCATGGGCTCATGGCCTGCACGGCTACGCTAATGTGGGAGAACTGGTGTTGCCCTCTTCACCCTCTGCTGCTACATCAGGAGGTGCCAGTGCTATGGGAGGCAGCCCACGCAAAGCCCTGGTATGGTCCTCCGTGGCAGCAAGCATGCGGGTGTGGAAGGTCTGGTTCTGGAGGATGATAGTACGGAGATCCCCATGCAGCACCTCACGGGTTGCCTGCATTTCTGCATGCATGGCCTCGCGTGATGCCCGGATCTCCTCACGTGTTGGCTGGAGCTCATCTGAGAGTGAACGTGTGAGCTGCTCCAGCTGCTGTTCTGCCCTAAAATTTCGGGAAACCTCATATTCAACCAGATTCTCCCTGAGGAAATGGAGTTCTAACCTCAGGGCTTCCCTATGGCCCTGGGACTCTACAGATATGGCTTTGCGCAGAGTCTCCAGTGCCGCCCGTCGGTCCCTGTTGGACGCCAACATGTCCTCCCTGTGTGATTGGCAAATGGACTCTGTTGTCTACTGCTGGAGCTCCATCTGCCTTTCAGGGGGGAGAATGGAAGTGCCCACCCTATCCATTGCCTGAGCCATCATTTCAACCAATGCTCCCTGTTGTGCTGCTATACTGTACATGGAGTTTTCCCATACAGTATTGCCTGGTGGCGCACGGCCACCGCGTCGGTGGGCACCACACCTGTTTGGGGCAAGGCAATCTGCACCTTGCTGTGCTGGCAATGCCTGAGGCTGCAGGACTGCATTCCCCTTCTGATCTGCTGGAACAGGATCAGATGATGTGGAGTGTGACCCTGCCTCCGTAACCGCCAAAGGCGGAGTTACCAACACTGACATCCCCATAGAGGGGTCTACCCCTGGTGCAGGTGGGTTGGACAGAACCGCATCCCTGCCAGAAACACTCACCTGCGACAGCACATAAGTCTCATCGTCCGATTCAGCACCTGAATCATAGAGGTCTTTGGATGTGCACCCAGAGACACCCCTGGACAGTATGGTCGGCAGGAGGATTGGGTTTTCACCCACCACCACCCCACGTCCTCCACTGGTGCCCGGTCGTGGCTGAGATTCCTCCTGGGTCTGCACCATCTCCTCCACCTCAACAGCATCAAGGGCGCCATCACCTGCAAAAACGTGAAAGGCAACAAATGGAAACAGGCATGAGCACCACAGCGCACACATAGGCCTGACAAGCCATAGATCCAGTACATGAATTACACATGTTCCACTTGACTATAACCCTGGTATGCATGCACTGTCAATGAGTTGGAAGGGGAGGCAAAAAGCAGACACTGAGGACTCCAAGATGGAAAAGCAACACATGTGCTGCATGCTGGATAGCACTGGCAGCACATATTAGCCTGTGAGTGGCATGGGCAATCTACATACATGACACATGCCAGCACGTAGCATAGCCATGGTACATTTGACAAGTAATGACATATGTTACTGAATGAGTACTGCCACCCAGCCATGTGAGATGGACATGATGAGATGGAAAAAAAAAGCAAAATTGTGTGACAAAATACGCATGAGCCACACACTGCAACACATCCAGTGTACTATTATACATTGATGGCAGGCAGATGGATACATCAATGGCTGGTCACTTCAACATGACAGGAAATGACAATCATGTTCCACGTTCAAACGGGCCCCAAAAATCTATGTGAGCAGGCCCTTACTCATCAGCCTGAATGGTCAAATCATTCCCATTACAAGGTAATAAATGTCGCCCATTGTGGGGTGTAATATAGGACAGAAGCATGTCACATATGTGGCATTGGGGCTGAAAAATGCGTTGCAAAAATGGGAGGATTGAAATAATCAGGCTGAATGAACACTGAAAATTCTGAACAATGTTGTTGCAAGATGACAGTTCAAGGGCAACTGCAGTAATGTGGTGCTAATTGGCTACTGTGGTCAGAAGGGATACTGTCATACCCAAATCCAAGGGCGGTGAATGGTTTGGAAGAAGCACATGGGTGACCCATACCACTCAGGACTACACACCCTCACCTGGCACTCAATTAGAACACGTCACCCAAGCAACATACACATGGATTACACACACATGCATGGGCACTCGCCGGACAATGCTTCGTAATCTGGCAGGTCTCCCACGCCTTGGATCTGTTCCCCTGTGACGAAGGTTCCAGCAACAGACTCATGGTCAGTGAGTTGGTCGTCCTCTGGTGTAGACCCACCGCCAGTCATCAAAGTAGAGGCATGATTTGAAGCCAGCTTGTTCTTTGCTCTGCGTTTCAGGTCATTCCACCGCTTGTAGCAATCATCAGCTGTGCGCCTCACAAATCCAAGGGCACTAATGTGGTCCGCGATGGTCTGCCAGTGGGCCCTACGTTGACCAGGCGTAGTCTTGCACCCTGCAGTCACCACCATTTTGCAGCTATGTGCCGACACATAGGCCACAAGTGCATCATGTTCGGCGTCATTAAAGCTAGGCTTCCTTGACGTGCCAGAGTCTGTAGCCATGTCTGGGGTCTCAGCCTGTAGTGCTAGAGCACCCTTCTTCTTGGAAGGTGGTGCGGATCCTGATTGGCTTAAGCCGCTCTGGACAGTAGGGGCAGAAGCGGAGGTGGACTGGGTACTTGAAGCCTGTAAAGGCACAATGACCAAAGGTTTTGGTGCAGGCATTGGCTGCAGGGTGATGTTGGCAGGGCCAACGTCGGTGTGATGGACCTGGACCAACACAGTCCCGGCTGGGAGATTCGGAGCTGGGGTGGATTGAGCTGCAGCTGCCCCTGCAGCCTCCCCACCCTGGCTACTTGGGCAGCAGATGACATTGCTGCCCCAGATCCACGTGGCCTGGTGACAGCAACTTTCACCGCCACATGTGGCTTGGACTTGGTGACCTGGGAGTCATCCTGTGCCTGTTCAGTTGACAAAATGGGCCCGTCCAACAATGGCTGAGCTGGGATGGTGTCAGCTACGTTTTCCCACAACCATTGCGGGGGGGGCTTAGGTGGCCCCGATTGGTCCTCCACACACGGGGCTCTAGGGGCACCCTGAAAATCCTGGCCATGTCCCCTACTGCGCCCACCACGCCCACCTCTTTGAGATCGGCCACCTTTGCCTCCCTTACTGCTTGGTCGCCTCCCAACCATGGCACTGATGTTGTTGTGCGTATGGGAGTTGCAGTAAACAATTGTCCTAGGCAATTGGGGTTAAAGGGGTAGGGTACTAGATGAAATTCGTACCCTAGTGCTCTAGCAAGGCTGTCTGTGACCCCTGTGGGAAGATGACGGGTCACGCAACGCACAGACACCCCAAAAACAAAAGTGCACGCAACCCCTGGTAGATCACATGCATGGAAAAATGAATCCGCACTACGCTGTGGCACCCAGAAACACAAAAATAAGCGTACACGTGTTACACACAGCCTACAATGACCTCTGAAGGGGTACACGACACACGGGGCAACCACAGTTGGAAAATATGTGCGCGACTCACTGTCTGCCTTGAAAAAGACGTGCGTGTGCGAGTTGGCAACACCCCCACCAAAAGAAGAAAATAATGCTGTCTGAGGAAACGGAGTATGAACTGGAAACGTTGTGAAGTAATCGCGTGTGAACCGACAAGAAGTACAAGAATCGCCCGCTCGCTCTCCACAAAAAGCACGTACAAGAAAATAGCGTGCTACTCGTACCTTTTAAGCCAGCCCACATGTGCAACGTCACTTACGCGCTAAGGCCCTTTTCCCCCCAATAGCAAGGTGACGTGCAGTTTTCTCACGTGCTGATTCACTATGCACCCGTGTAGTGGGGAACGCCCACACGCGTAACGTCACTTACGCGCTTTGCGCTCAGGGCCTTTCCTCAGATTTCATGCTGACGTGCAATTTTTTTCACGTGCCAAATCACTCCGTATCAAGCTGGCCACGCAACAACAAACGGAAGACCACGCTCCTGCCCAGAAGGCCGAATTACTGCCCCTCTGAGCCCTGAGCACGCTCCCACCTGCCATCTGCTGCTGCGCGCCTGCTGCCTACGTGCCCTGCTATTTGGTGCCTGCACGTCAGCCAGGGGTGCAGTTGCTGTGACCAACCCTGCTGCAACAGAAGACTCCTGACTGGGATACCATCGCTCCACAGCCCAACCCCAGGACCCAGTTGTCCACCCACACCTGCCTCTGGGGTTGCCATGTCGGGCACATCATCTGGCACCACTGGCAACCCACAGCCAGAGAGGCAGAGGGCCACCAGCTTCAGTGCCAGGGAAGTTGGTGTCCTGGTGGAGCAAGACCTGGGGCAGTATGATGCCCTCTTTGGAAGTTTGCGCGCCGACAATGAAGGACGGATGAGGATCTGGATGGACATCATGACTGCCATCAACGAGGAGGGGGTGGCAGTCCGTGACATCAAACCTGTCCGGAAGCGCTGGGAGGACTTCAGGTCCAGGATCCTCGACAAGGCCCGGCGCCTCTTGAAGGCAGCGGATGCCAAGGGGTGCCGGGACCACCTGTCCGACCACCAAATGAGGGTCCTGGAACGCATACGCCCAGCGCTCCACATCCAGGTCCTTGAGAGGCAGACCCGTCTGGAGTCGAGCGGTAAGTGTACATGCCTACTGATTGGACGCTGTGCGTGTTGTGGTGTGCTAGGAGTGTGCAGGGTTAACATATGTCTTTGTAGGGCCATGTATGGATGCATATGTACAGGGACATGAACCAGCCACATGTGATTCCTCTCATGTGTGAGACACATGATGGTGTATGTGTTGGCAAGCATGCTGGCCAAATGCATGTGTGTGTGTGCACATGTGAAAATGATGTGTATGTACTGTGGCATGGTTGTGGTCTCACACATGGATGGGGGTTCCTGCTGCATGTATCTGCACGGTGTACATGTGTATGTGACAAGTGTGCAACTGTGATGCAACATGGATGCATGTGACACTGACATGTAGGAGGCTGATTGCCAGATGTGACATGGATGGTGACGTTATCACTGCAGTGGTGATGTACAGGTGCATGTCAGTCTGGTAGCGTGTGTGCATGTGTTGTGCCCTCCCTGTGTTTCATGTGACGTCAGGCTCACCTTCACCTGCTCCTGATGTTGTTTGTGTATGGACGGTGCTGCCTGGCGCAAGAGTCCTGTTGATTTGCTCATGTGTGTGAGTTGAAATGACATGTGTTGGGGAGTGTGATGCCATGTCTGTAGTTTTACACTGCCACTCATGTGCAACTGCCATGTGTGTATCGTCCATTGTACAGTGCCCTGATGCCTGTGTTCTGATGCCTGTGTTCTATCTCTCCCTGTCTGCAGCGTCAACTGATGAAGAGGGCGGAGAGGGTGCTGTGGAGCAAAGCGGCAGGGATCGCACCACCAGCCGGAGACGAAAGGCCCGGCTCCCCTCCCAGGTTGTCATCTCGTCGGGGAGTGAGGAGTCTGGTGCCGCGTCCCAGGCCGCAGCTGCCGAGGGTATGTCCAAGAGGCAGAGTTCGGAGGTGGACTCCTCTGCAGCAGAAGGGGGAGCTGAGACCCCACAGGGTCCAACGGAGGAAGATGGCATGGAGTCATCCATGTTGGTGGGGGGGTTTGGTGGAGGAGGAGGCCGTTGAAGAGACACACACGGGGTCTGGAGGTGGGGATTGCACTGGTGCTAGTGGTGCAGTGCAGGGACAGGAGGCAGCACAGGCTTCCGCGGAGGTGCCTGTGTGTAATCCTGTCCCCGATCCTGTGACTGCATCATCCTGCACCAACAGGGATGCCTATGTCCAGACCTGTTTTCAGGGAGGGGATGAGCGCACAACAACTGGCCTTCCTCTCCCTGCGGACGTGGCAATCCGGGATCGGGTTGAGCCTGTCCTGTCTGGCATGGCGTTGCATCAACAGGGCATGCGAGGTGACCTGCAGTGTTTTCGTGAAGACACTGCACGTCATCTTGGATGCCTCGTTGACCTACTGGGACGGGTCAACAGGGCTGGATTCCTCCATAGGCTGGACCTTATTCCGACCCCCTCCTCACCTGAACCCCCCCCCCCATGCGCCAGTCGTCCATGCCATCTTCCCACCCATGTATCACCTGGGTACCCTGTGGAGCTGCCTTTGACCCTGCGGCCAGGCTGGTGGAGGACACATCCCTGCCACAGTATGGAGTTGGACGTCCAGCAGGGATGGCCACCTCAACAACTGTACTCCAGCCGGAGGAGGACGTGCAGGCAGCAAGAGCCAGGGCACAGGCATAGGCACATCAGCAACAAGGTGGGAGCCATGACATCCGAGGGGCAGGCATCGGCCAGAGGGCAGGAGGACCCAGGATTGGAAGTGTCTTCTGTGTGGCAGGGGTTGGGCCAGTCCATAGATGCGGAGCGTCGGCGGGCGTAAGAGGCACGGCTCACAATGGTCAGGGCGGAAAACTCTATGTGGAGGGCACTGAGGCGGGCTGAGTGCCTCGAGGCAATTTGCAGGGAGTTGGAGGTCAACATGGCATCGTCCCTGCGAACCCTCGGTGCCATGGAAGAGGACCGCCTCCAGGACATTGAGCAGGAGTTCGATGATGCCCTGGCCCGGGAAATCGGAAAGTGAGCCATCGGACTAGCCCGCCGCCATTGTATATAGTTTTTTGTGTTTCTGTTTCGTTTTCCTTTTTTTTGGGGTGTTTGGACTTTGCCCCACACATTTGTATATCGTTTTTTTATTAGGTAGTTTTTTTCATAGGTTTCTGTTCTTTCGTTGGGCTCATGGACCCTTGACAATGGATTATACATAGTTGGACAATGGATTTATTGGAACTTTTTCTTTGGATTTCACCATGGATTAATGGATTTTACTTTTTACGGTTCCTTTGGATTTGCTTTGGTGGGGAGAGTTTGGAGGGAGAGTTTGGACTATTTTTCTTTTGGATTTCTTTGGATTGGTAATACTCTTCATGTACTCATCTTTTGGACATGCTTTTCATTTCATGTTTGCAATTTTTTTATGCTTTCATTTCATTGCTTTATTTATCTCCATAATTTTGATATTTTACTTCCATGTGTGTAATTCGCTCATTGAGTTCATGCATGTGAAAATGTGGGTTTACACACTCAATGCCAACCAGTGTGTGTGACGGACATGTGTTGATGTACATAGTTGACTTTTGGTTTGTGTCTTGAGATAGGCATGTCAATGTGGGGTGGATTGGGAAATAATTGCGTCTCAAGACTGGGGTGGCGTGCTGTGGTATTTTGGTGGAGATGTGGGCCATGATTGTGCATCTTTGTCATGTAGGGGGGGGGCATGAGTCTGGGCCTGCTGGCAGGTGCCCGTCAATGGTGGGTGGGGGTGCTGGGGGACCTGAGTCGGGGCCTGCTGGCAGGTGCCCCTCACTGTTGGTGGGTGGGGGTGCAGGGGGACATGAGTTGGTGATCACTAGTGCAAGGTGACATGTGGGCTGGCTGGGGGCATGCCCATGGTGGATGGGCTGCCTGCGAGACATGACCAGGGGTGCTGGGTAGTCCCCTGTGGTGTGGGCTGCCTGCAGGGGCCATGGAGGGGGGCAGAGGGCACACCTGGGAGGACCCACACTGCCAATTCACGTGTGGGACTCCCCGTGAACCCCAGTAATACACGTACCCCGCTCACACAGGGCCACTCGCGTGTGATTCTCCCCGCGCTGCGCGGTACGTGTATTCGGAGGGGTGCGCGGGGAGTTTTACAGGTGTTTTCGTGGTTGGGGGCCTGTATGCTGGTCCACTGGCCTGTGTGCCATGTATGGGATTTGTGCGCTGTACATGGTGCACGGGGAGGGGTTGGGGTTGTAACTGGCGCTGTAACTGGCGATGCTGCAGGGTCCATGCGCCACGGCTGATAATGGATGTTAAAATCCATCAATACTCTGTGCGCGGAAATGGATTTTGGCGCACGCGGCTGCCGCAGACTGTCGCACGCGTACACTGTGCGCCAGCCGCGTGTGCCACTTGTGCGCTGAATTCTATGAATTACCCCCTTTATGTTTAAAAAAAAAAACCAGTTTCATTGTCATCTGAAAAATTAATAAAGGTTGTATGTAACATGTTAATCTGTGGATTGGATGGTTGTTTTGCTTAGCATACATTAAACTATTAAATGCAACTAGTTATACATGAACAAGGACAAACACAACAAGTCTACATCGCCGTTAGGGACAAAGCTTCATCTCTGCCTGATGCATCTCGGCGGAATGCGCAGGCATCAGGCCTTTTTTATCCAAGGAAAACTACCTAACAATTGCATGAGTCATAACTGTGTCAATACTTGATTACTGTAATACCCTCTTCTTAGGCACATCATCAAAAAACATGGAGAACCTGCCGGGTATCCAAAACTGCACTTTCTGTGCAGCTTTAGACATCCATAAAGGGGAACACATCACTGCAGCCAGGAAACTGGCACACTGGCTACCCATTAGAGGGCGCATCCTCTTCAAGACCCTGGCTTTGACCCGCAAATGCGTACACCAAACTGCCCCTCCCTACCTGCACCAAAGAATGCACCAAGCCACGTCCACCAGACCAATCGGAACTCCCTACTTCATGCGAACAGTTCCCAGAATCAAGAGTCGGAGCAGGCGGAGCCAGCTTCCCATACCTGGCAGCCCAACATTGGAACACACTCCCTACAGCCTTCAGAGGAGAAAATTCACACATCACCTTCCGCAAAGTGGTCAAGATGCTACTATCATCTAATCACCTTGTCTTGATCCCATCTGTCACATATACTGCTTCTTCAAAAATGTACTGTATGTAACTAACCTGTATTGATGCCAAATGTGTCCCTGATGCCCCTGTAACTAAGTTCCTTGCATGTAACAGCACCTCGATGCTAAATCAAATCATCTCAGCGCAGACAACATTGCCATCGGACGCAATATGGAAAGCACCCAGTTTGGCATCAATGGAAGTTACCATGCAGACTATCCATAAGGACTGATCTTCCGTGTTCACATGCTCTAATCGCCCGCGTCACGTGTTTTCGGCTGTTTCGCTGATTGTGCGTGACATGTAAACCCCGCCTTCATACCGTTTAAATCTGGCGCTGGCGTTTACACAGCGCTTCTAATTGTGGCGTTACTCTACCACTTGTTTTGCTAAAGCTATACCTGACCTAGCGATTGCATCTGGATTCCTCTACATCCTAAACCCTATTGTTGCGACGCTTGGAACTTCTGACCCGTCTTCGGATTGGTTATTCTTCAGCGCTTCCATACGCTGTTATCCGAACTTCCTGGTTACCGATTGCAGACCGTCACCGGCCTGCTACGCATATTGCTGACGCTGCTTTTCTTGAAGCTTTGTTGCCAAACTCTGAGTACATTCCGGATTGCTTTGAGACTGAACAAAGTAAGTTCTTCATTGACTCTGACTACTGCGTTTTATCTCGTTTTCCTTACACCTACGCAGTTTGCTAATTCAATATCTCTCCTGCTAAACTGTATGACTGGACTCTAGTGGAATTAACACTTCTTTGAAGAGCATTCTGTTTGGGAATTAACCAACGTACTGCTACTTTGAACCTATTTTGTACTGGATTCCATTTACTATCCACAGCATAATGCTTTGCTGCCTAGTGCACCAACCCGTCACTAGTTCGTCCCTCGTGCTGCCCGGGTTAGTATTCCTTTACTAATATTCATGTTTGTTATTTTGTCCTTTCGTTTTCTGTTTGGATTAACTCACTTCCCCAACTCAATTCTTCAGTAGGTAAGATCCTGTCATCGCGTTAGAGTTGTGGATTAGATATTAGATCACCTTACCCGGGGTTCAATATTTTGTATTCCTCTTTTATAGGCTCTGTTTCTACCCCTCCTATCAAGCTATATTCAACAGGTATTAATGTAGTTGGTCTAGGGGGATTCTTGACCTTTTTACTTTGTATTGGTATTAATAGCTGTGTGGATTCTTGCAGCATTGGTTTGGCGGTGCTTGTGTTCCCTGCTCTTTTATACGATCAACCTCTGTCTGTTTTTGATAGAACAGTAGAGGGGTATATCGTAAAGAAGAGTTCCCTCAGGAGGTTGAGGTGGTCAGAATTCTTGATTCTTCTCGAATTCAGACTGAATGGTGTTCTGGAAGACATCTACTCACTGTTCTACACCTTGATCCACTCTGCTGATTTGAGGACGTCTAACCAACAGCCCCCGAGCATTGTAGGAGTGGTGAGTAACTACCACAACACCACCCAGTCCCAAGGCATGTAAGCGGCAGAGAGATATTTCTTTAACTAACGGATTCTGGAGCGGGGCGTCCTCCTCTCAGTGAGACTTCATCACCCAGGGTTCTAGTTCTGTCACCTCATTGGACTACCATAGTGCGCTCAAAAAATTGATTGTCTTAAAAGATGTGCAATAATAAAAAACATATTAAACCTCTTCTTATAGAAAGTTCCTATGTAAAATTTTGCACAAATAATGTTTAAACCTTTTAATTTCAAGCACTAAGAGGCATCCATTTTGTGACATGGATGATCCTCATGTGATTGTGTTAATCTCTGCCCTTGCAGCAATAATGAAGCAAGTGTCACCTGCTGGTAGCTTTTATTACAGCAGCTTTTGCTTCATTAGTGCCGGAGAGCAGAGAATGCAGGCAGGCAGGAAGGCTGCTGCAGGTAAGTGCTTATTTTCTTTTTATATGAACACCAGGGCATACATAAATACAACATTGTTGTAGTATTTAGAAATCCCATGGTTTTCTTCTCAAGTCTCCCGGGCTCCCCCAGTCCGGGGGAGCCTGGGAGACGCAAAGCGAAAGCCACTGCAATTATAAATACAACTTTGTTTTATTTATGATTTCCATGGTTTTCTAATCACGGCAATCATAAATGCAACAACGTTGTATTTATAAAAGCACGTCTTTGCTCTCCTGCACTAATTAAGCAAAAGATGCTGTAATAAAAGCTACCAGCAGGTGGCATTTTCTTCATTATTGCCGCGAGGGCAGAGAGTAACACAAGCACAAGAGCCTCCTCCATTTCACAAAATGGATGCCTCCTAGTGCTTGAAATTAAAGGGGTTGAAACGTTTGTGCAAAATTTTATATAGGAACTTTCTATAAAAAATGTTTTTTTTTGTTATTGGCCATCTTTTAAGACAATCAAATTTTTGAGCGCACAAATCCCTGCCCCCCTTCTGTTACCGACTGGCCCCGGCAGAAGGACAGACCGCAAGTATCGGAGCCAAGAGAGGAAAAATCGAGACAATGGAAAAAACCCATCTCGTCTCCCGCGCCCTCGGTCCCAGCACCACTTATCAAAGCACCCGCATATCTCTGACTCCCCTGTCGACTCGTCCTTGAGCGAGCATTGCGAAAACTATTCTCCACAGTAAGCTCATCTGCTTCACACTAAAATATCCTAACGGTTGCAGAAATCATGTCTGCCTTCTACGTGAGCTCACAGAAACGTAGACTTTCATTGCGGTTCGGAAGTGAATGTTCAAAATGGCCCCCACAGGCACCCTGTTTTTAGCTCATTTTCGCACACGCACTACAATGGTTTGAGCCTCTTTTGACCCGATAGAATCTGGCAAAAAAGAAATGTATGGGATCTTGTGATCAGATATACTGACAGTGAACTACAGAAAAAATAATTCAATAGAGGCTCAAGGAGTGGTAGGGGGTTGTGGCCGGCAAATTCTCAATAACTATTCATTTATTGATATATATATTTTTAATTTAAACAAATCACCTGCAATATATTAGCCTATTGTGCAAACAGTTGCAATACAAATTGTGCAATTTCGCAAAATATATATGCCACCAGTATTCAATAGATGAAGGCTAAAAGCATAAACCACACTGTACCAACATACATACACTATTCTAAACAGCACTGCTTAGAAAACTATTAATCTAAAGTGCAAACAAAACCCACTCAACTTTCGTCAACTAAAGTTTGTCAGGAGGAGGAGAAACCTCCAATTGGAACTGCTCCTCAACATTCGGTATGTAGACCTCCCGTTCTCTTAGTTTCAACGGCAAAACATCTAATTCAACATTAAAGCAGATGCTAGTTTTCAGGACGTAAATGTAACCTGGGATGATTCCTTGTGTTTTCTAATCCTCTCACACCATCCCGTATAGTCACTATGAATGCTAGAATGACCTAAATAAATGTACAAAACATTAAAATCAGCCATGCGTTTTCACAAACGCCACACTCCCTCACTGGCTGCCATTATTCAAATTACAAGGAGCCTTTACCATTCGCTCACTCGTGATTATATAGCAGGGAACATCTCCGTCTTCAAACAAGCACGAAAACAGACCTCCAACAACATAATGCCTAAAATGGGTATCAACCTCTAATTTGCATTTGTGGTATCCTAAAAATGCATGCATGCATACCCATGTCACTAACCTCCACTGCAACCATTATTCTGCAGTTAATATGGTATGTTCATATTGCTTTTTCTTCCTTTCTCTTGGCAGCTCATATGTCAAAGGTTCAGTGGCAATAAGCATATATTCTCTATGCAGCCATATTAAGATCTGTAATGACAAATTCCAGGTGCCTTGTAACTCATCCCATAAATCTATATTGTAATCAGACCCTCCAGAAAATTGCGGCATGAAATGGAAAATATTGCGGCACAAAAAAGAAAAAGATTGCGGCACCCAACTGCGTTTTTTGCGGCATTTTCTAACGTTGAAAAATATATCATTTAACATCTTTTTTAGCCTAAAACCAAGTAATTGCAAGGCTTTTGTTAGTGAGGAACAAAATGTGTTCTGTCTGGCTGCGCTCTGTAGGACAGCCAGGTCGAGTCACCACAGCCTAACATTTTGGATTGTGGTGGGGGAAGGGGGATACAGCCTGATGAGCTCCAAGGAAATCGTGCTGTGCCACTACTTCCAGCAGACAAGTGGAAAGCAAATAAACAGATAGGCTTGAATTCAAAAGTGTAACCCTGGTTGAAGCCCATAGGTTTGCTTTACGCTTGTCCTATGACCCCAGGAGAGAGGGGGAACAACTCTACACTTCTCCATGGAAGGAATCCATGAGGCCAAGACACAGGGGCAATGCAGTGGCAGTAACTGCAAGCCCATAATACCTAGCCAAACAATGAACTCTCTTGGGTGGTCATAATTCCTTGGTTATGCCACCCACACATGGTGACTAAACACAGCCACAAACAGAAATGAAACATCACAACACTACCAGGGGTCAAGTCCTACAAATTAAAGTGGGGGAGGGAACTCATTAACAAATGCAATGGCAAGTGATGTCATCAGAAATTACCATATCAAGGTGAAATATGCATATATCATTAAATTGGCTTTGCATAACCACCAAAATTGCACAGGACGAATGGCATTTGCCTTTCATAAATTTTAACACCCAATTTTGTGCGTAATTGGTGTCATACAGCCCAGCCTTGATTCAAGGCTGGGCTGCATGATACAAACGCTCGTAGCTGTATTCATTTCAAATTGCTTTACGATTATTGTAAAGCAATTTGAAACGAATACAGCTACGAGAGTCTTCAATTGGCATCATGCAGCCCAGCCTTGATTCAAGGCTGGGCTGCATGATGCAAACGCTCGTAGCTGTATTCGTTTTCAAATTGCTTAACAATTGGTATCATGCAGCCCATGATACCAATTGTAAAGCAATTTGAAATTAATACAGCTACGAGAGTCTTCAATTGGTATCATGGGCTGCATGATACCAATTGTAGACGAGCGTCAGGAAGCATTAAGTTTATGCTTTCTTTTCCGGCGCTCGACAGGAAAGTAATTTACTTTCCTGTCGAGCGCCGGGAATGAAAACAGTCCAGTGGCCTCTTTGGGTGCTCTGAGTTGGGGGCAGATGAGTGGACAGGCCAGTGCTTACCTGGCTAGCTTCACCAACTGTCAGCTCGGGCACTCAATGAGCCTTGGAGGTGCCTGGTGTCACAGCCAAATGCTGTGCATCTCCCAGGCCTGCTTGACCCTCCCCCAATCCTGGGCCTGCAACGCAGAGCCGAGGTGTTAACCCTCAAGCTGCTGCAATCAGCAGCCAGCTGTGTTCGCTCTAAATCATTAAATGAGCGCGAAAAAAGACACACTAAGCTAACATGTCTTTTTTGCGCTCATTTAATGATTTATAGCGGCAATTGCGGGAAATGGCAAATTTTGCGTTTTTTTTTTTTTTTTTTTTTTGCAAATCGCCATAAGGTGGATGGTCTGTGTAATAATGAGGTATTATGAGTCGTACTACACCCTACAGAAATACATACAAATAGGACCCACCAGTTGTCAAAAATTAAAGACCCACTCATTTAGAGTCAATAGGTGGGTATTCCCTTCTTCGCAGGTATCTGGGGCACAATACTAATGAATTACAGAAGTGATACCTCCCGGAACAAACAAGTTATAAATATTCAATAGAGGCTCAAAGATGGATTGCCGGGGGGGGGTGGTTGTGGCAGGCAAATGCTCAGTAACTATTATATCTTTTTTTGTATTTAAACAAATCACAATTCATATAAAATCCTGAATGCTTACAAATTCACAAACCATGTGTCCACACACGCCTATATTAGCATGTTATGCAAAAATGTGCAATACAAATTGTGCAAATCCGCAAAATATATATGCCACCAGTCTTTAATATGTGAAGACCTAAAGGCATACCTAAGTCGCTAAGCTCCACTGCAACCATTGTTCTAGTTGCTGAGGCATGTTTGTATTGCTTTTTCTTGCTTTCCTCTTGGCAGCTCATATGTCAAAGTTCAGTGGCAATAAGCCTAGGTTCTCTGTACAGCCATATTAAGGATCTGTAATGACACATTTCAGATCCCTTGTAACTCGTCCCACGAATCTATATTGTCTCATTTATTCAAAGTAAAACAGAAATGACACTACTGCATGGCTAGTACTGCGCTAACTCTATTCTCTATTTTACATCCAACTCCACGTCTCTCGTAGTAAATGAGCACCAATTCACACAGAAATCACGGTAGTAAACGCTATAACTCTCGTGTTATAAGAGGGACTTGGACTCACAGAAGTGTGGTCAAAACTAACTCGCGATCAGGTGCGCCATGTTGAAACATCATTGCGCTCATTTATTTCCATAGGAAATAATTCAGTTGCTCCCAAAATACTAAATGTATAGAGCAAAATTTTAATGAGGAACTTTGTTTATTTATTTGTAATGCGCGCCAGTCCCAGGGGTAACCGGGCGCAACAGAAAGAATATGCAAGACTTAGAGTTGCAGGAATATACACAGTACATAATTTACAATGATGCATAAAAGATGCAATTTCGTGATACTAATGTCAAAGATACAATGGGTTATATAGTGTTGATAGTTATTTACATTTGAGGTACAAATTCTGATAATACATATATACAGTTCAGATATGCTAGCACAGCAGATATACACATCTAATAGCATATTTACAGGTTGTTAGAATTGATGTGATTAATGTAATTCCTTCTGAAGAGTGAGAAGGGTTGGTCTGCTCTAAGGTAGCGAGGCAGAGCATTCCACCATTTGGCAGCTATCACAGGGAAGCTAATTCCACCAATTTTGGCAAATTTAAATCTGGGTACTACCAGACAATTCGAGTTGGTAAATCTTGTTGGTCTACTAGAGGTTTGTCTTTTTATTTTGTCCATCAGGTAGCTAGGAGCAGCATTGTTGAGTGCTTTATGTGTTTAGGAGATAATTTTTAAGTGGATTTTGTTGTCAGTAGAGAGCCACTTGTGTTGGCGTCTGATATTGGATATATGATCCCTTTTATTGATGCCAAGAGCTGCTCTTAGGGCATTATTTTGTAAAATTTGAAGCCTTTTATTAGCACCCCTGTAGAGGACATTGCAGTAGTCGAGTCGGGAGAGTATTAAGGCTCTCGCCAGGATCAGGCAACTATCATTAGAAAGGAAGGGCTTACCTGCTCTTATTCATTTACAGGTATATGCTGTAGTAGACGATGGGGGAATTAACCCGTTTAGTGAATGACATGGTAGAGTCAAGATAAAAGCCAAGCGTTTTTACTTCCCTAGAGACCTTAATGATATTACCGTCTATGTTAAACCTAGAGTAGTCCGTGCCTAGCTTATTGATATTGGTCTGTGTGCCTAGGATAATCAGCTCTGTCTTATCATTCAGGCAGAGGCCATGGGATGCCATCCATGCCTGAATGATGAGATGCACCCTATTCACCAACTCCCCATCCCTACTGTGATCCCCAGAAAGCGGGAGGAGAATCTGTGTATCATCTGCATAGTTAGTGTAGGTGATACCTAGAAGGTCCAGATCGTCAAAGAGGGGTTTGGTGAATGTTGTATAGAGGTGGAGAGACACATGAGCCCTGGGGGACTCCACAAGTGATGGGCATAGGGTCTGCTGCTGCCGAGGGGGAAAAGACTCTCATGGTTCTCTCACTCAGAAAGGATTCTACCCATCTAATAGCTTGAGTGGAGATGTGGGCGGCTGAGTCCAAATGTCTACAAAGGACTTTAATGTTCACAAGATCAAATGCAGCAGAGAGGTCGAGTAAAAGGAGGAGTGCTGTCTTTCCTTGATCTCACAGCTCATCTATCTGTGTCTTTAAGTCAATGAGGGCAGTTTCAGTCCCATGGAGAGGGCGGAAGCCAGATTGTCTAGCTCCCAGTCGTTTGTGTGATTCAAGGTGTCTTTGAATTTGTGTATATGCAACTTTGTCCAGTATCTTCAGAAGAAATGGTACTGTGGTAATGGGATGGTAGTTGGTAGGGATGAGTGGGTCTAATGTCTGCTTCTTGAGAAGCGGGAGCACCCATGATTATTTTAGGTTGGCCGGGATGTTGCCTGTAGAGAAGGAGGCATTGATAAGTTTGCAAATGAAGGATGAAAGGTCTCTGGCAGCGTCTTTTATTATTTATGCTGGGCAGATGTCACCCTTGCAGTTGGAGGGTTTAAGAGAGAGGATCATTTTCTCTACCTCTATAATGGTAGTTTTGGTGAAGGAGAATTTGTTGGTAAGGCCGCCATTATAAGTGTCAATGGACGGAGAGTTATTTGGGAGATTAAGGGATTCTTTTTTTTGTTGGATTTTGTTTTGGAGAGTGTTTATTTTATTTGCTAAGGCATATTGATATCTGTACACCACGTCTGATCCTTAGTGCAGGTATCTGGTGTGGCGATGGGGACTCCAGTTCTTTCATTACGGAGAAGAGTTCCTTCATGCGAGTTAGACTTGGTAATGCGATCGTTATAAGAATTTCGCTTTGCTAGACAGATTTCATTTTTATAGTGGCGGGAGATCACCAGGAGATGCAATTTACTTTGTTACACCAGGAGATGCACTTTACTTTGCATTATCTCCAATGTTGCTTAATACGTTTTCGGCAATGTATTGTCCCTTTCGTTAATTTGTTTCAGACCAATTATTTGTTTGTGTCTATTCCTGCAGCTAGCCTTTTAGATTTTACAGACACTCATCCAGGGCTCGCAAAGTCTTTTTGCTCATTCTTATAATAGAGTAAAATTCTTGAAAGGCGCGTACCATTTGCTGTGTATGTTTGAAACTTTTATTTAACATTTACTTTGTTTTCATTAAATGTCAAATAAAAGCTGGCCTCTGGTTGGCAGTAGCGTGCCAAACATAAGGTGGGTTTGTGGTGACATGCACCATTTTACAAAAAGCACATTTAAATATGTTGCCATTGGTCGAGTGCATTTCTCTTAGGTCAAGTAGCTAAACTAATGTACCCAACCCGCATGTCTAGCGGAATATTAAATGTGCAAGGCCGGAATCATCGCACTGTCTTACTTCAGCGGTAAACAAAACTGCTGAATTGTTTGTCTTGGGTACAAATAACTCCTGGTGATAATAAAAATGAGTACAACATTGCTAATCATGGGTTTGTTTGCTAATCAAGAACATCCTAATTGGCAAACTCCTAATCAATTTTTGAATACTACTTTATCCCTTGGAATATACAGCACCCAAGACGCACTTCATTTCAGTTCACTGGAATGCTACATTTTTTTACGATTTGACAATCTGGCTTATTTTAACTGAACTTTAAGGAGCCTACATCATAATCTAGTATAACACAATATTGTACTACTGAACAATTGGCCCTGGCCGTGCTGCTGTGGTGCCAGTCATACTACTTAAACTGCAATCCGCCTCTGCCCTGAAATACTCCTTGCACACACCCACCCCACTAATGGAAAATCCCTTAGAAAAGCAAACGACGATGGGTGGAAATGCTTGCTCCAGCATTTCTTAACCACTTGGAATGTCTGTGGATGCTTGTGTTCTTGTACAGAGGGAACGTAGTCTTGCAGTTTGCAACTTTTCACCCAGAGGATGTAGTCAAGACTGTACCGATTGGCCTATCCTTTCTGCATAGGACCACAAGCAACCCAAGATGTTACCAGTGTTTAAATGGGTGCAGAGTTGCTTCCAGCCATTAATTTCTGCTTTGCACCTATTGAGTTAACTCGTTAAGTGGCAAAAATTGGCTAGTGGTGAATCTTAGTTGTATAATTGAATACATACATTTTGTTTAAGTACTATTTGTTTCCAGCCTCTTGTTTTCAAATGCAGTACTCTAAAAATACGTTTCCAATTGCTTAATCATGGAGATTCACGAGAAACTTGCATTTCGAATATATCCATCCGTGCATTTATCCAAGTCGGTAGTAAAGAAAGTTCTGCAATACCAGAGATAAAATGGGGAACTTGACCATTTTGTAGTTAAAATGGCTCCTTTATGCAAGTATCTTTAGCTGAAAAATGAATAGTAGGCTGATTGCTTTACAAAGTGTGTACCTTGTATATTTGTTACGTTTACTGTTCTAGACGTACTCTCCATTCTCTAGGCTACCCTTGCATGATGTGCACTTGCTCAAGTTAAACATGTTTGCGTGAATTAAAATGCTGATCGTTTAAGCATTGAAAATGTTACATTGCATAGGCCTCTGTAATGTTCAGCATCTTCACCCTGCCTTGCCTTTTCAGTCGAAAGAGCTTTGCTCTTTTCCCTACGAATATAAAGATAGAAGTCCATGCATGCAGAGAGCTGATGGTAAAAGTGATCTATTGTGACAAACCAGATATTTTAAATTCTATGGGACTCTGACCACAGGACTTTGCACCTTCATTGACAGTAGCCAAAGAAGAGCAGGATTGAGAGGAAACCATTATCAGCATTTGAGTGAGAAGACGTGTGGCAGGAAGGCTGCCCTTCTGACAGAAGGTATTCAGGAGTAGAGAAGCATAACCTGCATGTGGCAATCAAAAGTGTGGAACAAACTGCACAAATGTCTCATGGCTTCCTAGTAGTAGTAGTCCAAATTTGATGTTGTGGAAAGTCAAGAGACTATACGTTGTGTGAAGTAAAACTGTACCACTGAAGTACTTGTATTCGTTGGTTTATAGTGATCACATTGAAGAAAAAAAAGACAAACCAAAGCATCTAATAAAAAAGGATTGAATGCCAAAGCATCGACAGGCTACCATTTATATGTGAAAGTGCCTTTCCATCTAAACCAGTCCACCGAAAATAGAAATGGACTGGTTTCAATGGAAATGCACTTTTACATGTAAAAGATTGCATTTCAATCCTTTTTTGTAACTTTAAAATGTTACATGGAGCTGTCCAGTGCAGAAGTTTCGGCACTGGCCAGCTCCTTGTAATGTTTGAATTTTATTTTTGTGTATATTGGGGGGTGCAGGGGGTTCTTCCCCCTAACCCCAATGTAACCCTTAATCTGACCCTAGCCCCAACCCTAACGTAACCCTAATGTAACCCTTAATCTGACCCTAGCCCCAACCCTAACGTAACCCTAATGTAACCCTTAATCTGACCCTAGCCCCAACCTTAACGTAACCCTTAATCTAGACCTAACCGTAACCCTTAATCTGACCCTAGCCCCAACCCTAACGTAACCCTAATGTAACCCTTAATCTGACCCTAGCCCCAACCTTAACGTAACCCTTAATCTAACCCTAATGGTAATCCTAATGTAACCCGCCCTAGCCCTAACCCTAATCTAACCCTAGCCCCAACCCCACCCCCACTAATTTCGATGGATCCATCGAATTATTATATACAACGAAATGGCTATTCGTTGGAATGGAATTTAGTTGCATATAATTCGATGGTATGGATGTCGATGCTTTGCTTGGTCAATGGATTGACCAGATACGTATTCGTTTCATTAGTCCTGGCAGGAGAGTACACAAGGACGAGAGATTATGTAGTTGGCGACCTGGCAGGTGAGTGGACCAGGTGGAAGTCATTGAAGTACTGTGGTATGGTTATGTGTTGAAGACCAAGTGCTAAAACCACGGAAGTACATTGTGAATAATTGTGGAATCCTGACAAATCAATATTGCTGATGCAAGTATTTAGTGAACTGTTAGAGAACTATTTTGACAGAAGCCTTTTTGTTACTGATGACCTGTGGAAGTTTACTTTTCTGAGGAGGAGTTTTGTAGAACTCTCTGCCACAAATGGGGAGAAGACTTGTTGTACATTTTGAACTGTTGGTCAAGTCCATGTGAGAGACTTATTGGAGCAACAGGTACTTTGTTGGAACTTTGTTGCAAGACGGAATTTCCCTGTTTCTTTTGAACTGTTCATTGAAATCCTGTTTTGAATCTTGGGAAGGGGAAATCGCCCAGATTACATGGAGATAGTTATCAGGTTTTGTACATGCATGGCAATTTATTTTACAGTTATTACCATGTTGAGTTTGTTGGATGTACAAGTGTGAGGGATAGAATCCTTTTGTTAAGAGTTTCCTTTAGTTTATTTTGGTAGGCAGGGAAATCCTAGTTAGGGTAGTGATAGGCATTTATCCAACCTTATTGAATTAATAAAAGGGCATCTTATGAAAAAAACTTCACAAAGTTGACCGCCTCACATTTCTGACCCCTCACAATAGGTTCATGAAACGCCTTTGTCCTCTGCGTAATGCTTTTTTCTTCCCTGCAGCAAACTCAGTGTTGCTATCCAGGGCCTATAAATGGGTATTGAAAGCATGTTTTTATTGGGTTTTTTTCATGCTTCTGTGGGTACAATTAGCAACACAACGGAGGTGATGGCTGGAAGGTTTAGAATTAATCCTAACCTCCTGGCATTGCTTTGGTTAATACACCAGGCCATCATTCTTCAGCGTAACTAAGTCATTACAGAAAGGGGACAGGCCATATGCAAATCAGGCTTGGCTCCCAAAAGAGGCAAATCCAGCCCAAATTGCTTGATGCTTCTGCGGTTACTTCCTCCATCGTTCCTAATCAAGAACTGTTGTGACTGGGTCAGGGATCTGATCTTGTTGAGGGAATGGGAACCCCACTCCATCTGGGGTGGGATGCTTACCAGTGTGTTCACCATAGGCAGAGTTTGGTGAGACGTCTCTAGTCCTTGTCCTTTTACCTGTGCTTGCATGACTGAAAAAAGTACCACCTTTTCTTGCCCCATATGTATATTGCACAATGCTGGTCAGTTTCTCTGTGTCCTGTAGTTCTTAATAATCCTGGGGGTGGAGGAGCGAGTGAGCAACCCAATGGGGAGCAGGGCAGTGAGTAACTTTGCACCGGAGAAGCAGTCCGGTCATCAGACCAGTGATTCCAATGCACCATGTGCGGAGGACTGACACTTCTTTGACCTTCACACGTGCCAGGGAGGAGATGCGTGTGGAGTCTGTATCCCAGACACTCGGCTGAATGTCAACTGCAGCACTATTGTTCACTTCAGCAGGACCACAGAGCAGTCCCCATACCAAACTGGCACAGCAGAGACTCTGTTCTTCCTTCCTATGAACTCTGCCTTTGATGCTCGTTTGAGGGGTGGGAGTCCTATTTCCAAATGCCGATGGACCAGCATTCAAGGTGTGGACAGGGCCACCCCCACCGCTATTATGTTTTGCTTACGTGTAAATCGTTCCCAGCTGGAACAGCAAGCCAGAGGTTGGCCCAGGGAACCATCTGAGGGAGAGAACCAACAGAGGAGTAATTGGGAGGATAAAAAGGGGCACAGAAAACTGGAAGGTTTGGGTTGCCCAGGTGAGGTCAAGGGAGAAGAACGAGCAAGCAGAAAAGGGACTGTGCAGAAAAGCATGAAGAAGGATTACTGAAGGAGTGGGCAAGGCGAGGTATTAGTTGGTGGGAGAAAGTGGTACTTCCGTGTATGTGTGAATGAGTGAGGCTAATAAAGGAAGAGTAGAGTGACGGACGGACTGAGTAGAAGGAGGATGACTTGGCCAAAAGGTGTGGAGGGTAGTGTGGTAGTATTAGGCGAGAGGAGGAGTATTGGTGGTGAGGGGAGAGGGTGGTGGAGGGGGAGTAGTTGAGGTGGAGGGGGAGTAGTTGAGGTGAAGGGGGAGTAGTAGTATTAGTGGTGGTGAAGGGGGCGAGTAGTAGTATTAGTAGTGGTGGTGAAGGGGGCAACTAGTAGTATTAGTAGTGGTGGTGAAGGGGGCGAGTAGTAGTATTAGTAGTGGTGGTGGGGGGATTGGTGGTGGTGGGATTAGTAGTAGTGGTGGTGAAGGGGGGCGAGTAGTAGTGGTGGTGGTGGAGGGGGCGAGTAGTAGTAGTGGGGGGCTAGTAGTAGTGGGGGGCAAGTAGTAGTAGTAGTGGTGGTGGAGGGGGGCGAGTAGTAGTGGTGGTGGTGGGGGGCGAGTAGTAGTAGTAGTAGTAGTAATAGTGGTGGAGGGGGAGAGTGAGAGACGGACACAGAGTTGGGTTGTTCTTGAGGCCATCTATGATAGCGTTCAAACATGGTTTTCTATTACTCAAAATTGGTATGGTATGTGAGGGCATCCATTCTAATCATGATGATATTGGAGTTACTCATTATGTTATGAATTGGCTATGCATCATTCTAATCATTCAAACACCTTGAATTTCATAAACTCTACAAATAATACTGGCTCCCCTCCTCATTTGTTGGAATTAATCCTTCAATCACATCAAATTCTGCCCTAAATTGACCGTTTCATTAATCATTCCTTAGACGGGGCTTTCTGCCAGCAGAACCAAAAGGTAGTTGTTTCCCTACTACTGAATAAACTATCTCTAGATAGCAAAGAGTTAAGTAATTATTGCCCCGTTTTCAATTTGCTTTTTTTCTCAAGTGCTGGCGCAAGTTGTTACTTTGTGAAATACAATAAGATGTTGGATACGTACCAAGCAGGTTTTACCATGTGGAAATACTGACCTGTTTGTTTCAGTACCAGATCATTTGAGGTTTTGTAATAAGATAGAGGTCTGGGTATTCTGGTTTTACTTGATCTATTAGAAACCTTTGACACCATAAACCACCCGGTATTCTGTCTGGACTAAGAAACCTGTGCATTGGAGGAGCTGTTCTACAGTGGTTGGGCATCATTCCTCCCAGATCACAATCAGGGTGTTGCTGTCCCTGCATTCTCTTCTACCCCTATTCGAGTGACTTGCGGGGTATCTCGGGGCTCCGCCCTATCCTGATCCTCTTAACATGTATCTGTAAATCTAGATGGGACAGAAGATCCTTTTAATTTTTGGCTTCTCCTTTGTGGAATAATAGATTATATAGTGCTGCACACCTAGAGGTCTTGGAGCACTGAAATAAAAGAAGACCGTATTATCCTATTTATTATCACACAGTGTGGTACTTCATTTATCGACCTCTGAAGGATGCAAGGCTGCGTTAACCCTGCCCGGATGAGAACCTGCCACAGCAGGCTGCACACAGATATCGGGGGTTAGTGCTTGGCTCACTGTGCTATTTGACTAGCTATAGTCTCATGTGTGGTCTATGAATGAAAATAACTTATTTTAGGAAAGTGACTTTTTAAAAAACACTATGGGTCTCTTTCTTGTGATCGTTCTTGGCACCTTGAGGCCAACGGATGAGCTCAACAAGAACTCTGTCGCATAACGTGTTGTGCTCCAATATTGTTCAGGCCTCTCCTACATCAAAGATGTTACGCAGGTGGTATGCCGTAGGGTAATGGAATTGCCTTGTAGTACATTTGTTTTTGCTTGAACAGTTACATTCTTGCAAAAATTGAGAACCTTAAATATATATATTATTTAAACATGGAGATCAAAATCCGTAGCATCATGGAGGAAGTGCTTTAGTGAATTTTTGCAGTGTTGCAAGAAACTGGTATTTATTTTTGTAACTGAACTGCTGATTTTGTCCTCCAAATGCCGACCCCTCATGTTATGTTACAGAGATGAATTGTGTTCTTTATTGGTTTTTTCTTTTTTCTCCGGAACTTCATGTGGTCTTTGTAAGGCCATTAGCCACCTTTCTATGACCACCACAATCGCATTTGTTTCAGGAAGTAAGGACCGGATCAAGCTTTCTGTGTGCGGCTTAGGCAGCTGATGACCAGTCGTTATTAATAAATTAATCCCTTTCCTTATAAACAGGTTTACTTCCAATGTATTGGCATGCTAAGGTTAGCAACAGAGAGGGTACAATTTGACTTTTTAATGAAGCAAGCAACAAGAGTAATTTACGTGTTTTTCGTGGCCTTGTATATCGGATTCCATTGCTAGGGCTTAGTGTGTGAGCAGAGTTTACCACTACTTTACTTGTCCTTGCCATAGTGCAGACTCCCCATGAAAAAGATGAATCACACATGACATGAATGTGTACGCAATTATTATTTTTAGTTTTTTTTACTCGGAGTGGCACCAAATGTAGCCACACCTAAAGCTGTAGAATTGATAGAAACGATATGGCATGGAGCGGACTATGCACACTTTAGTTTGCGTTGGTTTCACTGCATGCCAAATATTTGAACTATGGGGAGCTTAGTGATTTATCCTGGTGACCATGTCTCAGCAGGTTACGTGCAGCAGGAGAAAAAAAGATAACTGCGGGGGAGGGTGGCTGTAGTAGAGGCAGGTCTGGGTCACTCATGGGGCACTCTTACACTCTGCCTTGCTCCCCTGTGGACTGCTTAGTATCAGAGGAGCCACTCTATAATGCACTGCATCCCGGCTTTTTCCATGGTCTGCCTGTTATGCAGCCAACGTTTGCAGCACTGGGTAGATTTGCAATGCAATAAATGTATGTGCTCACACATATATATATCTCCATCAACAAAGGAAAATGAAAGCCCTCTTATGGTCCTCTTTGTCTACGAAGTCAAGGCCTCCATTCAAGCAGGCTCTCCTCGCTTGCACGTTACTTCGAACAAACCTACGCTGTTTTCCCTCATTTGACTATCACTATCTAGCCCATTCCTTCATCCGCTCCTACCATCGTTTGAATATGGCTCTCACCAGCTATCCAGTAGCTGAGGATTACCATGCACCTCTACTTACTCTTTTGGCACCAATCTTGCTACCCTACTTTCCTTCCTCTCATCCCTTCCCTAGACCATGCCAAGTACTCCTACGTTAATCATGTATCCTCTGTTCAGGTTCTCGAAAGCTGTTCATGACGGTGCTGGTCATGATTGCCTCTCCAAACTTCACCACATATCATCCTCCCTATCTGCTGATGGCTCTGCTTCTTGCTTCTCCAAAATGACCAAAATATGAGGGACCCTGTCCACCCCTTTAATTGAAATCCCTACTTCTCTCCTCCACTCTACCCTCACCCTCTTCTCTATTGTGCTTTTCTCCCACTTCTCTTGTCGAGTCGACACCATCTCCATTCAGCGAACCCATCCTTCACTCCTAGTGATCCCTTATCACCCCCATCAATGAAAGTGGCGCTTGTTGTTGCCACCTTCTCCCTCATTAATCATCTATTCAACTGGCATCTTCCCAGCCTGCTAAAAGGAGGCCACAGTCATAACCTATCTTCAAAAAACCTACTGTCGACCCTAGGAATCGCTCACTATGCAGAACTGTCTAAACTCTGCCCCACCAAAATCCTTAAGAGAGTTGTCTTAAATTTCGTTGTCCTCTGTCTTGAGGCAAACGCACAATACGCAGCCTCTTCCATCTGGGGAACGAATCCCTGGTTGGCGCTAAGCTACAATCCAGTTTTTAGTACCTTGTGAATCCTGCAACAAGCTCTCCCGTTTAAACCGGCGGTTGACCGTCCAGCGGTGATCGGCGCGCTGGTGAACTCCAACTTTATTATTGTAACAGCTTGCTTTTGGGTATCCCATCCCATCCACTGCCTGCAAAAAGCACAAAACACAGCTGTGAGACTTCTATTTGGAGTACCAAAATTCTCCCCGATATTTCTATACTGGCTCACCTTAAAGGATATAATTTATTTGTCTTGTTTGGTTTTTTTTTTTTTTTTTTTTAATACGTTTCAACAATCTGGCCCCTTTATACTTATCTAAAAATAACTCAATTTCTCAACCCATCCATCGGCTGCGGGCAAGTGATAAATTGCTGCTGGAAATTCCGCCTTCCAATTTTGTGTCCATAGGGGTACAGCAGATTTGGAGTATATGGACCGAAACTGTGGAACGGTAAACCCCTGAAGATTTTTGCTCTCCAATCTCTCCTTGAATTTCTTACTGCCCTAAAACCCACCTGTTTAAGTAATACAGGGGTGGGAACTCAAGGTTGAGATGTTCGGCGTTCTGATTTCCTTCTTCACATGTGGCTGTTACTTTCTGCAGTGTTTGACTCTTTCCATTCTGAGCCACATACCATTTAGTTTGTCAAGTGCACTATACAAATGCATCGAGATCAAATCCATTTGGGTTTGGCTTCAAACCTTACACAAACTGCTCTGTCCCATGTCTTCAATTTTCTCATCACTGCCCACCACTCCCACCTCGCCTTCCTCCTAATTCGACTTAATTTGTCTTCTGACTTTTAAGATCCTTCGTCCATAATCTTAAAAAAACATTGACCTGAAATAGGTTGCCTCTTAACTATGATTTCTGCTTCTCCATCTCCTGTAACTCTAATCGCTCCTCCATGTTCCCTCCCAGCCACCCCACCAACTCCCCTAAACCCTCCTAGTTTGGATCAGCCCTGTGTCCACTCCTCTGCACCTTCTCTATGAGAAAAATAATTTGCTTCTGTTACTACCTCTTTGCCAATAGACACCCGAATCCTCTTCTTTCCTTCCCTGACCTCTTGGAGCACACCACCTGCTGTCTGACATTCGTCATTGGCTGCCACTAGATTGCCTGAGGCTAAATTTCCGGAAGACTGAAGTTCTCTTTCTGCCCAGCCTTCAATGGCTCTTTCATTCAGATCTCCTCACTACTTTGATATGATAGGTTATTTATAACCCGCTTAATACCCAGAGGTTTCTAAGCATGGACCCGGGGATCAAACCTGTGGTGCTCCGTGCCGTCTTGCTTCCAAGGTGAGCACGTTGCCCCTGAGCTACCCTCCGTAGACTTTACCTAAGACTCTCAATTTTGGGGTCCTCTTGGACCGTAAACTTAAACTAAATCACTACATCTTTGCCATTGCAGCCAGTAATAACCACCTAAACCACACTCTGATTTAAGGCTGCCAAGGAGTATTTTTTGCAAGTTGCAAAAATAGTTTGCAGATACGTGCCAGTCATTATCGTTCTAGCTTACAGAAGGTGCTACAGGTGAGTATGTATGTGAATGTACATGTGCTTCTACGCAGGTCTGCAGAAGTCATGGAGCGTGTTTCTCCTCCATAGGAAGGAAGTCTCACCGCTTCAGTATCCCCCCCCAATCCCCTAACTACCACTATTTTGCTTTCCTCATTGGTTCTTTTCTGGCACTGGCTATGCACATGAGTCCAGACGTTTATCGAATGGTAAATTTGAACATCACGTTAGTGTTTGTACACATTTGTTTTTAAGTTTGAGAGATCTGGACAGAGAAAAGCTATTAAACTATAAAACAAATCTAATGTGTGAAAAATGAAGCTCCAAGACGGTTAGGAGGAAGTAAGGTCTCAGGGCCTGCTGGGGGGTTTTGGGGGGGGGAGATTAAGGGCGACAAGAATTGAATTGCCTTAATTTGTTCAGGTTTGGGAGATGCTGGGGGTGCCTGCAAGCAGTACAGGTAATGGGTGGGGGAGGGCTGCAGTAAGGAGGCAGATGGTCGGAAACCACAGCTACCTCCACACTAGAGCCCCACCTAACCTGCCTGCTCTGTCAGGCTTCTGAATTGAAACGGTCAATTTGCATGAGAGAACACGCAACCTCAAAGTTTTTTTTTTTCTTTTTTTTTTTCCCCTCTCCTATTTTGGGGCCTACATCATTTAGTTGCTTGTGGTTGCTTGCTAGCTGCAACAGACCTACTTTTGGGAGGCAGCGCTGAGAGCTTTATAGTTGCCCCCCCCCCTCAATAATGGCACAAAAGGAATGCTATTACGCCCGTTGGAATTCCAAGCGCTTGTGATTAATTCGTTAATTAAAAGGTTTCCATCCATCCCTTTCCGGTGTTTAGAACGCATGCTTCAACGTATGTAATATAGCATGGTCCGTTAAGGAACCTCTTGCAAAACTTTGTAAGCGACTGTGGGTCACAGGCTTCAATACCCGCAAAAGTTAAGATGCCTGCTTCAGACCTTTGTTTAGCCTACCGGAGGTCATTCTATGAAGGCTAACTTCACCTGTCGTGCATACGGTTTGTTGTGTTCCCAAATTAGTATTTCCCTACTTGTACTTAGCTCTTAGACACGGGCTTTGGGGGCAGTACAGTATATAAAACCGGGCACTCAGAAGGCTCAGTCCCACTAACCACCTCACTCCAAGATGTGAACGAGTGTGTACGTTGTTGCTTCCCCACTTGATATACGAAAGTATTTTCCCCATCTTTCCCACTTAACAAATTTGCATTGTCGGGGACAAAGCATGTTACATTGTATTGTTTATTTGTATAGCACACCAAACCCTCGGGTATCTAGGCGCATTATGGCAGTTACATTTGTACACAAACAGTTACAGGTTACATAAGTACATGTAAATTGTATGCTCTTAAGAGGCCAGTCAAATGCTTGTAAAAAAAAAAAATGGGCTCTTCCCTGGACAGACCAAGTGCACAAACTCAACCGTATAAGCGTCACATCTGTAAATTGTGTACTACCTATTTTTTCAACTCTCTTAATAAAACACAAAACAAGTATACATGCTCAATAGCCACACACTTTTTTCCGTTTTATAAAAGCCAGATCTGTTGTGTTGGCCTATGCTTACTCCTTATCAACTACAGCTGGACTAGCTGGTGGTGATCATAAGGTTTGTTTAAGATTATGATAGAATGGTGCAGAATCTGTTCACGAACCCCAAAAGGACTGCTTGCAACAGTATGTGATGATCAGAAGATGAAGTAACTACAATGATGTTAGGAACGTAAACATTTGCAGGCCGATTCATGGAATTAATGTGCGCCGAAAATTCCGGCGCAGAGGTGCCAAAACGTGCGAAAATCGCAGGGAAACCAGCGCACATCGATTCATGGAAGTCTGTGCGCGAGAAAAATATTGGATGTGCGCTGAAAAAGTGCGCGGCGCACGCCGGTGCACAGGTCATCCAACAGCGTGCGCCACGGCCACAGCGAAATCGCACATAGCGAGGCGCACATAACAAAAGTAGGCGTACCACGAGGCGTAACACTCGGAATGGGGAACAACGCGTGAAAATATGGGCGTCACGGGGGAAGTACAGGAGGCAAGTGCGCAGAACGCCCACACGCTCGCCTACAACTCGTATTCATGGAATCGAATAGGGCAAACCAGCGCACGGTCAAAGATGCGCACAGGGCCAAACAAGTCCGCCACAAGAAAGCAGGCGGTAGCGTCCATGCGCCTGAAATAAATGTGCGCCAAAATGTGCGCTTACAAAAAGCACCTATATACAGCTATGATGAATGATCCATACTGTGGTCCTCTAGGACAAATGAGGTGCAAAGGGGTACCGACAAACACGGACACCCGCTGTGTGAAAAATAGCGTGTGCGTGTATTTCGGGGTGCGCAGGAAATTCCACACGCAAATCCAGCAGCCTACGTGTATTTCGGGGGTGCCGGGGAGTCCTACACGTGAATTGGCCGTGTGGGTCCTCCCAGCTGTTACCTCTACATCCTCCACGGCCCCTGCAGGCGGCCCACACCACAGGGGACTACCCTGCACAGCAGGCAGCCCATCCACCATGGCCATGCCCCCCAGCCAACCCACATGTCACCTTGCACTACTGCCCACCAACGCATGTCTCCCAGCACCCCCACCCCCCAGCATCCAGGGGCACCCTCCACCAGGCCCCCACTCATGTCTCCTTCCCACCCCCCACCATCCAGGGGCACCCTCCACCAGGCCCCCACTCATGTCTCCCTGCACCCACACCCCCCCAGCATCCAGGGGCACCCTCCACCAGGCCCCCATTCATGTCTCCTGCCCCCACCCCCAGCAGTCGGGGGCACCCTCCACCAGGCCCCCACTCATGTCTCCCATCCCCCCACCCCCCAGCAGTCAGGGGCACCCTCCACCAGGCCCCCACACATGTCCCCCTGCACCCACACCCCCCCAGCATCCAGGGGCACACTCCACCAGGCCCCCCACACGTGTCTCCCAGCACCCCCACCCCCCAGCATCCAGGGGCACCCTCCACCAGGCCCCACTCATGTCCAACTCATGTCCCCCTGCACCCCCACGCCCCAGCAGTCAGGGGCACCCTCCAGCACCCCCACCCCCCAGCATCCCCACCCCCAGCCTCCAAGGGCACCCTCCACCAGGCCCCCAAGTCTCCCTGCACCCCCATGCCCCAGCAGTGCGATTTGCCTGGGTACGTGTATTTCAGGGGTGCGCGGGTAGTCTTGCACGCGATTTCATCAGGGTACGTGTATTATGGGTCCGCGTGAACTTCCACACGCGACTGGGCCTGGGAGAGCATGTTACGTGTATTCCTGGGGTGGGCGGGAAGATTTACATGGTCGCCTCCAACGCGCCAAAAAAAGGTCCAATCCGGAAACACGTACGCCAGCATGAAACAGGCGCATGTCCCGCGCAGCATAAAAGTGTGCGCAAACAACAAACAAGCTCAGACGCCAGGATGAATATACCGTTCCTAGCAGCAGTTGCCATGGGATACCGCAGGAGGAGGATAGTCGGGGCCAGAATCTTCACACCCAGAACCAGCCTTTTTGGTATGCCTGATGACCAGGTGTATGGGAGGTACAGGTTTCCATCTCACATAATACTCGACCTGGTCAGTGAGTGGGAGGATGACCCTCACATCACCCACCCTGTGCTCCCAAGCACTGAGCCCCCTGGAGAAGGTCCTCAATGTACTGCACTTCTTGGCTACCAGATCATTTCAGCGGACAAGTGCCATAGTGGGGGGGGGTGTCACAGGCCACACAGTCACGGTGCCTACACCAGGTGTTGGCCATCATCATTGCACGCCCATCAGTCCGCAGGCACATATACCTGCCCAGAACGCCCAGAACACAAGGCAGGCTGTCAGCCAGGATTTCTACAGGGTGGCACAATTCCCAAGTGCTAGGTGCCATTGATTGCACCCATGTGGCTCTACGTCCCCCCCAGGGCATCTGAGCACATCTATAGAAACCGCAAGCACTGGCATTCCATCAACGTCCAGGTAGTATGTGATGCCAAGGGAATGATCACCTCAGTATATGCCAACTATCCAGGGTCCACCCACGACAGCTTCATTTACAGGATGTCAACCATAAACCGGGACATGGAAGCTGGGCGGCATGGCGATGCATGGCTGCTTGGCGAGTATAAATGCCACAGCACATGCATGCATGACAGATACAGAGTAATGTCACTACCCCACTAATTCCCACCACCACCTCCCCAGGGGACAGTGCCTACCCTCTGAGCACCCACATGATGACGCCAATTCGGAACCCCATCACGCCTCCCGAGGTAAGATACAACACAGCCCATATTGCAACCCGGGGCATAGTGGAGCGCACATTCGGAGGGCTCAAGTCACGCTTTCGCTCCCTTGACCGTTCTGGCGGGCAGCTGTTATACGCTCCCCCAGTAGTGTGCAGGATCATAGTGGCAGCATGTGTCCTGCACAATGTTGCAACACGCCGGGGCCTGGCTGTGGACATGGTGGTGCCCCCACATCCCCAACCAAATGCACGCCCGCTGCGCATGGGAGGGGAAAGGGCACGGGGTGAGGCAGCCCATACGCAGCTGGTGGCTAATTACTTCACATAGAAATCACACCCCTGTGGAGTGCACACAGCCCTGGCACATACCATCTGACAATCAATGATGACTCAGTCTGACAATTCTGATGAATTACGGGACAGTCAACTGTCAGAACCATAGCAGCCTGAGATTGTTCACCTGGAAGTGTCACAATGTGTGCATCCCTACCTACACAAACACCACCAATGTAGTGTCATCAAAAGACACACTTCTATGCAGCAAAAATGAATACCTGCTTGCAAAATACAACATGAGAACAGTGCCATGTCACCCAACCCCTCCCCGGCACCGCCAAAAACACACCATGGCATGTCATGCTATGTGAGAGCAAACAAATTAATCCCCACAACATGACACAAGTGTCACAAACTACAGTGTCCCTAATGGAAACTGCCCACACATGAAATGCTCACAGTAATGCAGGACCAACAACACACATTACCAAATATTTACCAATAATACTAATCACCTACACAACCTCCAACCTACCATAAACATGACAGTACGGATTTAAAAAATTGGTAGTCTCACTACCTGATAATGCCAGCACTTTGAACACTTCCAACTCTACAGTGTTAGCGCCACGCAAAAGTGTAGGTGCACTGCTTACAACATGGACTCCATTTCCAAAGTAGACCGCCTTGTGAAGACATGAGAAATGGACCTGCAACTTAGGAGGATGAGATGGATGCAGAGGCACATATCAATACACCATGCAGTGTACAATACAACAACAATATGCACTAGGAATGTATACACAGTATTGACTACAGACTGCCCACACATCAAATGGGAGTCCAACGTCCCTGTGTAAGTCAATGTCACTTGGGCACACCCTTTGCAAGCCCATGGAAACGGGAAGCAGGAGGGGTGTGTGTGTCACACAAACCCAAGCATCTAACCCAAATTCAGGACAAGCCTGCATGTGCCCAGCCACAATACAGCGTATGCCCACAGGAGCCACACAAGGCAACACTGTCAAAAAAATAAAAAACCCAAAATCATAAATGGGCCGGGGGAGGGTGGGGGAGGCCACCCAGGAGGTCCGAGGACAGGGTGCACACCAAAACCCACCTGTGTGGATCTTGCGAAAAAAAATGGGCTCATGGCCTGCACGGCTACCCTATTGTGAGAGATTTGCTGCTTTCGCTCTCCTCACCCTCTGCAGCTGCATCAGGAGGTGGTGGCACTATGGGAGGCAGCCCACGCAAAGCCGTAGTCTGGTCCTCCATGGCAGCAAGCATGCGGGTGTGGAAGGTCTGGTTCTGGAGGATAATCGTGCGGAGGTCCCCATGCAACAACTCACGGGATACCCGGACCTCCTCCCTAGTTGCCTGCATCTCAGCTGAGAGCGTACGTGCAAGCCTCTCCAGCTGCTGTTCTGTCCTCGTGTCAGTTGATGCCTCAAGCTCAACAAGAGTCACCCTGAGCTGACGGAGTTCCACCCTCAGGGCTTCCCTGTGGCCCTGGGACTCAATAGAAATGGCTTCCTGCAGAGTCTCCAGTGCCGCCCGTCTGTCCCTGTTGGACGCCAACATGTCCTCCCTGTGTGACTGGCAAATGGAGTCTGTTGCCTGCTGTAGTTGTTCCATCAGCCTTTCTTGGGGGACAATGGAAGTGGCCACCCTATCCATGGCCTGAGCTATCACCTCAGTTGATTCTGCCTGTTGGTTTCCCATACCGTATATGGATTGCTCCCATGCGGTATTGCCAGGTGGCGTACGGCCACCGCGTCGGCGGGCACCTCACCTGTCTGGGGCAAGGCGAACTGCGCCTTGCTGTGCCGGCACTGCCTGAGGCTGCAGGACTGCATTCCCCCTCTGATCTGCTGGCCCAGGAACAGGATCAGATGTTGCAGAGTGTGACCCTGCATCCGTAACCACCAAAGGCGGACCTACCAACACTGACATCCCTATTGAGGGTTCTACCCCTGGTGCAGGTGGGTTGGACAGTACAGAATCCCTCCCAGAAACACTTACCTGCGACCGCACATAGGTCTCATCATCCGAATCGACACCTGAATAGAGCTCGGGGGAGGTGCACCCAGAGACACCCCTTGAGATAATGGTCTGCAGCAAGTGTGGGTTCTCACCCACCACCACACCACGTCCCTCACTGGTGCCCGGTCGGGCCTCAGAGCCCTCCTGGATCTGCACCATCTCCACAACCCCAGCAGTATCAAGTGCGTCATCCCCTACAAAGACATGAAAGAAAAGAAATGGGAACAGGCATTAGCACCATGGCACACAATTAGGGCTGAGAAGCAACAGAAACAGTACTTCATTGACAAATGTCCCACATGACTACAACCCTCCCATGCATGAACCGTCACTGCGAATGAAGGGGAGGCAAATGGCACACATTGATGACACCAAGTTGGAAGACCAACACATTTGCTGCATGCTGGCTAGCAGTGCCATCACACATTGGCCTGTGATTGGCATGTCCAATACACATACATGACACATGCCATCACACAGATGGCATGTACCATAGCCATGTCACACATGTGACAATAGGACTGAGAAATGCCTAGTGAAAGTGGTGGAATGTAAACAATCAGCCTGAATGAACACAGAATAATACGCAACTATGTTGTGGCAAGATGACACTTCAAGGGCAACTGGCATGAGGTTGGGCTGAATGTCTACTGTTGCCAGAAGGGATACTGCAATAACCAAATCCTGGTGCGCAGAATGTATTGGATGAAGCACATGGGTGACCCAAACCACTCAGGCACACACACCCTCATCTGGCACTCAATCAGAAGCCCTCACACACACACACCATGCACATGGATGACACACACATGCATGTGCACTCACCGGACAATGCCTCGTAATCTGGCAGGTCTCCCACGCCTTGGATCTGTTCCTCCGTAACGTAGGTCCCAGCAACATACTCATGTGGAGTGAGTTCAATGTCCTCTGCTGGAGACCCACCTCCAGTCACTAGAGTTGCGGCATGACTTGAGGCCAGCTTTTTCTTTGCCCTGCGCTTCAGGTCATTCCAGCGCTTGTAGCAATAATTAGCTGTGCGCCTCACGAATCCAAGGGCACTTATGATGTCCGCGATGGTCTGCCGGTGTGCCTGACGTTGTGCAGGTGTGGTCTTGCATCCTGCAGTAATCACCATTTCGCTGTCATGTGCGGACACATACTCCACAAGTGCATCAAGTTCGGCCTGATTGAAGCTGGGCTTCCTTGGTGGGCCGGACTGTGTAGCCGTGTCTGGGGCTTCAGCCTGTACTGGACGAGCGCTCTTCCTCTTCCGCTTGGAAGGTGGTGGGGATCAGAGTGTCCTACGCCGCCCTGGACACTAGGGGCAGGAGACCCGGTGGACTGTGGGAATGAACACTCACCATGGGACTTGGTGCAGGCATTAGCTGATGAAGTGTGATGTAGTCAGGGGGAACGTCAGCAGGATGGACTGGGACCGACACTGTCCTGGCTGGGAGACTCAGAGCTGGGGTGGATGGAGCCGCAGCTGCCCCTGCAGCCTCCCCACCCTGCCTACTCGGGGCAGCAGATGACATAGTTGCCCCTGATCCACGTGGCCTGGTGACACCAACGTGGACCGCCACACGTGGCCTAGACCTGCTGACCTGGAAGTCAGCCATGGAGTCACCCTGTGCCAGGTCTGGTGCCACAATGGGCTGGTCCAACAAGGGCTGAGCAGGGATGGTGTCAGCCACGTTACCCTCAACCAGGGGGTTGGCATGGGTGTCCCTGACTGGACACCCACACGGGGGGGGGGGGGGACTAGGGGCACCCTGCAAGTCCCGGCCACGTCCCCTACCGTATCCACCACGGCCACCTCTTGAGGCTCGGCCACCTTTGCCACCCTTACCGCGTGCTTGCCTCCCAACCATGGCACTGATGTTGTGTAAACTATTGTCCTGGACAATTGGGGGTCAAAGGGGTAGGGTACTAGATGAATTCGTACCCTAGTGCTCTAGCAAGGCTGTATGTGACCCCTGTGGGAAGATGACGGGTCACGCAACACACAGGCACCCCAAAAAGGGAGATAATGTGCACGCAACCCCTCCTAGACCACGTGCGTGGAAAAATAAACCTGCACTACGCTGTGGCACCCAGAAACACAAAAATGAACGTATGCGTGTCACACGCAGCCTAGACTGACCTCTGAAGGGGTACGCAACACACGGGGCAAGTACAGATGTTAAATACGTGCGCGACTCACCGTCTGCCAGGAAAAATCGCGTGAAAAATACGCGCGTGTGCAACACCCCTGCCAAAAGAAGAATTGTACCCTGTCTGAGGAGACGGGACAACAGAAGAAGTGAACGCTGTTTGAGGAAACAGGCCCAGGAAAAAGACAAAAAGCTGTCAGAGGTAACAGGGATTACGAACTTGGAACGCCGTGAAGTAAATCGCGTGTGAACCGACAAGAAGTACAGATTTCACCCACTCGCTCTCCACGAAAAGCACATACAAGGAAATGGCGTTCTACACGTATCTTTTAAACATGCCCACACGTCCAGCGTCACTTCCGCGTGTACGCGCTAAGGCCCTATCCTCCAATCACACGAGCTGACACTCTGACGTGCAGTCATTAGACGTGTAACATGCACCCGTGTACAGGGAAACGCCCGCGCACGTCACAGACGCTCATACGCGCTGAGGCCCTGTCCAGAAGGCAGAATTACTGCCCCCCCAGAGCCCCGAGCATGCTCCCACCTGCCATCTGCTGCTGCCTGATTGCCTACTGCCCACGTGCCCTGCCATTTGCTGCCTGCACATCAGCCAGGGGTGCTGTTGCTGTGACCACCCCTGCTGGAACCAAAGACTCCCGACTGGGATTCCATCGCTCCACAGACCAGCCCCAGCACCCAGTTGCCCACCCACTCCTGCCTCTGGGGTTGTCATGTCGGGCACTGCAACATCTGGCACCACTGGCAACCCCCGGCCAGAGAGGCAGAGGGGCACCAGCTTCACTGCCACCGAAGTTGGTGTCCTGGTGGAGCAAGTCCTGGGGCAGGATGATGCCCTCTTCGGAAGTTTGCGCGCCAACAAGGAAGGATGGACTCGGATCTGGACGGACATCGTGACTGCCATCAACGCGGAGGGGGTGGCAGTCCGACTATTCCATCATGTCAAGAAGCACTGGGAGGACTTCAGGTCCAGGACCATCAACAAGGCCCGGCGCCTCTTGAAGGCAGCGGATGCTAAGGGGCGCCGGGGCCACTTGTCGGATGATCAGATGAGGGTCCTGGAACGCATATCCCCAGCGCTCCACGTCCAGGTCCTTGAGAGGCAGACCCGTCTGGAGTCGAGCAGTAAGTGTACATGCATCATGATTGTAAGCTGTGCGTGTGGTGGTGTGCCAGTAGTGTGCAGGTTGCACATGTGTTTTTATGGGGCCAGGTATGGGGGGGGTGTACAGGGCCGTGAGGCTAACACATGCAAGGGCTCTCATGTGTGAGACATGGATGGTGCTTGTGTGTAGGCTTGCATGCCAAATGCAGATGTGTGGGCACACATGTTTGGATAAATGTGTATGTAAGTAGGCATGTTCGTGATGTCACAAATGGATGTTGGTTTCAGCTGCATGTATCAGCACTGTGTGCATGTGTGTGTGTGTGTGTATTTGACAAGGGTGCAACAGTGATGCAACATGGATGCATGTGACAGCGGGATGTGGAAGCCTGATTGGCAGATGTGACATGGATGCCAATCTGAACACTGCGACAGTTGGCAGAGGTGTACACATGCATACTTGCAAGTGTGGTGGTGTGTGTGCATGTGTAGTGCACTCCCTGTGTTGCATTTGATGTCTGGCTCACCTTTGCCTACTCGTGCTGTTGTATGTGCATGGATGGTGCTGGCTGTTGTAATATGGCTGTGTATGGCTCATGTGTGCGAGTTGAAATGACGTGTGTTGGCGATTGTGATGCCATGTTTGAGGTTTGCCAATGCCACTCGTGTACAACTGTCATGTGTGTATGTGTCCATTGTACAGTGCCCTGATGACTGTGTTTTATTTCTCCCTGTCTGCAGCGTCAACTGATGAAGAGGGCGGAGAAGGTGCTGTGGAGCACAGCGGCAGGGATTGCACCGCCAGCCGGAGACGCAAGGCCTGACTCCCCTCCCAGGTTGTCATCTCGTCGGGGAGTGAGGAGTCTGGTGCTGCGTCCCAGGCTGCAGCTGCCGGGGGGAGGTCCAAGAGGCGGAGGTCGGAGTTGGACTCCTCGGCAGCAGAAGGGGCAGCTGGGACCCCACAGGGCCCAACGGGGGAAGATGGCACAGAGTCATCCAGGTTGGTGGGGGGTTTGATGGAGGAGGAGGCCGTGCAAGCGACAGAGACGGGGTCTGGAGGTGGGGATTCCACTGGTGCTAGTGGTGCAGTGCAGGACCAGGGACAGGAGGCAGCACAGGCTGCCGCAGAGGTGCCTGTGTGCAATCATGTCCCTGATCCTGTCACTGCATCATCTTGCACCAGCAGGGATGCCTACGTTCAGACCCGTTTTCAGGCAGGGGATGAGCTTTCAACAACTGGCCTTCCTCTGCCTGCGGACGTGGCTAGCCAGGTACGGGTTGAGCCTGTCCTGACTGGTGTGGCATTGCGTCAACGGGCCATGCAAGGTGACCTGCAGTCTTTTCATAAGGAGACTGCACGTCATCTCGAATGGCTCGTTGACCGCGTCGGCCTACTGGGACAGGTCACCCAGGCCGGATTCCTCCGTTTGCTGGAGCTTGTTCCGACCCCCTCCTCAACTGAACACCCTATGCGCCAGTCGGCCTCCGTGCCATCTTTCCACCCATTTGTCACCTGGGTGCCCTGTGGAGCTGCCTCTGACGGTTCGGCCAGGCTGGTGGAGGACACATCCCCTGCCACAGTCGGGAGTCGGACGTCCAGCAGGGGTGGCCACATCGACTGCACCCCGGCCGGTGGAGGATGTGCAGGCAGCAGGAACCAGGGCACGAGCACAGGCACAGCAGCAGCAGCGACGAGGTGGGAGCCATGATGGCTTGGGGCCTTCAACATCGGAGGGGCAGGCATCGGCTGGAGGGCAGGAGGACCCAGGACGGGAAGTGTCTTCCGTGTGGCAGCGGTTGGGCCACGCCATAGATGCAGAGCGGCAGCGGGCGGAAGAGGCACGGCTCACGATGGTCAGGGCGGAGAACTCCATGCGCAGGGCCCTGAGGCGGGCCGAGTGCCTCGAGGCAATCCGCAGGGAGTTGGAGGAGAACATGCCGTCGGCCCTGCGGACCCTCGGGGCCATGGAGGAGGACCGCCTCCGGCACATTGAGCAGGAGTTCGATGATGCCCTTGCCCGGAACATCCAGAAGTGAGCCGTCGGACTAGCCCGCTGCCCTTGTAAATAGTTCTTTAGTGTTAAGTTTCCTTTCGGTTTTGTTTTGTTTTGGGGCGCTTGGACAATGCCCCAACTTCTTGTATATAGTTCTTCATTAGGTAGTATTTTATTTTATAGGTTTCATTTAAAGGATTGGGCACATGGACCCTGGATGTTCACCTTGTACATAGTTTGACAACGGATTTGGATTTTTGATTATTTTTTTTTCACATGGATCAATGTTTTTTTCTTATTTTGGAACCTTGGATTTATTTTCTCAGACTGACACTTTGGAGACTTGCTTTTGGATTGCCTTTCATTTGGATTTCATGCATCTTTTTCATTTATTGGACATGCTGGATTTCATTTATTATTTTCATTTTCTTCTGTTCCATTTCATTGCCTTGCTTTTCTGTTTAATACATTATAATTTGGTACTTCAATGTGTGGTATTCTCTCTTTGGTTTCATGCATGTCACAATGTATGTTCTATCATTCACATGCTGTCATTGTGTGGGTTTGACGGATATGTGTTGATGTGCAGACTAGCCATTTGGGATGCATCATGTGCTGGTGATTTCTTTGTCGGGTGGATGTCATACCTGGTGGTGTGTTCGGACTGGGGTGGCGTAGGCGGTGTATTGAGTGGGCATGGTGGCCATGATTATGGATCGTCATGAGGTGTTGGGGGGGGACATGTGTATGGGGGCCTGCTGGCAGGTGCCCTGCACTGCTGGGGGGTGGGGGTGCAGGGAGACATGAGTGGGGGCCTGGTGGAGGGTGCCCCTGGATGCTGGGGGTTGGGGGTGCAGGGGGACATGAGGTGGGGCCTGCTGGCAGGTGCCCTGCACTGCTGGGGGGTGAGGGTGCTGGGAGACATGAGTGGGGGCCTGGTGGAGGGTGTCCCACAGTGCTGGTGGGTGGGGGTGCAGGGGGACATGAGGTGGGGCCTGCTGGCAGGTGCCCTGCACTGCTGGGGGGTGCGGGTGCTGGGAGACATGAGTGGGGGCCTGCTGGCAGGTGTCCCACAGTGCTGGGGGTGCTGGGAGACATGAGTGGGGGCCTGGTGGACGGTGCCCCTGACTGCTGGGGGGTGGGGGTGCAGGGAGACATGTGTGGGGGCCTGGTTGAGGGTGCCCCTGAATGGTGGGGGTGCAGGGGGACATGCGTTGTTGATCAGTAGTGCAAGGTGACATGTGGCTTGGCTGGGGGGCATGCCCATGGTGGATGGGCTGCCTGCGGGACATGAGCAGGGGTGCAGGGTAGTCCCTTCTGGTGTGGGCTGCCTGCAGGGGCCGTGGAGGGTGTAGGGGGGGGGGAACACCTGGGAGGACCCACACGGCCAAATCACGTGTAGTATTCCCCGCGCACCCCTGAAATTACACGTACCCTGCTGAATTCGCGTGTGGAACTTCACGCGCACCCCTGAAATACATGTACCCAGGACAATCGCGTGTGGAACTTCCCACGCACCCCTGAAATGCACGTACCCTGCTGAATTTGCATGTGAAACTTCACGCGCACCACTGAAATACACGTACCCTGCTGAATTTGCGTGTGATACTTCCCGCGCACCCCTGGAATACACGTACCCAGGACAATTGCGTGTGGAACTTCCCGCGCACCGCTGAAATACACGTGACCTGATGGAATCGCGTGTCAAACTTCACGCTCACCCCTGAAATACACGTACCCAGGACAATCGCATGGGAAACTTCGCGTGAACCCCTGAAATGCACGTTCCCCCGCTTGGCGTTTGCTGTTTGCCAGCCCTGTGAACTGGTCCAGGGTTGGCGCAGACATTTGCGATGATTTGGGGATTTTGATGGCTTTTCCTTGCGCGAGGGCGTTCTTGGGGGTGTAACTGGCGCTGCTGCAGGGTCGCTGCGCCACTCTGCGCCAGGCTGGCTTCGGAGGGTCAAATCCATGAATACGCTGTGCGATGAAATGGATTTTATCGCACGCGGCTGGCGCAGTGTATCGCACGGGGACACTGTGCGCCAGCCGCGTGCGCCACTTCTGTGCGAAATTCTATGAATTACCCTGTTAGTTTTAGTGGAGTTTTAAAAACCAACAATAAACACATTGCCACTGTAACCTAAATTGCCTTTTTGTTTTGACCAAGTTGGCAACACTTGCTACTTACAATTTGCCCCAAAATGTAGGCCTCCTTCTAAATATTGTAGCACCCCCTTTAGGCCATGGTACAATGGGGCCAGCTGCATGGGCACTTGGAGCAATACCTTTTTTATCTTGCTAGCTCATCGTCTGGCCTCTTCCCTTCTTGTACACAATGTATAATTAGTGATTGTGCGCGAGTTCGTGCAGCGGTATTGCGTTAATTTGTGGTAACTTTTACACTATGGACAGTTGGAGGCAGCCATCCTCTCCCATTATCTAACCATCCTCTTCCTTCAGTCCCAGCTGGTTCGCAGGGGGCTGGCGAAGCATGATTCTTTTATTATCCTTCCCCACACTTCAGTGCTGCGTCAACGTTTTTTGAGAGACCATGTTCAATATATATAACTAACCAACAATAAACAATCTCTGACCTAGCCGCCGCATCACCGACCATTATACTTTGTGGTGTACCCCAAGGCTCCTGTCTCTCCCCCACCCTATACAACATCTTCACATGACCCCTCTTCCTCATCCTCGACGCTATGGGCATATCCTACACCAACTACGCCGACGACACGCAGATCCTCCTCACTCTCACAGGGAACTATGACACTGACTCCCTGACCCTCAACAACCTCTACAACACCATCCAAGCCTGGATGGCAGACAACGGTCTATGCCTCAACTCTGACAAGACAGAACTCCTCCTGGTAGGTTCCCCCACACACTAAAAAATCTAGATGCCCAATTCAGCTACTTCACCATTGACTCCATTAAAATTCCAGTCTCCGACTCTGTCAAAACTCTGGGAGTCTACCTGGACTCCAGCCTATCCATGGATAGACAAGTCCGTGCAATAGCCTCAGCAGCTGCATATCATGCCAAACTTATCAACGCAGTCAGACCCCTTCTCTCCAAAGAGAACTGCACCAACATAGCCAGAGCCATCACCGGCTCTAGGCTAGGCTACTGCAACGTACTCTTTCTAGGAACCTCCAACAAAAACTTAGAGAGACTACAAGTAATACAGAACAATACTCTCCGGGCAGCCCAAGGCATTGCTAAAAGAGAACACATCTCTGAAGCCAGAAAACTAGCCCACTGGCTCCCAATAAAGGAAAGGATCGTATTCAAAGCCCTGACACTGACCCACAAGTGCATTCACCTCACTGCTCCAGCATACCTCTCTCAAAGGATCCACCCCGTCTCCACTACCAGGCCAACCAGATCACCATACACCAACATGCTCTCGGTGCCACTAGTAAAAAGAGTAAAAGCGGGCGGATCCAGCTTCCCCTATCTAGCGCCCACTCACTGGAATGCCCTACCTCCCACTATCCGAGGGGAGGCCTCCCTCACCACCTTCCGCAAAACTCTGAAAACTACCCTCTTCACATAAGACCCGACACACCAGCACGAATAATTATCATATATGTTGTAATATACGTCCCAATGCAATATCTGTAACAACAGTATGATATCTTGTAGTATTCATAATGTGTTATCAATTGCTTTCATGCCTGTACCATGTAACTAAGTTATTGCAAGTAACAGCGCCTCAATGCCCCTGGGCTTCTTGCGCTCTATATAAATATAAATAAATAAATAAATAAAGAAACTGAAGTGCTGTGTTCGTTTTCGTCACAATACCTGTACGCCCGAGGTAACTGATGGACGATTTCTTTGACGAAGAAAAATGCACACATATGACCGTAGTTTGAAAACGGAAAATAGTTATACATTTATTTTCGAGGCCCTGCTTTGTTTCATTGATTATCAGCATGTGCTCTCCTTATCCAGTAGGGGAAGGGAATTGAATGGGCAGGCGCTGTAGAAAATAATGAAAATGTTTATTTCGCAGCTCGTTTCTCTTGTTTCTTGCAGTGGCTGCTCTACCCAATGAGCTGTCTACTGAGCTCCGATTCGATGCTCTGCACGTTAAATACATTCATCAACAAGTGTTCACCCTTGGGAGCTGGGTTATGGAACGTTGTAGCTTATATACAGATCTCTGCTGCATCTGCTCATCCCATTGAGTGATCTTAATGTCCTGAGCACGCATCTGATGCCTGGACTTGGGTGATTTGAGGCATGGAACCCGACCATTGGCAAATTAACCCAAATATCCATTCTGTCCTGATTGCCGTGATAGTTCTCTGCAAAAGGATGGGGGCGATGTGAGCTTACTTACAAAAAGTGAGTCCCCACCAGCATTCTGTGCCTTAATGCACAGGACTTGTCTTTTTACATGCGAGGGTATAGATGCACATAGTGGGAAAGAGACATTTGTGATGGCCTTGAATGAGTGTTTGAGTGAGCAAGGCCCATTGAAATATGTAGGTAATCATTTTCAAGTAGATCTTGACAAAAAATGAGAAACTTCTGAACACTGTTGGAGTATCTCGAATGGAGCCAATCATTGTTTTGGGTTATATTTGGGTGCAAAGTAAAATGGTTAGAAAGAAATGAGGGAAGTTTACCGTGGCATACGGAACGTCTAGCACTGTCGGCGATAGCAACCCTGTAGTTATGGTTGGCGTTTTGGAAGAGCGCTTTTTAGATCTGTACAAAACTTTAATGTAGCCCTAAGTCTGAATTTCTTTTCTCAGTCGCGTCCGATTTCTTAAAGGGGGCGGGGAGTGGAGAGCAGAGTGATAGTGGTCCCAAACTGTGAAATTCATATTGACTTGCACTGAAAAAAGTGTCACACCTACAGCCTGAACCGCTGAATGGGTTTTTATCAAATTTGTGCAAGGAGCTGCACTGGTTGTCATGAACCATCGGACTTGTCACTTCTGGACTTCTTGATCCCTGACCCATAGAGGCTTACACTCAGCAGTACATCCAACATGGCCATCGACCGCGGAACGCTGCGCACCAGTTTCCGTGTTGCACGCATCACGTTCTATAAAGCGGCCATGCCCCCACGGCTCTGCGCGTCTCAACGCTACTGTTTACTGTGGTTGATGTGTGCTGCCGAAGTTCGCTCTCGTTAACTTCTTGTTCCTGGTTCCTGGCTCCATTGAACCCTCCACCTACCTCCTTTCCCTTACCCTCCTTTTCATCCCGGATCTCCGCGTACACTCTGCCGAGTATAAGCTTCGCCGTTTCCAGGAATCCACGGACATTCTGAACGATCCAGGACTCTGATCGCGGAACGCACGCTAGAAGCAGAGGACATTCGCACGGGTCTTGTATAAGACCCGTACTGTACACAGGAAGACTCCATCGAAGAAATGACAAACAGGTGAGAAGGGGGGAAACCTGTGAAACTGGTTTTATTTTGCAAATTTGGTACAGTTTGTTTTTTCTTGGTTTAAATGGGCAGAAGTAGGAAAAAAGATATCACTATCTTGATTCTCTTTGGTGTACCTCGTTCCAGATGGCAGGGCATAGCTGTTCACCTATTATTGGGACGTTGGCTGTGTGTTGCCATAGAAATTGGTCAGTTCTGGTAAGTGGCGCAACTATAACTTGCGCCCACACCATGTGCTGATCGCGCTGACACGCTTGACCTCACAAATGGCATCCTCGCCATGGGATGCCTTTTTACCCCCCAAAAAAACATCAAATCTGCTCCAATGTTAGGGCAATGTTATGACAGTATGTCTGTGCATGGGGTTCAACTGATTATTTTGCTAGCCCTGACCAATTGGACTGCAGGGAGCTGAATAAGTGTTCCCGTCAACCCACCAGGATGCATGGAACCAGGAAATAGGACATTCCTTCTGAGTTTGTAGCTGGGCCAAGGTTCTTAATGAGCCAGGAAAATGCACGGACAATTATAGAGGTAGATTACTTGGGGTTGTTTCCTTGATGACCCACTGTAGAAGGGAAGATGAGATTAATCCATGTTCATTTGGATGAGTCAAAACTGTTTACATGGAGTAAAACACAAGGGAACAGTGAAAAGACAGAACGGACATATGGGGGAGTTATATAAATGATTATCGCTGTGCAAGGGCTGGTGTGGTTCCTTGCGCCAGCATTCACGTCGATAGTCCTGCAGGTGATCCTCTGATGTCTGTGGACTGCATCTTCCAGGTCCAAAGCTGATTGGCAGTGCTGACCATCTGAACTGTGACTCTCGCTTGCCCTGCAGCAGAGTCTGCACCAAATGATAGCTAGCATTAAGCCATGTGTATCAGGGTTGGCGTTTCAACTATAGACGTGATGTCCATCACACAACCCTGTCTAGGCCAGTGGAGTTTAGCAACTAGGGCTACGGGCACCCTATGTGGATACAGCACTTTCTTCGTCTGTAAATGCAGCAGCCCCAGCTCCCCGCCTCACCTGCTGCTAAGCAGCAGAGCGACAATAGTAAACTGGCTGTCTCTGCATTGAAAGCAATGGACGGTTGGTGGGGCAATACAAGCCGACAGCAGCTGAGAGGAAGTGACAATGCAGGGCATGGTCGGGGCACCCAAGAATCAACAGTCTAGACCTGGCAACATGTTTGTTTTGGAATAAAAGCCTCCTTGATGTGCTTGGTCAGTACGTCCATATTTGGGTTTGGATCCACCCATGTGCGATGGAAAAACATCTCGCAGTACGCTGTGGCACCCAGAAACACAATAAAAATGCATAGGCGTGGAACACTTAGGCTACTATGACCTTGAAAATGGGATATGCGACACAGGCAACCACAGTGGGAAAAATGCATGCGCTACTCACCGTTTGCGTGGAAAAATGAAGAAAAACGCACACGCATGTGCGCGTAGGAAACTCCCCTGCCAAAACAAGAAGTACTCACTGCCATAGTAGTGAATAAATCACATGTGAACCCACAAAAATATGAATCTCACGCGTTGGTCTCCATGAAAAGCATGTACAGTGCACTGTTGTCCTATGCAGACCTTTAACCTGCGGTGAACGGCAACGCCCAACGTCCAGCGCACGTCATGTAACTTGCGCGCTTAGGGCCCTTCCTCTAATTGCACGCTAACATGCTGTTCCAGGACGTGCGGAGTCACTCTGCATCCGGCTGGCCACTCAATAGAACAAGGAAGACCCACGCTCCTGCCCACAAGGCCATTTACCTGCCTCAAACTGCCCCATCTGCCTCCTAAAGCCATCTGCTGCTGCCAGCCCACTCTGTGTGCCTGCTGCCCACGTGCCCTGCATTTTGTTGCCTGGTCTGAAGCCATGTCCAGTGATCCTGTTGCTGTGACCACCTCTACTGATCCTGAAGACCCCCGACTGCCATTCCATCACTCCACAGCCCAGCCACAGGACCACCTTTCCTACCCACACCTGCCTTAGGGGGGTTCCCATGTCTGACTCCACACCACCTGAGGCAAGTGGCAACCCCCAGGCAGAGAGGCAGAGTGCTGTCTGCTTTTCTTCCACAGAAGTTGGCATCCTGGTGGAGCAAGTCCTGGGGCATTATGATGCCCTTTTCCCTGGACCATCGCGAGTCGAAAAGGAAGGACGTAGTAAGATCTGGGCGGACATTGTGGGTGCCATTAACGCAGAGGGGGTGGCACCTCGCGACTACCGACATCTCTAAGTGCTGGGAAGACTTTAGGTCCAGGAACCTCAAGGCCCGGCGCCACCTCCAGGCTGGTAATGGAGGAGCGAGGCGCCGGGGCCGGTTGACTCCTGCTGAGATGCGGGTCCTGGAGTGCATCGACCAAGCGCTATATGCCCAGGTCTTGGATTTGGTGCTCCGTCTGGAGTCGACTGGTAAATGTTCGTGTTCTTGTCCACCATAGTGCATGTTGACGTGTGGCTGGAATGTGCACCTTGGCCTTATGTCTGGCATGCCTCCTGTACAGATGTCTGTGTGCATGTCCCTGACAGTGCTGCATGTGAGTCCATTCTAGCATGTTCCACATCAATGGTGTCTGTTGCAATGCTTGAAGTGCACCGGCATGTAACAAGGTGCACATGTTTGCATACTTGTGTCTGGACTGGGGCATGCGAGAGGTGCGACACATAGGAGCTTATGTCACCATCATGGACATGCATGGTGTACGTGTGTGTGTGTGTGGCTGAGTAGTGAGTGTGTGACTGCCCAACACTCCGGGATGTATGTTACCTGAGTTCTTGATTTGTGATTGCTTCACGCTGCCAATTTGCCCTCGAGTGCACTGTGACATGTCTCCATGGCCTGCCTCATGACTGTCGGGTGATGTGTGTGTATGTATGTGAATGAGATGTGTATGTCCCATGATGTGTGTGAGGTGTATACACAATTGTGATCTTGTGTCAGTGCCTTGACCAAGGATGTGAATGTATGTTGTGAATGACAGACTTGTTTGTGAGTGTGTGTGTGATGCTGGAAATGCATTGGAGGGACAGGGCCTCCCTTTCTCATTGTGTTATGTATTGTTTTTTGCCCAGGAGTCCATGTGGGACTCCTGGCAGTGCAGCTCTTCCTGTTTTTGGTTTGGTGTACAGACCCATGGGATACCCTTATGGCCCCCATGGGTGGGGGTACAATCCTGTGCCCCTAGTGTATATTTTTGGGCACCTGTGTGTGGCCCACAGAGCAGGGTACGGGCTGGTGGCAGCTCTGTGCTGAATTGACTGGTGCCCTGAGCGTTCTCCATTTTGGGATTCCCAGGCCCTGTCATTGGAATCGGTAGATTCCTGATGGAGACGAGATGGCCCTGTGGCCACTTGCCCTCCATCGCCTGTTAAAGTCCCGGGAAGCCCTGACTCTGTCCCTTTCCTCTGACTGGCTGTTGGTTGGAAGTTCCATATATGGTAGTGTGGGGAAGTGCCGACCAGACTGGTGTAACGCTCACCTGGTATCCACGGGGACGTCACTCGGCCTGTTCTGATCTCTTACAACCTTGAACCCTTCCCTGGAGTCTACTCGACTGGAGAATGGGCCTGAAACACAAGATTGGTAGAGTTTAACTCCCTATTGTGTCTGTGTGCTTGAACCCCTTCTTCCCCGGGGTCCAACCCTTCCCTTTGATCCACAGCTCACCTTGTTTTCTTGCAAAGTGTGCTCTCCGTCCTGCTTTCAGCGCAGGGGCGCGTTGATTGATGCGGGCTCGTTACTGCCTAGTTACTTCACTGGCAAGAGTCCTACAGGTAAGTATGAGTCTTTTGAACAGTTCTCTAACTTCGTTCCTTTCCTTCCTTAGATGATGGCCGGCGTCCTGGGATGGCGACGTACTGCTGAGATGACTAGTGCTGAAGGTGAGTGAGAACGCGATGCGACCCTTTCGTATTTGTAGTGAACTGAGTTATTTTTCTGTGTTTTAGGTGCCGCAACGTTTTCAGCGTGGATGCCGGTTATGAAGAAGAAATGCAGTGAGTAAGCGCGGTATGCGGCGCCTCTAGATGTTTACACGCTAACCTGGAGTGTCTTTTCCCTCTTGCAGATGGATGAGAACTTCTGGAGACAGAGTTCCCGCGGAGCGGCTGGGATTCAGGTAAGCGTTTGAAGCTCGTACAGTCTTTAAAAATAAGTGAAGATTTGCTGAATGCTTACTAATGCCTTTTTTCTGTTCTTTTCCCTTTTCCTTAGGAAGCGGCGTGCCGGGTTGGGAATGACACCGCCGAAGATGCCCGCAGAAAAGGAGCGGTGAATGATGGGCAGAAGCGCCGCAAGGTAAGGCTGTTCCTAATGGTGTTCTTGTTCTTGCAGGAGCTGAGCGCAGGAGAAAGTTGCAGGCCTACTGGAGACGGATCCGAACACGGTGAGTGTCGAGCTGCAGGTGCAGAAAACACAAAGCATGTTTCTCAGCCTGGGCATGGCTTAAATAGTCTCTGGGTACCCCAGGTGTCTCTGGGCTGAACCACACCCAAAAGACTAGACTGCACATGCAGTTCTGGGAACCGAAATATGTGGGGGCATCCATCTTGTGCCCATCAATGCACTACAAGTCCAATCCCCAATGTTATCCTATGGAAGTGAGTGAGTGGTGCCACGAGCGCAAAGTCTGACTCCAAGTGGGTCTTTGGAGGGATGGAGAGGCCATTGAGGGCCATGTAGGTGATTGTGGCCTGGCTCCAGCCTGACATCTTGTAGGGCTGGGGACATGAGGGGCAGGAATCATGACAACTGGTTGGAGCCTTCCCAATGACCGTATGTTGTGGGTACACCTGTGGGTGGGACCTGGATGAATGGAGTGTGTGACACATCTACACTTCTTGTTGTGGATGTCTGGTATTTAGTGTTTGACACAATGACTGAGACGGCCCTGCCCAAAACTGGAATGTGTGTAGTGTTGAATGGCGTGGTACTTGTCCGAATGCACATTCTGTGTTGTGAGTGTCTGGATGGAGAACAATGGCCTGAATGCACCGCGGGCCTGATTGGCTGGCTGGCTGGCTGCTGAATGCCCTTCGCATTGATTGGCTGCCTGAGTGTGACCCAGCAGAATGAATGGGAGATCAACAGTATATCTGGGGACCTCTCACTGCTAGGAATTGTGTTCAGAAGCTGAAGTCCAAACTACGAAGAGTAACTGGAGTGAAACTGAAGCTTGACCTTGAAGCCCTGCTTGAAGAGAAGAATTGCTGTTCTACTTTATCAATCTGAAAGCTGCTGTGTCTCCAAGGACTGACCAGAGAGGACCTGGTAAGGCGCCCTCTTCACAAGCTACGAAGGACATCGTGCACCAGCTGATCTTTGCCAAGGCTCTGTGGTAGATCGACCTACGTAAGGCTGCCGACCGGGGACGGGGACTGCTGCGGAATTCCAAAAAGAAGTGCCTGGACTGTTGTCGACCGCCGTCGCAGACCGGAGCCGCTGTGCTCCCGTTGCCTAAGAACTTTCGATTCACGGACGTGCTCATCTGTGCCACCGCCCGCTTTATCCCACTGGAGAAGGCCAGGCCGTTGGCCCACCGTGGAGCATCTGCCGGTTGGTTTCCCACCACCCAAAGACCACAGACGCCGACGACTCGACGCCCTTGCTGGGCCACAGTTCTTCAAACTCTTTGCGGTCCAGAACTATCGACATCGAGGAGCGCCGCACGCCTCTTCCTTGCAGGATGTTTACGGTTCCCTGTCGAGGAGCACCGCTAGGAAAGAAGCTGACACTTAACTGCCGTAGTTTACCCTGTTCTTTGCCAACGACCTGTGACTCCTGCCTTAAAGGGAGGGCACTCAAGAAGGGCCGTCGCTTTCCCGACTACTAGGAATGCTACAACGCCAGGTACTTTGGGGTTGCTGAACTATTGGAAAGACTCTTGTGAACAATATAGGACTGGGCTTGTGATCTATTTTTATTTTACAGGTTGCCCAGGTGGGGGGGGGAAATCTCCACAAAGAACTGTCTAGGTAATGGGGCCAGTATTCTACCAATTGTTCTAACCAACTGCTTTCCTCTTATCTATTGTTGGTTTCCTTTTCGAACAGATTTGACATTTAACCGTGCAGTTGATGCACTTTAAAGTGATCGAATAGTTCTGGTGGTACCACGTAGAACTGTATAGATTTGCCATTATAGATAACCGAGTACAAAGTGAGTTATCGAGATATTGTACATAACAGTGAATAATAATGATATAAAGACTGTGTTTTAACTGATAGTGTGCGGCCATTCCTTTGTGGGTGCGTGGGGACTACACTGTACTTAAAAAACCAGCCTGCCTCACCTCCTGAGAAGCTAGGCCTTGATTGCTCATCCATTGCTACGTTGATGGAGAATCTTGGCTGGTGTCCTCTGTGCCTCTCCTCTACCCTATAGAGAGCAGGAGTACAGAACCCCTTAACCCCCCCCCCCCTTCAGTCTTTACAGTGTGAATGACACTTCCGTGTGTGTAGTGGAGGTTGATGGTCTTGACCTGTGACAGTGCCACTGATGTACATTTGCATTATGACAAACACACATTTGTGTTCTAGGTTTCCCTAGCCACAGCGACGATGGGGGGGAAAGAGTGCGGAGAAGGTGCTGTGGAGCACCGCAGCAGGGATGCCTCCACCAGGCAGAGACGCAGGCCCAGTCATCCTCCCAGGGACAGTCATCTTCCGGGAGTGTGGAGACTGGTGCTGCATCCGCGACAACGGCCGCAGCTGCTGAGGGGAGACACAAAAGGGTGAAGTCGGTCGTGGGATCCTTGGCAGTGGGAGGGACAGGTGAGCCCACACAGTGGCAATCCGATGCGGAAGATGGTGGGGAGTTATCCAGGTTGGTGGAGGAGGCGGCCACATCAGCCCTGCCCACGGGGCACAGCGGGGGTGATGAGGTAGGTGTGACTGCTGCAATCCAGGGTCAGGGGCCGGAAGCAGTGCAGGTCGCTGACAAGGTGCCTTTGCCTAATCCTGTCCCTGATACTGCGACTGCAGCAGTATGCACCTGCGGGCATGCCCATCCGCAGGTAGCAGATCTAGCCACGGAAATAGATCTTCCACTACCTGCGGATGAGGCCATTCGTGACAGGGTTGAACCTGTGCTAGCCGGTATTGCGAGGCATACAGGTGGCATTAGTGAGGATATGCAAGCTCCCAATCGGGGGCTTGCATATCATCACGATGAGATCTGTCGCTTCATAAACTGGCTAGTGTGCTGGCCACTGCTTCGAGCCCGTCCTCCGCTGTGCGCAAGTTGTCCTTCCTGTCGTCTTCCGGCCCAGATACCACTAGGGCCCCCTGTGTACCTGTCCTAACCCTGGTGGCCAGTCTGGTAGAGACCACATCCCTGCCACCGTCTGGAGTTGGAGGTTCTGCAGTGGTGGTCACCCCAGCAACAGGACCAGTGGCAATGGAGGCAGTGCAGGCACCTTGCAGCAGGGCACGTGCACGACAGCCAGGGGCACAACTAGCCATCGCCAGGGCAGAGAATGTGTCGGGCAGAGAGGCAGGTGGAGTTCCTCTGAGACCCGCCGGGAGTTTCAGAGGAGCACGATGGAGTCCCTGCAGGCCCTCGATGGGAGAGCACAGGCCCGCCTCAGCGAGATGGACGCAGATTTCGATGATGCCCTGGCCGAAACTCTGGGGGAAAATGGTGAGTCGTACGACTAGCCCGCTGCCTTTTGTAAATAGTTCATTAGGGTTAGGTTTCCATTTTTGTTTCCTTTTTTTATTTGGAGTTCTTGGACTGTGCTGCGCATCTTGTATATAGTTAGTTATTGTAGTACTTTAGGAGGTTATCGGATTTTTGGGGATCATGGACCTGTGGACCTTGTACATAGTTTTCAGTTTTTTTTAACATTTTTCTTTTACCATGGAGCAACGGTTGTATTATGATTTTTCTTTGCGTCTTCATATGGTACAATAGACATGGACCACAATTTTGAGTATTTAATTTTTGCATCAACATTTTTTTTCACTCATTTGCATTTCATATTCATTTTGGATTATCATAATTTCACAGGTTTCATTTTGATATCTTTTATTTGGATTCTTGATCATTAATACATATTGTATACGTTGGAGTCCAAGTGGTGTTTGCTCTCAATGTTTTGGTGCATGTTTCAAACGTCCTTGTCTGTATTACGTGTCCCTGCTGTTGAGCGATCTTGTGCATGTGTGTGCAGACATGCATATGTTTGTGATTCCCATTCCATGGGGCATGTAATGGGGAGCAGGAACAATGGATGAGTGTTGAGGTGCACTGTGTGGGTGTAGCATGTGGTGGGATTTTGGTGAACATATGCTACATGATTGCATGGTGTACAAATGTGAGGGGTAACATGAGTCGGGTCCTGCCTGTAGGTTCGTGTCACTGGTGGTAGTGGGGGGGGGGGGTGTATGAGTCGGGCCTGCCTGTGGGGTATGGTCACGGGTGGTGGCGGAGGGTCTCATGTGGTGGTCTGCCTGCGGGATATGGTCACTGGTGGTGGGGGGGGTCCTGTGTGGTGTGGGCTGCCTGCAGGGTATGTGTATGGGCATGGGTGGTGCCTTGTCGTGTGGGCTGCCTTCGGGGTATGGTCACGGGTGGTGGGGGTCCCCATGTGGTGTGGGCTGCCTGTGGGGTATGGTCACGGGTGGTGGGGGTCCCCATGTGGTGTGGGCTGCCTGTGGGGTATGGTCACGGGTGGTTTGGGCCCCCATGTAGTGTGGGGTATGGTCACGGGTGGTGTGGGTCCCTTGTGGTGTGGGTGTCCCTTGTGGGAAATGGTCCCATGTGGGATGCCTGCGGGGTATGGTCACGGGTGGTGGGGGGGGTCCCTTGTGGAGTGGGCTGCCTGCGGGGTATGGTCCCATGTGAGCTGCCTGCGGGTTATGGTCACGGGTAATGCGGCACGAGGACGGAAAGGCATTACCTGAGGAAAACTGAGGGAAAACGGGGATTAACCCATGACTGGATGAACAATGCTGTGAAGGATATCTAATGCAACTACTGGCCCTGATTTGAAAAAGACGTTTTATACGTTAAAACACGTGTCATCATTAAAGGGCATTGAATTTTTATATAAATCAACACTGTGTGAATCAAATACATAAGGCGTGTGATTTCTTTTATTTCCTTCAATGGAATTCAAACGAATGGGCGCATAAACATACCCCTAGGGTAACCCTCTCCAAAACTGTTTTAAGCATGCCAGGGATAAGGGAAAATGACCTTTATACGTTTTTGTGAATTTCTTTTTGTACAGCAGGTCAAGACCAGATTAAATTCAAAAGAATGTGGCAAGGTTACTTAGCAGTAACTGGTGGTTGAACGCTTTTCTCCTACGTGTACCGTAATGAAGTCAGAGGCCCGATTCTGTCTAAAGTCATGTGGCTGATGCTGCAGTCTAGGAAGGTCGTCCAACCAGGGCATATTCCCCAGATCTGTGAGCAACCTAAAGGCAGTACAGGGTGGGAATCGCAGAGTCCTCCTGTCTCGATCTTGGTGTGGGAAAAATGCTATCCTCCCACCATCTCCCCTCCTCAATACCATCTCCCTGACGTATACATGCCTTGTTGGGCAAGACCAAACTGAGTAGAAAAGGCACAGAGGAGTAGTCGATAGTTGTGGTAAGGCACAGGGAACAGTCCATTGCCTGAGACTCTACCTCTGGTCAGACGCTAGAGACTTAACCCCCCCCCACCTCACCCCCACCCTTATTAAAGTTGACCAGTGGCTAGAAGGTCTGGGGTTTTTCATGAGGCGTACAAGGATCAAGTATAGTCCACAAATGGAATCTGTATTCCAGCAAGTCTTTTTTTTAGGATGTTACTTTTTCTTTTGCAGATTCTCCTCAAATCCCCTTCTGAGCGTCCTGGGTTTTTATTTCATTTTTACATTTGTATAGTCTTAGGATTAGGACATTCATAATGCCCATTAAATTACATCATTTAGATATTTAATGCTTTTACTGTGTGATTATATTTGAGTCACTTTATAGTTCATGTATTTTCTGTCACCTTACTGTTTATTATGGTCAGAGTGCATCTTTTTCTTCACTTAATGCTGCAGCGGAGGTTCGTATTATGAAGTCAGCAGCTTCTGTTGTGGAATGTTATCTTATGGAGGGAGGTTCTCGAATGGAAGGGATTTCAGTTGGAGATTGGCTGTGTGTTAGCTGTGTTGGCTCCTGCTGTTGTGAAGTCTTTATCTAAATAAAACTGTTTATAATCTTTCACTGCGTCTGCATTAATTCAATATATAGCGCACATACAGCCCTTGGGCATCGCGGCGCTGAAGGTTCTATGACCCTCCAAACCAAACTGCTCTGTCCTCGTCATACCACTGCACACCATATATTCTCACTCATCTAAGCCACTGTGACATGCACAGCTGACCCCTGCTTATTTTCGACTCCACAGCGACACAATGCCTTTACAGCTAAACGCTAGTACTTTATAAAACCCCATCACAAATGCATCAGTAGAATTCGAGGAATACGTTAGAGGGCTACAGGCAGAACAGTCCTTACAACACAGCATGTATTGACTGCCAGCCGACATTTAAGGTAGCAGGGAACATGTAACAGTGCAGGGGAGTTGTCTACTCACGGTTTCCTACTTCTGAGGTTGACAAAATGGAGCACCCTGGATTTGAGTAACAGCTGTTATTTACAGTGCTGGGATACTGCAAAATCTGCTGTTGCAAACTTCACCACAGTAGAACAGAAGTTATTGTTAATATTGTATATAAACACGGTATTGCTTTCAGAGTTGGATACTGATGAGAACATTACAGATGTATACTCTGTTTACACATTTGTCTTTCTCATTCAATATGCTGTTATTTTGTCATGAGGTTTCCCTGGGGAGGAGACAAGGTATCCCTTCCTTAATTGAAAAATGTAAATGCAGTGTTTAATGTTCAGCAGCAAGCAGATTTCTAGTCTAGTTTATATTCATTATACCTGTTTGACCAACTAAGGCACGGATATACAAGTGACGTTAATTTTTTTGCCACACTTTATTTGATTTGAATATTAGATTTCATATTTAGCATTTGCCATAAACACTAGAGAGAACGTCATTGTCTTGACAAGCACACACCATATCATGTTGGGGTCGTGCACATGGGCCAGTTTGCCCTCACCCTGTTGCATCTCTCAGCCATTGTTACTGTAGCAACCTTCTTTATCTGAATCACAGGTGTCGTCTTGTTGCCGCAACAGACGCCCCACTACCTTTTTAGATGCTGCTATTTCGACACTCCAGGGCCTTAAGCCTAGGCCCCTCATCTCACGGATAGTGCACCTGATTTAGCTTGATGACGCTTATTCTGGAGGTGAATATAATAGAAGCTTAACAGTGTAAATGGGATGGAGCTGGGTATCACAGGTGGCAGGTACTTATATGGAACACTTATATTTTTGCATAGGACACGTTTATTCTAGAGGTCATCAGCACTGTATCTCAAGTATGGTTTTGTGACTTGTTAAAGCTTCCTCCTAGCCCCTGTAGACATCTTGACCGTCATATGTCACCTTGTGGTTGGATTGTACCATAGCAAATATTAGCTCCACAGTGTTCTATGCCCAGTGGGCAGCGAGATGTAGAATGGTTACAACAACAGTGTAAGTTCGTTTACAAACTCGAAGGAATCTAGTCCCTATGGCTCCCCTTTTCTCTAATTTCTATACTAGTGGAGAACACAACACAGTGCCTTGCCTATCACTTAGCCTACTGTAGTCTTGCTTGCATGATATTCCTGTGGGATCACTCTAGCAGAATATTAGGAGGGTTATTATAATGCACAACTCTCATGGGACCTATAAACAACTTTGGAACCACATTTTGTGGTAATATTGACCTGGAGGGAAGACATTCTACCTAGTGACCCCAGATACGCAAAAGAGAACAGGTTGATCACTCCAAAGAACTAGGATATTGCCGGCAAAAACCATTCGAGGTTGACCAGATGCGTTGGGATATATACCCCAGGAGCCTGCAAGGGTACCACACTAATTGTTCCTGAAGACAAGATATGAAAGGTGAAGATTTTATACACAACAGACGCAAGACAACGTTTGCCCCTGAAGAATGCCCAACATTGATTTGTATATTACGGACAAACTTGTACAAGTTGGGTTGTTGTATAGTATAAGAGGAATAATCCAATAAACGTAATTGGAAAGGAAAATAGGCACCCGTGTGGAGAGTCACACGGAGGAGTTTGGTTGTACCATATGATTAGGACCCACATACATTGGTCAAATTGTGCTGTTTTTAGGTGGTGTTTTTTTACATCTGTTCTATGTAATGCGCTCATTTTATGATTAAGTGAATGTTTGATTAAATTGATTAATACAATGTTTGTATTATGTATGAGAATGTTTTCATATAATTACCCTGTTCTTGGATACCCACTAGATAGGCACTGTGGTACATATCTTTTTGTAGAATTAAGTTAACGTCCATGTATTAAGAAGGTTGCATTCCCTGCACATGGACCTAGCCGTTTGAGATTGTGTCCACAACTATGACATCCACATCTTGTGGGAGCGTAGGGTAATGCCCTATAGGGATATAACGGTATACCGTTAAAGATACTGTGAACCACTCAACAATAAAAACCGTCACATTGTTTATACCAGTATACCGTTAAGTGTGCTTTTCAATCAGATTTGGAAAGGCTGCAGTAAGCAAGTGATGCGCAGTCTTGGTCTTGCACTGTTGGATGTGACATCTGCCAAGTAGTTTCAGTTGGAGCAGTTTTTAATGCCATTCCATAAACCACGTTCCCGACACAAAATCAATAGGTTAGCAATAGGAAGAATGAATACAGTGCCAAGAAGGAAAAGGGTTTACTTTGGGTTGGTGGCTTTGGGGTTTATATATTTATAATG